>NC_140582.1:425009650-426259650 GCF_964204655.1 Triturus cristatus | reverse complement strand
CAACTCTTTTCCGAATCAGATCTAAGTATGGAAAATGTCGCAAGACAGCAGGCGCTATAGTCTGTGAGATTTATCAAGAAATGTTGGGAGCTGGAGTAGTGAATGGTGGGGAACCAGTAAGACACAGCAATGAAAACTTCCCTGCGAAGCTCAAGGTTCCCTCCTCCGGTGCCAGCTTGTAACAGATGGAAGTGAAAGATCCCCTGAACCTAATATTGGAGGAAATTTGAGAAATTAAAAAATCCCAGGCACCAGAGACTGCTACTATACCAGAATCAAGGATTGCTCACCTGAAGGAGCAGATGAGCTCTACTATTCCGAAAGTTAATGAGGTGTATGCAGATTAGATCGCTCTTGAGTCAAAAATAGAGGACTTGGAGAATTACTCGCGCCGTTCAAATCTCCGGATAGTAGGAGTCCCTGAGGGGAGTGAAGGGACTAATACCCTCCAATGGGTGGAAACCTTTATTAAACAAAAAGTGCACCCTGACCAGGCGGGTGATCTCACGTTAACAAGAGCTCACCGGGTTCCAGCCCACCCCTTTTCAAACTCAAGGTATCCGCAGACAATTCTAGTTAATTTTTCTGATTATCAGATGAAAGAAAATGTTCTTATGAAAGCCAACCAAATGAGACAAATTGCTATTGACGAGAGTACGAAATGTCATATTGTTTCTGACATGTAAGTGGGGGCGGCACGAAGGCGGAAAGAATTTGTAAAATTGCTATTGTTATTTAAAGCTCAGGGGGCCCAGGCAATCATTGCACAGCAGTCGAAACTTAAGGTGCTGGCTAAAGGGAAGTTTCGCTTGTTTACACGGGTTGAAGAAGCCCAGGAATTTCTGAAAAATCTTTGTGATAAGATGAAATTTCTTTCAATGTTTGCTCACTGTGAAAAATGTCTCTGTTTACTTGGGTGGGGCCGGTCACTGAGGGTGCAGGGTCAAGGCACCCCATCAAGAGAAAGGGGAAAATGTGGCTAGCGGGATCAGAGGAGACCACATTATGGGGGAGGGGAGGGTCTGGGGGGGTGGCAAAAGCAGTTGTAAAATGAGCAGTAGAAGGGTTTCGATTGGAAAAAGGGTCAGGAGTATGCAAAATATCGATGTAATTGGTAAGGCTTACAGATACACGGTTAAAAACGATGAGTAAGTGCTGTATTCTTTCGCTCCACGTAAATGGGACCTTGAACAAACAAAAATATGGAGCTCTAATTAGATGGCTAGCTTCTTTTTCACCCCAAGCACTATTTCTACAGGAGACACATTTAAAAAACAATTCTCCAAGAATATTCCTCCCTAGATGGTACTCGCATGCCTTTTTTGCTTCGACAGGACTGTCTAAGGATGGAGTAATGATATATTTCTGCTGGGGTCTTCCCTGGGAATTTGGCCAAGTTAGGAGAGACCCCCAGGGGAGATGGATATGGGTTGAGGCTAAATTAAACGGCACGATATTGCATTTTATCAACTATTACGGCCCATTGTGGATGACACCACTGCCCTATGAATACCTCGAACAAAAATAAAAAAAGAGCTCAAACCCAAAACTAAAAAGGTGATCGAGGCTTTAAGACAGCAGCATATTTTGATGGCTCCCTGGCACGCTGCCAATCCATCGAAATTGGAATTTTCCTGTTATTCGAATCAATTCCATACGGCTTCTCGAATTGATTTTTTTTTAATATCACAATCCCTGGGCTGTACAACCTCTGACATAGATATTAATACATTCTCCATTTTTCTCTTGTTAAACTCAATATTGAAAAAGGGGAAGCAGGAGGTCAGGATCCAGGTGGCAGATGGATCGTCACCTCCTACAGGACCCCCAATGGGTGGCTGATACAAAGGACTGGATTGCTGAATTTTTTAAGATCAATGAGAAAACGACAGACATTTTTTCAGTTTGGGGGGGGTTTAAGGTAGTCCTTCGTGGGCAAATTATTGCACTATCCGCCTCTCAAGTTAAACTGAGGAAAGAGAACATTTTTAAACTCCAGCAGGCAGTAGTGGAAGCAACAAAATTAAGATATGCACAGCCTGCAGGGATGGGGATGTCAAAGCAAAGTTAAACAGGGCCAAATACGAGTTAAAGGAATTTTTTATCTTGGAAGAGATTGCCAGCTCCAGAACATATCTACAGCGAGTGTATGAAGAGAGCCAGATGGCTGGCAAGATGCTTGCCGGTAGTACTAAAACCAAAGAGGAGGCAGCCACCATCACGGAAATTATTGACCCCAAAAAAAGAATGTTTTTAACGGGTAAAGAGGATATAGCTCAAGTTTTTTTAGAACATTACTCACAGTTATACACTACTAGATATGAAGCTGGAGCGAATCAAATTAACAATTATTTTGAGGGGGTTGAGCTACCCACTCTCTCAGGGCCAATGGTGGATCAGCTCCTGCTAGACATTTCTGAAGAAGAAATTATAAATGTAATAAAATCTATTGCTGGAGCGAAAACCTGTGGAGCCAATGGACTTCCAATTGAATTTTATAAAACTTTTTTTACAGAGCTGACCCCTTTTCTGGCAAACCTTTTTAATAATATCACTCAGGGAGGCTTTGTTCCCCGCAGTTTTAAGGAATCCATACTGGTTAGTTTTGTCAAAAAGGGGAAAAAAAGCAAAGATGTTAATTCGTATAGACCAATTAGTCTGTTTAACGCGGATTTTAAAATATTAATCAAAATTTGGGCACAACGCTTTACTCCCATCGCCCAGGAGTTAATTCATTGTGATCAAACCGGGTTTGTAGCGGGAAGGTCCATGTCCACTAATACTGTTTTTTTAATTCAAGCCCTTGACTATGTAACAAATAATAAAATACCTACTATTATTACTATGGTCGATGCTGAAAAAGCATTCGACCTGGTAAATTGGGATGCACTTTTTTTTGGTTTAGGTAAATTTGGCATTCCGGCTCAAGTGCTAAATATGCTGAAAAATATTTACCAAGGTGCTCAAGCCCGAGTGATAGTCAATGGAGACTCAATAGGGATCGTGGATATACACTGCGGTACTAGACAAGGGTGTCCGATGTCACCCCTACTTTTTACTTTTTTCATCGAACCCCTAGCTGTAAGAAGCCGCGGAAATCCCCTGATTAGAGCTCCTTGCGAAGGGATGTCCAAGTTAAAAAATTTTGCGGACGACATCATTTTGCACCTTTGCCCGGATAATCAGATCGTGGAAGAAGATCTTCTAGAATTTAGTAAATTCGAACAAATAGGAGGCTACAAAATAAATCAAAATAAAACGGAGATTTTAGTGCTTAACACGGATTGTAACTTCTTACCCACGATTTTAAGAATCCAGGCTTTGAAAGAAGAGCCGATTACATATCTGGGTATTTATGTCTCGAGCCGTATAGAACAATTATTTAACTTGAACTACCTAGCTGTGCAAAACAAAATGAAAACCCTATTGGACAAGTGGTCCCTTCTACCATTGACCTTGATTGGTCGTGTAGCACTCTTAAAAATGTCAATTCTTCCACTTTTTATATTTTTGCTTATTAATGTACCCTTAAAAATCAATGCTAAGTATTTCAAAGAAATTGACTCTATGTTCAGGGAATTTGTTTGGAATAAAAAGGCGTCAAGGGTTAAATTGCCCATATTACAACTGGAGATAAATCAAGGGGGGGTTAGCCTTACCAAATATCCGTACTTACTATGAGGCAGCATTATTAGATCTTACAGCACGTTTACTGGAACGTTACGAGCGGATGGACACACAGTTTTTTTATAAAGAATGATTGGTGCGTCTGCACACAAATTCCAATTTTTTTAAAAACATCTAAACTACCGAAAAAGTCCCGTTATAAGACTATTCGTGACTGTTCCGATTGACTCCAATCCTTTTTTAAACAAGCAAACTCGTCTAGGTTTGCTTTTTTAAAATTAGAGGAATGTAGAGGGCTTGGTATGCAGATTCATTCCAGTCGTCTTAGGAGATGGAAGGACATTGGTTTCGAGAATATGGGCCATTTTTTTATTGTAAATACAGTGATTTCTTGGGAAGGAGTCCTAGGCAGAACTGGGAACAGAATTAAGCCAGGGTTCTTATGCAAATCGTAAGCTTTATTAAAAAATACAATCTTCTGCCAAGCGGGGTTCCAATTGCCCTGGTTAATGCTCTATATAAAGTAAAGTTAAAGGGAATAGGAAATTGGTACTCCTTACTGATGAAAAACAAAGCATTCCCTCTGGTTGATGAATTTTTGGGAAAAATAACTCGGGAGACTAACTGTTCCTTCTCTCATCAGGAATGCCAGGCTATAGCCCGGGTAGGAAGTAAGGCCCTGAGAGCAGCTAATTTTAAAAGGATGGCCTTTTTGTCATGGTGGCTGGCTTATTACACCCCGAAAAAGCTAAAGAAATGTCATGCGGAAGTGGATAATAAATGCTTTCGATGCCTGTCCCTTGGCGAGGGAGACTGGCTCCATATATTTTTTACATGCCCGAAGCTTGAAGCCTTTTGGAGTAAATTTTTTTTAGCTATGGGCCAGGCTATTAAAAAAAAGATCAAGTCCGAGATAGAAGTGGTTCTCTTCGGGCTCTCTAAAGTTAGGCCAGATTTGACCAAGGCCGAAGAGGCGTGCATCTCAATCTGCTCTACAGTAGCACGCTCGTTAATTCTCCAAAATTGGAGGTCGGAAGAGATTCCATCTTATCCTAAATGGATAAATAAAATGCTTAGGATAAGGAGATTCGAGGAAGAATATGCTAAACGGGTTGGGGCAACAAAAAAGTTTATAGCAGTTTGGAAGTTTTTTGACAATTTGGATGTATCATTGGAAGCTTAGCACTTTAGCACATTGCACTTTAGAAAACTAAGCACTTTAGCACGTTGCACTTTAAGCCCCTATATAACAGGGAGAAAAGTATTGTACTGTAATAATGCTAAGATTTTGCACATGAAGAAGGTTGTTGATATTCCAATCGATTCCAGTTGTCACTTTGATGATCATTAGGCACAAGACACTTTAGGGTATTTTAGGAAGTGGAAGGTGCAATTGCTTCTTGATGTTTATGAATATATGGTGTTCCGGACTTTCTTTTTCTTTTTCTTTTAGGAAGTATTCATCCCTGTTTTAAGGGTTTCAGCTGTTAAATGTATATACTGAGGATTTGCGTCAAATACGGATGCATTCTGGTTGTTGTTTCTTCTCTCTCCTGATGACCTACGTTATGATATTTTTATTCTTGCCCTGCTCAGCAAAAAAAAAAAAAGTTACAGGGTTCTATTTCAGCTGCCCCTCCACTGTCCACAGCCTCCTTTACCGGATTTTTATCCCCACCCCACCTCTGGCAGAGCGCTCTTTTTGCGGATCAGCTGAGAGATAGGCAAACATAGAAGCAGAAGTGGGTTGTACCGGGCCCACGTCTACCTGTACCGTCGGCTTAGCTGTTGTCTTCTTTGCTCCAGTTTTGCGTCTCCCCTTTCCTATGGTGCTACGATGTTTTGACTTGGCCATAGCTCCATTGGTCTCCTCTGGCTGGCTGCTTGCAGACAATACTGCTCCACCGCTGGAAAATCTGGCTGTCCGAGCTGTCCCTGATTTGCCTCCTCTCAGAGCCATTAGGCGACTCAGCAATTTTACCCGGAGCCACAGTAGACGCCTGCCCGAGCCCCAGTATTTCGAAGGTAGACAGCAGGAGGGAACGCTTGTTACAAACCACTGCAGTGCCACCTGCAGTAGCGCATTCAACAACTAATTCGCCGAGTCCGGTCCCAGGTTGAGCAGTCGCACAGCGAGCCGCCGGTCCATCGAGAGAGAGAGAGAGAGACGATAGGCATAGCAGCAGTTAGTCACATGTCATCTTTGCCCCAAAATCCTCCCAGATATGCAGGCTCCCCTTTTAGTTGCTTGCAATCGTTATCTGCTATGTGGCATCATGCTCCGTAGAGTATCATCAATTAGACAGAGCTCAACGTTTGTCTCTCAATGCTAAGTGCTGGAGGCTGCAAGCAGGTTCAACTTGTCTGAACCAAAGCAGGGCAAAGTGTTGCCCATACTCATGCAACACCTAAAGTTTTGCTTTCTAACAGAATGTCAAGATAAGTAGAGCTTTTCCACCACCTGCTCAGACTTCAAACCACCCTAAGAAAGATAGATAGTTAGCCTAGAGCAAAAGAGTGAAGTGTGCGGGTGGGAGATGTGAAGAAGCCAGCAGGCTGTGGTGAAGGAGACAAGGGGCATCTACAATTCTTGACTGTCCGCATCTCCAAAGCCAATGAGTAGAAGTCAACCTGAATATGCACACTGCCTTGGTGTGGTCCAGTCTCAGCATCCTAGATTAGCACTTAAATGCAGAGATTCTTGGGAACCAAGGAGTCTTCAGGCAATGGGATGAGCCTCAGGATAATCTCTGGAACCTCCATCAGCAACACTGACTATATCAGTTGAGCTTTCAAGTGCCAGTTCACCAAGTTAGGAAAACAAATCTGACCTCAGCAGTATTTCTTCTTTGTTCTTCCACAAGTCTTTCAGAAATAGAAGTGTTCTATGACCATTGATGTATTAGTCTTTATGTCTAATATCTGCTGGAATTACCCAGTGTAAAAGACACACAAGAGGTTGATGCCTAGTTTGGCTGGCATATTGACTGTCTTTGTGATACTCTTGCATGGGAAGTAAGGGTATGATGACCGGTGCACATAATCACTTGTCACTCCAAAGGCTGTGGTTGGAAAATTATCAAAGGTTCTTGCATGGAATAATACTCTTACATTTTTATCTTTTAATTATGGTACAGACAGCTTTAGCTGTCAGATAAAACTCGTGCTATGAATTCTTTAAAAAAGTGCGATAAGAGGTAGTACAGAAAGAAAATAGGCTTTGTGCCGGCTCCCTTCAGCCATTGCCGTTCATGTGTTTTTCATTGGTTGCAGTTGCTTGAATTGACTGTAAATCGAGCCCATGGATTTTCAAGGATGGTTACAATACATCCTTTTGTATTCTCATTAGGTTTGGTGGTGGGACAGAAAGTAGTACTTTTGTCAGACTCCCAATGCCGCCTATGATTAAAAATTGAGACTCAATGGTTGTTCTGTGATTTTTTTTACTTTGCTATCACAGCAACATTTTAATTGATAATTAATGGCATTTTGTTTAAGAAGTGTGTATAACATGTTTTGCCTTAGCCTATGGTAAAGACACAATGCTGTTCACTGATCAACTTTGCATGTTCATTTGTTTCACTTTGCTGTCATAAGTCAACATGTTGCATTTATGGCTTTTAATTTATTCACAAAGTAAAGATGTGCATGCACACAGCTTCCTAAAAGGTACAATTAAAATTCTGGACGTTTGTCAAATGTACATACTATACAAGCTTTTACTGTGGATGTCTTTTAAATTGACCCAGTACAATACAAACTTCACCTCATGGGTTATTTTCACAACACATTTTGTCGACTACATAGCTTAACTTTGCTAATTCAGGTGTCCTACCCCCAGCTTCCATATTACTGTTGCACAAGATGATGCTTCATTCTCGGAATTTCTGTCTATGATGGCTGGGGTACCACAAAGATAATCACCTACCTATTACCAAACACATCAGCAAACAAAAGCAAGACCTATTGGAAGTGGCAATACTTGTTTTACATGTTACATCACAACACATTACATTAGCGCCTGTGTTGTCCAATCTAACAAGACACTTATATGTGGATGCTCAGTAACTTCTGACTTGAATCGGTTCAAATGGATAATTGCTAAATTGTGTGAAAATCAAGTTCAAACAATGTTTCTATTGGTGTTGTGTGTGCCCAATGGGGAGGGAGTGATGTGGTGTGGTGTGCACTCAACCTCTGCTCATTTTTATGCTACTTTGTGAATTTCATTGTAACATCCACTATCCTGCATATTTTATATCGCACTTTCACAGTCTGCAGCTACGCAGTATGCAATATGCACCTCCAATGTTTTTGTGTGGATAACCTATCACTTTCACTTGCACATTTTGTAATGTAAGACCTGTTTGCTTTGTACCCTCATTTACGAAAACTCCCTCAATGTTCTTGGCAAATAGCAGATATGGGACAACCAGAAAAAAGATAGCCGATATTAACAGTGCCAATATGCAGAGTTATTGTCCCGCTACAGGGTGACGTCATCGTTGGGTCATCATTGCACAGCCTCAAACACCTAATCATTTGCTTTTCGAAACTCTTCGTTGTATCTAACTTAATCGATCTTATATTCGCAGCAAATTTAAAATGCCCTAATTAGTAATGAGGACATTTGAAGGACACGCACAGCTCAGACTAAGCACATCTGTTTCCTCACTATTAGACAGTGCAGTGAAGTGTGATTTCACCAGGAATAGCATAGTGCGATGTGCATAAAATATGTATGAAGGTCAAAAATGTCAAAGTGGGACAAGATTAAGAGGCGCGTGCGGCGCCCTTTGTGACTGGAACTGCAAGAGCCAGCCACAGGGAAAACAGAAAGGGAGCAGATTACCTCTTCTTTCTCGGCGACGTTGTGGAAAGATGAGGTATGAATGTCTTACAGGGGTACATTAGTTAATTAGTTCCTAGTTGCCAAAGGCCGAATTGACTGATACATCAGCATCTCCAATCCTCCCACTGCACATTTGGAGAGTCATTTGGCCAGAAAGTGGACGGGGGGGGGGGTGTTCTTTTTTCTCTATATTATCATCCCTGGCTTCACCCCCCATACTCCCCCCTCCCCACAGCTGCTTCTTTTTATCTTTCTTAATGGGATTTATTAAAAGTGGCAATTCTGTGATTAAATGATCACATCTTGTTTTAACTTTATTTCCCGTCTCCCTGGCGCGTGCATTAGGTTTTACCGCAAGGAGACGAGAAACGCTGCGCGTGCATAATCCGCGGGTCCGAGCAACAAACACAGGCCCTGAGGCGCGCCGTGGATCTGCTGACGAGAACTCACGTGAATCCTCCGAGGGCCACCCTTTAATGAAACGAATAATAATACACGTTTCTCTGATCACGCGTGTCCTGAAGTCTGCTTCCACTGCAAGTATTAATGAGGCTGCATGTTCACCTTTCCAGTGATAATGTATTATTGCAAATACAAATGAGCAAACGGGGCCTGAAAGGGACTTACGTGAGCACTTCGGAATAATTATAATGAGCGGGGACTCCCAGAAACCTCTGCGTTCCATCCATCACCGTAGCCGGGTCAGATCTCAGCTGCTGTCCGTCGATAATTAGGAGCTGCAAAGGAGATATGTTAAAAGCAGATATTGTAACACTCTTCACACACCGCATGAAGGCAGTCACATTAACTTTAGATGGGAAGGTACAGTTGCTATATGTTGCCACGGGTGGGTTTATGGGTCAAGGTTGTTGCACTGAATGATTGGATCTCACAAGAGGCACTGTAATTAGCTTTAAGCAATGGAATTCATATAGACTATCTTCCCACCCCACTTTGGGGCTCACACCTACTATGTGAGGTTCTCTTGTACCTGTAAGGCAGGCGCTCTGCTGCCATCTTGAAAGAGGAGTCAACAGGCTCCAGGCCCTTTCTTCTCCCTATTTTGAAGCGCCAGCTTAAAAAAGAGCGTATTTCAGGAAATCCTCTGTGAGTGGCTCTAATCGGTCTTACAACAAGGTGAAAAGAATCAATGCATGTCAGATATGTACAAAAGTACCTTCAATACTGAATGTGCAAAGCAAAAACTCCAAAGGGAATGACTACGAATCACTTTACATACTTTCCCCAGTCTCAAATCCCTGTTGAAGGAATTGATTAAATACCTGAGGCCCACAGTTGAGTTTATGTCTGTGGAGAGAGACCAGGAGTAAGGGAGGAGGACACGCAGTGAATGCAGCTGGAGTCGAACTCCTTGGCCCCGATTATGTACACCCGTGCAACCTACAACACACTCAACTCTGCCCACAACGCAAGAGGTTTGTTGTTTGCAGTTTTTCTGAGAAATGCTGGAAATTGAAAGGGAAAAAGAGGGGTTGTAGCTCTCTAATAATAAATAATAATAATAATAAAGGGGTTTGTAGAGCGCATGGTGACGCCTACCGGCTTCAACCGATTCTCTTGCTGCTGGACTGCTCCCTGCGTCACCTGACTGTCCTTTACCTCTAGTCGACTCCCCCTTTGTCTCTTCCACCCCTCTCATCTTGTACAGTCACCGCGACACCGGATGTGGTGATTGCTGGTCCCCACCCGTTTTGTTTGACTCTCTTTGACTTTTTGGTTCCTTTGAAGTTCTTTCCCCCTTGCCAGTCTGCTTGGCCCGATCGGCATTTCAACCCCTTTATACTTTTCCCCCTCTTTTATGCTATGCTCTAGAAACTCATGATGTAATCTTTGTAACTCACTAATCCTCATGTAAAGCGCTCTGATACCTCTGGGTCTAGCCAGCGCTATATACAACTCTGAAAAATAAAAATAAATAAATAAGATTAAAAAAAAAACACTGAGACCTGAAGAACATTTGAAGACTGAGGAGGTGTGAGAAGAGTATCTCCATAATCCTCAATGGCAGTGGCAGTGGTGTAAGGGGAGAACATATGCAAGCTACCTTCTTTTACTCTTATTACCACACACCTTTTAAGTGTTATTTTAATAACCTAATTAATATACTGTTGACCAAAATATGTTTAATAAACAAAATGAGATTATGTCGGCTTTGCCCTCTGTTTCTATGGACCCCCTCTAGCTCAGGCCTCAGGTGGGTTCAAGGGATCAATAGCACGTTTCCACACAGTGAAATCCCTCTCCCAGTAGGGGAATCATGGGAGTACAATTTCCAAAACCATGTCCATGTACAGCATCAGCCCAATGCTAAATAGAAATACAGTCCATATCCAGAAGGATCATTCAAGAGTTGGATATAACTAGAGGCGGGTGGAATGTTACATTCTGCCAGCGGAATATGGGTACTCCACGTTAACGCGGAGTACCGGACAAATTCAGCCAATCACTGCGTGGTGTCTGTTAGAAAAGGGGGTCTCTAGTTGGCAGTGGTGTATATCCTGTCCCAGATGCAGCCACTCCATTAGGACGGAGGAGCACAACCCGCCCTGCCACCACCCTCAAATAAAATGATAATAAAACGGGTTTTAAACCAGTTTTATTACTGTTTTATTTTAATCCCTCTGGACCTGCCCCCATGACTCTGCGGAGTCTTGGGGTTGGGTCCAGTGGATGACACTGCTGGTCGGGGAATGGTGGGCACTTCTTTTGCTGCAGATGATTGTTTGGCTGGCGTCTCAGGCCGGCCAAACCGTCCTGTGCAGTGAAGCTCTCTCCAGCCCCAGCTGCATTGCTGGAGCTGGAGAGAGCAGGTAAAGGCTCACATTTTGCCTGGGAGCATAAGTTGCCAGCACTCAGGCCAATCCTGACACTGCTTTCATACAGCATCAAGATTGGCCGCAGTGCAGTCTGGGAGCCTGTTCCCAGAAGAAAAAAGAGCGTGATGCGGCGGGCGGCGGCCTTGGCATTCAAGTAAGTAATTTCTATTTTTTATTTTGTAATTTTTTGTTGATTCTTTCAGGATACAGCAAAGTGAAAGTTCAGTCCTTTTCACTGCACACAGACAGAAACAGCAACTACAGGCCAACCTAGCAAAGCAACACACAACAAAGGGCTTTTACTCCTCCTGGCAGCTCTTTAGCTCTTTTTCTTGGCAGGGTCCTCTTGATCCAGAAGTGTTTTAAAAGTCTGGGGTCTTAGGCTCAATGCTATTAGCCCTTTTGGCCTTTGAAGTCTTTGTGGTTTACAAGTTCCTGCCTTGCCTGTACTTGGCTCCAGACACATTCCAGGGGGGGTGGAAACAGCATTGTGAGAGGACAGGCAGAGCCTAATTCAGGTGCAGGTGACAGCTCCTCCCACCACTCTAGCTCAGGAAGGCCCATCAGACTGGTGATGGGCCATCAGCATATGCAGGTCACACCTCAAGTCCCTTTGTGTGACTCTAGAGTGAATGCATAAACCGACCCCTGTTAGTCTAAACCAGACGTTGATTCTACAGGCAGACAGAGGCACAGGATGGTTAAACAAGAAAAGACCCACTTTCTAAAAGTGGCATTTTCAAACACACAATTTAAAAACCACTTTTACTAAACGGTGTGTTTTTAAATTCTGAGCTCAGGGAGACCAAATTCCAAATCTCTAGCTGGTCCCAATTGAAAGTTATACTCGTCAAAAATGTTACAAGGCAGCTCCAATGACAACCTATGGGAGAGCCAGACCTTGCAATAGTGAAAAACAAAAATCACATTTGGCAGTATTTCACTATCAGGACATGTAAAACACATCAGTACATGTCCTACCTTTCACATACACTGCATCCTGCCCATGGGGGTACCTTGGCCTACCTGAGGGGTGCCTTACATGTGATACAAGGGACGGTTAGGGCCTGGCAAGTGGGTGCATTTGCCAGGTTGGCAAGGCAGTTTAAAACTGCACTCACAGACACTGGATTGACAGGCCTGAGACACATTTACGGGCTAATCATGTGGGTGGCACAACCAGTTGCTGCAGGCCCACTAGTGGCATTTGATTTAAAGGCCCTGGGCACAAATAGTGCATTTTAACTAGGGACTTTCCAGTAAATCAAATATACCAATCAGTGATAACCAGTCAGAATCACAATTTACATAGGGATCACTTGCTCTTTAGCACTGATCTGCAGTGGTAAAGTGCCCATAGTAGAGTATCTTAACCAGCAAAAATGAAGTCCAGCACACAGTCACAAATATAGGAGGTAGAGTTAAAAAGATAGGGGAAACCACGCCAAATATGCCAGGTCTAACAGTGTAATTTTGTTCCCATAAGGCTCCAGAAATTTGAGCTGGTGAGCTTGAATCAGATTTGGTGTGCCCTTGCATGATTTTCTATCTTGTGAGGGTGTGGGGAGTTGCAATTAGAGTGCTGCTTGAGTAGATTTTCTACTCCAGTGGCAGCAAAATCAACTTGAATGGCCACATGCTGGCGCACACTGCGTGGTGCTGTTTATGCTGATTTTTCAGTGCTGCTGATGCTAAATTGCAGCGCGAGAAGCGCGACGTGCATATTTTCTGCCTGCTGGAAGAACTCTGTGGAACTTGCAGAGTTTTTATGTAACTCCGTGGAATTCCATAGAGTGAAACTCTACAAGTTCTGCCTACCCCTAGATGTAACACACATAGAGAAGGAGACTTGCTGTTTGGAGTGTATTGGATTTTTTGGGCTAACCTCTAACATAGGAGGGTTAATGATAAATAAAATTTGGTAGCTGTGGTCTTTAGGCAGCAAGGTGTTGGAACAAGTGTGGAGTTATTTATTCTTTCACCGTGGCCTGCTTGACAGTGTGTGGCATCCTGCCGGAATCCTGAAGTGAGATTTTGGCTGATTGTGTCTCTCACTTGTGTAATGAAACTGGCCAGAGTGAAGGAGAGGGGGACACATTTAGTGGTGAGTTCCATGAGGAGGAGCGTAAAGTGTGTGAGCTGGCAGGTGGAGCCATATTAGAAGGTGAGTGGATGGAAGAATTGGAGAGGGACCAAGAATTACAGTAGGTGATTGAAGTGATGTCCTCGGGCTGGTCAAAGGTCTGTGGACACAATCAAGTATTGAGGAGTTACTGGGAGGTGAGAGATGAGTTAACGGTGAGATACAGACTTTTCTTAAGAGGTAGGAAGTTGATTATATGGTTGTGTTGAGAGATCACATCATTTCGTAAGCACATGAGAGTCACCTCGGAATTTCGAATACCAAGATGAGAATTCGGGCTGATTTCTGGTGGCTAGGTGTGGATATGATGGTTGAGAGTAAGTTAAGAGAGTGCACTGAGTGGCTGGAAAGTGATGAGATATTGAAGTGTAGAACAGAACCCATTGTTGTCAGAAAACTACCTGTTGGTCCTTGGGAGGAGATTTCCTTAAATATTTTGGGTCCGAATCACCTCACGAGTGTTGATAATTATTTGATAAACTGCATGGATGTTTACTCAAGGTGGCCATAAGTGGTGATTGTGACTTCAATTTAATTGCATGTGGTATTTCAGTTCTTGATGTCTATATTTTATCGGGAAGAGTATACCTCGGTTTTCCTTACAGATAATGGGGTTCAGTTAACTTCAAAAGAGATAGAGAATTTCCTTCACGAAAGGGGCATAATAAGAAATCCGTATTATATCATCCTGAATGTAGTGGAATTATCAAGAGGTTTAATGGAGTGGTAGAGGAGGCCATATAGTGCTCAAGGGCAAATGGAAAATTGTGGAAGAATGAAGTGAGAGGTAAAGTGAAGGTGCAGATACTCACCCCTCATTCCAACACAGGTGTAACGCCCTTTGAGTTATTTAGAGGCAGGGGTCCCATTTGTTCAATGTGCCAAAGTTGTATGGAAAAAAGAAAAATTATGGAATGGGAGAGAAGGTGAAGGATAATATTTGGGAAGAAAGGGTGGAGGAAAAATGGTAAAGATGAAAGAGGAATATGGCAACCGTGACAGGGTGAAAGTGACAAGCGTGAAGGTGGGTGACTGGGTTAAGGTGAGACTTCCTGGTGGGCGGTCAGTAGGATCTAACTTCAGTAAATCCATGAGAGTGATTAAACTGTTCAGGAATGCTGTTAAAATGGATGATCACAGGGTGTGGAACTTGAATAGAGTAGCACTTTACCCTGTGGAAACTCACATTGAATGTGTGGACATAAAACAAGGGAAGGGCTCCACGACCCAAGAGAGAGTGGGTGTCAACGATGGTTTGAGGAGTTGTTCTAGGTCTGCGGATGTTCCAGATTACCTGAAACATTTTGCAATTGATTAATCTAGTAGTGAAATTACTGTGTATTTAGTTTAAAAAAATGTAGTAAATACAGTTCTCTAGCGGTGAAGTATAGCATATAATTAATGTATAGTTTGTATAGTTGTGTTGTTAAGAGGGGAGGTTGTGTGGCATCCTGCCTGAATCCTGAAGTTGGATTCCATGCATGCACAAGGACAACATTCTTTTCTTGGGATCTGGGGGTTCAGAGAATGTGTGGGTTTGAAGGGCAGTCTTGGTGGGGGTGTTATCTGTAGCTTGATAATAAACTATGCTTTGAAATCAAGCCCTGCCTACGCCTCTGCTTCTCTACACAGTGGTCTTGTTGAATGCATATAGTGGTTCAACCAGTTCCTTTCCGCAATAACTCCTCCCTTTTTATTTTCCCTAATATTGTATTGTTCTTCAAGGGTAACAGAAATTCAAGTCATCATTTATTCCTGTGCTATACACACGTTGCAGGATCAAAAATAATAGTTGAAAAGATTCAATACAGTACTAAAGTACGACTTACACAAGAACATTAAGTATATCCTTTCATTGATTTACTTCCTTGTACTTTCGCCCCTCCTCTCGCCCTCTCTCACTTTACCTGAGCCACCCAGATCTCAGTTTACAAGGTGCCGAAACTGATATTTAAGTAAATATAGAAAATAGCTGTTTTGTTTGACCTTGAAGGTCACCCGAAAAGCGGATTTCACATCTGTCTAGTAGATCTGTATCTCCGGAAGAGACGCTGAGTCATGTCGGGCATGTTAATTCACAGCTCTATTTGCCCATTAAATCAATAAAGGATACAATACAACCTGAAATAGGGCTGTTGCTAGTGATACGTCCATGACACTCTAACGTCAGTTTTCTCCACGTACTAAAGGACAACCTTGCTTTACTGTTGGTGATTGTTTTTTGCATCCAGACACAGTTAATTACACTGTGGGCAGCAGCTGGTTGAGGACAGTGCTTTTGGGGGACTCCACAGTGTAGGCAAGTGAAAAAATGGCCTCAACATTTATGTGTAGCAGCTGCTAGTGGTGGTATTATCCTGGCTGTTTACTGGTTTGCACATTTGCTCTCCAGAGTTTCAGTTTTTCGTGGTATAACTACCGTATTTCCACCAGGCTTTCTTACAGACACCAGGCGCATCTGACCACGCATAGAGTGGTGTGAATAATATTTAAAAATTCGCCTAATTTCCTGAATACATATGCTTAATTCTCCTGCTGTAACTCGGATATTATTGAAGATTCTATCTCAGTTGTTACCCTCACATCTTCTTACCTGTGTACACATTAGTTTATTTCTTGCCCTCTTGGTTCCCACAGAATACTATACAGACCTGAGACTAAACATTTTTCATGTCTTGGATCCTGTATTAAACGTTCAAAGCGAGGTGGCATTTGTTTAATCTACTTTTTGAGCATTTTTTACACAGGGTTTATTTCAGTGAGAAATACATTACCACCAGAATTACCACAGGAACCATCATCTGGAGATCTGCATCAAACATGTGGTAATATCCCCGAAGAAGCAAAAAAATTATTGCGTTCAGAGGAACAATCATTTTCCCCTGGGATTTTCCTCGCTTAGGCGCTGATGTCGAGCATTGGTGGCATTTAATGCACATTATAAATAACTATACCAAGGGGTACATTATTTATTGTGTGCAATAATTAGCACCTATTACGAGTTGTTGGGGAATTACGCAGATTTTGGTGTTTAACACACCAAAATCTGCATTATAGGGTAAATACCATATAATTTTCCCACGTTAAATTTAACAAATGTTGGGTTATTTAAGGCATCCGATAACTATCCAATGTGCTAAATAACTAACAACTTGTAATTATGAACCTGCCTATTTATGCATGGGTAGGATTATACCGACCACCTCGTATTCAGGGCCTTAAATGCGCACTACTAGTGATACTTGTATCACAAGATTTACCACATTTTTGTATATGGCTTTAATACCAATTATTAATTGTAATGTGTCATTTGTCTTTTTTCTTTATGAAATGCAGTTATATTATATTTGTATTGCTTTATTAGTGAGTTAGTCAAAATGTGCAAAATGTGTGGGAAAGCGTTAACCCAATTGCTGTATATTTCTCCCATTACTGTAAATCTCTCTCTTTTTTATTTCTTGTCTCCATATTTGGTTCACTGCAGCCTCCCACCTACCAGAACTTTTGACTCTCTAGTTGAAGTCCTGTATTGTTCAGCAGCTGTGAGTCTCGAACTTCTACAAGTGATCCAAACTCCTCTAAAAATCCGCTGCCACTCTATCAACCATAAGTTCATGACTTAGCGTGAGGTGCAATGCCTTTCCCTTCTTCATGTTGTGAAGTACAATTGTGTCAGTTCTTCATTTCTTTTGTATACTGATAGTTCAGATTCTTGCTGCTTCAAGGAAAACCGATGACATTAGCCTCAGTGGGGTAGCAAGGGTGCTATGGGCCCTAATGAAAGCCAGGCAAAAGGGCCTATCTGTTCCCAGTAAGGAAATAAAAAATATCCATAACTGTGTGCAGAGGGTCCTTTGCACTGCGGGCCCTGGTGCCACTGCTCTTGCTGCACCATCTGGTTACCCTTTATAGTCACAGTACATGATGAGCTGTTTGGGGACGCAACCTAACTTTCGGTAGCAGCATGTGTGCGACAAAAGTTAGATTTTCAGACTCTTTCCAAATGGTCTGAATTAAGAGTATAACATTTAGTACACACTAATAGTGCATCACTAGAGGAAGGGTATTCAAGCTTGATTTTCAGAATATGTTCTTTCTCGTTCAGGTGTGGCGCATCAACCACAGAAATATTGGAACACCTGCTCCTGCAAAGAAAATGGTTGCAGCAAAAGGAAATTTTGTCAAAGTCACCAAGTAAAATTAGTTACACATTTTAATTGTCTGATGCCTAAAGTTGTATAGAAGTTCCTAAGAAAGTTCATGAACATGGAACAAATGCAAGAACAATATCTGATTGACAGCGGACTTGAAGGGGTGCTTGTGAGACAATTACCTGAGAGGCGGGGAAGTGCGCCAGCCACCGTTCTATGTGCGTTGCATACCATCCAGGGACCAGACATCTTTTTTGAAGAGTGTGTAAGTCGGAGGGAGGTCCGGATCCCGCAGTGATGACCTCATAGAAGCTAAACTTTAAAGCAGTCGGGTCCTGGTGAGAGCGCTGGTGCTGCAAAGGGAAAGAGCTGTCAATAAGCACATTCATTTTCTCTTGATTCCACATGAGCAACATTTACAAAAAAATCGATGTTTAGTCTATTTCAGGAACTCGCAAAAGTGAATCTTGTTGCGAACTCTTCTGTGTGGCAGTCAGTGCTCTAATTGCATCGGCAAGGCTTTTATTTTTCAAATGTCACAACACAGATACCACAGATGAGCAGTCTCTAGATGATTCCAAGAAACTCTGCAGTTTTCAAGTTCTTTACACCAATGATTTCAAAACCAATGCATCTCTCCTTAGTGTACAGATTTGTATATATGCAAATAGGCTTATATATTTGGTCAAAATACAGTCAAACCTTTGCTGACTCCCGAGAAACGAGGTTTGTGTCAATGGCCCGAAGGACAGAATGGATAACCTCTGAGCCACTCGCCGCAACTTCTGGCAAAACTGCTATCCCCTCAACATAATTAAGCATTATAGGCCGCTGCCTAGGGCATTAGTAGTTGTTAAAGGCCCCAAACCTGAGTTACACACCCAATCCAAAGGTGAGAGCCATAACCAGGAACCACTGGAATTATGCAGCAGGGAAGGACCAAATTATGCATTAGGGTTGACTACATTATGCAGCAAGAAAAGGCAAATTATGCAGTGCAATGTGGAACATTTTGTGATAATATTACTTCCTTAATTTTTACACAGGTTAACCATGTCTGGGCAAAAGATTCCACCTCATTATTACGAATTTAACATCCAATTACCGCAAAAAGCAACAGAAAGGTGGCCCCAACCTCTGCTAAGGGTCTTTCACTGCACAACAACACACATCACCGCGTTTTTAGTAGTTTGTGATCTCTTTCACCTAAAAGCAACATTTGTGTTTAACATCTGCAGATTATGCAGCAGATGGATTGTGTGGCAATGCTGCAAATCCAAAACTATGCGGAAAATGCTACAGTTGCAAAATCGCATACTTCCAGTGGCCCTGTCCATAAGGAAGGTGAGGCCCTTTAAGAGTCGGTATAGCCCTACTCTAGGGCCAGGTTACATACTTTTTGTTGATTGAGCAAGTGGCCTTCTGGACATTTTTTACAATACAGGGGCATACCTCCCATCAGTAACATCAAATATGAGCCCACTCTTGCAATGGCACATATTCAAGTCACTGCATTCCAGAAATAAAATGAGGGTGTGCCCTCACGCATCTAAGTGTATCATTTTGTCAATGCACATTTTCCATATTTCTAAAGCATGTCAACAGGCAAAGAAGCCACAGCTCGGCAATTCAGAGTGGTCTTCCGGATGCATAGGGCCCTGCCAGAGTCTGCCATGACAGGCATGGTTGACTCCAGCAGACAAAATCAACAATGACCCATACACTCAAGGAGAAAGGTTGCAAGGCAGCTTTATTTCGGCAAAAACCTATGTGGGGATCTATTTCTGAAAATAGAAAAAAAATGCTGAGCGGGCCTGAATGATATGCTGGCCCAAATATCATTCAGTTTCGATGTAATCGCTTCTGCTGCACCGCCATCTGTATTTTGATCAAAACTGAGGATTTCTGAAGACAATAGGTGGCTCTTCAATGGAGGGCTGAGGTGAGAGCCTGGCTCCCCAGCCGAGCAGGCCAACCACCACGGCATTAACAACACTCAGACAGGGTCCTAAATGACCCTCTTAGACTTTCCAAAATAGAAAAGTGGTGTTCCTAAGACTGAAAATACACTCCAGGGCAACCAATTATTTGATTAACTCATTATTTGCCTAAACGAGTAACAGACTTTCCTTGTGGGTTTTTTCTGAAACAACATTTTAGAAGAGCAAAACGTTTGAAAAATAAATCTTTAGTGCCTTAGATTAAAGCAAAAAAATAAAGCCTCAAGAGTAATCACTGTAATTTTATTTTATTGTGATCTTTTATGGGGCTTCCACGTGGTCCCATCTGGTCACTAAGAATTGCTTTGACATTTGTGTTTCTTAAGTGAAAAAAAACTTTTTTTTATGAGGTCCCGCACCTTGGGGCAAAGGGGATAGTCCCACAAGAAAGACAAAGGGAAGAATTCAGTGCTTCTTATGGAGGGGGGCTCGGTATAAATTAAAGCTGGTAATCTGCAGAAGGCTCACTTGAACACTGTTATTTTCAGATTATTCTTGAAGGTGGCTGTTAGAAATGGGATTTCTGGTTGGCTAAGGCTTGTGCCAAAGCCAGGCAGAAACCACCACTCTAGTCAGGGCAAGGGAGTTACACGCTGAAGATAACCCCTGCTCAACCCCTTGGTAGCTTGGCACGAGCAGTCAGGCTTATCTCAGAGGCAATGTGTAAAGCGTTTGCGCGACACACACACACAGCAGCAACAAACTAGGCACACTACAAAAGAAACTCCACACAAGGTTATATCAAAAATAGTCTTTGTATTCTCATAACACTTTAGAATAGTAATCACATAATATACATTGTGCCCACTGGCACTAGGTAATATCTACAAGGGATTATTTACACCTGACAGGGCCACCTGGAACACTGTCAGCACCATCACTTAGTGAACACAGCAAATGTAGAACATATAATAAACATAGTACACACCCGGTCCTCACTGGCCATTACTGTACTCAGCATTATCCTGTAACATAAACTATAGTATGCACAGTATCACATTAGGCGCAAAATACATCATACGCCAACCTCACTAGTCTAACATTTTTAGACCATAACCTCCTAAGCATCACTCACATTAGGGGTAAAACTCACAGTAGGAAATAACCTTACCAGCATAATCACGTTATGCAAATAACCTCATACATAAATCACAGTTAGAGGCATAAAACAGGGTGCGTAAATCATAGTACATGAATCACATTTCCTAGCACCACATAAATCACATTAGAGCCTGGCGCCTTACAAACCCCACAGTCCCCCTGGCCAACTGGCCTTCTCAAAGGGGCTCAAATGCCCTACGTCCAAAATGTCAGGGCTGCTGCCAAGCCAGCGGAATCCAAAGTGTGCCATTGCGCTCGGACGTAGGAGTGCATCTCACTACTATCGTTCTCTTTAAAAATGCCCCCAAAGAACTGTTGGCCTAATCGTTGCAGCTGGCACTAATTGCTGCGCAGCTGTGATGCAAACAAGGCCTGGCAGCACTGTGCCCTCCAAACAGTTATACAAAAACGTTGTAGCTGCCTGCGCTGGTGCGGCGTAGCTGGGAATAAGCAATATGGGGTCCCTGGCACATCTGTGCCTCTTCAGCCTCACTGGGCTTCTTTAAATAAAATTGGCCCCACCTCGTTGCAGTTGCCCACTGTCAAACGGGGCAACTGAAAAACCATGGGTACGGGCCCCTCTGGGCCTCCTAACAACACTGTGGCCACGGAGGGTGGGCATTGACAATATGCCCGACGTGCCCCCCCTCCATCAGGGACTCTTGGAAAGATTTGCCCACATCGTTGGAGCGGTCCGCTGCCAGACGGGGCCGCTCAGAGTCCATCAGCACCAGTGCCGTGCCTCGACTGCACCACAACAGAGGAGAAGCCCCCCTCACTCATCGGTTATTGGTGTGACTCTGGGCTCCTCTCTCGCTGCGGGACTCAGCTCTTCACCCGGGCCCCCTCCTGGGACCCGGGACCTCTCGTCACGCTGGCCGCAGCTTCTCCTGCACACAGGGCTTCCCTTCACTCCCGGGAGCCCCACACTGCAATCGGCGGCCTAGACAGCTTCACCTCTTCAACCGGGCTCCCTCCTAGGACCCAGGACTTGGCTGTAGAGCCCGCGAGGCTCCAGTCGGCTTTCCCGGTGGCAGGGGAGACTTCCTGTATGTGTCACACACAATGCAGGCAACTTTTGCCTGACTTTCTCTTTTCGCCCGGGCCGCAGCGGTGATTTCCAAAAAGTAGAACACGGGTGGACTCCCGCTATGGCAGACGACGCGGGGTAGGCACCCGCATTCAAATTAAACATAAAGCGGCGATGTGGGGTGGGCACCCATGATTTAAATATAAAAATAAGCGGGGTGGGCACCCGCCACTTTGGGCATCACGGGGGAATCCCCCCCGCCGGGATTCCCCCATCAAGGCAAGCAGCTCAGCGCTGCAGAGCCCTCGTGCTCCTTCTCTGGGGGAAATAAAGCATAGCGCTCATGAGGCGCTAGAGGCAACAAAGATCCTAGAGTAAGTCCTGGACTCTAGCAAGAGAAGCAGAAGGGTCGCAAAAGTCCTTAGAGATGAAGGGGCAATGCAGGGCCCAGGGAGGCAAGCCCTCTGGGCCGCAACCACAGGGTCCCAGCAGCAGCACGCCCGGCAGGATTCAGGAACAAGGACTGAACAACATCATGGGGTCACAGCCCCTATATTTATATCAACATTTCCTTTGTCTTTAGTGCAGGGCATGGGGGAACCAAATGCAACAGGTTCAGGGGGAAATGGAGCACTTTGTTTTGCAAACTCCTCTTCCCCTTTGTCAGGTGGGGGCTAGGTGATCAGACACACCACAGGGAGAGGAGCCAGTATTGTACAGGGCAGGCACACTCCTATTCAGAGTCAGGGGATTACCCCTCCCACTACTCCCAGCACAGATGTCCCATTCAGCCTAGCGCGGACTCACCCTGCCCCTCCTGGAGCCACACACACCTCCCAGCCCCTGTCACTCACAAGCCAGACATGCAATTCACATCAGGCAGGCAGACACTTAGCACACCGAAATGCCAAATTCTAAAAGTGCAAAAACAACAGTTGATGGACAGAATGCAGAAAAATGTCATACATTCACCCCAGTACAGAGATCTGGGCCTAAATCCATCGTTTTTTTGCTCACCATGCCAAACCAGTTTGAACCCAGTCAAATGCAAATCAGTCTTGACCCTGTGCCTCATGGGAACAGTCCAGCCTGAACTGCCAAGCCAGGTCCTCCTTGGACCGGAAACAAGCATCCTAGGACCGGTTTCGGGGTTTCACCAGAAACCGGCCATTGCATTTGTCACCCCGAGTGGGACGGGTATGCTCAGACGTGAGTCCCGTGCTCTCCATGCCACTGGAATCAAGCTATCCTGGCTGAAGAGGGGTGAAACCCCGAAACCGGTCCTAGGATGCTTGTTTCCGTCCAGGGAGGACCTGGCTTGGCAATTCGGGCTGGACTGTTCCCATGAGGCACAGGGTCAAGACTGATTTGCACATGGCCAGGTCTAAACTGGGGTGGAATGGTGAGCACAAAAACGATGGCCCAGATCTCTGTACTGGGGTGAATGTATGACATTGTTCTGCATTCTGTCCATCAACTCTTGTTTTTGCAACTTCTAAAAGTGGCATTTCTCCCGTAGTCATAATAAATCTGCGCACACAATTGCGCAGCATTTATTCTCACAATCCCATACATACCAAACTCGACCAATCTGCTCTTCTCATACCATGAATTACCACTGACACACACTGATCAGGGAATCCCCAATGCATTCCTATGGGAGGCCAGACCAATCTCACTAATGTACACAGAGAGCGCACACATTTTACACTGGACCAGAGTGCAAACGTGCCCAGAGGCCTAAAATCACCAACACCAGGTTACAGAAAATGCTAGGAGAATGCAAAAAGTTTCGGGGTGAACCTGCCAAAAGGGCCAAGTCCAACAGTGGCCATACTGTGCATAGCTGCCAGTTGTGCTTTCTACAAGTTCCAAGCAACTTCGTGCTTTGATAAACGTATTGGTTTGTTTTCATGATTTAAATTTCTTGGCATGGAAGCAGAGTTTGAGCTACTGAACATGAAAGTTGAGAGTAGGGGGGTGGGCGGTCTCCTTTCTGTTGCTTATTGCCATATTTAGGTGTTAAATTGGTACTAATGAGGTGAAATATTTGCCCTAGTCTTGGTTAACCTGTGTAAAAATGACAAAATAAGTAAGTAATACTATCACAAAATGTGTTGCATTGCACTTATAATTTGCCTTTTCTTACTGCATATAATGTAGTTTCCCTTGGTATATCAGCCCTTTGGTGACGCAGACTAGGAGCATTCTGTAAAGAATATTCAATTGAATCTTTGTTTCACTGGGAGTCATTGGAGGGATTACAGAGCAGGCGTGAATCTACTAGCTGATTGTTAATCCTCAGCCATTAATGAACTAGTTGTTTGGAGGGGGTCTGCATAGAAATTGTTAGAATTGGAAAAGCAGGATGGTACTCATGCGCTCAGAATTGTCATCCAATGGTTGGTTTGAAGTTGTGGAATTACACTGCCGGGGTGTATCTATAGGCAACAGGATAGATCAGCGTGGACTATGACTAAAGTGTTTTACATTTTCCACAGGAAGTAGGCCATCTCCCAGTTTAATGGGTCTTTCATACTATGTTTCTATCTAATTTTGGTATCATGCTTGCATTTATGCATTCGCTAAGTTAGGAAATATAACAGATCTTTGATGTGGTGCCTCAAATATATCTGCTTTTTCAATGATAACTTGGTTCACAGTACGTTTTGAAAATGAGTCACAGATATGCAAGCATTCAGACAATTCTGAGCATCCTGGTGGCTGGACCTGGGAGACAGCGTTGGAGTGCACACATTCAACAACCAAGAAGTGAAGAGACCTATTTTGTATAACAAGACTTTTACTTAGGAGGAAGGTGAATGTTACTAAGGAGCAAAAGACGCTTTAATTAGATTAACAAACATCAAAGTAGTACTTTGAGAGTATAAAGGATTCAACCACTAAATTAAAACACTTCCAGACTACCAGTCAACACCCTCTTTACAGCACCTATCTGAGATTCATGAAGGACCTAAATACACGATTAGTAAAGTGATTTAGGAAGGAAAAAATATTGGGAAACCATTTTATTACAATAATTTCTAATCTTCAACAATCGTTGTAGTAGATGCTTACATTTTTTTTTAACTTTTCAATCCATAAATATGGATTTAGACGAATAAGAAACTGGCAAAACCCAACATTAAAAAGTAATATAGTGAAAATAAAGTAACATATTCACCATATAAATATCAATGACAATACATAATTGTAACATACAAGAGTCTGGGTTAAGGATAATCTTAGCAACATCATCAAAGGAGATTTTACAATATTTACAGCACCGTTTCTTAGGCAAACTGCTCATTTAACGTTTGTTGGTAACACAGCAGAGCGTGCAATTATCTGGTAAATAGATTATTAGACATTTTACCACTTGGGAGGTAACAATGTGATGACTGTTCCCATCTTTACCATCAAACTTCCAATTACTGCCGAAATGACTCATGTTAATGCTGGTGCCACTGCAGGGCCTTCCATTGTTATTCACCAGTAGGAGCTGCACTGAAAGCCACATGTGTGAATGGTGCTAACCAAAATCTGTCTTAGTCCAATATTGAAATGTACTAAAATTATATTATTTGTTCTACTTTGACTCAACCAAGAACATTCATTTTAAGAAAATCTTGTTGTAGTGCTTTTAAATTAGGAGTATGGACTAATTAATCAAGACAAAGATTGTAATTGTTCCCCAGACCCCGAATGGTGCTTGCATCACGTGAAAGGGTACGCAGTAAGAACTCATAACAAGGGTTTCATATATTGAGTGATGAATATGGGTATATTGAAATATTGCCCACCTGATACCAGGAGTATGCGCGCTCCGATGGGTCAATAAGAATGGTAATGACTTTTGCCTTTGGGACCAATGCAGCAGCTCGCTTTGGAGCTTCCTCTGAATGGAAATAGGTGGCGCTCTTTTCAAACAGGAAGTTACTGCTTACATTCGCAGGGGTCGGAAAAAAATCCATGTACCTAAGGAGAGAGTGAATTACATGTGAATATTAGAAACGCGTGCTAACAGGTAAATACATTCAAAGTACATCTTTTCTACATATGTATTATGTTTTAGAAGATGCAATAAAATTAACCAAGAGCATTTTCAGGTGTTTTACTATGCACCCAAGAAATTACTTTTTGCTATCCACAGTAGGTGGCATTTGGATAGGGAGTGTATATTACAGAAGCAGATTTGGGTTTAACCTCTGCTGTTTGAAGTGAGATGTGCTGGCACACATTACTGGATGTTGTTTTGGACTCCACAGTTATGGGAGAGCTACCCTTCTGACCAAAAGAGACAGGGTCAATTCCAAATTAAAACAAGAAAGTAACCCCTTTGTGTCACACACTCTCATGGTTTACATTTTTTAGAACAGACATGATTTCAATTTATATTAATGAAATATTGTATACAGTATGTTTTAATCATGATAGTATTTTTAGATGTGTAAAGGTTTGATTACATTAAATAAACTAGACAATTTTACATTAAAAAGTGTTCGGTATTAAGGCAGTGTAGTGCATGAAAGTGAATGGTGGATTTCCTTTAACAACATAAGGCATATATTGGCATTTGGTGTTGACAGTGAGTTTGTGTGACACAAACGAAATTCTTGTTTTAATAGGGTGTTTTTGACCACAAGTGGCATTTATTTACATTTAGCAAACCAGGGTTCAATTTGTAATAGAATAAGTGCTGGGGCACACATTTTTCTAAGACGCCCGTGGCACCGATGCCGGCTGGGTTACCGAATACTAAGGCTGGCTGGTCTTGATTCCGCCCAATGCCTATTCTCCTGCCTCTAAATCACACTCTCGTAGGTTTCTGTGCATCCCTGCTTTCTCTCTTTACCACTGTTTTCCCATCTTCCTCTGCCTTCATCTTTCCCCCTCTGCTGCTTTTCTCTCTCTTGTTCTGATTTAAAGTACAAGGGTTATAAATACGTCCGGGTTCCAAAAACAGAATGCAGCGGGCTCGACCTGCAGCCACTGGCTAAAATTAATACTTAAGCAATCCCTATGCAATTGAACTAATCTCACTAATATGCATCATATTTTATAATATATCCATGGATAATATTTATATATAAGTTATAAGTTATAAAATGTACTGGCAGAAATGGCAGTTTGTTAATATGCACCCTGGATGGGATGGGCCTTTTGGCTCTAAAGTCCTGGCCCAGTCCTGGGGAAATCACCCTGTGAGAGATACCTCCAGAAAGTACTAACACGTGAGAACGCGCGCCATTTCAAGCAGGCACAATTATAGGAAAACTCCACTAATGTCTTTTAAAACATGTTTTTTTGGGAACAAAGGACGGGGAATTTGTAAATTGACTTTTGAGTGAAACATGTTTTTCTAATAAAGATTTTCAAACATCCTGTGTGAAGGAGAATTTTTCCCAGAAAACCTGGCGAACTTCGCCAGCAGGTTAATTGAAGGGCATTTTAAAATGTTTAAAGCTCATGAATGTACATAATGATGGATTTCACCCAATTACGCCATTAGAATTAGAATTTCGGGTCTAGGAAGATGCTTCGTATTTTTGTTGTTAAAAACCTTCGCATAGGTCGAAATAACACTTTTCAGCTTTGGGTAGTTTGCTAAGCTGCTTTGCTTCAGGAGAACTGTGAATAAATATTAGTTTTACTACAATGTAGGTCGCATGCGCCCTTGTTGAACACGTAAAAGATTTACTATGCAGAAAACAGGATTTATGTAATTCCCAGCCTATTAAATTAGGATGGTAAAAAGCAATAAGCGTGAATCACACCGCGTGTTTGGCTCGGGTGGGCGCTGGTAGCATGAAAATGACCTCACTGTTGGGAGAAAAACAATTCAGACAGTGACGTGAACCAGGGGAAGTCTCGAAGTACGTTAAGTGTGAAAACTGTGAGTTTTTCAAAAGTTTTTGGCCGAAATAACCCTTTGCACATCCATAATTGTAATTTTTCACCCCCTTCTGAAAAGCACCAAGTGGCCGTCCTGCAGGCTGGCAAATGGTGTGCACTTTCGCGGCCGCTTTGATGTTCTCAGTGGCCGCGTGGTTCACTGAGAACATCAAAGCGGCCGCGAAAGTGATCACGCAGGCTGTTGTCAGGCAGTAAGGGAGGGGGAGGAGCGGGTGAGAGAGGGGGAGGAAAGCCTGCCATGCGAGGGATGCTAGAAAGGATAGCAGCTGTGAGCGTGCACGACATCGCAAACGTAAGCTGGAGGCCTGAAAAGCCACTAGTTTGCACTTCCAAAACCCGCTTACTAAAACTCTCGCCAGCGCAGCGCTAAAGCGCTGGCTCAGGCGAGACCTAAAAATTGTTTGTGTAGCTGCTACACAGAGGAATATAAGTGGGAAAAATTATATCAGTGTAAAACTGTTAGGTCTGTGGAAAAATTATTTTGAAATACAGAAGCGGAGTTGGGTAGAAAACACAGGTGGTTGAGGGGTGAAAAAAGCGAACAAACTGGTAACAGTATGCGGCTTTCAGGACTTTGCATTAAAAAGTAAAATAAATAAATAGATTTAAAAAAAATGTGGTAAAGGAGAAGAGGGCCAGGAAAGCGTAACCGACACAAATAAAAAGTAGATACTTCAAGTTAGCAGTGGAAGGATACAAGTCAACCTATCAGAAACATGGTAAAGAAGAAAAGCTATAAGGGTGGGACAAATACAAGAATAGAGAGCAGAGCAATAACGCAAAGAACACGGAACTGAAAGAAGAAAGCCACTCAATCAAGAGAAAGGGGCTGACCCAAAGCTCACTCAATGTGTACTGCACTGTCGACAAGTCTTCGACAAAAAATGGCAGATGCTGTCTGTAGATCAAGACTTAAGAAGACTGACTATATGTTATAAGAGTAGAACTAAGTTAAATAAATGCAGCAGCATAAACCCTTTCCTTCTTTTCATGTCTTCCTATTGCTCTGCCTTCTCCCCTGCATCTGTGGTGCTGGAAGTTGCTCAATAGCTACAGGTTTGTTCACTTGTGTGTGGGTGCATAGGGACCACAGAAAAAATGGAAGGATGCTGTCTGTGAGAAGCATAATTATTCCTACTTGCAGAAGGCAAAGCATGTGAGCAGGAGGTGGTAGCAGCCGTCCAGGATTAAGGAGGAGCACAGGTGCACTGCAACATCACGTGATGCCTGTTGTCTCTCACATGAAGCCTGATGAGGCAGCGATCCCCACTGCTGATTTACATAGCAAGAGGATACAAACAGCTTGCTCAATAGATTGTATGCCGACAGCAGTTGATAGACTGATGTTGCACTAGTTTTAAACCTAAATTGAATTAATTTGCAATTTCTGTAAAACTGCATTTATCTAAAGGATGAGTTCCTAGTTGGTTATATGATTCATGAAATGAATTATCTTATACATTTTAAAGTAGAGGAATATTAGCTCTATAGAAAAGTTCATAGACATAGCATTTTATTTTGAGTTTGGCGGACAGATTACTCCATCACCAACATGGTGAATGTCCCTTCCGGTAAACAGCCATTACAACGAGGCTGTTACTACGCAAGTCATTACATCGCATGCGTTACAATGCATGCGATGTAACAACGTGCAGCCTTTACTACGTCTACCATTACATCGCATGCGCTTTTACAACGCATGCGATGTAATGGCTATCCACATCGTTGTGAGGAAACTGAGGCTGTTCCGTTTCCTCACAACAACTGTCACTGCCCCTCAGTTGACGCCTGAACCAGGAGAGAGGAATCATGAGGAGAGAGAGGTAAGAGGGATTGGGCCAGGGGTGGGAATTACTCTTTAAGGATTTAGGGTAGTGTGGAAGTAGTGTTGTAATGTGTGTGTAGTGTAGGGTTGTTTTTTAGGATTTAAGGTAATGCTGGGGGTGTAGTGCAGGGTAGTGTTAGAGTGTAGGGACTGGACTGGGGGTAGGGGGAGGGTCGTGCTGGGGTAGTGTTTTATGATTTAGGGTAGTGTTTTGGTGTTTATGTAGTGTAGGGTTGTGTATTTGGGTGTAGGGGAGTGTTGAGGTGGTCGTGCAGGGTAGTTTTAGAGTGTAGGGGCCGGACTGGAGGTCGTGCGGGGGGGAGTGTTTTAGGGTTTAGGGTAGTGTTGTGGTGTTTGTGTAGTGTTTTAGGGTTTAGGGTTGTGTCGGGGGGTCGTGCAGGCTAGTGTTAGAGTGTAGGGACCGGACTGGGGGAAGGGGGAGGGTTGTGCTGGGGGTAGTGTTTTAGGGTTTAGGGTAGTGTTGTGGTGTTTGTGTAGTGTAGGGTAGTGGTTTAGGGTTTAGGGTAGTGTAGGGGGGTTCTGCAGGGTAGTGTTTGAGTGTAGGGACCGAACTGGGGTAGGGGAAGGTCGTGCTAGGGGTAGTGTTTTAGGGTTTAGGATAGTGTTGTGGTGTTTGTGTAGTGAAGGGTAGTGTTTTAGGATTTAGGGTAGTGTCGGGGGTCGTGCAGTGTAGTGTTTGAATGTAGGGACCGGACTGGGGGAAGGGGGAGGGTCATGCTAGGTGTAGTGTTTCTAGGGTTTAGTGTAGTGTTGAGGTGTTTGTGTAGTGTAGGGTAGTGTTTTAGGGTTTAGGGTAGTGTCGGGGGTCGTGCAGGGTAGTGTTTGAGTGTAGGGATCAAACTGCGGTAGGGATGGTTGTGTGGGGGTAGTGTTTTAGGGTTTAGGGTAGTGTTGTGGTGTTTGTGTAGTGTAGGGTAGTGTTTTAGAGTTTAGCGTAGTGTCGGGGTCGGGCACGGTAGTGTTAGAGTGTAGGGACCGGACTGGGGGAGGGGGAGGGGGAGGGTCGTGCTGGGGGTAGTGTTAGAGGGTTTAGGGTAGTGTTGTGGGGTTTGTGTTGTGTAGGGTAATATATTTGGATTAAGGATTTAGCATAGTGTTGGGGGGGTTTAATTAAAAAAATGCGTTGTAAAAGTATGCGGGCATTTGGATCCATTGTAATGTCATTTTAAATGCATTTCAATACACTTGCGAACTAATGGTATGCCTACTAATAAATAGCGTTGTAATGGTACTTGCGAACTAAAAACATCGTTGTAAAAGCATGCGTTGTTTTGCTTTGCGTTGTATCGACATATAGTTGCCCCTTCCATCCTATTACTAGTGCATTATAGTCTATAGCTTAAAGCCTTTCAACATGGGAGACGATATACTGGACACTTTTTGACAGAGTATCCCCATCGCCAAACTCTAAATAAGGCCTATAGTGCCAACATGACTACCATGTCTTACTGGCCTGGAATATATACACATTTTTCGGACTGGCTTACTGATAACAGGTCTGGAGGTTAAAGGTTTTGCAGCTCTAGCACACCATCAACCCATAAGTGAGATCGGTCTTGCATTGTTGTTTTCATGCTATGTATTAGTGACTGTCCCTTTTGAAAGATCTTCCTCCCCGTAGGACACATAAGTGTCTATATGGAATGCAGAAACACCACAGGGTAGATTTATTAACACTAGGGGCTAGATTTACTAACCTTTTATGTAACACAGCAAGGCAACTTGCTACGCTGTGTTGCGTAAAAGGGATCGAGCCGAAATATGGCATATCTACTAACATATGGCAAACTTTGCTGTCTCATAGCACTAGTTAGTGCTTAATTTGTAAAAGAATGAGTGCCGGTGCCTAAAATCCCTCGGCTGTTGCAATTAAATGTTGGCTTGCCAAATACCAAGGCTGAGCACTCTTAAGTCCACTTCATGCCATTTAACTCACTACCAAATACCCACTGCCCGTTTATCTCACGTGTGTGGACTCCTGCTTTCTCCCTATTCCACTGTTTTCACTTCTTCCTCTTCCTGCGTCTTTCTGCTTTGTGTTTTTTTTCTTCTTGTGTTTCACTAAATGGCTGATGTTCCCAAAAATGAGAGCTGGTGACTCCCTCCAACAAAAACGGGCTCAAATTAAGGACTAGTGCTGGTGCACTTCAGGCAGTGAACTGGTGCCTATGTTACCAGCAGGATTGTTTTTGTGCAGAAAGGAAACAATACTTAGAGGCTTATTCCGCTTTCTACATGTGCTGCAGAATGCAGCATACATAGAAAGAGGACGTATCAAGGAGAAATGAAGATATTTCTCCTTGCTACTCCAGTCTTGGATAAGTGCACCATTTTCGTGGACACCCAGGTTTACTGCCTGATGTAAATCTGGATTGTATCAAAATCCATGGGCGGATGCACAGGAACGTCCTTGCTCCACCCATGGAACGCCTCCCAGACGCAAAGTAACTCAATGTAATACCATGTGCTGCCTTGCGTAACTTTTTTTTTTTTAAGTCAAAAAGCAAAGCCATGCAAATTAGCCTTTGCGTGGCTTAGTAAATCCAGACATGCATTTTGTGTCAGGGCTGCATTAGTTTATCTGTGCCTTTGCGCTGGTGCAAAGTCACGCAAAGTGATGCAAACCTGTTTAAAGTCTTGATTAAATATTTACTTTCCAAGCAAAATATTTTTTTTTGTGCTGGAAAGTAGCCCTAAAATTAACGCAAATTGCACTTTGCTCTCCTTTGCATTACTTTGCATGAAGGGTTGTCCCGTGGGTGATTAATAGGTGTTCCCAGACTACCACCCATGATTTTGGAGGCAAAACCCTAAAATTGATAGACAGGGCATTTCGACAAAAAACAAATGTCTCTTGAGGCACACATTAACAAGGAGTAATGTTTTCATTTCTCCTAACTTTTCACAAATTGGATGTGTGCTGCACCAAATATCACACATCCAGTGTGAGGAATATTTTAAAGTTAGTCCGTGCATTATGATGCAAAGAAGTGTGCGTGGCAGTAGGAAGCACCGGTGCTGGGGAACAGAGCAGCAGCGCCATATGACATTAGATATGGCTCTGCAATGCTTTCTACCCCTTGTACAGAGCAGTGCAACAACTTTGCTTGCTGCCCTGTATTCTGCTAAAAAGTAGGGGTGGGCGGAATTTGCGTAATCGCGTTACGCAAATCTCCGCGAAACGGTAAAAAATCTCCGCGAACACGCAGAAATTCCGCGAACAAGCGGAATTGCTTGTTCGCGATGCTTTTTTCCTGTTCACAATCGCTGTTTGCGTGCTCGGAGGGAAATATCTCGCGAACACGCATTTTGAGAACGCGAACAAGCAAAAATTTCGCGAAGTCGCGGAAAGCGGAATTTTTGGGCAATTTTGCGTTCTCCGCTGAACGCGAAATTGCCCAAATTCCGCGAACGGAACGGAATTTGCCGCCCAGGCCTACTAAAAAGAAACTAGCAATCTTCCCTCACTTAGTGACGTCCATCGATGTCCACAACTTATTTATAGATACTTTTTTATTGGGTGTTTGCCAGCAGCTCATGCACTGGAGTAGCCTAGATAGCAGTGCAACAAGCAGGGTTTATTCAAAGACAAGGTGATTTTCAGCGGCCAGAATCAGCTGGGGGCGAGAATGGGGGGGGGGGGGGCGGGCACAGGGCCTATCTAGCCACTAGAACCATCAATTATAGCCACACAAGAAACCAAGGAACACAAAACTGATTTTTTGTCCAAACCACTGCAAATCCTCACAGTAGCCCTACACCTAATAAACTTTTCAGATCACCTCATAGCTGAGCAGCAATGGTGACGTTCTCCAAAAACGGCTTGGCGGCAACTTCCCATACGCCTCACAGGTGCGCGCCCCTTGGCACGCTGCACGCGCACATGTTGGCATCTCGTGCAGTCCTCGATGGAAACGCAGATGTTCTCCCGTCATCAAAAAAGTACCGTGGCGCAGCTTGTGCCGCGCGCTCTGCGCGGGAATCATTCACACTGTAACATTGCTCTACTGGGAAGCTCTTGGATAAATGTTACGCTTCGAGCCAGCGGGCAGGTTTTGAACATGAGCCATCGCAGGATTTTTCCAGAGCTTAAAAGAGTAATAAAGCGGGCAAAAACACCGAAAGCTTCTGACAGAACAATGAACATTATTAGCAAAGTCCTGACATTATTTTGATGCGCGGGACCACGCATGGGGGGTGCACGATCGAGAGGCCCGTGAAAGCGGATTAATTTCCCATTCATTGTGAAGGACGGATTTGAGTGCAAAAAATCCCTTCAGGCAATTATGTGAATGTCATGAGCACATCTGTAATTGCTCTGCCGAGGTTTGGGATGTGCTAATGGCGCAGGCATCTTTCTGTTTTTCTTCTTACCAGTCGATTCCCTTGTGGTAGTTGTTTCCGTTGAAGAACTGCACCTCTTCAAAGGTCCTTGGGCTGGGGACGTTGCTGGCGATGGAAGGGTGCATGAGGAGGAACAGATACAGCGCCGTGGTGCCTAAAGCCAAGAAACAAAAGGACGTTTACAGTGTGCGTCAAAGCAGTTTTTTTTTTCCAAACCAGCACAGTGTTTCTACAGTGACATTAAACTTAATAATAAATAGATTTTATTATAAGGAAAAGTATGCCAGTGCGTTTTATATTGTCCCCGGCTGTAGGGGATGGAATAAACATGCGGTTGCAGATTGGATCTGTCTCAGTATTTAACAGATGTCAGGAGTGCTCTGTTTGCCATCAAATTCATTTACAATTTCAATTACAATAAAAACAGAATCCTAGTCTCACGGTGTAGTGCCTTCAGTCCCAACTTGTTGCTCCTTCTTCACAAACTCTTTGCTCGTGAAAAAGTCACTTGTACTTTTGTTCTCGCCTCCTTCCACCTGGAACTGAATTTCTAGCACACTACTAGGGGCTTATTTACAACCCTATTGCACCGCCGGTGCCTCACTTTTTCGAAGTGTGCCTGTCCATATTTACAAGGCCACATAAAGCCACCCTTTGTCGCTTTTCATGGCCTAGTAAGTATGCCCCCCTTTCACGCATTACTCTGCGTGAAAGGGGCGTTCCCTGGGTGTTGCTGTGGGTGCTCCCACACAACATTCATGGAACCTGACACATTCCCAGATTTACAAGGTTTTGTAAACCTGTGAATGCGTCAAAATTCCTGCGCCTCTCCAAGGGAGGAGTAAGTGAGGTGCAACAAGGAGAAGTACCTTTATTTCTCCTTGTTTTTCCTTTTTCTAACACCTGTTGGAAAATGTGTGACAAACCGCACCCAACAGACAAACAGAAAATCATCAGCTGCCACTGATAGAACATTGGAGCTTTCAGGATCAAAATAATTCTTGGACACATGAACCACCATATCTCGCAATTAATGCTTGCTTTCATGATTTTCTAAGTCACCGATACATTGTATAAAGCTATGGGGATAACATTGTATTTTCTACATTAACATTGTATATATTTGTAACTGGGAAAACGTTATTCACTCTTGACAGTTGATATACAATATGTCAGCTATTCATTTATACTGAAGTTTAAGTGCCACTTTGATAACAGACATGCATCCATGGATCCCAAAAAGTGAAAAACCTGTTAGTTTTTAAACAGGTCAACCCGAGTTTCTTGAAGGGGAGTTTATTGCCCTTTGTGGGTGTCCCCACCTTCACACACCAATCCGGCAATGTGGGCAGATTTGTTCTCACAGAAGATACACCATACTGCCAGGATTTTCCCTGTAGGAAAACCCATTTATAAATGCAAATTCCCAATCTGTGGCACAGGATTGTAGGTTTGGTCCCGTAAATGAAGGGATTTGCCGTCTAAGCAAATCTCAGGTGTGCATGGCTAAGTAATTCGGACCAAGGGAAATGGAGGACTCAGCCCCTAACTCTTCCTCCTGTTTGAAAGAAGATCTAGCAATCCCATGAATTAAGTAGGAAGTAATCAGGCAGAGTACATGAAGAGAGAGTGATGGTCAATTGGAAAATATTGTAGACAACAGTGGTCCCTAGGGATGAAAATGATGGAGCAACGAATAAATATAGCCGCAATCGGTACTATATTGGTTGGACTTGTCCAGCCGGACAGAGGTCAATTATTTACTTTTTAAATAATATCACAGAATGTTTTGCACACACAAATACATAAAGTGGGACACAAGCCTGTATCCAACTAAACCAGTACAATACACAACACAAAAAGGGAGCACCGGCAAAGGTTTTAGTTTGTTACAGAAGTATCGCAGTTTTTTAAACAAATCACAGCGTACACCTTTACATTTTTTCAAATACAAAATTTTTCACGTATAAGGTGTTTCAAAGTGTCGACGGCGTTTCGATCCATGTGGTTAATGCGTCATCATCAGGACTAAGAATGAATGCCTGAATCAATAGTGCCTTACAAAACCTGGGTTGGTACAAATTAAGGAAGGAAAAGAGAGGAAAAAATGAGCAATAGCATGCATCATCTAACAGTGGTTGTTGGAAAACGAGGCAGTATCTGTGAGGCCTGCACAAATAACATGTCACATTATCCTGGAAACCAAACACCTTAGTGTAGCGCCTGACTCTCAGAGGGTAGCGTTGCAGAGCAGTCTAAGGCTTACTCAAGGGAGGTGGTGTGGGCTAGTAATCGCCATTACAGGTGCACAGAAATAACACTCAATAATTGATTGTCCAGTCTGTACTTTGCTTTATAAAAGTAAGAGTACATTTATTAAACACACACACTACTTAATACTATACACCAATTTACAAATATACATAAGCTAATGGAATTACTTTGTGACATTGCATAACATATCCACCCCTCCCGCAGGGGTGGTGGGGTTTAGTACCACCACTCCCATGTATGCACATCATCTTGCCCCCTAATGCAGCTAGTTGAACATAACCTGGAGCGAGGGCCCTACGCACTGGCACCATCCCAGTGGCGACCCACCCCATTATCTCAACAAGCATTTAAAAAAGGCACACCTGCCCTGGTGACACATAACCCTGACTGAGCATCTCATACTGGCCATACAGTATACACATGAACATCTTAGGGGCTAACAGTCTGAGTTGTTCTTCACCTAACACAGCAGCAAGAATACATGTTTAGACATCACTTTAAATGAGATACTTATCATAGTTGGTAACAGTTGGAAGGCATTGTAATCACAGCCTCTAAAAGGTATCACAGGTAAAATCACAGGATTAAGCATTTACAGCCAGACACCCTAGCAGGAATGGCTGGCAACATAACCCCACTTTGCTTATGACTCCACCTTACACAGGTACTTCACATTACATGTGTGACTTACCGTCCATCTAAAAGAAATAACACAGTTAAATGCATCTGTGGTGCAATTACACCTTTTCACCTCCAGGGGATGCCCTTCACACCTTGAGGCAGTCCCTAAGGCACCCCCAGCTGCAGAACAAAAGTTCCAGTTATGGGGATGCTGATGACGCCTGGCTGAGCCCTTGAGGGGTTATTCTTTGTAGGTCTCCAGAAACTTAGGGGGAAACTCTCCTCTTCGTGCTGGGGGGGACTGCCTTGCTCCTGCAGCTCCCCCTGCACCTTGGTACACCTTTCGTGGAGACCCCGTTTTCCTGGGGCCACCACATGCAGCAAAACAAACAGACATTTTCCTGCAGGCCGCCCGGACCTGCAAAGCATTATGGGGTACTTCCACCAGCCTCGTTCATATTAGACCAGCGGCTCTCCTGCTGTGTCGGGGAGAGCCGTGCTGCCTGCTTCCTCGGCCTCATGCCGCATCTTCACTGAGTTGGAGGGTCCGGTCCCACCCGGACCCCCAGGTGAGTGAGACAGCTCAAGAAGCCCACCCCCTGCTGCTCTCTTCTAGGCCCCTCGCTCTCTTCTAGTCTTCTGTGGCGGCACTTCCCCGGCCTTCTCCTTCTCTTCGGGGCCCGGGGATGGAGTCCCAGGCCCCTGGGCCATCTTCACTGGGGGCAAGACGGCGCCCCCCGGCTTGGCTTCGTTCTTCGGGGCCCGGAGTTGGGATCCTGAGCCCCCCAGGCATCTTTGCGGGGAGCGCGATGGCGCTCCCCAACTTGTTTCCTGCTTCGGGGCCCAGAGTTGGGGCCCTGGGCCACTTAAGGGCCTTTGCAACAGCGCTCCCCGGCTTTTCTTCACGCGCGAGGGGGGTTGCGGGACAGCACGCCCCCTCCTTCTCAGCGTCATCACCAGGGCCCGGAGTTGGGGTTCCCGGGCCCCGACCTCTCTTCAAGGGGGATGCATCGGCGCCCCCTCTCCCTCGATGACATCAGGAGCCAGGGAGGGCTGGTGGCATTTTCACGGGGAGTGCGACGGTGCTCCCCGGCTTTACTTCTTTCAGGGGCAGCCCCCGGGACCTGACCTACCCCGGGGGCATATTGGAGACCGGCGGCGGAGCCCCACGTGCTTCGTGGTCGGTCCTCACAGAGGTCAAAGGTCGCCTACCTTCTGGGGGGCGTATCTCGGTCCCCAGGTGGCTGATCTTCCTCATTGTAGCCTCTTCTTGCTCCTGGTGGCCAGCCCCAGCCACTGGGAGCACTTTCCTTCGCTCTCCCGGTCTCAAGGAGGTTGAACTCAGCAGGGAGCTGTCTTCACTGGCTCCCTGCGCCAGCCTTCCTCCTGGCTCTCCTCTCTTCTCCTTGCGCAGAGGCCCAGGCGTCTGCTCACTGGTCATGGACTCCCTTCCTGGTGCAATTCTACATCCTGGGACAGTCAGGGGGTTCTTCCTTCCAGCTGCCCATGGTGCCAGGCTCCAGCACCAGTAGTCATCCTCAGCATACCACACCCCAGAGGGAGCTCCTCTTCCTGTGCAAGACCTTTTAAAAGAATTTGGAGGGGGCTGGCAGGAAGTGTCTGTTTGCCCTATCACACAGCGACACATCACTTCTCTGCCCCTGCTCCCTCCTTCCTGCTCAGGCCTCTAGGTTTGTTCAAAATGGCATTGTCCAGGGGTTTCATGCCACATGGTCTCTGAGAGCCCCTTCCCCCCTCGCTGCCTTCTCTCCAGAGCAGCTTGGTGTCTGGTACCAGGTGTCAGCTGCTGATGGATGAACCTGTAGCTCCACCCATCTTCTCTTCTTGGAGGTGAGGCCCTCGCCCTTGGAATGCTTTTTGTGCAGGGCTGGACCTCTGAGGCTACAGCTTGGAGAGGAAGGTCATTAATTCAGCCTGGCAGGGTCAGCCCCATCCAGGCCCTGGTTATGAGCTGACTCAGAGAAATATGACATTTCTGGATGACCCAAAAGCAGTACAAATATGACTTTGGACTCTGCAGAATACTTCTTCTCACATAAATTACAGTGGACTTTGGTGCATGTCTGGAATTTGTAGGCCCCAGGAAAGTAAAACTAGCCCATGTGCTCCTCATCCTTATAGGAGAATAATGGAATAAACAGTAAAGCACACTGACTTTCCCTCAAGTGTTACTTCCCAGTGTAGAAAGCCTATTCCATGTCACCACCCAGTTCTGCATAAGTCCTGCCACACCATTCACTTTGTAGCTGCTCCTGGGCTGTGCACGCCCTTACACTTGTGCACACGCATGTACACACGTGTCTGCATGTAACCAGCCCGGTACCCCTTACTCCAGCTGCAGCGCACTGGCCTAGTCAAGCCAGGGGGATACCGGTAAAATCCACATGCAGTTTCTTTCATCATGAGTTTACTGGGGGGGGAGTCCAAACTTATGAGGCTCTCCCACAGTAAAAGCTCAGCAATTAGGTGTTCAAAAAGCGAAAAATTTGGGCGGCTCAGATGGTCAGAACCACCTTCTATCAGTGGTCATCAGCAAGCACTGGAACGCTGATACCGGCTCACCAATTCAATCACAGACAGACCAAATCAGGTCTGATTAGGTGTAAGGCAGCCAAGCAGAGTTGATGTACTAACTTGCTGTATCAGCAATTTTAAGCGTCTTCCCATTAACCAAATAGAAGAGGTCTCTATATTTAGACATTTGCATTGGTGCAGTTAAGTGAATCTGAATAGCTGTGGCCAGCCTTCACCTCCCTCTGCCGTTTCCTTATCCAGACTGGGCTGGGCGGTTTTCACAAAGGTTTTTTTTCATACAGAATCTTCTGTTTATTTAGCACATATTACTCACTCTTTCATAATCACTATGACCATTTCCCATTCTCCCATCTTTAGGGGATAGTGATGATGAAGCTTATGGGCAGACCTCTCGGAGGAAAGGGCAATGCGAGCTGATTTCCTTGGTTTCTGATATAATCTCTGTTTCAGGTGGTCCAATTATACTTCCTTGTAGTTCTTTAAAATAAAATGTAGCAAGGAGGGATGAGAGTATGAAAGAGCTTGAGAAATTATTTATAACTTAATTCAACAAAGGACGAATTGTATGTCACACTATCAAAAACAGAAATATTGAACTACCAAAGTATCGAGGACCAAAATAGTGAGAAGATAAGTGCACAAAGGTAAGTATAGATTTACTATTATTAACTCCACATCAATGTCATATGAAGATATATATTGTCATAAACCTACAGCCACCTTCTGATACCTTCGGGTCTAGCCAGCGCTCTATAAAACTTTTCAAATAAATAAATATATAAAGTTACCTTCACAATATTTTGGTCCCAGTATTTTGCCCTAAATATTCTGGAGTCGATATTAAGGTGAAATGCCCATGGAAGGAAAAGCGATAAGGATTTGCACGACACACAGACTGATCCCTTTATCGGACATAGAACAGAAGGAGCTGGTAAAAGGTACTGTTGGATGCAAGAGTGGATGGGAACCTTTTGCAGTCTTCCCACAGAAATCATCACCACAAAATCTGTACTTTTGTCCAGTGGGACAGGACTCTGTGTAAGCAAACTTCTTGACAGTTCATACTCACGATGCCTAAAAAGCAACGCTTCCAGAATGTCTTTGTGTGAGCTTGAAAGGAAACCGTGAGAATTAGTGAGCATGGTTGTGGTGGGATACCCAACAAGAGGGGAGATTCTCTCCAAGCAGAGAAAGCAACCTAAACTCTAGTGGTGGCTCTTCACTGTCCCCCAAAGATGTTTACATCTACAGAATGAAGAGACCTTGCCGCTCCCTGGCTCACACTTGCAGAGTCCAGGCAGTCGAGAAACCTGAAGTGGCAAGGAATAGATAGGCAATATAGGGTCTTTATTCCAGGGGAATAAACAATGTATGGGAACTGTTATGCGGAGATATCACCTAAAAGCAGATAAAGGACTGCAGTGACACGTTCAGTGGATTGCTTCATAGTATCAAGAACAGAAGGGTTCACATCACTTGAGCAAATGTTGCCACAAACTAGTTTTCCTTATCTAATTGGGGTTTATTGCTTTTGTAGCTAAATGTTTACAAATGTGAAATGTAAACTGAATGTTTGAAGATGCTGATGTTGCATCACTTTACACTTCATGCCCTCGCTGGTATTCTGCATGTCTAGGGTTGCCTCCTCGCCATGTGTCATCAGGGCATCATGGATATGATGTACGGAAAGGCAGGTGAAAAATAGTGGGGTGATGTCTTTCATGCCTTTCATTTTATGATTTGACTAATCTCGGCCACAACGCAAAATGTCCAATCACATGGGGTGACAGAATGATATACCAAGGGAATAATAATTGGGTAGGTGGGTGTTAGGGTATCCCTGTGATTGGTTTCAAATGAAGAGATGGGGGCCTGCAAGGGATAGCTTCCCAACGCCATTTGTTTGCATTCCAAAAGGTGAAACTGTTTTTTAAGCAGCCCATGTTCCTTAAAGGAACTGGTGCTGTCTATAAAAAAAATGTTTCCCTTTGTATGCCCCGACTGTGCATATGCCAAAAAACGTAATACAGTGTTGCTAGAAAAAACGAAAATGTTTTCCATTTCCGTATGGATCGGGGCCCAACATAATTCTCAAAGAAGAAGCAGTTCGACTGCAACATCCTCAACATTGGGGATGGGTTGGCACCTCCTCTGGAATGTTGGTAACTGTTCAATGCAGTTTGGCACATTTCATTGTGAGTCACAATTACGAAGGAATGGCCCTTTTGTGCTCAATCTTAATTGCAATTTGGATGATTCACAAAATCCCTTATGTGATTCAAAAAGGCTCTTTCGATTCCTAAATAGGTTTATGCAAATGTGGCGGAGTGGGCTCAAACTCTGTGACTGTGAGACACACAGTGCTGGGGATCGCAAAATCACCTTGAACGTAAGAGCGCTGCTTCCAGTCTTTGTCCTCATTTATCAGAAGTGACTATTGTTTTCTAATGAACTGATTTCACCAATATATCTGGAAACAACGGTCCTGGAAACGTGGTATTTCGCTGACATGGAGCCAGAGGGGCACTTAAGTGATGCTGAATATGCACAGACTTTGCAATAGTCACTTTTGGAAAGGGCTGCTAATTTTACATATGAGCGTCCTTAACTCTTCCAAAAAATTACAAAGTAGTACTGTGAGATAACTAGAAACATGGCATTGGAAGGTTAATAACGTAACAAAAATATTGATGAGCAAAACGGTATTGAACGATTTGCCCTAAAATAAAGGCATAAATACCAGGGCTAGATAATAAGACTATCGTGTTTCGAAGATACTTGTAGAGGTATAAGGCTTGTTTGTAACATTCTTCTGAGGGGGCGAGAGCGAGGACGAGCAGGGCAGGAGATGTAACGAGAAGAAGCATTGGCAAAGCCAATAGGTTTCGCCTTTGGGGCCTATTCGTTCTGTTAATGTTTTTTAGTGATGCTGTGCAACACGCTAAGGAAGAAATAAAAAAAAGGTGCTCTGATGCAGCCTTTGCAGCTGTGAAGTTTTGTAGGCATGTCCCCATGCATGCACATGCCTATGAAAGGTCCAGGTGCCTTGTTAGACCTGGCCCTTTTGGCTGCGTTATCAACAGTCATTTTACCTTTTGCCTCCTATTTTTCTGACCCTGTTTTTGTTGGCTGTAGTACTCTGGGCACTTAACCACTGCTGATCAGTGCTAAAGGGCTTATGCTCTCTGTGTAAATTGTGATTATGATTGGTCATCCATGACTGGCATATTTGATTTACTAGTAAAAGTCACTGAGAGTGCCATGGCCTGTAAATCAAATGCTACTAGTGGGCGTGTAGCACTGGTTGTGCCACCACATGAGTAGCCCTGTAAATGTGTTTCAGACCTACCACTGTAGTGTCTGCACGCACAGTTTTAAACTGCCGTGTTGACCTGGTAACTGCAACCACTTTCCAGGCTAAAACCTTCCCATTTCTTACATGTAAAGCACCCCTAAGGTATGCCCAGGGTACCCCTATGAGCAGAGTGCAGTGTTTGAGAAAGGTACGGCATGCACTGGTGTATTTTGTATGCCCTGATAGTGAAATAGTGTGCATTTAGTTTTTCACTATTGAAAGACTGTCTGTCCCGTGGGCTAACATAGGCCCTGCCTTGTAATATCTTACAACTGTAACTTTGGGACATTGGGACAAGATAGAGAAATGGAGTTTGGGCTCCCTGAATTCAGAATTTAATAACACACCTTTTAGTAAAGGTGGTTTTTAAATTGTGTGTTTGAAAATACCACTTTTAGAAAGTGGCCATTTTCTTGCTTTTCCCATTCTGTGTGCCTCTGCCTGTTGTGTATTCACCGTCTGGTTTTGGAGTGACAGGAGCTGGGGAGTTACATTCAGTCTAGACATCCACAAGGGGGGTTGAAGTGTGTCCTCCCTTGGGTGACTCATCACTAGGCTGAATAGACCTGGTATGCTTTTAGAGTGTTGGGAGGAGTTTTGCTAGCACCTGAATAGGCTGTGTCTCCTTTGCACAAAGCTGTCTCCAACCCCTGTGGTCATGCTGGACCAGGGAGGACAGAACTGGGTTGGACAGAGCTTAGAGACTCTCTAACAAAGAGAACAATACAAAAATGAGGTATAAGTATGGGAACTTAAACCCCAGGACTTTAGATTACTTCAGGAAACAAGAGGATCCGACCAAGAAGAAGATCTGTAGAGCTGTGTGAGGAGCGTTGCCTTTTCTGTGCCTTTTCTGTGTGAGGGGTGGGTTGGCCTGCAGATGCTGCTTCTATATGTGGTGGAGGAAAAGGACTGATTGTTTTGCCCTGCTGTGGTATCCTGCTTGTGAAGAATCTCCGAGGGCTTGTGTGTGCTTGCCTCCTGTTGGAAGTTTCAGGGAGATAAAAGACTTCACCAGATCCATGCTGGATTCCAAAGTAAACCTGCTACATCTATAAGGAGGGCTGAAGAGCCAAGTGGGGTGGGACGGCCTGCAGGAGAAAGGACTAGACTGTTCTTTCATCACTTTGCAAAACAGTGCATGGTGAGCTCTGTATTTTCCTTCTAAAGAAAGCAATTTCCTTCTTTGTGATACTTTTTATTTTGAAGGGTCCTGGTGCTTTTACTTTATTTTGAATTTCCTGGTGCTTACCTAAACTCCCTTGTGCCTTTGTAAGGAGTTTGTGTGCCTGTTATGAAACCCTCTGGTGCTTTATTTGTGTGGAAAAGCCTCCCTGGGTTAGTATTAATGGAAAGCTCCCTGGCGATTCCGTGTTCACCATCCTGACACGCCACCCCCCTTCAGCTTCGGCGTGCACCATCAGAGACGCTGCCTGCCATGCCGTATAATGAGGAGAAGGTCTAAGAAGCAGGGTACGGCCACGCAGCAGGATCCAACATGGCCAGAACCCTTTGTTGCCTCAGTAACCGGGAAGCAACCGCTGCCCTAGGTGCTGCTACAAGAGCAGGACGCAGCGCCTATGGCCACCTGCTGGAAAAGCGTGTGTGCGGATGTCTCCAGAGGGAAGCAGGAGTCTCCCAGCCAAACCAGGCTAACTTGCAGCCAGACACCAAGACCCTCGCACCTTTCGTCTCAAGACCCGAGGAGGGTTGCCAACGCTGCAGTTCTGTTCCGCCCCTCTCCCCCTCCGAGGCTCTACCAGGGATATTGTGCTTGCTTATCATCCAGCCGCAGTCTTTTTTTGAAAACTTCTTTTTATTAAATAAACGTCAGCATTCGTATACATTCCTTGGTTAGCAGTACATATATGTCATCACACGTTACATTTCTATGGTACATTGTCATTTATGAATTAAGAAAGTTCTACGGGGACCCCTACCCAGATTGGTCCTAGACTCCCACGCCCCCCCCCCCATCTATGTAAGCTGACTTCCCTCACATATTCCTATAGCCATCCCACTGGCTCCAAACCTTTTACATTTTCTTGGGGCAGCCTCTGCTCTCATAAATTGTTTTCTCAGCTGTGCAACACCAATCCATATCCATTTTCCAACACGCCACCGTCGGTGGTCCAGCCGCATTCTTGATTGAGGTACAGGCCGGCAGCCTAAACACGTCTATCAGCGCCATCGCACCGGGGCGGTGTGCTCAGGGGCAATTAGCACTGAGGTACCCATCCCAATGTAGGGACCTTTGCAGTTTTCTTTCCCCCCTTTCACCATTGTAATTTGTACCATTTGCCTGCTTCTGCTGAAACCAGTAGAATGTTTCCGTGTAGCAGGAGCACCCTGGAGTTTACAGGGAAAGTGATTCTTATGAAATAAGCAAACTAAAAGAGTATTTTATAAATGTTCTCACCGTAATGCTTATGACACTGGCAAACTAATTATGATTTATGTGATTGTGGTGCAATGTGTTTTACATATAATACAAAGTGATATAATTTAAATAACCTGGTGTGGAGTCTCCTGTATGATGCATTTTGTGCATCACTGGTGTGTATGTGTGTGTGTTGCACAAACGCTTTACACATTGCCTCTAGGATACGCCTGACTGCTCTGCCAAGCTACCACGGGGTGAACAGGGGTTATCTTGGATGCGTAACTCCCTTACACTGAATAGAGTGGTGGGTTCTGCCTGGCTTAGGTGTATACCCTAGCCAACCAGAAACCCCATTTCTAACATGCCTTTTCTCTTATTATTTAATAATCCAAGTTGGATTGGTAAAGGAAAAAAAGGCTATTGCAAAAGCAATTTTTTTTTAAGTGGGAGGGGTGGCAATAGGAAGAGTGGGCATAGAAGCAAATTGGAGGGCACATTTGGGGTGAAGCCTCACGCTGAACATGGAAGGATGCAACAGTGGGTGACTGGGGAAGTACACAACAGAGGCGAGAGACAGCAACGTGGAGTGTGGGGGAACACACACATGAGCGAAAGTGAGAGCACACTGGCAAAAAAGCAATGCAGGAAAAAAAGCACACAAGGACAAGCATAACACAGATGGGGTGGGGGGAAGCACACTAACAAGAGCTACATGGAGTGCAGTGGAGGGGTGAAGACAGGTACATGAGGGAGACAGCTGGAAAACATATGCGCTCATGGAGTGCTTAAGTAAAAAAAAATGAGTGCCTCATAAGTAAGAGTTGGGAGGATACAAGTAATGAGACTAGGCTTCAGTGGAGTGAGAAACACAAGAAGAGGACTCAAAGGCCACACAATCAGTCTTTGAAGCAGGATTGACTGTGTTCCTCAGTTGCTCTATTAAGAGCATACCATGTAATGAGATGAGTACTATGTTTTCGTAATCCCACTACACAGAAATTAAACTGTAAAAGTTAATCAAACATAAGGTTTATGCAAATATAAATCTTCCCAATGAGCACTCACCCTAAGGTCCATAGCAACATCCTATCATAAACTTCTTTCTCAACATTCACATATAGATTTCTATGAAATAGGCCAACAGGTCAATATATAGCTATAGATGACTATACTAGATACCTAGATGCATAGTTTCATGTGAGAACAAGTTACTCAAGTAAACAAACTTCCATGAAAAAAACAATCGAGTAATATGTTGAAAATGGCTGTTAAAAATGCGGAGCTTTTAGGACAATTGAGAGCCCTGTTAAATTAAAGGGTAGCAGCAGTGTGGGTGTTCGTGGTTAGGGAGGCCTACCAAAAAAGGTGATATAAGCGCCAATTGTTGGTGCATTATATGAGGTGCTATTAGATTAGCATTAACCTTTTGCTCAATTCTGAGTGAATTTCATAACTGCTGAAGGGATCAGTGGGTGACCTTTTGCCTACATGTTTGAATTCCGGTAAGGCAGTCAAGTTTTCATTAGTCGATGGAGCCATTAATAGGAAATAATAAATCTGATAACAATACACAACTGGAAATAGCACCAATAGCACAATTAAGTACAGAAATAAATAAATGTTTTCAGCAGGTGCGCCAACCAAATGAGCTATACTTACTATCACAAACACACAAACTGCAGCAGGTGTGCAAACTTGCTGAGCTAATATTGTATTGGTGGCCTGTGGATTACACACAAGCACATACACCTGTAGCAAGAGCACACATTTGCTGTGTTGTCCTATATGTGATCTACACTGACATGCAGTTCTTAGCAGCCGGCACATCAACCCAATGAGCTGTCTGGTAGTACGCCTGCTCGGACCAAAAAAACAGAAAACCAAGCCTGTTCGTTTTTTGGTGTTACCATGTGAGGAGAGGGTGGAGAAGAATGCCTTTGTGTCCCACCTTGTCCACCTGTTCTTCAGGAGGCTACATGCAGAAATTAGGAATCATTAATTAATATGCAGTTATTAACATTGAATGAGAACTTTAGTTGAGGCCATGTCTGAGCAGTGGGGCTGAACTTCCCTCCTTTTCGTATTGAGGCACATGTGGTATTTGCAAAATGTTGTTTGCTTAAGTTGTGGAGAGCTGGATTGTATGTGAGGACTTTTGTGTTTCATATTTTTACCTCCTCTTAGACTCTTTGAGGTGACCCGAGTAGAAGAATGAAAACAAGTACTCTAAAAAGACACTATTGCAAGCACTGTACTAAAGAAACATGACCACAGCAGCGAGCCACAGGCACTGGGGCAGATAGACATTAGCCGGTGTTTTCTCCCCTCACCTATCCCCATCATGTGCAGAACAATCTGCTATGCTGAGGCAGCTAACACCACCTTGTTAACACTAGACATTCTTCTTCATAAATGGCACATGGCATAGAGGTCAACTGTAGTGTTGCATTTAAATACAAACTGTGAAGCTCATTCGTGTGTGGAGTGTGTTTGTCGGAGGTGTTTGTAAGCTATAAACTGTGGTAGAGGACTATCACACCAGGGGACGAGAGGCGGGAAACCGAGCTGTCGTTGGTGGTAAATTGCCCTCCCCATGCTTCCTGCTGGTCCTCGCATGCCACAAGCATGTTCCTCAGTTTTTTATGTTCCATTTTGTGAACTCTATCACAATGCTCCATCTTTCCTTTGATGAAAGCAGCATGTTCTCCCCTGTCTTTTGTGTTTGGTTCTCATGATCTGTAGCATGCTTATAACGGGAGTGCGTTGCCATGTAACTTACAACCTGGTAGCACCAGAACGACGAGAGAGTGAAGGAGCCATTGAAGCTCTAAGGGTGGGGGGACTGCTCATACCACGATGTTGTAGGTAGGAAGCAACATTAAAAAGACGGGGGAAGTGTGGGTGTGTGAGGACATGCTATAAGGGGTCAGAAGACAGCTTATGAAGTGCAGGGATAAAAGAAGGATAAAAAGCTGCCCAAGAAAAGAATACAAAGCTGACGCATGCCTCCTTTCTTCACCACCCAGGCACATGGTTTAAAGGAGCGGCCCTGCCGTGCTTGGAAAAGTGTGGCAGGCGACGTGCACTTATACAGAGACGTTTGAAGGCGTAAGCCAGGGACAAAAGAGGATAGAAATGTTTCTAATCACTCAGCCAAAGAGTGCAAGTGTAAACAGAAAGCGGTCATGCAGGACTATGTGAAAGGCACCATGCAGGAGGAGCTGACGCTCAGCTCAGAGTCACCTGAATTCTACATGCATACGAGAATAAATATAAAAAATAATGTTAATCATCATGGCCAGACTAGTGTCTAAAGCACAGCGCAAGTGCTGAGCAGACACACAAAACATAAAAACATTCCACAAGTGCATGGAAACAGTACTTGGGCCTCGGGAGACTGATAAGAGAGGTAAAAGAGAAGCACACTAGGAACAACACGCTACAGAAACAGAGAAAAAGTAAGTAGCAAGCACACGAGCCAATGAAAAGCGAGGGAGGGATACTAGGCCCTTTTAAGAGTTATATTGAATTCAATAGATTTCACAAGCACAGCACAATCACTGTGCAAGCAAAACCTAAAAACTCAACAAGGCAGTGGCTGTGAAATATTTCCTGATAACTGAGACTCAATGTGGATTATAGATGTAGAAATCAACAATTGGATTGGTGGGCAGTCAATGCAAAATGAAAGAGTGAAGGTCCTGATATGAGTGTACAGGGACAATGTAATTGATACATGGATGTGGGAAGGAACTGTGATAATACCTGAAGTAAACTAATTTGCAGGAGTTACAGAACCTCATCTTTCTCAAATCTTATTTTTGTTGATCTGATGTTTTGGCTGAGTGGGCTACTGAGAAAACCTTGAAAGAGAGTCAATGTTATGGAAAATGTAGGGTTCTCTCCCACATCCTATTTGTTCTACGTGCCAGTTGATGCACCATGCAAAGTTAAGTGCGCTGTTGATTAAAACACTAACTAGAAATATAGTAAAATTGTAATTTTATAGTTTAAAATGTGTGCCTGCTCTTTATGGAAAGTTCTTGTGATATGCCAGAGAAACACTTATTTAATTTAATTATGGCAAACACATGTTTATTTTTGTTGAAACCTTTAAACACTATACATAAAAAGGCAAAATATTACATCATAGAATAAATCAACCCCTTTTAAAATAGAAAATATGGCTTGTGATGCCTGTGAGAAGTTGGCCTGGTATATGCTGTCCACTATTAAAGTGGGCACCTTGCACCAGTCCAATTGATGATTAGGTTAAAGACAACCTTTATTGAAAGCTATCCTAGTGGTAGCTATGGAGATGTAAAGCAGCTTGGTTTACCAGATTATAACCCCCTGAATGACCAAATGAAAGGAGAACCACACAAGGAATATATAACATATATGTATTTATTACTAAACACTCTCTACTAACCTCTTTATGAGATTAGAGCACAAGATACACAATATTAAAGCACTAGAATGACAGTAAATAACACAGTACACAGCGGGCTCCAGGGGGAGACCGAACCATATACTAAGAAAGTGGTATAACAGCCCCGACTTGACTAGACAAAGTGCCTAGAGCACGTACAATCGCTGGGACCACAAGGAACCACCCAAGGTAGTGACACAGGGGACCCACGGAGGACGGGTGCAGTGTGAGAACACAGACGCGAGCTACATACAACTCTATGGGAAAGTCGTGGTTGGTATTTTAAAGATTAAGGACACTTAGGAGAGGACTTCAAGCAAACCCTTTGGAACATAGAAGGTTCTAAGGCCAGCACCCTTAAAAGTACTGAGGTACCCGTGTTACCTATCCCAGAGGAGCCAGGTGCATAGGGGTCAAGTGGTGTCGGAAACGCTTGTTGATTTCAATGGCGTGATGCGAAGAAGTGCTGCTGCCAGGATGATGAGAAGTGTTGGGTGTGATCGAAGCCTGGATAGGAGCTGACAAGAACCTGAAAGCAAAGGGGACAGAGTCTGGGTCACTTCACAGTGACCAGGGGCACGATAGACGAATGTCCACCGATGTCAGGTGAGAAGAGGTGAGAAGAGGTGAAGCTTGACTCTGCAGCCACGGGGACCACGAGATGTCAACGATGACCAAAGTCCACAGGTGAGCTGTCCCATGAAGGATTTCGAGTGTTGAGGGGGGGGTCAGTGTCTGGATTGAACACCAACAAGCCTTGGCAACTGCAACCCATGCGGTCAGAGAAAAGATGCTTTGTGAGAACCAGCAAGGTCCTGGGGACTCCCCAAGCGATGGAGAGTCAGGGCACATCTTGAGCAACCAGGAAAGCCCACTTAAAGTTAAAGTTCCCTTCTCAGGGACCCACAGGTCGACGGACCAGGGATCGCGAAGGGACCTCGAGCTGAATCACGAAATACCAGCCCACGGAACACTCGTGGAGTGTAGGCTGGAAATGTTCAGTGGAAATACTCCTCAGAGTCCAGGCTACAAGTACCCTGAAGCATAGCCTCAGGGATTGCTGAAAAGCATATGCTGCTGCAAACGGACACGGTGCACAGGGGTATGGGTTGCACGGTCCCCACGAGGGCTGCGGGTCTCAGGTTTGCTGAGAGCACTAGTCAACCTCGGGGACATTTGGGAACCCACCTCCTGTGTTGCAGAAATGTTCGGAGTCCTCAGGAGCGTGGGAGATGCAAACCGGTCAGATGCGTTTAAGGTGCCTGCCTTGCAGGGGAGTAACTCCTTTACTCGAAGGGAGATTCTTCAGTCATCCAACGTAGTGTAGCTAGTCAAAGTACTTGGTTTCTGTAGCAGAGTTTCATCCAGGTAAATCTAAAATCCTGTAGCCAGGGGTTCCTACTTTATACCCAAGGAAGGGGTGGGACAAACTCTGGGGATCCACCTATGGGAGGGTCAGGACTGAGGGGTGGCTACACCCATGTCCTTTGTCCAGTTTCGCGCCAGAGCAGGAGCAAATGGCTCCTGTAACCGGTTTGAGATGGACTATGCACAGGGACACCAAATGTGCCCCCAGTACAGACATCAAAGCACTCTCAGAGTGCACCCACTCAACCCCAATACACTAAAGCCTGTCTGGGAGGTGGTCACACCTCCCTGTGACAGGAAACCTATTGTCCAGCCTTCCCCTGCCGGTGCTTCGTCCAGCAGCAGGAGGGCAGACTCGTGTCTGTGGCCAGCAGCTTCCATTTTGTGATGCCAGGGTTCTGTGAAGCTTGTACCGGGTGTACCGGTGTTGTCATATTTCTCCCTCTAGTAGGGTGGAATCATCCCTCCCACACCAGTTACTGGTGTGGAGGTATGATTCCAAGGTGTTTGACACCAAACACAACATGTTTCCATGCAGCTGTTTTAAAGTTAGCATTTACCGCAAGGTTATAATGCACTTAAGTATATATGGTTTGGCTGCATCACAAACAACCCCGGAATATAGGTTCCGAAGGTTGCAGAGGGGCTCTGCTTATGCATGGGCACCCTCTCACATAAAACCCAGCACCCTGCCTTAAGGATTGCTAAGGCCTGCCATAGGGGTGACTGATAGGTTTATATGTGTAGTGATATAGGATAGCTATAGTGAACATATATCTAAGTAAGGGGTGCATGCACCACCATACACAGGCTGCTGTAGCAGACCTGTTGTGTCATTTTGAATGGTCTCCCAGGGATGGCATAATACATGCTGCAGCCCCTGAGAGGCATCTGGGGTACCAATATCCTGGGTACATAGTATACCATATACTAGGGACTGATAAGTGTACCCCAGAATCCATCTAGAGTGTACCTAAAGTACATGAACAACCAATTTAGGGAGAAAGCAGTTAGACTGGGGTCCTTATTAGCAGGATCCCAGTCAGACTAAGTCAAAAACCAGCAAAACACCAGGAAAAAAGTGGGTGTAACCATGCAGTCAGATTCCACTTTCCTACAATGCCATATAATGATGAGCAGTGTGCAAAATTTGTGAAATTTGCTTTTGCATAATTACAGGAAATTTCAACAAAATTACAGGAAATTAGGAATAATTAATTGGGTCAAATACAAAACTGCCATTTGGTGCCGTATGATAGCATGAAATGCGCCCTTGCATCCACTTTAGACGCATGAATGCCTTATACAGTAAACATTTTTGTAAAAAAAGCACTGCAGTTATTCACGTTCTTTCATTCACGTTGCTCGCATGTGTTCACACTAAATCTTTACAGTGAGCAGCTCATTTTCAATACATGTTTATGCAAATGGCATGTAATTACATGATGTGGCACAACAGCGTAATTTGGGGAATTTCACCTAACAAGAGTAATGCAACAGTATTGATATACAGTAATTACGCCGACGTTGCGCAAATTTCGCCTACTCAGAATGCTTCCAAACATCAAGTTATCTTACACTACATAAGTGCCACTGCAAGATTCAATATACAATTCAAGAGCAGTTTATAGTTTTAGCAGCCAGTTGATGCTACGAAACGTATAATTAGTAAGGGTGGGTGGAATTTGCAAAAGTGACTTTCGCAAATTATCGTGAAATTGCGCAAAATCTCTGCGCGCATGCAAAACTTTCGCGGAGATTGTTTTTCCGGTCCGTTCGCGATGTGTTTTTGCGTGCTCGCGGGGAAATATATCTCCAACTTGCCCATGCGGTCGCTAATGGGCGCGGCCATCTTGCTGGCGATGCTTATTTCCTGTTCGCGATCGCAATGACGTGTTCGCGATCGCAAACTCTCACGGGATAATGCGACCGGCTACCAACAATCCAACATCTTGTGGCGCGTGCGAACGGACAGGAAAACTCATCGGCGAACGCAGGGACCTGGTAAGTCGCGACCGCGCGCGAGAATGCATTTTTAAAGCGCGAACAAGAAAAATACTTCAGTTTCGCGGCAGGTTGCGAAAGTTTTGACATTTTCGTGCTCTCCGCGGAACGCCAAAATGTCAAAATATCGCAAATTCCGCGAGCGGAACGTAATTTACCGCCCAGGCCTAATAATTAGAGAAGTGGTTGTATCTCTATCTAATGACGTATTTCCTGTCCACGTTGCCTAATAGTCAAACTGGTTTCAGTCATTGTAGCCACGTGCTTCAAAGAGTGGGTACAAGAATGCGTTTTGTCCTGTACCGTAGCCTCTTTGCTAAAATGCTATCAGGAGATGGCAGTCTTCACCGAATCTACAATTCACAATCCAGAGTCAACAAAACCGCCTTTGTACTCGTTTTTTCGAATGAAAGTGTTCACATCATTAGAGCCGCTATCACAAGTGATGCCCACTGACAGCCCAGTCTGTAATTAGTGGGAACCTCAGCTGACCTCTTGGCCCGGGTGGACTTCTCCCCTTGAGAATACCTTTAATTGCTCGGGCAGTCTGCGGAGGATTGAATGCCGCCTCCCGCATCAAAATGGCTCCGCCAAGTCATCGAGCACTCGTTTTCCATGCCACACATTACTTGCTACAGTGAGTACAACTTTAACAATGTAAATCAAATACATGGGGTTGGATTACATAAGCTCGATGTACTGATAGTTTGCGCCCAGGTGCTATTCAGCACCATATATCGTATCTAAGAGTGCTTTTTTCTGCCAAACTTCATTTTAGTTTGTCTTAATAGAATATAGGTGCATATTAGCAAAATACGGTTATAGATTCCTGGGTCATAAAACTGTGGATTAAAAACAAATATGCCTTTCGATCGCCAAAGAACAAGTTTTATTCTTCTGGTCCAGAATTTTATTTCACGTACAATAAATACCATGTGATATGAAAGGACATAATCTCAGATCATGAATGTAACATTTATTTCCAAAATATAAGAATCTATACATACAATATGTTTTTTTTAAAAGGTGCCGACGTGAATTTAAATAAGTGAAGAGTTTGCTATAAAACAATAAATGCTTCAATAGAGATGCACTTAAAAATAGAACATTAAAATAATAAGCATAACCCATACAAAATTTCACATTACTTCTCATCCTCTGGAACAGATTCCAATCAATTATTTCCTGTCTCAATGAAACCTGCATTGAGAAATAACTTCAATCACATGCTGTAGGTGCTATTTAAAAGCAAACCATATAAATACATTTTTAAAAAAGCATTGGCAACGCCAATAGGTCTCGTCTGTGTGAGAGATATTGGCTTTGGCAATGTGTTTTAGCCATGTTGTACACCAGTGTGACCCTGTTCAGCTTGGCTAATAGTTAGTGGCGTGGAGTGTCGCAGAGTAGAGTGTTGTAGAGTGGAGTGGTGTAGAGTGGCATAGAGTGTCACGGAGTGGAGTATCATAGACTGGAGCGTTGTACTGTCGTAGAGTGGAGTTGTGTGGAGTGCCCGCAGTAAATACTGGCTCTTGACCGGTATTCAGTTACTTCTAGAGTACAATCGAGTGGGTAGGTTCTCTACAAAGCCTCTCCATGTTGCAAGTAAGTGTCCACTATGACTAGAACTTCAGGTATCCATTTGCTAAGAAACAAGAAACCGTGGATGTGGGACGGAAAAGTCCTGTGCATGGTGAGAGATGTGTACCCCTTTCCTGCATGCCCGTCTGTACTGTTGCCTGGATCCCTTACGCTGATTTTTTTGTCATGGGAGAACACGGATCATGCATGTGTGGCATGAAATAGGCCTGTCTCATGGATTTCCATTTTGTTGGATTGCGGTCTTGTTGGACCAGGAGGGGCGCACATAGTGGAGGAAAGCTACCACCTTCACCAAGAGTTAAGCAGCACAGCGCGGTGGTGGCAGCATACTGTGCAGTGATCAGTAATAGTGAACAGGAACATTTTGCCCTGTGTCACTGGAGTGAGGCCTACAGGCTCACTCCCCTTTTCAAAAGTTCTGCTGCTGTGTGCTTAACTCACCTCTGGCCTACATCAGGTAGAGGTGGAAGGGCATGGGTGATGGAAACATGCTGAGTGCATGTGTGCTCGCAAAAAAATACACTATAGATGGGTGAAGTGTGGTACAGTGCACACATTGTAAAGGTGTGCATGCTGGCAATTTGTGTTTTTAAATAACACTGTTTGGTAAAATACAGAAAGGCTGCAGTACTGAACAGTATGCACAGACTGATTGCATTTGCTGCATGTAGTTATGTTTGTGGTGGGATAGCACATGAGGATAACAGTGTTGTGTAGTAAGTGTGCTGTGGATGTACACTGACTGCAAGTGAGCCTGTACTGGTACTTTACATGGAGGACTTTATGTTCCATTGCCTTGACTGCTCATCCATCACTACCTAACTGTGAGTCAGTTGCAGAAGGAGTGTTGGCCCAGTTGAGCAGGATCCATAGGTGGTTAACCCCAAGACATTGGAAGTGAAAGGCCTTAGTCACCAAGGATTGGCCCAGTAACTCCTTGAATGGCCTGTTTCCCACTGAAAGGAGTTCTGAAATTTGACATATAACTTAAAAATATTTATATATCTCTTAGCTCGTTTGAAAGCTTGAGAAGTGGCTCCATGGCACTCTAGGGTGCCGCTGGGGGGCTGCTGGAATGTGGAATATTAGTAGGGGTAAGTATGCACCTACCACTAGCAATAAGGCAGCCAACGCAAAATAAGGTCCAGTCAAGGTCTCAATACATTAGCTATTGACTCAATCCTTGGTAGCTTGCTGTGAGCAGGCAGGCTTTACTCAGGAGACAGGTTTGTAAAGTGTTAAAAACACCAATACATTAAATAAGTAAAACACAACACACAATAAAAATCTCACACCAATTTATAAAGATGGGAAATATTTTTATGATTAAAATGACACTGAAACGACAAAAATCCAATATAGGGAACCGGAGATATGAATTTTCAAAGAATAAACGCTTTCTAGTGCTTAAAACCATACAGCGCCAACGTAGGACATCTGGTAGCGCTTGATCGGGACAAAGTCAAAGTTTGAGGCTGACCGCGATGGAGCCCTGGTCAGATACACTATGTTGGAGGTCCCGGTCAGAATTTTACCTTCACACTTAGAAACCTTTCTCGAGGATTTCCTCTCGTTGTCGAACGAGGCTCCTCTTCAGGCTGGGATTCAAGTCGATGATGGCGGCTTGAATCAGCGCAAGTTCTCTGTAAAATCCAGGAAGTCTTGAGCTTTGAGCTTTCAGTGGGGCAAACCTGAAATCCAGGCCAGATCGCAGTTTGACGTTGGCGGCCTGACTGTCTTCGAGGGGTCGGTTACCTTATGGAGCTTTTTCCCAAAGTGGCTCCAAACGACTCCAAACCTCTGGAACTTTTCCCTGAAGTTCCTCTTGAGGGTTTAAAGTGTCCAAAACACAAATCCAAGGGTCTAGAAGCTCTGAGATGGTCCTTGGAAGTTTGGGACTACAGTTCCCACAATGCAGCAGGCCAACATCTTAACAGTCCACTGGACACACTCGAGGCTGGGGACTTCTTGGGGAAGATGGTGCAGGGAAGCTCTGTTAACTTGTTGCTTTCAGGGAGTCGCTCATTAATCCTTTTTGAAGCAAGGCAAAGTCCTCAGGGCTGTAGTTCCAAGTGTGCAGCAGGAGCAGTCCATCAATGTGCAATGCTTTGGGGTGCAGACCAGGGTTCCAGCAAGGCATTCCTTCTTCTATGTGTAGTTTCAGGCAGCAGATCTCTGTTGCTATGCAACTTGAACATATTTGTCCAATGTTCTGGGGCGAGAAGAAGGGGAACACCCCTGACCGATGGGATACAGGTTGCCACTCAAAAGCATGACAGCTTCCTCCAAAGGGAAGTAATTCTTGTCCCACAAAACACTGTACAATTCAAGATGAAGAATTCTTTTCCTGACAGTGCGAGCTACGGGTGTGGCTCATTTCCCTTAACGCTCCCACTCCAGACCTTCTGTATTTCAATTCCGGGGCTGCAAACTGGCTGGGGAATCTAGGAAGAGGGTGTAGGCCTGGCTGGCCTTCCTTACTGTCCTGCTCTCTTTGAAGCCCAGTTGGATTTATCCCGCCCCTTTCAGGCTCTTTCTCTGCAGCTGCTGAGCTCCCCTCATCAGATATCCTCTGTCTCTATGCAGGCCACTTATCAACTCATCAAAGCAGTTTGTCTATGCCTGTTAAGGCTGACCAATCAGAAGGGTCTGCTAGAAGGCTGGACTTTGGCTCACAGAAAAGAAAGTTCTATAACTTCTTTTCAGTATTAGTTATGATAAATCCAACAGTACCAAATTGTTGGATTTATCATTACCAATACAGTGGCAAATTGTTGGATTTATCATTACCAAATGTTTAAGTCCTTGAAACATTATTGCTCACTCTTTTCAATGGTTCCACAGTATTACAGTATTGCCATGTTAGATTATGGAGCTAAAGCGCCACAAAATTGGGGAAAATGAAATTGGTAGTGTTTCCCTCACCAGGTCATACAAAATATCTTTTAAAATGTACCTACTTATTTTTACTTGAAACTCTACTCTGGGAGCACCTGCTGTAGACCTTAGTGGTGACATTTGAAAAAATAAGGTAGTTTAATACTTCGGAAGTCCATTGAAACCAAAGTCGAATTTACATATGATTTCAGTTTAAAAGCAGCTTGTAAAGCAGGGTTGACTTTTAAAATGACAGCCGGCAACACAGCAGTGTACACTTAAGTGCCTAAAAGCTGCTGGTCCTCCAAACCTACGTACACTAGGGTTTGGAGGTAGGCTGTCAGTGCCAATTGTAACTACATCTAATTACCATATACATTCTTAATTAGAGCACTGGCCCTGGGCCCGGTTAGCAGAGCCTAGTGCCCAGTCAGAATCAGTTACCACCAGTATTAGTCAAAAAACGGGGGTGAACAGGTTATAAAGGATGACTTTCTCACAGGGGCCCATCAACATTTAGCAATGGTTGAGAGTATTCACTTTGATTACCGCTGTGGGGCGGTGGGGCGGGGCGCGGCTGGGTGGAGGGGTAATGGAGTGTGACATACGATGGGAAAGTCGAGAGTAAGTAATTAAATAAATAAAAGCACTTACTCTGCGCTCGCAGCATGGCGGAATCGGTGATGCTGCGAGCACAAAGTAAGTGCTTATTTAATAACTTACTCTCGACTTTCCCTTCATATGTCACAACCCACTACCCCCCACCCAGCCACGCCCCCACCACCCCACAGCGTTACCTGTGCGAGCCACCACTGAATACAATAGTACCAATTTTTCATTTTGCTGTGAACACTCAATTTGCATGCTTGGACAAAAGCCTACCTAATCTCAGCACACTTGTGTTCACTTTGTGTGTGTGCATATATATACATTTGTTTATATCCATTTTATGTTTGTTTGTTACACTTTTTCCAACAGGTCGGACAGATTCCTTCTCTCCAATGTGAGATTTTCCATATTTACAAATCGTGTTTTTCTTTTTGAACATGACCACCAGAGTTCTGAGGATATAATATAGGAACACTGGACTACGCATACAAGAGCTAATTCCCAAGGCAGATTAGGATTAATTACAAAAAGTCCTGATTAATTACCATTGGCTCGTAGAAGCACATAAGAAATGGAACATGTGGGCCCTTTTTAAGAATCGAAGTTCCATTGTTCCCCTTGGCTGAATTTAGCTCTTTTTTAATCTTTGTTATGAGTTTTCTTTGAATAATAGATACCAGTTTTTGTAAACCATAGCCAATATTAATCATCTTTCCCAATCTACCACATCCCCCTCAGAAGCACAGGACAAAACTCAGCTCCGGCATGAAGGGGCCCTCTCGGCATGAAGGTTTGATACACTCACGGAACAGCACACTTACATAGACAATTTAGTAAAGGAGGGGTCGGCGTGTGCTGGAGTGCCCAACTCCCCTCACAACCTCTTATCGTATTTAGGGACACCAGTGTGGCCCTGTTCAGTGTGGCATAGATTGGACTAAATTAGAGTAGATAGGAGGATATTGGAGGGGATTACAGTGAATTAGAGTGAAGTGGAGTGAATTGGAGTCAATTAGAGGGGAGTGGAGTGCATTGGAATGGATTAGATTAGAGAGGGTTTAGTAGATTGGAGTAGACTGGAGTGGAGTGGATCAGAGTGGAGTGAATTAGAGTGGAGTGGATTGGAGTGGATTAGAGTGAATGAATTGCAGCAGATTGGGATGGATTAGACTGGATTAGATTGGAGTGGATTACAGTGGGATGAAGTAGATTGCAGTGGAATGGATTATAGATTATTAGTATGGAGTGAAGTAGATTAGAGTAGGTTGGATTGGAGTGTGTTGGAGTGGAGTGATTACAGTGGAATGGAATAGAGTGGAGTGGACCAGAGTGGATTGCAGTAAATTTGAGTAGAATGGGGTGGAGTGGATCAGAGTGTAGTGGAGTGGACTGGAGTGGATTGCAGTGAAATGGAGTGGAGTGGATTGGATTAGATTGGAGTGGGTGAGAGTGGAGAGCATTTGAGTGGATTGGAGTGGAGTAGATTGGAGTGGATTACAGTGGAGTGGAGAGTAGAGTGGATCAGTGTGGCGTGGATTGGGGTGGTTTGGAGTGCAGTATAGTGGATTGGAGTGAATTGGAGTTGATTAGAGTGTAGTGTGGTGGATTGGAGTGGATTTGAGTAGAGTGGAGTGGGTTAGTGTGAAGTGAATTTGAGTGGAGAGGACTAGAGTGGGATGGAATGGAGTCAATTAGAGTGGAGTGGATTGGAAATTATTACATTGGCATAGATTGGACTGAATTGGAGTAGACGGGAGGATATTGGAGTGGGTTACAGTGAATTAGAGTGGAGTGGACTAAATTGAAGTCAATTAGAGGGGAGTGGAGTGCTTTGGAATGGATTAGATTAGAGTGGACTCAGTAGATTGGAGTAGACTGGAGTGGAGCGGATTATAGTGGAGTGGATTATAGTGGAGTGGATTCGAGTGGAGTGGATTCGAGTGGATTAGAGTGAATGGATTGCAGTAGAATGGGATGGATTAGAGTGAATTAGAGTGGAATGGATTAGACTTGAATGGATGGGGTAGATTGGGATAGATTAGAGTGGTGTGGATTCGAGTGTATTAGAGTGGAGTAGATTAATGTGGAGTTGAGTGGAACAGATTGTAGTGGAGTTGATTAGAGTGGAATGGAGTAGCTTGGAGTGGATTGGAGTGGATTAGAGTTGCGTAGGGTGGAGTGGCATTGATGAGTCGTCCTTGCACAATTGCTGTCAAGTACAAAGCTCCCAGAGCTCTGCCTCAAAAGCTCACACTAATTAGCATATTAATACTTACCTATGTATACTTACTGTCACATTATGGTTGTTGATATTCAGAAAATTATATTTTTGGAGCATGATTATTTTGTGCTCGATATTCTGACATACAACCAAAGATAGATATTCAGGGCCCGATTCACAGAATTAACTTAAGACAAAATCCTAAACTTACTACTTTTGGTATTCACAGAATGCACTTACTACTTTTGGTATTCACAGAATGGATTTAAGACTACTAACTTTACGTCCGAACTCGGGCCGGAAATTCCGGCCCGGAGGCGGAGCTTCCGGGCCAGAGGCGGGGCTTCCAGCCCGGAGGCGGAGCTTCCGGCCCAGAGGTGGGGATTCCGGCCAGTGGCGGAGATTTAGCCATGGCCAAAATCTCCACCTCCAGGCCGGAAGCTCCGCCTCCGGCCCGGAAGCCCCGCCTCCGGGCTGGAATTTCCGGGCCAAGTGTGGACGTAAAGTTAGTAGTCGTAAATCCATTCTGTGAATACCAAAAGTAGTAAGTGCATTCTATGAATACCAAAAGTAGTAAGTGCATTCTGTGAATACCAAAAGTAGTAAGTTTAGGATTTTGTCTTAAGTTAATTCTGTGAATCGGGCCCTCAAATTTTAAGTTCCTCGCCAGAAACTATATAACCGCCACATGAAGGGGGGGGTTCCCTCAGAATGTGGAGGACATTCTGCCAGCATGTGGAGGGGAGGGGCCAGGATATTTCTGTATGAAATAACTATTGGTTTTCAGATGATCATGAGCAGAAAGGACAAGGATGGAATTGGCACCAGAGGTGCTGCATTTAATTTCAATGCCATCAGAGTCAGGTCCACTGCAAGGGGGTTTCCAGTTGTGGAACCGGCATTGGAAACAAAACCAAGAACATCACCTTATTTCCACTGTATACAAGGCAGATGGAGCAGAGGTGTGCTGGAGAACATCTAGATTATTTGCAAAATTGTCCTGTCATCCTTTTCTAAATGAAGCCCAAAATGTTCTGCGGACTCTCCATTGGATTTACCGTTTCTGCTCTTATTTCCAATCATTTGTTATTGGCTCATTTACTTAAGAAACTCTTCTTGTGCAAAGAGAGTACATGAAATAAACAGAACAATGTATCTCACATTGAAACAGTTAATTAACTTTATCCAGAAACAGTGGGATCATTCCACTGTGAACCTTTTGCCCCAAATGCTACAGAATGGAATCCAATAAAAATGTAATTAGGAAAATAGAGGGCCCAATTCACAAAGGGAGAAGGTTAGAAGTTGTAAATCTGGTCCAATGGCAATGCCCACATTTGGAAAAGAGATCTGAGTTCTTCTGGATTCACAAAGGATACCAGGAGCACCAGAGGATGTCAATAGGAGTCAAAGATTTGCTGGAATGTGCCAATCGATAACATTTTATCATGAGAAGATTAGTTGGTACATTGCTAGTTGTTACTTCGGGAGTCATTACATTGTCATCATTACATCATATATACCTTAACATCGCTGCACTTTACATCAGAAGTACTTTAGTTTGCTGAGGTTACAAGCATATGTTTTTCATATATATATTTCACAGTGGCGGTCACTACTCTGTAGTCATAGTTAGGACTTAGTTACCATAGGAAATTGATTTCTTGTTTTGCTTATAACTTTGGCGCTTTTTGAGGCATCTTCACAAATCTTCCCCCACAAAATGTTCATCCACCTCAGCTGCTGCCTGGAATGTTTGGGAAGTGATCCATTAAGTGGGGGCCAATAAAAAGGGGTAGTCCCAAAATGTAATTTCCCCATGCAGTTTCCATATTGGATTTTGAACAGTGCTACAGCTAAAACGGCTGAACAGAATTATACCAAATTTGGCAAAAATCTAGATCTTTACCCAGAAAGCACACTTTTGTGATTTGGTGTAAATCTGTTCAGAAATATTTGAGAAATGAAGGTTCACAATGTAGAGATATCTGGAAGGTTAGGTATGCTGGAGTCCCGCAGGCATGCAACTTCAACTAATACTTCAATCCCATTGTCCGGGGGGCTTTTTTACATCAGGCACCTTGCTCCTGCAGGAGCAAGAAGTGCTCATGTGGTGTAAAAAACATAATTATAATAAGGCATAAGGGGGCAATGTAGGAGTGCGACTACTGAGATCAAATTAACAACAACAAAATTTGTTTGAGGTTCTATGACCTCATCGGAGCCGGAGTGGCCCCTTGGACTCACACGGGAGTCCTGCAGAATTGGGGAAATATATGTGTATTGTTTTAAATGGAAGGTAGTGTATGTTGGAATTCAGTTGGGTTAACTCAAGTAACTCTTTGAGATGTCATCAGTGATGTCATCAATTATGTCACTTAACCTCTCATGAATTAAATAATATATGATGCCATAAGCGATGCATGGTGGGGTGCAAAATATAATATAACTGGTGAATTTCAGTGTTTTTTGTTTTTAAATCATTAGTTTCTATCTTATTTTGACAACTATTATGTCACTTTCACCATTGTTTTTACAGTAAATTTCTAGGTTTTCTTTAATGTAAATAAAGATCTTAATACCATGCCTAACTATAGCATTACCTTAACCATTAGTTTTTTTCAGTGTTTTTTTTTAAGTAAGGGAAGATCCTAAAACCATATTTAACTATGATGTCATTTTAACCTTTGACTTTTTAAGGTACTTCCAGTTTTTGTATGTATTCTTTTCAAACAGCTCCCTACTGCACACAGCCTTCAGCTGCCACAGTCTCTAGCCAGATCCAAGCCCAGCCATGCATGGTCTAATGGCTGTCAACTACCCTGATATGCACAACCATGCTACCACAGCACAGTGCAAGCTTCCCTGAGGTACTCTGGAAGGTCCCATGAGAGTATCAGGGTACCTGTTGGATGAATTTATTTTGCTTAATTTTGACCCCTAGGTGGGTCCCTCTGGCCAGTCCTGCACTACCACAATGGTCACTAGGAGGAAAAGCTCTTATAGCCAATCAGAGGGCCCTATTTATTTAATTTAGGGTATTCCCATGGGGCCAACCATCCAGAATAATCTAACATTTAGCAAAGTTTCCTTTGTGAATTAACATGGGAAGTCAACATTTTGGGACTCCATATCCTTTTTCTGGGCCACGCCTGATGGATTGATGCAAACCTTTCCAGAAGGACACGAGGTGGATGAACAATGAACACATGAATGAATGGTGGATGAGTATATATACGCCAGTAGGTAGTTATAGTTAGGACCTAGTTACTATAGGAAAATGGCAACATTCTATTTGCAATAACTTTGGCGCCGATTGATGAATCTTTCTGAAATTTTCAAAACTAATTCTTTGTTGAGATCAGCTCTTATGTTAAAAGTTTGGCGGTGATTCATAAAGGGGGGGCCGAGAAAAAAGGGGGGTCCCAAAACATGTTTTTTCACTGTTAATTTCCATAGCAAACTTAAGACAAGGCTACAGGTCGAACGGGTGAACGGAATTACCCCAAATTTGGCAGGGAGAAGAGTCTTGGTCTAGAAAGCATGCTTTTGTTTATTTGGTGTAAATCCGTCTAGTAGTTTTTGAGAAATATCAAAATTTACAGATATCGATATTTGGGAATTCTGCCATCTGATTAGCTGAGGCGTTACGAGCACGAGCTTGCTGCTGATGGGCTTCGACCGCTGCGAACGTTTGCAACTAGGTTGGCCGCCATTTTGTGATTCCGTTGAAGCGAGTAAGGGGAAACAAGGGTGAAAAATGTGGGAAAGGGGAGGGTAGGAGCACTTTAACCTTTGTGGGGTGTTTAGGGTGTGCTATAGAGGGGGTGCAAAGTGAACTAATCATACCTACCGGTGTGAAAGTTCTAGGCTACGAAAATTAAGTGAGGTATTGGCTAGTGTGTGATGTTTCTAAGGTGAGCTTGTGCGCGACTCGAGGATTGAAGCGTGAGCCCACACTGTGTGTCTTATGCTGTGAAGTCATGTGTCCTGGCCGCTGCAGTACAGTTGTGGAAGTAGTGTCAGCATTTGTTTATACCTACTAGGATGAACTACTGACCCGTAGTGGTGTGAAAGTCCTGGGTATGGAAAATATGTGAGGTACTGTCTAGAGTCTCATGGAAGGAGGAAGTGTTGGACGCCATTTTGTGATTCTGTTGAAGCGAGCAAGGGGAAAAAAGGGCGAGAAAAGTGGGAAATAGGAGGGTAGGAGCACTGTAACCTCTATGGGGTGTTTAGGGTGTGCTATAGAGGGGGTGCGAAGTGAACTAATCATACCTACCAGTGTGAAAGTGCTAGGCTACGAAAAGTAAGTGAGGTATTGCCTAGAGTGTGATGCTGCTAAGGTGAGGTGGTGCGGGACTTGGGGATTAGAGCGGGAGTCTAAATTGTGTGTCTTTTGCTGTGAAGTCATGTGCCGTGGCCGCTGCAGTACAGCTGTGGAAGTAGTGTCAGCATGTGTTTATAACTTCTAGGATGAACCACTGACCCGTACTGGTCTGAAAGTTCCGGGGTATGGAAAATATGTGAGGTAGTGTGTAGAGTCTCATGCGGCTAAGCTGAGCTGCTGCCAGACTCGGGGATGAAAGCATGAGCCCAAACTCTGTGTCATATGCTGTGAAGTCATGTGCTCTGGCTGCTGTGCCACATCTGTGCAAGTAGTGTCAGCATGTAGTTATAGCTACTTGGAGGAACTTTTGTTTCCAACATTGTAACTTGTGTATGGGGCTTAGGGGGTGTTATATAGGGAGTGCGAAGGTAAATTTGTGTGTATGAAATGAATTTGGTATTTGGAAAGTGGAAAGCACTGACTCCTACGGGTCTGATGGCACTGGGGGTGTAAGGTGAGGTACTCCTGGAGTTGGGAATAAAGCTGATGAACTACTGACCCCTATTGTGAACTTTTAACGTGCACGTGCCGTTAAATGTTCGACAAATGTTGCAAAAGTATATCGTTAGGTTAAAAAAGAAAAGATGAACTTTTAACCAGCAGGTATCATAGAAGGTTCCAGAAAGAGTGGTGATAAAATAGGTTGAACTTGTGACCTGTATGTGGCGCGGAATAATGAGTAGCTTTTTGGAAGGAAAATTCAAAATTAACCAATGGAGGTAAGTTTTGGAATGTCGTTGAAGGAATGAAGTATTCTGATTTGTTCTTCGCATGTATTTATGTGTGGAGCCACAGAGAAATTGTGCCATTCCTGGTTTCATTCTTGATGAAGTCGGAGCTTTACATGTACTATGTGAGAAAGAGAGAATTGTATGCATGTGTCATTTGAAATCTGGATAAAAACTACAAAGGTGAGTTAGAAATTAACAAGGTGTGTTATGTGTTTTATAGTATTGATTAAGTATTTGAGGTGATGTTTTTAATTTTGAAAGGCTTTTTTATTTCAAAGTAATATAGTGTTAGTAAAGTGTGGTGTTTGATATTGGTTATGAAATATGCATAAAGTTTGAGCTTTTATATAAGTATTTTATATATGTTTAGGAATTTTTCACAGAGAAGAAGTGTAGTTTGTCATCTTTATAGGACTGTATTGTTTTGAAAATGAGGTAAAGCGTTAATTTGAGTTTCTAATGTATTTGGGGAGATAAAGAAAATGTCGCACATTTTGAACTGATACTTTTTGTGGAAATAGTGGGGTGGGGGTGGTGGTAGGAGACGTATGTGTTATTAAGTTAAAAGCGATAAAACGAAATGCAGAAATGTTATGTGGGCAGGTTGTGGTCTTATTTTTGACACTGAGAGGTAGGTTTGAATGTAAGTCAGGGTAGGTTGTTGTACAGTGGGGCCGTGTACAGTGTTTGGAGATTACATGGAGAGGAGATGGAGATAGTAAAAGTGATACGTTCCTTTTATATGTATGCATAGTTTGAATCATGTGATACTAAGTTGAGATATAATAAGAATATCGTTTATGGTTTGCATTTGGGTATAGTTAATAGTTTTTGTAGTTTCTGACTAGTGAATAATTAAAAGGTAGATATACTAAAATATATGGTAGTAAACGTATTAATTATTGTCTGTTCTTATGGAATAGAAGTAGTTGGGGAGTGCTTCTTTAGAAGAGATGTTTTCTAAATGTGTGTGAGATAAAAAAATGTAAATGTGCGGTATATTTTCTGTATGACTTTGTTGACATTAGAGAACTACATGTGATTATAAGTGATACTATTTGTCAGGCTGTGTCGCTGTTGCGGATATATGTAGGTGTTGAAGTGGTTCGTGTTTTACTGATGGTGAGCTTCACTATCCCTTTTGAGACACTTGTCAATTTATTAATTCCATTTAATATCTTTAATATAGATACAGTAAAGGGACTGTATATCAAAAGTTTGGGAATTAGAACGTTGTTTACTCTCCACATGCCCTTCTATACACTCTACAGAGTGTTTAAACGACTTTCGTAACATATAGATGTCTAGCTAGTAAAGGTGGTGTAGTTCGACAGGGCCCATTTATAAACCGTGCTATGGGATGGTTTATGTTTTACCCGCCAATTTGCATGTTTGAATACTTTTTACTGATAAGTGTTCCGGCAGACACTTGTTGAAATTAACTTCATATATGGGTATAGTGTCGCTAGTAGGAATGGGGGGTTTCTGTTTGATTTCGTACTGTTAAGCAAAGGTGGGGGTGGGTGTGGAGGAGGTAGTTATGTTGCTGTTTGAAACACAGAATATAGTAACATGGAGATATAGAGGTACTAAAGCTGATGTAGTACCACTGGGGGCACTTATAAAGTACAAAACCAAGGGATGCAGTTCCTCTGGGAAGGAAAGGGGGAGAGCGATTAGTCTCTATATAATGCCCTCACACACCTAGCAAGGTGTCATGCTTCATCATAGGGCTGTGCTCCTCGTCGGGCCGGCGCTGCAATGCCCGACGGGCTCCCGCGAAGGGGCTCTTTTTCGGAGATCTTTTTAAGAGACAGCCGTATGGGTGAGTGGGGGTCAGTGCAACAAGTGTAGTGAGTGGTGGTGTAGTGAGTTAAAATAGGTATGGTATTGCCAGACAATGAACCATTTTATTCTGATGGTATACCAGCCTAAGTAAAAATAGGTGATCCCAAGGGATTATGATGATCCCTAGGGAAATCAGACGGTCGACATGTTTCTTGCTCTATGCCCAAGTGGGTCGGTGGCAATTCATCAGGACCACGTGAGAGAGTGCTCAAAAAATAAAGTGTGTAAACTCTACTACATAATTTAGTGATGCAGAAATTGTCAATACATCACCATGCAATCCAATGGGGTCCCTAAGGGAAGTGGACCCGTTGTTGCGGTACCTGGAAAAGAAAGGGGACAAGGGAGGACAACACAGACACATAAAACACAATTCGAGCATGTTCTTGGGCTCCTGAAGGGAACCGTGCGTATGGTGTGGCTACCATATGGAAGTGCTCACACAGTGACCCAAGCAGAGTCATATCTAATCCATACAGGTGTTGACCAGATAAGTGATAGGTGCAGATGCTTGGCGGATGCTAAGATGTGGAACACATAGTGAAGAGCTGGCACAGAGAATTACCAGGCGTGCGGCATGCTTTTACGGAACTAGATACGTGCGACTAAATGCACACAGAATCGAAAATATGCCGCAGTTTTATCCTGTGCGCTACACATGCTCCGAGGTGGAGGATTAAACGTGGTACTATATTCTGGTGTGCCGCCCTTAAAAAGTGAACTCACGCGCTAATGTGGGGGTTTTTTTTTAAACGACTTGGGGCATGCCTTAACGTAACTAGATACGTGCGACTAGGTGCACACCGTAACGAGAATATGCCACAATTTTATTCTGTGCGCTACACATGCTCTGCCACGGAGGAGTAAGGCGTGGTACTATATTCTAGTAGACCGCCCTTCAAAATAATCACTCGCGCTCATGTGGGGGGGTTAAAATAACAATCACGGTAAAAGACACTGTTTCAATGGAAACTACTGTGCCCAGCTCGTGGGTCTGTCGATCATAATGTAAGTTGTGCGGAACAGACTCACCCCCATTTGGGAAAGAACTTGTAGTACGGGTTCGCCTTGTAGTAGTAGGGTAATTCCCTAAACCCCTACTTGCGGTTTACAGCCAACTCCTCTGTGCTTGAACTGCCGTTCCTGGATCTGCTTATTCAAAAAAGCACTTCGGGGTTGAACACTAAAACTTATAAAAAACCAACTGACAGCCATAGCCCACTACTTTTTAGTAGTTTTCACCCCAAGGCTTTACGAAACAACCTGCCATACGGGCAATATCTCAGACTACGTCGAAATTGTAGCGCACTGGAGGATTTCAAATCCCAGGCACACGAACTCACTGACCACCTAGCCCGCAGGGAATATCCGGACATTATAACACAAACGGCCTACAAAAGGGCTCGCAACACCAACAGAGATGTCTTGCTGGCCTCTACAGAAAGAATGAAAACTGACCTAATTACTTGTGTAAGCACCTTCACTCCAGAATCCAACACCTTCCAAAAAATAATCAAAAGGCATTGGAAACTTCTATCGGTAGGAGGCTGGGAAGCTCCAAAACCACGTTTCGCATTTAAAAGAACTGACAATTTGAAAACTATGCTTATCAGCACCAGACCCAAACCAGCTCCACGAGCTGAGCCAAGACTGTGGGGACTCCCTCCTGTGACAGGCCACCATCCATGCGGACAATGCACAGCTTGTAACCTTACAAAAACGAGTAAATCTGTAACCTTCTCGGAAACTCTGAATTGGCAACAAAGATCCCATACTAATTGCAATACCCGCAATTGCATTTACTTAATCCAGTGCCCATGTGAGCTAATGTACATTGGCATGACGACACGTCCAGTAAAGATCAGGATCTCCGAGCATCGGAGTAACATTAGATGCAAAAAGATCAGTACGAAAATGTGCACACATTTCTTGGAAGCTAATCACACTGCCAACGACCTCTCATGGACAGTCCTTCAAGCCTTCCCAATAATCAGTAAGGAAGCCCTCTTCCGCAAGGAACAACAGTGGATCTTTAGAATTTCGAGCCACACCAACGGCCTCAACGATGATATACCGTGGGCCACTCTCAATAATACATGAACATCTGGCGATATGAGATGGCCGTTAAAAAATCTATGATGGGCATACCTACTCAGGGCTGTGACTTGGGTTTTGCAGATAATTGCGATAAGCAACAGTGATTATTGGGGATAACCCAGGCCATGCCCCATGGGCTAGTCAGTCCGAAATTCAGCTTTAACATAAAATCCATTTTTTGGCTTGCCAGCCGGATATTCAGAGAATACATAAAATCTCCTTTTAATATTTACAATTTTTTTTTTATTATCTTTGCGACAGAATCTATACCTATGCCTGTCCAGGGGATATTAAATCACATGTTATCCCTTCCAATCACCTACATAATAATCACCTACATATCTCTCCTTATCACGCTCGAGTTTTGTATTTTAAACCGGGCCGACTGTTCATCTTCGCCCTCGTTGAACAATAAAGTTGTTTTTGCACTCCCATCATGGCGGCCGTGACTTGCGGTCTAGTCTTTTCGCTTGTGCCACGCCTGCTCACTTCCGTTATCAGCCACACACGCCCAGCAGTGTGTTACGGAAGCCTGAGCCGCAGTAGGTCCCCGGCAGTGAACGCGCCGACACTCTGTAAGTAATCCTCCACCCCTGGGTTCCGTCATAGCTAATTTGACTCGCCAGGCATCACAAACTATTCTTGTTCGTATTGTTTTAGGACAGGCGCTCCCTGGCCGCCAGGCGAACCCGTACTACAAGTTCTTTCCCAAATGGGGGTGAGTCTGTTCCGCACAACTTACATTATGATCGACAGACCCACGAGCTGGGCACAGTAGTTTCCATTGAAACAGTGTCTTTTACCGTGATTGTTATTTTAACCCCCCCACATGAGCGCGAGTGATTATTTTGAAGGGCGGTCTACTAGAATATAGTACCACGCCTTACTCCTCCGTGGCAGAGCATGTGTAGCGCACAGAATAAAATTGTGGCATATTCCCGTTACGGTGTGCACCTAGTCGCACGTATCTAGTTACGTTAAGGCATGCCCCAAGTCGTTTCAAAAAACCCCCCCACATTAGCGCGTGAGTTCACTTTTTAAGGGCGGCACACCAGAATATAGTACCACGTTTAATCCTCCACCTCGGAGCATGTGTAGCGCACAGGATAAAACTGCGGCATATTTTCGATTCTGTGTGCATTTAGTCGCACGTATCTAGTTCCGTAAAAGCATGCCGCACGCCTGGTAATTCTCTGTGCCAGCTCTTCACTATGTGTTCCACATCTTAGCATCCGCCAAGCATCTGCACCTATCACTTATCTGGTCAACACCTGTATGGATTAGATATGACTCTGCTTGGGTCACTGTGTGAGCACTTCCATATGGTAGCCACACCATACGCACGGTTCCCTTCAGGAGCCCAAGAACATGCTCGAATTGTGTTTTATGTGTCTGTGTTGTCCTCCCTTGTCCCCTTTCTTTTCCAGGTACCGCAACAACGGGTCCACTTCCCTTAGGGACCCCATTGGATTGCATGGTGATGTATTGACAATTTCTGCATCACTAAATTATGTAGTAGAGTTTACACACTTTATTTTTTGAGCACTCTCTCACGTGGTCCTGATGAATTGCCACCGACCCACTTGGGCATAGAGCAAGAAACATGTCGACCGTCTGATTTCCCTAGGGATCATCATAATCCCTTGGGATCACCTATTTTTACTTAGGCTGGTATACCATCAGAATAAAATGGTTCATTGTCTGGCAATACCATACCTATTTTAACTCACTACACCACCACTCACTACACTTGTTGCACTGACCCCCACGCACCCATACGGCTGTCTCTTAAAAAGATCTCCGAAAAAGAGCCCCTTCGCGGGAGCCCGTCGGGCATTGCAGCGCCGGCCCGACGAGGAGCACAGCCCTATGATGAAGCATGACACCTTGCTAGGTGTGTGAGGGCATTATATAGAGACTAATCGCTCTCCCCCTTTCCTTCCCAGAGGAACTGCATCCCTTGGTTTTGTTCTATATTCCTCGGAGCACGGTGCAGGACCTCATTAAAAAGCTCTTGGTTCCTCCTCCTTTTTGAGGCACTTATAAAGTGCCAAATGGCATGGTATATGTTTTACCCGCAAATTTGCATGTTTTAATACGTTTTGCTGATGAGCTTTTCGGGAGACATCTGTTGAAATTAAGCCTCTGTATGGCTATAGTGGCGCTTCTACGTTTGTGGGGCTCTTTCTTTTATTGCGTAAAGTTAAGCAAGGTGGTGTAGTGGAACTGTGACTATTTATAAACCGTCTTATGGTATGGTGTATGTGTGAGTTGCGAAATTGCAGGTTTTAATAGCTTTTGCTGATGAGCATTCCGGTAGACACCTGTTGACATTAAGTCTATGTATGGCTATAGTGGCGGTAACGGGAGTGGGAGTGCTGGGGCACGTTGTTTGATTTCGCAAGGTTAAGCAAGGGATGGGTGTGGGTGTGGAAGGTGCATATGTTGCTGATTATAAGACAGATATTTGCAAAGTGGGCATGTGTAGTTACTAAAGGTAATGTAGTTTCACTGGGCCCATTTATAAACAGTGCTATGGGAAGGTTTATGATTTACCCGCGAATTTGCATGTTTGAATAGTTTTTGCTGATAAGTGTTCCGGTAGACACATGTTAAAATTAAGCCTGTGTATGGGTATAGTGGCGCTACTAGGAATGGGGGGTTTCTGTTTGATTTCGTACTGTTAACCAAGGGCGGGGTGGGTGTGGGGGAGGTAGTTATGTTGCTGTTTGAAATACAGAATATAGTAACGTGGAGATGTGGAGCTACTAAAGGTGATGTAGTACCACTGAGAGCACTTATAAAGTGCCCTATGGCATGGTATATGTTTTACCCGCAGATTTGCGTGTTTTAATATGGTTTGCTGATGAGCTTTCCGGGAGACACCTGTTGAAGTTAAGGCTGTGTATGGCTATAGTGGCGCTTCTACGTTTGCTTGGGCTCTTTCTTTTACTGCGTAAAGTTAAGCAAGGGCGGGTGTTGAGGTGGTGTAGTGGTACTGTAACTATTTATAATCCGTCTTATGGTATGGTGTATGTTTGAGTTGCAAAATTGTAAGTTTTAATAGTTTTTGCTGATGAGCGTTCCGGCAGACACCCGTTGACATTAAGTCTATCTATGGCTATTGTGGCGGTAATGGGAGTGCAGGGGCTCGTTGTTTGATTTCGTAAGGTTAAGCATGGTATGGATGGGGGATGTGCGTATGTTGCTGATTATAAGACAGACATTTGTAAGGTGGGCATATGTTGTTAGTAAAGGTAATGTAGTTTCACTGGGCCCATTTATTAACCGTACTATCGTTTATGTTTTTCCCGCAAATGTGCATGTTTGAATACTTTTTGTTGATAAGTGTTCCGGCACACACCTGTTAAAATTAAGCCTGTGTATGGGTATAGTGGTGCTACTAGGAATGGTGGGGGTTTCTTTTTTATTTTGTATGGTTAAGGAAGGGCGTGAGTGGTTGTGGGTGTGGGGGAGGTGGGTATGTTTCTGATTAAAACACAGAATATAGTAACGTGCAGATGTCGAGCTAATAAAGGCGATGTAGTACCACTGGGAGCACTTATAAAGTGCCCTATGGCATGGTATATGTTTTACTCGCAAATTTGCATGTTTTAATATGCTTTGCTCATGAGCGTTTCAGAAAGTGGGGGTGCTCTAAAAGGGGGGGGCAAAGCTCTTAAAGGGGTATGGGCTATGCAAGTTGGGCTGTGGTCTAAATCAAGATAAGTATCATTGTGTGCTTTAGAAAATCCTCTACAATTATCCTACGTTTGGAAATAAACATTCTTTAAAGGATTTCCCTTCCTTCTACAACATGGGTAACGTAGCGTGATGTCTCCAGTTCTCAGTAGTGAGTAAAATAAGCATGCGTACATCGATGTGCATGCTCTCACTGCAGTGCAATAAAAATACATTTTAAAAATTGACTATGTTCGCGAGGGCCGAAAATAAAATTGACTATGTTTGCGGGGGCTGAAAATAGAGCCTGATAGAGACCCTTTTGGAGGCTCCAGAACCACCCCAATTAAAGCCCAGCATTCATCTATCCTAAGCACTGCGCCATCCAACCATCTTTTAATTGATGCATACATTCCTACTTATATACATACATACATCTGTTCCTGCACTTATCTTATGCATCTATGAGCGCACTCGCCTATTGTAAGCACTGTGTCATTCATGCAGCCATACGCCTATATATCCATAGATACATCTGTCCCATAACCAATCCTTAGCATCTATCAGTCGACCAGTCTATTGTAAGTACTGGTCCCTATATTCATTTATCCTTCCATTCATACATTGATACATCCATCTATGTATATATGCATTGATTTATCTGGCCATGCATCCACTCGCCTTTTATTCAACTATACGTTCTTATTTTCGGGCATCGTCCGCCCGATCCTAAATCGGACGTATTATACTCATCCATCCAGCCTTTTAAGGGGTCGAAAAGGTTTGCGAAAAGCATTGACAGGCAGATTTTTTTATAAAGAATAACAAAACTTTGAGTTGCTCTTTGTGGAGGATACTTCACCATCCTTCTCTGGTGGTGTTTTAAAGAAAGGTACATATAGCGAAAGAAGTGTAAAGGAGCTTTTAAGTGTAAGATGTTAATTAAGAAACATAACGTTCTGTCGAGTTGTATATAGGTACACTGTTTAAAATTGACCGTGACTGACAGATACTGAATACCTGTATTTCTTACATTTGAGAAAGTATACCAGAGAGGTAATTTGGGGTGGTGAGAACTTTGATTTCTATATTCCCATGTGAAGTACAGTATAGGAACATAAAAGTAAGTGGAAAGCTTTTATTTTCATATTAAAGAGGGGGTGTGCGAACTAAGTGAGGCAGGCAAAGCGTGTTTTCGTAGCCCTAAAACAAGAGAATGTGCAAGGTCAGAGCAGGTTCGTGCTGGAGTTGCTTGCTTGTGGTCATTTCAAGAGGCGCAACCAGAGCGAAATTTCGGGGGAGCCTAATTTTTTCAGCAATAGGCAGAGTGGGGATGTAGGGGCTGTAAAAAGGGGTGAAAAAGAACAGAGTCTTCTTTACCAAAAAATGATCTTTTGAAAACCTGTGAAGTACTCGGGTGCGGCTGTGTGTGTGCGCTCAGGAAGCTGTTTGAGAGAGTCCAGGGCAATGGGCGATGTGCGCCTGGTGGTGTGTTTGCTAATTATCCCACGATGATGATGAAGAGAAGGGAAATTCTGAGAGAAAAAGTGTCTTTTTAAAGGATTTCCCTTCTCCTACAATGCGAGTCACCTTGCATGATGTCTGCACTTCTAAGTAGTGAGCAATGTGCATGCTCTCACAGTCTCACTGCAGTGCAATAAAGAAAACAAAAAGGGATGAGGTTTGCGAGGCCCGTAAGTAGACCCCCATAAAGACCTGTTTCGAGGCCACCTAAAATAAAGTGCTGTTGCTCAGACACCCACAGACACCCCTCCCCCCACACTTAAAACCGGAAGGGCAGTGTTATGTTTAGAAAGTTGTAGATAAAATTGTAGGCTAATAATGGTAAATTTTGTGTGTGCTTTTTGGTTGATAATATCATAGATACATTTTTTTTTAAAATACTATCTATAAAGTTGTCTGTGGTGGGTTGCAGAGAGAGTGGTGTGGGGTGGTGGGGTGTGGCGGAGAGGTGAAAGTACGAGGGAGTGCAGTTACATATAAATTGTAAAGGTGTTTGTAAATAATTAAATAAATACTTGCTGTATGTTCTATGGCAGTACTTGTCATGTTAGTGCTGCTCTGTCGTGTTCAATCACGTTGCAGCACTTGGTATGGAAGTCGTTAGTGGAAGTTTTGTAATTGTATGTCATAATTTTATCATAGTGAACAAATGTGAAAAATAATTGAATCTATTTTTTTTCCAGAAAATTATTTCGTTTGGATTAAAATTTGGAAATGCCAAGAAGAAGTAAAAAAAAAAAAAAGAAAAGAGAAGAGAAGAAAAATATATATTTGTGCTAAAGGCAAAAGTTTGTATTTGGAAAAAATGGGAGTAGTACAGAAAAACTTTGTTCTACTATAAGTACAAGATGAAAAAAGGATCACACAAGAGGAAAAATAGGAATTTTTCAAGTAAGGTGAAGCAGAGTTCAATTTCAAATATCAGGAAAAGGAAAGATGATGAAGAAATAGTAGGAGTTTCATGAAAATTGTCAGAGACTTTTTCGATCTAGAGTGATTCAGAATTCAATGAAAGAATGCTTTAAATATAAAAGGAATGTTTTTGAATTGAAAGAGATACAGCGTATTGAAAGTGTAGTTGATAGTGCTTTCAATTTATTACAGAAGTTATTCATTGTGATTTTGAAGAGAAAGTATTAAACAGAACGTTAATTTGTTACAAGGGCTAGATCTATGTCATGTAAGAAAATATACTGAGAAGTATGGGCATTCTCTGGCTTGTCTTTGAATAAAAGTTTGTAAAAGTGTTTTTTATCAGTTGAGGATGTTAGCAGTATGTTAATAAGAAATGCGGAAGTTTGTGAGGAAAGTGTACTATGTCAAAAGTTCTGCATTATTTGTAAGTGAACTGAGTACAAGTCTTTTATATGCTTCTTTATTATTTGTTCAAAAAAAGTGTGATGATATTGAATTGCGATATTTTGGTTCAGAGGAGCAGTTCATAGAACGTGAAAGTTTGACAATTACAGATGTTGGAGGAGATGGGAAAGTGATTAGCACTGATCAGTTTGAAGAAGAAACTGGAAATTTTAATGTAGTGTGGTGTGAAATACGAGACTATGTTTGTGTTTGTTGTCGACGTACTGATTATAAAAGTCAAAATAGGAATGTTGATTTGTATTTGAAAAGTGAAAAGGAGAACAATGGTAAGAGGGTAGAATTTACAATTTACTTGTTGTGGAAGATCAATTTGAGTTAGGCTGTTATCAACGTATATGTAAATATTGTTATAACAAATTAGAAGAGAACAAAATGCCTTTTAGAGCAGTACATAATAACGTAGAATTAGTAGCTATTCCGGAGGAACTGGCAGAATTGAATACACATGAGTCTGTTCTAATTCAATGTGTTAATTCTTTTCAAACTATAGTTCGGATTGAGCCTAAAACATGTAAACTGTCACCAAAGAATTGCAAAGAGGTTTGAAAGAAGAGTGGTGTACTTACCTTTGGATTTTAAGAAAAATATTGAAACTATTGCTGGAGTGAAAGAGGAAAATGGCAGTCGTCATTCTAGTAAATGTTGTAGTAACAAAAAGTCGGAAAATATTGAAAGATTTTGTGGGTGTTAATAAAGTTGATAAGGCTACCTTATATCTTATAGAGAACAATATTTATTACAAAACTGTAAATGTGGGTGAACAGGTAATAAGTTTAGAAGATTAATCTTGCTGATCGATATTCTGAAGCTGCAATCGGTACAGGTGGAGCATTATACCGTCCACCTTCTCCTGTAGGAAACAGCTGTGGAAAATAATGACCTTCCAAGGTTTTCTCCCATACACTTATTTGAGTTCCCTGTGCTTTTTTCATTTCAAATAACTCAATGCTGCTTCCTATTACTTCTTTTGAATGCAAAGGAGATATTGTGTAATGTTTATAATCATCTTCAGTCCTTGACTTGTCCACTTTCTCTATTTGACCACTTGAAATTTCCGATTATATTCTGAAGATCCTAGATTTCGACAGTGCATTTTATAAATATTTCACCCTTTTGTTTGAAAGTGATCTGTCTTCTTTGTCGTATGTAGTGAACCACATACTTAAAACTAAAGTTCATCAATAAGTTCTTTCTGTGAAAGAATTTGTGGAGAAACTTCAAGAAAGAGGTGAAAATTTAGAAGGACACTTAATCAATTTGATAGCATGTCAACGTGGAACAAATGAGTATTGGTATTGTAGTCATGAAGAACTCAAGTGTATGTTACGGAACGTAGGTACAAGAACATGGTTTGTCTCACTTAGCTGTGCAAAGTATGCATGTGAAGATTTGCTTGACTTTCCAAGAGAAGCGAATTCCATTATAAAAAATGTTGAAATAAAGACTCGTCGTGAACTGTGTTCATTGGATCCTGTATATGTGTGCAGATATTGTAATGATAGGTTTCAACCTATAATGTCTTTTATCTGCAATAAAAAGAATACAGCTCTTGGAGAGGTTACCGATTTCTTTTGGAGAAAGGAGTATCAAGCAAGAGGTGCACCTCATATACATATGCTACTATGGATCAAGGAGGAACCTAAATTATGAAATGATTCTGATGAAACAGTATTGCCTTTCATTGCACAGTATGTGACATGTGAGAAGAAGGAGATAGAAGCTTGAGATAGCAAGTTTTACGTTTCCAAAGTCACAGTTGTTGAAAGTATTGCCGAAGAAACTTCAACTTTAAAGGAAAATTTTACACCAGATGTCGGTTTGGTTTCTCCTGTCCAGTCATTTGTAAAGGAAGAGTAAATTATTTTTTTTCTTCTGTAAGGCACACAATAACTCGGAAATCTCAAGAGAATAACTACAAGTTAAAAAGAAGAGAAGTGTCAAAGTATATCAATGATTACAATCCAGACATTTAAAAAATGTGGAATGCGAACATGGACATTCAGTATGTTGCAGATAACTCAATTGCTGTTGCATGTTATGTTACATCGTACATAACAAAATCAGAAAAAATAGAGATGAAAGAACTGTGGGAAGAAATTACTCAAGAGAAAAGCCTTAGTAAAGAATTGTACAGCTTTACTTTGAAAATGCTTTCCCACTGAGAAATTGGATTGTATGGATGTTCAGACTGATTGTGCTCTTCAAGTTTAAATTCAAAGTCATGAGGAATCATTTGGGTAAGTTTAGGTCTTTCCTGCAAACGAAATGGAGTCTTGAAATGATTTGAAGAAATTGAAGAATTAGCAGTAAATGAAGCAGACAGTATTATTGGGGTTGGTTGAGTGTAGTCACTGGAGTACACCGCGGTACAGCAGGTCCGAATACTGAAACTGGGTCTTGATTCTATTATTGAGGATGTCAGAAGTTAAAGTCTGTGTTTATTTCTGTGTAACACCTTTGACCAGGTGCAACCAGCTCTAGGTCCTAATAGTGGAATGGTGTCTTGATCCCAGAATGGAAGATGTCCAATATTACTGGTTGCTTGGTTTCCATCGAACTTCCCCCGTTGAGGTGCATCAGACACTGTGCTTCCGTAGTTAACTGTTGCACATGATTATTGTGCTTCGTTGACACCAGTCAGTGGAGTACACTGTGGTACAGCAGGTTCGAACAGTGAAACAGGGTCTTGATTCTGTGATTAAGGATGTGAGAAGTTAAAGTGTGTGATGATTTTTATGTACCCTCTCTGATCAGGTGCAACGAACTGTAGGTTCTTTTGATCCCACAATGGATGATGTTAGAACTGCATCTGAGAGTGGAGATGAAGGTACTCCTTTTGACCAGGTGCAACCAACTCTAGGTACCAACAGTGGAACAGTGTCTTGATCCCACAATAGACGATGTCCGATATAACGTGTAGGTGAATTTTCAGAGGCCCTTCTGTTGAGGTGAATCAGACTTTGTGCTTCTGTAGTTAACTGCTGCACATGATTAATGACCTTTGTTGACTGTAGTTGGTAGAGTACACCACGGTACAGCAGGTCCAAACAGTGGAACGGGGTCTTGATTCTATGATTGAGGATGTCAGAAGTTAGAGTTTGTGATGATTTGTGGTACCTCCTCCGATGAGGTGCATCAAACTCTAGGTCCCAACAGTGGAACGGTGTCTTGATCTGACAGTGGAGGATGTTAGAACATCATCTGAGAGTGGAGATGAAGGTACTCCCTTCGACCAGGTGCAAGCAACTGTAGGTCCCAACAGTGGAACGGTGTCTTCATTCCACAATGGAAGATGTCCGATATTACTTGTTGCTTGGTTTTCATGGAACTCCCTCTGTTGAGGTACATCAGACTCGGTGTTTCCGTAGCTAACTGTTGCACATTATTATTGTGCTTGGTTGACACTAGTCGGTGGAGTTCACTGTGGTACAGCAGGTCCGAACAGTGAAATGGGTTCTTGATTGTATGATTGAGGATGTCAGAAGTTGAAGTTTGATATTATTTCTGTGCACCCCTTCTGATCTGCTGCAAGCAAGTCCATGCTTTCAAATTGAACGGTACATGGCTGTCAGGTGTAAATGAATAGTGAGTCTGGCCTACAATGCAGACAGAAGTGTTCACAATTCAGATCGAGTGCTGATTGTTTAATTATAGAATTCAGTAGTCAAGTAACTACAACGTCTATTGGAATATACATATTATGTTTTTAGTGTACTTCTTTGAAGACATTTTTTGAAATGACTTATAGATTTAGTACAATGACCAAATTTAATTTGCAAGTGCAAAGGAACACTGAATAGTCTACACTGTAGACAGCAAAAATGGTATTTAAATTGTTTTGTTTTATTTATTGCAGATTTTTCTGCAATTTATGTTGTTGTCTTTTGTTAAGAGGAAGTGAGAGAAATATTCATGAATGTCTGTGCGAGTACTGTTTACAATTAACACTGCAGATAGCAGTGTTCACAATTCGGATCGAGTTGGTCTTGTAGATGACGCAATTCTGTAGGAAAAGACATTGCTCCAGTGCGCTCTGTCTACACCATCAATACGTATTATTACAGGCTCCAGACACGCTTTTTGTTGCTTCGCATATGACAAATTGTGTAGCTGAATTCCACCTTATGTAGCTGTGGGCCCTTGCTGACCGCTCTCTCTGGCCTACACTGTAGACAGCAGTGTTCACAATTTAGATTGAGTTGCTATTGCTGATGATGTTCTGTTGATGGCAACAGATATTACTCCAAGTACGGCCTGCCCGTCTACAGCACACATCATTGCTGGTTGTTGACATGCTGAATGGTTTTGATGTGGCTTTCTGAGTGCACTAAAACTGATGGACCCTTTATGATAAAATCTTTTTGTGTATTATTTCTGATCTATTAATTGTGTCTCAGTATACCATAAGTTGTGTTTCTTTTACGATAGAATATTTTTCTGTATTACTTCACATCTACTGTTCCTACCTTACTGCAGTACAAACTATTGATTCTTTTATTATTGAATGTCTGTGTGTGATCCAATGATTACTGTTGTAGTAGATGATAGCAGCAACTATTCCTTGAGGAATGGTCTACACTGACTCCACACGCATCCACCACAGACGTTACTGGATATGTGAACCTGGTAATAAAAACGTGTCGAGCGCATGTGCTCATACCCACTTCCACTATCTATCTGTGTCTGTGTGTTCATTATCTATGCATGATAGTGCCCCTGGGCCGTATGATATTACATTGTGCTGTGGGCAGTGTATGTAACTATGTTACCTCTGGTAGTGGGGCAAACTTCGGTTATGTAACTTGTAGGTGTATGGCTATCACAGGTGGAAGGCTACTTTACAGACCATGAATATTGATGAAGATGATGGTTGCATATTGTGTGTAGTGTAAGATATGTGTACATTGCAAAAAGTTTAGAAAAAAAGCTCTCTAAGCAGAAGGGGTGTGTCTCATCAAATGCAGTACAGAGATTGACTAAAATGGGTGGCGTTTTCCAACTGTTACAATGGGAAATATTAATGAAGTGCTTTTTTTATGGTCACATGGCAATCGCGCACCTAGTGCGCAAGGAGACTGCACCAGACGTGATTTTCAGAAAATATAATTGATAATATATACATTTATTACAGTTAGAAATATATAAATGTTTAAAATATGTTAGATTATCGCTTGCTCTCATATACACTTTAAAGTTATCTAGATATAGTTTTGAGACAAAAAAAATGAGGGAATGGCGTACCCAGCGCAACACCGTACGTTTATGATGTAACACAGGGTGTGGCAGTGTGCACTCATCGCATTCGCAACGCGCAGCGGGCACGACCTCATACGTACATGAAGTAACGCACGGCTTGGTAGTGCGTACCCGTCACATGCTAAAGTCCCAGCTAGTGCGACCTCATACGTACATGTTGTTACACGGGGCATGGTGTCACAAACCTGTCGGATACGAAATGCGCATCATTTAAATGTGGTGGATAGGATTCGCGTGCTGATCGAGGTTGGTAGAGTACCGGTATGGGACTGTAGTTTTCTCCCCCCCAAAAAAAGTTTGATATGCATATTTTTGGGGAAGATATAAAACATTACATAATTTTTCAAGTTAAAAAAAGGATAATAGAGTTGCAAAATATTAAAAAACAATTAGAAAAATATAGGTTTTATTAATATTAAAATATGAAATTAACATTTAAAAACCTTTGAAATTCACTGAAAAAACATAGGTTTTACAGGCGTTATAGTTAGGAATTAGCATTTAAAAACCTTGGAAATTCACTGAAAAAACCATAGGTTTCAGGGACGTTATAGTTAGTTGGACATTTGACTCATATAAAACCAGAGAAATTTGCCAGTTATATTTAGTTGAGCTAACTATAACTCGCACGCCCGCAATGCACTGCTGATGACGTCACATATTACATCAATCATGACATGGTCAGTGACATCACTGATGAAATCACTGATAACATCTCAAATGACATTACTGATGACATCACTGATGACATCATCCACGTGATAATCTGATGCACATGCTGATGCCCTAATATAAACAATGATACACGCACTCTAATATACAGACTAATATTTTTGAAACCATACACAGAAGAATGCCACATACTACAGAGCACCGACTATTTCCTAGATCTATACACACATCCAGTGTCTTACACATACAGTTACTCATCAATACAGTACTATAATATGTACTGATACACCTATACATAATCTACCACTCATCCATAGAGTTAGTCACACACCTAGTTAGTCATGCAAAGAATAAATTACATACTCATTTACTCATGTTTACAGTTATATACACCAACTGAGTTATATATACACACACCACATCACTTATTTATGCAGATACTAAGACATACTTATTGTCTTATACAATCAGTGATACAAGCAGACACTCATTTATACACCCACTCTTCAAATAACTTACACTGACATATAGTCATTTAAATACTCCAACACTCACATATACTGCCTTAAAACATATGTAAAACTCACACATATACCACTGAGACATTCATTCACTCACCACACACCCATACACACACTAAGTCACCCATACAGCCCTTCCCAGATGCACTTTTGAATCCATACAACCAGTGAATTATCCACTCAGACATCTGTGCACAGAGGCACATCCCCCTCCACCGACCCACACAGACACTCAGGCACTCATACAGATACTCAGACAAGAAATTAATAACCCATATAGACACCTATGTAGATACTTACCAACCCATGCAGCCGCTTACACACCAACTGAGTGAATAATACAGACTTTCGCACAGTTTAGTCACTAACCCATGCATTCAGTAAGACACGTTCAATCACTCACTTATACAGTCAGTCATGTGCCTACTAAATAATCCCTTCAGGCACTTGTAAATTCACTCATTTTTCAATACACCTTGGCATAGATATATATGAAAAATATTAAAAGTTTAGAGAAACACACATTCACTGGATGATGTCATCAGTGATTTCATCAGTGATGTCATTTGAGATGTCATCAGTGATGTCATCAGTGATGTCACTGACCATGTCATGAGTGATTTAATATGTGACGTCATCAGCAGTGCATTGCGGGAGCGCAAGTTATAGTTAGCTCAACTAACTATAACTGGCGAATTTCTCTGGTATTATATGAGTCAAATGTCCAACTAACTACAACGTCCCTGAAACCTATGTTTTTTTCAGTGAATTTCTAAGGTTTTTGAAATGCTAATTCCTAACTATAACGTCTGTAAAACCTATGGTTTTTTCAGTGAATATATATATATATATATATATATATATATATATATATTCACTTAAAAAACCATAGGTTTCACACATGTTATAGTTAGTAGGACATTTCACTCGTGAAAAACCAATGAAATTCCCCCGTTATAGTTAGTGCAGGCTACTATAACTCACACGACCGCAATCCTCTGCTGATGACGTCAGATATTACATCACTGTATTTAGACACTTATTTACCCATGTCTTCTTCCATTAATTTTTAGCTATACATATATTACAAATATGTTTTTTTCAGAAAAACACATATGTCATCAGTGATGTAATATCTGACGTCATCAGCAGAGGATTGTGGTCGCGTGAGTTATAGTTGCCAGCACTAACTATAACGGGGGAATTTCATTGGTTTTTCACGAGTGAAATGTCCTACTAACCATAACATGTGTGAAACCTATGGTTTTTAAGTGAATTTGCAAGGTTTTTTAAATGATAATTCCTAACTATAACGTGTGTGAAACCTATGGTTTTTTCAGTTTATTTGTACGGTTTTTTAAATGCTAAGTTATGTATTTTTTTTTTTTTGCCGTGCGCGCACGGTACGCGTAGTCGCGGAATCGTTACGCGAAGTTCACAGAATTTTTCCGTTTACGCCGTGCGCGTACACTACGCGCATTCGGCGATTTTGGCGGTCCTTCTGGGACCCCCTGACAAAGGCTAGGGGGTCAGGAACTGTCCACCCTGCCCCCTTTTCACGTTCTCCACCTTTGTTTTTCACCCCCTCAGACTGCGAGAGACAAAATGGCGGCCGACACTTCCTGGTTTCGACCGATTCGAATGTCTACTAAGATCTAACAACCAATCAGAATCGCGCTCGCGCACGGCGGCGTGCGCGTACGGTAAGCTTACGGTACGCGCTCGGAGCGCGCCTATAGATATATATATTGATTTAAATGCTATTTTCTCAGGAAATACTGAACAGATTTACACGAGACCTTCAAAAGGCACATCCCTGACCTGAGGGCTACCTCTCTGCCAAATTTCAAGTAATTCTGTTCAGCCGTTCGGGCTGTAGCTCGGACTAAAGGTCCTATGGAAAAATGCATGGGGAAAACGCGTTTTGGGACCCCCCCTTTTTCTCAGCCCCCGCTTGACGAATCCCCCCGAGACTTTCAGGGAAGGAGCGAAACGGAGCGCCCCACCTATTTTGAGAATTTCGCGAGGATTCGTCAATCGGCGCCAAAGTTATTCCAAATAGAATGTTGCCGACTTCCTATGGAAACACGGTCCTAACTATAACTATCTACTGGCGACCGCCAGTAGATAATATCTATATATATATATATATCACCAAAAGTTGCCCTGCATCTGAGCCCGCACTCCACAACAGGTAAAATTGGAACACCAATATTTATTCAAAAGCAAAGCAGGCTTTTCAGTTTGAAGCTTTTCCAGTTCACTGCTAGTCTCTTGCCTCAGTTTGAAGCTTTTCCAGTTCACTGCTAGTCTCTTGCCTGACGCGTTTCAGAGAACCTTTCTCCGTTTTCAAAGGCATGTGAAGTTTTCAGCTTTCAAAGCACCACAGTTACCTTCCTGCTTTTATTCAATTAATGAGCATCTGGTGTGCTGCTACCTCCGGTGTGCTTTTTTTCAAAGGCCTGTTGGTCTCTGTAGTGCTTGCAAAATCGTTTTTTTAAACAGGGAAACACAGACTGAAAGTCCTGCTTTCACTTCACTTTTAAATTACCTGCTCGTCGTTTTCTCCTGGCATAATTCCAAGATAAGATCCCTCTCACATTTCAGGGAGGTGCGTCGGCCCCACGGCTGGACCTGCCGTGTATAAATCACCAAAAGTTGCCCTGCATCTGAGCCCGCACTCCACAACAGGTAAAATTGGAACACCAATATTTATTCAAAAGCAAAGCAGGCTTTTCAGTTTGAAGCTTTTCCAGTTCACTGCTAGTCTCTTGCCTCAGTTTGAAGCTTTTCCAGTTCACTGCTAGTCTCTTGCCTGACGCGTTTCAGAGAACCTTTCTCCGTTTTCAAAGGCATGTGAAGTTTTCAGCTTTCAAAGCACCACAGTTACCTTCCTGCTTTTATTCAATTAATGAGCATCTGGTGTGCTGCTACCTCCGGTGTGCTTTTTTTCAAAGGCCTGTTGGTCTCTGTAGTGCTTGCAAAATCGTTTTTTTAAACAGGGAAACACAGACTGAAAGTCCTGCTTTCACTTCACTTTTACATTACCTGCTCGTCGTTTTCTCCTGGCATAATTCCAAGATAAGATCCCTCTCACATTTCAGGGAGGTGCGTCGGCCCCACGGCTGGACCTGCCGTGTATAAATCACCAAAAGTTGCCCTGCATCTGAGCCCGCACTCCACAACAGGTAAAATTGGAACACCAATATTTATTCAAAAGCAAAGCAGGCTTTTCAGTTTGAAGCTTTTCCAGTTCACTGCTAGTCTCTTGCCTCAGTTTGAAGCTTTTCCAGTTCACTGCTAGTCTCTTGCCTGACGCGTTTCAGAGAACCTTTCTCCGTTTTCAAAGGCATGTGAAGTTTTCAGCTTTCAAAGCACCACAGTTACCTTCCTGCTTTTATTCAATTAATGAGCATCTGGTGTGCTGCTACCTCCGGTGTGCTTTTTTTCAAAGGCCTGTTGGTCTCTGTAGTGCTTGCAAAATCGTTTTTTTAAACAGGGAAACACAGACTGAAAGTCCTGCTTTCACTTCACTTTTACATTACCTGCTCGTCGTTTTCTCCTGGCATAATTCCAAGATAAGATCCCTCTCACATTTCAGGGAGGTGCGTCGGCCCCACGGCTGGACCTGCCGTGTATAAATCACCAAAAGTTGCCCTGCATCTGAGCCCGCACTCCACAACAGGTAAAATTGGAACACCAATATTTATTCAAAAGCAAAGCAGGCTTTTCAGTTTGAAGCTTTTCCAGTTCACTGCTAGTCTCTTGCCTCAGTTTGAAGCTTTTCCAGTTCACTGCTAGTCTCTTGCCTGACGCGTTTCAGAGAACCTTTCTCCGTTTTCAAAGGCATGTGAAGTTTTCAGCTTTCAAAGCACCACAGTTACCTTCCTGCTTTTATTCAATTAATGAGCATCTGGTGTGCTGCTACCTCCGGTGTGCTTTATTTCAAAGGCCTGTTCCAATTTTACCTGTTGTGGAGTGCGGGCTCAGATGCAGGGCAACTTTTGGTGATTTATACACGGCAGGTCCAGCCGTGGGGCCGACGCACCTCCCTGAAATGTGAGAGGGATCTTATCTTGGAATTATGCCAGGAGAAAACGACGAGCAGGTAATTTAAAAGTGAAGTGAAAGCAGGACTTTCAGTCTGTGTTTCCCTGTTTAAAAAAACGATTTTGCAAGCACTACAGAGACCAACAGGCCTTTGAAAAAAAGCACACCGGAGGTAGCAGCACACCAGATGCTCATTAATTGAATAAAAGCAGGAAGGTAACTGTGGTGCTTTGAAAGCTGAAAACTTCACATGCCTTTGAAAACGGAGAAAGGTTCTCTGAAACGCGTCAGGCAAGAGACTAGCAGTGAACTGGAAAAGCTTCAAACTGAGGCAAGAGACTAGCAGTGAACTGGAAAAGCTTCAAACTGAAAAGCCTGCTTTGCTTTTGAATAAATATTGGTGTTCCAATTTTACCTGTTGTGGAGTGCGGGCTCAGATGCAGGGCAACTTTTGGTGATATATATATATATATATATATAGATATAATATTATATGTGTATGTGCTTAATATATAGATCTATAGTGATATATACACACATATATAGACTTACATTTAAGTCACTTAAAACCATTAAGAACAGAGTTGCCTGTGAATTAAAGTATTGCAATGTAAAACACTGATATAGTACTCTTCATGTAAAGACCCCCTATTTACTTCTCTACGTAATTAATAATGAAGTAAAAAATATGGTGTAAAGGTAATATACCATTCATGATGTTTAATCAGGTAGAAATTGTGCGTGCATAAATTGGACAGAAACATATACTGTTTTTTCCATTTGGAAAATGTTTCACATGGAGAAATTCCTTTATATATATCTCCAATAAATGAGTGGGTGTTCTCCTCTACTCCCAACATGGAAACGTATTCACTTATGCCTTAGACTGGAGTAAATTTCCATGTTTTTTCACCATGGAAAGGAACGTGCAACAGTCTTGTAAATGTTTGCAACCTAACAGGTTTTTCGGTGATAACCTATGATTTACCCGCCCAGAAATGTACACATTCAAGCCAGAGATCTATACTTGTAAATGAGACAACTCCATCACTTTGGTTGAATTACCACAGTAATTAAGTAAACGTTCCAAAGGTAGATTTCCACCAATCTGGATCTTGTAAATTCGAATTTGGGATTTGCATTCACTGTGTGTTTTTTGTGACAATAAGGAATACTTTGGTGTGAAAAAGGCTTTGTGAACAGGGCCCTGCAGCTGTATTTGAGAATAAGTAGTCAGATCACATGGTTTTCCACATTCAAAAATCAATGAGGAGAGCAGAAGTGGGTGGAGCAGAGTGAGCACAGTCGGCCTCCCTGAAGACAAATAGAAGAATGGACCATAACTAGCGTTTATTTACTGCACAAAAATAAAGCACATGTTCACAGCCAAAAAATAAAAGAATGAAATTATAATTTATAATGTTAAAACTGATAAATCTATCAGGTGCAAATAGGCACTTTCTATTCACTGACCCTTCTGAAATATCAAGGGGCATATGATCAAGGGCTGGCGATAGAATTATCGCCACTTTAGCGTCCGTTTTCGGTCGAAAAGCGGCGATAATTTTATCGCATTATTAACAAGGACACGCTAGCGCATGTTTCCTTGATTTAGCTCCTGTTTCTGTCACGACTCGCATCGCATCGATAATGAGATAAAAAGTAGGAATGGCTGTCAAAACAACATGGGAAAATATCGCTGAGGCAGCTTCGCGATATTACCAATGAGGCGTAGCGATAATCATAAACGCGCTAACTCTGCCTTAACGCAGGAATTTAACGTCTGCTAAATTCCTGACTAAGGCATACCTAACATGGGAGGTGGATTATGGGGTTAAGGCCACAGGGCCTTATCACCAAGCTTATTGCTGTTTTAAAAGGGACATCGCTGGGTTTACAGCGATGTTTGGCCATTTTCCCACTATTGCTGGAATATTTATCGCCATAGCGCTAAGCGTTGATAATACAGTGCTAGCTTGGCGATATATTCCAACGATAGCCGGCGATAATAAAAAGCACGCTAAGCGCGCTCAGCGATAATTATCGCTGGGGCTTGATAATATGCCCCTAAGAGTTGATTAGTATCCAACTAAGAGCCAATAGTTGCAGCACCAACCTGTTACTGCCTTTTCCTCCAGATAGATTTCATTTGCTAGAGCTCTTTGCTGCCCATCTGTATGCCAGGCTATCACAGAAATGCCTTGTGTCTCGTGGCGGTGCCATGTTAGTTGACAGCAGACTTAAAATATTTTCTACCAGTTTGTATGCAACCAAGGTTATACAGCAGGGAACACGCAGGGGCCAGAATCGATTTTTAATCCTTCAGCTTTTTAAAAACATGTTTTCATATTTCTTGGTAACACATTTGAAACGTGCAATTCCCTTCGCCTTTTTGACCTGCAAGTTATCAAACTCCATGCAGTGAAGCTTGTGTTTTTTAGTGGACATTTGCAAACCCTCACTAGCCATCTCATAGATCCTTCCTGGGTTACATTAAGGCAAACCTATTGACAAGGAAACACATCCCATGGGTCTCCCAGGGCTCTCCAAGTATGTTTTCATCCCTTGGACAGTTGCAAAGTATTTCTGCGCCAAAGGCAAAGTGAATTTCGCGACCTGTCCCACATTTTGTATGCCTGCCTTTCCAGGCCTGCCGCAAAACGCAGAACGTTTTTTTCAGTAACAACACTTCATCAAAGTGACCAGTGAAACCATTGAGTGGTCTACTCTTAGAAATATCTTGTGTAGTCCACTCAGACTTTACTGTCTCAGTCCGCAGCACAGTTCAAACAGATTGTTATCTAGCCAGGGCCGGCTTTAGCGCTGTTGGCACCCGGTGCGACAATCATTTTTGGCGCACCACATCCCATGACCGCCTCCTCGGATTCTCTCACTACCACCGGGCAAAAGTGTCCCTCATCTCTCCAATCATAAGCTATTGCTAAACACAGCGCCCCCCCTTGAGGTCGGCGCACCCTCCTCAGGTCAGCGCCCAGTGCGGCCGCACCAGTCACACTGCCACTGTATCTAGCCTTTCCGTTTCATTTTCAGTGGTAACTCTTTCCCGCTGCCCGCCTTCACAAACCAAAAGAGGCACATTCGTATTTATTTAGGAGCCATCATGATTATGCATGTGCTGGACTCAGCTTTTAATATATTTGCTCAGCAGAATAAGATTCAAGAAATTTGCAGCATCGGTGGAGGGATATGATTAGGGACACTACCCTGGAAATCGAGACGCGTACTTCCCATGCCGGACTCGGGAGCAGAGATCTCCGTTTGACTCGGACCCACACGTCCGCTCATACATGTCTCCTTAATTATTGAGACACCGGGAAGGACCACACAATCTTTCCTGTTCTTATTTTTGAGTAACCAGCATCGCAACCAGGACGGAATTATCACCGGTACTGAGATATCCATGATTTTGCCATAATACAGCCCGGAAGAGTCACAATTGTACCACGTTGTGACGAAACACGTGTCGGCTGGTCTTTTGTTTCTGTATTGATCTGGATTGATATATAAATCCCCATTAAGATACTCCTGATGTCGACCTTCATAATTTCTGCAAGAAAAGGTCTTTAAATTTTGGTTTTTACACTAAAACCTTCACCCTCGCACGTGTGCACAGGACTTGTTTCAAGATTCAAGAAATTGGTCACCCCTTCCAGGCTGAGATAAAATAGATTCCACGTGCCCTGTTTAATGCGTAGGTACTTGAGTACCAGGGCGTCAGTATTTCCACAGTCAGTTAATGGCAGTGACTGCAGGTCACCACAACAAAAGAACACTTCATGTTCCCTCCTGGGGTTTGCAAGATGAAAAGAGGCTCCTCGGACCTTGATAGGGATCATGAACCTCACTGCAACCCACTTGGGTAAGACTGCTCCCTGGTTCAGCTCAGTTCTGGCAGCGTTGGCCAGATTTGGCCATTTATGTGACGTATTGCAGTGCTAGCAGTGGATTACTTGCAGAATTCTCTATGCAAATTAGCCACATGGCAGCGGGAACTCAGTAGTAGTAGGGGAGGAGTCTGGGCTCCTCCCCCACCTTTGCAATCAGTAGAGCCCCACTTTCACTACCAGCTTCACTCCCCTGTTATCATTTATGAAATAGTGCTTTACATAGTTTATTTTGTAACATTCCTTTATTCTATGTAGTCTTCATGTATAATGTGCTTAGGACTGCTTTTGAAAAATGTTTATGATCCCAGTACAATGCACTGTACTACTACCAATGCATAGCAAACAAAGTGATACCAGGATGTTGTCACGCGGCCGAGGAGGCAAAGCCGGACCAGATAGGGGCCCAGAGGAAACCCCTACTGGCGACGGGAACCCCGGAAGCATGGCGGGTAAAGCCCGCAAAAAAGACGCACAGTGATTGAACGCATCATTTGAAATCACGAACCGCCCAATGGAAGAAGGAGGGCAGGGAGACCAAGGAGGTCAAAAGAGGGCAGAGCTCCTCTTGACCGCAATTGACTATCACGTCAGCAGCTTGGAACCCACCCTCCCACACCTAGCGAATACGGTCGTCGCAGCCGTAGGGACAGTGGAGAGGGGCGAGGCGGAGGCAGCACAGAAAGAGACAAAGAGGGAAGAGTAACGTAGGTAGAAGAGATGCCCAAGCAATGTCCTTGGGATGCCTCATGGCAGGGGCACGGGGGAGCGGGTAACAGCACATAAGGACAGCCAGAATAGGTGAGCTGCTCAGAAATTATGGTTGGGATGCTGCATGTATGTGGGGAAGCAGGCGAGTGGTCACCAAAGGTCCAGGGAGGCGGAACGGCACTTGCAGCCCAGGCCGGGTCTGACTGTCGCCCACAAGGTCGATAGCAAGGTAAGTCTAGAACCTGCTGAACCGGAGACACCTGCAAAAGGGGCCATCACTCAGGGTCAGTGCTGTCAGCCAGAAATAGAAGTAAAACCTTTGGGACAATGTTTTTGGACGGATAAGTGTGATACGTAGCAACCAGACATGGATCTCGAATGACCAACCATAAGTTGTGAAATGTATGATCCATGTTTGTGAAATAAACAGCGGCGTTTTTGCAGCATAAATTGTGGTCCCCTGAATGATTTGAAGGGGGAGGATGCATGGTACGGCCAGGGACGAGGGGGGACTTGTACGCCTGGGAGTGGTTATGAAGCAACTGTTGTGTATTTTTATGACTACTGTGGTTCAAAAGCTCCATGCCCCTACATGTGTATGAAAATCCAATAGAAAGTGTGTGTGTTTGTGTGTGTATGCGTGTGTGCACATGAGTGGGTATGCATGCTTGTGTGTGCCATGATGAACCTTTACTAGGCCCTTGTCACTGAGTCTCAGTATTAGATTCACTATTCTGCTACATTTTTATTACTGAATCTATAATGAAACTACTGAGAGCGAGAGGGACAACGGCTTCAGTCCTTCTTTAATCAAAGGCTGGGGAATAACGGAAAAATAAGCAAGACAAATCCCGGAGATTAGGAAGCGGCTCTGCTGTGAGCTGTTGCTGGTTGTAGCTAGTACTTCGGACCTGGCTGTATTGTTTTAATCAGTCACCTTCGCGTGCATGTTCACATTTGCCGTTATGATGCTCATATTTCAGAAAAGCAGGGCAACTAACACTAGACATGAGAGTTCAACAAAAAGGCATCCTCACTTGTATTCTCCCACAGAAGAACTCCATTAATAGGGACACATGAAGTGCTGTGATGGACAATATTGGATAATGCATAGCCTTTATTTGGCACGTCACTTGGAAACACATATGTATTAAGGTATCATAGCCGAAGAGAAATTACAGGGGTCTTAGACAAACCAAATGAGAAACGATGGGGGAATGAAGGCCTAGAGAGCTCACTTCTCTCAAATACCTCAGAGCTGTCAGCACTACATATAAGACAAGTACTGGAATGAGAAAGTATTGGAGAGATAGGGCCATATGTATGAAACCAATTTGAGATCACAAACGCTGAAATTCGCAGACTTCTAGTGTTTGCGATCTTAAATTAGCAGTGTGCAATGTATCACACAAAAACCCCCTCCCAAAATAAGGAATCGCAAATTCCCTATTTTGCGATTGCATTTAAGGAATCGCAAATAGCGATTCCTTAAATGCAGTGTAAGAAGCACAAAAGAAAGTGCAAATTGGCCTTAAGGACTCGCAAATTACCACCAACTTCAAGTTGTTGGTGGTAAATTGCGATTTCACTTAAAAATGCACTATTTTGCATGTTTTAAAGTGCCATGTGGCGCACATACATGTCCTTTTGACACCCTGGCACCCTTGAAATTGCATTCTTTTCAATTTGCGATTCTCTAATTGCTAATAGCAAATTGAGAATGCCTTCCCATTCATTCCTATGGGCCTCCTAGCTCATAGGAATGAATGGAAAAGTATTCCTTATTAACAAATCCCAATTTGCGATTCGCAAATAAGGAATATGTGGGATTCACAAAATTATTAGCAAATCCCACAAACATTGCATTTTGTGATTCTCAAATTGCGATTTGCTGAAAATCGCAATTTGAGAAACGCAAAACTCTATTTTGATACATATGGCCCATAGTTCCTTGCACTGCTTGGAAATGTTGTGCAACCTCCATTTGCTGTGCTTTGTCCCAGTGATCTAAAAAATCCTAAAAGTCCACTGGAGCTCAGTCTTCTTTTATTTTCTGTTTGGCATTGTAACTGAAATGTGGTAAGCACAGGACACCCCATATCTCATGGAGAGTGAATGCTTAACTCTTTAAAAAGGCTGTATTGACTGGCCGTAGCACTAGATGTTTGGTCCAGGGAGAAAGGCACATTTTACAGCTGCTTCTTGACACTTTACGGTAATCCCAGACGGGATATTAAGAAAGTCTATCACAGCAGATCTCGCCTACATTTCTCCCTTTAACCTAATGCTGCTCAGGACCATAAAATTTCAACAAAATATCCCATAATGGACATCCCAGTGCAGGCACCAGCTAAGTCGACTGTGAACGTAAGAAATACCATACAGGGACTAGCAGAGGTACTCAAAGCTGCCAGATTATTGAAAAGTATGAACTGCGCACCTGTCTCTCGCACTTCTTTATCCATCACACTTCTAAACGCTGTGTCCTGTAACACAGTACCCTCAGTAATCGTCACGCACGACACAAAAACTCTTTCTAGCAGGATCAAAATGAAGGGAAAACACTTCGGACCACACTGCCTACCTGGTGTAGCAGGCTACCCATGTAGGCAAGCGATTTCGCACCCATAAATTGGGGTAGTAAGCACTATATAAATGTTACAATACATAACTACAGTGTTATCCTATGTCAGGGAGCACTGCAATATTTAGGACTCCCTGTTATATGGTATTTATTTCTTTACAAATCAGTCTCTAGTGTCATCCATATTAATTCTTTTGCTCATTTTGTCCGTGTTTAACTATATTTATTTTGGGTTTTGTGAAGCTAAGTCAATAAACGATAAATTTATACTCATGATTGAATGCCTGATGGCTTTTAATGCTGTACATAACCTTATCTTCTATATCAATACCGGGGCGTACCAAAGCCTTAGTGGGCCCCCCTGCAACGTATCTCAAGGGGGCCCCTACCCCTTTACCCTTTCTATGCAACAGCAGTACAATCAAAGTCAAAACTATTCTGTCCCTGGAACTTAGGGCCTAATTTAAATTTTAGTTAACTTATTTCCTCAAAACAGCTCCGATGTGTGGTAAGCTAGACCTTTTACATGACCTGATCTCCAATAATAACTTAACTAATGTCCCCAATGCAGCAGGGTCAATTTTGGGAGTATTTCTACATAGGACTGCTCAGGTGCTCACTCTGGGTACAAGGGTAGTCAGCTGCAATGGCTATGAAGAGTATTCCCAATTGGGCAGCCCCCATTTCCATTGGTGTCGGCTAAGTCACAAGTGTGCTTTTGATGGTGAAGCCAGTGGCGGCTCAACCATTAGAAACCCAGATTATATAGTATCTGAGTACTCCTTGGATCAAAGTTGTTGGGAAGCCATAGAGATCACTTCAACACTTGCACAAATATGCAATAGCAAAGGCATCAACATAGCAGGTTTCTCCTCTAGGGAACAGAAAGAGTAGGAGCAGCTACAGTGCGAGCTTCACCCACACCTATAAGAGGTACGACACAGATGGCTACTCACCCCAATAAGAGGTTCTGAATAGGTGGCAGCATGGCTAACTTCAGGCAGATGCAAACGTACAGCACAAGTGGTAGAGCAATTTTTACATTGAGCTTCTAAAATAGCTTAGTGATAGGTTGCAACATCTACAAACCAATGGCTCGTAACTCTGATAAAATGACTTTGTGAATCTAGCCTCAATAGCCCTTCATTAGCTCAGGATGTAATTTAGGATTATATTTAAAAAATCATATGCATCACCCTCAAGACCGAATGGAATAAAGAATCCAGCTATCTTCAGATGCTATCCACACATGCCGTTCCAATCAATGGGGAGAGGAGTTGAACTAAAGGGCTAGGGCGGTCGACCTGGAATCTGGGGAATCGGATTTGAGTCTCGGCAATGACGCTGAACATCCTGTGATTCTGGGCAAATCACTTAATCTCCCTGTGCCTAACAAAAATGAATGTGTCCTAATATAACACAACTGGTGCTATGTAAAGCGCTCCGATACCCGATACCTTCGGGTCAAGTTCGCGCTATATAAAACTTTGTAAAAAAAAAAAACATGACCCTTCAATCAATGGAACTATACCTAATCCAACAAAAACATTCAAATGACAAAAACATTAAGTCAGATTCCTGGGTATCTGGGGCAACAAACTCTGGAATACCTTGGTCCCTGACCCTGAAATCAGAACCTACCTCTTGTTGAAAAAATGCATGAAGACTGAACTCTTTAGAGAGGCATCCTGCTGATTTTAGGCAAAAGTGTATTAGTGGAATACTGAATAGGGTCTCTTCACCACATAATCGGTTGTACTTATCCTGTCCACCCTGAGATGCCTCAATCTGCTGAGCTTCCTTCAGAGCTTTGTTGTAGCTACAAGTAGAGTGACCACCTCACACCATATCCCCACAGACACTGTTTGCAATCCTTGGCTTTAAACTCACAAATCAATCGTATCAGGTGTGTTAGTCTAGTAAACTCACTGGAAGCAACTAAGACTACAACACCCAGTGCACATTTGGGTTCCACATTAAAACCCAGGACTGAAATTGGTGTCTGTGATGACATTAAGTGAGGTGGCCACCTTAGCCATAAGGCTTCTCATCTAGCACTTTACAAAACTCCTAAATGATAAAATCACACACAAGCACAGGTCTAGAAGCAGTACTGAAGCTCCCCTCGCACAAGATTTACATGTGGGTCAGGCTTTCACAACACAAAACAGGCACAGCATGGGCATCACTGCTAGCTGTGCACACTAAGAAAAATACACATCATAGGCAGAAGCTGTGAAAATCAAATTCACACTAAATAGATTTAAAACATGAAGGAGCAGTGCTGACTTCTCACATGAAAGATTTACAGCAGGGAGACCAACTGTGCAGGCAGCCCTCAAACAAATTAGGAGCAGCACAGAAAGTAGCTCTGGAGGCTGCCGTCAAACGAAACAGGAGCAGCACAGAAAGTAGTTCTGGAGGCTGCCCTCAAACAAAACAGAAACAGCACAGAATGCAGCTCTGGATGCTACCCTCAACCAAAACAAATACAGCACAGTAGGAAACTCTGAAGGCTTCCCTTACACAAAAGTTACAGCACATAACCTAGCTGTGCAGGCCACCCTCCCACAAATCATGGGAGGAAACATTGTAGGACTCCCTCACAACATGTACATCAGGAGATGTATAGTCCAGTGGCATCCAGTGGCACGTAAAACAGGTGGGGTGATGGGTGAATATTTAACCCACTGACAGGCCCTAATAAAAACCAGCAGTGCCCTTCGGCTCAAAACCAAAGCTCTAAATCATGGTGTGTTTTGAACAGTGTTTATAATGGGCAATGATTGAGAGCTCTGGAGTTGAGACTGAAGGCACTGTGAGTTTCTCACCGTACCCATCAGTGAGTTAAACCAACACAAAATGAAAAATATTTACTTATCTACTGCCTTGTGCTCGCTGCTCCTCCTCATCTCAGCAGCATAGGCTCCCAAAGCTCTAGCCAGCAACTACCTTCTACCAATTCAGATGCTTCTCTTATGCTGCTCAGGCAACCTGAGAGAAATACCAGGATTGGCTGGAGCGCACTGGTTGGACGCTCCTTTAGGCTCTGTGGGCCTGTACTTGCTCTCCACCCAGCTACCTAAGACAGCTTGGATTGGAGTGTTTAAAGTGTACGTCAGGCTGGCCGTTGCAAGACAGCTCGCCAAAGTGACATGCACACTTTAAACTGAAGAGCACACTGTTCCTTCCTGCTGCTGCCCCACCCTCAGACTTGACTGCTGCTGCCATGAAAAATAAAATGGTAATACATTTGTTTTATTACCATTTTATTTTTCATATTTCCTGCTCTTGCAGCCAAGGGGCAACACCCGTCAACCCTCACGGAGGCAAAGCCACTGGATTAGTCTGCATTTGCACAAAACATGAAAACACGGGCAACAGAAATACAAGACTCTGTCATAGAGTAAACCTGCCTTACAAAACATGTACAGATTGGGCAGCAACTACCCAGAAACTTAGCAAAGGTAGAGGCCTGCACCACTGCCAAAAGGCCCCATGCAATAACTGACAACTTTAACCAATCTCTGATTTTTACCACTAATGCTTTGCATACAGGACCGGACTGGAAGGGTGGGGTCTGGTGGCAGCGGTAGAGGCTGGTTTTGTTACTGGGGGCCGGTATTGGCACCCAGCACCACATAGTTACCAGTTGTTGATATTAATTCCTGAACATCACTGGAAGTGGAATCACATCACTTTAAGCCTGATGACGTCCATGACATTAGAGGAAATCACATCATGTGACACTAGACCCATAACAGGGTGGCTATTGAACAAGACGTGTTGAAAAGTGGGATAAATTAGTAGTGGTAAAAATGTATCTAGCACTGGCAATAAGGCCACAAACACGGTCTAGAGCTCAGTATAGGTCTCAATAAACTATTCCCATGCTCAACCCTTGGTAGCTTGGCTGCGAGTAGGCACGCTTAATGTAGGAGACAGTAATGAAAAGCATTTAAAAACACCAACTCGATAAATAGTTAAGACAAATCCACAATAAAAATTCCATACCAATTTATAAGAATAGGAAATATTTTTATCTTCAAAATGACACCAAAACGATAAAACTCCAATGCAGGGAACTGGAGATACACATTTTTATAGATTTAACAATACATAGCACTTAGAAACCTATAGCTCCATCTTGGGACATATGGTCGCACTTGAACGGACAAGGTCAAAGTTTCAGGCTGACTGCGAGGGAGCTCTGTTCGGATACCCCTCTTGGTAGGTATCAGTCAAGATTTTACCTTCGGACTTGAAAACATTTCTGAGCTTTTTCTGCCGGGGTCCCTTGATGCTCTTTACCAGTCTGTATTTGGTGAGAGTTCACCGGCTTGCTTTCCAGGGAGCTCCTTGTTGAACTCTGGAAGTCTGACACCCTGAGCCTTTCAGCTGGACAAACCTGCAGGCCAGGCCAGCTCACGGTTGAAGGGGGCGGCTTGGCTCTCGCAGTTGAGTCAGTCCCCTTATGGAACTTTATTACACAATGGCTCCAAACTTCTGGAACTTCTTCCTGAAGTTCCTCTTGAGGGTCCACAGTTTCCAAAACACAAAGCAAGTGTCTGGAATCTCTAAGTTGGTCCTTGAAAGGTTGGGACCACAATTCCCCCAATGGACCTTGAGAAAACCCTTCCAAATCCACTCGACACACTCCAGGCAAGGGATACTTGGTGGTGATGGTCCAGGTGAGTTCTGTTTAACTGTAGCTTGCAGGGAGTCCACTCTTTATTCCTCTTGAAGCAAGGTACATCCAAAGGGCTGTAGTTCCAGATAATGCAGCAGGCGCAGTCAGTCAGAATGCAGAACATGATGGTGCAAATCAAGTTACAAGCTTTGCAAGCCTTCTTCTTCTCTTACTTTCAAGCAGCAGACCTGAGAGGCTCTGTACCTCTCACATATTTATTCAGTGTTCTCTGGGGTCAAGCAGGAGATCACTCCTGTCAAATGAGGTGTAGGGCAACACCCCAGAGCATAACCACTTCCTCCAAAGTGTGGCATAATCTTCTCCCAGACAGCACTATTCCTCACAAATTCCGTATGGCTGAAATCCCAGAAGAGGAGCAAGGAATAGTTACACCAACCTCCAGTATGGCTCATTTCCATAGCTCTCCTCCCCCCCACCATCTGCAAATTCCTGTTTTAAGCCTGCCATCTGGCTGGGTCAGAGGAGATGGTGGTGAGATGGGACTGGCCTCCCTGCCTGTCCTCTCCCTATCTGAAGCATCATGCTTTAAACCCCCCCCCCCCCTCGCTCTGGCATTCCTGTGTAACAGAGCTCTAACAGATAGCCACTCTCTGGGTGAGACACTTATCACTTTATCAAAGCAGCCTGGCTAATCCTGTTAACTCTGACCAATCAAGGGAGACCACAGGAAGGCTGAATTTTGGCTTACAGACAAGAACATTTTATAATTATTTTCTGTATATTTTAGGATAAATTAAACAATAGCATATTGTTGGATTTATCAATACCATTCTCCTACGACCTTGAATGATATTTTTTGCTAATTCCTAGCGATAGTTATGAATTCATAAACTATTAAAATATTATCATATGGGGCTAAGCATATACAATGGAGAAACTGCAATGTGTAATTTCTCCATCACCAGGTCATAGAAAACATATTTTATAACGGCCCTGCTTACAGTTACATGACCCCCCACCCCTGGGACACCTAGGGGAGGCTTTAGAGGCCCGGAATATGAAAAAGTAGTGTGGGCGCTCACTCCACAGGGCTCCTAGCACCAACGTCGATTTACTACAATGAGGAAAGTGAAATGTGCAATTTCTCTATCCTCAGGGCATCTAAAACATATTTTATCAGGGCCCTCTTTGTAATGACATGACCCCCACCCCTTGGACACATAGCAGAGACCCTTGGGGTACCTAAAATACCATAATATTGTAGTTTAGCACTTTTCAAGTGCCCCTACCACCAAAGTCAAGTTTGGGCAAAATGTACATCTAAAAGCAGTGCTGCAACAAAGGGCTGCTTTTAAAATGAGCTAAGGCTTTCAGCAGTGCAACCATGCAAGTACAGAAAGGGCTGCTGGCCTCTATACTGCAATGCCCTAATATATACTAGGGACTTATAGGTAGTTTTAATCCCCCCTGCCCTCTTATGTACTAGTGACCTTTAGAGTAGGTCAAGCTAATTATAAGTGTACCCTAATATATACACTTCTGCATGTGTATATTTTCAACATAGTACTGCCCCTGGGCCTGGGTAGACAGAGCCCAGTGACTGTCAGAGTCAGTTGCCACCAGTACCAGTCAGCAAAAAATGGGAATGTCCATGGCACACTGGGTGACTTTTTGCAGCAGAAGACATCAAGGAAACTAACTGAGAAGACATAAATGAACGACTTTTTAGAACTGCAATACTAATTTCACTAACGCTTCCTTTCATCAAGGTATGAATGTAGTGACGTGTTGTTGGTATCTCTAGAAGCTGCAGCGCAGCATGCAAGGTACTATACAACTTTCAGATAAGTATTGATATTTCTTTTAGCACCCAGGGAGCTGCCTTTTATCTTCAGGTTCTCTAAAAGAAGCAGGCAGACTTCAATCAAACTGCCAGCTTTAGTTTAGTGGAAAAAGAATTAGCCTACCTGATAAATTCGCACTGTGAAATTGTTTAGGTTGAACGTAAGCAGCACTTATGCTGTCTCTTCGAGACATGTTGTATAAACTTTGTTCTGGGCTTACAGCCTGCCCATTGCTTTTCATTTCTTTCTTTCAATGTCCTTCAAAAAGCCTTGCTTCCCAGTGGTTAATTTTCCCTATTTATCCCTCCTTTTCGTCGGTTGTTCACTCCCATGGAGCACAGTCCCATTACTTGTAGCCTTATACCTGTCCCATTTCAGCAACTGTGAAAGTAAATACTTTTTCCCTTAGCGCACACTGTTTGCAACCCCGCACGCATCCCAGCAGCCACGCAACCTGCACTTCTTGCAAACTCCTGCAGCACTTTAGGCTCTCATTCCTTTACTTCTAGGGTGTTTGGTGCCTTGGTGGACGGCCACCTTCCTCCTCCGCAAGCTGCTCGCTAGCCTTGCTTGTGTTTCTCTTTTGTGCATTTGTTTTCCTGCCTTGGTGGCCTCAAGCACACACTGCACGTAGCCCCGCTCAGATCCTAGTAGACACGCATCCCACACACCCGCGCTCCTTCCCAAAAACTCCTGCAGCACTTTAGGCTCCTGTCCCCTTGCTTCTAAGGTGTTTGGTGCCCGGGTGGTCAACCACCACTCTCCTGCCACAAGCTTGCCTTGCTCATTTTTCCCTTTTTGGGGGGTTTTCTATAAAGCTAGTGGGATATAGAGTTTTCCTACCAATGAACCCTGCAGGACAGGGCAACGAATTGAATGGGCCTATGGGATGTACCTGCTGTGCTATCCTGCACTTTTCTCTGGGTAATGGCTACAGAGAAGCCACTGACTGACAAGGCATAGGAAGAGAGACATAGTACTGAACAGAGTGTTTGTTCTGTTTCAGAGGCTGAGGACTTCATTTAACCAAACAGGAAATCTGTAATGAATTGATTCAAGAATTAATTTAATCTGGGGCCCCATCAGGTGTACTAAGCAACAGGTACTGATTCACCAGTGAAAGACTCAATATGTCCATGGATTGATCATCCCACTCAAACCACTCATGGCATTTATTGTTGCGATTTGCCATTTGTGACATTTTATGATTTTGTATAGCATTTATATGGCTCTGTGAGAAATACCTCTCCTGGTGTTTAAGGCTCCAGCAGACTCAGGCTTCATGTCCGGCTGTAGTACCTCTGCTGTGACCATTGCCCACCATAACAAAGCAGAGAAAGTATGTTATATGCCTGTGAGGTGTCCTCACTGCAAGTCCTGCACCCAGCACTTAATTACCATTCTAAATATAATAATTGCAGTCAGTGACTGAATTCTGTCCAATGCCCTTAATGAGATTAAAACTACAAGAGCAACAACTGTCAAGATGCATTCATTATGGGCCATTCACCTCATCTTCCCTGTCATCTAGAATGGCAACATCCCAATCCACCTCAGATGTACCACTTGGTGTGTCACTCAGAGATGTTATACTAGCCATGACCATACATCCACATTTCCTTCCCAGCTTGTCTCTTCCACCCCTAGCATCTGAACTTCCAAGCACTGCAGCTGCTTCCCTGAGCTCACTGAAGCACAAGCAGCAGTTTACCACCGCCACGGGGCTTCAAAGCACTGGAGTAAGGCACGTGGGGGGGACACTCGCACTCGTAGCATCTCTTCGGCTGCAAATATCTGTATAGGAGTTGCTGATTGGCAGATAGAGGCTTCTTTAATGACCTTCTTTCCTTATTAAGCTGCACTAAAGTTTTTCATTTTTTTTATTTTTCATTACACTTCAGATGGCTTTGCATTGTGCTGCCTGATTCTTTAAATAAGTGATCAGAGGGACATTTACAAGTATAGATAGTTGGACTGAAACAAAAGCGCCAGCATACTGTCCGAATAGTAGGGTTTTCAGTATTCCCAAGTCCTCACTTCAAAGGGTCCCCTGACCACAAGCTTCCCTACAAACAGGTCTCATACCACACAGCCTCACTCTGAAGGATCCCCACACCGCAGATCCTCACTTGAAAGGGATATCACACTAAAGGGCCTCACCACAGAGCAACCTCAACTTCTAACGAAAGCAAAGCCCAGCAATAGTACACAAATAGATAAAAGTCAAATAAAGCAAAACATGAGTCTTGCTTCCCTTTAAAGTACTTTATTAGTTGACTACAGTTGAGGTATCATAAAAACCCTGAAATCCTGCTTGCTGCTGTATTTTTTCTATCAGCTTGTGATTGCATGCTCTGTAACAGGGAGATATACTGGCCTGCCTCTCCACTTGGTCTTCCGTTCACAGTAGCAATAAAACAATCATTTTGAAAGTTTGTTGCCGAGCGCTGTACATATTCTGAACCCCTTGCTTGCTGAAGCTGGGCAGTTGCTGGTGCTCTGAGAGAATCCTGATGTGAAAGAGCTAGTTTGTTAAAAATGCAAGACAGGATGAGGGGGTCCCTCCAGGGTGGGGGTCTTCCCCCCCCATTGCAGGGGCCTGCGCTACGCCCCTATATCAACACACACATATGAAAACATGGTAGTACAAACTCATGTGGACTTTTGCAGCTGTTTACATTTCATTAGGAAACCTCTCACTTTTGTTAACTTCCCTATTTTGCCACCCTGCACAGCTACTGTCCTGGCAATCACGAGAATCAGCACAGAGAATCACTCAGAAAAGACCTATTTTATATTTGTATCCATATTTAACAATAGATACGGAGAATGACATAAATGGTTACTGTGTTTTATTAGTAAAAATGAGTAAACAATGGAAAAACAGGGCCTTAGTTTTATTGCACTCAAAACCCCACCAACTACACACTTGCAGGACAGCACAGCAAAAAAGGAAATCAATAAGCCAAAGAAGAAACTCAGGGTCTTCTGCCAAGTGCACATTTGCAAAACACTACATTGCACAAACCCTTGTCTGATGCTATTGTCTGGTGGTGATTCTCTTTGCGAGGAAAGTCACTACCTACACTCACTCCTACAAGTAGCCCCAAGTAGCCCAACCAGGCACATTGGCCATTGTTTGGATCTCTGGACGCTTGCTAGGAGGTCCATGGCAGTAGCAAGGAAACTGTGTTGCAGCTTCGTCAACTTCTGGGCTGCTTTCGACCAGTTAGACCAGAACTTGCTTTCGGAAAAGCTCTCCAACTTTAAAATTCCAGATACCTTACTTAGAATACTCTAGGTACTCCACATAGATAACTGGGCCCAGGTGAAAATTAATGGTAATGGCATGCTAACGGCAAATTATCGCCGCTTTAGCGGCAGGAAACTGCCGCTAAAGCGGCGATAATGGGCTTGATAATATGCCCTGAAGAATTCCAATTGAAGCCCATGTTTACACCAGAACATTGGCTTCTATTTGAATTCTCTGCGGCATATTATCAAGCCCATTATCGCTGCTTTTAGTGGCAGTTTCCTGCCGCTAAAGCGGCGATAATTTTAACGCCGTCCTTGACAATATGCCCCATAGGCTTTTGATTATCTTCTAATTAGCAACCAACTGCAAGACAAAGTTTTAATGAGTGTTATAATATGAAATATGCTATTTTATAACTTTATTCCAACTTTGTTTGGAAAGTAAGTGAGGTTAAATTATCGAAAGGGTCTTTTCTTGCAAGTTACTTATGAAATCGTATTGCACATCACTGGAATTAGTAAACAGGTAGGTATTACATGGACTACTTTATAGTATGCTGAATACATTTTAAGTGTCTGTTGCAATTTGTAATATATTTTGACTATATTTTGAAAGTTGTTTGTTCTATTGTGGATCCAATTTCTATTTAGACTATATTTGAAGATGTGTTTGCATGGATTTTATTTGTATGAGACATTGGACCCAATTTATTTTTCAGCAGTTGGGCCATTGTTCCACCAGGGTGATAGAGTAAGTTTCTCTGTCTCCCTGACGAAGGTCCTGACCACCAGATTTATAAATCACACCGAGCTGGCGGTCATTTATAAAGCATTGGCAGGAACCACCATCAGAGCAGTTCCTGTCAATGCATTTTGCTGTTTGGAGCAGTGCTCCCTCAACATGGCACAGACCTGCACCAAACAGTTTCATTTTTTCTTTTCAAAAGAAAATCCCGGAACGTGATTCAAGATGGAGTTCCCACTTCACCAGCATATAAATCAGGCCCATTGCCTTGGAATTAATAAAATATGCCTTTTTTGTTTTAAATCCTCATACGATATGTACATTTACTTTGGAACATGGTTAGCATAAGAGAGGTCGGAGGAGACCAGGAGGTTATAAAAGGTTAGACAGGAAAGCATAAGAATTAATCTAATTGTCCTCCTATATTAAGGAGGAGAGAGAGCATGTCATAAAGCAGTGAGCTTTAGAGAAAACTCCCAAGCAAGTATAATAACCAAAGTTTGATGCTGCACAGAGAGATTTGAGTGTTGCCAGAACACTTAGTATCAATGAATGAAGATTCTCTGGGTGTAATGACCTAATATGGATTTTGGGTAGGTAGTTATGGACAGTACACTCACAGTTTTGAAGACTAGCATGAGTGGTTTCTAGAGCACCCTGTTTTTGGTAGATAGTCAAACATATTGGCTTCAGGAGCGAGAGATAGGGCTATGTTTCTGGACTTACAGAGTGTTCTATTGATAAAGTGTGTAATTTTTTCAATGGAAAGAAGTAATGCAGGAAGAGACTTACTAATATATTGTTGCATTAGTTAAGTTTTCTGATGCCTATTGCAGGGAGCAGTGCTTCAGTAGTGTTGAAGGAGAGAGTTTGGCAGAGTTTGAAGATGTTCAGTAGTTAATGCCTAGCAGCAGTATCTCCAGGACTGAAGGTGCCTGGCAGAGGTGAAAAGAGCAGAAAGGTGCCCAGTTTAAGCTATTGGAATAAGAGTGTCAGGGGAAATATTATAAGGTGCAAAGGAGATGAAGGGGCACTTTAAACAGGCAAACAGAAAATGTATGCCTTATATGAGTTCAGCAGAAGGTAATGGAGAGTCATCCAGTGCAGGATAGCTTTGAGGCTGTTGGAGGCTTGAGCTGCAGGACAGGGGTTAAAGTTGGAAAAGAGATGAGTTGAATAACATCTTTGCATAGTTGATACAATAGGCCTAAATTGGAAATAGTGCTGCTAGTGGGTATGGTATATATCAGTATGAAAGCAATTCAACAGGAGATATGGGCTGTAGTATTGGTATTTTAGTGGTTTTAATTGAGGTTACAAGAGTGTAGGAGAAAGGGGAGGCAGATAGAGGAGACTGAGGCCCTGATTTTGAACTCTGCAGATTGGTCACTCCATCACAACTGTGCTGGATATCCCGTCCGCCGAAATATAAATCTTATAGGATGTAATGGGATTTATATATTGGTGGACGGGATATTCGTCACTGTTGTGAGGGAGTAATCCATCCGCCGAGTTCTAAATCAGGCCCTCAGTGTGGGAATTACTAGGCAGGGAGGATAGGGAGTTTGTTGACTATGTAAGTACCTCAGCGAGTTTGTTCAGGGCATGTCTGTATTTGCTTTGGGAGTGTGTCCTTGTCTCCATTTTGGAGAAGTGTGCATGTTTTTGTTTTCATCTCTTGGCTATTGGGGACAATCCAAGGCTACATTCTCAGTGAGTGATTGGAATTGCCAAATGAAATGGACTGAAGCAGTTGTTGTGAATTTAACTCAAGAATGAAGGCTTAGCTCCTGGGAAGGGGTAGTTGAAGCTCTGAAGACGATCTTGGGCCAGCCCCTCACTTGTACATTTGAGGGGTGAATTTTGGGGTCATTCCCAAGACCGACCTCCCACAAAGTTGGTACAAGGTTCATAGATCTTGCGCTGGCTCTAGCAAAGAGGCGGATAGCTATGGCCTGTAAATCGGCCAGTGGCCAGGAATACATATTTGGAGGAAGACGTCACAAGATGGAGGAAAGCTGAAGAAAGGGCATTGGCCAGAGAGGAGGCTGGAGGGGTTCGGCTCAGATCCATTGCAGACTTATGGACGGAAGTACTGATAACATGGATCCACCCGGAAGTAGGTGGAGAAGAGGATTCCACAGACAGCATCGGTGGTTCAGATGATGAACAAGAAACTACAGTTAGAGGATGGACAGCAGAGGTGACTCTGAACCAATGAAGAAACTCTAGGCCCATGAACCAGGACTCCCCCCAAAGATACCGGCCTGGAAACAGGGAGGTCAAGAGATACCCAGTTAACGCAATCACGTAATAGCTGACACCCGATGATGCTGAACATCCGCACAGTTAATGGAGAGATCATACAACAATCAAACCTCAGTTAGAGGACTGTGCCTTAACCATATAGAAGTACCCGGCCCTAGACACTGACACGGGGGAGCTAGGACATTAAATGACAGATCTATATACAAACAGCCCAATCGGTTATTGTTACAGTTTAATTACCTTTTGTTTATAAGTTTTGTGAAAATTAGGATGGTAATGAGAATATTATACACACAGGTGGCATCTCAGTAAACTTTGTGTAGCTATTTATAGCAAGAACCAAAACTATGTGAATATTGCCCAGGTAAAAATAAGTATGGTTCAGATATGGACATTTACTGTATATGTCGATTAAACTATTTTATGCAAACACACTGATAAATGTAAATAAACCGGCTGTAGGAGGAACATTTCATTATGTACTATGTCTTGTGAATCAATGAAATGACATGTGTTATTATAAAATGCCAATAAAAATATCAAATAAAGAAAAAAAAAGAATGAAGGATTAGCTCTTAGTGAGTGCTTTTGTTTGGTGATGTATTTGCTTTTGGAAAGCAAAGAACAGAAAGGTATGATGGCCAATATGTAAATGGTGGCATGGCCAGTGGCAGAAGGGAGCTTGGTGGGTAAGAGGGCTATAGTTTTAGACAGGAGAATTAGTTTAGTGCTTTGGAATGTGTGTGAGTTGAAAATGAATTAACTTTTAGGAGGGAGTGATATGAGGGGAATTGGGTATACAGGGTTGGTTTCACAATATTACTTAGGTCCAGATTAAATTGCCTCAGAAAGATAACAGGAGTTAAAACTGTTTTAGATTAGTGTCAAGGTCTTAGAAGAAGAAGGTACTAAGTGCAATTGGTGGGTGGTAGAAGGTGGTGATATGAGCACTGAAAGGTGAAATAGCCATAAGGGAGTTGTACTCAAAGGCGTGGAGAGAAGGATCATTGCTTGGTGCAAGAGAGGGGTACAATGTTAGATGTGGGAGTAGTAGTAGGACTGACACCTACTGGGATGAGTTATCCAGCTGTAATATTAACAAATTTATTGTACAGATAAGGTAACTGAGAGGTAGCCAGGAACAGAATGCATATTCCAGGTAGCCACAGAACAGACCTATGACAACAGGGGATCCAGGGAGCCATTGCATTTGTCCTACAACGCACACCTTGCCCCGGTTATGACAGACTGAGGGCTCAATACCAGCTGTCAGTGTCTCACAATGAAAACCAAATGATTTTGTTCACCTTGTTTGAGTCATTACATTCACGTGATTTTACAATATAAAGAAGAGAGCGAAGAGGAATGCGATTCATCTCACTGAAATAACCTGACACAGTGGGGATGAGCATCTGTCTTCTGATTATGAGCTGGAAATAATCCAAAAGTCCAATTATGATGGCCACAGCATTAATAAAGTAGACTAAGTTGAAATTCACAGAAATCTCACCAGTTTTCTGTGGTCCTATCACAAAGAATTTTGGCAAGCGGTCGCACGTCTTGTCCCTCGACCAGATGTCTCTGTGCCGCCGGTCATCGCAGGGATTCTGTGGAGAGAAACAAAATGGTTTGTGTGGATGTGGCAAGCTAATATTGCACACAGGTGCAAATATATTCCAACAAATATGGTAACTTGATATCTGTAGATTAGCACAGTGGGCAATGGATTAACACGTTAAATGACCTGTATTACAGGACCTACTGCTGCGGCTTCAGGAACCAAGGACGAGGCGCTAGACAGTGTGTATGTGTCACAGCTTAATTTACGCTCCTATGTCAAGAACTTCTGTGGGATAAAAATGCACCCATTCCGGGTAGAAATGTGAATTTGGTAACCAGGACAAATTGCATGTTGTTTGATTACATAAGGTATACATGAATTCACATAGCTTTTTACAGCATACATTTTATACTGCAGCAACATGCTTCAAAGTAAAGTGTTCTAAATGAATATTAGAACAGTTAATTTTGAAAACTGACTTGATCTTTGGTTTCGGAAAGAAGTGAACTATTTTCCTCAAGAAAACCCAGTGACATATATAATTTATAATACATGGGATTCTGTAATCCCTGGATAAACATCAGTCTCTAATTTCCTTATGACTGGCAACTTGTGATCCACCCAGTCACCCTTTAGATAGAAAAGATGTCAGAACTCGCCTATTATAAGTTATTACAGTCGAGTTTTGATGTCTCAGTGCCTGCTGCCAGAGCCAGCAGCCCAGGTGAAAGGCAGGTCAGGTCACAGAGCACAAATGATGCAGCTGTTTAAAGCCACGAAAACAAGGTTGTTTTTCTTTCTGCTGCTCATTTTTTTAGCTTACAAAGATAAGCAGAGAGAACATGTTTACTTTTTGCACTCCTTAGATAGTTAGAGAAAAGCTAGAATCTTTCTGCATGCTTTTGTACATTCAGGCTAGTGCCTGTCCTTAGGCACATCAATAAGGTCTTAATGGTTAATTGCAGCCTAAACGTCAACCAACCTGTGACTAAGATAGGGCTAATTGAAGTGATTACAAAAGAGGCGCAGTTACTTTGCAGAGGAAAAATGAGAGGGAAGTAGTTACTGCGTCTTTTCTCAAGCAATGGTTTTAGATTTGCCTCTGTGAATGCCACTTGTGATAATATATGCCGAAGAGTAATGGGGTCATATGGATTGTGTTGCGAGAAGTGAATGTGGGTAGTTTCCTCTGTTATGCTTCATTTGTGGAGTTTATCTTGTTCACACTTTTAGTCGTGCACAGTTAGTAATAAATCAAGCCATCCTAGAAACCATTTGAGTCAGAACAATGATGATGAGTTTCTACTCATTTACACATTCCGTTATAAAGAGTTGTTGCATAAGATGTTTCATACGTCAATTGAAATGTTAAGGCACCCTAGGAGCACTTTTGCTGATGTCTGGCAAATGTACATAAGCGAAACAGCAAATGAAGGCACAAGGGTGCTTAATCACAAATTGCAGATTCTAGTACGTTTAGTAGTACTACAATAGTACCACTATAGTAGTATACAATGATATTCACAAACCTACAAGTGTAAATCTAAACCTTCACCTCTCCTATCTTTTCTACTGGAGAGATTCACATACGTAAGTTTACTATTTAGTAGTAAATGTAGGCAGGACCGGGGGAGTGGCTGGAAATACTTACTGCTCTATGAGATGGGTTTAGAATGGAGTAAACATGGGTTTAGGGAAGATTAGAGGGGGTTTTGAGAGTGGTATGCACCCACCTACAAAAGAATATTCCTATTGCTATTAACAAACTATGCCTCTAAATTTACTATAAATAAAGTGATCTAAAATTTGGAACTGGAGTAAGTCCTGCACCACACCCGCCTTGAGAAAGTAACGGAGGTAGGGACTTCAAATTAAATTCTATAGGAAATAGTATTACATTAAAGTACATTATTAAAATAGTTGGAAATATAAATCTATATAATTTAATATAAAAAGTAAAAAAATGAAACATATATATTATTTAATTATATCATACTTTAAGAATCTTTTATTTTATTTAAAAACATTCATTATATATGAAAGTATAATGAAACTACTTTGAATTAGACTAGCTCCTGAGGCGGAAGCCGGGAGTCTGATACCGGTTACGTTGTTTTTACTCTTTTTTTAATTCAGCTCGTATTTTAACTCTCTTTGTCCGTCTGGTGTGATTTGTTTTTTTTTGTGCATGGTGAAATCGCGCTTGTAATTTTAGAATGAGCAAAACATGTAAGGTGTTAGTCCCTTTGTACTTCTCCCTCGTTAGTACACGGGAGACATATTGGATAGGGCTTACACTTAGCACGCTAGTCGTTGGTCTTCCCTGACTACATAAGACGATGACAGCGCGTGCGCGCACTCCTGTAGACTAGCTCCTGAGGCGGAAGCCAGGAGTCTGATACTGGTTACGTTGTTTTTACTCTTCTTTTAATTCAGCTCGTATTTTAACTCTCTATGTCTGTCTGGTGTGATTTGTTTTTTTGTGCATGGTGAAATTGCGCTTTTTATTTCAGAATAAGCAGAACATATAAGGTGTTAGTCCCTTTGTACTTCTCCCTCGTTAGTAAAAGGGAGATATATTGGATAGGGCTTACGCTTAGCGCGCTAATCGTTGGTCTTCCCTGACTACATAAGACGATGACAGCGCGTGCGCACACTCCTTTAGACTAGCTCCTGAGGCGAAAGCCGGGAGTCTGATACTGGTTACGTTGTTTTTACTCTTCTTTTAATTCAGCTCGTATTTTAACTCTCTTTGTCCGTCTGGTGTGATTTGTTTTTTTGTGCATGGTGAAATCGCGCTTGTTATTTTAGAATAAGCAGAACATGTAAGGTGTTAGTCCCTTTGTATTTCTCCCTCGTTAGTACACGGGAGACATATTGGATAGGGCTTACGCTTAGCACGCTAGTCGTTGGTCTTCCCTGACTACATAAGACGATGACAGCGCGTGCGCGCACTCCTGTAGACTAGCTCCTGAGGCGGAAGCCGGGAGTCTGATACTGGTTACGTTGTTTTTACTCTTCTTTTAATTCAGCTCGTATTTTAACTCTCTTTGTCCGTCTGGTGTGATTTGTTTTTTTGTGCATGGTGAAATCGCGCTTGTTATTTTAGAATAAGCGGAACATGTAAGGTGTCATTCCCTTTGTACTTCTCCCTCGTTAGTACACGGGAGACATATTGGATAGGGCTTACGCTTAGCGCGCTAGTCGTTGGTCTTCCCTGACTACATAAGACGATGACAGCGCGTGCACGTAGCGGACGAGCGCAGCGGGCGCGCCACGACGCGCCGAAGGCGCGCTAAAGGAAAGCCCGTCTGCGCCCCGGCGTGACTGGAGGCTGGAGATGCTGCTACCCCCCAGGCAAGTGACTGCAAGAGCCGTATCACCTACTCTGAGGAATCTTTGTGGGCTATAAGGCAGACATGGGTCCAAATGAGGCATAAGTACATCATCTGTAATCAGACCTTTCCCTTGGCTTTAGAAGGTCCTGTTGTATGTCAGCATTGCCTATTCCCCATGGGATGTCATATAGGGGATTACCTTCCCCTTCCATCGTAGGATCTAAAAATATCCTTTGCAATGTTAGGTCCCTGGCCAAACACCCATTTGAAATCTGGGATCTCATCACCTCAAATACCCCTGCTTCATGCTTTTTTACAGAAACCTGGTTAAATTCAACGAACCTTCCCCAGATCCATCTGGCTATTCCAGATAATTACCAATTTATACACCTAAATAGGGAAGGGAAAGCAGGTGGCGGCATCGCAATTGCAATTGCCTTTTAGAAGCATCTACGAGTTAACTGGGTCTTTTCAGTACAAAATGAATGGCTGGAATTAGGAATTTTTAAGGTTGTTGTGTCTCCCACGGACTCCTGGTATGGCGCACTATTGTATAGACCCCCCGGCTTTAAAGCTAACTTTTCTGACCTTCTGGTTGAACTCATAGCACTGAATGTGCTTGCAGCTAATTTTTTTCTCCTTCTTGGGGATTTTAATTATCATGCGGAAGATACCGCAAATCCAGAGGTAGACAAACTTTTGGTCGCTTTGAACTCATTAGGTCTTACTCAATGGGTGGCCGGCCCAACACATCGAGCGGGCCACTTATTAGACCTAGTATTTGCTCACTATGACCAATTGATTTGTGATCCACCTTACCCTTTGATTTGGTCGGATCACTCGATGATTTCTTTCACATTTAATAAGGCGTGGGATAAAAAAGGTGAACCACAGAAGAGAATAGCTTTGGGACAGCATAGAGTGTGGCGAAATCTCTCTCCAGAAGCTTTTAATAAGATCTTTCCTCCCTCTGGGGAAGTTGTTTTAACTGAGCCCACTGAAAAATTAGAAGCCTTTAACACGGCCCTTCTCACTGCTTTTGATGCAATCATACCAATCAAACAGAATGCAGTTATAAGACGAAACTCTAGTCCTTGGTACACAGAGGAGCTTAAGAGGGAAAAGGCGAACTGTAGGCGCCTTGAGAGAATTTGGAGAGTGAATAAGGAATGCCAATCCAGACTCCTGTATAGACAGACCTTGGCCACTTACCACATAAATCTGAAAATAGCTAGACGCTCCTTTACTATCAAACAGATAGAACAAGCCAGTAACTCTTCTAAAGTTTTATTCTGTATAGTCAAAGACTCTTCTTCTCCCAGAGCCTACGCCCAAACACTTATTGAATCTCAGGACCTCTGTAATTCCTTGGCACTGTTTTTTAAGGATAAGATATCCATAATCTACAATAACTTTCCTCCAGAAAGGTTATTGGCTCCAGATTTGTTGCCCGAACCAAATGTTGGAGCCCCAATGGTCAAGGATTTTTTGGAGCACTTTGAACCAATTACTACGGAGGAGATTATTAACGGCCTGTCCAAGGCAAAATCTGGCTCTCCCAAGGATATATGTCCTCCGAAAACTATGGCTCTTTTAGCCACTAGTTGTGCCCCGGCCATTAGAGACATTTTCAACTCCTCTCTAATCACAGGCACTATCCCTACAGCCTGGAAAGAGGCATCTGTCCGTCCTATTCTGAAAAAACCCTCAGCGGACCCAGCTGTCCTCTCCAATTATCGAACTGTTGGAAGGTTTTGTAAATAAACAACTCTGTTCCTATCTTGAACAAAATGGAATCCTAGATCCCTCTCAATCGGGCTTTCGGAAAGGATTCAGTCCAGAAACAGCCGTGCTGGCAGTAACTGACTCGCTTAGACGAACAGTTGATGCAGGGGGTGCAGTTATACTGATCCTTCTAGATCTCTCCGCAGCTTTTGATACCATCTCGCACACTAAGTTTGCGGAGAGACTAGTTTCTGGGGGTATTAAAGGAACGGCTTTGAAATGGCTAAAACATTTCCTGGTGGACAGATCCCAAACAGTTATTCTGAGTCCCTATTCCTCGCCAAAGATGCCCTTGAAGAGAGGTGTCCCGCAGGGATCCTGTCTGAGCCCAACCCTCTTTAACATGTACATGTCTCCTTTGGCAAGGATAGTTGAACAATGGGGTTTCGAGGTCATCGCTTATGCAGATGACACGCAGCTCTTGTTCACTATTGGGGGTAACTTAGAGGAGGAGAAAATCCGTTTTGCAAATGGTCTGATGTCAATATATGACTGGATGACGGTAAATTTCCTACAACTGAATCCAGATAAATCAGAAATTATGCTTCTGGGTAAAGCAACCGATGCATGGTCAAGCGATTGGTGGCCAACTACATTGGGCGCTGCCCCTACCCCCTAGGTTTCAGTGAATGACCTGGGCATAAAAATTGACAGGACATTGTCCATGAAAGAACATATCATGTCCACATCTGCATCCTGCTATTATAGCCTTCGGCTTTTGAGAAAAGTCCTTCCCTATATGCCTACCTACCATCGCAGGACTTTGGTGCAAGCCCTGGTCACCAGTCGTTTGGATTATGGCAATGCACTGATATCAGAAGCAGGTGAGACTCTCCTAGCCAAACTGCAGGTAGTCCAAAACACAGCTGCAAGGATGATCTTGAATCAACCTGCAGGCACACCCTCTTGACCACTACTTAGAGAACTTCACTAGCTAACGGTGAAAAAGAGAGCTTTCTTTAAGATCTGCTGTTTTACCTATTCTGCTCTGAACAATAGTGGCCCTCTTTATCTACAAAAAAACCTTCTTAAATATTGCCCCGCAAGGTATCTTAGATCTAGCTCTCTGGGTCTGCTACAGGTCCCCCGCTACCGTCTCTCTCGGACAGGAGGCAGATCTTTTTCTTATCTAGGCCCAAAATACTGGAACCAGCTCCCGTTTACTTTGCGAGCAACGCCCAGTTTTGAACTCTTTAAGAAAAAGCTAAAAACTTTTTTGTTTTGAGCTTTCTCCTATTCCTTTTGCTGGCTTTTCTCTGTCGAAGTTTGTTGGTCTACTAGGCAGCGCCGAGATGCCCCTGGGTGAGTTGAGCGCTTTATAAACATAATAACAATTCATTTTATGTATATTTTTTAAGAATTATTAATGCATAATTTCTTTTTACTTTAACTGGGAATTATTTTGTAATTTAAACTTCAGAATTTTTTTTTTTTAATTTAATTTAGTATATTTACATTAATTAAAGCTTTAATTTAACATTAAACTAATAGTACTGTAACATTTTCCATTTTGTTCTGCATGTAAAATAAATATATTAAATTAATTTACAATAATAGTTAACAGAAGAATAGTTTATTAATTTTTATTAACTAAATACACTTTTCTACTTTTCCCTATACTTTGCTGTATGGAGACTCCACAGTCAACACTTCCCCTGCACTAACAATGTGTCTAACCTGTACTCCTACAAATCTTACACCCCATTCACTTTGCACTTAATCTGTACCTTATAGACATACACTATATGCCCTGCACTCTTTCACCATACACTCTGAACACACCCACCACGTCACCCTGCACTCACCCAGCTCTCACCCTGCACCCACCTATCTCTCACAATGCACTCACTGACCAATCATCCTGCAACCAAACACCACTCAACTTGCAGTGAGGCACTGCTCTTCCTTCACTCTAATACCACTCACCCACTTCTCTAAGCACCCACACACCACTGTTCATACTTCATTTACCTCTCACCCTCCACACTGACACATCTATCACCCTGCCCTCACATATCGCTCAATCCAAACACACACATCATTCACCTTGCACACTCACACACTGTTCTCCCTCTACTCACACGCCACTCAACCCACATACTCACACACCACTCACTCTGCACACCTACACACTATAGTATGTCATAGTAGGATGAGAACTGCGGTGTGCAGAGGTCTCGGGTGGAAGTAGAATAAGGTGGTCACTTCTAATTCCTAATATAGGCATGTATAAATTGAATAAATTGGAGTATATTGGCATATATATGGTTTGAAGCAAAGTTAGGCAAACTGGCCAGATCAGTTGTTATATCAGTGTTAAGGGAAGGCTTAGATTCAAGATTTGCATTGATAAGAAAGAGGTGCATGGTTCCTGGCCTGGAGTGGATGTGTCTGCCAGCTTAAGTGAGGTTGATTTTAGAGCCTCAAACATGTAATCAAACTCAACCAAATTCTCTTGATTGGACAGAACCATTACCTTTATTTAATGTGATGAGGGTATTTGTATTACTTCTTATAAAAACAGAACCCTTGTGGGGACCTCCAGTCATATCCAAATGTAGATGGGGAAAAAATGATTGAAGGTTAAGGAGTCAAATGTTTAAAAATGCAGGTCACTCATGGTGAGTTCCTTGTAGAAGGGCTTTTTATTCACCAGTATGTTCTCTTGGTATTGGTTGCAGCATACTGGGAACTAGGGGCCTCGTTACGATGGCAGTGGGACCGCCACCGTCAGGCCGTTGTGGCGGTCCCACCGCCATCGGACCGTGTAGGTCAGGCCATCGCATTACAATGGCGGGCGGATGGTGGGCGGTCGGAGAGACCGGCTGCCACGGATCCAACGGGCTCAAGGAGCCAGTCGGACCATTGGAGGGACTGCAATCCCTACAATTGTGGTGGTGCCTGCTCAGGCACTGCTGTAGGGATTACAAGGTCCTTTTCCACTGGCCTTTTCATGGAGGTTAACTCGCTATGAAAAGGCAGGCAGAAATTGACTTAGGGTCCCCTAGCAGGCCCCTTTGCCCCATGGGCCTCTGATATGGCCCGTGGGGGCCAACTATGCTGCTCCCCTACATAACCCTGCACCATGTGGCAGTCACCGCATGGTGCCTGGCACATAGTGCAGAGATATGCAAAATGTGTTTATTTTGTACTGTGGCGTGTGCTGCAACCCGAAGCATAAGCCGCAATACAAAATATACATTGCAACTGCCTTGAACGCGGTCACATCCTAATAGCAATGGCAAGACTGCCGACAGCAAGTCGGGTGGTCCTGTGCCCGGCAGGATGGCAGTCGGACGAAAGTCCGACCACCATCATAATCAGGCCCTATGTGCCCAGAAGGAAATACAATGAAAGTTCAAATTGCTAAATAAATTATAGAACCCAAACCAACATAACTCATTAGACAACAATACCCTGTTGATCCTGGAATCAGTTGGAATTGTCTATGTTACTACTCATAAGATCCTGGAAAAGTTACATGTAAGCAACTAAACCCAAACTATTTTCTACTGCTCCTGCCTGAAATAAAAATAGAAGGAAGCTATCATCCTTGTTTCTGCTAATCTTCAATGTGACATTCAAAAGTGTGCTAAAGATTAATTATAATGCTCTTAATGTTACAACAATGCTAAAAAAATCAACAACATTCTAAAAGGAATCCACCATAAAGTATGAAATTAAAGTACTGTCTACATGTGTATTCTAAACCAATGAAAATCATCATTATCTTGCTGCACAGTAACAGGACATTTGGCCTGTAGTGTCACGTAGCTCGCAATGGATTATTGGGCCACAAAACAAGCCTAAGAATGTGAAGGTGACTTTAGCTATTCTCACCGGTGAAAACACAGGGCTAATCCAGTCAAATGGGTGCCAAGCAGTTTCGAAAATGTCAAGTTGATATGGCTAGTCTGACTGACAAACAACACTTGGACCAATCATAATTGCCCTCTGCAGTGGCGGCTCGCATAGGGTGTGCTGCGGGGTGGTGGGGCGGGACGGGGGTGGGGCATGGTAGGAAACACGGACATACGACGGAACGGAGGAACATAATAATTACTTTCCTCCGTTCCGTTGCATGTCTGAGTTTATTAACCCCCCACCCTGCCCCTCCCCGCCCCTCCCCGCCCCACCCCACCGCCCTGCAGCACGCCCTATGCGAGCCGCCACTGGCCCTCTGTGTTTTAACCATATTGGTTTTCTATACAATGGCAGAGTTGCTGAATCGTCCAACATCTGGGTTGCTTGAGCTTTAAGAAAGTGTGGGATATTGTGCACACTGGGCAGGGCAACTGGGTACAAGGAATCCTTTGGTGCTTGATGTATGCACTCGGGCTATACTTGTCACATTTCCTGGCCATGAATTCAAATCCCAGAAATAGCAGATCTTTGCAAGAATCTGAACCGGTGATCCCCATGCATATGTGAAAAAGAGCTAAGGGAGTTTCACCAAACGGTGATGGTTGCAATGTTTCAAAAAATGGATGGCTTTAGTAAACCTTTGTGCCAGTGGAAAATGTTCCCAATCAGAGCAATGGGTTGGGGTGGATAGCACAAGGACAGGAAGTAATAAAGGATCAGGGAGCACCTTTATCAATATGTGTTTATTAAAGAGAAGAACCATAGACTTCAGGTGCAAGATCCAGAATACAGTATGAACTAGATGTGGGAAGTTAGGACCAATCACATTACGTCAATGAGAAATGTTGTTCTAGGCTTTGCTGTTGTTCAAATGATGGGGCATATTATCAAGAAACTCGGTTAAAATTATGGCTGCTTTAGCGGCAGAAAACTCCCGCTAAAGCGGCGATAATGGGTTTGATAATATGCCACAGAGAATTCCCGTAGAAGCCCATGTTCTGGTGTCAACATGGGTGTCTATTGGAATTTTCTGCGGCATATTATCAAACCCATTATCGCCGCTTTAGCGGCAGTTTTCTGCCGCTATAGCAATGATAATTTTAAAGCCGTGCTTGATAATATGCCCCGTAGTTTTTTAGACAAGATTTCCTTTTAGATCAATACAAAGGAAAAACCATCGTAATTCATAAAGTTCTTAAATTAAAAGTTTCCGTTTTCAACTAAAATAAAAAACGATTGAGTCCAATTGTCACATCTCAGAATCTCATCTGAAGTAAAAGATTCCTTACAGAGGAAAGAATCATTATATCACATTATATCATAGTTGAACTATCCATCTGAATATGACAACAGTTCCACTGGCAGTATCAGAAACATATTCATTTTCAAAAATCTGAACGCCCATGCTGAGAATCGAAAAAAATGTCATACTAAGATGGAATTTTAAAACCTCCAGATGGCAGATTCATATAAATAAACACCTCATTGTTCCCCAAGGAGTTTACAACTAGGGTAATACTTCTTTGAGATAGATAAAATTGCATTTCCATAATATACCAAAATCATTATTTAAACTTTAGAGAAAATGTATCTAACTTGAAAAATCTCTTTCCCACCATCAGGTATAATGTAAGGAGGGTGGGCACTTCCTGCTCAGGAAAGCCTCTTAGAAGTGATGCAGTGAAATCCACAAGATTTCACTGCACCACGTGTACACGCCACTGCTTCAAAACCCTACGCCTGCTTGGAGCAGGCTTAAGGAGTGATGCAGTATATTGGGAATAGGCCTCCCCTTGCATTGCTGGAGTTGCGTCGTGCTTGCGACACGACTTCAGCAATGCGTGACTTTTGAGCCAACAGCTGCGTCAGAATTTCTGACGCATCCTTCAATCCTTGCGCATGGTGCACCGTAGGGTCAATACGGCACATCCATGGTGGCGCAAGGGTTTCGCATGGAGGCGCAGGGAAACTGACGCATCTGTATAGATGTGTCCGTTTCCTGTAAATCTGCCCCTAAATATTTAGGTTGTGCCCCAGAAGACAAATAGTTATCAGCCTTAAAAATCGAGCGCTCTATGTATGAGATACGGTGCATTCTTGTTCTTTTCCCCAGCGCCGGTGCACAATGGGCTGTGGTGCGCCAACACAGGCATCTTTGCACCATGGTGCAAGGGTGCCTGCATTGAGGGGATGACTGTTTTTGTGCAGGAAAGGAAACCTTAATGCACAAAAAAACAAGAGGCTTTTTCCTCTTTCTATGTGTGCTTCAGATTTCAGCACACATAGAAAAAGGAAAAACGAGGAGAAATAAAGATATTTCTCCTCTTTGTACCTTCCTTACGCGTCCCATGGGGAGGCATACGTTTTGGCGTTGCCTCAGATTTACGATTTCTCGTAAATCTGGGGCAGTGTCAAAAAGCCAAGGATGCTGCTGGTAATGCCCCAAGCAACACCCATGGAAAACCCCTTTTACGCAGAAAACTGCCTTAAAGGGAACCATATTTTTTAGGCAGCATTAGGCCAAAAAAGTGGCTTAGTGCTGCCTCATAAATATGGAGCAGGTTCCTGCGCCACAGAACGTCACAAAAAATGAAGTTCTGGTGGCGCAAAGGGCCTCATAAATGAGGCCCCTAGTTCCTGCGATGTTAGTTCAAGAGATGAGCCAAAGATCAAGCTTCGCGCGCTACTTTGGGTTAAAGATTTGAGACATGTTTCAAGCACTGGAGCCCTGATATTGTCTCAGGAAATTCTACTATCACATGCTATAAGCTGCGCGCCATAAAACGCTGTAATAATAAAGTTAATGAATCTTTATTTTGAAAATCTTCAAATAAAAATAATCCTAGTATAGTGCATAAAATATGTTGAAGTCTGGTAACAAAGCAATAATAGTCAGAGAACTACTTATGATAGTATTGTTGCGGCAAGTAGAGGTAAGTGTTAGACTAAAGTTAGTATAGAGCAGAGGTGTAACCTCTCATCTTTTTAGGACAATTTTACACAGAAATAGTTTCTGACACTATTTTACATGAAAATGACAAAATGTGTATTAGGCTACTGGTTTAAAAAATCACACACAAATTAAGTTCTGATTTAGATACTGCATGGTAAAAGCATTCAGAATGTTAAAAGTCCTTTTATTAACATACAACAGTCAATAAGTAGATGTGGAATAGGACATTTTCGTGGCCTGTGGTCTTATGATTAGATAAATGTGATAAATGAAATGATAACACCAACACTTCTATGTAAGAATTAAATTCTTCATGTATTAGATAATGGATAGCAATATTAGGATGTAAAACGTGAGCAATGAAAATGACAAGAACGGGGAAGCAGGTGCTACATGGTCTTATGTCAAGATTCTATTTCATTCTTTGATGTGCCTTTAAACCTTGCATGCTGTAATAACTTATAAAGTGCAAAGAGACTTACCAAATTATATGTGAAATGATAGTGATATATTAAAATTATTATGAGTACCCTATATTTACATAAATGAATTGCAATTCATATTAGAAGTAATATTAATATGCTTAATTAAAGACACTAATGCATTATTCTGTGTAATGTGAGATTCACATTTTAGCACAATTTCATCGTGTATAAGCCGTATTTTATGAAGACCTCAACTTTGCTTCCTTTTCTAATATGAACTTATGAACTGAAGAGTCTGAAGCCTATGGAAAACTTGCATAAAGTTTCCACTTGTGTTCCAACTCTCAATCGCCTTCTTTGATGTTTGCAGCTTACTGACTAGACTTGCAACAAAAGTGTTACTTCCTAGAGTAATGCTTGAGAACCGGACAGACAAGGGATGAGAGCATGAAATCGGCTACTACATAAATGCTACAAAAATCATGTGACTAAACCACAGTGGCTCTAAGGAAATTGCAAGTAATGGATTACTTAATTCTTCCGGCTCTGTATACTTTTTACTTACTACATCATCTCATCCTATCGATATTGACCAATGAGACAGAGTGGTCTGACGATTTGGTGATGTCTAGGGGTGTAAACCTGGAATTGATGGAGTATAATTGCCCAAATATTTGTAACTGAGGGGCCGTCACCCTTTACCCAGCTTGCGTTATCGAGACTGACAATTGAGACTTCCAGAAACATTGTGAACTGTGACAGAATACTGCGTTTTGCTGCCGTCTGGTATGCTAGCATAGTGGATCCTTTTTCGGCTGACAGGGTTCTTGTCAGAGCAGCTGTGGCATTGATGCTGCAGTGCGGGAAGAGACTGACGATTCTGTCCGTAACTGGAACTGGTCATTTAGAAATTACTGAGCTGTTCTTAAGTGTTGGTATGAGTCGGAATTGATTTCCTTGCTAATCAGCTTTCTTTAAGATAAAAGTCTCCCTCTGCTGAGGAAGATTGGCCCTTCACATCTGAATCTCGCAGAGTTTGCAAATGCCTATTACAATCGATCTAATTTGACTTTAGACTGTATGTTATTCATTTAGAAATACAAATTCAAGATGAAAATTACTCTGCTGATTCTGATTCATTTTTTGTTTGTGGCTAAATTTAATTTCTTTTGGTGGTTTCCAGAACGAGAGGAAGGATTCCTAGAGAGACATTTATAATATTGTATATAAGCGATTATCTTATTACTGGACCTCATTTGATAATTGCTCATTCTCTAAATCTTCCAGTCCCTTCCAGCACAGAACAAGAGCACCAGAGGACTAAAGAAATTTGGTATGAGGATAAAAAGTAATCTGGGAGAAGAGAAAACAAATAATAATAGTTTATGCTACGTCTCCCGGTGCCCACACCTGTTATTTCTAATGTCATGGATTTGAACATAAAACACATGGACCACCAGGCTTCACCATTGTTGTTCTGGGTGCAATTGTGGACCACAACAGAACTAGCAAGTTATAAAGAAGGGCTTGAAGAGATTCTAAGGTCTGACCAAGGCACTAGCCTCCAGTGGGTCAAGCATGTGCACACATGGTTTTGCAAACTTGGGTTGAAGCATTTCTAGGAAGCACTTTATTGTCAGCAGCCTCCAAAAAAACACATTGCAAACCGCTTTCTGGGCGTTCATACAAAATAGTGTTTCCCATAGCCCAGATATTGGTAGATTAACGTCTCAGTTCCTTCCTGTAAAACCAACCTTGGCTTTTGAGCAATATCTAGATGAAGTGCAGCCCCAGCTGTCAAAATCTTTGTACATGTACAGCGTAATGGGGTTGAAGAACTGGTGAGAATAATAATGAAGACTGCTGTGTACATGCCAATCCAATGTTCAAGAAAATGATTTACACTTATTATTCTTCTGCCCAGCATATGCCATGCCAAGGCAAAAATGGATTAAACCCATTTGTCGAAACTTGGGAACTAGGTCTTGTTTTGAGGCGAAAAGAATACTAAAAACTGACACTTCACAGAAAATAGTTTTTAGTGTTAGCAGATATTTGTTCGCTGTGGGTATATTAAGAGGAAAAAAGAGTTGAAATTGTAATGTTCTAAATTAAATGTGTTGTCCTAATATCTAATATGCACTTTTCTGCATCTGCACTTCAGAACTGTCCTGAGATTAGGCAGACCGTGTTGCTGTGTATGCTACGTCCTGCTCAAGTTCGCTTATAAGCCCCTTTAAAGCACTTGCTGTTTAGATTCTATAAGAGTAAGGTCTATTCATTTACATGTACTATTCTAGTATTTGTATCTTACCAACCAAACCTGGATTTTCTATTCTCTTCATGTTTCAATTACATTGGACTGTAAACTTAGCATTTTTATTGTATTTTACTTGATATATCGATTGCAGGTATTTTATTCTAAATGTAAATATTTTAGTATCCCAATTTGTCTAAGGCGGCACCATTGGAATGTTTTGTATTTTAACTGTGTTTTATCAATCAATATGTATGAATTGCTTATTATGCATCTTTTATGGGCTTTTTTCAAACCGAAATAAAGATTAATGAATGAATGAATGAATAAACCATTGGATATTATAATCTGTACAGTGCTCTTGTGGAGGCCAACGACATAGCTGCGGACCAGTCTGGTCCAATGCTGTTCAGGAGGAGGCAATGATTTCAGAGTGTGGGCTGGGATTTGAACCAGTGGAAGCAGTTTGCAGCAGCATCGATTCTCGGAAAGGATCCCATATGTCTTTAGGCCTGACTCTAGCAGTCTGCAGCAATGTAGAAGTTTGTGCTCAATCATAACTAAATGTATTATCTGTTAACCAGTCCTGATGTTCAGCGAGGGGACTCTTTAAGTGTGCCCGATGCGATACCGGGCAATCACTAACAGGAAGGCCACCAGTTTTCTGCTAGGACAAGCAATATGAGCAACATAGCCTAGGATCATGGATTGTTGCACACACAGAATTCTAGAGCCAATGATTTAACCAATCGTATCAGTGACTTCAGACCAGAAAGAATATAATAGGAGACAGGCCCAGTCCAAATGTAGAAAATCTGCAGCGTCAGTAGAACATCATATTGGGGACTGTGTGAAGTTAATTTGGTGTAAACACTGTGGAATGAAATAAACCTGCTTAATTAAAGTAAAGTGTGTGAGTATGTGTCTTTGGTTAATGGACATTTGTTTTATATGTTCATAGCAGTGCCCCCATACCTTGGGAGAGACGGGTACAGCAAACACTCCCATCAATCCCCGGGGTCATTCGCGGAGTGGGGGAGCAACAACTCTGTCATTTTGTACAACTGAGAAACCTAGCCTCCAGTAGTGGTCAAGCACTACATCTGTGTAAGAAAGGAGAACCCCCTTTGTTCATGGGCAAAATCAGCCCACTGTGCTGCAACTCTGTGGCGTAGTCGGTAGTAAATGAATAAATCAAGTGCATTAAGGTTGCTCAAAGCCTGGAATTGTTTCAGTGTACAAAAGAGACTGTCCCGAAAAAGCAGTCCAGCTAGGGGAACACCAAGGCGCAGTAGTGTGGAGCCTGCAGCTCCATCCAAGGATGGAGATAGGGGTGGATTGTCAAGGACAGGCATGGCTGCTTAGTAGGCCGGGTGAAATCCGCCATGATCACATTACTGAAATTGTGCAATGTATAGTTACAATGTATTTATTGGGTCAGGGAGTGGGGTATCTAGAGCCATGTCAAGGTGGGCCTATCTTCAGCTGGTTTATCTTGATTGGGATATGCAATTTGTGCTAGACTGACAAATAGCTTAATGTGCTTGTGCTGCCAGGAGGCATCATTTTGGGCCAGGGACCGCACAAGCCGCCCCATCCACAGGCTCTAGTAAGTCTTTCCCAGCTCACATGCGGTATCCTGTATCCTGCCACCCGATATATAAATGCAAAAACAACAGTTGATGGACAGAATGCAGAACAATGTCATACATTCACCCCAGTACAGAGATCTGGGCCTGAATCCATCGTTTTTTTGCTCACCATGCCATTCCAGTTTGAACCCAGCCATATGCAAATCCGTCTTGACCCTGTGCCTCATGGGAACAGTCCAGCCCGAACTGCCAAGCCAGGTCCTCCCTGGACTGGAAACAAGCATTCTAGGACCGATTTCGGGGTTTCACCCCTCTTCAGCCAGGATAGCTTGATTCCAGTGGCATGGAGAGCACGGGACCCACGTCTGGGCATACCCGTCCCACTCGGGGTGACAAATGCAAAAACAATCGTTGATGGACAGAATGCAGAACAATGTCATACATTCACCCCAGTACAGCGATCTGGGCCTAAATCCATAGTTTTTTGCTCACCATGCCATTCCAATTCCAGTCCTGGATGATGAGGGGTGAAACCCCGAAACCGGTCCTAGGATGCTTGTTTCCGGTCCAGAGAGGACCTGGCCTGGCAGCTCGGGCTGGACTGTTCCCATGAGGCACAGGGTCAAGACTGATTTGCATATGGCCAGGTCTAAACTGGGGTGGCATGGTGAGCAAAAGAATGATGGATTTAACCCAGATCTCTTGACTGGGGGTGAATGTTTTGATTTGTTCTGCATTCCATCCATCAATTGTGTGTCTTTTGCTTCCTCGCCCTAAGTGTGCCGGGTATGCCCAGACTTGGGTCCCGGGCTCACTGTGCCACTGGAATCATGCTATCCTGGCTGATGAAGGGTGAAACCCTGAAACCGGTCCTAGGATGCTTATTTCCCGTCCAGGGAGGACCTGGCTTGGCAGTTCGGGCTGGACTGTTCCCATGAGCCACAGGGTCAAGACTGATTTGCATATGGCCAGGTCTAAACTGGGGTGGCATGCTGAGCAAAAGAATGATGGATTTAACCCAGATCTCTTGACTGGGGGTGAATGTTTTGATTTGTTCTGCATTCCGTCCATCAATTATGTGTCTTTTGCACCCGATATTATTTGTATCCGGAGTTGGGCAGAAAGTTTTCTACCTGGAGAGATGGGGATGTTTGTTAAGAAATATAGTAGATTACAGAGGACCACCATCTTCACTAGTGCTACTCTGCCCGCAAAGGAAAGAGGTGGAGTTATCCAGAGCTTGACTCATGTCTCAAGTGTACCAAGCACAGTGTTGTAATTGTACCGTAGGACTGAATTAGTCATTTTAGGTAGACGTGTGGCAAGATAGTGGACTGAGTCACTTCTGCACTCTAGAGGGAAGCCCAAAGAGAATGGCTGTGTGACATCCGTAAGCGAAAAATGTATAATTGTCGCCAATGTATGCGTAGTACAGCATAATAGCCGAAGAAGATGATGTTATGGATAATCGGTCCGTATTGACTTCCGGATTCCTAACGAATAGAAGAATATAGTCAGCAAGTGGCAACACTTCCAGGTTTGTCTGTTCAAAATGTCTTCTCACATTGGGAACTTTTTCTGCAGCTCCAGCGTTCTTCTTTGAAGGCTTCATTTTAGGTGATCTGAGGTTGCAGAGCATGTCCGTGTAATGAGCTCAAACTCAAGCGAACTGAACTCTGTAATGTCTTAAGTAGCCTTTTCAATGAGCTAAGCTTACACTTGAGTTCTGGCTACCACATTTATTTTGGTCGCACTAGAAAATATCAAAAGGACACTCAGAAGAATTTCTAAACCTCCTCAAGTCTCTCATGGACTTCATGAAGCTCCCACTGATGATGCTTATTCAAAGGCCTTGATGACCCCCCTAAAATGGTTAGATACATTTTTGTTGCAATTTGTCCTGTTTTTATAACTAAGCATTTAGGTAATACATTTTTATGGTTTTTATATCGATTTCCTTTAGGGCATCAATTAAATTATGACTCAACTTTACTGCTTGTGTTTTTTTTTATTCTTGCACTCACCGTCTCCACTGGAGAGATTAAACCGTGAGTTCACTCAACGTATCTAAGACTTATATAAAAATATATGTGTCATACCAGTAGCTATGGCATACGAACACGTAATAATTGAAATGTTTACTGATATTAGTGAAACATTATATTGTTATTTATTAAATGTGTGCTTTTAGTGAATGGTTTCCTATCTTCCTATCTGTGTCTGGTATTGTTCTTGACCTGTATTTTATTCAATGAAGGGACATGCTTGTTTTTTTTTACAGATGACTTGTAAAAAGTACTGAGGTCATCGGCAACTTCGTTCAAGCTATTTTCCAACAGTTCACTATAACAATTACCATTTAAAGCATATCCCCTGCAGACTAATTACAAGTAAAAGTCAAGGAGCAAGAGACTACCTCCTCTGAGATACAAATGACTACTGTGTGACTGTAGCAACACAAATTAGAATCTGAATAAAAATGAACAGAAATTCAAAATTTTGGATTATAAAATGACATTTTAATGAAGAACACAGTCAGGATGTTTTATTCTGAAAGGCCAGCTCACAGTAGTTCTTCACACTGTACTTCTGTGACTCATTAAGTCAAGGTCAAGTCTACCCATCATTAAATCCTCCTGCAAAATCTTGGCTGGATTGTTTGCTCTGGCTCCTGTTATGCAAATGGAAGATGCATAAACTGTCAGGTAAACTGAAGATGCAAATGACTGTATATTAAACCTCTCGCACTTTGATGCAAGCATTCAATTGGAGTGTACCTCTCAATGTGAGAGAAACCTAGTTAATAATGCCATTGGCACTGTCCATATAATAAACAGATTGCACAATCAACATACTGATCAAAGGTCACAATTTCCACAACAAGCAGGTAAGGAAAGGTCCTAAGCACAACAAGGCATGTTGCAGCCTACTTACTGCTTTAATGCTGTCAATTTATCCGCCTTAATTTGTATGTTGCAGGCAGATCTATTTCTGAGTTCCCGATGTGGGAAATTGACGTAGGGGAATCTTCAAAGAAGTGGACACAGTCAATATTGTGAGACCAGAGAACTTGCGGTAGTCTCGCAAAAGGTATTTCTGTGGCAGCCATTTTGAATCAGGAAAGCATTTAAGCACAGTAGGCTGAAGTGCATCACTTGACAATCTGAATTAGTCTGGACCAGAGCATTTCTTTGTATCGAAGAATTCCTGTTTGCTGGTAACCAGTATACCTTTCCTTTGTGGAGGTCACAAAATACTTTTTCTGGATGGATTCTTAAGGGATTTTGACATTGTGGTCCTGATTTCGAGTTTTGGGCAGCCGCAGCTCATGCAGGTAAGAGCGGTGGGACCATGTTTTCCCTTGTCATTGTCTGTCAAAATACCCCCCACACGGCCCCACCGCTCTTACCTGTACGGGCCACGGCTGGTTTTGGAGGTGGGTGTCTCCATCACAACCGTGGCAGGTACAAGTTGATGAAACAAGTTGCAGAAGCGCGGTTAGTAAACTTGGTTTATTTAAATCCGTGGAAATACACTCCACCCGCAGCAAGAGCGTCCCCTCAGTTAGACGTCCGAACGGCAACTGCTAAAATGCCATTCGAATGTCCACGAAGAAGAATGCCATGCCCGAGCTACATTTCAAAGGTACACAATACATAACATCTAGGAAAGGCATAGCGCGCCTTACACTCTAACATGGCGCGCGATACCGAATCGCTACACTACATCACCTTCCCCCTTTTACAGAAATCAAAGAAGATACATTGTCAAAGATAAAATTATTCCATTTTTTTTTTCATATTAATACATATCTAAACAACGCTATTCCCTTAGTACCTAACAAAATCCTTGAGTCTCCTGGGAATCCTAGAAGTGCGTCCACTGGAAGTGTGGACACTGCTCGTACTCTCATAAGACTGTGTTGAGGTTTTATTCACACTAGAACGTGAACACTCCCCCATAGATACAATACTTGACCCCTGAGAACTAGGGACTTCATTAGCCAGGGTGCGCGTACATGGAACCCCATGCAATTCATTCGATTTCAACCAATGACCCCAGTGAAGGTCGTCACGCACCTTATCTTGTTGTCTTTCTAACAAGGTCTTGGCTTGCATGTCAGAAACCTTAACGAGTTGCCTCTTGTTCCACCACCCTCTACTTCCAACAAAAGCGGCTCCTTTACTTACTTTACACACCCTTTCTGGTTTTAAAAACTTTGATTCCCCTTTTCTTACTTTAGTTGGTTTCTTAATTAGGACCCAATCTCCCACCAACACATCTTCTTTTGTGAGATGACACCTCTTATCAAAATTTTCCTTCATTAGTAATTGCTTTGAGCAGACCTTCTTGGTGACATCCTTAATATCTATCTTCTTCTCATTAGATCTCTCTTTTAACCAAGATGGAAATAGAACAGTGTGTGCTTCCCTACCTCTTAATAATGTAAAAGGAGATACCCCTGTTGAACAGTGAGGGGAGGTATTATAGCTCCACAATTTTTCCTCCAGAAATGCATTCACATCCAAGCCCGCCGCCAGGGCGGTCTGGATGCCTTCCTTCACAATCTTATTCCCCCTTTCGACCAAACCATTGGAGGTCGGGGAATACAGAGCTACCTTGAGGTGTTTTACATCAAGCTGTCCCAAAAAAGTACATATTTTTTCTGACACAAAATGCGTGCCATTGTCTGTGACAATAACCTTTGGAGCACCCTCGATTGAAAAAATATTCCTCAAAAACGCTAACGTTGACTCTGTATCAGGAGATTCAATGAAACTATAATACATCCATTTGGAAAAATAATCCACCGCTAGTCAAATAAATTTTTTATCTTGATTAAGAACTGAGTACGGTCCGGAGAAATCTAGACCAATTTTTTCCCATGGGGAACTCGGAAATTCAGTAGGATGGAGCGGGGTTTTCAAAGTTCGCCAATGCTTATCTGATAACAAGCACTCAGGGCAATTATCGATGGTGGATTTCACCTGTGAATCTATCGCAGGCCACCAATAATGCTGCTTAATCTTCATTGCAGTCTTCGTGGACCCTAGGTGGCCTAAATGTGCGTTGTTTATAATTACAGCACGCAGATCAACCGGTGGAACAAACCTGTCCCCCCGAAGAACAACTCCATTTTCAACTGACAACTCACTTGCCACTTGAGCAAAAGCTCTAAGATCTCCGCCCAAATTCCTAGGTTCAGGCCATGAACTTGATGAATACTCAATTACTTTCTTTAGGACTGCATCTTTGCCACATGCGTCTTTCCATGCGTTCTCTGACAATATCGAATCATACACTTGAATCGCATCCACCACCGCAACACATTCCACATCATCCACCAAAACGTCATCTTCGTCATCCTTATCCATTAACAACCTTGATAAGCAGTCCGCTCTAAAATTTTTCCCACCTGGAATGTGTCTGACAGAGAAATTAAATTCTTGGACTTTGGAGACTAACCGCATAAGCCTAGCTGACATGCTAGCAGAATTAATATTATTAAAAATGTACACTAGCGGTTTATGGTCTGTTACTAACTCAAATTTCCGCCCCCAAATGTACATTTTGAATTTATGTATGGCCCATACACACGCTAGGGCTTCCCTCTCTATTGTGCTGTATAATCTTTCACATTGTTTCAATGATCTGGAGGCAAATGCCACGGTCTGCTTACGCCCATTTACGCTCTGACTCAGTACTGCCCCTAACCCAGACATGCTAGCATCTACTGTTATGGTGGACATACAATCATCTCTAAATGCGAACAAGGCTTGAGCAGAAACGATCAGTTTCTTAACCTTCCTGAATGCTGACTCCATATCATCACTCCACTTGAAACTATGTCCTTAAATCAGCAATCCACGCAAAGGCTCTACAGACTGGGCATAATTAGGTACAAACCTAGCGTAGTATTCCGCCAACCCCAGGAACGAACGCAAAGCGTCCTTATCGTTCGGAGCTTTAGCCTCTTCAATTGCCCTAATTACTGAAAATTTGGGTTTGATTCCATTCTCGGACACCTGTGTCCTAAATATTCCAGTTCCTGCACCGCAAATTTGCATTTGTCTGTTCTTACTGTCATTGCTCTGGATTCGAGAACAGCCAAAACCTGTCTTAAGATTTTATCGTGTTCCTCAAGAGACTTAGCATGGCTCAGGATGTCGTCCAAGTATGCCTGGACCCCCACGATCCCTTCGAAGAGGGTTTCCATTAATTTTTGGAACACGCTTCCAGCTGACGCTAACCCAAATGGCAGTCGAAGAAATTTATACGCCCCGAATGGTGTCACAAAGGTAGTTAAATCTTGTGATTCTTTTGACAATGGAACTTGGTGGTACGCTGATCTGAGGTCAATTAACGAAAACCACTTTGCCCCTTCTAAATTCGCGAGAAGTTCGTGGATTCTGGGCAGTGGGTGGCAATCCACCACTATATTCTTGTTGAGCGTGCGCAAGTCGGCACAAAGCCTAATTTCGCCAGATTTTTTTCGTGCAACTACAATGGGGGACACCCACTGCGAAGAATCCGTTGGGGTTATAATCTTTTGCTCGCACAAATTTTTCAACATGAGTTTAAGGTCCTGACGAACACTCATCGGGACCGAGCGAACCTTATGGGAAATCGGTTGTGCTCCTGGCATTAGTTTAATGTGGTGTTCCACCCCTCTAACTTTCCCAACCGTTTCCCTAAAAACAAGTTTAAACTCCCTTAAGAGGTCATGTAACTCGCCATTATTACCCGTTTCTATTGACTCGATGTTGCAAACAGGTAACTCTCCTAGCTTAATCGGGTTCTCGTCGCCCGGAACTAAATACAACCCCATACGGGCTAGATCCTTCCACCCAATTATATTCTTGCCCTTCTCTGCCACGTAAATTTTAGTCATGGTCTCTCTCCCCAGACATTGAACAATGCCAGAAAAGTACCCCAGCATATCTATATCTTTTTCCCCGAATGCTTTGGGGTGCACATCTGACATGAGTAAATCCTTGTCCTTCCAAAATTCGTAAAATGTCGTGTCTCTCAGAATAGTTATCGGTGACCCTGAATCCGCCATAACCTGTAATGAAATATTATCGATTACAGCAGCACATAAAGGACCCTTGATACAATACGATCCACAATCCAAAGTTACAATAACATTGTTCAATGAACTTGTACATGCATCCACCTCGGTTTCTAAACATTGAATATTAATTGGTTTCTTAGCATTCCTGCAAACCCCCTGAAAATGGCCTATTTTCTTGCAAATCACACACCGTTTCAAAAGTGCTGGACATCCCGGGAAATTAACAATGTGGTTTCTAGATCCACATCTATAACAGAACACATTTTGTTTTTTCTGTACAAATTTTGTACCCTTGGACTTCACACTGACTGACGCTAATGTATTTTCTTGATCTACCTTCGGTTCAATAACATTAATACCAGTTTTAGTGTCAGCTTGTATCACGTTACTTGTAATTGTTGAACGTTCAATGCTTAGGGCCAACTCGATGACTTCAGACAAAGGCGGGTTTTTACAACTCAAGATCCTTTGTCTGATTTTACGTGATACGCAATTGAAAACAAACTGGTCTCTTATATAGTTATCGGATAATGGACCAAATCCGCAGGTAGTAGCCAACACCCTCAGAGCGGAAATGTACTCTTCCACTTTCTCCTCTTCCTTCTGTTTCCAAGAGTAAAAATTGTGTCGTTCAAGCATAATATTGGGTTCATCTTCAAATTGCTTTTTGAGTCTAGCCACGGCCTCTACATATACATTCCAACGATTATCCCCGGACTGTGCAGCTGGTGGCGGAATAGGGACGATACTATCGAAGATTCTTTGAGCCGCCTGACCCAGGCACCCAAAAAGTATAGCGAACTTGCGAGCAGGAGAGTATCCGTCAGCATCTATCGCTACGAGGTGGTTCTCAAAAAGCCTAAACCATTCCATCCAGATAATAGGTGGACTACCAGGCTTGCTTAAAAATGGTGGTGGTTGAGTAAGGTTGAGGCCGAGTTGTTGATTGTTTGAAGACATTTCTTATCCTGAACGCTTATTCACCAAATGTCACACAAGTAATCCTAAAATGGATCAGTATGGACGTTGAATTATGTAATGTGTTGGTATAAGCTCATGAAAGTCTTTTTTTTTTTTTTCTTTAAAAAAAAAAAAAAATAATCAACTGTGAAAATGAACTCCAAGTATTCTGAATATATAATGCTCTCTTCTCTTTTTAAAAATAAATAATGATGTGTGTATCCTTGAAATATACACCGAATAAATAAAATCCAGCAAATAGTCTCTTCAAAAAGACTAGCGATGCGCTGCTAACATGAAACGCCTGCTTTGTACCAATTATGACGTGCGTGTCGTTGAGATGCAACACGCAGGCAGGCAGCAGCCGATTCACCCTTTAAGCCGGTAGAGTTGCAAAAGTTTATCCCAATCCAAGATGGCGTCACGTTATTAACGTGTCGACGTCACTTGGAGGAATGGTTCGGTAGATATGCGCATGCGCGGGGACACGATGATCTCCCAACCATCGATGAATGAGGAACGCCCAATTAAAACCTCTTTTAATTTACCTCTGGATGTTCTTTCATTACCCAAGAGGCGATCGACGAAGTCCTAACTTGATGGCATCCACATCGACGGCGCTGAAACTTCGCACAGGGAGCGTGCCGAAATTCACCAAAATCCGCGTGGTTCGACGGGTGGAGTAAATCCCGATCGTCGCCAGATGAAACAAGTTGCAGAAGCGCGGTGAGTAAACTTGGTTTATTTAAATCCGTGGAAATACACTCCACCCGCAGCAAGAGCGTCCCCTCAGTTAGACGTCCGAACGGCAACTGCTAAAATGCCATTCGAATGTCCACGAAGAAGAACGCCATGCCCCGGGCTACATTTCAAAGGTACACAATACATAACATCTAGAAAAGGCATCGCGCGCCTTACACTCTAACATGGCGCGCGATACCGAATCGCTACACTACAAGGTCACAAAATACTTTTTCTGGATGGATTCTTAAGGGATTTTGACATTCTGGTCCTGATTTCGAGTTTTGGGCAGCCGCAGCTCATGCACGTAAGAGCGGTGGGACCATGTTTTCCCTTGTCATTGTCTGTCAAAATACCCCCCACATGGCCCCACCGCTCTTACCTGTACGGGCCACGGCTGGTTTTGGAGGTGGGTGTCTCCATCACAACCGTGGCAGATAACCTGTCCACCTTATTTTATGTGTCATCGGACCTAATGCTCATATGATAATGCGGATGGGATAGCCGCTAAGTTTGTAACAGAGTAACACATCCGCCAAATTTGTTGTGATGATAAACAGGCTGTGCCATAAATGTTTCAGATAAAATGTGCTACATGCATGCGATGTCTCAACATAAATTACATGAACCCTTAATAACAACTGTCAATTGGTATTATTTATGTGTTTTAATTTAAATGAGCCCCTAGCAACAACTGCAGATATTTACTATTCATAAGTTTTGTCATAGCTCTTGTCTAAACATAATTCAGAATGCCATTTTTTGAGAGATTGAAACGTACTTCATCTCTGTTTCTTGTGCTACTTTCCAGTTCGATTTCAGTTTGTATTTTTTACTTACTTCTAATGTAGCACAGGTAATTGTTATTTTAGCACAAGCTAAAGGTAGACAATTTTTCTCGTAAATACCTCTGTGTTTAATGAATGCTTGTTGCTTTTCTCATATATTCCATAATTTTTTATATCTCTTGGTAGGTAACGCAAAGAAAAATAGTTACGTTAGAAGGTAAATATCATACATCCTCATTAGTAGCATATTTGAGTGATTAAAGACTTTATTTAAAACATATATTAATAATGAGTTTTCTTTTCTAGAGGAACGAAGATATATGAAAGTCCATGTGGGACCAAGTTCACATGGATAGTCCCGGAAGAGAATTATCCATCTCCATCAGTAAACATCTTGAGATGATTTTATTTTCCTTCTCTCATCTTATTTCCTCCCCCCTTTTGTGTATCCATGTCTACCCAGTGCAGTCGATGTGTAGGCGAATCCACGTCACGTCACACTCGAAGAACTCAGCACAGTCCGCAACCCACAAGTTCGACTTTACAGTGCTGACACTTACTCTGTCTGCTAAAATTAAACGTTAATGTAATTGACCTACAATTATTGCCAATTTTTTTCGTTCGAGATTTGTTGGCAAGGTTAAATTGGAATGCCAAATCCCCTCAAGAATCTCTATGGGGAATGAGAGAATTTAACAAACCTTTTTTCAAATGGAGTGCAGATGCTATTGTAACTGAGCAGGATAACACTGCGGGCCAGTTCCTGCTGGGATTTGGTTCTCCAAACATTATTGCTTTGGACTTCTCAGTGGTGAACCATTGTTGGAATTTGTAGGTCTTTCTTATTTGTGCATAACTTCTATGAGTGGAACTCATTATAAGCATCAAGGGAAGACTGCCGCCAACTGACGATGCAACACTGAGGCAGAATATTGAGCTGAGGATCCCTGGCTGAACACCTATGGAACAAAAACAGTTTCATGGTGTGACAAAAATACTTTGGGTCTGATTTCAATGTCGGTCGGAAAGCCTCTGACTGCTGGTCAGAGGCTTCCAGACCGTCAGCGTAAGTTTTTAACTCCGACTGCCGTATTTCAATGATGGCAGTCGAAGTCCAAACCGCCTAGGGAATGTCACTCAGTTCAGATGGGCACAAGGAGCCCGTCGGCCAGTCGTAAGGGCCTCATAATCCCTAACAGATGGCGTTTCTGCTGCCGGGATTATGATGGCACTTTCCGACATCAGTTCCATGTCAGCCTTTCTGACATGGAACTGTTATGTTATGTTATCGGAGCTTATAGCATGCACGGATACTCCAAAGAGTGTCCCGGTGCAGACCTTGAGAAGTGAAGGGTGACTGGTTAAATAAAAAGGAAAGTTTTCAGTCTTTTTTAAAAAAGAGTGGGGTCCTGGATGCTGCGAAGAGCAAATGGAAGTGAATTCCAGGCAGCAGCAGCCCTGAAAGCAAGAGAGCTTCCACCCATCCTTGGCAAACGTAAGCGAGGAATATGTGCGAGAAGCTGAGCGAAGCTGTCTCGCTAGGGTGTAGAACATAAAGCGTTTCCTTAAATAGATTGGGCCGGAGTCATGTACTGCACGGTGCGCCAGGACCAGGGCTTTGAACTTAATCGTTCGGCTACAGGCAACCTGTGGAAAGTGTGCAGATGCTGCCTTACACTGCTTCTTATTGGTATGTTGAAAAGAAGCCTGGCCGCAGCATTCTGGACTACCTGCAGTCTGTTAAGCAAGTAGCCTGGTAGGCCAACATACAAGGCGTTGGCATTGTCAATACACAAAAGTATCAAGGCCCGAGAGACCATTTCTTTGGCGGCCCTAGGGAGGAGGGGTAAAGGTTTTCTGAGGGATTTGAGTATCCCGAAGCAGTTCCCAGCAAGTTTCTTAATCTGAGTGGAGAAAGACAAGTTCTCTTTGAACCAGACCCCAAGATTCTTGGCTGGTTGCCCTTTTGAGGCCGGCAAAGGATAGTCAGCCAGCCAGAGTGCTTCCCTAAACTGAGGTGGGAAACTACCATAAAGGAGGATTTCAGATTTGTCCTTGTTACATTTAAGTTGTGCAGGGGAAAGCCAATGAAAGACAACTGTCAGGCAGTTTTTTGCAGAGGAGGTGGAACACTCAGCTTTTCCCCAAGTAAACGGGAGCTGTGTGTCATTAGCATAAGAAATAATTTTGGCACCAAGATCCTTCACCAACTGAACCAAGGAAGTCACATAAATGTTAAAAAGAAGGGGGCTCAATGAGGACCCCTACGGCACCCCAGTGGACACCCTCTGCAGTGTCAAGACGAATGAGGGGAGCCATATCTGTTGCGTGTGATCCTCCAAGAATTATTTCAACCAGCACCAGGCAGTGCTGGATATTCCTTTGTCCGCAAGTCGAGCAAGCAGCAGGGAGTGGGGTACGGTTTTGAATGCTGCCTAAAGGTCCAGCAAAATCAGAGCTGCCCTTCCGCATTCCCGAATGGCTTCCGAGACTTCCACTAGAGCTGACTTGGTACTATAGGAGGCTCTGAATCCAGATTGGGCTGGATGAAGTAGGCCCGAGCTTTCAATTACGTCTGTAAGTGGTTTATTAAAAACATTTTCACAGACTTTCGCCATGCTGGGTAAAAGGGAGATGGGACGGTAGCTCGCTGGGATTAGCAGGTCTAACGATGGCTTTTTAAAAGTGGCAGAATCTTAGCCTGTTTTCATGCAGCAGGAACAAGGGCTTCCTGGAGGGACAAATTGATGAGCCTGTTTACTTCCGGGTTAATTGTCTCTGCGACTGAAGCCAGGAGTCGAGCTGCACAAGGGTCAGATAGAGAGCCTGATTTCAATGCCTTGAGGACCCTAAGTCAGTCCTCCAGATTGATTGGTGTAAAGGCCATCAGAGAAGGAGGTGGAACAGGCGGACCTGCCGGTGGTAGGGTCGGGGCCAAGGCCTGGTTGCAGATAGTGAACGACGACTGTATAGATCGGATCTTATCCATAAAGAAACTTGAACAATGGAGAAGCTCTCCTTGGAGTTATTTCTGGCTAGATTAATGCGAGCCGTATAGTAAAGGCTTTTAGCATGGGCTACAGCGGTATAATACATTTTCTGGGATTTCCTAAGCGTCAGCTTCGCCAAAGGACAAAAATCATTCCGCCAACAACGCTCCAATTTTTTGAATTGCTGTTTCAGTTTTTTAAGTTCAGGCGTAAACCAAGGTTTTGAGGGAGAATCCCTCGACCGCCTGTGGAGGGGCGAAGGAGAAAGGAGATCCACCGCTTGCATGATCCAACTGGAAAAGCTAGCGAGCGCTCCCTCTAGATCATTAGAAAGAGCTGGCCTTGACCCAGCCAGAGCACGGCGAAAGTTAGGGGGTCGATTTTGGCGGAGGCAGGACCTTGACCAGCCCGGTCCGGTAGATTATTGCCATCAGAAACCCAGGAAAAATAGGACAGGAAATGGTCGGACCAAAGCACCGGCAGAGGATCTTCAACCGAAATGGTAAAGTTGGAACAAATGAGATGAAGAATATGACCGCCAAGATGAGTCGGTAGATTAACCCATTGAGTGAACTGCTGTCGGAAGGTGTTTTTTGGGGCCTCTAGCAGGGACCCCATCTCTTCCTGGCCTCCGGTTGTGGTCCAGGGGGTCACCATAGTGCCCCCCCCTGAAAATCCCTGCACCATGTGGAAGGCACAGCAAACTCTAATTTCTCTATGGGAGTTTGTGCTGCCTGCAGTTTTCTGCCCGCCGTACCAACTCCCATGGGAGTTTGCGACTGCACCATGTGTTGCCGCATCGTAATGAGGTGTGCGGAACCGCCGATCAGTAGGTTCTCACACAGAAACGTTGTTGGTTGGAGGCAACTCCGGCCGACATTGAAATCAGCCCCATAGTGTAGGAAGCTGGTTCTCCAGCGCACTAAAATGAAGAACACTGTGCAGAGAGTCCAGTGGGTCCCAGAGTGGTACACAGAGGCAAAAGTAGATAAAGCTAACTCTCTATTTGTGGTAGTGATGTCGAGTAGTTCGGCTTATCAGAGGGTAGAGCTAAGAATATGTTGCAATCACACAGGCAATAAATGAGACACACTCAAGAATAAATAGACCAATTTGCAGAAATAACATTGATTTTTATATAATTTATAAGACAAAGAACTTTGTTCATAGGTAAGTACTTTTTTCGTAATGAATTTTCAAAGTTTGGACAATAACTCACTGTTATGTGCACTTACGCACAATAAAAGTCTATGGGAAAAAAAACATGCATATATAATCGTTCAGTCAGTTCATTGGTTTCACCTTCGGGGTTTAGGGTAGCAGCAGGTCAAGGTCCAATTCCACCAGCAGATCGTCAGGAGTTTCGCGGAGTTGGCCCGGGAGCAGGGTGCTGAGGTCGTTGGAAGCTGGTGCGCTTCAGAGAAGGGGGGCACCTCAAAACAGGCTGCACAAGGGGACTTACAGGTAAGTCGAGGTGACCCCAAATGAGGGATTGGGTCACAATAGCCTCAGGACCACAGGATCACAACTAGTTCATCTGTATCCAGGCTAGGAGGTCTGGGAGCAGAGCAGATAGGTCAGTCGAGCTCTGTGCTTCAAGATGGCCTTTGCGGTCAGGGGCAGGCAGGTTGCATGGATGATTTCTGGACAACCGGGCCACTCATGAATTGGATCTCAGAGATCTTGATGTCCCTCGACTGGTGCTTGCTTCCTGGGAAGGTGGAGTTTTGGTAGGATCCTGGTGTCCTCTCAATTGGTAGAGGGACAGATCTGACCCTCCAGAGCTGGCTTACCTCTTCTTGCTGGGGTGCTGTGTTGGAGTTGGTAGGGAGCATCACGTCAGTAAACCGGACTCTGTGGGGTCGGTGCCTGCGGACTTCAGGGGATTAGTCTACTCCAAGGCAGTTCTCTGGTGATTGGAAAAAGGGCTGTAGGTGCTCTGGGGTTTTCTGGAGGCCTCACAGCAGCAGGACAAGGCAGCACACCACAATGGTCGAATCATTGAGACAGCAGGGAGGATTTTGTGCCGGAAATTCTGCAGCAGGCACTCTATTCTTGAGTAAGCAACATTTTGTCTATTGTCTTCTTAGGTCCATGGAATCTGAAGTTCAGGGTCCAGGGGTGCCACCTAAATGCTAAATTCAGGGGCGTTTACAGGGGGAGACAGGTAGTAGGCAGTGGGTGTCTGCCCCCTCTATGGGACCACTTCCTTTGGGGAGTGGGCACAACCCGATTACTAACTGGCTAATTCCCTCTCAAACAAGATGGAGGAAACTGTAAAGTGGGATCCACTTCACCTTTGGGGTGGTGCTGGCTGAATGTGGGCCCACTTCCTAATCTAACCAATTTTACCATCTGTCCTCCCACCATATGTGGAGCAGGACAGAGGGGTTGGCGTCTCCACTATCTGGAGGTACCTGAGTTGCATTTCAAAGGTGGCATCGCCCTTGAAGGTTCCCACCTTGGAATGTCATACCAGCCTGTAGGAGGTGTAAAGCATACTAGGATTTGTTCCTGGCCTCTGAGAGTGCAGGTTCCCCCCACATGAGGACAGAAACATGCCTGGTAGTAGCAGGCTGGCTAAGACCACACCAGTGTTTGGTAGGTTTTCAGGGAACATCTAAGGTGTCCCCAGTGTGCATTTATTAAAATATCCAAACACTGGCATCAGTGTGGATTTATTAAGATGATATGTTTGGTACCAGACACCCCTGGGTACAGTGAAGCCATCATGGTGCCGGGTAACTCGTAATGATGGGTGTCCAGCCCATGTCCTCTCTTGCTTTCCTGCTCACTTCCAAGAATGGACTTAGATATTGTGCGGTCATATTGTGAGAAGCTGGCCTGGTATATTATGTAAGTGGGCACCTTGAACCAGTCCAGACAACCCTTATGGTGATTTAAGACATCTTAGACAACCTTAGAAAGCTCTCTAAGTGGTAGCAGTGGAGAGCAGCCTTCAGGTTTAGTCCAGAAGGAGTGTAAAGCAGCTTGGTTTACCAGAATGTTATCTTATAGTATAGATTAAGTGAAAAGAACCACACCAAGTATTTATAAAAATATGTATTTATTAAATAGTACTCTCTAGTGTGTTCAAATATCTCCTACATGGAGATAAACCCAATGCACACAATACTTTAGCAAAGAAACGCAGTATATAGCACAAAATACACAGTGGGCCCCAGGGGGACCAAACCATATACTAAGAAAGTGATGTAAGAACCACGACTTGGATCAAGAAAGGGTCGGGAGGACGTAGAAGTGCTGGGGATCCAAGGAACCACCCAAGGTGAGTAGACAGGGACTCCACGGAGAGCATGTGCAGTGTGGGAGCACAACCACTTTCTCCGCACAACTCTACGTGTAAGTCGCGGTTGGATTTTTAAAGATTAAGGACCATTGCCAGTCGACCCTAAAGAAACCCTGTGGAAGACAGAAGGTTGGAAAGCCACCCCACCTGTGGATACCCTAGTACTCACGTTACCTACACCAGGGAAGCCGGGTGCATACGTGTGAAGTGGTGTCTGAAACCGTCGTCGAATCCAATGGAGGACTTCATGAAAGTGCCGTTGCTGAAGAAGGAGAAAGAGTCCGGTGGAATCCGAAGGTAGATTCTAGATGAGAGATACCTGCAAGCAGAGGTGACAGAGTCTATGTCACTCAGGAGTGACCCGGAGAATTGGAAGAGGAATTCCCTCCGATGTCAGGTGTTGCAGAATGGGTGACGATGACCTTGACTCTGCAGCTGTGAGGACCAGGCAACACTGAGGAGGACCAGGAGTTGTAGACGAGCTGTCCCATGAAGGATGTCGAGTGCTGAGGGGTTGGTGTCTGGCGGGAACACCAACAAGCCTTGGCAAATGCAACCAATGCAGGAAGTGAAGAAGGAGCAAGTCGGGACTAGCAATTTCCAGGGGACTCACAACAAGCAGGGGAGTCATGGCAGGTCCTGAGAAATCAGGGTAGCCCAAAAGAAACAAGTGTGACCCTCAAGTGGACCCACAGGCCAGAGGCACTGGAGTCACTGGAGGACCTCAAGTAGCTCACCAAAAGATGCAGGTAACGATGCACACGATGTGGTGTGGCTGAAGATTCTGATCACTGGAGGTCCTCGAGACTGGGGCTACTTGGAGCCCAAAGATCTTCTTGGAAGGAAGCCAACAAGCCTTTGAAACTGCAGGTTGACGCGGGGCACAGGCATTCAGTTATTGCAATCCCCACAAGGGATACTGGCCTCAATCTTGGTGAGAGGGCAGGCCTTAAGAGCTGTGGAAAACCACAACCTGTGATGCAGAACCTTACAGAGTCCAGAGGAGCTAAGGATCAGCAGACCGGTCGACTTAGTTGCTGTGCCTGCGAATGCAGGGAGTGACTCCTTCACTCCAAGGGAGATTCCTTCAAATGTCTTTGATGCTTCACAGACCTTGGCAGGTTCCTGTATGATGTACAGGCACAGACGATGCAGCAAACTGGAAGGGAGATGAAGTCAGGCCCAAACGAAGTCCAGCGAAGCCCAGAGTGCCCAGACGGTAGAAGAAGAAGGGGTGTCTGATCTGAATCTTATCTCACGGCGAATCTACAGACCTACACCGAGGTAAGCCCTTAAGTACCCTAGGAAAAGGGTGGTGAGGATTCAGGGGACCCTCCCTGGGGAGGGTCTGGATAGGGGGAGGTTACTCTCATGTCCTTTCTCCGTTTCGCGCCGAGCAGGAGCCAATGACTCCCAGTACTGGTTTGAACTGGACTATGCACAGGGACACCAAATGTGCCCCTCATGCAGACCGAGTGGCGCTGGCAAGTGCACCCACCCCACCCCAATACACTAAATCCTACATGAGAGGTGGTCACACCTCCCTGTGACAAGATGCCTATTGTTCTGCATTTCCCTGCTCGAGCTTGGCTCAGCAGCAGGAGTGCAGAATCATGTCTCTGTTCAGCAGCAACCTTTTTGTGCTGTCTGGGTCAAGAAGGCTGGTACCGGGAACACTGAGAGTCTAACGGAAGACTCGTCTAGTGCTTGGAATCATGACTCCCACTTCATTTATGGTGTAGGGTATGATTCCAACATGTTTGATACCAAACATGATAGTATTCGTATCAGCCAGTTTTGAGATGGTCATCGAGTAATTACGGGGTGCCTCGCTATATAGTATATGGCTGCTTCACTGGCAACCTGGTAGAATGGACTCCATAGGCTGCAGGGGTGTCCTGCTCATGCAGGGGCACCCTCTCACTTAGAACCAAGCACCCTGCCTCCAGGATTGCAAAGGCCTTCTATAGGGGCGACTTATAGGTTTTAAGTGCCCGTGATCCCAGATACAGGAAACCTATATCTGTAGTAAGTGGTGCGAGCACCAACTTACACAGGCTGCAATGGCAGGCCTGTAGTTCCATTTTGAATGGTCTCTCATGGGTGGCATAATACATGCTTCAGCCCAGTACTCTGGGGTACCTATGCCCTGGGTACATGTGTACCATATACTAGGGACATATAAGAGTACCCCAGTATCCAATCTGGGGTCTACCTAAGTATTGAACATAACAATGTAGGGAGAAAGCGAATAGACTGGGGTCGTGATTAGCAGGATCCCAGTCACTAGTCAAATACAGCTTAGCACCAGGCAAGAAGTGGGGGCAACCATAGCAGCAGATCCTACTTTTCTAGACATATCTACTGAGGCAGATATGACCACACACGTGATATAACCATAGTTGCCCACTCTGCCTCTAACTGGAGGCGGCTGGCTGAAGGGTTCCCTGCTAGGGGCCCCCAAAGTGGCTTTCCGACAGGTTTTCCATGTCGGAAAGCCCGGCATGGAAACTCTGCCGTAAACCGCCATTGTAATCAGGATGGCGTAAAACGCCGTCCATAGGGATTACGTGCTGGTTCCACTAGCAGGCGGGTATCTTGAGCCTATAGGAAGCCAGCCAGAATGTCTGGCTGGTTTCAAAACCGACAGCTTCCATTGTAATGAGCCTGTCAGTTTTGAAACCGCAATGAGGCTCGGAAAGCTTCTTGAGGCCCAAAGTATCCAATCAATCTTGAAGTATGGAAGGTTTATTTGTGATACCTAATTTAGAGTTGGCTTCGGAAAAAGATGTGCTGTTGCTTGCAGAGATCCTTCTGGAGATATCTGAAGTCTTCTGAAGGCCATAAAATTATTGTTCAGCTCTCACATCAAGATAAAGAAATCTTAGCAGACTTGAATTCTACCATATGTGCAATAGCTTTTCTTACATCAGCAGCATGTAAACAAATAGGATGCTGCAATTGCTGCATACCATAACCCTCTACAACACTGATCTGGCATGAGCCGAACCCTAGACTGGGTATCTTTGAATGGATTGGCAGCTGTTCCTAAGGCTTTACGACCATCGACTAAATGGATTCCCTCAACTCACTTTTAAAATCCTGGAAAAAGGGAAATGGTAAGGTGGTAAAGAGTGGTGGAACCCTGGATACAATTTCCCAACGAGGACAAAATAAAATGCAAATGCCTCAAAATTACTTTTCAGCGTCATAGAGAAAGTAAAAAGATGAGGCACAGAAGTTGGTTTTGCTTATGGAAGGCCAGACGTGTTGCAGGAAAACTCAAAATCATATTGTGCCTGGACATTTAAAACACCACAAAAACAAATCTTTGGTCCCTAAATGCATAAGAATGAATTGTATGGAAATAGTCTCTTGAGATTTGGACTGTGTTCAGTTTATCTAGTTTATGAGGGTCATGTGACACAATTACAGAAGACAAGATTAGGCATCTATTTTTAGATAAAAGCGATGCCCTCATAGGGGTCAAAATGCACTACAAAAAATAACACACTGAAAAGATGTTAAGGGCCAGACATAGTTATTAAACAGTGTCACTAGCATATTATGACATAGTGTTCTAGTACAATACTTGCAGTGCGAAACATCTTTATGCCGGGCTGAGACCAGGCTGTGAGACTGTGAGAGAAGACCAAAAGTACTTATATAGTGTAAAGACCAACTCAGCTGCTAAATTGACTGATGGCTGCTGGTCACCCAGTCCCTGGACCGAGGTACATTATGATCAAGACAACTTCATGAAATCCTATAGGGGTTATTTTCTGTAAGTTGTACATCTTTTGTGTGACATGTTTGCTGTTGTATTGTGAGATGGCCAGAGGCTGCTAAGGGTGTCAGACTGCGTTCATACTCATTAACCGCACAACCTCAGCAATGTCTGAGTACGAGTGTATAGATGGATACATGGCTGTGAATAGATACATAGATGAATGGAAGTTGGATGGAGTACATTGATGAATGGATGAATGAATGTCATTGCTCAGCTGAACAGATTTGTGGATGAGTATATTATTTTGCAACTATGGAAACCTGGATCAGTGTCACTGAATATCTGTATGTATGCATGTATGTACCTAGGCATGTATTTATGTATGCATATACTATTTCTTTAGCCCGAACCCATCCAAAGGACAACGGAACACTGCCGTGGTCAAAGACAAGTATAAAGTCAATGAGTAATAGGAGTGGAAGCTGGGTGTGGATGATTAATGATTTAAGATGTAGCGTTCTTTAAAGAGGTGAGTCTCCGACTCTTTCCTAAATTAAAGCAGCGTTGAGGGGTCCAGAAGGATACGGGGAGGGTGTTCCAGATTCTCACTGCATAGGTGGAAAAAGCCTGCTCACTTGCATAGATAAATTAATGATGGATGAATGAAGGCATTGTGTGGATTATTGGGGAATGATTCTAATTGGGTGGACAAATAAATGTCGGGGTGTGGGCAGATTGAGGAGTGAATGCCTAGAAGAGGATGCAAAGAAGGATGAAGGCATTATGGTGGAGCATGAAGTCAGTGATGTGGAGGGATACATGAGTGAGTGGGTATGTTAGCAGGGGAAGATTATGTGAGAGTTTTTAGAGTGGAGGAATGGATAAAAGCAAAGGTGCGGAATGATGGATGAATAAGTAAATGTTTGGAAGTGGGAGGGAGAAGGGATGGATGGATGGATAGACGGATTGATGGGTGTACGGATAGATAGATTGATGCCTGGGTATGGGTGGATGCATGAATGGATGTGAGTCTGTGCAATTGCATGGTGCTGTGTGTGGCTGGTTGGGTTGACTAATGGGAGTCTGTGGATGTATGGATGTATGTATGATGAATGCATGCAAAGATGGATTAATCAATTGATTGATAGATAGGTGGGTTGATGGAAGAAGAAGGAATATGTATTGAATGTAGGGAAGATCAGTGGGAGTGGCGGGAAAATAGTGAATATTTACAACTGAATGGGAGGAGTTTATGGAAATTTAAGGAAGGGTTTGTAAGGGCTGTGCTGGAACAAAATGCACTCCCATTAAAGAGTAAGATAATTCAATTCACAAAATACAGTTCTAGTTCTATTAAGACCCTAATTTTGAGAAAAAAAAACATGCTCAAGCGTACTCCAGTCCAAAATTGGAGTAAATCAAGCACTGCACATGACCAACCTCTGTTAATGTATACAGTACACTCTCGTAGAAAAGAATGGAGACAGGGAAACAAATGGACAGTGTATAGGAACTAATGTTCAATAAATGAAATTAATTTGACATTTAAAAGCATATGTTTCTTCAGTGATAACAAATATAAATATATATATATATAGATTATTTATTTTTAAAAATATAATAAACTTAATTTATATAGATTTAAAGTTCGAACATTTAAAAAGTATAGTGTTTTTAAATCAATTAACGGTTTTAACTTTTAATTAAAATGAAATGAAATATAAAGGTTAATGAGGGTGAGCAGTTTTAAAGTATTATTTAAAAATTAATAGTTTTATAAAAAATGTATACATTTTAATTATGTTATTATTTAATTCACGTTTAACTTGATGAGGTAATATCCTGTAAAAAATATGTTATTCCAGGTTAATAATAAATATAATAAACTTTGGTAATTATCACTATACTTTCCCGTGGAAAGAGCTCCACCTCAGTGATGGGAGATCTTTAGCAACAGGTGAAAAGTTACTAGTAATTTTACCTTCTTAAATTCTGTTTTTGGGAGCCCCACCCCATGCATGTAAGTTTATACTTGGGTTAAAATCTCTTTTCAGAAACGGTGAACAGCAAAGGAGTGGGGCGTTCCACTAAGGTGTAAGAGTAATATACACATGAGTAAATATGTATATTTATTTACCTTTGTGGTCTGAGCCCGCGCTCATACACTGACTGAGGCAAAGGAGACTGCCATAGGCGAATGCTGCTGTAGGCAATCTTCAGGAGTGTTGTATGATATTAACATTCCCTGCCACGTATCATTAACAACGCTGCTGTACCGCAAACTTCTCTGTTATATGGCTTCGAGAGATTGCCATGAATCCACCTAAACCCTCATTAAGGTAACTTAAAAGTAATCAGGGCTGCAGGGCCTAATTCTATAGGTGCAATGCAATCACGGCTATATAAAGGCATCTAAAACATAAACTCTGTCTATGTGTACTGGTTGCAGTACAATGCACAGGGGAGGGACCTCGCATTCAGAAGCCAGATTAAAACATTCAACTAACTGCAGTAAACAGATGAGCTTTATGTACACTAATAAAGAAAACCTTTCCCCCAAAGCACCACTACCAGTACGGTCCATTTCAAAACACAAATGTGAAGTGTGCTGTTTATGTTAAAGAAGAGACTTGTAGGCGATTGGGAAACTAAAATTTGAAAAGTGTACAACAAACCCCGTCGTGAACACATTGTCGGCCAAGTGCGATGGCGCAGCAGCAGGGAATCCCCGCAGCACGGGGGTTCGATACCCACATCAACACAATTCAATCACAGAGGCGGGAGTTCTGAGAAAATCTATCAGCACCGCCGCTGACCTGCAAGCGGCCGCGTGGCGCGCGCTATTGGAAGGTTGCCGCCTCCCCGAGCGAGCTATGATTGATAACGGGATTTTCCGTGTCCGTGGACGGCTGATAAATACATCCTCTCCCCGCTGTCTTGTCTTACCTGCCACACCGGGTCCCTCTGCTCCGGGAAGAGCTCGAAGTACTTGTGCGCCAGCTGCACGGGCGGCAGGGTGTGCAGCCTCAGGTTGGTCCAGCGCTGGACGAAGTTGGCCAGGTTAACAAACGTGTACAGGCCCAGGCGGTCATTGCCGTAGTTGGACAAGTGGGTCATGAAGATACTGATCTGAAACCAGAAGTTGGACAGGGTCAGACAAAGGGAATGTCAAACTAATCAACAAGCGTTGAGAGGCGCAGGCATCAAACAGAAAGGCGACCTCTCCTGGTGCAAAAAAGAAGAATGTATGGCGCAGTTTCTTGGGCTTTCCACAGCTGCAATATTCGCTGAAGAACCACAGGGTATTTCTAGTCGGTTGATTGAGTAGTTCTATTTTACGAGATTAACAGTTTTTTTTTTTTGCAGAGTTTTATATAGCGCGAACTTGACCCGAATCCAATCAGGTATCTGAGCGCTTTACATAGCACCAGTTACGTTACATGAGGACACACATTCATATTTTGTTAGGCATGGGGAGATTAAGTGATTTGCCCAGAATCACAGGATGTTCAGTTTCATTGCGGAGACTTGAACCCATTTCCCCAGGTCGAGCGCCCTAGCCCTTAGGGCAACTCGTCTCCCCAATGTCAATGTTTATGTCAATAATATTTATTTTTGAGTCTAAGCAATAGTAATGCAGAATTGTGCAGCCCTGTGTTTACAGTGTGTTGCTCCAACAGTGTCATCAGTAGCACTTGCTCAAAAAAAGCGCAGCCCTGCGTTACTTTGTGTTTGGTGGGCATTGCATGGATGGAGCTGACAGTGCTTAATTTGCGCCGGTGGTTTCCAGTGCTTGGCACCAGACAATTAATTTGTCAGCACTGATACCTATGACCGTCTGACACATGGTGGCGCTGTTTGTTAAATTCAGAGATGATCACAACAACTGTCGTTTATTAATTCAATATACATTAAGAATGACTACTACCTGCTGCCAAAGCCATTCTTTTAACTTTTGGGTACGTTATGCTGTTACTGTAATTATCAGATGCAATGGGGGGGGGGGGATGGTGCAAGCGGAAGTGGCCTGCTGACTAGAGCCATGACACTTATTTTGTTTTTCAAATTATGCACTGGTGAAGCCTGGGAGTTTCAATGCATTCACCCATTTATTTTGACACAAACCTAGATTTACAAAGACTTATAAAGCTGGGTTTGTGCCAAAATGGTGTGCCTACCCGACAGAGACATGACAAAGAGGAGAAATAGCTTTATTACTCCTCGTTAATTCCTCTTTCCATGTGTGCTGCAGTACACATAGAAAGAGAAATATGCTACCGCTCATAATGCAGTCATCCTTTAGGTATGGTGCATGGGTGACTGCTTTGCAGTGGCATAATGAATCTTGAGGGGGCCCCATGCAAAGTGACTAGAGGGGCCCCCTCCTGGACTTACTCAGGAGCTCTCCGGCCAGGGTATTGGGGGGCTGGAGCTTGGGCCCCTCCACACTGCAGGGGCCTTTGTTATACCACTGCTGTTTTGGCGTCAGACTGCCCGCAGAGCACCAGCGTGAAGAGACAGCAGAAATGCCCCATATCTTTGTAAATATGGAGGGGCAGATTTACAAGCCCCTTGCGCTGCCGGTTTATCACATTGTGTGACGCACCGGTGGCCCAACCTGCTAAGTGATATTTACAAGAACAAGAGCAGGTAAAGAACAGGTAAAGTCACCCTTCGTGACTTAACCTGTGCTTGTAAATATCGCCCCTGTTCACACAACACCCATGTCTACAGATGCACTACCATATTTACGAGAAATCGTAAATCTGGAAATGCGTCAGAATGCTATGCCACCCTAGGGGTGGCGTAGCGAGGTTCAACGAGGAGAAATGTTTTCATTTCTCCTCGTTTTTTTCCTCTTTTAATGTGTGCTGCATTCTACAGCACACATTGGAATATGAAATCACCTCAATTGATTGTTTTTGTGCAGGAAGTTGCCCCTTCCTGCACAAAAACAATCTCACTACGACACAGGCATCCTTGCACCATGGTGCAAGGGTGCCTGCACCAGCGCATGGCAGGAGTTTGTGCACCAGTGCAGGGGGAAGCACAGAGATGCGACATATTGTAGTAAATATGTCGCATCCCAGTGCTTCGAAACTAACCCAGCACGGCGCAGCAAAATGACTTGTGGCACAGCGCTGCTTTAGTTTCTTGTAGATCTGCCCTGGAGAATTTCTGCCCCTTCACTTTCAACCAACACAGTTTAGCAAGTTGCCTTGCTGTCCTGCATTGCATGAAAGAACAGTAAATCTGCCCCTTCGTGTCTGGCACTATGTCACTCACAGCAATTTTGAAGTGCATTCATGTCAACTTTTTGGTGCAAAAAAACTAAATGCAAAATTTGATTGATGCTGCTATTTGCAGCACTTTGAGTTAGACAGCTCCTCCGCAAAAGAATTGTGTCCTTAGCCTGCTGATAATCACAATGAGGCCCAGCTGCGTACAATGCAGTTTAAGTTATTTAAGATGTCATGTTCCAACATTCAATTTGGTTACATATGGTGCAGCAACAGAAATGCATAGATATACACTCTATATATTTCCAACAGCTTGACAATAAACTATCCACACAGCAGATTACATTGGAGCTCAAAATCCTATAATCTTTGCAAAGTGGGCACGAATGGATGGGAGAAGAGCAAACACCGTCAGACTCCAGGCTAGGCCTGGGTGGTGAACTCTGCTCCATTCGTGGAGTTCGCAGAGATCCGAAAACGTGGAGCAGAGTTTTTTTCCCACTCGCTCTAGCCAACGGTAAATTGGCGAACACGAGCGAGGAAAATCCACTGCTACACTGCTTTCTAGCAAGATTTCTCAATGAGGGCAGTCGCAGATGGTCGCTACAGCTCGAGTTGAGAAACCTTCCGTTTGCATTGAGGAAGCTGCCTCTCCCTACTCGAGCGGCAGAAAGATGCTTTGCCCTCTTGCGCATGAAGGCGTGATGCCATTCTCGCTGATTTTGCAGCGTGGGACAAACACCCAGTGCCAAAGACAGTGCGAACAGCGCAAGGTTAAGCACTCCGCTGCTCACGCAACTCAACATAGCTTGGCAAAGTTTTTTGTCAGTTCCTGTAGTTCAGCATAGGGACACTTCACCCAGGCCTAATCCAGGCAGAGCCATCTCATTTAAAGCTACGCAAAGTAGCATGACTGCGTGACATCCGACCACCAATTGAAAACAGGTGAAAACAATGGGGAAAATGTAAATCAAATTATGTTTCCACACACTACATAAAATGTATGCAAACATGCATATATTTTCAGATTTTGCCTTAGCTGATGCATGCTTAGAGCTTGAGTAGAAAACTCACACAAAACACAACTTGCTCAACTTTGCCCTGTAGTGGAACACAAAATGGTGTTTACCATTGCACTAACTATGTAGTTCTAGTACGAGCATGAGTGATGACATCATTGGCATACAAAGTACAGTAAATAGAGAGCTGCACAATGTATTGCTGTTGCCACTATCCACCCAGTGGATTTCCAACAGTGTTACCTTGCACAAATCTTAGCATATCTGGGCCTGAGTCTCTCGTATGTAATGTAGATACCTTCAGGCGCTCTTGAGCCCACATGAGATAAGTAAAGGACCCTATTCACAAACATTTCGTGCACTGAAGTTGAACCTAGGGGCACAAACATCATATGGGCATATCTAAAGAAGCTGATGTAACTAGGTATTGTGTAGAAGTTGCTAGAAAGGTAGACTTTCCTTAGTTCTAAGAACAGAAGTCAGTGGAGGAAAGAGGATGTGCTGAGAAGAGGGGTAGCAGCATTGGGGGCCTGTAATGTACAGCAGGGGTGGGGCGAGCACACACACACGCTCTCTTCCAAACACATACTCACACCAAACACATGCACACAACCATTCAAAGCATGTACACACAAACATTCATACATACACACAAACATGCACCCAACATTACAAAAACACACTCACCAGACCGCATCTTCAGTGACAGGAGGGAAGCATCGTGGTTCTTGTTGCCTCCTCTCATCGGCTGACATTCAGCCATTGAGAGGAGGTGGCAGTCCCTTATTCATAGCAAACACAAGCAGATGATGAGCGGAGCGCTCAAACCTTTCAGACACTCACCCCCAGTCACAGATCTGGGTTGAATCCATCATCCTTGTTTAGCTCACTGTGCCACCCCAGTTCAGACCCAGCTGTATGCCTTCATCAGCCAGGTCATCTTTAATCCAGTGGCAAAGTGAACAATTCATCACAGTGTGGAATGGGGTCAGTGAGAGTTACTGAACCCACCCCACTCTGTGATAAGTATCATTGTTGGACACTCGGCCATGGGCACTTCAGGGCTAAACTCAAGAGCCCATGTCCGAGTCTATCAGTGACGCTCTGCCTCGAGGGGGATGCTCTCAGAAAACCTTGGTGACCTGAGGAGGCTCACATCCAGTGGTCTGTCAAATCTTCAGCTAAGCAAATTTCAACTCAGGCAGCTAGGTGCCTGCACATTTACAAAGAACCGCTGCTGGGTGGCAGTACAAAATGCACTGACAAAGTGCGTGGGCATGAACAAAGATTTTGTATGGTGCTCCTATCCTCAAAATACATGTAAAATTATTCAACTGAAAGAAAACGTGTTTCCAGGGTTGGAAAGGGATGGGAACTCCCCCACATTTCATGAGGATGTAGAAGACAGTCTAGATTCACGAGCAGTAAAAATCCACTACACTTACAGATGTGAATTGTCCATCCAATAGACAATCTTCATGAACAAGTACATAGGATAAAAAGTAAGCATGGAAATCTACAATTTGTTAGATTTTTCAAACCTAACAAAATGAGAAATCTGTGTAAATGTAGTAAATGTCAATGATTCATAGATTTCTGACTTTCAAGTATTTTTTGGTGAGTGGAATACAAGGGGTCAGGGACCATATTGGCAGTGGTGTACAATAGTGCAGTAGATATTTGTACCTGTGTCTGATTTTCTTGCTCTACTTTGTTTCTAAATAAGAGACGTATACCATACAATTTCCTTCTGTTGCTGGAGATGTAACTTTAGCAGACTGCCTTTACCTGTGCAGAAGCACCAAACTACAGCACAAGCAGACAGGTCTAGAAGAGTGCACAGAATTAATGCATCCGCTGAGAATGGAGGCATGTGAAGGGTCCCAGACACTCCCAAGTATCCACCCCATGTGTGGGTAAAATCACTTGGTGCTTGTTCTGTTGCGGGACATTCTGGGTTTCCCCCTGCCAAGAAATGTCAGGGGGTGCCCATGCAGTAACACTGAGCGTGTAGTAGGATTGGCACTGGCAACATATATGAAATGGCATACCACACCACCGCCCATGAATGGATATGCAGTGTCTGATTGCACTCACACTGTGAGGGATCTCAGGGCACTTCTATTATTGCTTCTGAATGTAAACAAAGAGTGGCAGATGAACCCCACTGCATGTTTTTGGGCTGCACTGTTTGTAGCAAAATAACAGGGTGCACAGATGTCTGCATTAGAGATACCCAGGGAGGATCTGCGACAGTGAAACCGATGCCTTGGGCAGGCTAGACTAGCACAGCTCCAAGCGTAGCTCTGAGATACCCTTCGCATTTCTTAAAATGCCCCTGTCAACAAGCCACATTGAATTTAAGCTTTTCCTTCATTGTGATGAGGCACCTCGCATTTGCAGTTGATACACCAACGTATAGTACTTTACATCAAAAAATTGTTACAAGGAACACAAATGGATGTCCAGTTACTGAACAGATGCACTCACGATCATAGAAGAAAAGTCTGTAATAATGGGTAAGCCGACCTTGCCTTAGAAAGACTTAAGAAGGGCAGAGAAAATATTGACTCACAACCGGGAATGTGGGGCCGCTCATATGCAAAAATCAATATCTTCAGCCACAATGAATTCGTTAGTCCATTAAAAATTAGTAGTTTACCAAATTCCCTCACAATACGTTTTAAGAGGTAAGTTAACTGGTGCTCGAATTGGGCCTGACAGTTCCTTCATCCATGCCAGTGTCTCAATCTATGTTAATCCGTGCAGGCCTTCTAATACTGACCAGAGGTGTCACCCAGTGATAGCAATGATAAAGCTAGCTACAACGTGTGATTTTCTTGTCACAGACACATGTGGACCTTCTTGGAAAAGCTAGAGAGAGTCACAACATAGTCATTTCCATCATGATTCAACAAAGTGCATTATTGCCCAATCAACTTCCTCCTTAAAATCCTGTAAAATTGTAAAGTGAATAACCAATGAAAGACATGTAATCTCCAGACCAATGGCCACACATCTGCTACTATCCTAGTTAAGTCCAACCCCCAGGAGTGGACTATAGCAGGCTATCCCATAATCATGAGGAACAAATTTAGTCTCTTGTGAAAGAGTCCCAGCAGCTATCTCGCAGAGGTAGTACAGAAGACTGTTGCATTACCATTATGAATTCAAGTGCTAGGCTCACATCAGTTTTAGATTCTTTATCTCCTCCAGGTGACCTAAATGCAGGGCGAGGTATTCCTCAATATGGAGAGGCTATTAAGGAATGGCTAGATAGGGGAAATGGCCTTTTAAAACTCAGCACCATCTTTTTCCCGTAGCGGTGCTGTGCTGATAAGAGGAGTCTTTTTCCTTTGACTCCACCATAAAGCTGTGTTTAGTGCTTGAGATGTCATCTGCCAAAATGGGTTGCTCAGGTACTCCTTGATCTTTTGTGTATAAATTCTATCCCAATAGCAATCTGGCACAGCATGTTTAATGAATTGGGAAAGTCCCTGAATTCTTGACATCAATTTATTTTGAAAGTTGCTGGCCATCTCCCCTGGGATAAACCTAGTAGTTAGAAAATATTTAAGGTCTCTAAGGGCACAGTATCCTTATTAAAACGATATGATACCTAGCCCGTAGTGAAGATCTCCTGCTGTACAGCCTTCAATATCTAGAGGTTGGCTAAACGTTATGATGAACATTAGGATATAAAGTATATGTTATGTATGGCTCTCAATGAGAGTCATCAGCTTAAATGTCAGATTCTAAATCTGCGATTTGCGTGCTTCACCTACCCATACCTTTGGGTGGTATTAGATAGCTTACTTAAAGGCAACTATACTCTTCCATAGTGATAGGGAGGTCATTCAGCCCTCTTTATTTGCCATTCCATTTCCTGCAGAGAAACCTGCATTGCACACTCTGAACGCGAGGAGGTCAATGTGAATTAATCTATCCAGGAAAGACAGGATACACAATAATCACAATTTCTTTGTCAATGATGGTCTGACCAGACAGGAGTCAAGACTAACTACAGCCGCTTTTGGCTTGTCGAGTGGATCAGTAATCTCTAGGAATTTTAATTTGGCTGAGGTTGATCATCAGGGAGCAGTACAGGAATAGTCAACTATAAGTATGGCTGTCACTTGGATAAAGGAAAAACCAAAGGAAATGATGGACGGAGTGTTGAACATTGCAAGCACTCACCCCCAGTCAACTAAGCTGGGTTTAATCCATCACCGTTCTTCAGCCCACTCTGCCACCCCAGTTCAGACATGGCCATATGCAAATCAGTCTGACCCTGTGCCTCATGGGAACAGTCCAGCCCGAACTGAAATGAGGCACAGGGTCAGACTGATTTGCATATGGCCATGTCTGAACTGGGCTGGCAGAGTGGGCTAAAGAACAGTGATGGATTAAACCTAGATCAGTTGACTGGGGGTGAGTGCTTGCAATGTTCAACACTCCGTCCATCATTTCCTTTGGTTTTTGCTTTGTTCGCCATAAGTTGGCAGGGTATGCTCAGACGTGAGTCCCTTGCTCACTTTGCCACTGGATTCAAGCAAGCCTGCCTGAAGACGGCTGAAATGCCAGAAACCGGTCCTAGAAAGCTTGTTTCCGGTCCAGGGAAGACATGGCTTGGCAGTTCGGGCTGGACTGTTCCCATGAGGCACAGGGTCAGACTGATTTGCATATGGCCATGTCTGAACAGGGGTGGCAGAGTGGGCTAAAGAACGGTGATGGATTAAACCCAGATCAGTTGACTGGTGGTGAGTGCTTGCAATGTTCAACACTCCGTCCATCATTTCCTTTGGTTTTTACTTGGATAAAGGCCCAGGATGTGTCCGTCTGTGGATTATGGCTGAGGACAGATATATGAGACACTCCACTAACCTATGTCTCTACATGCAAGCTAGAGGTGGCTGGTGTGAAAAAGTGGGGTTTGAAACCATGCTTCAGTCCTGTCTATTATCAGCCTTATTGCTTGTAATGGTGGAATATTTATCTTTGAAACTGGTCAAATGGTCAACTTATGAGGGAGGCCACTGCATTGACTTCTGTTTACAAATGTACCAGATCAACAGTTTCTTGACATCTATTAGCAATCAAGGATCAACCACTCACTAATAATTTTCTCTATAGACATCCGCAGTGAATGTAAAACCGATAGTAAAATGGGTTCTTTCTCTACCTGGTGCAACCTGAACAAATTATAACCTGAAGCCTTACTTCACACACTAATAGACATCCCTGACCTTCTTCTCAATAATGCTGAAGACATCATAAAAGATCTGAATTCAAAATTAACAAATAGGCTGATAGTTCTTACTCCTTCATCAGTCAGGGAGCTTTGTTCCATAAAATCCAATAACTGGTACATTGACTCCTTGCACCAAATAAAAGGCAAGGCGGAGCTTTGGAAAGGCAGTGGCTTAAACTCAAACGTTACTAAGGTTGTACAGCATGCACTTTCCACAACAGAGTCTACCAATCTTCATGTGCAAGGAAACAAAAGAATACTACCAGTCCCACTCCACTGAATCCTTGAACTCTGCCAAGGAACTTTGCCATATATTATTGAACTAGTATCAGCTAGTGCCTCTAAACAATAGCTGCATATAGTAATTCCTCCCATAGGAATGTCAACTTAGACGTGGAACTGTAGTGAAGATCTTTATTTCCAACGGAGCCGCCATGTCACACAACTAAACAGCTCTGCCCAGTCTCCAACTGCCGCCCTTTACAAAACCTCGCATTCAACAAAGCGTTCCATATTCCATAGAACACTTTGGTTATGACAATACTACACTGCATCCTTCTCTAATTTGTAAGATAACCTCATGTTTTATTTCACTGACTATAGTGACTCCATGAGAGCCTAAATAGTTGATTCCCTTGAGCACAGGATTGTCGTCCATCTCTCCTGCCACCCAAGAATGGCACTCAACAGAACTTGTGGCTGTCATGGAAATGGAAGTCACAATCTTCCTAGCCTCCTTCAAAAAGAATTCCTGGCATTATGACTAATCATCGCCAATTGGTTCAACAATTCCTTAGGAATTTGGAAAATCCCCCAGTCCTTTAAACATGCCTTTGTTGCTTCTATCCCAAAGAAACTCACGGCAGCCAACTATTTTCACCTGGGTTTAACTTTGTGGCCGCGGGTTCAAATCCTGGTGGGTCCAGTCATCCTTCCATCCTCCCAAGGTTGATAAAATGAGTACTGTTGAATTGAGTAACCATAAACACCTTGTATTCATTGCCACGAAGCCCAAGGGGGGAACGCTCAGTTTACAAATATGCATTTCAAATAGGTCAGCAAAATCAAAGACATATAAGGGTTTGAAGTGACACCAATATCTTTTTTTTTGTTGCAGTGAGACTTTAGTGATGGGCTCAACTGATTCACATTCAGTAATAAACTTCGATAGTGGCATAATAAATAAACTGAGATGCAAAAGTGATAGGTACCTCTTTGCCTGCTACTGAGCTTGAGGTCGACAGAGCCTGGTGTGATGCCTTCTTGGTTTAAATCCAAAGTGGTTTTCTGGTGCAGTTTTGCTATTGTTTTCATACTCTATAATAGCTTTTCCAAAAGCATCCAGTTCACCACAAACATAATGTGTCTGCACACAGGAATCACATTGTGAGGTAATCTTGCATAGCTCCTGCATAGTCCACTGCTTTTCAGAAACAGCATTTATTTGTGGCAAGGCGTCTTCCCCGTATAAAGCTCGCTTGGTCACTGGCCTAAGGAAAACTGAGGGGGCCTCCCAGCACGGTACGTCGAGGGGCCCCCTCCAGGCTCAATCAGGAGCTCTCCGGCCAGAGTGCAGTGCCAAGGGGGCCCCCTGAAGCTTGGGGCCCCCCCGCACCGCCGGGGCTGCAGGGGCCTGTGTTACGCCTGCATTGTACGTGCTGCATCGCAAAATGCGATGCAGCGCGCACAAAGGAATTTGTTTTATTTATTTAAATGTGTACTTACCTCCGTTCATCCATATTCCTGTGTTTACATTTCCCCACCCTGCCTCTCCCGCGCCCGCCTCACCGCCCCACGGAACTCCCTCCACGGACTGCTACTGATTGCAATAGGTTAGAAGAAGTGTTTAACATTTTTGAAGAAAAAGGATTAACCTTGAGGAGGGACAAATGTGGGTTTTTGGAAAACTTGTGTTGAATCTTGAAATCATGTCATCACCAGGAAGGGACTGGACCTAGATAAGGATAGTTTTTCGCAATAGTAGTGGCACCAGCACGAAGCAATGAAGAACAAATATTGTGATTTATAGGCCTTTGTGAAGTTACAATAAATGTGTTAAGATCTTCACACAAGATTACTCAAGAAAGAAATTGTGGAGTGAGGTTCGAGGATGAGTATTTGTAAGTAAAAAGGGGAATTTTATAAAAGTCTCCACTTTACAGCCACATATTTTTGGCTGTCTGTAGTGTTGACACTTGGTGCTAGTGATGCAGTTGTATAAGAGAAGAAAATATTAAATGGAGAGGAAACTAATATATTTGCATCACTCACCCTGTGAGAAACAGAGAAGTCTTACTGTACAATAGAGAAAGAGATGCTGGTATGTACACTAAAAGCATATTTCAAAACTTAAATCATATGTGTGGGACACACAGTTTATGTCCCATATATGTAATAAAAGCCACTCATCTATATTTTAAAGGGGAGGAATGTGCTCCCACTAAAGACACATCAAGACCAGTAAGACTTCATACAACATTGTTGAGATATAATTATGAGGAATCACAAACAGTACAATAATTCATTACAGCATAAAAAGACAAAATTTACAATAAAATCGAATTTCGCATCTCTTACATCAATTATAAAAATTTATAATATTTTATAATAATATCATACGAAATTAAAAAAGGAGATTTCCAATTTTGCCTCAAATCTGAGATATGACAATTTAAACTTTCTTAGCCCCAATATTCCAGTAGCAAGCCTACGTCCGGCTTGCTTACATGATCAGTTGTCTTTCACAGAGTATTCTTTTGCCATTTTTGATCTCAACCACCAAGCGTGAAGCAAGTATCTAGAAATTGTAAATACAAGCCATCTTGTAGTGTCGGACCTAAATATGCATAAGGCTTCAGAGGGGCGCGAGTAAGAAAGCAAACGACAGGCAGAAATTATCCAGGTTTTCCTGAGATTTACATAAGTGGGACAAAAAAAGACAAAGTGTTCAAAGGTCTCTGGAGACAGGACGGGCACAGGGATGTTACAGAGGCATTTGCCCAAGTACCTTTCCTAAAATTTGGAGGGAGAATCCCGTACTTAAATTGACTATAAAGAGCTTGTGCCTGCGAGGGTTCATCATCATCCATGAACAAATCAAAAGCAAACCAACCCTTGACTTTCAAAAAGCTGGAAGTTAAAGTGCCAAGTGCATTAACATCAGTGCATAGTGAATCAACATACTCCCAGTACCTTATTTTTGCAGGGGTACCATTATTTTGATGATAGACTTTGGGTCCTCCTACATGAATCCCAACCCCAGTTTAATAAACCAATCCTTAACCTTATTGAACCAAACCAGGCGTCCTGATTGTTTTTGTAGTATTAATAATTCTTCCAGTGCATCCTTTAATGGGATCTGGGTACTACTGGCCCATAATCTTACCCAAAACAGAAGTACCTTAAGAATAGCAAAATAGTTAATGGGTTTAAGACCAAGGTCAAGAAGTAACGGCAATAGGGGCGTGTAGGCTAAGGATCGCCCTTAAAAGTTTTTTCCCAGTGAGCTCTAATTGCTTTAAGCTCTCCAGTCCCCACAGCTCGGCCCAGTATAGGGCAGTGCCTAACCCTTTTGCCTCATGTAATTCCAAAATTGGAGAAGTGGGATGAAAAGCAGAACCCCTTACCCTCCCCGCTATTGCACAGACGACATGTTGAAGAGTTAAAACACTATTTTCTATTTGGGGTGTCCAAACTAAACTATCACTGATTCGGATTCCCAAGTAATAAAATACCTTGACCTGTTCTAGGAATTGAGATCCCAACATCTGTTTACCCTTAGTGGATTTATAGGGATTAAAGGCTATACATTTCGTTTTGGAGCAATTTATTTCTATACCCCTATCTTTACATACTTTTGAAAATTTGTTGAGAACATTCTGGATACCCATTGGCGTTTTTGATATAAGCAGCGTATTGTCTGCAAATAGCAGGGAGGGTACAGGGCTACCTGCTAATTTCGGAGGATCACCTCCACAATCAAACAATTCACCTATAATCCCGTTTATATACAGGGTAAACAGGGTTGGAGCGAGAACACAGCCCTGTCGTATGCCCTTAGAGACTGGAATGTCATTGGATAAACTACCATCTGAGTTCCACCTGACTTTGGCATAATTATCCTGATGTATGTGAACCAGGATATTAAGTAGATCAATAGGGAGTCCTTAGTCTCGAAGGGCAGTCCAGAGGTTGGTACGGTCTATAGAATCGAATGCCGTTTAAAGACCTACAAACACAACATATAAGTGACCCCTCCTAATTGTCACTTCTTTCCATATAAGCAGGAGAAATCTAAATACCTGGTCTAATGTGCTCGTTGAAGCCCTGAACCCTGCCTGTAGATTGGATAATATGTTATTTTCCTCTATCCAGCTTTGTAGCCGAGTTAACATAATTTTACTAAAAACTTTTTGAGAAACATCTATAAGGCTAATTGGCATTTAGTTCACTGGATCCCCCTTGTCTCCCTTTTTGAAGATAGGGATTATTTCTGCACCTTTCCAGGTTGCAGGAATAACCCCTACTCATAGGATAGCATTAAAAACAATTTGTAACAGAGGTCCCCACATGGTAGGTTCCGCTTTGAACAAGTCTCCCGGAAGTCAGTCCAGCCCCGGAGCTTTCCCATTCTGCAAAGAGCTAATAGCAGAGACAGTTTCCTCTATTGAAAACCTAATTTCATCAGCCTGTGCTGATTCTGTACTGTATAGACCTGTACTTCTAGACTGGAGTCAACAACTTTGCCCGTCTTAAGATTAGTAAAATACTCTTCCCACACATGGGGCTGTATATGGAAGTCAGTTTCAATTTTCTGCTTATGTGTCCCTTTTGACAAAAGGTGCCAAAATAATTAACAATCCTTCAGTCTTGAGGCCTCTACAAGTGTGTACCAATACTCTGACTCCCAGTCCCTTTTTGCCTCATCCTGTGCCTTCCTGTACAGCTTTCTTCTGTTTTTTTTATCTATCTGTATATCTTTCTTGACCGCCACAATTACATCTTCTCTGGCTTGCCTACAAGCCTCGTTATCCCATGGGGCAGAGTTCCATTTGATCATGCGAGATTTACACTGTTTATTAAAAAGGTTCTTAGGTTGGATGTTAATTGCTGGAAGCTAACCATAATACCTGCATCACTAATGTTTAAATTACTCATGACCAGAAGGATCTGGGCTACCTCAGCGTACATTTTTGGGAGGAGATTTCCATCAGCCAGTATCTGGGGCCATTTTACTCTTCTATTATTGTTAGTAGTAACAACAGGGGCCACCATCTGTCAGGGTTGGCCATACAGAGTTGGGATATTGGATATCGTCAATGAGAGAGCATTATGATCGCTATCCTCATGACTTAATACAATCATGTCATTAACATTTGGCCAAAGGTCAAGGTCTAATAAAATATAGTCAGTCCTGGTTTTGGCATTCCCCCTCTTAAAAGTAAAGCGTGTCCGCCCATTACAGGCTCATACTCCGTGGGCAAGAGTGAGAGACAGTACTTGTTGCCCTACCTTGGTGCATCTCTTAATAGCTGCAGCCTGGAGCTTAATGACCCCTCCAGCTTGCTCTTCATCCTGCACTATTTCCTGTACAAAAGCAACTGGTTCAAATGTTGTGTTAAATTCACCAGCAACTATGAGTTGGTACTCTTTCCTGGATGTATCGAGGAAGTTGGATAGTGAGGTTATTGTATCAGAGGGCTTGTGTGGGCTCCTAAACTGATTGTATGGATTAAATAATCTGAGATGAATGTTCTCTTTTAATGATATCAGCTTTACACCAAGAATCTCCTCTGACCCTATTACCAGTTGCTTGATATTACATACCAAAGTAGTCTTAACCCAGATAAGTAATCCACCAGCTGGACGGCCAGCTGGTGAATGTCTGGCCTCAATACTGAATGTAGTAAACCCCAGTCTATATACCTGCTCAGTCGCCCAGGTTTCCTGGAACAGACATATGTGGAATCCATCCACAAATTGACCCCATTCTTGGATAATTAATTTTGACCTTATCCCCGCAATATTCCAGGATATGATTTCCAAGTGCTGATCATTATTTACACATTCCTGGAGCTGGCATCTCATTTTAGGATTTGCTCTCTTTACATCTTGATTAAGTGCAGGGTGACATGACATAATAACTGGGCCACAGTGTGCAACTGCACTAGAGTTGTTAATACAAGTAACTCCCTCAGGCTGGATAACGGGGATACGTTGCAGGCCATTGACAATCCAACAATTTGGGGGTTTAGTCAATCAGGGGTGTCCAAATCAGTAAGGGCTTGATATCTATTCCTGGTCTCCAGATGAAAAAGCTCCTGTCTCATCATTGGTTTCTGGGCGTTATGCACGTTTAGTGGAATGATTGGGCCAGTGGGTTTGAGATGTCTATAGAAAAAACCAAGTGGCACAATATCAATCCCATGACTGGATAAAATCTTTCCACTTCTAAGCAATTGCCTTGCAAGAATTGTGTACCTACAATTAATTACTACGCAGTCTCCAGTTGAAGATTTAGGTGGAATACTTTCATGGTGTAAAGAACAAGCCAGCAGTTTGCACGATGAGGTTGCCAAAAGAGGCCAAGAGTGAAGATGAAGTAGAAGAGGATGATGAGATTGAGTGTCATGTTGCAAGTCGAGTAAAAATTGTGTGAGTGAGAAGTAGAAGTGGAGACAAGGAATGATCCCAGATTGGGTAGAAGGTCCCCAACTGGTCCTAGGATAGAAGTATGAAGGTCTATGTCAAAACAGCCTCTGAACTTTCAATTGAGAAAGAAAGGTTTGGAGGGTGAAAACCTGGCACCACTATTTGAAGTCAAAAGTAAAATGTTATATTAAGTACACAAAAGGGTATATGAGCATGTAACAAAAGGGCATAAGCATTTTTTATTGGACCTCTTTGGGCAGGAAAGCTAAACAAAAGGCAGGAAACTGTTTATACTGCAGAAAGTAGTGAAACTACCTGAGGGCCCTTGGCTTAAATTAAGAATTGATTTGTTGGGCCATCTTTTTATACTGGTTCATCAGAAATACACTTTGATACCCATGAATATGTTTCAAATGGATTGAGGTCACATTTATCTCTCACCCAGACACTAATACTTTAATTCATTTTCCAGAAGAAACTGTAGTATGAAATGGGAGGTAAGATGCACGCAAAAATGTAATGCCAGATTTGCGTTAGTATCACATACAATATATGTGTTTTTTTAAGATTATAGGATAGACCATATAAGGAACATTTTGTGTTAGTGGAGAGGGCTAACAGATACGTAAGTGTTCTGTTGGGAGTCACAAAAAAATTATCTTGAAAACCGACATCCATGAGATGTTAAGTGTACAGGTTTAACCCATATTTTTCAACACAGATTCTGTCTTTTGAGGTGCCCACGGGACTTAAGTGGATTCTTGATTAATATTTTGATGTATGAATAGATGATCTAAAAATATAGAGGTCCAGAAGCGAAGCAAAAGATGGTATAATAAATTGAACAGAGTGAAAGAACAGGAGTTCAAGCCTGATGACAACATTAGACCAAATAAAGAGCAGCATAGATATAAGGGAAATCAAAGTTCAGTCCAGAAGAAACAGCTGTGAAAGTTAACTGGTCGGTGTGGATTCTGGAAGACGATGAAAAAAGAGAGATTGGTCAAAGTGGATAAAATAAAGAATTTGAAGAGGACCTGTTGGTGTTCAAAGATCATGCAAAGAAAATTACAATGAAAGATCTTCTTGGTTGTCATGGTATGTTTCTATTGTTATTTGAACTGTGTTTCTTTTTTATTTGACGTGGTTTTGTTGGTCTAGTCAGGTTTCTTATACGTCATGTTTGTGTATTTGTTATCTTGTGGGTTGTTTATGACCAATTCATTTTTCTGTTCTGTGTGATTTGAGTTGTGGAAAAGAAGATGTGTTATTTCATGGCTTTGGCTCAATAGTCTAGGTGTTAGGTAGTTAAGAATGTTTACATTTTGGATTGTAATGCAGTTGGTTGACATATTCAGTGGTGATCCACTAGTGAAACTGCCTTTCTTCAGCTGAGGGCCTGGTAAATGACTATACATTTCATCACTACCTCCTGAATTTAATACTGACCCAGGTTGGCCTCTGTCAAACATTTTTTGACATTAGGTTCAGAGAGTAATACAGATTCAATATACAAACTCGGATGTATGACGTTACAACGCATGCTGTTACAACGCATGCTGTTACAACGAAAGTTTTACAACGCGAGTGCATTGACAACGCAGGACATTACAACGCAAGTCTTTACATCGACTTGCACTAGATGGCGTGCTAACATTAAAAAAGTGTAATTTACTATTCCAACTCCAGTCCACGTAACAGTAGGGAAGGTGTTGGGATAGTAAACTACACTATTTTTAATGTTAGCACGCCATCTAGTGCAAGTCGATGTAAAGACTTGCGTTGTAATGTCCTGCGTTGTCAATGCACTCGCGTTGTAACAGTTTCGTTGTAATGGTAGTCCGTTGTAAAAGTTGCGTTGTAAAGGTTGTTCCCCTACAAACTCTGCCAAAATCTTAGAATCATCTTGGAGATTCAAGCAAGGTCACCTTCAAACCTTCTCTTGTCTGTATCCCTGATTCCGTTAACTGGAATGCCAATTGTCCTGGTTTTGATTTTCAGAAACAAGTGCTCCTATTTTATTATAATTCTAAAATGCTGCTTGGTAGACTGTTTAATAAATTACAATTCCTCTCCTATATCTCATTCCCCTAATCCTAGGTGGCTGAAGCTGGATTTCACACCATCTTTGTTGATTAAAACCTAATTCCATTTCTTTTTTGTGATAATTTTCATATTCCTCATTTTGACCACTGCATTCTGGAGATCAGCACTTCCTGAAATTAAGCCTTGAAAGCTTTCCAGGCTATTACCTTAGTTGTAGAGCCAATATTGCAGTAAACCAATATTCCTGTAGATTCCTGCAAATTGACGTCTTTCAACAGTAACATGTTCATGCATCTATAATATTTTGCCCCTCATGAGTTGGCAATTGAAAGAAATTGAAGTGTTGCTAGGTACAACTAGGGAGATGATACAAGCCTCTTGGCATATAACAGACGAACAAATCCGAAAGGAATCAATTTGTCATTCGTTTTCATATATTCTACTAAAAATGTAAAGCCCAGATCCCCGGGGCATAATTTGCTTCCAGTTATCCCAGTCCTTTTGTAAAATGAATATAGTTTCCCTTATTAATGTCCCCACCAACAAGTATAGTCAACAAGGAATAATTTTTATTTTTATAGAGCTGAAAGATCATTTATAATAGGCACATGGTAAGAAGAAATGGTAACCATCCCCTTTTCTGAAATGAGTGATTACATGCCAACATTATATTTTTTTACCATGCACCGCTTACCTTTCCTAACAGTAAGGACCTCCTAATGTGTGGATGCAGTGGTAGCCAAGCACCTGGTTCCCTGAAGCTACAAATACCTTGATAGTACATCTTGATGACTTTTAGATCAGTTACTCTCTTGCAATCAGCTGTTCTTCACCTTTGTTTCCCCTAATAGCAAAATCATGATGTTCCTGTTCCTTGAGGAATCCCAGACAATTACTACTTTCATATGTCAGAACTCTATAGAACCTTCCTTGCACCTCTCAGATGCTTGAACACTCTCAATCACTCTGTGAAAATCTATCTTTGTTTTTTGAGAAACAAAAACGTACTATTGTTAGCAGCCTAGGTCAATCAATTTCTGACCCCAATTTAAGCTTTGCTTCAGCTGTTGGATCGGAAGGAATCAATACTGTCTTTGATGACAGTAGTGAATCATCACCTCTTCTGAGTGATTTTGGACAGATTGCTCCTTGTAGCTTACTGAAACCTCACAATTTTAGGAGAGATACCCTTATAACCAAAAGGCACTGGGTCAATTGCAAATTAGAACAGTAGGAGTCCCTTTTCTGTCACACACTCTCACCATATACACCATCTACTGGATTATGACGTAAGTTGATTAAGAGAAAACAACAACACTCACTTATACACTGCACTATCTTATCACTGAACACTGTTTTATGTAAAAATGTCTAATTCTATTCAACATAATCAAATCTTCACATTTCAAAAAGTCATGTTTCAATAAAAAACATATTGTATACAATATTCCACTTACATGAGTCGATGTTGCATTTATTCTAAGATCATAAAAACATTAGTAGTACCATGTACAGTTATTAGCACAGAAATTCCTTTTTGTATCTGTTAAAATAATATTTTTCTAAACATTTTTGTTCTACACAATCAAAAAAGTGACAATGATTATTCCAAATACCATATTAACAAAAAAACAATATTCATCACAAGTTGTTGAGGCTGCGTTTCGGTGGTATTTAAGTTGGTTCACCCCACTTTTTTTCAGGTCATAATATTACAAAGCATATATTTTGTCTTGAGATGAAGATCCTAAATCATACCTTGGTTCCCTTGCTATGATTATACCTTACATTGTATTGGGGTGTCACTGTTTTTATCTTCCTTGGTTATAGTAATGATTGTCCTCCTTTTATTTCTGGGTATGTGCTGTCCAATCACAATCCTGATTTTCTGGTCAAAATATATATCTCTCGATTCCTTATTGCTCGCTTATTGTCAGGTCATCACTCTCATATTGGTCGTTGCAGAATAAAAAATAAATAGACGTGGTCTCCTCTTTAACACCCTTATTTTTCCTATTCAGGGAAACCATACTTTCTCTGTTGGCCAAACCTTCTATTTTATGGATAATCAGTGAAGCTCTTAACTTATGTCTCCCCCCGCATTCTTTCATGTCAAGCTGTTCCTTTTGAGTCAGAGATTAGAACTATTGGCCAAGGTGCTCCCTAAGGTTCTTCTCTGAGCCAATCTTATAAACAAACGGGACCCTCTGCTATGATGCGGTTCCAAGGGCAGGGAAAAAGACTATGAATAGTAAAAAAATATATTTGAGAAGATATCACATATAAGCCCCAGATTTTGTGAAAAGTTAAAAATGAAAAATTACGCTTAGTTGTTGTTTGAATTATTCTATTTTCAAATTGTGACTGAAATATTGAAGATAATCTTAATATGAAAAGACATCACATGAATGAGTAAAATACACAAGACCGAGTTGGAGATACAATATGTTATATAAAAATTGCTTTATGACTTGGATGTGGGTGTGAAAGAGTTATGTATGAATGTGTAATTTGGTATGTATGTATATGTGAATTATTTTTTAGCCTAAGGTTTCAGTGTGTCTGTTGACCTGTAATATTGATGTTTAGCACATTTTGCCTGTTCAAACAAAAGGAATGATATTGTGTTGGATTTTTACTGATTTACAATTAAATGATATATGCAAATAATGCGTCAAAATCTTTAAGCAGCACATTTATATATAGATAGCAATTATGTCTTACCTTAAATTTAAATTTTGAGGTTACTTGGGTATTTTTTCACTATTCATAGTCTTCTCTGAGCTCAACCTTAATTAATGTCTACCTCTAAGCTCAGCTGATCATATTGGTGGACCAATGCTCACCAACACCTTTTGAGATTTCCCATATTTGCTTGAACAATATTATGTTTGGCGGAACTCCTTAAAATTCAATGGAGACCAAATTGAGATCCTCTGATTTTCTACAGGGAGGCTCCCATGTCCACTCCCAGCAGAGTTTTGATCTCTGCTGATTGAGTATGCTCCCATTGCCTCTTCCTCTCTAAAAAAATCTCAGATTTTATTTCAATGAGTATCTTTCAAGTCAGGTTAACAAATTATCCTCCATCTGCTTTTCTCTGTTGTAGAAATTCTTCCTTTCCTTCCCACCCATGCGCAACTCTTAGTGGTACAGGCTTCTGTTCTAAGCAGGGTGGATTACAGAAATTCATAATTTTTTGAGCCTCTGAAATCTTCTCAAATGCATGTGTCTGATTTAAACCCTTGTCCCGCTTTGTCTTTTCCCCACCACTCTTCAGCGTCAGACATCTCTGATTCGCTCCACTGGCTTCCCTTGGCTATAGGGATTATTTTAAAATCCCTTTGCATTCTTCAAAATGCAGTTTATCAAGTTGAACTTTCTTTTTCCAACAGAAATTGGATCGCTACCTCCCCAAGAACTTTTTATGGCCTGCTGATGGTAACATGTGCATTATTCCCAGGTTCAATATCGTTTGTACTGGGGCAGAGCCTTCTCTGTCCAACCAGCCCATCTGTGGAACAACCTTCCTCATTCTCTCCATCCTACCAGAGAACTCTTATTGTTAGGCCAAGCCTTAAAAACATGATTTTACACATTCTAACATGCTTTGTATGGTTTAGTACTTAACATGACTGTTATCAGTACTAAGACATAGTTCTAGGTATCAGTCACATTTTACAACTCCATACAGAAATACAATATTTGACATGTTCCTGTTAATCTTTCCTTACACCATACAGTACCAACAGCCTACCTTAGCTCCATTTTCCAGCTGTTTTCCCACAACCCAAAATTTTGCACTCCAATACAAGTGCAGGTCCATGATACAAGTAGAAATACACCATATGTCATAATTGTTGGGCAGTAACCTCTGATTGCCCTGGGACAACAGTGCACCATTATGACTTTTAAATTAGTCTACTCTTCACACTTCCCTAGCTAGTATTGTCTAATTATCACAACAACAAACTACTATATCCTTCTTCTCTTCCCAAAATTTGATCTCTTACACATTTATTACATTTCCTTCTTCTGTAATGTTGATATTTTAGGAGTATGGTGCACAGTGCTTTAACTGTTTCACAAAATTATTTCCAACATATGCCTGAGCCATCTGAATAGAAACTATGCCAGTGGAAGTGGTTTTAGTTCTGTTCCTAATTCACCCAATTTAAAATGGTATTAGTATGAATCCTTTATGTATCATTATTTGCTTTGAATAAGAATATGATTGCTAGGCTGAACACCTACTCACTTATGTTAGTATTACTTGATCAATAATTGTAAAAGTGTTTCATGGATCACCACAATTCTTAGCATTCTCCATAATATTAGAAGATCTACAACACATGCTTAATCTGTGAAAGATGCATGAATTATCCATTTCTTTTTTTATTTGTATTCAGTTATCTACAAAAATAGTTAAACTCTGGTAAAGATAAAAAAGAGAAAATAGGTAAATAGCAATATCACATAGAATACATTTATAAAAATGTATACCAACCCCAATTGTTTTCATACTTGTGTAACAAATTAATTTCTTTACAATACATCTTCTTAGTCAAACTTATTTTACCCATTTTCTGTAGACAAATTTCAAACAATTATGGCTCTTTAACATTCTATAATCCTGTAAACACAGGTCGAGCCACACACATTGAAATAAACCATCATCTGCCCCTAGCTAAAGGGGTTATTCCAAAATGTCTTGAACTTTTGAATAAAACTACAACTATCTATGGGGCCATTGTTTTCCCCATCAGATTACTTATAAAAGAAAATACAGCATTTAAATATGTCTGTAATCTCGGACATGTAATTTTCATGTGAATTCATGTTCCATGTCCTGAGGATCGTGGACATTGGTAATTTTTATTTTTATATTAGCACCCCATAGTGCATTATTGTTGTGATGTGGAGTTTCTTTACAGATCTCCATATTCATCAGAGAGTCTATCTGCCTTTTACCCTTATCTATTAATTTCCCTATTATTTCTTCTTGTTCTTCTTGCTTATTGTTCACGTTGTGAAGATATCTAACCCATTGATCCATATTACAATGTGAGAGTTTTCATTTTCATTGAAAGGTAAATTGCCAATTTTATTTGAGATTTATGTGTAGGAGAATACTTGTTCCCATGTAATACGATTTACATTTTAATCCAGCTGCCTCTTTTCCTCATCCCTTGTTGTGCCAATGATTTATTTCTGGAGGCCTTAGACTATCGTAAAGTGCTTCTATTGGTGCCACTGCATGAAAATAAGGAATGCACAATCTTCTAATTAATTGGGTATGTTGTGTGTTAAAATCTTGCAATGAACGATATGGTACCACTTTGGGGTTGCAGGGCTTTTGCTTATGTAAAACAAATCAAATATGTTTTCTCCTTTCATATGATGAAGTAGTTAATAATCATAAAAACCTGTTTCTGGAAATCTACCCAAATTAATTGCATTTGATGCCTTGTAATAATCTCTGAAATCAGGAAGAGCAAATACGCCCATTACCTGGGGATTTTTTTTTCTTTATCCCAATTCTTAGTAGTTTATGTCCCCACAGGAATGAGCCTATTACATCTTTCATTTTTTGAAAAAGAATTAGTGCACAATGCATGGTAGTTCTCCAAGCATAAATAAGCAGAGCAGACGTATGTTCATTCTTATCAAAGTTACCCTCCCAATTAATGTAATTGGTAACCAGTGCCATCTCTCAAATACTGTTTGCACCTTCTTTAATAGTGGAACATAATTTAGATTGCACCGATATGAATAATTCTCTGAAATTGAAACTCCCAGATATTTCTTAGAGTTGTAAATATAATTCAGCTGGAGAGATTGAGGAAGTACTTCAGCTTGTATGTAAAAAAACAGTACATCAGTCTTTGTTATGCTTATCTAACCCCCATAACCCTGTAAAATGTAATACCAAGTTGAAAGTGTGCTAACTATTTGACTGTTGAGGCTGCAACAATAAATCAATATAATCAGCGTACAACTTTAATCTAGGTCCCCAAGGAAAATAGATTTTTTGGGGGGGCTAGCTGGGGTGCAATTGAAAGTGGCTCAATAAATAGGGAAAAAAGAATCAGTGACATTGAACACAACTGCAAAGACCCCTTTCTGATAGTTATATTCATTAAAGGCTTGGCTCATTTTTTAATACCAAACATGCAGAGGATTTGGCATATAATGATGCTATCTGACTAATCATTGAGTTGGAAAACCCATGTTTTGTATTACATCAAATAGAAACTCCCATCTAATGAGGTCAAATGCTTTCTCTGCATCCAGTAAAATAATTGCATCCAGATTGCCAGAAGTCGATAATAAATCAATTGCTCCAACTACAAAGTATTTTATATATAATTTTTGAGGCAGCACAACCCCATTTTGATCCATATGCAACAATAAAGATGAATTAGCTACTATTTGTGTAGTTAAAAGGTTTACTAACGTTTTAGAATTACCATTAAGTAATGCAATAGGTTGGTAAGACCTTGGGTCTAAAAGCTTTTTCCCTTTCTTCAAAAAACTTATTTATATGCCTTTATAGAAGGTAGCTGGTATCTCTCCACCCTGGGAGCAGGTGTTTTAATTCATGTATAAATACTTTGTTAATTGTGGCTGGCAAACCATATTCTCCAGCTTCCTTTAAAATACACTATTAACTGCTATCTCAATTTCTCCCTGGTGTTAGTGATAACAGAGATATTTAATTGGCCTAAGTATTTTGGGGGAATGGAGATCTGGGTGTGATATATGTTTCCAAAGTGTACTAAACAAAATTTGCCAAATCTGTTTCAGTACTGAATTTATCTGACTCTTCCTTAAATCTATTATGGAATGGAAGTATTTTTAGTGTTGGATGTTCTAGTTCACCAAACAATAATTATATCTACTGACTCGCCTTCCTCATAAACTCCATGTTGCACTGTTATATTGTCCATCACCTCCCTTTCAATTAGATATCTTCTAGGGTTGATTTTGGCCCTTTCTCAAGGTAAAAGTTAGTATGTAGAATTTGAGTGATTCAAAGCATTCTGTGCACCCTGTAGCTCATTTTGTAATGAATTTAACAGTTGTCTTCTTTTCTTACACACTTGATGATAGTAAGCTAATATGTTCTCCCTAATAGTTGCTTTGAAACTATGCTGTACCACTTCAGGAGACGAAATCCCTCATTAGCCAGGAAACATAGCACTAACCTCTTTTAATGTCTTACACAAAGTATGTATCAGTTAATATAATTCAGTCTATTAACCAACAAGAGTCATGGCTCTCTGCCAGTAAAATGTGCATATTGAGACTTAGGACCACATGATCCGAGAAACAATTTGGTTTAACTCAACTTCTATTGAGATTTGATGTCATGTCAAAATTAATATATTCTTGATGCAGACTGATGACATTTTGAAAAATGAATATATTGATTATTGTGTGGGTTTTGTACCCACCAAGGATCATGCTGCCTTAATTCTTTTTTTAAAGTCTTGATTACCTTAGCCCTCACGGTTTTTGAAGGTTACTTTTGAATTTTAAGAAACCATATTCATAGACATTAGGAAATTAAAGTGTATTTTATTATTAATAATAATAAAAATAAAAATAATAATAATAATAATAATAATAATAATAACAAAAATAATAATAACAAGTACGGAAAACATTATTAGTGTATGTATAAAGTTAATAAGAGGTGTGGGATCATCTTCTATAGGACCTTAATAGGAAACTACACTAAATAATTACAAGGAATGTCAAATTGAGAAGGCTCTCCGGAGGCCGGCAAAATCATTAGCAACCTTATTTACAGAGTTGGGAAAGTTCTGAGCTAATAAGAAAATAACACCTCTGTCCACAACTGAGCTGGAAGAACAATTGACTTGTTTGAAACCTGCCCAACTCCATATTTAATGAATTGGATGTCAAATAATATGCAATTACCTTGATATATAATATTGATATTTCCTCAAAAACTATTTCCCCACATTTTCACACACAGTCATCTTTCCTTGCACCTTCCCTAACTCCTCTACCTGACAAATTCACTTCCCATTGATTGCTCCGTGTATTGCTCTTCTCCATTCTCACCCTCCTTCCACCTCTGGGGCATGTCTGTCCTCTCCTTTGAATGTACCACTCATTGGATGCATGTGTCCTGTTCTGCACCAATCTGTATATCTCCCCTTGGGCAGCCCTTCCAGCACATCCTCCCACTACCATCAAACAACATCCACTATCATATATATTATTCACCACTTTGTCTTCTCTGTGATTATCATAGGGACACACATTTTGTTTCCTTTTCTCTCACCTTTTGAGCTCCTTCGGAAACTTTTGTGCAACACTTGTGCCATTAAATATTTTTAATTTGCCTTTGGCCCAAACTTTCAATTTAGCAGTTTGTACTAGCAGTGCTTGAGATCCCGCTAATCTAAACTCAGGAATTGAGTGTTTCAATTCAGAGCGGTGTTTTGAAGTCTCAAATTACATCATCATCATAGTCTTTATTCGAAAATTTGAGTTCATAAAAGACACATATAGCACAAAACATACAATAACATTAAAAGCACCCTATTAGATGCAAAGACAGTAAAATCCAACAGATCATAAATATTAAAGTGTAAGATAAAAAAGCATTAAACAATACATCTGCGACTAGATGGTGAGAAAACATATAGAATAAAAAAAGTTTAAGAGAGAGGGAAGAAGAATCCATAGCCCAGCCATACAAGGGCTCAGTTAGAGGTTAACAAAGTATGCCTATCAATTTTGCTCCTTAAATACCATGCCCAACCTAAATATTTGGCAAGAGCAATAGAAATAACCGGTAAGGTATTAGTGCGCAAGCTCCTTAGGGCTACAACACTACTTCTTGTGCCCAAGACTTTGCACATCGGAGACAACCAAATACGTCTTGGATCGACATAGGCAGGGCAGACAAATAGAAAGTGGCCAATTGATTCAGTTTGCAAGCCACAGGCAGGACATATATTACTACCTGTACTTGACCACCTGCTTGTGAAGGACCTAAGTGGCAAAGAACCAACTCTTAGCTGGAAATATAATTTCCTGTCACTAGGTTTAGTAATCAGGTCCCAGTAGGTTTCCAGAGCAGGAGTGACTTTCACCTCCAAGTACTGATTGATCATCGAAGAACAATTTGCTTTGCTGCAGGTCTGATAATCAGTGTATTCCCAATATATCGTTTTCAAGGTGTTCTTGGAAGGAAATATCGCAGACACTGGATCACTCCACAACCCCCCCAAACCCAGATCGACCAGGGTCGCACGTAACTTCCTCAGCCAACCAATCTTATGGAATCTATCAGACTTAATAACATCCAGAAGCCCACTCGCATACGAGGAGAGCTCCGGAGTGGACCACAACCTCCGCCAGTATAAAACCGGACGGAGTTTGGCTATATCCAGGATAGCCCTCCTGCCTAAGTCATATCTTAGCGGAACCAAGGGAGTACTCTGGGGGAGGCCTGTAATGCTACGTAAAAATTTGTTTTCAACTGACGTTAACGTGCTTAATGCCTCAAAACCCCATAATTCGGCCCCATACAAGACAGAGCTTAGGGCCTTAGCCTCGTAAACTTGAAGCACAGGTTTGATTGGCTTGGTGAGAGATGTTTTGAACTCTTTAACTAGAGTCCCGGTGATTTGCTGAAATTTCATGGAGGACATCATAACATGCTTACTCCACTTATTATCATTAGATATATGCATACCTAAATATATAAAATTGTTGACCTCCTCTAATGGCTGGCCATTCATAAGGAACTTCCTCGCTCTGTAGCTAGGGGGGGGATTAAAAACCATGAGTTTGGTCTTAGACATATTTACCTCCAGACCATGTGCGAGGCAAAAGTCATCAAAGACAGACAGGGCTCTTTGCAGACCACTCGGCGTTTTTGACACGATAAGAGTGTCGTCTGCAAACATCAATATTGGTGTAACTATCCCTGCCAACTTAGGAGCATCCATGGAAACTCTGAGCATACGTTCTACAATCCCATTGATATACAGGGAGAAGAGCGTCGGGGCCATAGTACAACCCTGGCGAACACCGCGCTCGACTGGGAACTCAGGAGTAACTTCATCAAAACCTCCCCACTGGATTTTAGCAAAGTTGGACTCGTTTAGTCTCATAACCAGGGTCAAAACTTCAGGGGGAAGCCCCAACTTTTCTAGGACGAGCCACAGCCTTGAACGTGGTACTAAATCAAAGGCAGCTCTTAGGTCTACAAAAGCAACAAAGAGACTGCCTTTCCCCAGAGTCACAACCTTCCAATGTAATTGTATGAAGCGAAAAACCTGGTCCACAGTGCTAATAGATTTGCGGAAGCCAGCTTGGAATGTAGATAAAATCCCGTTTTCCTCTTCCCAATCCAGTATTAAATTCAGAACCATCCTCCCGATGATCTTCTGGATCGTATCTATCAGACTAATAGGTCTGTAGTTACATGGCAGTGCCTTATCTCCTTTTTTGAAAACTGGGATAATAATGGCGCCCCCCCAAGATTTTGGTACAGGGGCGCCTTCAGCCACTGCGTTGGCCACTAATGCAATGTACTTACTCCAGCAAGTTCTATTCTGGAGAAAGACATCGGACGGAACCCCGTCTGATCCCGGCGCACGACCGTTAGCTACCGAACCCAGGACTATTAGTACGTCTTTGGGACTAAAAGGGCCTTTACCATAAAAAACATAAGATGTTATTACCGGGGGATTATGTAAAAGACTACAGGCGTACTGCGGCTTAAAATACTTATACCACTCTTCCTGGGTGACATAATTTGAAGGACTATCAGGCAAGCCGCCCCTATTCCATTTAATAACGTTCCAAGACATTCTAGAATCATTACTATAACTTGCTCCCTTCAGGTCTTGCCAGAAAAGCTCATCCCAGTTCTTTTTAGCTTGAGCAAGGCATTTTTTGTATAACTGCCTTGCGAACTGGATACATGTCCTATTACCGCTTGAGAGAGCAGCTGCTAGACGTGCTCTTGCCTTTCTGCATTCCCCGTTATACCAGCGGAGCCGCCTAGGGGCAGACTTTTTGCCTTTAGTAACTGGTTGTAAAAAGTATCTCTTTATTCCCTCAAAAAATGACTCATGAAGGTCGGTGACCAGGGTCACATCTTCTTCAGAGGCCATTACACCCTCTAGTTGCGAAATAGCTCTAGCCAATTCGGCATCAATTTTTACGATGGTCGCATCATTAGTCACCACCTCCCGCCACCTGAGCCTACGCATGTTATTAGAGGGGACAACTTCTGGTGGTTTAGGTACTATTGCTTCTGCTACGGCAGAAGTGCCTCCCCACCATTGATGAGTGACACAAATAGGATTATGGTCGCTCTCTACTCTTGTTTCCACCACCATGTCTATGATGGAATGCCATAAACTCTTACAGCAAAGGACATAGTCAATCCTACTTTTAGAGCGGCCATTATCAAAGGTATTGGCACCCATTTTGTCCCCCGGGGTTCTGCCATTCAGTGCCCTAAGGCCTTTCTCGTAGCAAAGAGAATTTATCTGGACTGCAGCCTCCGACCATCGTTTAATTGGAGGGAGAGCCAAACCTGGAATGTCCCACAAACGGTCCTCCTCAGGATCAAGACCCCATTCGGAGTCTGAGGCTAAGAGAGGTTCAAACGTAACGTTGAAGTCTCCCGCAATAATCATGCCCTTCTTGCTACAATAGGTGTCCATAAGGGAGTCCAGAGTGACCAAGACTTGCGACCTTCTCCCCTTGGTCCCTCTAAGATAGAGGTTATAAATAAACAAATCCCCCATAGAGTCCAAAGTCAGCCTGATTAGTTGAATACCCGCAGACCCAGTTGGGATCGCACTAGCCTTAGGAAATAAAGCCTGACGAGCCCAGATGGTTAGGCCACCCATTGGACAACCTTTTAAGCCCTTAGATGCTGGGACGTGGTAATTCAAATAGCCAGGCAAAAACAACGGCTCAATAGACCATGTCTCCTGGAATAAACAGACGTCGAAGTTACCTATGAACTCTACCCATACGGGAGAGTCCATCTTCGCTCTGAGGCCTGCTAAATTCCAGGAAATCAATGATCCAAACCTAGATCCCAGCAACCTATTCTGGGGAACAAGGCAAGATGTAACTACTTGCAAGCTCACAGACTGGTTAGATGGATTTAAGGTTATGCCCCTATGAGGGGAAGGTGTACTGAACTGGCCCTGGTAGGGGACATCTAAAGAAACTAATGGCTTATCCCCCGGAACAATTAGGCTTGGTTGACATGGCTCCGGTCAGTCTATATCTTCCAGGTTTCGCATGCCGTTATTAGTGTTGGAAATCAGATTAAGGGACCCATAGTTAAATCCTCTCCCTATCCAGGCATTACCCCCCCTGTCCTCGTGGCTAATAGGTTGCATGTAGAAGTGATGCAGGTCATGCACCTGGATCCCAGAGTGAGTCCCAAAAGAAGCACGATCACATATAAAACTAGCTACACGGCTGTCTTTGAAATTGATAATAATAGAATCACCCGAAACATCTTTGGGTCTTGATCCTACCCAGCTCACCCTTCTGGCAAACAAAATGTTTCCGTCCATATAGTTAGAGATAGATGTGTTCTTATTTAGCCAGTGGATCACTTTGTTCTTTAGTTCTTCAAAGGATTCGGGTTTTGGACTTTTTAACTCAGGGACACCGGTTAATACCGCCACATAGGGAAGGGACTGGGGTGGGAGATGGATATGGGCCAGGGAAGATTCGGAGGAGCTTACATGGGACTCGGAATTCCCAGCAACTTTCGGTCGCATGTCAATATTAGCATGGACAGGTCCAGGGACAGTGGATGCCCGACCCGCCTCCTTGGTAGGTCTACAGTTTTTAGCCCTAGGTCTCGAAGAACCGGAACCAGGACTGACAATTGTTGCCACAGGGAAGTTACAAATAGGAACAGAAATAGTAGATGGAAGGGTAACTGGGAGCATAGAACTAGAGTTGTCGCATGTTTTTACAGAAAGTTTGACTACATTTTGTAGCGAACAAAAGTTGTCGAGAATAATTTGTTCTAGATTGTCAACTTTTTCGCTAACTAGTTTTATTCTTTCTAAAAGAGGCAACATAAGAGAACGGACCACCTGCTCAACCTAAAGAGGCATGTCATTGGCTTGAGACTGACCCAGGGGACTATTTAAGGTTTCACCTGTGGCCGAACAATCCACATGGGGGGATGCCACAGGCGTAGACACGTTTTTAGTGGTTTTAGGAATTTTCCTCTGCCTTGTGCCTTGAGCATCCACACCTCTCTTCCTCTTAGGATTGACTGTTCTAGGAGCTTTAATTACTTTATCACAAGCCCTAGTTGACAGGTAAGTAGCTACAGGGCTTACAGGACCCTCAATGGACAAATTGGGATCATGAACTTCATGAGTGCTAGCACTAGGTAGTAGTAAGGAAGCACTAGCCTCATGGGATATATTATGAAGCTGATCACCATTAGTATTAGTATGCCCAGCTGACCTAGCTGGTGACTGAACCCGAGCCAATACGCCAATAGATGAACGCCTGGCATACATGGGCTCGACAGAGAGACGACGTTCAGTGATAGATATTTCATGTTCAAGGACAGAGACAGCTCTGGTGATAAACTGATCAAGAGTACCAGTCACAGAAGATGTTCCCGTGGCGCGTTTCCCTTTCCCTGCCATGTAACAGCATACACAGGGAGTACACAATGGAACAAACAATGTAAAATGCACTACTTCCGTCACAATGCTCCACGAGTCTTACTTTATCAATCGCGGGAGCCTAGGGGAATGGCCCAACCCAGCCTCTGACAGCCCCGGACGGCCACAGACGGTCCCGCCCTTGTCCCGGGCTTCTCCCGGCGCTGCCCGCGCACATCCCGCGACGCGGGAGAGAAGCAGCAATTTATGATGCCTCCAGGCGCGAGGATGAGGCTTCCGGGTTCCGTTCCCAGCGCGCTAGGGGCGCTGGGAAGTGTAGTACCTCCGCTCTGCGGCTGCGGTGGATTGCGGTGCAGCGGCGGTAAAAAAGACGAACTTCGGTTGATGCACCCAGGACAGCAGCGCTCGTGTGACAGGCAAGTGCAATATCCGGGATTCTGGTTTGCTTTCTGACAGTGTTTAGTCCCCCGCTCCCCCGGAGAGAAGCAGCAATTTATGACGCCTCCAAGCGCGAGGATGAGGCTTCCGGGTTCCGTTCCCAGCGCGCTAGGGACGCTGGGAAGTGTAGTACCTCCGCTCTGCGGCCGCGGTGGATTGCGGTGCAGCGGCGGTAAAAAAGACGAACTTCGGTTGATGCACCCAGGACAGCAGCGGTCGTGTGACAGGCAAGTGCAATATCCGGGATTCTGGTTTGCTTTCTGACAGTGTTTAGTCCCTCGCTCCCCCGGAGAGAAGCAGCAATTTATGACGCCTCCAGGCGCGAGGATGAGGCTTCCGGGTTCCGTTCCCAGCGCGCTAGGGACGCTGGGAAGTGTAGTACCTCCGCTCTGCGGCCGCGGTGGATTGCGGTGCAGCAGCGGTAAAAAAGACGAACTTCGGTTGATGCACCCAGGACAGCAGCGCTCGTGTGACAGGCAAGTGCAATATCCGGGATTCTGGTTTGCTTTCTGACATTGTTTAGTCCCCCCATATATATATATGGGTATACTTACAAATCATATTCATTGAAGGACTTCACCTGCTTTGCCTTGATAATATTCTTTCCCTAATTCAGAAGTCCCTAAAGTTCTCCACTATAGTTTTCAGCCTAGCTTCAGGTTTGGGCATATTAAAACGGGACTCTGTGCGTGTGGCAAATTGACAGGTCTTCTGCAGTTCCAGGTAGAATCTGAGATCTTATAATTTTCTCAATGAACTTTGGGGCTATTACCTCACTGTCCTTAAATTCTGTGACTTCCACACTTCATAGGTTACTTCTTCTGATATTATTTTCATTCTTTGCTTGTTTAGAATGAAGCTTTTCTAAGTCTTTTGTTATTTGTGGAATTTCACGTTATACTACAGCTCATGAATCTTCATCATCCGCAGCCCGTCATTCTACCTCTTTTATTTGGTTCCCAGATCTGCCCATTTTTTCATCCAAGACTTTTATCTATTGCCATAGATTGTTAGCAATTTACTGTTGTTGGACCTGTCATCCATAGGGTGGTCTTCCCCCAGACTTTTTGCCTTTTACCTCCTGTTTTGCTGATACTTTATGTTGGCCTTAGTACTCTGAGCACTTTACCACTGCTCACCAGTTCTAAAGTGCATGTGCTTCTCCCCTAAACATGGTGACATTGGTGTATACCTGGTTGGGTTATTTGATCTACAAGTAAGTCCATTGTAAAGTGTTATCACATATACTCAGGAAATGTAAGTCAAATGCAACTAGTGGGCCTGCAGCACTGATTGCGCCACCCACCGGAGTAGCCTTTCAAACTTGTCTCAGGACTGCCACTGCAGGGCCTGCATGTGCAGTTTACTTTCACTTTGACTTGGCATTTAAGACTACTTGCCAAGCCTTAAACCCCACTTTTATTACATATAAGTCACCCCTAATGTAGGCCCTAAGTAACCCTAAGGGCAGGGTGCCTTTTAGATAAAAGGTAGAACATGTGTGTTTAATCTCTACATGTCCTCATAGTGACAAACACCCAAATTCGTTTTCACTGCTGTGAGGGCTACCCATCTCATTGGCTAGAATTGGAAATTCCTTAATGCACTTTTAAGCTGTAACTCCTGATCAGGGAGTAGCTTTTTCATATTTCATATCTTTGGAATAGTAATGATAAATCCTCCTCACAGGTAAAGTTGGATGTAACATATCTGTTTTCGAAATGCCACTTTTAGAAAATTAACATATATCTGCACTTACTGATCTGTCTGCCTGACAGCCTGTCTCCAATACACATCTGGGGGGGTGACGGCTACACTTTCTGCATTCCCTCTAGACAGCCACAGCATAGGAAGCATAGGTGTGTCTGAGTACCCATCTACATACATCTGCATTCTGATGGCCTTGCCTTGGCAGGACGGAGGGGCAGGGCTAACACCACTTGAATAGGCAGTGTCATGTCCCCACACAAAGGACTGACTACCCAACACAGATAGCCTGGCAAGCACTTCAGAGAGATTCTTTCAAGTCGCCCCCACATCAAAGGCACTTTTGGGTAGAAGTACTGGGTTTCTGACCCCCTAAAATCAGACGCTACAGGACTTGCAACTGAATCTCTGCCAGAAGAACTGCTGTGCTGCTTAAAGCACTCAACCTGACTGCTGATCTGAAAGGCCTTCTTTTCTGTTTGTTGCCCAGCTGCCTACTGTTCTCTGACACTGCTGAAGGAGAGTTGGGCTCTGCCTTCACTCCAAGTGATCTCCAAAGTCTCCTTGGTTTGCCTCCTGTTGCTTGAGACTCATTGAGATCAAAGTCTCTACCTCTGCGCCTGTGCCTGGTGCACTGGAAGTGTTTCAGATACTTGCAACACGGATTTTGATGCATCTTCTGTCTGCGTGTAACAGAACTGGTGCATTGATCCTGTTGCAGGAGTATTGCCTCGGAACCAGCGCTTTGCCTCCAGAATTCGACTCATCGGACAGCGTATTGCTGCTGCTGCAGCTTGGTGAGATTAGCGCATTCCCTCGACTGCTTGGTGGCATCCGGTGCATCGCTCAATACCTCTTGACTCCGACACACGCCTTCGGTCCTCACACATCACCTTCACTGCTTGGAGAACATCGAGACATCCTGCACCTGCGGGCCTCGGCATTGACATATCTTGCTGTTGGCAACCAGAAAAGGTACTTTGTTCACCGGAGCCTATCTGGGTCCTGTAGCCAACCGGCACTCCATCACGGTTGGCCCCAACTTTGACTTTGCACCAGTCCCGCATGACCTAAAGGGTAACTAGTCATAATATCGAATTAAAAATATTGAATGGACAAAATATCGAGTTTTTAATATCGAGTGGACAGGATATTGACTTGCAGAAATATAGTGGTTAAGAATGTCGACATGCAGGTAAGAAATTTCAATTTTAATAATATCGAAGTTAGTAATATCGATTGTCAAAATATCGTTGTTCATAATATCGATTTTTTTAGTGTTTTGTATGTTAGTATTTGTGTTAAAAGTATTTATATATTTTGTAATGCGTGTTAGAATTTCTTTAAAGTAATGAATTTTATTTTAATTAATTTTTGCGTAATTTAATTCCGTAGCGGGTTGTGGGTTTATAGGGGAATAGGGTGGGAAGTAATTTAATTGAAATTACTTAATTATTTTATTAATTAATAATTAACGGGTTGATTACAATTGCGGTGGCGATCCGCCTGCCATAACCCAGCGCCCGCCACCCATCTCCCCCCTGCCATATTACTATGGCGCTGGGGACACCGGCGGACGGAAAGACCGTCCGCCGGTTTTCCGCCAGTCGACTCGTCGACTGGGCGGAAAAAGCCCATAACATTGAGGCGGTGTTTGCAAGACACCGCCGTCCATATTATGTAGCAGGCGGTCTTTCGCCTTTCCATGGCGGCATGGCTGCCATGGAAAGGCAAGTGGCTCTTGCTGTTGGGGGCCCATAGCAGGCCCCCAGGGTGTTGGGGGTGCACATGGTTTGCATGTACAACCTGGCAGGCACCGCGCAGTGCCTGTCACGTCGTGCATTCAAATGCACAACTTGCATTTTTAACCTTGCGGTGGGTGCTGCTGGCAATGTTAGAAATGTGGGATGCACCTGCCTGTGTGGCGGGCACATCCAAATTGCACATGCAGGACCGCCGCATGCATAGTGGGTGGTCCCATTTCCCGGGCTGTCCGTCCGCCATGCTAATCAGCTCCTTAGTATTTAATAATTTATATTGTTAATTAAGTTAATTAATTTATTATTAATAAATCATAAATTGACCAATAACAAATGATAATTAATTGCTAATTATGTTAATTGTGTTCATTTTTAATTAATTAGTAATTAATGAGATATTAATTATGAATAATTAAACTGTAAATATGTTAATTGTGTACTTTTTTATGATGGGGGAGTAGGGTGGGAAGTAATTTATACAATATTTAATAAAAGTTATTTGATATAATATTAATTGTGTGAATTAATTTAGATTTGATGGTCATTAATTGTATTGTTAATTGTTACTAGTTAATTAATTAATTGTTAATTAAATATGTTAATTTACTAATATTTTACAATATTGTAGGTGTTTATAGGGGAAAATGGTGGAAGGTAAATTAATTTTGAAAAATTCCCACCCGCTATCCAACACTTTCCCTACTGTTGCATTCGCTGGAGTGGGAATAGTAATTTTTACCCTCCAGCTATCCAACACTTTCCCTACTGTTGCACTCACTTAAGTAGGAATAGTAATTTTTGCACACCCACTATCCAACACTTTCCCTACTGTTGCACTCGCTGGAGTGGGAATAGTAATTTTTACCCACCCGCTATCCAACACTTTCCCTACTGTTCCACCCACTGGAGTGGGAATAGTAATTTTTACCATCCCGCTATCCAACACTTTCCCTACTGTTGTACTCGCTGGAGTGGTAATAGTAGTTTTTACCCACCCACTTTCCAACACTTTCCCTACTGTTGCACTCGCTGGAGTGAGAATAGTAATTTTTACCCACCCGCTATCTAACACTTTCCCTACTGTTGCACTCGCTGGAGTGGGAGCAGTAATTTTTACCCACCTGCTATCCAACATTTTCCCTACAGTTCCACTCACTGGAGTGGGAATATTAATTTTTATCCACCCGCTACCCAACACTTTTACTACTGTAACTCTCACTGGAGCGGGAATAGTAATTTTTCCCCTACGCTATGCAACGTTTTCACTATTGTTATAGTTAATGTAGTGTAAAATCTTTTTTTTAAAATACTTATTTTAATGTTTTAACTTATAATATATAATTTATTTTTACATTTATATTATAGGTTTATTTATATATATATATGTAATTATATTTTAAATTATGTTTTTAATATTTTATAATTAAAAATATTGATTATTCTTTAATATTATTAAGTTAATATATATAACAAAATTAAATATGCATTGTTTTACATTACATTTATTATTTATTAATTTTAATCTTTTAAAAATATTTTTAAGTATGTTTTACTTCATTATATTTATTATTCCATTAATTTTATATTACTTTGAAGACATTTTAAAAAGTCGATATTTTAGCAAACTATATTATTAACAATGATATTTAGGATTCGATATTTTTGTACTTACCTGTTTGTAGATAGGAAGTCGATATTCTGTCACTCGATATTTTTACCTCGATATTGTGGTAGCTCGATATGCTTCTCCACGATATTCTGCATGCTTCTAAGCCCTTTATTGCATTTATTCATTTCAAATTCAATATATCAACTATACATTGGATTTTTGTTGTTTTGTTCTTGTTTTGTTCAGAAATATAATATTCTATTTACCTGAACCTGTGTTGAGTCTTTTTGTGGTGTATTCATTTTGTTACTGTGTGTGTTGCACAAATACTTTACACATTGCCTCTTTAGTTAAGCCTGACTGATCTGTACCAAGCCACCAGAGGGTGAGTACAGGTTAAATTTTAGTGTGTATCTAGCTTACCCTGGCTAGAGTGGTGGTTCTTGCCTGGCCTGGTTGCACACCTCAGCAAACTAGGAATCTGATTTCAAACACCTGTTGAACGCTTTTTATGGTCTGTATCTCTGTAAGAATGTTTTTCAGTAGAAGTATCACAGCTGCATCTAGAGTGACCATGCAAGGTCTAATTTGATTGGGCTACAGAGCAGAAAAATATATGTCACAGCTTTCAGTTTGTTCAATGATGTCTTCCTGAGTTTCTCTAGTTTAATTCATGACATTCTAGGTAGAAGAAGGCAAAATTGTCAGCTGCAAATTAGTTTCTACTAGGCTCATCTATCTGTAACTTTGGTGGCATTAAATTCATCAAAGTATGTCTGAAAATCATTAAATTAGTTCTGTGTGATTCCAGCCTTACTGTAATCAGGAAGCAGAGGATTTATATGGCTTAAGAGGAATTATTTCATTTCTCCTTTAAAGGAAAAGTATTCTGTCGTTGTGAAAAGATAGAAAATATTTTTTCCTGATAGTATGCTTTTTAACTTTTTTCTGCCTAAATTGTAGATCAGCAGTTTCCTGAAGTTACTCTGGTTTTTGCTTATTGAGTTTATGTTAGAAAGTGGATTATTAGTAGTGGTACATATATATCTACCACTGACACTAGGGTATCTAACACAATCTTGGGCTTATAATAGGTCTCACAAAATTATTACCATGCTCAACTCTTGGTAGCTAGGCTGCGAACAGGCAGGCTTAACTTAAGAGACAGGTATGTAAAGCATTTAAAAACATCAATTCAGTAAATAATTAATACACAACACACAATAAAAATCCAATGCCAATTTAATTAAAATAGGAAATATTTTTATCTTTAAAATGACACCAAAGTGAAAACAAATTCAATGTAGGGAAGCAGAGATATGACTTTTTAATGATTTAGCACTATATAGCACATGGAAACCGATAGCACCTATTGGTACATCTGGTCACACTAGACCGAGACAAAGTCAAAGTTTCGGCGGCTGTCAGAGCGAAACCACCGAGGTAATACCGCGATGCCTTGGTCTTTGTTGAATGTGTGACTCCAAGACGGCACCACCCGCATGATCCGCGTGACCCTTGACAAATACACCAGAGGAATACCTTCTTGAAACAAAACCAAAACAGGTGAGAGCATTAGGCCTCACAAATGTGCATGGTGTGCGTGCACAATACACAGTAGGGATACACAAAACACAGCCCCGACGAAGGCTCCTGACCCGATTGGGCTCCTTGAGAGGGCCGAAACATGTAGGCACAGAAACAAAGGGTATAATTGAATAATTGAATTCAATAAAACCCAAATATTCACTTTTTTATCTATACCCCAAGTACCTCTCAATAAAGTAGAAATCTTTGGGTATACCTACAGGTATTTTTAAAGTATCACTCTTCTGGATCCCTGCTTATCTTGTTTTGCTTTATCTAAGAACTCCCAATCTATCTATGATTGAGTCCACCCGGGTAGTGCCATCTTACCCGGATGTGGATAGGCGCCGATGATGAAGCATGTCACGATAAGTGAGTGAGGTGTCAACTCCAATATCTTTGAATATCCCAAACCTGTAGGACAGAGCAAAAACTAAATTCAACATCCTGACAAAAAACAGGAAATCAGAAGTTTCTTGGTATAAATTTTGTAAAATCAGTTGCTTGTGCGTGTAAACATTGACAGCGGGAGAGTGCGACTGATCTGACTTTCTCTCGCTCTCAATAGTGAAAGAAAGTTTCAGGCCGACCGCGATGGAGCCCTACGCGGGTACCCCTAGCAGTAGGCCTTGGTCAAAGTTTTTACCTTCTGACTTTGAAACCTTTTTGGAGCTTTTTCTGCTAGGGTCCCACAAAGCTCTCCACCAGTCTGGATTCAGTGAGGGTTAACCGGCTTGCCTTTTGGTGAGCTCCCAGTTAAATTTATGGAAGTAAGACCTTCAGAGCTTGACAGCGGGCCAAACTAAGGATCCAGGTCGGCTCACAATTGAAGGATTGGTGGCTTGACTTTCGTTGTTAGGGCCGGTCAAGTCTGTAACCTTCAGACTTAGAAACATTTATGAAGCTTTTCCTCTCGGGGGTCCCTCGATGCTCTTCACCAGGCCAGATTCAGGGAGGGGTCACCAATTTGGGTTTCAACCAGCTCCCAGTCAAACTTTGGAAATCTGACCTCCAGAGCTTTTCAGCAGGAACAACCTGGAGGGCAGGGCGGATCATGCTTGAGGGTCACCGGCTTGGCTGGCCAGGTCAAGTCGGTCTACTTATGGAACTTTTCTTTCAAATTTGCTCCAAAGTTATCCAAACATCTGGAACTTCTTCCTGAAGTTCCTTTCAGTGTTCCAAAGTGTCCAAAACTTACTCCAAGATGGTCCTTGAAAGTTTGGGACTTCAATTCCAACAATCTACTTGGACTAAACCCTTACAAATCAACTGAAGTCACTCCAGGCTGGAGATTTGTGGTGGTGATGGTCCAGGTGAGCTCAGTTAACCTGTAGCTTGCAGGGAATCCACTCTTTAGTCTTTTTGAAGCAGGCTTGATCCACAGGGCTGTGGTTCCAGATTGTGCAGCAGGCGCAGTCAGTCAGAGTGCAGGGCCCCGTTGGTGCAAATCAAACTTCCAGCTTGGACCTTTCTTCTTCTTCTTGTTTCAAGCAGCAGAACTGAGGAGAGGCTCTGCCCCTCTCAGATACTTATTCAGTGTATTCTAGGGTCACAGAAGAGGGCACTCCTGTCCAATGAGGTGTAGGGCAACACCCTAGAGCAGGACTATTTCCTACAAAGTGAGGCACAATAGTCTCCCAGAAAGCACTATTTTTCCAAAATTCAATATGGCTGCAGTCTCAGCAGAGAGGCAAGAGCTAGCTAAACCAACCTCCAGGATGGCTCACCTCCATAGTCTCCCTCCCCTGGCAGCACTTTACTACAACAAGGGAAGTGAAGTTTTACTACCCCAAGGCATATAAAACCACTTTATAAGGGTCCTCCTTATAAGTACCTGAACCCCCAACCCTGGGGCAAATAGGGGAGACCCTGGTGGTAGCTAACATGCCAAAATATTATAGTTTATCCATCTCAGTGTGCCCCAAACAGCAAAGTCGAGTTTGGGCATAATTTACATGTTAAAAGCAGTCCTGCAACACAGGGGTGCTTTTAAACTGACCTCAGGCTCTCAGTAGTGCACACATGCAAGTGCAGAAAGGGCTGCTGTTCTCTAAACTACCGTGCCCTATTATATACTAGGGGCTTAAAGGTAGTTTTAATCCCCCTGCCCTATTATGTATGAGGGCCTTATAGGGGAGATAACGCAAATCATAGGGGGACTCTAACCCAGTGTGTATGTAGGTGTTTCACTGCATTCTAAGTGTGTTTTCAGTATAGCACTGTCCCTGGGCCTGGTTAGGCAGAGCCCAGGGACAGCTAGAGTCAGTTACCACCAGTACCAGTCAGTGAACAAAATAGGGGTTCCCAGGGCAGAAGGATGACTCTGCATTGACCTACTGCTTGCAATCAACACCTATGAAAAGCTTGCACAGGCACTCCTTGGGCCTATGCTTAGAAAGAGTTCTGATTTCTTTTTTAACAGTTTCCGGCACAATTACTGTAGTAACTGGTTTATTCCACTGGTAGAGTTAAATTACTCCCTAGTTGATTATTGGGTATCTTTTCTCCTTCTAAATTCACACTATTATCCCCCCACTCTGTTGGTACCTCTACTGTTACATTTAGGTAATAACTCAAACCCTTTCTCTAAAATGTTGTGGCCGCTAAAACAGCAGTTTCAACTACCAGCGTTTGCATTTTTGCAATCTCAGTTTTAGTTACTTCTGACATTATTCTAGTTTTATAATCCCTTTTAATATGTGAGCATAAGCCTTTCCTGAGGACAAAGGCGGGCGCCTTATTTTTCCTTATGGAATATTATGTTACCAACATCAATGTTAGGTATCATCTTCTCCTACTTTCCTTTCTTTCTACCTACTTTTCTTTCTTTACAGTATTATTCCACTCACGAGTATACTGCCTCCAGCATTGCGCTGCCTCTCCTCTTCCTGGATCCCAGCACTGGATCCAGGATGGGACAGACTCCCATCCAAACCCCATGCTGCAGAGCAGTGCGGGGATTAGCCTGAGCGGGCTAGAAAGAGGCCCTGCTCAGGCCAGGGAGTCTGTGGGAGTTTCTCCAGCCCAGCTGCTGAATGCAGTCAGGCTGGGAAGTGGGCATGTGTGTTTTGATCAGCCTGGGAAGGCCAGTGAAACACACATGAGTGGGTTGCACGCCACATAGCACTCCTCCTCCCACTCCCATGACTCGGCCCGTCTCTCCCAACAGCACTGGCTAACAGCCGACAAATGCAAAATAAAACAATGCAAGAACATCCTTTTATTTTACATTTGCTGGTTCTGAGCCAGGCAATGGGGAGACACTCCTCCACCATTGCGGAGGAGCCGCCGCATCTTGTAAATGAGGCTATTAGAGCTGTCAGTAAGGCCATGTTTGCTTTATCTTTATTTAGCGGGAACTTGAGCCAAGGGCATTACCACTACATTACTTTACATGAGTGCAAGATTACATTACTCAGGATCAGATTTGTTGATGAGGCACAGAGAAATTAAATGATTTGTTCAGAATCACAAGTTGTTGAGCCAACTCTGGTATTTGAACCTGGTTCCCCAGTCCCAAAGCCTTTAGGCTACATCCCCTCCATATCTGCATTTTGTTTTCCAACCAAGTGTCATTCCTTTTTGTATAGTCTGCTGCGGTAAGAACGTCCGCAATCTGGTGTAAATACATATTGAAAAAACACATCACTCCACACTGTCTAGGGATTCTCTTCTTTCTCTTGGAGACAGCTCAGAAATCAGCAAAGACTCGGGCAGATCACAAATGTCGTGCCTGTGCTGCAACACGTGGAACAGATGGGTTCCTGCCACTAAAACCAGAATGAGGGTTAGGTTCTGTGCTGTTATTAGTACCAATAAGAGGTGAAAAAAGATTCCCTTACATACCCTAGGTCCAGACTATGCTCACGGCAGCTTCTTTGACTCACGGAGGAGGGATCCACTGTTCGCAGTTCTGTTCCTAGTGGCACACGCAAGACTCACCAACACACCACGTGATTTCAGAACTCATGAGTCACATACACACAGGACCTCACCCTCAAACCCCAGAAGTCTATGACAAACATGGACGGAGGGACAGGAGAGAAAGTCGCTTTGATATTTTACGCTGATATTGGGGAACAAATGAGTGCAAACGTAGATGCCCGCTTCATGATGGGCAATTTTCTGAATGGTGGCCGTGTGACACCAGCGTGCCTCCCGCCTAGCACATAATACATCTAGGCACCCATGGGTACATTTGAAAGTCATGTCAATCTCCTGTAAACATGAAATAAAATCTTTAAATGAACGGGTGCAATTGTAAACTAAATATATTTGCAATTCAAAGGTCGAATGTGCCAAGACTGCTTGTCATAGGTATCCCTATCCTACCTCTCATATCTGCACATTTATTGATCCCTTTTACCTACATAAAATGTTTTAAATTCACTGAGCCTGTTGCATGATTTTAAGCCAACTTAATTGAAGCGAACCCTAACTTTTTCTCATAGGCCTGAACACACCTGTTTCTTGTGCCATAAACCTAATGAATAAATAAATTTAATTAATATTTACTCAAGTCCTAATTATCAGGTGGCAGCATTGCATACAAGATAACAGGAATCTTCACAGCTATTCAGGTTTGTGTTTATATTCACACATGGAGCTGCAAAGAAGCTTAGCAGGAATGCAGCAGCAAGCGATTACCCAGGCCCATACAACAGTTAATTAGATTTTACGTCTCAGAAGGAGGTTAACGAGCAGAGAAAATAAACTGTAAATAAAACTTAACTCAACGTTTGCAGGCCTTTCCCTGTCTGAGCTTTGCAAGAAAAGATACTCCATTGAGAGTTATTAAAATCATCCCAGTCACTGTACTGCAGCCTACAGTATCCGGCATCCAGCCCCAAAGACCAAAGGCCAAATGGATGCTGTATACCTGGTCTTATGGTCTGGTTAATGACGAGGAGGATGGTGATTACTATTATTAGTTTGTATAATTATTCTACGGTTATCACATTCTTATATTATAATCAGAATGTTTACACAGATGATGGATAATATTATTCAAATCATCATCCTCTTGTAAGATTTAGATGGTTGATTGACAACCATCGCCTCGCACTGTGAGTTCGCAAAGAAGGGATCATTGGTCCCTTGTTAACACTAATTCATAAATTCTTTGGCAATAATTGTCAATCTTTACGAAGATGCTATGAAGTTGTTCATGAAGCGCTCAAATGTTTGTATGATCGAAGAAAACAAATATGGGGTGCCCTGTCTCATCCTGGACATTAGATTAACAAAAGCTCTTTGATAACGTTTTAAGACAGCGGTACATTGTATCATTTTAATTATGCTTAGTCACCTTTAGATATTATAATGCAATCTTTGAACTGTGTGGACGATTGCAGCTCACCAGTTTTCTTTACTCTCAAATAGGTGCTGTCAACAAAATGTAATGTTAGTACCAAAATAATTGTGCATAATTGCCCCTCCTCTTCCCCTCCCTTACTTTTTTGACAGAAAAATTATTCTTCCATCTTACCAGGAATGGCCTTCACTGAGAAAGAATACCATTACATGATTCATATGATTGTTTTTCCAATGCTGGGGCCAGAGCACTTGTGCCAGCCTCGACTTGTACCTCATTAAGTTAAAGCATTATTCTGGTTTCAACCACAAGGTTAGATGTCTCCAGTTGAGCATTGCACACACTGGGGTCAAGATGCAGTTGAATCACAAAGCAACCAGGACATTATACTTTAAGCACCGGTTACTCCTTATCAAATATGACGACCCATTGCTTTTAAACATAAGGGTAGGAATCCAAAGTTTTTCTTCTTAGACTGCTAGAGGTGCAAGTAAGTTCTGTGGTTGCCTAATACCAAGGCTGTATAGTCATGAATCCTCTTCCTCTTTCTTCCCCCATCCTACACTTGGTGTCTCTTTATCTCACTCCAGCAGGGTTTTCCAGCTCTGCTTTTCCTTTAACACTTTTTCCAATTGTTCTCCCCTTCTTCTTTCTCCCTATTCTGCATTGTGCTGTCTTGATGTCAGTGAAAAGCGTGATGATGGAAACAGGATTGAACTGGGGCAGAAAATAGGCCAGGGCACCAAAATAAAAGTGGCCACTCGTTAGCAAGTCAGGTAGCTAAAAAAAGTGCTCCACATTTGCAAATCAGGGCAAACAAGCTGAGAAGGTGTTTTGCAAGATATGGGAGACTGCATTCATTTGTGCTTGAGGCAGGCAATGTGTAATGATGTGATGTGCATGCATGCACTGGCAATATGATGTAGCTTAAGAATGGTGTGAGGGAAGTATTCTGTTTTAGAAGGTATGGGGTCTTTTAATTAATTACAGGGCAGTTAAGCCTGGGGACTAGTAGTGTCAGGAAGCCAATCTATATGCTCTTGCTAATAAATAATTTAGGGGTCTATTAGGATGGCGGGCGGATGGGCGCCGCCGCCACCGGACCATCAGCTCGCCATCGAAACCCGGAAAACCGCTCGTCCGAGTAGCATCGTGGTTGTGACCGCCGCGGTTGGATTTTCCGCCCGCCGCTTTCCCGCCAGTTGCAGTCCACCCGCTTGCCTGGCAGGTGGAGCTGGACTGCTACAATTGGTGCAGATCAGGGCCAAGCACCGCCGGTATGATTATGATGCATAATCATGCTGGCGGTAGCCAGCCTTTCCGCTGCTGTGGAACCGCCATGGAAAGGCATGCAGAGACATGTTCTGGGGGCCCATTGCGGCCCCCAATGTGTTGGGGGGTGTGGGTGCACTGGGGGTACCCCTACTTGTCCCTGTACCAGGTGGCAGGCGTGTGCAGTGCCTTCCACGTAGTGCAGGGATATGCAGGACATGTACTTTTCGACATCGCGGCTGTGCTACTGGCAGCATCAACCGCCGCAATGTTAATCGCCATAATCCGACCGCCACGGTAGGATTTCATCTGCGGAGCATCCTAATTGGACCGGCGGTTATGCCGCAGTTCTTGTGGGCGGTCTTTTCCCGCTACCATGGCGGTCGGGGAGATTTTTTGACCGCCATCCTAATGGGCCCCTTAGTAACTTACCTGACGTCCAGAGCGAGTTTTTAAACAATGTTTGAAGTAGTATCAGAGAAGGCAACAATAAAAACTGGCCCAGCAGACCATAAAACAGGCCCACAATCATCCAACAAAATAGCCCACACTGACCTATCGGAACAGCCCTTCTGGCACTGATGGAAAGTAAGATTGAGCGCCCAAATGTGTGCCCTTGCAATCTCCTGCACAAAATAAGCACAATGAATTCAGGGCAATCTGCATACGACCTCGTGTGTTCCCAGTTGTCTTTTGTGTGATGTTCAGGACCTGAAGGAGAGACATTATCTTTAACTCTGACAGAATTCTAAGCTTTATACAATTGAAAGAAAGTGTAAAGCCCACAATATTGTGCAAACTAGGAATAATCTAATCTAATCCTCCATTCCTACTCGTGTACAGTCATTATTTTTCGCAATCAAAGGAATGTATTTTAGATAAACTTGTGTTTTTCCCAACGTGATGTGTCATTTCTCAAGCAAGCCTTTCGAGGTTCATGTATTGTGACAAGCACACTTCCAGCCTGGTATTTATTTTCGCTCATAATGGAGCTGGCAAAATTCATTTCGCAGTCATTGCTGAGAGTAGAAATAGGAAGCAAAACAGGATAGGGCTGAATTCCGTAGATTACTAGAAGTTTACGTTGTATCACAGGGGTCATAATTCGGAATACTTCAAATCTCATTTTTGTAAAGTAGTCTTAGGGAAAGTAATCATCATGAACAAAGTAATATCTAGCATTTCAAACCTTTTGCACCTTTTCAGTTTCTTTTTATGTTCACACCCAATCACAGACATGCATAAAAGTTAACTATGTTGTCTGAAGATAAATACAAAAGTTTGTACTGTGGTTCAAAGTTTCAATGTTTATGATCTGATACTTGCAAAGAGAGGATGCAATCCTGGGACTTTGCAGTTTGAAGCCGTTTCATTTTTATGGGTGGGATACTTATTATGATATACACCAAAGTTTACTGTCCGTTTTGCGAGTCTGAGGAGTATGGAGAGTGTAAATCTGAATGGGAGGATGAAATGACATAAATCACTGTGAACCAGAGAACACCCAGATGGATACATAAAACAGAATGCAGTCTGTGGACTAAGGCTGCATCAGTTAGAGGACACTGAATAATGCACTGTTTCACCACTAAAGCAAGTTCGTTTAATTAGTCAAGAATATCTTATTGGATAGCGAATCCCGCAAAATACTGTGTTACACGGTACATCATTGCATTAAAAAAAATGAAATATAATCAGCAAAAATATGGCATTTGTTGATTAATATTTCGATACTTCCTTCTCACACATTCAATGAGAAAAGACTTTGAAAGATTTATCTTTACTATATTTATCTCGCTATCTAAAGCAACTGAGCATTGATTTGACATCTAATTCATCCCCTTCACTTTCTCGAAACCAGCAGACAAAATCGCACATACAGTGCAACCAGTTAGAATTAGGCACACTAGTATGATGTCCCTACTGATTGTGTTAAGCGCATAGCAACAATGGACTATTTATCCTTGTTACACAGACCTCAACCTATGCTGTATAAATGTTACCTAGAGGTATAACAGTAAAAATTAAAAGCATTTGCAATGCAAATAGGTCTCGCATTTGTTAGTTAGAGCTATTGACTTTGTAAATGGCAATATTTTTTACCTTTACGTTTTATTTTTGGAGTGAATGTATGTAGTGTGCAAAATCCCTTGGAAAGATCCTACACTTCGTAATAAATATATTGAAAAAGACGCAAAGTGTGGATTGTATCAACAACTGCTTGGCACGCAGCTCATGGGTGAAGTGTCGCCACACATGCACACCGTGGTGCTTTACTAATGTGAAACTCATTAATAAAAGTTGTGCTAACAGACTAACCAACGCGATCAGGATCAGAGCATGTGAATCCGAATCCCGGCTTCTCTTTCATTTTCAAGACTTTTTGACTCACTCTCCTGCTTCTAGGTTATCCCCCGAACACTGGGAGGCAATGAAGTTTGACAAGTGGGCGGGGGCAGGAGGGCTTCGGGGGTACATGAAAATGTATTCATTGCCTAGTTGTCAAAGTTCGCCCGGTGCTATTACTTAAAAGTGTGCAGATTTCATTGAGATATTAAGAGTACTTTACGCGCATCAATGAGAAAATCGACATTAACTAAACAAAATACCAGAATGCGTGTCAGTTTTAACAGTGTTTTAGACAGTACTGGTTGCTTAGTTTCATTGCATTAATTTTTGTATTTACTCTTTTACACAGCATCCAAAGTAGGTTACCTAACCCCAAAGCCCTGAGTTGTTAAATGACCCATAGAAGGGAGTGTTTTTTTCAGTTGAGCAAATGTGTCCAAATGTAATTTTGGTAGTGCCATGAAATGATCAGTCAATGAGGTACTCGATGAGCAGGTATTTAACTACATGTTCAAAACGTATGGTATTGTAGCTGTTGTTTTTTTGTACACAACCACCTCTCTGAATGTGTTTATTAGCACAGAGCTTCATCTACCAGACAGTGCTCACAGAAGGGCAACTAAAGCACAGAACAAAATGTATTCATTTATCCTGAGTGTGAAGGCACCCGGAAGGCTTAGGTACCTGCCCGGAGAGGCTAGGGATCCCAGCGCTTCTACAGACTCTGCCGTGCTCCTCTGCACCAGCAGGGCACAGCTCAGAATCTGCCGCTTCTGCTAAGAATAGGTGAGGGGGATGAGGTTGGGGCATGCAGGAGTTGCCAGCAGATTTCCAGGTTATTGAAAGTGATGATTCTGACGTGAGGCAATGGAGACTGACTTTGTCTGTTTGTCTGCACCAGTCTATTTCTCTACCATCTACCCATGACTTGGGGCACAAAAGACCATTGTCAAACCCCTTGTGAGTGTGCTCAGGCAGATCCTTTGTGATGTACAAGTATGGAAGGGGACAGCTTCTCCCCCTATTAAGTCAGAGATGGCCCATCCTACCAACATCTGTTGCCTCTTTGTCTCTCTGTCTAGGAGCAATACACAAAGACCAACTGCCAGATACACCTAGTCATGTGGCACATCATACAGGCACTAAATGGTTGGGACAAGAAAATGCCAACTTTATAAATATTTTGTGACTTAAACTCCAAATTTACCATTAAAGAGGGACTTAAATGACAATTCTTTAGACACCAAACTCAAAATTCCTGCTTGCTCCCAATTGAAAGTTATCACATATTAAATGCAATAAGACAACCTAATGTTATCCTATGGGAGGAGTAGAGAGAGGACATGTAAAGGTAAAAGTACAGACCCGAATTGTTAAACACACTGCACCCTGCCCTCTGGGTTGTGTAGGGCCTACCCTAGGGATAACCTATATATATTAAAAAAGAAGGCGTAGGCCTGTCAAAAGGTTTATTTTGCCAGGTCAAAATGGCTGTTTAAAACTGAACACATAGGCTGCAATGGCAGCCCTGAGATATGTTTAAAGGGCTACTTAGGTGGGTGGCATAAGGAGTGCTGCAGGCCCACTAGTAACCTATTATTTTCAGGCCCTGAGCACAGGTAATACCACTTTACTAGGGGCATACAAGTAAATTAAATGTTCCAATTGGGGTGTGTTAGAAATGGGATTTCTGGTTGGCTAAGGCTTGCGCCAAAGCCAGGCAGAAACCACCACTCTAGTCAGGGCAAGGGACTTACACACTGATGATAACCCCTGCTCACCCCCTTGGTAGCTTGGCACAAGCAGTCAGGCTTATCTCAGAGGCAATGTGTAAAGCGTTTGCGCAACACACACACACAGCAGCAACACACTAGGCACACCACAAAAGAAACTCCACACAAGGTTATATCAAAATAGCCTTTGTATTATCAAAAAACACATTAGAAACATAATCACACATTTACACTGTGCCAAATGGCACAGGCAATCTTCATAGGGGATTATATACAGGACAAGGCCAATCGGGCCACGGTCAGAACCATCAGAACAGGTAAGTAACTGTAAATATAAAACACAACCAGTAACTACTGGTAGCATAATATCCTAAGCATTATCCTATTAGCATTAGACACCATCCTAAACTATCATAGCATGTAATTAGGTAATAAATAACATTAGGCCCAAACCTCATTAGCATAAACACATTACGCAATAGGCCTTACCAGCATACACACAGTATGCATAAACATCCTAAACATAAACACATTATGTCATAGGCATCATCATAGCTACATTATGCAACCCCACATTATGCCTAAACACTGGACATACGTCACATCACATTCCAGTAAAACAACCAGTCATGACTGGTAACATTGCATGTTGCCTGAACCTGTTAGGCAAACATAGTAGGCCTGAAAGCTGGGCATAATCACAGGGTGCATAAATTACAATGGGCCACAATCATTCTTTTGGCAACACTCCTAGTAATAGACACATTACGCAATTCGGTAGAGCCTGGCGCTCTACCAATGTCACCACAACTGCCCCCAGGCCAACTGGCCTTCTCAAAGGGCTTGAGTGTCCTATGTCCTAAGTTGGCAGGGTGGCTGCCAATGCAGCAGAAGAAAGTCCCCGCAGGTACTGGCCTAAACACTGCAGTTGCCCACTAAGTGCTGGGCTGAGAGAATGAGCCCTGGCACCAGCGTGCCTCCGGGGTCCCCATTGGAACTCTACTAAAACAACTGGCCCCAAATGAGCATCAACAATGTGCCCAGATCGGCACCACTGTGCCTCCTGGACTGCCCACACACAACAATGACCCAAAAGGACTAAGCACGGGCACAGACGGAGCCCTATGAAAACCCCTCGGGGACTCTACAAGCAAATGTGCCCCAAGTACCACTCAGGGACCCTACTACTTCATGGATATTCCTCCGGTCCTCCCGGCGTCGGCTCCCCGCTCCTGGGCTTCTCTTCACTCGGTCCCCCTTCCTGGGACCGGGACTTCTTTCACTGTAGCCCATGGCGGGCAGCAACACGCGGGGCTCTCTCCTTGCACAAGAGCCCCGCCTCCACTCTGGCGGCCTCCATGCAGGCAGGGTGGGCTCCTGCCTGACTGCAGCTTCTCTCGGCTTCACCCGGGCCCCAGTCCCCAGGACTTCCCTGTGGAGCCCGCGAGGCTCTGGACCTTCTGCTTCCGGCTGTGGCTCCGCCCCGAGTCAGGCAGCCCGCCTGGCTTCTGGGTTGCGCTGCTGTGGCCGGCGACATCTTTTGCTTGTATTTTTTTCCCCCGGGTCGTGGCGGTAATGCGCGGTGGGCACCCGCTATTAAAAATCAAATAGTGGCCATGCGTGATGGGCACCTACTCCTCAACCACGCCAGGAAGCGGGGTGGGCTCCCGCCTCCATGGTCCTGATTCGGGGTGGGCTCCCACCGCCAAAACAGGTAGATGGCGGGGTGGGCACCCACAATTCAAGCATGCCTCAATCGTGGTGGCCTCCCGCTCCTTGGCAAAGCGAGGGGGATCCCTATGTCGGTACTCCCTCTGAGCACCCGGTGCAGCCCAGCGCTGCAAAGTCAAGCCAAAATGCTCCTCTTCCTTCTGAAGAACCAAAATAGAAAACACTCACAGGGCGCAAGAGGTCAAACAGTCCTTGGGAATCCAGGGCGCAATGCTGGGCCCAGGGAGGAAAGCCCTCAGGGTGGTTCCTCCTGGGCCCCAGCTGCAGCCAGCCCCCCAGCAAGTCAGGAACAGCCCCAAAGTACAGAACAGGAACTGAACCTCTTCATGGGGTCACAGCCCCTATATTTATACTGCAACATCTCTTTGTTTGTAGTGCAGGGCATGGGGGAACCAGATGCAACTGGTTCACGGGGGATTTGGGGCACTTTGTTTTGCAAGCTCCTCTTCCCCTCTGTCAGGTGGGGGCTAGGTGATCAGACACACCACAGGGGGCGGAGACAGCATTGTACAGGGCAGGCACACTCCTATTCAGAGTCAGGGGATTACTCCTCCCACTATTCCCAGCACAGATGTCCAATTCAGCCCAGAGCTGACTCACCCTGCCCCTCCTGGAGCCACACACACCTCCCAGCCCCTGTCACTCACAAGCCAGACATGGAATTCACACCAGGCAGGCAGACACATAGCACACAGAAATGCCAACTTCTAAAAGTGGCATTTCTTCCATTGTCGTAATAAATCTGCACACACCATTGCGCAGAATTTATTCTCACCATTGCATACATACTAAAGTCGACCACTCTGCTCCTCCCATACCATGGGTTACTACTGACACACACCGATCAGGGAATCCCCAATGCATTCCAATTGGAGGGCAGGCTAACCTCCCCTAACAAACCTCCTGGAATATCCGGTGTGGCCCAGGAAGACCCTCATCTTTCTCAGTGGTTTGGGGGGGGGGGGTTGCCAGGCCAGAATAGTCCCAGTCTTGGCCTGGGGGTGATGCACCTTGCCCCCACCCACCATGTGTCCCAGATATACCATGGTATCCTGCTCTATCTGGCACTTACTGACCTTGACATTCAAGCCCGTCTGCATCAGGGCCTAAAGTACTTCCTGGATGTGGTTCAGGTGTTCTTCTCAGCTGGACCTGAAGACTACTATGTCTTATAGGTAGGCAACCCAGAATGACTCCTTCCCTGTCAGGACCCTGTTCACCAAGCTCTGAAAGGTGGCAAGGGCATTCTTTAAGCCAACTGGTATCACCCTGAACTGAAAGTGGCCCTCTGGGTTTGAGAATGCAAAGCTTTATTTTGTCCCCTCTGTCAGAGGATTTTGCCAGTATCCTGATGTGAGATACAAAGTTCTGAGAAATTTGACAGTGCCCTGCATGTCTATGAGCTCATCAGCTTGTGGTGGGGTGTGCATCAGTGTTGGTGACTGAGCTTAGTCCCCTGTAGTCAACACAGAGCCAGAGTTCTGGGGTGGCGATGGTGGAGCAGCTTTCAGTACAAACACTCTTAGGCTGGACCAGGGACTGCTAGAGGGCTCAATCACCCCAATCATCTTGGAGACCACCTATTAATGCAAGGCCCTCACCTTTTCCAACAACCTGTACATTTTGTTTTGGACAGGCATATTGTCCCCAGTAGCAATGTTGTGGGTGCACAAGTGTGTGAGCCCAGGGATGAGGGAGTACAGAGAAGAAAACTGTCCCAATAGATGGCGACAGTTACTCTGATGTTCTTGGGTGAAACTAGGAGTGAGCTTAACATCCTCTACTGAACCATCATGCTTCTGGTTAGACAGTAGGTAAGGGAAAGGTTCACTCTCCTCTTCCACTTTGTCATCTGTCACCAGGAGCATGGTAAGTTTAGATTCCTCAAATTGTGGTTTGAGCAAGTTTGTATGGAGCACCTTTAGAGGTTTCCTAGGATCAGGTAGGTGGGCTTCCCCTTCTGCTCCTTCACCTCGAATGGACCTGTCTTACGATCTTGGAGAGCTATGGTACGTACAGGCTCCATGACGCACAAATTCTGGCCCGGCTGAAACTTCACCAGAGTGGCCTTCTGGTCATACCATAGTTTCATAACTTTTTGACCTGCCTCAGGATTGTCTTAAGACTTTTTCGGGAAGCGCTGCATCTGGTTACAGAGAGCCAGCATGTAGCTGACTATATCCTGAGGGGATTTCCTGGGATCTTGTGTCCACGCTTCTTTCACAATGCTAAGAGGTCCCCAAACAGGGTGTCCATAGAGGAGTTCAAATGGGCTGAACCCAATCCCCTTCTGTGGCACTTCCCTGCAGGCAAACAGCAGACATTGTAAATAGACATCCCACTTCTACCCCATGTGTTCAGGCAGGCCCATGACCATGCCTTTGAGTGTCTTGTTGAATCTCTCAACAAGCCCAATTTCTGGGGGGTGATAAGGCGTGTGTTAGACCTGGCACCAATGGCGTGAGTCTCCCTTCCACTTTTTGCTGTTGGCTCATCTGTTTTTGTTGGTCTAGATGCTTTGGACACTTTGCCACTGCTGTTCAGTGCCAAAGTGCAAGTGCACCCTATTGTAAATTGCTGTAATGGATTAGTGACTACATGATTGGCCTATTTGATTTACTTGTCAGACCCTAGTACAGTGCACCAAGTGTGCCCAGGGCCTGTAAATCACATGGTGCTGGTGGGCTTGCAGCACTGGTTGTGCCACCCACAGAAGCAGCTTGTAAAATGTGGCCCAGGCCCGCCATTGCAGAGCCTGTGTGCAGTCTGGGACTGCCATGTCCACTTGGCAAGTGAACCCACTTGCCAGTCCCTAAACCTTCCCTTTTCTTAATCACCCCTAAGGTAGGCCCAAAGGCAGGGTGCATTGTATGTGAAAGGTAGGACATGCCCTGATGTGTGTGGCATTTCCTGATAGTGAAATACAGCCAATTTCGTTTTTCACTATTGCAAGGCTATCTGTTCCGATAGGCCAGAATGGGCAGTTTGATTATAACATCTTATAATCCTAACTGACCCAGGGAACAAGGTAGAAAAACGAGTTTAGTATCCCTGAACTCAGAATGTTAATGTACATCTTTTAGTGTGGGTGATTTTTCAATCTGTGTTTGAAAATACCACTTTTAGAAGTTAGGTATCTTCTTGCCTAACCATGCAGCATGTCTCTGCTAGGTTTGTGTATTCTATGTCTGGTTTGTGAGTGACAGGGGGCTGGAGAGGGCCTTGGATCCAGCATTCTGATGGGACAGGGCTGGGCTGAATAGTCCCTTCATTGAATAGAGAGTAGGGGAGGAGATTTCCTTTAACTGACCTGAGCCTTCATAGAATAGAGAGTAGGGGGAGGAGTTTTCCTTTCAGCTACCTGGGCCAGGTCTGCTTTCAACAATGCTGTCTCCACCTCCTGCCAGGAAGCTGCACCAGGGAGGACAGAACTGGTTTTGGCTGGGCACAGATACTCTCTGCCTTCAGAGAACAAAGGATTTTGCAGTATAAACATTGGGGCCCAGACCCCAGAACTTTAGATCACTTCTGGGAAATCAAGAGGAACCTTTGCCAAGGAGAAGAAACCGAAGAAGCTGAAGGAGGATTACTGCCCCTGTGCTGTTTGCTGTCTAGGGATGGCCTGCAGTGGTTACTTGCTGTCAAGGACTTGAACTGAGCTTGCCTCCTGGCTGAAGTCTCAGGGACACAAAGACTTCACCACCAGCTCCCCCTGAATTTCCTTGCTGGCCTACAGAGAGGTGCCTGCAGCTTTTTGGGATCTCTAGAGACTGTTTGTCGCTGGGAGCTGGAAGCGCGACGCAACGAGGAAGAAGCGTGTCGCTGCCGCAGCAGTTGCTGTCGCATCACCGAAGAAGCATGTCACAGCCACAGCTGTTTGCCGTCGCATCGCTAAAGAAGCATGTCGCATCACCGGAGAAGCGTGCTGCCACTGCAGAGGTTGCCGTCGCATCACCGGAGAAACGTGTTGCAGGGCCTGTAGCGGCTCCAGAGTTCATCTATTTCGCCGCACAGCCGTCGGGCGTGCATGCATGCATCCACTTTGTCACATTGCATCAAAGACGCCATTTTGTTGCATCGCATCGGTACGTCGCATTGCATCGAGGCTCCATCTTGTTGCATCGTGACCGTAACGCAGTAAGAAACCGACGTATCACCTCCTCTCCGGTAAGGAACCGACGAATCACCTCCCCTGCGCTGCAGTAAAGAACTGACGCATCACCTCCCCCGAAGCGAGGCACCGACGCATCCAAGGTGCTTTGAGAGTAAAGTGTCGCATTTACCATCTACATTGAACTGAGGGCCCGATTCACAGAACTAACTTAAGACAAAATCCTAAACTTACTACCATTTTGGTATTCACAGAAGGCACTTACTCAATTTGGTATTCACAGAAGGCACTTACTCATCCCATAATGAGTAAGTGCCTTCTGTGAATACCAAAATGAGTAAATGGTAGTAAGTTTAGGATTTTGTCTTAAGTTAGTTCTGTGAATCGGGCCCTGAGTTATTTCTACCATTGAAGAACCTATTTTAGTACTGTATTGCAGACTTTTGTTGTTTGGTCTTGTTTAGATAAAGATTACTTATTTTTCTAAACTGGTGTGGTGTCCATTTGTAGTGTTTCACTGTGTTACTGTATGTGTTCACAAATGCTTTACACACTGCCTCTGAAATAAGCCTGTCTGCTCGTGCCAAGCTACCAAGGGGGTGAGCAGGGACTATTGCTAACTAGAGACCCCCGTTTCTAACAGTGTGGAAAACTGATAGGTTGCCCTACATTTATCGCACATAGACTTCATGTATGCTCCTGTACTCTGCTACATAATTTGCCATGTGACTTTTCGCAAACCTATCAAGACCTGCCTGTTTGGTTACTTCTTTTTTGTTTTCTTGCCGAAATGTCTGCCTGATTCCGTCCTAGTCCCATGATGCCTTTGGGAGAGCAATGTGCTTCAAAGTTAATCACTCCCTCACATACTCATCCATTCGCTCATTACTCAATAAGAAAGTGGTATAGTGGTGTAGCTGGGTTTTGGCTGGTATAAGATGCCTGGCCCCAGGTCTCGATTCTTTCATTCAGTTTTCTTTGATATAAATATAAGTAAAAAGCGAAATAATACTTCTGATAAGGTAAAGTGAAAGGAGCCTTTTGCTTTGTAACTCTAAAAGAATTATTGATTTTTTAACTGTGAATGCTAATTGGTGATTTTCCAAGCTTGCCTAATTTATGTATCTTAGTCAAACATAATTGGCTCCTGATTTATAAGATTCTATACCTTTTTCCTGACAGTAGTGGTGATACAGACTATTCTGCAAAGGAAAAAGATGGAAAAAGTTGATAATGATGAAGAGGTGTACTCATTTCAGTGAATAAGATTAGCCTTTGTGGAATACAAAAGTGCCCCTCGGCTGTGATGAAATAAGATGTTCATCTACAGCCGAAATTAATGATTATGTATTGAACAGTGGTAAAAGTGAAAAAAGCATAAAAACGTATATTACTTGACACAGTTATCTGCTGAGAACGTGAAGCTGTGAAGTAATCTGGGACACAGACCATGGCACCCTGCTAAGTATGTATCTTTCCAGTCTGAGGTTTAATATTAAATAGAATCGGTACTTCATCAGACAACTCTTCGCTCCCCTCTTATGATTGTGTTCCAGTTTTTGTTCAAAGCATTGCAGATTTATCATTAGAAAACATAGCTCTCACGAGCCATGGGAGTAGCGAACAAAAATATTTTGTAAAAATGAAAATATACAATCATCCCTAGAACTGAAGAAAGCGCTAAGGAAAGGACAACCCTCTTTAAATATAAACAAGCATTGGCATAGCCAATAGGTCTCGCCTTTGGGACCTTTTAAGTGTTTAGCCATGCAACAGTTGTTGTTGCACCAAGAATATTGTGCTGCAAAACTAAATACTTAGAAGGTCCCAAAAGCGAGACCTATTGGCTATGCCAATGCTTGTTCTCTTTTACCATAGGTACATCAATCACCTCAGAACTCACTGCTGACTCAACTCCATTTGTGTATAGTGAGAATAAAATTCTTCCAATGCATATCAGGTCTGCAAGTTCATTAGCCTAATTTAAAAAGAGTCTTAGTACTTGGTTATTCCAGAATTAATGCATGATCTTTTGGGCTTACTTTAGTTCTTTAGTGCCAAGACAACTCCGGGTATTCGTGCGCTCAATAAGTAACATTAAGATTAACATAGGTCAAGGCCTTATTGGTGTCTAAAATTGGTGTCTTAAATTAAAGGATTAGCACCAAAAGTTACACGTGCACAGCCACCAATAAAACAATCTGATAATGAAGTTGACACAGTGTGTGATCTTGTGTATACGGAGCCCAGTGGAGAGTTTGAGACTTGCCTTGAGAACATACAGCACAATATATTGTCTTGGTCAATAAAAAGTCATAACACTTGTAGCAGAGTTTCAGTAACTTATTTTGCACAACTACTCACAAAACCACGAATTACAACAAAAATTTCTAACCACATAGGCAAAACCGAATACATTTACCAATGCTTGTTATTTTTGAAGACAGACAGACAATTTTCAGGGAAGAACAATAACTACAAGAAAAATATTGCAAAGAAAAGCAAGGACGAACTGATTACAGCTGGCATAGAAACGCCGGTGATCGATACTGCAGCATTTTCGTTTGACGTACGAGTGTAGGCCACAAAAGCAGTAGAATAAAGCCAAAGAATTTGCAGCTTCTAGAGAGACCAGTGTGATAAACTCAAGCACCGCGGAAGAAATACACAATCCACTCACCCACCCCGTGTAATTCGAAGGGAAAGGAGAAAACTATCAACGTAACAGTCCTGACTCCTAAGGCAGTGGAGAAGCCGTCTTGAAAAAGACACGTAGACATTTTGAGTAAAAATAAATCGGAGAAAAAATGAAAGGCGATATTGGTGTATGATTAATTTAACACTGTAGCAAGATGAGCCGTAGCACACATCACGTTGCAGGTTTTGTTATACATAAAAAATGTATTATTTGATAAATGGCTTCTGTAAATCTAACTGTGTTGCTTAAGGGACACTCGCTTTCAGTGGAGAGAGGGTCTTCTTTAAGTGTCAGTTTCTGCTGCTTTTGGTGAGTGTATCCCCGACGACTTGTCGGGTAAGGGGCTATAGGGCTTAATTCTAACTCAGCAGTGAACACAATGAAACGGAGTTAGAAAATGAAACCAACATAATGAATGTGAGTGGGAGCCTCGGATAGCCAACTTGCGTGGGTAAGAGTGTCGCTTCCTGCGGGTGTCAGTGTTCGTCTTGCACTTGGATAGGAAGATATTTATTTGCCTGTGCCTCGTGGTTAGTAGTGACAGCAGCGTGTTGGGGTGTTACTGTAGTCCTTGATGCACAGTGTAACTTTAGATGACACTCCCTCCAATATCCCAGACTTCGTTTTGTGGCAATAAAAACTACCGCTAGTAATGTTGCCAGTTGTGGGTGTGCCGGCAGAGGAGGCTGGGTCTGCGCAGCAGCCGCGAAATTGAAAGTGATCGCGATTGCGATCAAAGCGGCGGTGCGGCCGCGAAAGTGAAAGTAAGCGCGGCGCGCGCGCCCGCGCACATGCACTGTAGCTTTAGGCTGGCCTGGTAGCACTTTTTGGAGCCCACATACAAAATGTCTCTTCGAGCCAGCGCATGCGCTGGGCTCAGCGAGACCTAAAAATGAGGTTCGCGCCTAACAATCAAATTAATTTGCATGAATACATGTGAGGTATGTCCAAAGGGCTGTATACATAATTAAAGGGATTATGCCGTGGATCTGCTTGTATTTTATTTTACATCTCCCTTTCTGCTTTTCTGTTGGTATGTCTGCTTGAACTTGGTATGTTAACAAATGTATGGTATTACCCATAGCTGCAATTTTATTATCGGCATTCTTACTTGATCAGGTTGTGCTATGACACTGATTACTAGCTGTGCTGTTTTTGTTCATAGAAATTAATAAATTATTGCTATGAACTCATCTAATAAGTAAAGTTCTGATCACATTAGATCACACTGATGTTCATTCAATTTGATACTGCATCTTGCATTCCTATTATGTTCTTTCTCATTCTTTTTCTAACAATGTTCTTTTTAATGAAAATAAATTTAAAAAAAAAGAAGGAAACATCGACTTCACTGGAATGAGAAAGTAATGCAAAACGTTTGGCACAAGATACATTCATATAAAATAAATAAGTATTATCAAAGCAGCCCATGACACCAAGACGAAAAAGAAATCAACTTTGGTCATGACCTCAAATATTCAAATAAAAAAATTGATAATCTTTGAGTAATAAAATGGAATGCACTGATGCAAATATCAGAATTTACTTGAATATAGAACGTGGATCGGTAGTCATTCTTACCCATAAATCATTGCGTCTGCCGGGTATTAAGTCACAGGCTCTCTTGGCAATCCCTCATCTGTAAAATCGACCACTGATGGCCAAATCTGTGATTTAATCATTGCTTGCGTCAAGTGGTGACCAACTCTTTGACGTTTGCCACATTTCACTTCAAAGCATGCAATGCACTATCTACTTGCAGCCATGTGAGCCTCACCCAACAAGAAGACAACAATGGGGGTGGCCTGATCCTTCCTAAGCTTCAGCTGAATACACACACTACCTGCAACAGTAACCAAATGCGACAGTAGTACATGAATTCCAATGAACTCTTATTCAGAGACAGAGTTCTTTTTCAGAAAACCTGAGATTTATTTGTGAGACTTTTATAGAGTGAATGGTTTTCACACTGTATGGATATCGTCTTTCAGCAGAACTCAACAGCCCAACAATGTTGGATATAATTGACTCTCTTGCTCCGCCTAAACTAAAAAGAATTCAGGTTAAAGACAATAAACCCTGGTTCAATGGAGCCCTAAATAAGGAAAGGAGAATTATTCGGCTAACAGAAAGGAAATGGAGACAACACCCCTCCTTCCCCCAGCTTAAACTTCTCAAAAAGAGCAGAGATGCATACCACAAGAGCATTCACAAATCAAAAAAAGAGTTCTTTAGTCTGAAACTGGAGAGCGCTAAGAATAGACCTCGCAAACTCTTTGAAATGGTAAAACAACAATCGAACAAACTGACAAAAATCACTCAAGAAGTAACTAAATCCATAATAAACTGTGATGAGTTCTCCTCCTTTGCAACCAAAATCTATTCTCTGGGAAATTAGCTAAATTCCTCCGCTAGTGCCCATTCTCTTCCTCCAGCTGCACAAACCAACGTCTCCACTCACCTCCAGCTGGCAGCACCCAAAAACCAAGCTCACTGGTCTACCTTCGATCTAAACGATGACCATATGATCTCGAAAATCTAAGCATCCATTAAACCGAACAACCACTTCAATGACCCGCTCCCCTCCAACTGCTTGTCCGCAACCAACCAATTTATCATAACCATTTGGACCACAATAATCAATGCTTCTCTAACTCAAGGGTCCCTGCCTGACTCTGTAAAAGCTGGGCAAGTCATCCCCATCTTTAAAAAACCCACCCCAAATCCTGCTGAACAGGACAACTTCAGACCTATATCCAATAGTCCACTTCTAGCTAAAGTTCTGGTAAAATGCGTGCATCAACAACTTAGCCAACACATCGCCAAATTCAACCTGCTAGACGTATGCCAATCAGGCTTCAGGCCAGATCACAGCACTGAAACTACTATTCTCCACATAGTAGATGACGCCCTTCTAGCCCTAGACCAGGACAAACGTGTCTCTTAATTCTTCTGGACCTATCATCTGCTTCTGACACAGTCAACCATGAGAAGTTACTATAACGTCTTGAAAATAGGATGGGATTAAAGGTAACCGTCCTCGAATGGTTTAAATCCTCCCTTCGTAACCGCTCCCAAAGGTTCTTAGTTAATCGAAAACTATCCAATCCTTCTCCAATCACAATCGGAGTTCCCCAAGGTTCAACTCTCTCCCCTACGCTTTTTAATCTCTATCTGGAACCATTAGCTGAAATTCTGCATATCACCAACATATCTTTCCACATGTATGCAGATGACACTCAGATCTACATCAAAATCTCATCTCTAGAAGAGATCAAAACAATGAATGAGGCTCTAAAGCTAACTGTGCAATGTCTTGCTAGCAACCAGCTCAAGCTGAATGCACAAAAAACTGAATTCTTGCTAATCTCCCCCCAAAAAGTTCAAATGACATACTGGAATGGACTAACTCGATCACCGCGCTGAACTGCACCCCGACCATAGTGGACTCAGCCAAATCACTAGGAATCCCACTGGACAAGAACTTGAATAGGAGAGCCCACATCAACACACTAGCCAAAAATGCAAGGTTTCACCTGAGCTACCTGAGAAAATTAAAACCATTCCTAGATACATCGGACCTGGCAGTTCAGGCACTAGTTATTTCTAGGACCGAGCACGGATGCTCTGCCCTCTCCGGACTACCCAAGATCTCAACGGCTTCCCTAAAAGCTTGTCTAAACGCAGCAGCAAGACTCCTAACAGGTTCAAAAAAATTCAACCACATCTCTCCGCACCTCAAAGCACTGAACTGGCTCCCGTACGAAGCCAGAATACAGCTCAAATTGACCTGTGTCACACACAAAGCGTTACACTCTAACTCTCCAGATTATCTCGCCCAGAAAATCGTGGTCTCCGGAAGAAATAGGCACTCCCGGTCTGCCAGGGCTTTTGTTCTGAAACCTCCCCTCTTCCGGAAGAAGAAAACATACAACAGAGCCTTCTCTGGGGTCGCACCTGGAATCGGGAACTCGCTGCCACCCAACATCAAAAAAATTAACGTGCTTGGCTAGATTAAAAAAGGAAGCAAAGACCTTCCTAATGGGCAAATTCCTTCCTTAACACTCTCAGCGCATATACAGCTTAGCTGCTTAGCGACATGCTCTTTTCTTGACCTCCACCATTGTATGCCAATCTGGACTTCCTTGATGTAGCCTATGCAATGTCTTGTATCGTGGCTGTTGCTATTTACTTTTACCTCATTCGTACCTCACTGTCAATTTATGGGGCGGAGTCTAGTGCTGTACAATCTCTGCTCGCGCTGATGTTTGTTTTTCTCTGTTAAATTGTACCCATGTTGCTTATTCCCTCTCATTGCATTATCCTGTTTTTGACGGCAAAACGCTCTCATGATTTCATCTGTTCGGAATTTTTTTGTAAACTTCTTGCTTAATTCTGGTAAAGCGCTCTGATACCCTAACAGGTCATGTTCGCGCTATATAAAACACTAAATAAATAAATGAATAAAAATCTTATTACCAAAAGATGTTCCATATAACTCACCAGGCCATTTCTCTCCCAATAACAGTGTTTTGATTAGAGTCAAACCACTCAATGTGAGACTTTACATTTGCTTGCCTAATTCTTAGTTATTTGAGCATTATGAACGTCCTTGAAGAATATGTGTAAGAACAGGAAAGTGAACATGCACAAACTGTAGTTAATAATTAGAGAGATCATCTTTTGGAGCATCTCTATTCTTGACCACCAGGATGGATGTTTATTGGACATGAGCTCTGTCATGTTTATAACAATCTGCCTAATGGCATGTTTCTTTCCACAACAACTTCGACATAAGGTGCAAATGAGTATCTAAAGTGCTTTGTCACCCACTTTAACCCAAACGTATCAGTGTGCCATCCAGCATATTATTATCAGGTATGACCCCAGGATTGGTATTTTCCAAATTATCTTAATTATTCAAATTTCGTAAATAATTCAGTGATCGGGATTGAGTGGCCTCCGGGCAAAGAATGATGACATCATCCTAGATGACTAGTTGAAGCTTGCAGCCCATGACATTCCATCCCTCAAAATCACACAGGTCAGAGGATGTAACCTGCATCAAAGCTTCAGCTGGCCAGAGGGTGTTGGGCAGAGGCACCTCTTTATTCTGCACCTCTTTATTCAGCTTTACTCAGCTGCTCCACTACCTAATTTGAGTACCATAGCCTCTTGAATCTGTCTATTTCTTTTTAGGTTTCGCCTGCACAGTGCTAGCACTGTGCTTGTGAAATCTATTGTATTCAATATAAAACTTAAAAGGGGTTTACATCCTGCCCCCTTGCTTTTCATTGGTTCCTGTGCTTGCCACTTACTTTTTCTCCATTTCTATTGGCTGTAGCATAGTTTCCTGTTGTTCCTCATGTTGTTCCTCATGCGCTTCTCTTATCAATGTACCGTTGCTGAAGCTGTTTCCTGTTGTTCCTCGTGTTGTTCCTTGTGTGCTTCTCTTATCAGTGTCCCAGTGCTGAAGTATTGTTTTCATCTGCTTTGGGGACACTTTAAAAAAATGTTCTGCCTGCACAGTGCTTGCGTTGTGCTGGTTTACATAATCAAACCTGCACAGCGCTTGGGCTATAATCAACAGCTCAGGCCAAGTCACGTGACACAAACCCATTGAATACTGCTTTATTCCTTTAACATTTCAGCAAATTCTTCTTTTATCCATCACAATGGAGACAATTGGACCTAATCACTTATCTAGATTCACAAGGACATGTCTCAGCTGCTCTCTGCTCCACAGAGCAGAATGGAATGCCAGGCTTTCACATCAGAATGTTTCATAAGAGCGTTTTATTTACGTGTTTTTGGCAATGCTCTTTTGGTAAACTCATCGAGCTTTTAACTTTAGTCTAGCCAATAGCTAATAATGTCACTTGGTGGAAATGGTTCTTGTCATTTCTTAGTTATATTTCCCTGTATGTTAACAAATACCAAATTAACTACTATATGGATTTCTTTGCCTTTATTCCTTGGCCAATCCTGTTAATTCCCACCTGTGACATCACTTTGGTGTAATGACATGGTGATGATATAATGTTTTGCTTGCATTATGCTTGCGCGGTGCTTGTCCATAAAATCCTCCCTGCACAGCGCTTGCGCTATAATCAACAGCTCAGGCCAAGTCACGTGACCTGAACCCATTGAACACTGCTTTATTCCTTTAACTGTTCAGCAAATGGTTCTTTTATCCATCACCATGGAGACGATTGGACCTAATTGCTCATCTAGGTTCACAAGGACATGTAACAGCTGTTCTCTGCCCTTTGGAGCAGAATGGAATGCCAGGCTTTCATCTCAGAATGTTTCACAAGAGCATTTTACTTACATGTTTTTTGGCTGCACTTCCTTGGTAAATCCTTCTGAGCTTCTTTATTAACTTTAGTGTAGCTCTTAGCTGTGAACTTCACTTGGTGGGCAGGGTTCTTGTAATTTCTTACTAATATATCCTTGTAGGTTAACAAATACCAAATTAATTATTATATGGATTTCTTCTTCCTTACTTGGCCAATCCTATTAACTTCAACCTGTGACATCACTTTGGTGTGATGACAACATGATGTCACTTGAAAACCAAAAGATGGCAGGCATGTGATAAGGCGATGCACAGCTCCGATACCTATGAACAACAACTTATGTTAAATTTTGTTGAATAAATTACTAGCAAAACTTGCGGCATTTCTCCCTCGATTCTCTAAATTTGGTAAGTGAATTCAACATGAAAATGAAACCTCAGGTGGCCTGTCCTATTTAAAAGTGTTTGAATAACAAGTTTCACAATGGAAATGTTCCAACGCTCACTTCCGTAAAACAGAATAATGTGTGTTTATTTTTCTCTCCTTGCCATGGATTTCCTCTTTTCGCATTGCATCCACACAGTCCTCAGCTGAACATGCAGAAAATCTGGTTGGTTCTAAGTTCATTCAGGCAAGTAGAGAGTTTCAAGCCCAACACTAAAAAAACAAAGGGGCCAATTCAAAGAACTAATCTGAGAAAAAATTCTAAACTGAATACTTTTGGTATTCACAGAAGGCATTTAGTAGTAGTAAAGTTAGGACTCATAACTTTACTACTTCTAAATGCCTTCTATGAATACCAAAAGTAGTAAGTTTAGGATTTTATCTCAGTTTAGTAGTAGTAAAGTTAGGAGTCCTAACTTTACTACTACTAAATGCCTTCTGTGAATACCAAAAGTAGTAAGTATAGGATTTTATCTCAGATTAGTTCTGTGAATCGTCCCCAAAGAGAGGCTGTGCGCAGGGCTTTTGTATAGCCTTAGAGTCCACCGTAGCAGGCTCTTCCGGCCATTAAAGGCCCGCTCCTGCATTAAAGGCCCAATCTGCGGGTGAGGGACTTTAACATGGGAGGGGTCTTTAATGGCCAGTAGAGTCCGCTACAGAGGGTTCCAAGGCCATATAAAAGCCCTGCGCACAGCCTCTCTTTGTCTTTCTAGCGTTGGGGAAACTCTCTGCTTGCCTCAATAAACTCAATTCCACCCCTAGAGGACATAATGTTCTCATTTGTAAAACAAGAGCCTCACGAATCCCGAAGGATTTGAAATCCTCTCAGGCTCAGCAAGGCCTTTGTTCACAGCTATTGCTGTGAAAAAAACAGTGGAATGTTGGAGCTCCCAGCTTCTACCAGCCATTAGAAGCCCAGAGTGTCTTCAATGGTGCGCTCAACATTCCAATGTTCTAGTTTCAGTTAAACCATGCTCTCCTTGTGAGAGTTCAATACACACATTTATTCAAAAATCTAGCAGTGCACAAATTTGGATTCGTCTTGCAATTTAAATGTAGATCATTTTATGTTAGTCAATAAACCCGTTTATAATTTGTCATGTTGGTGTAGATATATTGAGGTAAAGAGTGAAGTTTAAAAAATGCAAACTGATAAGTTACACAGATTTGTGTATCACTACATTGTTGATTGCATGGGTAATGGCAATGTCTGTGCTGGTGCCTTCACGCTTTGATGTGGTATTCTGTCACATACCGGCTTCTGCTTTCTGACTGTTTGTGTTGGATTACAATTAATGTGGTACTTCTCTGTGAATGTTTGATTGCGAGTGTGTGTTTATAGCCAGTGTTGTTTTTGTGTATAGTTGGAGGTCTTTACTAAATAGTGTATATGCCACGTGGAAGGTTTGCTCTGTGCGGTGATTGGCTTAGAGTATGTGTAATTGAGGCAATGGACAGTATTTACTCAATTAAAACGCACTAGCCCAGGAGTGTTGAATGGTTGTGGGTTTAGTGAATTATGTGCTATCATGGAAGGTTATATTGTTTTATGACACCTTAGAACAGTCTCCCATATCACAATTGTTCCCTCTTCCTTCCATGGAACGCGTGTCAGTGAGCAGCAGCGCTTTCTTTTTATTATAACAGCATTATGGCAAATTCATGATTCCTTGAATACAGTTTGCAAGAAAGCATTGCCTTTCTCAATAAACAAGTCATAACATTTTAGTGGACTTTCAATAACTTATATTGCACAACTGCTCGCCCAAAAAACAGCTTATTATTAGTCACATAGGCGAAACCTAACGCAGTCACCAATGCTTGTTCACCTTTTCACTGTTTGCTGCATTCATCCTGCCCTTGCATTATTACATTATTGTAAAACAGTTTAACACAGTGTTTGTAATACAGGAACAGCGACCTAGCAAGTATGCCATGTTTAAGGAAGGAGTATGGAAATTGTATTTGTTTCGGTGGAGCCTCTCCTCCCCCACCCATCCCTAGTGCAACTGCACCTGCTGCACCATTGCCTATGGACAAGAGCGTTCATCATGGCATGCATTTCTGGCATTGTGACAGAGGTAGTGTATGGCAGTGATGACTTTACCCCTGTATAGGAATGAAATCGCTCACTACCAGTGAGTGTGTTCTAATGATTCGGTCTACCTCTGCTCGTGCCTTGAAGTTCTATCTCCATGGCAATCTCTCCTGTGTGGCAGTTAGAGCCAGGAGAGCTGACAGGTCGGCAGCAGATGTTGGTGGTGCATCCTGAAGATAATAAATCTTCCAATTGATTACCAGTGTTTGTCTTCGTAACACTGGTGACGAGTGACGCTTGTGGGGACAAGCTCACCACCAACTCCCCTTTTATTGGAGCCACGGAAATGATTATTACAACAATCTGAAGTAAGCAACTATCGTATTACAAGCCTCAACACGAATTAAAGATTCTGTGACTTTCGTTGTGCTATTCAGTAAGGTCTTACCTCATTTTTAGCCTAATTTCTCATTCGCCTTCCCAAAGGTTCTCCTTCATCGAGTGACAACCATCACGTCACATCAGCAACGTGAACGTCATTGCATCACGTACGTGTAATCTGTGTACCGCCATCTTTGTTGTCTTGTTTCCTTGACAACCATCTATACGGAGGACAGAATTGGATCCTGAACACGTAACAAGATCCTAATGCATAATTAATTGTGGGAGAACTTTTTTTAAGCACTACTTTATTACAACAGTGTCCAATTTAAAGTAAGTGCCTGATTAATTGAGGAGAGCCTTGCACACCTGTATTTAGTATTTCATGTTTTTTTTTTCTCTCTGAAAAAGACAGTTGCTTTGTAATTCTGCCAGCACGTCAGCCACATGAATGAATCAACCTCCTCCGTTCCTATGTGAAAAGGGTGAACCACTATTACCCTGGAAAAGATGGAAACTATTGTTTGATTCGTATTTAATTGCAATTGGACGCAAAAAATGTTCTGCACATAGGAGACAAGCAATCCTTCTCCACAATCTTGGAATTGGAGGGTGCAATATCTATGAAAGCATTGATACAATTCCTGTAGGTGAAGGTGATGGTGAACCCTCGGACGTATTTGAGATGTCCACAAAAATGTTGGAAATGTATTTTGGTCCACGAATTAATGTTGTCTTAGAGAGACACAAATTCTTTATGAGAATCCAGGAATCTAATGAAAAGGTTGGGAACTATATTGCTTCATTAAAAACACTCGCCCGCATTTGTGAATTTGGTGAACTGACTGACTCATTGATACGTGACCAATTAGTTAGGTGCACCAACAGTTCAAGAGTACAGGAGATGCTTTTATCTAGGAACCCTTCCCTCAAGGAAGCCACTGCTATAGTAGAAGGGATGGAAAATACTTCTGGCTGGGTTAAGGAAATGAAAAAAACAAGGGGGATTAGAGAGGTACTACTTAACAACAATAGTGGAGGTGGATACGTCCTCCTTCAGTAACTTGCAAACCATAAAGATCCACCCTCAGAACAGGTTTCAGAATGAGTATCTTGATGTCCTCCCAAGTAATGTGTGTTTCCTACAATGGTGGGAAAAGGACACACAGTGTTGTTAAAATACCCCTTACACACCAAAAGGGCCCTTGGTGTCATGTTTCATCATAGGGGTCTTCCCGCCCCCCTACGGGACGGGGCGTGCTATAACCTACGGTTACGTGGGAGCACCTTTTGGATGTGAAACCGACTATGTGTTTCGTAGGGGAGTGAGTGCAAGGGTCAGGGGTGGATGGGTGGGTGAGGTTAAAAAATACCTGTCTCGTCAGATTAAAAGTCTTTAATATACCTGTGAGCTGGTATTAGTAAAAATAGGGGGGGTGGAGGTAAATATGCCTCAATGAGCTATGCCTCCTAGGTGTGTCAACATGTTTCGAAGCTCCCCAAGCTTCTTCATCAGGACTAGAGTGATCCCTGTCTACACTCACAAGTTTATGTGGATTGCAGATTTACACTAATAGTCACAAGGATTTCTGTGCATGTCGATTCCGAATGTACTTGTAGGATACCTGATTAAGTATCATGAATCAGTTCATCTGGAATAAAGAAAGGAGGAACATGTATCATAATGTGCGACATACAGTATAGCCAGCCATGGTGAATGTTTAATATACCTGCAACAAGGAAGTGGAATGAGTGACCATGTATTTCCTTATTATTAATCTTAGTGCAGTTGGATGGTGGCATGTCCTGCTAAATAGTAGGAGGAAAAAGAGACAGACAAGGACACACACACATATTGCAGAGTCTATTAACATTCTGGATGGCGCTAAGGTCTTTAGTGTATTAGACCTGTCTGCAGCTTACCACCAAGTAGCCCTCCACCCAAACTTCAAGCACTTAACATCATTTGTAACACCACTGGGGGCATACTTGTTCATTAGAATACCGTTTGGTGTAAATGATTCTTTGAGACATATCTAACATCTTGTTTTTCCAGGACGACATTTTAATCTATGGAAATAATGACTTGGAGCATGATAAGGTCTTAAGGGCTGTTCTGCACAGATTGTCTGACAAGGGTTTGACTGTAAACGAACTGGTATGTAAGATTGGTGTATCCTCTGTCACGTATTTGGGACATGTTATTTCTGGGGAGGGTATCTAACCTAAGCTAGACCTCACCAAGAGTATTGTTAATGCCTCTACACCAACTGATAAAGAGCAAGTGAGGTCTTTCCTTGGCCTTGCCGAGTTTTATTCGAAGTTTGTTCAGGGTTTTGCCACTATTGTTGAACTGAACAGAGCCCTACTGAGCAAGGGTACATTGGTTGCCTGGTCAGAGGAATGCAATGTAGCTTTTAGTTCTGTCAAGCGGAGAAGGTAGTTAAAGATTGTTGTCAATGTGCTTCCAATGACAAAGCTCATGTTACCAACACTGCTCCCTTGTCTCCTGTTGAGATCCCACGTGAGCCTTGGGTCAAGTTAGGATTAGACCTCATGGGTCCCTTTGAGCTATTAGGACCCTCAGAGAAATTTGTGATTCTTTTAGTAGATTAATAATGATTCGGTCTACCTCTGCTCGTGCCTTGAAGTTCTATCTCCATGGCAATCTCTCCTGTGTGGCAGTTAGAGCCAGGAGAGCTGACAGGCTGGCAGCAGATGTTGGTGGTGCATCCTGAAGACAATAAATCTTCCAATTGATTACCAGTGTCTGTCTTCGTAACAGAGTGCATCCGAAAAGATTGCATAATGGATGCTATTACCTGTTATAATGATGATGGGCAGCAGGCCTGGCCATGTCCTGGCCTAGATTTTCTAATTACTGTTTATTTAATTATATTTCAGGTGACAGAGAACAACTGTACAAGTTCCTTAGCAGTCACGGCCATCCTCACTCTCAGATTGCACAATGATGTTGAGATACTCCTACGATGCAGGCGCAACATGGCCTACGTTTGCTGCTTGTGGCAGAAGGGGATCAATGCGTTGTCATTTACGTGCTGGCTCATCACCAGTCAGATTAGCCCTACTTTGGGTTTTATTTGCAGACGGCCTACCAATGTCTCAGGTGTTTTTGTAGGAGTTTAACCGTGCATTATGAGACGTACACATGATTTATGTGTTGTAAAATCTCACGTTTTTCTAACATAGAACTTTGTTTTACCAGTGACTGCATAAAGATGAGAAATTAATGTTTAGCTTTAGGAAGAAGTGCATGATTCCTATGCATACAGTTCTCCTAATGCTTACAATGTGTATGTTTATGTGACACATTCATGTGGACGTTGTGTTAGGAGAAATGCAGCCCTTCTTTCATGACTCTTTTTTTTTTTATTAGGGTCCCAGTATTGCATTAGTATAAATGTAAATATAAATATAGACTCCAGTGATGGAGCAGGATTTCGCGAAGAAAACCTGCTCAACTGAACACCCCTATAATACGGACTAACAGTAAGTAGTGTTAGAACATCTAACATGCACATTTAAAATACACAAGGGAAGCTATGCTTTGCAAAATGCATGAACTAACCAGAATTAATGCGTAAATAACCGGAAATGTAATAATCTTGTGTATACTATGAATTAAGAAGGTTTCGCATGGCAGGGCCGCATGTATATGTAGTAAAGGGTATTACGTGTGCCGCTTTATCCTAATAAATAATGCTGCTTTTCTGCTTATGCCAAGCTAGGAAAACCGATAACATGAAGTAGAGCTAAAGTGGGTGGTAAACAGTAAAAAATACATTATCACATAATTAATAAATGTTTTCCATTCTTTCAGTAATGGACGAATCGTGCATCTTACTAAGTTGACCACATAATGGGCGGGTGGAATTGTGTGCGCGAGGAAACCATGTGACCACATGACTGAGCTACTGAACAAGCTGAGAAAGCGTGACCTGGTGAAGGACGGAACATTTGTCAAGTGGCCAAAGCCAGTGTCTGCATGTGAACGGAAATCAAATTGTTGAAAATATTAAGTGTAAAATAAAATGTTGCATACGTACCCGTGAGAGAGAAGCTGAAATTGATGACTGTATAAAAAAATGGTCTAGAACAATAGTGTAGTCAAGAGTAGAATGATATCACCATGGGGTGACATCCCACCCCCAGAACGTAACCAATCCCTCAGCTAGAAAGTACAGATATAGCAACTACTGTGGGACAGGCGTGTAGTTTTAGGGAATAAGAATAGGTACATTGGGGTGTGGTTAGAAGCTGCTGCAGGTCGCATAGGCTGAAGGTGTCCAAGTGAGGGGTGCGCCGCTGATCTTTGGGTTGCAGAGAGGCCTGGCTGTTCCTGTCCTGTCCCTGTCCTGATTCCTGAGTCTTTGATTCCTGACTCCTGGTCCAGGGGTCCCCACTGCTACCTAGGTCTGGGTGGTAGTTTTCCTTACTGATCCCTTGGGTTTGTATTTGATCTAATCTAGCATTGCAGAATAACTTTGCTGTCATATTTCTTGTCTCTGTACCTTCTGTCTCTTCACTTATTTGAAATCGATATATTTTACTTGCATCTGATGTCTCTCCATCTGGCCACTCTTTGCAACGTATATTTGAAATAATAGTTCAGTCATTATGATGTTTAAATTGTGCTCTCTCTCTCTCTCACGAGGTTTCCAGTATTTGAATTTATGAAATATCCAATATGAGCATTTATTATGACTAGATAAAATTATTAAATTCCACTGTGAGTCTGTGATTATTTTAGTCAGTTTTATTGATTAGATGTTTCTTTAGAATTTCCATTGCCATCAACTCTTCAACTAGTTGGTCCATCGACCAAGTAGATGAAAGTCGATTATGATTATTTCAGATTGCACAAAATAATACAAATGTTTAAAGCTTAACCTGAACAGCGAGAGTAAAAATTGAGACAAGTTAACAAACTCAACCCCAGCAAATCAGGGATCTGGGTGAATATGTATGGGCCAATGTATATGATTTATTGAATATTTCTCCCTGATCAAATTATTGGGTTCGCGCTGGATCCCCAGGTAATAGACATAGTAATCTCATCATACAAGTGATCAATAAATGTAAATATACAAACATATTTCATGTTATGTAGCTTAATAAGTACTTAACATATAGCCAATTATCAAAAACGGTTATCAACCAAAGCGTATGGGGCAGACATACCATAAATGCAGTTGATTTAAAGGCAAATAAAGGAAAGGATGACTTATAAAGTGCTTAACAATGAGATGTAAATGAGATGTACACATGATTTCTGTGTTGTAAAATCTCACGTTTTCCAGCATAGAACTTTGTTTTTACCAGAGACTGCATGCAGATGAGAAATGAATGTTTAGCCTTAGGAAGAAGTGCATGATTCCTATGCATACAGTTTTCCTAATGCTAACGATTTGTATGTTTATGTGACACATTTATGTGGATTTTGTTTTAGGACGAATGCAGCCCTTGTTACAAGAATCTTTTATGATTTATTTTTTATTTAAATGTTTTTTACCTTTTCTTAGTGTGATTTGAGGTGTGATAACACCTCTGTGGGGTAGGGATCATTAAATCATACTTTAATTCGCCACCCATACAAAAGAAGCGTATTAGCACAACCAGTGCATAATGGGAGGCGAGAAACGGGATTGTGGGAAGGTGTTTATAGCACAGCAACATGAATGCAGAACATCGCAATAGAAACATGAATGCAGGCAAGGAGAAGAGAATAAGCCCTAAAACATAAAAGGGGAGATCAGCACGAGATAAAAATGAGTACATATTAGCACAAGAGAAACCTAAGTTAGGTACAGTACCAGAGATTCATGAATTAAGGACGGCACCGGAGGTACAGAAGTACAAGTCAGCAGAATAAAAGCAGGTGTACAGGACAGCACAAACTGAACAGGAGTACAGACGCAAGTACAGGACAGCTCAAGAGAAGCAGGAGGATGTGAAGAAAGAAATTAATCTAGAGTGCAAGAGAGCATCAGATACTCAAGTGCAGACAGAGCAGGGCACGAGTCAGGGGTACACGTGGGTGGACTCTGTCCACCCACTCTTTTCATAGGGTGCTCGCCATCCACTCTGCCAAGAAGTTGGGCCCCACTGAAAAAGATGCTGAATTCATCCCAGTGTAATTTGCAAACACCGGGACACATTCAGCAGCGCCTGCACCTTGTTGTCTGCTTTGGATCGGCAACAACGTGCAGGTGGGTATGGGGCTTTCTTACTTCAGACTCCTGCTGGGCCCATAGCAAAGGCCGAATCCGAGGGGTCATCAGGCCTCCTTTTGTTGAAGTCTCCTGGCTGGCAGCAGTCGGGAGCCTCACACCTAGACGCAAATGCAGCAGAGGGGAAACAAAGGTTCACACCTTGTTAACACTTCACAAATACTTTAGAGGCAGCTTTTCACTTTATTTAGTCCCTGTTTAGGAGATGTGCATGCACTATAAGAATGTCAGATGTGTCAGTCTTTCCCTGTATTTACACAAAATAAATGTAATTTACATAGTGCTGACTACCCCTGAGGAGGCTGTGAAATAATTTAAGTTCCACTATTTCTTCTTGTAAAGCACTATGGGTAGAAGAAGTTTACGCAGGCATAAGGCAACATTGTTTTATGTGTAGCTTAAAAAAGTGTGAATCTTCTGACTAAATCAGGAGGGTTTCCCTGTATACTCGAAATGGGCTCCAATGTACTCAGGATAGACATGTTAAGCATATATGTGAGGGCTTAAGATCTGATGTCACTTCTTATGATGCCACTTCCTGTGATGTCACACGCTGTGATGTCACGCGCCGCGATGTCACGCACCGTGATGCCCCTTGCATTCTGATTAACTAGGTTAGTCCCCCCACTTCTTTTTTTAGGACTTGTGCCCTAAGGCAGAGTAATAGGAACTGGAGTACTGGACAGCATCTGAGAGAAAGAAGTGTGGGAAAGGACAAGAGAAGCAAATGTGTGCATTAGCTGAAGAGTTAAAGGGCCGCACTAGGGATACAGGAGTGCAGGACAGTACAAGAGACACAAGAGCGTGTGATAGCAGAAGTGAAACAGGACAGCACTGGAGTAACAGGCGTGCAGGACAAAACAAGTGAATCAATTGAGCATGATAGCAAAAGAGAAACAGGGTAGCACTGGACAAACACGAGTGAAGGACAGTACAACAGAAGCAAGAGTGTGTGTTAGTAGAGAAATAGGAATCTGGGACAATACAAGAGACACAAGAGTGTGTGATAGCAGAAGAGACACAGGGCCGCACCAGGGATACAGGCATGCAGGGCAGTACAAGAGACACAAGAGTGTGTGAAGCAGAAGTAAAACAGGACAGCACCGGAGACACAGGAGAGCAGGATAATACAAGAGACACAAGAGTGTGTGATAGAAGTGAAACAGGACAGCGCCAGAGATACAAGATGTTCAGGACAGTACAAGAGACACAACAGTGTGTGATAGTAGAAGTTAAACAGGACAGCGCCAGGGATATAAGAGTGCAGGGCAGTACAAGAGACACAAGAGTATGTGATAGCAGAAGAGAAACAGGACATAGCCAGAGATACAGGAGTGCAGGACAGTACAAGAGACACAACAGTGTGTGATAGAAATGAAACAGGACAGAGCCGGAGATACAGGAGTGCAGGACAGTACAAGAGACACAAGAGTGTATGATAGGCGAAGAGAAACTAAACAGCACCTAGGATTCAGGACTCTGGGACAGTACAGGAGACACAATAGTGTGTGATAGCAGAAGTGAAACAGTTGAGCATCGGAGATACAGGAGTGCAGGATAGTTAAAGAGACACAAGAGTGTGTGATAGCAGAAGTAAAACAGGACAGCGCAGGATGCACAGGACTCTGGGACAGTACAGTAGACACAAGAGTGTGTGATAGCAGAAGGAAAACAGGACAGCGCCGGAGATACAGGAGAGCAGCATAGTACAAGAGAAGCCGGGTGTGTAATAACCAAAGAGGAAAAGGTCAGCACTAAGAGTGTGTGATAGCAAAGAGAGAAACAGGACAGCACTGGAGATACAGAAGTACAGGACAAAACATGAGAATCAATAGAACAGGACAGCCAAAGAGGAACAGGGCAGGGACAAACAGTATTGCAGGACAGTGCAAGAGAAGAGAAGCAAGAGTGTGTGTTAGAAGAGAAACTGGATACCGAACAGCCCCAGAGATACAGAAGTGCTGGCAACATGAGTGAGGGTGATGCAAGAAAGGTTAGTGATGGACGTGGTCACCCTCAGACTCAATACAGCCTGATAGCTATCACTATTCCTTACCCTACTTTTTGAGTAGCCAGTGTGAAAGGAGTTGTTGTGGCTATAGCTGTACCTCGAGGACAACGAGTCAATGCAGATTAAATGACATTAGCTTAATTACAACTGAGCATCCTGATACCCTTAATAGAAAGGCCGTAAATAAATTATCATGGATTCCATCACACTCTTTTACACTAGTAAGCGGGAATGATGCTAATTACTCATATACCTACACCTTAATCACTTCCATTGAATTGTCTAAAATTGGGAAGGAGGGGATAGAGGTCAGATCCTCGGTGGAAATCTTCTTCCCTAATGAATGCCTCTCAATTAGTTTCACCCTTACGGGTGAGTAGTCGTACTTAACAAACAAACACTTTCTCTTCATACATCTAAGTCAGAAGCCCTTCTAAGTAGATTGATTCCGTGCCTATCCCTGTTACCAAAACTGTGTAGCTTGGTCTCCAACCAAAAGTGTCCTGTGGCTGTCCTTTTGCCTTTCTCTTCTGCATATGCATGAGAAGACAAGTTGCCTCTAATAATGTTGTACCCTGTTTTGGTGTCTCCATTCCAGAGGCGTATCTACCATTAGTGGAGCAGGCACCAGGGCCTACGGCCGTGAGGGACTCGCTACCCCCCAGTTACTAGCCAGTCTTATGTACATTTGGGCCGGTAGCACCCTTGCTAAGCCACTTCCTCAGCCTCTTGTTCGTCTTAACTTTCATGTCCTTTCCTCGTGCTCACACAGTTTATCTGTGCTATTTCCTGACATTTTGACATTATCTATACTGAATACAACTTAATGTAGATGGTTTTGGTCAGTCAAAGTCCTAACTGGAATATGTCCTCTGCCAGAATATGTGACTTCAGCCCAAAACCTTGACATTTCCACTAGGAAGGCACTGAACCTGACCCATGAAGTTAGCTCTTAGCTGAGAGTCACTTTTTCCAAGTATTCTGCTCTGGATTTGATACTTTCTGCCCTCACCACTAGATGGTGTTTTGTCCCAGAACTCCTCTAATTGAGGCTGGTCTACGGCAAAATTATTTCCCTTGGTTTTTGTGAGAACTGGGAGCCTCTAGTTGGCTGAGGTAGGTACCTTAGGCCAAATAGGGAACCTTGCTTCTAAGTCAGGGAAAGGACGATAAAAATCCAACATTTGTGTATTTGTAATACTTCACCTGGCCGGTCATTAGGCCAGCCAGCCCTTGTAGGTTCTGGTGATATTAATGAGCAATTCTAGATGATCCACTGCAGTCCTAATGCAATGCTATGCAGTTCGGAATGCAAGAATCAGGCACTTCGCAATGTAAAAATAATGCAGTTCGTAATGCAACAATCAAGCAGTTCGTTATGCAGACTAATGCAATGCGTAATGCTACAATCAAGTAGTTTGTTATGCAAAAATAGTGCAATGCGTAATGCACCAATCAGGCATTTCGCAGTGCAGAAATAATGCAATGCGTAATGCAACAATCAGGTGGTTCGTAATGCAGAAATAATGCAATGCGTAATTCAACAATCAGGTAGTTCGTAATGCAGAACTAATGCAATGCGTAATGCAACAATCAGGTAGTTTGTAATGCAGAACTAATCCAATGCGTAATGCAACAATTAGGTAGTTCGTAATGCAGAACGAATGCAATGCATAATACACTCCAGCACCGATCACGGTGCTTTAGTCGGTCTCTGCGCCACTTGTACTGACTCGGGGTCAGCCAACAGATGCCCCCAACACGGGTATGGTGTAAACCAAAGTGCAGCTCCGCAGTCCGGCCCCGGTACTGCCACTCCTTGGCAAGTACGGGCCGCGATACGAGCTGAAGCAGAGGCTCGCGCTGCAAGAATGGGAAAGGCCGATAGCGTTTCTCTCCGAGCCCGCACCCCGCCCCAAGCGGCGACACACGTTACCTGGGGTGTGCAACCTCGCTCTCCTCTCCTCTTCCCACGACTTGGGCCTCCGATGTGACTTTGTTGATTCCGGGCAGTAGGACTCGGGCCCTCCCCCGACGGTGTTGGTTCGAGGTCCCGCTCTGACAACAGTGGGCTCGGGCCGGCGGCACAGCTCCTCTGGGGATGCCGGTCCGGGCCGCTGGCGATAACGAAGATATCAGGCTGCAACAGGGCACACTCACACAGCGTTGTTGAGACTCACTTGAGCTTCGGGTGTGCACGATCACAGGGCAATCCTCACGAAGGTCTCAGGCTGCACAAAGCACACGCACACAGCGTCGCTGAAAGGACTTTGCTGTGTGCTGTGTCCTGAAGTAACTTGTCCCCAAGGGCCTGAAGAGAGCTGGCTCCCTGTTGTGGAAATTCAGGAACACAAAAGTTTCCAGGTGTGTCTCCGAGACGCTGTGTGCGCGTGCTTCGTGCAGTCTGAGCCCTTTGTGAGGATTGTCCTGTTATCGTGCACACTCGGAGTCCAAGTGAGTCTCAGTGATGCTGTGTGTGTGTGCTTCCTGCAGCCTGAGACCTTCGTGAGGATTGCCCTGTGATCGTGTGCATCCGGAACACAAATGAGTCTCAGCGACACTGTGTGCCTGTGCTTCGTTCAACCTGAGACCTTTGTCAGGATTGCCCTGTGATCGTGCACACCCAAAGCTCAAGTGAGTCTGAGCGACGCTGTGTGCGTGTGCCCTATTGCAGCCTGAGATCTTCGTTATAGCCAGCGGCCTGGACCGGCATCCCCAAAGGAGCTGTGCCGCCGGCCCGAGCCCGCCTTTGCCAGAGTGGGACCTCGAACCAACCCCATCGGGGGAGGGCCCGAGTCCCACTGCCCGGAATCCATAAAGTCGCATCGGAGACCCAAGTCGTAGGAAGAGGAGAGGACAGCGAGGTTGCACCCTCCCAGGTAACGTATGTCGCCGCCTGGGGAGGAGTGAGGGTTCAGAGAGAGACGCTCTCGTCCTCTCCCATTCTTGCAGCGTGAGCCTCTACTTCAGCTCGTATCGCGTTCAGCTTATATCGCCGCCCGTACTTGCCAAGGAGTGGCAGTACCGGGGCCGGAGTACAGAGCTGCCCTTTGGTTTACACCATACCCATCTGTTCGCGGAAGCTGACCGCGAGTCGGTACGGGTGGCGTACAGACCATCTAAAGCACCGTGATCGGTGCTGGAGTGTATTACACATTGTATTAGTTCTGCATTACGAACTACCTGATTGTTGCATTACGCATTGCATTATTTCTGCATTACGAACTACATGATTGTTGCATTACGCATTGCATTATTTTGCATTACAAACTGCATAGCATTGCATTAGGACTGCAGTGGATCATCTAGAATTGCTCATTAATATTGCCAGAACCTACAAGGGCAGGCTGGCCTAATAACCGGCCAGGAGGAATATTACAAATACGCATATGTTGGATTTATATTGTGTGGTCTCATCGTATATCTTTTTATATAAATATATACTTGTTTTTATGAACCTCTTGTGGAGTCCATTTGTGGTGTCATCATTGGTTAAATGAGAGCTTGGTTGCAAATACTTTGCACACTTGCCTTGAAGATAAGCCTGGCTGCTCGTGCCAAGCTACCGAGGGGGTGAGCAGGGGCTATCTGAGAAAGTGTTCTTCTTTTCCCTGGCATGGCAGCAAGGTCCCTATTTGGACTAAGGTACCTACCTCAGCTAACTAGCGACCCCCAGTTCTAACATTGGTGGCAGCGGTGGGATTCATCCGGGTCACACTTGATTTACTAGGAGAATGATCTCCTATATAGTGAGCCTAAGGTTGCTGAGCCTGGGTCAACCTGTGCGCTGGTGGTACCCCAGCCCTTCAGAGCCTTCAAACTGGGTTGGCTCATAATGTACCTTTAGCAGGACATTTGGGGCAGAGCAAGACCTTTGAGAGGCTTGTCACCCACTTCTATTGGGGCCAAGTCCAATAGTTTTCCAATTCTTGCTGTCTCCAATTAACATAGATTGCAGCCGCTATCCTTCTGATGGACATCAGCACAAGGGAGTACTCGGTGCTTTAAATGTGCTGGATACTGCTGGTGCTCATTGCTGGCAGAGTAAACTAAATATGTTGAAACCTGTTTCTACCTAGACCTTTATTTATGTTCTTGGCCACCATCAAACAAATCAAAATGCAGAAGCTGGCTAAAAAATGTGTTACAGGCAAGGAAGTGGTTACCAAAAACATAATGGGGATGAGAGGGTTCTATCTCCTTCCATCACCTCCCATACTCGAGGATGGGGCCAGCCTCCAGCAGAGGAGCACGCACCTTGTAAAGAGTTGAGGACTGGAGATGGGAGGAAGGGAGCACACACCATGGCAGCAAGGTGTTGGGCACTGGTGAGTTTACCCTTGTGTAGGAGTGAAAATGCTCACTGCTACTGAGTGCATCGCAAAAGATAGCGTAATGGATCCGATTAGTCGTAATAATTATGGGCAGCTAGTCCGTCCATGACTCAGCTTAGATTTTCTGATGAATGTTTTATTTAATGTTATTGCAAGAGCCATATAGCAACTGGGCTCCAGGGGCTCATGCCAGAAATAGAATAATGTCTTGAAATCTCTCCTAGGAGTCCTTGCCACACCCTAGGCCTGTCAGAAGGTACACCCTTAGCTGTTGCCCTTGCAGAGCAAACATACAGGGCCAACTGCTCACCATTTATACAGGTTATGACAAGAATGCTGCCACACCTCAAAATACCATGCTAGAATTAAGAAGGTGAATGAGCAATTAAGATGCATTCACATTTTGTTTTAATGTTGGCACATTTGCTGGGCATTCAAAGACAGGGGTCAAATGTCACAATATGTTTACTGACAACATTCTTTGTAATCTTTTACATGGAGGTTGGTGTTACCTTTCTTTGTCTAACTGCAAAGTTAGATGATTTTGTAAGGTAAACTATCTGACAATATTTCTGAGGTAAGGGGTGTGTGAAAGGAAAGTCTGTAAGATGCTTGTTTCTAGCACAAAACAACATTTAAATACCAGTCAATTAACTGCAAACATATTTCAAAATATATCAACAGTTAGGAAAGCACAAATGAAACACAATTTATTTGTTGTAATTCTGAAGTGTGTTGGAAACAAAGATTTGAATAGTATGAAAACAATTCAAGACACTTTACATGGTGATGTGCAAATAATAAATATTTGCTGAAATTTAGTTTCCACACATGGGGCTGATTCACAAAGGTAATCTGAGATAAAAGCCTAACTTTACGACTTTTGGTATTAACAAAGGGCATTTACAAGTAGTAATGTTAGACTCTTGTCTCAGTTAAACTTAAGTTTTGTTCTTAACTATAATTAAGTCCAAAACTGAGTCAAAAGTCTAAATTTACTACTTGTAAATGCCCTTTGTGAATGCCAAAAGTCATAAAGTTAGACTTTTGTCTCAGTTTACCTTTGTGAAACGGGCTCACAGTTTGTGTGCTACTTAGTATAGTTTCATCAGAAAAAGTGCACGCCATTGTGAATGTTGTGAGCATTTTTATGGAAAATGTATTGTCTGCAAATGACAATGTCATGCTTTAGTAATATATTTCTGATAGTGTGCTTCAGAATACACCAGCAGCTAGATACCACACCTTTACCACTCTCCTGCTAAATGGGCGTGGCTCATTTGCTATGCTTGCTGTTTGTATTACGCATGTATGTTTCACAATTCCTCTGACTTCAGTGATGTAAAATTGATGGCAGCAACCGACTCTGAAATTCCGTTAAGCACCATCGCCCAAAGAACAGCCAAAGAGAAAAAGGAACCAGCCGGGGCTCAAAAGCTGGGACAGCCTGAAATCCCACAGAGATTCCCCTCTGATATGATCAAGGAGGTAACGGGACGAGGGTAAGATGGGCAGACCAAATACATCACACAGAGGGAGACTTTTTGGATTAGATATCTGGATACCATGACTCCAAAGGGATTGAACGACAAACTGGAGCTATCGTGTTTTCTGTAGAGCGATCCTTGTGACTGGAATTCTGCAATAATTGTTGATTATTGTTTATTCTTGGTTTTTTAACACTGGTATGAGTTGCAGTAGAAGTATATATAATTCAAGTGGCATTATGCATATTAGGGGAGTGACACATCAGGATGTTTTTTATAATTTTGGTTTTTCTTCTTTTCATTGGGAACCATGCAAAAACCATTGTATGTCTTATAATTCTCATGTTAAAGGTATGAGCATTGACAGACACAAACTTGCACAGACTAATGTGAATATCCAAACAAGTCTCATAATTTTTATGATAAAGGAACGTACCATGATAGACACAAACCCGTAATGGTTGACTATAATATGTTCATGAGATTAGCTCAACAGAGATTGTATAAATAACATACATATTTGGAACCTATTCCAGGCAGAGTTCAGGGTAATAGTATGTTATGCATTGTCAACAAGTTTGTACTTGATAAAGTATGTTTAGATTTGTTGAAAGGCACGTTTTCCTGTATGTACATATTGCACAAGTTTGGGGCTGCTTGAATACAAATGACGCTGACACCACTTACTAGATATCACTACAGTAGATTCTTGGCCTGTAATGTTTGACCATAATATGTTCATGAGATTAGCTCAATAGAGATTGTATAAGTAACATACATATTTGGAACCTATTCCAGGCAGAGGTTCAGGGTAACAGTATGTTATGCATGGCCAACAAGTTTGCACTTGATAAAGTATGTTTAGATTTGTTGACAAGCAAGTTTTTCTGTATGCACATATCGTACAAGTTTGGGGTTGCTTGAATACAAATGATGCTGACACTACTTACTAGATATCACTACAGTGGATTCTTGGGCATTTTGATAATTCCCTTTGTTTTAAATTTATAGGCTTTTTGATAACTCACTCTGTTTTAATTTAAGCATCGCTATATTTCTTATTTCTCTTCTTTTTAAAGGGCTTTAGTACTTTCTCTAAGACTTGCTAATATGGCCACCAGGCTTCTCCAACATCGTTGTGTTACGAGAGTCCTTTTTTAGTTTCTGTAATCCTACGCGGTTCTCATGACGCGGGAGGAACCAGAGATGAATGCGAGCGTTCTTTAAATACAGTTTAGGTGCAGACTTCATTGAACCTTTCACGAGCGCGTTCCTGGGGAGTGTTTCCCCGTTTCAGCTACTGTCAATTCGGAAGTTGCTGAACATGAGATCGGGTGGCATAGGGAGATGGGTGAGTGGTGAATTATCCCGATGTTCACATTTCATGCAGATTAACTCCGGATTCTACTGTGTTTAGCATTCTTCATTCAAGCGAGCAAGAGTTTGGTATCTTGATAGCAGGTGAGAGTAAGGATCACTGGGGCACTCGAGACACACACTAGTGTTAGCTGGTCCAGAGGAGTAAGACAGATGAATAGGAGTTTTATAATCCGTTTTTATTTTGTGGCAGGTTGAAATCTTGGAGATCACTACTTTACAGTTGTGGTTCGCAGGACAGATTTTTGTCGATAGCTAACACCAAAGTGACAGGTGAGAGCATTAGATAGATGGCAGGACAGCCATTTTGTTAAATATGTTGCATATCATATTAGAGCAGAATTTTTTGCATTTTAGAACGATCAAAGGACATCCTTCAGGGGTTCCTTTTAATATGTGGCTGGAGCCTTTAAAGTATTTGTGGGCAGCACTTTATTATCTAAGACGAATTAAGGTAACGTGATCTCCCTCCAAGTCTAGTGTGTAAGGCATGAATACCCCCACTAGAATGCGAATTAGCACGATATGGGTGGAATGTCTCACTGTCACTATCAACCACTTTATTTACGTTATCGTTGGTGTGGCACTGTTTCTTCAGTATTCTTTTTTCTTGGATGTGGCCATTCACTTCTCAGTGGCACCATAAGGATGACTTTTACTGCTCTGTACGTTAAGACTTAGGATTTTCTTCCCCGGATAATGAGAGATTTGCAGAGTTATTATTTGGTGTTCATGATGTAACATATATTTGAAATGTATACGTTCTGTTGTAGATAGCCCCTGACGAAGGATGTCGAATACGCCCGAAATGCATTGGGACTGATTTTCTTCATGATTGTCAAGAAGTTGTACTTCGCACATTGAAGTTTCATATGAGTTATGAACTCTGCTTCAGAATAAAAGGAAGCGTTGAGAAGAAATACGGATGAAGTTATTGTCTTATGTTGACCTTCAGATGCACTGAAATATTTTTGTTTGTCTTTACGCTGAGTACTTTAAAAAAAACTGTTAATCTGTATTAAGTTTGATGTATAACATTGATGATACACTCATTCATAAGTGCTAAAGGTGGTGCTCCCTCTGTCTAGGACTGTTGGGCCCTAGTTAATTTTTCTTTTCAGAATCGGTGGGAGGGTGGAACCACCTCAGAGTGAGCACACCAACCGTGATTATTAGAGTCTGAGTTTAATTGGACAAGTGTTTAATTGAGTGCACCACTGCTGTTTTTTCGTATTAGACCATGAGGGAGAGACATGAGGAAGAATGGGGTAGGATGGGTTGGGTGGGAGGTAAAAAAGAGAGGTTAGCAAAGGAGTAATAAAGTGAAAATTTGGAGGAAAGTGGCATGGTGTGAAGTAGATGTGTGAGGAATGAGGCACCTATTGATAATGTTGGAAGAAGAGCATGATGACGGGATGGAAAGTAAGATGCTGCACAGAGGTCAGCAGATGAAGGGGACACAACAAACAAAACAGGGAGAAATTGAGGCATTGAAGGGGATGTACAGATAAATGGCTGAATGTGGAGGAAGTTAGCACCAGGCAATCCTTCAGGTAAAATGGTAGAGGGTTAACACATTTGCTGCAGAGCTCTACGTAACCGGCAATCTCGCAGCTTGGCAAGCCTGAGGGACTGACTCTGATTTTCATCTTTTTAAGGTCAGTTAGTTTCAGGTAAGTCAATTTCAAATGCAGTCTTTCCTTTGCATGCCCCAAATGCTTATATGACCAACTGATTAGAACATGAGAAAAGAAGCCCATGAAATAAAGCCAATCATTGAGACAGCCTGGATATGCAGAAGTCAACTGTAAATTAAACCCTATTTCTTCCCTTTCATTCTATTTCTAGGGGTTATGAACTTAGCATAAGAAAAGAAAAGCAAATTGAAAAACACAGAATGAAGTAATCCCACTGAACACGGAACACCTTAAAGTGCTGATGATACCGAAAGCCAAAACACAGAATATTTGTTCATGACAGTGAGGAGAATTAGCAGAACACCAAACTGTTCAAATCTAAGTAACGCCATACCAGACCTTGCCAGACTCTCGCCACAACGCAGGAGGACTACCAGGCCCAGGGGGCTTCGCGGCAGGAGCCGCGCCTCATTTGCGCGCCAACCGGCGCTTAAAGGCCGCGACTGCTTCCTGCACCGCGGGACGCCGTACCAGACCTTGCAAGACTCTCGCCACGACGCAGGAGGACAACCAGGCCCAGGGGGTCTCGCGGCAGGAGCCGCGTCTCATTTGCGCGCCAGCCAGCTCTTAAAGGCCGCCACTGCCCCCCGCACCACGGGACGCGCGCGGGCCAAGGGCGGGCCCGTCTGAGCCCGTCAGAGACAGGAAGAGGCGGGGCTGGGCCATTCCCCTGTGATTTTCTACACCAACGTGAACACCAAGGAGAATCTTTGCTACTAGAACAATGTACTTACGTGTTTTGGGGCAGTGGCCTACGGGAAGGGGGGGTTGTGAGGGACACTGGGCGCCTTTTTGACAAGAGCAGAGTCAGTTCTGACTCACCAGATCCAGCTCACTGAAAAAAAGATTCTCACTGGATACCTTTGCGGCCCAGAAACGGTCTTCGATGGGAGGCATAATTATGGCTAAATCCCTGAGGGTGCCCAGTATTCTGTGGATCATTTGCATCATACCATCCCTGGCCCCAGTAAAAATGGGAATTTAATAGACCCCCCTGACTCCCCGTTAGGGGCATCAGAGGCGACTACACTCGTGCATGTCGATTCCATTATTACTGCAGTAGACAGTGCAGGGGTTAATGAGCCCGACCTGTCTTTGGTCGAAGATCCACTGTCCCGTATTACGGGACACAACGCAATTACATCTGGCGTGTGCTGTGAGGAGGTCATCACCCGATCCAAAAGGGTTGCCAGGGAAAGAACGAATAATCTCTCAAAGTCCTCAACTGCTGGTAATGGAGAACCACCTGTGAAACGCCCAAGGGGAGGAGTTACACACAAGCAAAAACAAAAACCCAGATTAAAATCTCAAGCAGCTAGGCCCCCTGACAAACCCGCTCCAGAACTGAATAAAGGATTGGCCGTGAATCAGACTCATAATAGTGGTAGCAATGATAATCACACCGGTGCGGAGTTTGGGGATGACCCTGACCAATGGGAGCGATTGGAGACTCTGATAACTGCTCTCCCGGGGCCCATTGTATGCAGACTCAGCTCAATCGAAGAAAAACTGCTTTCATTTGGGAACCTCGGGAGCACTGCAGTAAACCAAGGGGCATGTAGGTGTGCATGTGTGGCTCGGGGGGAATCTGTGACTCTAGCCTCAATATCTGTAAACGTGAATGAGGGGAGAAAAAGTGGGGATATTGAGCAGGCCACCGGGAGAAATGTCACGTGCACTAGAGTCCCACAGGTACATGCGGAAGTAACGAGACCCAATGTTACCACTGTTGCTAGGGGGGGTGAGGGAATCAATGACGGGGTCCACAGGCAATCCCTCAACATGTATAACAGGCATTGCAAGGCCAGAAAGGGGGGCAAGGGGAGACAATGCGCGACCACAACCAACAGAGATGTCCTCCTTATGTGTGCAGAGTACACCAGGCCTTCCAGTTTTAGATCTACCGCCAGAATCTTGCCCATATACAGTTGTTTTGATTGGTGTCCCAGCACACATAAGCCAAAAGGAGGAACCCGCGACACAACTGATTAACAAGGTGGCGCATTGGATGTGTAGGAATGCGGGGTTCAATATTAGAGTCTATAGACATATCTTGATGGAGAGGATGGTGTCCCGGATCGGCAGATCAAGGAAAGCCTTCCCAGGGGACTGTGTGATAGTGACACTTAGGCATCCCGATCTCGTGCGCAAGACCCTTTCCCAGAGTAATAGGTCTAATCAAGCTGAGATAGACTCATGTATTAAACTTCTCCCGTTGGGCTTTTTCTATAGATGCTCCCCCTTCCCGAATCAACATCATAAAGAGGTATGCCGACAAGAAGGTACATTTGGATTGGCCAATGCACCATTGCAAAATAAAGCCTTTGCACCACTTAGACACCCCAATGACCTAAATGATATTGATTGACTAGGTCCATCGAGGGAAGGTGACAGAATCGTTGGTACTCCTGTAACTAACTCAGACTGAGGGAGAAGGGGAAAAGTGAATACCGCAGGGACAGTGGAAGGCGACGCCATTTATGGTTTACAGGCTGTAAACGCCCATGCGGACAGTGGCTCAAATACGAATGTTCCCATGTCAAATAGTATCCAGGCAATTGATAGCGTAGTAAGGCCAAATGGGAGAGAAATTAAAATCCTCTCATGGAACATAGCAGGCCTATCTACTAAATTAAGGATGCAGAATGGCTACTTTATATACAGGATTTCCAGATTATCTGTCTGCAAGAAACATGGGAACCTGTCAATAATAACTTTTATGTGGAGGGATATAAAACCTTCTTTTGCCCGGCGCGAAAGGCAACGTCAGGGAGAGCCATGGGAGGGTTGGTTATTTATGTTGATCTCACATTACAGGGTAGATGGACAGATTTGGCCTGGGACTCTGAGGTTGCGCAGGGGCTCATTTTTCTCACTAAAGGTTACAGGCTATTTTTTATAAATTTTTATAACTCAACATCATATGGTCAGGGTCTCGCAAGCCTGCATGATTTGGATGCTAGACTCACACAGACGCAGGAGCGAGGGCAGAAGGGGCCTCAGTTAGTCTTAGCAGGTGATTTTAACTGCAATCTGTGCCCAAACTTAAGAGCATTTTGTGTGGATTGGTCAACCTGTATGTTTGAGGATGGCCCTCACTTGGAACACACAAAGGAGGGTAGGGAGGTATGCGGTTTAATAAACACGCACGCGCTAACGCACACGATGGACATGATCAATGTCCAACAGGACAAATTGGTTCACCCTACATTCAAAGGCAGAGGATGTGCTTCTTTTATTGATTATATTTTTGTCTCTACCTCACTTAGAAATTGTGTGTCCAGGTTTAGTATCAGTCACAGCGCTTTTAGCGACCATAACCCCCTAGACTTATCCTTGGTGGATGTCTGCCACCGCTATGATCCGCCTGGAATGGGAGGGGGGAGGCTAGGGCTACGGACCAGGGCAGGAGGCTGCGCTGGACCCAGGTTAATGGAGAGGTTTTTATAAATCACTTCTAAAAGAAGGTGAACATGTCATTTTAAGGTGTTTAGACCTTGAAGTGGAAGGGGCAGACTTAGTTGATGCTTTCAAACAGGTTGCCCAAATAGTTGATACCCTGCTGAGAGCCCCTGTGCCTAGTGTCAAAAGAGATAATCTAAGATGGTTTGACCCACAATGTTCCCGCGCTCTTAGAGAGATGAAAGATGCCTTAAAGACCTCCCCAAGAGACAGGCATTGGGTGTCCGTTTGCCGAAAAAATTATAAGTTAGCTGTCAAGGGACGTAAATGTCAATTACAAAAGCAAGCTTGGGATGACCTGACAGAGGTAATAACACTAAAAGACTTCACCGCTTTTTGGAGAGCCATAAATAATTCTTGTTTTCAAGATTCGAACAAACCTGGGCTGAGTAATAAGATCCTGTCGGAGCAATGGTATGAGCACTTTCAAGGGCTGTATAATTACAATCCAAGTGCGGATCAACTTCAGGTGTGCAATGGGGAACAGGGTATATCTCCGCTGAGATTCTCACTGAGCGAGGTCAAGACAGGAATTGAGGGTCTAACTAGGAATAAGGCGCCTGGCCCAGACGGGATCCCACCTGACCTTTTTATAAATAACGTGGATCTCTGGGCTACAATCCTGACTAGGGTGATTAATGCAGAAGTGGATACAGCAATGCCAGAATCCTGGTCCACAGCCACGATTGTCCCCATTTTTAAAAAGGGTAATAAGGATAACCCACAATGTTACCGCCCGATTTCTCTCATTGATATGTCAGCGAAGGTACTAGGGGGGGTGGTTTTAAGTAGGCTGATGGACTGAGCTGATGAGCATCAAGTTATAACTGATGTTCAATTTGGTTGTAGGCCAGGGAAATCTACCACCGACCAATGCCTCAACATGTACCTTATTTCAGCCAAATACACAGTAGTCAGTCCAGGGACGATGTATTTGGCATTTATGGACCTAACTGCCGCTTTCGACAGAGTCAATAGAGGGAATCTGTGGGCACTAATGGGCGGGCTTGGTGTGGATCCCGGGCTTATTAACATTTTAAAAACTTTGCATTTGAATACCACTGCTACGGTCAGATACAGTCAGGCTGGAAATAATACAGAACCCTTTACGTGCTCTAGTGGTGTCAGACAGGGCTGTATATTAGCTCCCTTCCTGTTTACGCTATATATAAATGGTCTTGATCGCGCACTAAGCACTTTCCAGGCAGACACCCCAAGGATAGGTACCCATGGAATTGCAGTTCTTCTTTATGCAGACAACGCTGTACTCCTTGCACGCACCCCCAAAGGTCTGCAAATCTTAATAGATGGGTTTGTATCTTTTATGGAGAACCTGGATTTGTCTCCCAGATTTAAACAAGCACGGTTGGCACTTTTATTTTAAAAATTGGCCTCAGACACTTTTTCACTCTTTTGTATTATCAATTTTTTAAGGACTGCATTTAGACTAAGGACCACAAGGGGTAGCGTCAACTAAGCCTTTAGTTGGGGTGGACCGATGAGAGACATGTTATATGTGATGTTTGTTCTTTTCTATCTATTTACATAAATTGTACCATGTAGATTTTAGATTAATGAATTGCTTCTTTGCTTTTTTTAAAAAAAACAAAGTTTGTACTGTAACCTCTATTGATAAACTGTCACTTTTATGGTATTTTTTTATATGCCGAATAAAGAAGTAAAAAAAAAAAAAAAGTGGCATTGTATCAACAGAAGGTAAAGCACAAACAGCACCTTTTACACTGGTAACCCCCAAAGCGCAGGGATCCCCCCTCTTAATTTACTTCTGTTACATACTTCTCCTACTCTTCCCTCCTCCAGTCCTCTTTAATTTTTCTCACTTTCTCTTCTCACCTAGTCTCTCCATCTCACTTCTCCTATGAAGTACAGACACTTTTTGCCCCGCATACTTTGCCCTGCATCCTGCAAACCCAACAGTAAATGTTCTTAATGTGAATGCATTATGTTGCTTACATTTTATCTTGCCAGGTGTTTATGGCCAAAGGTACGGTAATATGTAATAAATATCTTGAGTTTTGCTGATGTAAGTGTTTCTTTGTCAAGCTAGTCTCTTCAAAAACTTGTCAAGCACAGGATTGCAGTCCACATGCATTAGGTATATTTATTAACATAGACCACACTTGTTTTAAAGGATTCATTTGTACACTTCTTAGGTCTCTTCCATTGAACGACCCGTAACTTTATCATCTCACTTAAAGCATTGGGAGTTTTAGAGCGCAATGTCTTGTCTTCAGGCAGCCAAAATAGTTAATAAAGGCCAGTCAGATACTGATAGCACATATCCGACCACAACCCAGTATTGTGATTATTAAATCTGAAGACGACTCACTAAGCCCCCCTCACAGATCAGCAGAGGGGGTTTTATGCTTTTATACGAAATACATTTGTGGAATGTTAGATTTGGGGGTCTCTAGTTGGCAATGGTTGGCACCTTTGTCCAAATATGGACCCTTGCGTCTAGTCAGGGTAAGGGGCAACACTCCTAAAATAACCCCTGCTCACCCCCTTGGTAGCTTTGCACGAGCAGGCAGGCTTATCTCAGAGGCAGTGTGTAAAGCATTTGTGAACACAGACAGTAATACAGTGAAAACACTAAAAATGGACACCTTACCAGTTTAGAAAAATATGTAATCTTTACTAGACTTAACACAAGACCAAACGACAAAAATCCACAATACTGCAATCAAAAATAGAATTTAAAATGGTAGGAAATAGCTTAATTCACTTTAGATTGTAAATGCGACACTTTACTCTCAAAGTACCTTGGATGCAAAACGCAAAACAAACAAAAGGGTCGCAGGGAAGGTGATGCGCCGTTCCTTAAACTCAGGGGAGTGGATGCGTCGGTTCCTTACTGCTGTGCAGGGGAGTTGAGGCTCGCTTCCTTATTGTGTGGGGAGTTGACGTGCCAGTTTCTTACTGCGAGCTGATGCGATGACGCTCCGGCACGATGCGACAAAATGGCGTCTTGGTTACTGTTAGACCTGTCAGCCCTAGGGTGGTCTTACCCCGTTTTTTTGGCCCTTGTCGCCTTATTTTTGCCACCGTCTTTTTGTTGGACCTAGGCCTCTGGGCACCTTACCACTGCCAAACAGTGCTGATGTGCAGGTGCTCTCTCCTAATAACATGGCTGCCACAGGCCCCTGCTACTGCGGAGTGGCCATTGAGTACATGCACTAGTAGTTAGGAGCAGGCTGGGACATCCTGGTACTGTATCTCCGCCGTCCTGCCTTTTTGTCCCATAGACTGACATGTGGAAGCTCCTGGAACCTTCCAGCCCTGGGAGGGATCATGCTTTGCAGCCTTTACAGGAGGGTAACCTGACCTAGGGGTATAAGAGGAAAGGAGAGAAACTGAACTAGTCAGTTGGGGCACCACTGGACCTGGGGGAACCTCTGCCGGAGTATAGGCGGTTGGGCCTAGGGGAGGAACCTACACTACTGGGACTGACTGAGCTTAGGCCCTGCTGTTCCCAAGTTAGATGCGGGACTCTGCCAGCCTGCTGATCTTGCCAAGTGAGAGGGAACCCAGGGGACCAACTCCAGTGTGCTGCAGGAAACCATCCCGCCTTTTATGCCTGCCAACTGAACCCCCCCTCTCCCCCCAAGATCCTGTAACCAAGCCTTGCCCACAACTAGCGCCGGGACTGAAGCACTGGGAACCCTGCGAGAACTGCTGCCGCTGGGGGATCAACAGGTAAAGCGCTATACTGCCAGAACTGTGCCTACCTAGCGCCATATTGCTGGAACTGTTGCCACTGCGCTGTGGAGAAGTAATCTGCCCATGCTGCCAAGCGCTGTGAACTCTAAGCGCTGCAAGCCCATCACCGCCGCAGCCCAGGATGTGGCTGAACTACTGCTGTGCCCCCTGCATGTTATGACTCTCAAGCGCTGTGAACTCTAAGCGCTGCAAGCCCATCACCGCCGCAGCCCGGTGCCTGCATTCTAGCGCAGTGCCAGGAAGTGCTGCAAGCCCATCACCGCCGCAGCCCGGTACCTGCATTCTAGCGCTGTGCCAGGAAGCGCCAAATCTGCCCGTCACCGCTGCGGCCCGGGCGCTGGGAAATCCGAGGCGCCGTCTGCGTCTCTCACTTGGGTGCCTTGGTTGGACGCTGCCGCGGATTGCACCTTGGGCCCGAGCATCACCGCTGCAGCCTACTGATCTGAAGCTCATCTGCTGCCCGAGTTCACCGCTGCGGCCCCCGAAGCCTGGGAGGGCCGCTGTGGTAGTGGAGTAGGCCGCACTAGTCCTGTGCTGCACGGATGCGTGTTGCCCGGCAACCAGGGCGTCGGCCGCGTCATCGGCCGTGCCCCCCTGCGAGCCGCGTTCTGATTGGCTCCTGGGCCCTGGGCAGAGAGGGAAGCCCAGAGCCCTCTGAGAAGCGGCGCGGCGGGGCCGGAGGAGCAGTTCTTCACCGGCCGAGAAGTGTGCCGCCCCCCCCCCAGGCGAGGCCCCGAGTGAGGAGAGGAGCAGGCCGCCTGGGGTAGGGGCGCTGAGTGCGGGGAAGCTGGGGCCTGCCCAGAGACCCCTGCGCACTAGGTGCACGCAGCATTGCCTCTCTGCCTGGGGGTGTGAACGGTAATTGGACCCTGCCAACCACCTTGCACATTAGACTGGGCCGCAAAAGTTAAGTTGTAGTACTGGCATTCCCCCTGCGCCTAGGAAGTGTTGCCCTCTCTATGGGAGATGTGCACAAGTAATGTGAACTGGATCGATATCCTATAAGGAATGGTGCCTTTATTGTGTCTCCACCAGGGGAATGTGTTGATGTTCTATTCATGCTCTATTTACCTGAATGAATTTAATGTTGTCCTGAGATTATCTGCTCTTCCACTGAAATGAATTCCTTTGCCTTGACCTGAATGACCTGAATGAGATAAAGAGTCTTGTTTTTTGCAACAGTCTGGTGTGGTGTCTCTTCATTGTGTGCGCATTATTGAGTCCGGGTGCGAGTGTGCTGCACAACTGCTTTACACATTGCCTTCGGGTGCCTTCCTGCCTCGCGCCAAGCTACCATGTCGGAATTGGTGACCCCAGTTCTAACAGTTACGATGAGACAACGTAGATGCGATGCGTGCACGCCCGACGGTGACTCTGTGAACTTCTGAGCTGTGACAGGCCCTGCGACTCACTTCTCCAGTGATGCGACGGCGACCTCTGCAGTGGCAACTGCTGCGACGGCGACACGCTTCTTCTCGTTCAGTCGCGCTTCCAGCTCCCAGCGACACGTAGTCTCTCAGAAGACCCAAACAACAGCAGGCACTTCAATTCCCAGCAAGGGAATTCAGGAGGGGAGCTGGGAGTAATCTCTTGTATCCCTGAGACTACAGGCAGGAGGCAAGCTCAATGTTCAAGCTCTTGGAGATCTTCTTCAAGATGATGAAAGCACACTCAGTCCCTTTTCTCCTTTCTTTTGCAATGAAGCAACCACTGCAGGCCAACCCCCAAACACACAGCACAGGGGTAGTCTCCTCCTTCAGCTTCCTGGTTCTTCTCCTCAGCAAAGGTTTGTCTTGATTCCCAGAAGTGATCTAAAGTTCTGGGGTCTGGGTCCCCCTTTTTATACACACAAATCATTTGTCTCTGAAGGCAGAGAGTGTCTGTACCTAGTCCAAACCAGTTCTGGGTGCATTCTGCCAGTGCACAACTTCTTCCTTTGTCAGTGTTGGCCAGGGTCATCAGACACACCACAGGAGGTGGAGCCAGCATTTTGGAAGGCAGGCACAGCCCTATTCAGGCCCAGGTGCTACTCCTCCCACCACTCTCAATGCAGATAGGTCTATTCAGCCTAGTGCCGACTCACTCGCCTCCTGGAGCCACCTCAGCCCCGGTCACTCACAAACCAGACATGCAATACACAACCTAGCAGAGGCAGGCTGGATGATTAGGCAAGAAAATACCTACTTTCTAAAAGTGGTATTTTTAAACACAGAATGTTAAAACCAACTTCACTAAAAGATGTATTTTATCATTCTCAGTTTAGGCATACTAAATTTGTTTTTCTACCATGTTCATTGGGTCAGTTAAGTTAAGATTATAAGAGGCTATAATCAAACTTCCGATTCTGGCCTATAAGAGCAGGTAGTGAAAAATGAAAATGGCTGTAATTCACTATCAGGACATGCCACACACAACAGGGCATGTCCTACCTTTCACATACAATGCACCCTGCCCTAGGGCCTACCTTAGGGGTGACCAATATGCAGAAAAGGGAAGGTTTAGGGACTGGCAAGTGGGTGCACTTGCCAAGTCAACATGGCAGTACCAGACTGGACACAGACTCTGCAATGGCAGGCCTGAGACACATTTTAGAAGCTGCTCCGGTGGGTGGCACAACCAGTGCCGCAAGCCCACCAGCAGCATTTGATTTACGGGCCCTGGGCACACATGGTGCACTGTACTAGGGTCTGACAAGTAAATCAAATAAGCCAATCATGGAGTCACAAATCCATTACAACAATTTACAATAGGGAGCACTCGCACTTTGGCACTGAATAGCAGTGGCAAAGTGCCCAAAGCATCTAGACCAGCAAAACACATAGCAAAAATACAAGAGGCAACAGCAACAAATGGGAGGGAGACCCACGCCAATGGTGCCAGGTCTAACATTGAAGATTACTTTTTTCTAGAGATGGCAAAGTTAAACTTTATGCAATCATTGCTGAGCCTAAAAACGTAATATGCTCCTCATCCCAAAATCTCTCTCTCTCACCCAGTAGCATAGTTTGGATCAGCACCCCCATGCTGCTGCCATTGTATAGTCCACACAAACATTGTATATGTTACTCATGCCATAATCTCTCTCGCACCCAGTAGCATAGTTTTGGATCAGCAACCCCATGCTGCTGCCATGGTATAGTCCACACAAACATTGTATATGCTCCTCATCCCGTAATCTCTCTTGCAACCAGTGGCTTAGTTTTGGATCAGCACCCCCATGCTGCTGCCATGGTATAGTCCACACAAACATTGTATATGCTCCTCATCCCGTAATCTCTCTCTTGCAACCAGTGGCATAGTTTTGGATCAGCACCCCTATGCTGCTGCCATGGTATAGGCCACACAAACATTGTATATGTTCCTCATCCCATAATCTCTCTCTCGCACCCAGTAGCATAGTTTTGGATCAGCAACCCTATGCTGCTGCCATGGTATAGGCCACACAAACATTGTATATGTTCCTCATCGTATAATCTCTCTCGCACCCAGGAGCGTAGTTTTGGATCAGCACCCCTCATCCCAGGTCATGACCCTGATTACCACGACGCTCAAGTTTGTAATTATGTGTTCTGTACTTGTATTACCCTAATCACAACTCTTCGTGTTTTACAATCTTGAATGTATCTGTGACTTGTTAATATGTAATTTTCACCACGAGTACCTATAAGTAGTTTTACCTACTTCCATGCTACTCTCATTCCTTATGTAATTTACTTTGCTATATTTATTGTAAAGCTCTCTGACACCTCTGGATAAAGTTCACGCTATATCACAATGCATAAATAAACGCTGCTGCCACACAAACATTTTAAACTCACACTCAAAAGTGAAAAAAACTGGATGCCAAAAGAGGCTCCAGAGTCCAGACTTCTAAGCGCTCCTTCGAAGGCCGTCCATAAGCAAAAAAGCGATCCTAAAAATGACGCAACAGAGGAGTGTAAGCACTGTACTCAACCCATCACTAAGATGACTCCCTGTTGCCGCTATTGCTGTTTGAAGCCCTCCTTCTGCTCGCAGTTTCTCCAGTCCGGGCTTGTAAATGTAAAGAAAGCGTGAGGATTTCGGTGTCTGCCGCTTTAAACATATTATGGTTGTGGCTCATGTATAACAGTTTACATTGCGTTGAAGTATTTATTTATTTTGGGCGTTTTGTAGGTACTAACTCACTGGCGGGCTTAATATCGCCTAATTTGTTTATACAGTTAAATTGTGAAATGTGTGTCTGCTTTAATTAAAGAAAGGTAATTTAATTAAGGAAAGGCACCTCAAATAAAGAAGTGTGCCTTTTCTGTCTCTTTTAAAGCAAATGAGTTATATATAAATAACCGTGTATGTATGTGTGTAAGGCTGTACTGGTGTTTGTTTGAGGGTGTAGATTTATCAGATTATTTCGGGACGCACTTAGATAAAGTGCTTATTATACTTTGCTCACTGCAGTGTTCCCATGCCCCCCGTGAGCGAGGCTATTGTTTATTCATATCACACAGCAAGACTCTGTAATAAATATATTTTTTTCCATTCCGCTCAGGCTCTGCTTTACATTTCCATTATCCGGCTGCATGCAAAATCAGTTGCACCCTGCATATCATTACCTAGCAGCTCCCCGTGTTCCCAGTCACAATATTTGCTTGGTGAATTATGAACATATCAGGGCTGTTTGGACTGGGAGCAGAAGAAAGCAGAAACAATTATCGCCCCGTATTTGAGGATCTGGGCAGTAACTTAATCAAGGCCGCTCCTGCTCGCAGGGCCTCGGTGCGGCCAGAGAACCGCATGATTCCGCCATTTCACGGACACTGCCGCGAGACTCCCCATTTGTCTTCCTCTACGGCGGCCCCACTGGTTCAATATCCGTACTCGCTTTGGTGTAATCAGCGTCGCATCTGATTTCATATGTAGAAGGCTGGCTGCATGTCGGGACGCTGATTTATCAAGCTGGCAGGACGTGTAGACCTGCACAGTAATCTGCGAATGCGTCTCTTTGCAATTTCCACACCCAAGACTGTCACGTGACTCGATATTCACACTACTAATTTGCTACATGGTGTGATTTCCCTTACTGTAATGACATGACAGGGGCATTTACAGATATTTGGGAGGGAGGGGTGGGGGGGGCAAGGCAGACCGCTGACCAAGGTATGTGTTTTAAAAGGCCGCTTTATTGGAGACAGGTGCACATTACAAATTTACAACCTTGGCCGAAACGCCTTCCAAAACTAAACCTCACTAAATATAATATACCTAACCCCGCCCCCCACCCCCTACCCTAAATTCCTTCGAGCCCGCCCCCGCCCGTACAATACAACATTACAACAATATCAAACATTACATTCCTGTATAACCCCCCCAACAATCTCTAAATACAAACCTTCCGTTAAACAAACTCCCCTGCCTGCCCCTTTACAGCTATCGGCCCCCAAACTGTGTAACCGAACTAAACTTACCAACCTATCCTTTCCCTGTCGATAACCCAACTCAACAACATAACTCCACCAACCTCCGGTAAAACTATCCAAAATTCACCATAACCCCCGCACTGCACCTGCTCCAAGCGACAAAATACAAGCGAATGCAAACCCCTGCACACCTGTCCCCATCAAACCGCCCAAAAAATACAAAACGGAAAAAAACAAGAAACCCAACAAAAGTGTTTTTTGTGGGGGGGAGGGAGGGGACAAAAAACACCCAGCACTAGCCTAGCTCCCAGCCACCAGGTCACCAAACCTAAAATGGTGGCCGGGAGCAGGCGCCCAAAATATTTATACCTGGGCTGCATCTGGTAGAAAAAAGGAGCCCAAATTCGAAAACGGCCGCGCGGAGCCAGCCACGCCCCCCCCACACGCCCCCTCCCAAACTGCCCGGGGGCGGGGACTCCCTTTGGTCGCCACCCCCCCCAAGCCCCCCTTGGGAGGGAGGGGTGGGGGGGCAAGGCAGACCGCTGACCAAGGTATGTGTGTAAAAGGCCGCTTTATTGGAGACAGGTGCACATTACAAATTTACAACCTTGGCCAAAACGCCTTCCAAAACTAAACCTCACTAAATATAACATACCTAACCCCGCCCCCCACCCCCTCCCCTAAATTCCTTCGAGCCCGCCCCCGCCCGTACAATACAACATTACAACAATATCAAACATTACATTCCTGTATAACCCCCCCAACAATCTCTAAATACAAACCTTCCGTTAAACAAACTCCCCTGCCTGCCCCTTTACAGCTATCGGCCCCCAAACTGTGTAACCAAACTAAACTTACCAACCTATCCTTTCCCTGTCGATAACCCAACTCAACAACATAACTCCACCAACCTCCGGTAAAACTATCCAAAATTCACCATAACCCCCGCCACCCAGAAAGAGGGGGGCGGTGCAACTACCCTCCCCTCTTTCTGCCCCCCAACAAAAAAGGGCTTTAAACACAACGAGCCTGATTCTGCACATTCAAGCACCGAGACAAGACCTCCCGAAGCTCCAACAAATACAAATCCATGCCCAACCTCGACAAATGGACCCCATCCCCCCGAAAAAATTCCACCGCCTCGAAACGAATATCTTTGTGCGTCACCCTCCCAAAACCCAGATCTCTGCAAAACCTGGAGATTTCCAAATTCACCTTCCTCCGAGACCTGTCAATCGCCCTGGGATTCTTTGCCCCTCTCCACACCCTCCGCGGGACCAATTCTGTCCAAAGAACATGACAACCCGACCATCTCTCCTTCAACAAAGCCAAATCCCGTTTCATGGCACGCAATAATACCACCCCTTTTACACTGCAAAGGTCGTTCTCCCCCAAATGTATTAGAAGAATATCCGGGCATTGTCCCTTCACCATGGCTTTGTTCAAACACGGAATCAGTTCCCTCCAAAGCATACCTCCCTTTCCTTTCCAGATCATTCGAAAAAGGCTATCATTAAAACCCAAAATAACTCTTGCACGCTTGGACGTGTGCCCACTTGACGAAGGAATGCCCCACAATCCACACCGTCAACTCCTTTGTACGTGGCCCAGCCACCGAACCTGAAAAGAAAAACAAGAATGAGACTCAAGCCAAAGAGGTGGACGCAAGCGCCTCCGCTGCAGGTTCTCGCACATATTTGTTAAAACAGTCGGATGACCAGCGCCCTAAGCGCATTATGTCGCCCTGAGACCAACCCCGATTATGCGCTTCGGTTGACGCCCCAATTCGAAAAGAGTGCGTCCCAAACTGGGCCCCATCCAGACCCAAACGCTGCAAACCCTTACGCAGCACCATGCGCAGCTGATAGTCCGTGACGCGCGCCCCATTCATATGCCTGAAAACCAAATCGCCCCCATCGCCCCTGATAATATCTTCCATTGCCTTGCCAAACGCAGCGGACACGTGCAACTGGGGGCTCCTGCCTCTAACCAAACCCCCGTACCCATCCCCCTCTGGTCAGTTTTCGAACTGGTCAACCAAATGTTCACACCCGTGTCCGAGAAGAAAACGTCCTGCCAACGAATGCCCTTCTTTACCTTGGTCCTGAGGAGCTCGGAAACCCGAAAAGCCCCAAAAAACACGAAAACTATAAGGGTGGCAAACAACGAAGCCTCAAAATCATCCCTGCAAACTGCAGACAAAACTGTCAACAAACGAGCTAACATCTGCCAGGAAATAGGTAAACGGGACATCACAGTTCCCCCCCGCTCCCTAGCCCAGCCCTCGAGCATCCTGCGTCCTATTTCCCCAGCAGACGGGGAATAGCCCCAGAAAAGCTTACCCATAAAAGAAATCCCCGCCAACTTCCCCGCAATGGTGACTCTAGACAAACCCTTGTCGATGAGGTCAAGGATAAATTGAACTACATCCTCTGAACTGCGCCACCCTTCCTCCCTCCTACGCGCTCCTGAAGCCAAAAATTCCTTCCATGCCAAAGCATACGCTGCACGAGTTGAAGCAGACAGAGAAGCTACCACCAGCTGAAATACCCTACGTTGCCGACAGACCAGAGGTGCTCCGGCATCGGGGTCGGTGTCCTGTCCGCCTCCTTGGCCAGCCCACGGAACCTCTCCCACTGCGAACGAGACAAAGCATCCGCAATGTCATTGTCCACACCTGGCACGTGCAAAGCCCTGAATGCAATATCGTAGCGCAAACAGCCCAACACAAACACCCTCATCAATTTCAAGATCTGCTCGTCCCTAGCCGACTGCCTGTTGACGATTTGCACCACAGCCATGTTATCCACACGGAACAGGGCCCTCTTATGTTCCAGCTCCTTGCCCCAAATGGTCAGAGCCACCAACAGCGGAAAAAGCTCCAAAAAGGCAATGCTCCGCCCACCATTCCTCCACTCCTGCGGCCATTTCTCTGCACACCAACGCCCTTGCCAGTAGATGCCAAAACCATCACTGCCTGCAGCATCTGAAAACAATTGTACGTCCCATTGCACATCCTCATCTCTGGCCAGTGGAACTCCGTTAAAGGAGTGTAAGAAAAAGGACCACATACGCAGGTCTTCCTTCACGCCTGCTGACAATCGCACATGATGGTGAGGTAAATGCTGACCCGCCAAAGCCCGGCCCAGACGCCTACAGAAAGTCCGACCCGCCCTTACCACCCTGCAAGCAAAGTTCAAATGGCCTAACAGCACCTGGATGTCCTTCACTGTCACTTTCGGCCGGGCCAACATCAAATCCAGCAACGCCAACATTTTGGATTTCTTATCCTCGGGCAAACGGGCCTGCATTGCAACTGAGTCAAGCTCAATACCCAAAAAGGAGATAACAGTATCAGGTCCCATTGTTTTCTCCGGGGCCAAAGGCACCCCCAATTCCTCCATAATCTCCTGAAAAGACTCCAGAGCCTGCCGGCATTCCAAAGAGCCCGGGGAGCCCACAAAGAAGAAATCATCCAAATAATGGGTGACCAAGCTGTGACCAGTGCGATGCGTGAAAAACCATTGCAAAAAAGTGCTGAACAGTTCAAACAGAGCACATGACACCGAGCAGCCCATTGGTAGGGCCTTGTCCACATACCATTTACCCTCGAACTATATACCCAACAACGGCCAATCGTCCGGATGAACCGGGAGCAGCCTTAAAGCCGACTTGATATCACACTTTGCCATACCTGCAGCTGCGCCCGCGGTCACAACAAGTGACATGGCGACATCAACTGAGGAGTATGACACCGAAGCAGCGTCTTCATCGATAAAATCATTGACTGACGACCCTTCAGGCCAGGACAAATGTTGAATCAGCCGAAACTGCCCTTCCTCTTTCTTGGGCACCACACCAATAGGGGAAATGATCAAATTATGAACTGGCCACTCTCCAAACGGGCCTGCCATCCTCCCCTCCTGCACTTCTTTACACAATTTTTCACGCACCACCAGAGCGTGTTCTGAGGCGGATTTCAAATTATCCGCCCACCTTCTCTGCCGGGGCCCGTGGTACCCCAAATGAAAACCCCACCTGAAACCATCAAGAATTGTCTGCTTTGCCACCAAGTCCCCGTAACCCTTCAATGCTTCCTCAAGCTGAGCCAATTTAATTGGCGTAGGAGCCCTTTGGCCCAGAACCCTGTGCGCCCCTACCTCCCCGACCACCTTGTGACTGCTGCGCATTGCTAGACATCCCTGCGCCTGCCTGCTGCCCTTGCTGACCGCCTGATGGCCTAACACCCCAGCAATTGACGAGAGAGTGGCGCTTGCCGCACTTGGAACACTCGTGCCTATATTTGCAGTACTCCCGCGTACATAGGCCTTTGTTGAAATCCCAACAAGCCCCGACCCCAGTCTGTGACGCGGCTGAGCCTCCCACCCCACCCCGGGTGGGCTTGCCCTGAAAGGGCCGGTAAACTAGAGGCAGACCACTAGCCGTGAAAATAGTCTTACCTCCTGGTGCAGCCCCCATGGTATGCTGCCACAAATCATTATCAAGCTCACCCCACTTTGCCTCCGAGTCCCAAGCCATGCGGGCCCTAAATTCTTCATCATACTGTGCCCAAGCGTACCCATTGCCTGTAATCTCGGCCTTCCGTATGACATCCATATACTTAAATATGGCCACACAGCGCTCGGGAAACTTTTCACAGTAGACACTGGCATAAATTAAAAATGCCACCGTCCAATTTTCATTCGTCAGCGGCACCTTAGGGCGCTTCGCCAATTCATACTCCTCTTCCTTAGAGCCCTCCTTAGACCTCACCTCCCTGTGTAATAGCTTCAGAAGTTCCACATATTCGCCCTTCCAAATCCGCTCCTTGGTCGCTAACATTAAATGGGCGCCTAAAGGCTTAGTCACCCCCATATAAGGGAGCTTCTTAATCTTTAACTCTTTGCTCTGTGGCTTGTCCTTACCCTCACTTACCTCCGTATTTGACCCAGTCTCTACCTTGGCCCCCAGAACCGCTCCCTCTGACCCCGTACCAACTCCTGCATCTTTCACATATTTTCCTTTGTATAGCCTCCCCTCCAACACACCCCCTTCCCCATCTTCCCCCGACCCCACAGACACCATAATAGGTTTGGCCCGTCGTTTAGCACTCTCACCTGGCTCTAAAGAGGGTGTGCGGACCGACTCCGACCGCCTCGCCGACCTCTCAGAATGATCCCTTGGAGGATGCGCCCTCGCCGGCGGGCCGTGCTCTCCTTTGGATTTCACCACCACTGGCTGTGCAATGTGTGCCGCACCAGACACCTGTAACATACTGCGAGAAACATTAGAGTGACCCCCCTCCCCATAACCCCTTATTTCCCCTTCTTCAGGGCTGTCCTCCTCATAATCAAGCAAGAGTGGCTCTTCCACCATCAAATTCTCTTCAGCAAAATCCACCACACAGGCCTTACCGGACCCAGAATTAGCCCAACCGGCCTCCGCGGCCTTAAAACCAGCTTGCGGGGGAGCTGACTGTACACGCCGGTCCTCCCCCCTACGATGAGCAACATAACCATCCATCTTATTTGAAAAATCCGTCCATCTTGACCACCGTGACGTTGGGGCCAGCGAGGCCGCGCCAGACCTTCGTAAGCTGGCCGCGACGGGATCCCCCGTTGGTACGGAATGTGCCGCGCAAGGCCTCACCCTCCCTTCTCCTCGGCGATACTGGGCCGCACCTACCGAGTCCGCTGCGCTGCTACGCTTCTTGACCTGAAAAGAAAAAGGTTGGACTGGTGTGCTGGGTCCCTGCAAGCTAACCGCGGCGCCCGCCCTATGCTCACCTGAAAAAACTTCCCTAGACTGCCGACCCCCAGAAAAACCCGCCTGAACCCTACCGTCCGAAAACGCCGGCGACACACCTTCCTCATCCCCACTCCAATCCAGCATCGCCTGGACCACTGCAGACGCCTCTCCCGTCACCCGCGACACCCCACCAACCCGCGAACTGCCACGTGCCCCTACCCCCAACTCCAAAACTGCCCCGCGCCCCCGGACCTGGAACGAGCCCGACGCCGCTTCCCCCCCACTCCCCCGGACCCCCTCAGACCAAGAGGGAAAAATATCCAGACCATCCCAGGCCAACTCTCCCCCAGCTGGCTCCACATCCCCAAACACCATCACTTCCTCCTCACCATCCCCCACACTCGCTCCTGCCCTACCCCACCCTTCCTGAACCCCCAGCAAACGCAAACCCCCCCCAAGCGAAGACACAGAGGCCCGCGAAACCCCAAAGTCCCCAGAAAAAAGTAACTCCTGCTGAGAGCCCCACCCCCCCACCTGGGCCCACTCCCCTTCCCCCATAGAACTCGTCCCTACAGACCCCGGCCCACCCCTGGTAGATAAAGGGGGGGAAAACAATAGCGGGCTCTCCCCTCCTGTGGCCCCCACCACACCTCGCGCTCCCTCTTCCCTAGACCCCTCAAAAACGGCAATGCCCTGCCCCACGCTGTCCTGCTCCACAAACGCATCCTGGAAAGAAAGCGAGGCCACCTGTTGGGCCCTCACGCCCCCTGCGCCGCCTGCTCTGACACCCGCCTCCCTAACAGCATACGCGCAAGGAGAACAGACGACACGCGCCACACGCGCGACCTCCCGACCCGCTCCGCGCCCGTCACCGCCCTCCGCCTCCGTCCGATACAGCACCGGCGCCTCAGGCAAAGAAGAGGAACGCCTCTCATATACGCGCCCTCCCCCGTGCCTGCCCTTCACCGCGGGGGAAGAATACGAGCGCCCCGCTGCCGCCGGCCCCCTAAACGCCATCTCTTCCGCGCACCAGCCCTCCCGGCCCTCCTCACTCACACCTCCCAACTCCCCCACCGGTACGGGCGCCCTCGGCTGTACGCCGACAGCTGGGGCCGCCTTCCGAGAGCGCTGGCGGCCCCGTTCACTCACCGCCATGGGCTTCATGCGCTTCGGCGAAGTACACGCCGCCACCGCCGCCGCTACGCCCGCCGAGGCACATCGCATGGGACACGACGGCCCCCCCTCCTCACCCACGACGAGGTCCATCCGGCCTGCCTCACTCAGGAGCCGGAGGGCTTCCAACACACGATAATCACCGTCCGCCATTGCTATCAGCAAAATTAACACTGACCAACACTAACTGACCCTGACAAAAAACACCCAGCACTAGCCTTGCTCCCAGCCACCAGGTCACCAAACCTAAAATGGTGGCCGGGAGCAGGCGCCCAAAATATTTATACCTGGGCTGCATCTGGTAGAAAAAAGGAGCCCAAATTTGAAAACGGCCGCGCGGAGCCAGCCACGCCCCCCCCACACGCCCCCTCCCAAACTGCCCGGGGGCGGGGACTCCCTTTGGTCGCCACCCCCCCAAGCCCCCCTTGTGGGACTTTTACTACCACATGCCATGGTAATTGTGTCTTTAGAACTATTTTGTATCTCTCAAGTTTGTAAACGACCTTATCTGAAATATCCGCTGATCGTATGAATTGGATTGAAACAGCATTTCTAAAGCGCGTGGTTATCCGAGGGCAACCGAACGCTGCCAGCAGTGCGATCAAAGGCTCCGAGCAGTATTTAGGGAAAGAGAAAGGTTATAATTTGTTTTCGAAAAATTAAATAGTTTGGTTCAAGATGGATCTGAAGGGGAAGGCAATTCCGAAGCTTGGCAACATTATATGAAAAGAGGCGCCCTCCTCCACTCCTCGATCCTTTGATTTTCGGTACTACCACCATATGTTTGTTTTCTGACCTCAAGACCCTGTTAGCACGGTAGGGCAGAATAGCAGATTGGATGAAAGGTGGCCGTGCACAATGCCTTAAACTGGATCCTCTCCTGAATAGGAAGCCAGTGAAGAAATGCAAGGACAGGTTTAGTCGATAGACGGTTGGGAATGATTAGGACCGAAAGTGCTGCGCAGTTTTGTACAATCTGTAATTTTTTTGTGGTACAGCATGGAGTTCCTAAGTAAAGGGCATTGGCATAGTCATGCCAGGAAAGAATCAATGCTTGCACCAGCAGTCTTCTGGCTATAAAAGGTAGAAAAGGGAGGATTTTCCATATCATCCTTAGGATCCCATAGCAACTGGCTGCAATCTTCCATGCTTGCACCTTGAAATCAAGGTTCCGGTCAAGCCAGACGCCCAAGCTCTAAATCTGGTCTTTGGGGGAAGGGGCTGGGCCAAGGCAGCTGGGCCAGAATGGTTCTATATTAAGGGGGGCAGAGTTGCCAAGGAACATCAACTCTGTCTTTGCTCCGTTAAGTTTCAAATAAGAACATTCCATCCATATTGAAACCTTTTCAAGGCACCTTGTTAAACTATGTCCAGTGCTGTCCAACTCATTGAAAGAGACAACCAGTTGGGTGTCATCGGAATAAGTGGCAATCTGGATTCCAAAAGGTAGAACCACCTCAGCCAGGGACCTCATATAGATATTGAATAGTGTGAGGCTTAGGGAGGATCCATGAGGAACCCCACATCTAAGCGGCATCCATTCTGAGGAGGTGTCATCCTCGAAGACTTCAAAAGATCGGTCCTCCAGAAAAGACTGCAACCATTTCAGAGCTGTCTCGACCACTCCCACATCATTAAGTCTCTGGATCAGCAGCTGGTGGTTGACCGTGTCGAAAGCTTGTATGCATGTCTTAGCTCAATTATTCTTCATATAAATAAAAAATATATATTTCAGAGGGGCAGCGTAAAGGTGGAGTCAGGAAGGGTGATGATGTGAGGTAAGTTAGATAGATGGGGGAGGGATTCAGGGTCCGTGATTGGTCCACTGGTTAACATGGATTCATTTTAAAGGGGCTCCCAAAATTGAAAAGTTTCATAATATCTTGCTTTTGTATAGTGCTTCATACTACTGCTATTTCTAAACACATTAAATAACAAGTGTTATTTACCCTTGTAATGTTGCCATTACTTACCGGCAATTGCATTACTCCGAATATGTTTTCCCCTAATTTATTAAGTAATTCATTAGGGGGAAATGTAGGGGTAGGGAATGCTACAACTACTTCCCGGTATTTGCATTACTCCGAGTACATTTTCCCCTAATTAATTACTTACTTAATTAGGGGACAACGTAGGAGGAGGTAATTACACTTAATTCACCATCTTACCGGGTTTCGAACTTCTTGACCCCTGAGCACTGTAAATAGCACCATAAAGTGCTAAAAACAATTCTGCTTAGTAAAGCTGCTCTGACTTAATTTATTGGTCACCAATAGCATTTTAAAATAGCTTAAATTGTTACAGAGGCCATTCAGTGAATGATGGCACTTTACAAATCAAAACCCCAGTTGACAACATCGAGGGTCAGTCAGGAGCAGTACTCTTTCTGTGCAGGCTCAGTCTTTCCTCAGGCAACAGCCCAAACTTCTTGCCAACTTCGGTACCAGCAGCCTCTTCTGGCATACAGGGTTGCTGTTGTTCTTTACAAATCGGACGCAGACTCCTCCATTATTATCACCTCCGCCGTGGTGGTTATGAGTCTCAGCACTCTTACAGCAGTAACTTCAATATTTCCCCGCTTTGGATTGAGTGGTCACCACAATGCAGTGCTACAGGCTTGGCAAGTCCCACACGGCACATGGTACATGGTTCAGTCCACGGCATTCCTCTCCTTGCATATGGGGGTTGCCGAGAAAACACTGCACACAGGCACTGACCTGATAGGTGCACAGTCATTCCCTCACACCTTGTTAAGGGAGTTCTCTCAGTAAGGATTCCCAATGGACCTTGCTCCCTCCAATGATCTCCTCTTCCTCACAAGGCACAATGGTCTTGGCAATCAGGCAGGTACTGATGCTCCAGGATCCAGGGCAGCTGGTCTTGGTTTCCCTGGATGATGTCTCCTCTTTGAACAGGGGAACTAGCAGGCTTTGGCCCCCAGTCCTAGTCACAGACAGAAGTCTTGCAGAGCTTCCTTTTCTCACACAGCCCATCTGGCTGCTTTGCAGATGAAAATGTTTGGGGTCTCAACCTCCCCTCCTGATAGTCCCTTTTCAGACACCAATTGGGATTTAGGGTCTGTATCTTTGAAGTTTTATGTTGTTATTCTGCTTCTATTGAGGTGTGTATTTTTACTTCTCTTCTTGCCTCTTGAAAGGCTGTCTGTCACAGCAGGAAAGACTCTGAAGCTGATTGTCCTACAACACAATTCATGTGAGTGACCAGAGTTCACACCTGCGTGTCAGCCACAGTGATATGTGCATCATAAAGTTAAGCCTGGGCTCCAGCCCTACTCTTGTGATTCCCTTATCAGTCCCATCTCCTTCCTGAGATGTGTTTAGGTCCCTTCCTTGTGATCTATCCCTAAATCAAAGAGAATCATTTTTAAAGTGTAACAGAGGGAGTCTCCTCCTGCGTTCCTTCTTTGTATGTCCCACCCAGCTCATAGGAATGCAGAAATACACAAATCTGTCCAGGGGTGGGGGGGGGATTCCTCTACTCATCATGTGGTCACCAGGAAGGTTTGGGCATCCACTTAATGTACCATTGCAGGCAAACCTAAACTCAACTGGATTCACAGCACACATACTGTCCAGTAATGTTACTTCCAAGAATTGTGCCACTAAAGATGCACATACATTCAGCGCACAAATTAAATCTGCTCACATTGTTCTGTAACCTTTCTTTACTGTACCAGGGTGTGATAATTGCAAACACACACACTCACCAGGTGCATGAGGCACAACAGTTCACATTTTATATAATATACTTTTTGCAGAAGGATGAAAGAGTGAGTTGACGGGATTTGAACTTCTGACCATGGGGCCAAACAGAGGCCCCTACAGTGGGCGCATTAGTCCAGTCAGCCACCAGACCCAGCTTCGAATTACCATGGACTCCACATTATCAATGAATGCCCAAATGGACTTGTTTGCAAGATCAATCTTCATTACCATTAAAACTCTGCGACGCATCTTCCCACACCTAGGAATCCCACAAGAGGTCCAAGCTACTAACTCTCTTGTACTGTCAAAACTTGATTACATCAATGACCTCTACCAGGGATCATCTTTATCAATTATGAAAAAACTACATTGAATTCAGAACTCTGCTGCCAGACTACTCCTACATGTAAAGCCTCAAGCCCACATCTCCCCTACCTTGAGGGCCCTAGATTTATTACTGGTTGCCAGAAGATCTACATTCAAGCTGTTTTGTGTCACATGCAATGCAATACTTGGAACAGGATCACCTTTTCTCAGGAATAGAATCACCAAATATGTACAAACAGGAACCTGTGCTCAAGAATGTCACCTCGCCTACAAAACTTGGTAGTACATCTTTCTCTGTTGAAGCAGCCAAACTATGGAATTCATTACCCTCAAACATAAGAGCCATGGTTAACTATCTTATTTTCAGATGACTACTCAATAGCTGGCTCTTTCCTACATGACCACCACGCTCAAACACAAATGTCCAGCCTATGCCTGTGCACGTAAATATGTATAATATGGATATTTGTATGTATTTAGATATGTGTACTTCTTTATACAAAAATGTATGCTACTTATGGTTTGAAATATATATAGATATATAGATATTCTTTAGGTCTGCTTAACAAATGTATATATGACTTATGGTTAAAAAATATATACATAAATATATATTCATATATTATTTTATGTTTAACATGCATGTAAGTCACTGCATAGTTTACATATAAGTTATTTCATTAGATGTTTTTGGGTCTCCATTTATTTTATTTTTCTATCACTATGTAAATATGATCTTAAAAATTGTATCTAAAATTTTTTGAAATATTGAGGAAAACTTAAAATAAAAGAAATCTAAAATGAGAAAAATACACAAATAAATTAGCTTTTATGTGAAGCAATACCTGGAAGCCTGAATTTCTAACTATTATACCTGGAAGCCTGAATTTCTAACTATCTATCCATACTTGAACTTATGGAACTTTATGCAATACGATTGCATATCTCTTTATTATTTTCCTTTATACATGTGTGCCCTTTCTATGTAGTAATGCATCTATATATTTTATTACTTTACTCCTAAGAAAGAAAAAAGGAAAAAATTAAAAAAAAACTCAACTCATCCAATGTACTACTCTGTGTCTCATCCTATACCTCTCTTAATATATCCTCAACCTCCACTCTGACAGATCCCAAACCTCATTGTACTACTATGATCTCCCTAAGATTCTTTCTTGACTCTTCCCTCCTTGACTCACCCCAAACCTCATTTCACTACTATGAACTGCAAAATAACATTTTCTAGGCTGCTCCCTCCTTTACCCCCTTTGACTCATCCCTAACCTCATTTTACTACCACGATCTCCCTAATGCCCTTTCTAGACTCTTCCCTCCTCCATCTCTCCTATATCCTATTAAATCAAACTAACAGACTCACGTGTCCACTACCCAAATTAAAAACGTATATTTCCCTATACTAATCCACCACTGATACTTTGTGTTGTGAAGTAGCGTGCTGCTCGCCACAAAGCGTTTTAACTCCTCCTCAGGGGTAGTAAGCGCTATATAAATACAATTACAATGCTATATCATGTTATACCTCATTCTGAGAAGGCTTACTTCTTGGATTGTGCATGCCACCTTTATTTCACCGCTACCATGTGTTATACCTCATTCTGAGATGGCTTACTTGTTGGAATATGTAGGTCACCTCCTTTGGTACCAGTGCTACCACATGTTATACCACATTCTTTGACGGCTCACTTCCTGGAATGTGCATGTTACTCCCTTTGGTACCAGTGCTACCACATGTTATACCTCATTCTGAGATGGCTCACTTCTTGGAAAGTGCATGCCATCCCCTTTGTTACCAGTGCTACCACATGTTATACCTCATTCTGAGATGGCTTACTTCTATTGCCCTACAGGGACACAAACCCTTTTTTACAGCTCATTATTTGCCAACGAGAGCAACTCCAAGTGCAGCAGCATCAAGGTACATGGATCCATGTGCATATATCCACCCACACACCATAGACATATACCTCATGCACAAAGTGATTGTAAATCCACCCACAAACATTCAAACTGACCATCTTTCACATTTGTACAAATACCCATCAATCCACAGACATCATCTACATTTGTTTTTCAGACATCTCATCCATCCACACAAATTCAACATTCATCAAAACATATATTCACACCTAGATGTCAGCCACAGGGGAAATCCTGTGCTCCCAGCCCTACTCTTTATGATTCCCTTATCAGCCTCATTTCCTTCCTAGTTTTGCTTATGTAGTGCTAGAACTTTTCTGCCAGGGAGAGAAGCTTGTACTGCTATTATCATGCTGTACTTGTGTGTGAGCGAGGGAAGCTTGAACTACTGATACCCAGTTTTGTCTGTTCTGTGAGGACTGTTTGCACTTCTGCTACTGTGATGTACATATTCTGGGGGATTTGAGACTAAACTGCAAACTGCAGATAGTGTGCAATATTTTCACTTTGAGAGAGCGAAGCTTGCACTCAAGCTACACTGTTGCACTTGCTATGAGAAGAAGGGAAACGTGCACTGTTCATGACGGGATTTATCTCTAACATGTGTATCTTGAGCTAATGAAGTTGATAAGTGGTGATATAGGACATTAAAGAATATTATTTAGGACACATTTAAAAATGTGAAATGGCCTATGTGGTTTGCGATCTGAAATGAACTGCTGAAAACATATACAATTTACAGAAACATTGAATGCAGTCACACACAAGCGTGAAAAGAATATTATTGAAACCCGTTTCCCTTTTCATAAATCACATGTATAATTTTCATATATAAGTGTATAAAATAGTTTAGAAATGGCTGACTATTATATTATTTTCAAACCAAGATGTGGAACTTGATAATTATATTTTAAACCGGTTTAAAGTACAAATTTGCCAGTGCATTGTTATTAAAAAAGGATAGGCACTTTGAGTTTTTTTGCGACATTAGCAGCTCTATAAACCACGCAACGGTTAATGGGTGCCGTTAAGAGAGCCGAAGATTAATTCCTGTTGGGCCGTTCGCACAGATAAAGCGGAAGCTGCACTAGGAAACGAGACAGCCATCAGCGGAGTGGAATACAAACACCCGGGGAGGTCACCTTACAAGTGTAGGTGATGCCATGCACTGGAAAGAAAATGCAAACAAACGGTTAGTGGAGCACTATGTGACACCCAAACTCCTCTCTGTTGTCCTTTCTCCTAGACTGAGGGAGGGCAGAGTTCAACCTCTAAAAACAGTGGGTGGGCTCTATCAATAAGAACAGGCAAGTTCTTGGGGCCAGGCTGTCTGTCACGACTTTAATTTTTTTCCCAGTTTATATAGCGATAGCTCAAACTGAAGGTATTGAAGCACTTTACATGAGCACCAGTTACATCACACAAGGCCTTATTATTATTTTCAGGCATGGGGTAGAGTAACTGATTTGTCCAGAATTAAAGTAGGTTGAGTCGACCCCGAGACTCGAACCTGGTTACCGAATTTCAATGTGGGCAGCTCTGGCAGTCCCACTACATCTTCTCATGCCACGTGATTAAGCTCTTTCATAGGCACTTCTAGAGACAGGCGATGAAGTCTGGTGGCATTAGCTCAGTTATTCACAATATCTGTTCCACGCCCTAATTAACCTGGCTAACCCTTTGAGGACTTGTACTTTCACTAAGGACGCAGACATTTACATGGTGCCAGAAACAAACTAAAACAGAAAAAGCAGCTAGGAAGCAGGATTTAAACAATTTTAATTCTGAAGTCTAGCTCATGAGCTGCTGTTCAGTTCCCATATCTGATTTGTGGGTGCCAAAATCATGCAAGGCGAGACAGAATGTAGTAAACTGCATTCCCAGTTTCTCCCCCCACTTCCTTATCGAGATCCGAGGTGGTTTTGTGTGCATGTTTTCGTATTTCCTGCCCAAAACACACACGGGACACCATCTGCCTTGTAACACGTCTTTTTTCACTTGTGTACAGGCACGTACTACCCTCACCTCCCAAGCTCCTCCTCTTCCCCTTCCTACCATGCCTGACCTTGGGATACAGTCAGGACAGGCATGGCGACACAACATATCCTCCTTAGTATGTTGAACGTTCAATGGTTTTTTACAATTCATCAATGAGTCGAGTGGGTCTCCGAATGGTTCTTCGTGTGTCGGCTGGTTAGTGGTTGGCTAGAGGGGCGCCCCTCTCTTAAGTCGCAGGCCTCCAACACTTGTTTGGGTTCTTCATGTCTGCTCTCTTCTTGACTTGACACATCTGTGTCCCAGTCAGGTTGTCGAGCTGGAGCGTATGCTGTGGGGTCACACTTTTTGAAATGTGACAAGTTTCTGGTTGTTCTCTCGACTCCAGATTCAGCTGTAATCATGGTTCCTTTCCTTCTTGTTACTTGTAACGGATGGGCATAGTAGCGGCTGTCCGCTTTGGTTTTCCTTTCTTGTCTCACCAGCACCCAGTCTCCTTCGCGGATGTCAGACGTCTTGGCATGTCTGCGGTGGTCGGCATATTCTTGAATTTTTTGCTTTCTTGGTCCGATCCAGTTCTACCAGCATCTCGTGGTCTGAAGTCGTGACTCTGGATTGTGTGACAGCGTATGTGGTCGGTATACGGGTGCGTGGAATTCGCCCGAGCATCAGAGTGACAGGACATTGATTCGTAGTGCTGTGTGGCGTGGTCCTGGCACGAGCATGGGGAGTACCTTTGCGCCGAGCCTGGCAGGGCTGTATGTTCATCACCTGGAGTCCCAAAGGATACTTAACCAGCTGGATCCTTTTTACCATAAGATCATTCTGTGGAAACGTTACATTGATGACGTCCTAGTGATTTGGAAAGGGGACTCCGATTCAGTTACCATCTTTATGGATTGGCTGAATGAACAAAATACTTTTCTAAAATTCACACACACATCATCCAACATTAACCTAGTATTTCTAGATCTTAATATCTATGCAGACGAAGGTAGATTGAAATCCGGTACACATTTCAAACCTACGGCCAAAAATTGCCTTTTGCTATATGATAGCTTCCACCCCAGGCACCTTCGGGACGGATGTATGTCGTTACAACGCACACTTTTACAACGCATGCACTTACAACGCATTTTTTACAACGCAAAATCCATTACAACGCACTACACTTACAACGCATGACACTACAACGCATTTTTTAAAACTACCTTTACAACGCATACCATTACAACGCATAATAGTAAATTGCATTTAAGGTAAGTATTAGATAGTATAGGGGTAAAAATTACTATTCTAACTCCAGGGGGTGCAACAGTAGGGTAAGTGTTGGATAGTATAGGGGTAAAAATTGCTATTCTAACTCCAGGGGGTGCAACAGTAGGGAAAGTGTTGGATAGTATAGGGGTAAAAATTGCTATTCTAACTCCAGGGGGTGCAACAGTAGGGTAAGTGTTGGATAGTATAGGGGTAAAAATTACTATTCTAACTCCAGGGGGTGCAACAGTAGGGTAAGTGTTGGATAGTATAGGGGTAAAAATTACTATTCTAACTCCAGGGGGTGCAACAGTAGGGTAAGTGTTGGATAGTATAGGGATAAAAATTACTATTCTAACTCCAGGGGGTGCAACAGTAGGGTAAGTGTTGGATAGTGTAGTGTAATATTATGCGTTGTAATGGTAGGCGTTGTAATGGAATGCGTTGTAAAGGTAGTTTTTAAAAATGCGTTGTAGTGTCATGCGTTGTAAGTGTAGTGCGTTGTAATGGATTTTGCGTTGTAAAAAATGCGTTGTAAGTGTAGTGCGTTGTAAAAGTTGCGTTGTAAAGGTTGTTCCCCCTTCGGGACAATCTACCCTATGGCCAGTTCCTCCGTTTACGGAGGAATTGTTCAGAATTGACAGACTTTAGGGTTTAGGCAAAAGATCTGGAGAAGAAACTGTTAGACCGGAACTATCCCGAGTCAATTGTCAAGAAAGGACTCAAGAGAGCAAGGAACAACAATAGGGACTCTCTCTTAGAGAACCATACACCACAGGAAGAGGAGACAAGACCAATCTGTGTCACAACCTATAACACACATTCAAACCAAGTATCCAAGATCATCAATAAAAATTGGAAAATTCTGAACTGTGGCGGCTTGAATCTACCGAAACCCATGTTCTCCCACAAGAGAGGCAAAAATCTAAAAGATATTTTGGTTCATACAAGACCACGTACACTACCGATTCAACAGATTTCAAGAAGTATTATACCACCCGTCAAAGGACATCATCCATGTGGTATGTGTAGCACTTGCGCTCTAACTGCAAAGAGTACCCACATTACCTTCGTTAATGGCACTTCATGGGAACAAAGGAAGTTTACCAATTGCAACAGCAAAAATGTTGTGTACCTTATCACTTGCCCCTGTAAGATGGAATATGTAGGCATGACCACGAGACAAGTAAAAATCCGAATTGGCGAACACAGGAGCAATATTCGCTGTAAGAAGAGCACGACAAAGATGGCAACCCATTTTTTAACTCAGAACCATGGGGTGAATGACCTTAAATGGACGGTCATAGAACAACTACTCACCGACCATGGACTCTTCGAGAAAGAACAACGGTGGGTGTTCCGTCTGGGCACACATGTGATGGGTCTGAACGATGAGATACCATGGTCACAGTTGACATAGTACCATCTCTAGTTCCCGCAAAACATTCTGCGAGATCACTCTTTTCTGAATGACTCACCTAATCAGAAACAGCGACTTTCCTTTTTTGATACTATGTGAGCAACATAATCTCAACATTGGTACCACCCTTTACCAAAAATGTGGATTTTTGTTTTTATTTTTTATTTTTGTTTTTTCTAATATAACCATCAGGACGCTCAGAACCAGTCTATCTGTCTTTTCTGACTACCAGTGTCAACCACAGACTGTATTATTATTATTTTTATTTTTTCCACTGTATTATGTAGTTCCCCACGAGTCTGTTGTCAGGATCGTTTACTTTAACACAATACGCTGTGGGCGTTAACATTCACCGCTCCCTTTTCAATTGACCGAATGACTATTCAACTCTATGAGCACTTTCTTAAATACTGCCCGCATTTACCTTCCGTGTTATTCAATGGCTGGCAACGGAACTCCTTGGATTGACACGTGTTTAAAATGTCTATTTTTCCACAGTCAGTATCACTCCTGGCAACATTCGTATAACTTTGCTCTCAATCGTCCATATGACTATTTAACTCCGTGAGCACGTTCGAAACACTGCCCGCAACCACCCTCCGTGTCAATCGATGGTTGGTAACATACCTCGTGAGTGTTTTAATTCCTATATTTTCACAGTCAGTGTTATTTTTGGCACCATCGGAATAACTTTGGTCTCGATGTTTACATTGAAGTTACTATGCCGACCACTCACTACCGGTCCTCACTTCTGGTTCCCGTAAAATGCTACTCATACGAGTCTAGTCTCCCTTTGTCCTCGACACCGGAAGCCAGTGCAGTGCACCAGGTGTGACGAGTTCCCCAATGTTTGGTTGTAGTTAAATAGAGCACGCTTGGTAGTGTCCCGCATATCGGCGGAACCACGGGATGGAGGCACACTAAGCTATTGGCAGTACAAGGATACGTGAGTACGGCGCAGCGGTTCGAGGATACCGACAAGGCATTTTTTCTAGTAGCATTCAGGAGATAACAGCTACTTCTCCTTTGTCCATTTTCTCTTTTGTTTATTTAGCATTGAGACTCCTCCACTCGCGAAGTTCATGAGGCTAAAACCTCACATACACTTAAGTATGTATTCATATAACCACAGGGTCGTTCTCTAGTTTTGAGAATAGTCCACGCATTTTATAGAGTGTGTGTTTTTTGTTATCTGTTTGTAGTGTCTTGTATTGTCTTTATTTCCTTACAGGTCACCGCACTTTTTCTGCAAATTAAGATTTATGGCTAAATTATCACGTTTTTGTCACATTTGTGGCGCACTTCTTATGTTTGCAGGTACAATGTTCGTATTTCCTGGGACACTAAACCAGTACATGTCTTTTTTTCCTTCTTCCCTCTACAGAACATTTATGCATACTATTAGGTATTGTATATCTATGCATGATTAATTGCATTTTTCACTTATGTTTGTAGTACCTTCATAAGTATATACCATACATAAAGGAGGGATCTTAACTCTGTCCTGACGAAGATGCTTTGCATCGAAACATGTTGACAACATATTAGGAGTAACCACACATTAAGTAGGGAGTCTCCGCACCACCTTTTTATTAGTACCAGCCCCCCTAGACTTATTAAAGTTTTTTTGTCCAAAGGGGCCAGGTCCTTTTTAATTTCACATTCACATTTACCCCAGACCCTCCCTCTGCATTACACATAGCACTTTACCATCAGTGCTCCCGCATACTTGCAGGTAGTAGCACGCCCCGTCCCGCAGCGGGGCGGGAAGACCCCTATGATGAAGCATGACACCATGGGTCATTCTTGGTGTGTGAGGGGTATTTAAACACCTTTGTGTGTGTCCAACCATTGTGAGACACATAAACCCATTTATTTCAGTTTTTTGGACCCAGGTTTTTTGTTTTTCTGTTTTTTCCTCCAAAGAGATGGATTCTTATGTTTAGTAACTAATTCAGAGTGGAGGACGCATCCATCTCTAGAGCCCGCGTTGGGCCTTCCCTCTACACTCCCTAATCTTGTTATCATTAGTGGTCCTGTATGCCCATAGTACTTCATTTAACGCTGGCTGAATGTCACGATGGGCTAGTTCAGCTTGTTGCATTGTCTTTTTTATGGTGGCCATAAACCGTTCTACCATCCCGTTGGCCTGGGGCCACAGGGGAGTGATATTTGGTGCTTGAAATTCAGGTGTCTTGTGAAATTTGCAAATTCCTGTCCATTAAAAGGTGGTCCGTTATCAGTCTTCACTACCATGGGAATTCCCCATGCGGTTAATGCTTTGTCAATGACAGGTATGACAGTGGTCGCTTTGGTAGAGGAAATTTGGTGAGCGATGGTTAATCGGGAGTATTCGTCCATGATGACGATGATGTACTTTCCCAATTTCAGTGGGCCAAAGAAGTCGACGGCTACTTGTTGCCATACACTGTCTGGGAGATCCGACATCTGCAAGGGGGCATGTGGTTCTTCCTGCCCTACCAATTGACAGTGGGGGCAGTCTTGGAGTGTGGCCTCTACCATCTGGTCGAGGGAAGGAAACCAGACGAGCTCTTGCAGCGCATTCTTCGTGGCTACTACCCCTCGGTGTCCTTCATGTGCCAGGTTGATGGTTCCTTGTCTCAATTGGTGAGGGATGACAATCCTCCGATCTCGTAGTAGCAAACCATTTGCACTGATTGAGAGTTCATCCTTGACGTGCTTGAATGCCATGAGTTCCTGAATGTTGATGGTGTCACTCATCTTTGCCTCATCCAGGTGTCTCCACGAGTTGGTGCGGATGCGATGCATGACAATTTGGAGCGTGGCGTCTTTAGCAGAAGCGTCAATGATAGCTTCTAGTGGAACTGCAGGTGGGCAGACTTGGTCAATGATGAATTGGAGATATTCTTCGGCTACGGAGTGTGGCACTCGCGGATGTCGTGATATGTAATCCGCTGGATTCTCCACCTTCCCCGGTTTGTGAATGATGGTGTACGTAGAATCTTGCAAACGGATTCCCACCGTTCAATCCACGGAGGCATCTTCGCCCGGGGGTTCCCAAAGATGGTTGTCAGAGGTTGGTGATCAGTGATGAGTGTAAAGTGCTTGCCCGAAGAGGTGAAAATGCTCGCATGCCCACACGACCGCCAGGCTCTCTTTTTCCAGGTGGGAATATGCTTTTTGCGTGTCAGTGAGACTGCGACTGGCGTATGCAACGATGTGGCTTTGGTCATCTTCGTCATCGTATTGTGCCAGGATTGCACCTAGCCCAAAGGGGCTGGCATCTACCGTGATTTCTGTCCTCCGTTTGGGGTTGAAATATGCTAGATTGATGGCTGAACTCACAGCTGTCTTGATCTTGTTGGAGGCTTGTTCACACCTGGCTGACCACTGGAAGATTTGCCCTTGTCGAGTCAGTACTCGTAGCGGGTAACTGATGGTGTCTTTGATGTAGCGGGCGCAGTAATTAGCCATGCCCAGGAACGAGCGGACATCGCGGACATCATGTGGCTGTGGAGTGTCCGATAGCGCAGATACTTTCTCAGGGTCAGGTCTCATGCCCTCTTTTGAAAATATGTGGCTGCAGAATTTGAGAATCGACTTGTGGAACTCACATTTGTCTTGGTTAAGTGTGAGTAGAGCGTGACACACCCGGTCTAGCGCTTTGTTGTGATCTTTCTGGGTCTCTCCGAACACCAAGATGTCGTCACTGTAGTTGAATGCATTTGGGATGTCTTGTATTACCCACCGGATAGCCTCCTGAAAAAAATCTCGGCGGCTGACGATATCCGGAAGTTGAGGCGCTTATATCTGAAGAGTCCTTGATGTGTGGTGAATGTGGTGATGTATCTCGATTTCTCATGCATCTCAAGTTGGTGGTATCCCTTATTGAGGTCCAATTTTGAGAATACCGTTGCTCCATTCAGGCGTGTGATCATGTCGCTGATGTGGGGTCCTGGGTGCCGCTCCCTTTCGATGACTGTGTCTGGGGCTTGCATGGCCACACATAGGCGTACTTTGTTGTCCTGACCTCTCTTGGGCACGACTTCTACTGGCGACACCCATGGGGTGGGTCCTGTTGATCTTTCTATGATGTCTGCCTTTATTAGGTCTTGGAGTTCGTCATCTACCGCTTGCTGTAGGTGGAATGGCACCTTTCTGTGATGCTGTGCCACTAGTGTCACTTGCTCGTTAATATGCAGCTTGACCTTGAAGTGAGCTAGCTTTCCTAGGCCACTGAACAGCTTTGGGAATTTGCTGACAATGTCTGGCTAGTCGTCCACTTTGTTTAGGATCTCGACTAACTTCAGTCGTTCCACTGTTGGCAGACCGAGAAGGCAGTAAGCTGCTTCAGGGCCTTCAATCATGTGGATTTTGGCTTGACTTTTCCTTTCTTTGTATGGCAGCGTTGTACGAAATTGTCCCAGACATGGGAATGGTTCTCTGGACATCCACGTGAAGACTCGTACTGCGGCCGGTTCCAGTTTTGGTTTTGGATTCATACTCTGGTACTCAGTGGTGCAAATGTAGTTGAGTGATGCACCTGTATCTAAAACAAACTTGGCAGAATGGCTTCCCATTCGGATGTGTAGTTGTGGGTACTTCTTCTTTGTCCGGGTCTGCCACGATGTACACATATTCATCACTGTCCTGTGATATGGAGGTGAGGGAAGACGACTCTCTGGACGTTGACCGCCGGGATCGGTATGAGCTGTGTGACTGGGTACTGGACCTTGACTAGCTTGTTGAGTGGTCCCTTCATCAGCCCTCATGTGGTGCCGGACCCTGTGTTTTGCTTGGTTTGTCTCATTTACGTGCGACGGGTTTGGCAAGCAGCTTCAAAGTGGTTGTCTTTCCCACATCGGTGGCATTGTTGACCAATGGCTGGACACTGACTTGTGTGAGGGTATTCTTGACCACACCGCTAACACTGTGGTGGTTGTTTCCAAGAATGACTACTCTTGGTCCCGCTGCGGGATGACTTCGTGCAAGGTGATCTTGTAAATCTTCCGGACTTGGTGCGGTCCGGACGGCGCCTCGGTTCTGTGTGAGATTGTACACGGAGAGCTTGTTCTCTTTTCTCAGTTTTGCTGGCCTCTATCTTTTTCACGTGCTCCTCTGCTTGGTCATTGATGCAGGTGAGTTCCTCTATCTCATCAAGGGAGTAGTGCTTCTTTAATAGTCGACGGCGTAGTGATTCGGATTGACATCCTTCAATGACACGTAGGTGAAGTGCGTCTTCTGTGTTGTCAAACTCACAATAGCGGTCTAGGCGCTTAAGACGTGAGATAAAATCCCCCATGGGCTCATCTCGCTCCTGAGACGCAAGATTGAAGGTGTAATGCTCGTAATCTAGGTCTCGCTTGTGAAGGAACTTTTTATTCAGAGCTTCTCTCACGTCTTCGTAAGACGCGGCATTAGCTGGGGGTAACTCTTTGATAATTTGTCCAACATTTTTGCCTTTTAGATTTCGTAAGGCTATGAATTGTTGATTGGAGTCACAGACTTGTGATCCCTTCACGAAGTCTTCAAAATCCTCAAGCCAGCTTTTCCACTTGGGGCCCATACTGTTTCCAGATGTCAGTGTTAAGGGCTATGGAGGACGCAGGTACGATACCCCCATAAGTACCGGTCTGGGCTGTGGGGCAGCTTGTGCAGGGCCAGACACTGCCTGGTGCGAGGAGTCGGGGTCTGACATAATGGACGCAAATGTGACTCTGGCAGGCTTCAGTGACATCTACGGGTCTTGCTATCAATTTCAGCAGGTTCCAGGGAGTTTTTGTATAAGTCGCCTAACTCTAAAATGGCCGCCGTTTTGAGATCAAGCTTAATCAGTGCAACATGCCTGACTCCAAAATGGCCACCAACATGACCCATGCATACTTTCTTCATGGAGTGTTTTATTGTAGGTTACCCCTGGCTTCGTGTGGTGTTCCTTCGAGTGGGCTGCAGTTCTATCTGCGATTTTCAGGCTCTCGGGTGTGTCTCCCGGTCACGGGCGGCATTAACGTGTCGCGCTGTCACTCACGCTCTCTCTCTCTGGCAAACATAAACGCTCCGCTCTTCATTCGCGGCAGCATGCGCTTCGTCCGCTGAGTCCAATGATTCTTCACTCTGCGGGAGGTAGAGGGGGTGACTCTGCATCCCACCCTCATCGCCAGATTTCATATTTCCTGCCAAAAACACACACGGGACACCAGCTGCCTTGTAGCACGTCTTCATTCACTCGTGTACAGGTGTAAAATGCCCTCACCTCCCAGGCTCCTCCTCTTCCCCTTAATTCCATGCCTGACCTTGGGATACAGTCAGGACAGGCATGGCGACACAACACATGTGACTGTGGAAGCAAGGCTAGCTATGGCTGTTCCTGAAATAACATAGCCTAGACGCTGTCAAATTTGCAAGCAGCGTTGAGAGAAAGGGTGTTTTAAGAAACGTCTGTCTGCAATTGCCTTCAAGGAGTGTATACAACACTAACAATTCCGGGCAAAAAATCGGCGTCTGTCTTTTAACAGCACACATTGCTCACAACACCTGGTTGGAAGTGAGTTAGGGGAAGTGAAAGCTATGTGTATGATTACCTTTTACAGAACATCATCTCAGAGATGGGGAGGACAGGTTTTTCTGGGGCAAGCGGAGTGCACGCTACAAAGGAGAAATTGCTTGAAAACCTTTAAGTGATTAATGTGCATAAATGATGTAAACAAACAGCGACGCGGGGCTAGGTGGGGGCAGGCATGCAACGATATGGGAGGAGTTGGGAGAAACGAATGTTGCAGGCAAACAGGCAAACAACAACATGAGAAGGAAACAAAGAAAGAACTCGTCCCACAAAATGAACACATAAAGAACCAAAACATAAAGATACAGTTCTTGGGGTGTGCTCCATGGGAGGAATTAAAGACAAAAAGGAGGGACAAACAGGAAGATTCGCCACTCGCAAGCAAGCATTTTGGAAGAACAATCCAAGTAACAAACAAAAAGCAATGGGCGAGATGTAAGCCCACACAGTATGTAAACAAAGTCTTGTAGGCTCGACCTATAAAGCAGCTGTTATTGACCAAGTTCTAACATAGGGAAAAGGAATGTTTGAAAAAAGTATTTGGAACTATCATGATAGCAAGGGGACACAGTGCCTCCAATTGCTGCCTCCAAGCCTCCCAAAAATCAATCGTTTCCCATGGCACAGCACACCTGGAATATGCATTTGTACACTGCAGCTGCTGGGAAGGCAGCCAGCATAAGGACATGCCCATGGGGATTCATGGAAACTGGTCCTGGCCAGAGAACATAGAGTGTTCCGGGTCCATTTAAGCATCGTATTCCTCAAGTCAGATACATTAACTACACAAACATGCAGGTTCAGATTTACTATCACCTGCAACAATTAATGGAAATCATCTCTGGCAATGCCGATTCCTTTCTGTCCCACATCTACCTCGGTGATTTCAACCTTCACTGGTCTAACCCTAATGACCAAGTGGTAACATGCCTCAAATCTTTCTTGAGTGATCACGAGCTGATTCAACATTGTGACCGGCCAACCCATAATAAAGGAGAAACTCTGGACCTCATCATCACCAAAGAACACACCATCACAATGGATACCATCACCCCTTGTGATTGGTCCGACCATCACAGCATCTTCTTCCATATTAACATGGAGGTGTCTCTGAGGAAGGCTCAACCAAGGAAATCGAATATTTGGAAAAGGGACCTCAGGGATATCAACACAGCCGATCTTGCAAACCAATGTAAATCTGCCCTCTCTTCCCAAGTTGACATGTCAGAGGCTCACATACTCACTGATTTCTGCGACTCTACCATCTCTAGCATCATGGATTCCATTGCTCCACTCCAACAAAAAAATGCCTCATCAAAAATATCCAAACCTTGGTTAAACAGCAAACTAAACTCAGAACGTCGCAACCTTAGGGCACTAGAACAATCCTGGAGATCCAATCCATCCTCGGACCAGTTAAAAATCCTTTGATCAGTAAGAAGCCCCTTTAACAAACAAATCGAGAGAGCTAAGGTGGACTAATTCAGATCCCAACTCAATCAAGCCACAAATTGCCCCAAGAAACATTTTGAACTGGTTAAACAACAATCGCTTGAAGCACCAAAGAGACATTAATAAGGTTCTACAGAGTATCAACCCATCAAATCACTTCAGTGACCCGCTGCCACCTTCCATCTTCAAAGAAATCAAAGATGTCATCTCTCCCATCTGGACAAAGATTGTCAATGCGTCTCTGTCACAAGGAACGATCCCGGAGTGCCTAAAAGCAGCTCAGCAACACCTATTCTAAAAAAAACTTCAGCAGACAGCACTGACCTCAACAACTTCCGCCCTATCTCTAACATCCCCACACTAGCCAAACTCCTAGAAAAATTGCGTCCAATCGCAACTCTGTGCTCACATCGAAAATTTCAATCTCCTGGACCAACATCAATCTGGCTTTCACAGTTGGCACAGCACTGAATCGGCTCTCACTCACGTTATGGATGACATTTTAAAAATGCTTGACCAAAATGAATCATGCCTCCTTATCCCCCTGGACCTTTCCTCTGCGTTTTGATACTGTTAATCACGACAACCTCCTATTCATTCTGGAGCATGGGATGGGCCTATCTGGTACGGTGTTGAAATGGTTCTCGTCCTTCCTCCATCACAGATCCCAAAGAGTGAAGGTGAACCACTCTCTCTCTCAGCCATCGTCAGTATCCATGGGGGTCCCCCAAGGGTCTGCCCTATCTCCCATACTCTTCAACCTGTTCTTGGCCCATTAGCTAATGCTCTAAATTACATGGACATTCTCTTCCATATGTATGCGGATGACACCCAACTTTATCTGAAAGTCTCCTCCCCAGACAACATCATTTCACTCAACACTACCCTATTGACTACTCAAAACTGGCTAACTGAGAACCACCTCCTGCTCAACACTTCCAAAACAGAATTCCTTCTCATTTCTCCTCTGAATCACACTCCTAAGTTAGAACTCTGGATAAACCACCTCACCACCTTCAACTGCTCCACCCTCATTATTGACTCAGCTAACTCTCTCGAAATCATCCTGGACAAGCACTTGAACATGAAGACTAATATTAGCAATGTTTGCAAGGGAGCTAACCACCTGACGAGGACACTCAGGAATCTCAAACCTTTCATCCCACAAGCTGACTTCAAGCAAGTGGTCCAAGCGCTGGTTTTGCCGAGACTAGACTATGGCAGTGCTACGCTCTGTGGTCTCCAAATATACCGTGGCCCCACTAAGGGCCTCATTGAATGCGGCTATCAGATTGGTCACGGGCACCAAAAGAAATGCGCACATCTCCCCAGTCTTAAAATCACTAAACTGGCTACCCTACGAAGCAAGAATACAGCTAAAGATTGCCTGCCTATCACACAAAGCCATCCATTTCAAAACCCCCAGTTATCTAGCACAAAAGCTGGAGCTATCCGGAGGGGGGTAGACCCTCTAGGAGTGCTAACTCCCTCCTCCTGAAACCTCAGATCTTTCGCAAAAGGAGAACGTGTCACCGAACTTTCTCCGGTTCTGCTCCAAAGATCTGGAACTCTCTCCCACTAGAAATACGGAGAATCTCCTCCAAGGTTACTTTCAAAGTGGAAGTAAAAAGATTCCTTATGAACAAGTTCCTACCTTAATAGGGTGCTGGATTGTCTGCTCTAATGCATTGGACTTACACATTTAAGCCCTGCGCTGGATGTTATTTTTGTCTTTTTTTTTTTTTCTTCTCGAATCATTTGTTCCCCTCCTAGTTCGCTATGTACCAGTTGTTATCTTACTCTTTGTCGACCCCTTCATTTGTATCCATTCTTGTGCTGTGAGTTCTATTTTGATATGTGGTCTTTTTGGTATCCCGATTTGACACATGTACTGCAACTTTTAACTTCCTCTCCCTCCAATTGTAAAGCGCTGTGATATCCCTCGGGATCATGTTCGCGTTATATAAAACTTTATAAATAAATAAATTGTCCTTGCATCACGCAAGTCAACGCAAATAAAAGCAAATGTTAAAATGACATACACAAAGCAGTGAAAATCTTGATTTGCATGGTTTGCATCAATTTCCAGTAGCAGAGTAACACAAGGCAGCATCTTTCGCTGCCTTGGGTTGCCCTGCATCAGATAGAGGTTACATGGGTGGATCACGGGTGTTCCTATCTATCAACCTGTGCATTTTGATGCAAACCCAGATTTACTAAAGGCACTAAACCTGGGCTTACGCCAAGTGGTGTGCCTACCTGAAAGAGATGAATGAGGAGGAATATCTTTATTTCTCTTTGTTAGTTCCTCTTTCCCTGTGTGCTGCATATTTTTAGTGTCCAACACAAAGGCCGGGCATGAAATACCATTGCCTCTCAATCAATAAAGTAATTTATTTTTTAGAAAGAAACAGTAAGCCCGGTCTCTACACTGGCATCAATCAATCAGGGAATTTTATGCATGCTACTTACCCTTGAGGGTCTCAAGGCACAGGATTGGGGGAGCAGCTCCAGTCAGTCGAAGAGCCAGGTTTTGAGGGTCTTCCTGAAGATGTGCAGGGTGGGGGCGCGTCTGATGTTGATTGGGAGCTCGTTCCAGGTCTTTGCTGCGATGTAGGAGAAGGTTTCTCCACTTGTTCTTGCTCTGCGGATGCGCAGGAGTTCGACGAGGGTGAGGACGGTGGATCAAAGGTTTCTTTTGGGTATGTGGAAGGAGATTTTGCCATTGAGATAATGGGGTTAGATGTTGTGGAGGCATTTGTTGGTGTGGGTGAGTATCTTGAAAGTTACTCTCTGCCCATCCCCGTTTCCCTTTTCCGCCGCTGCTGCCCCCGTGGCCCCTCCCCCCTGCTGACTTCTCACTTCCTGGCCAGGAACCTACTCTATCCCTCTGCAGCTCCACTGCTGTGCTGCTGCCCTGTGCAGTGCTCGGTGCAGGTAGGTGTTCGTGCCACTGTCTGGATTGTGTTGGGCCTGTTTTTCTGTCCCACTGTAATTGTGCCCTGTATTTTTTAGTTACTGTGCATTTCTCTGTATTTTTAGTTTATTGTGCCATTCTCTGTATTTTTAGTTTATTGTGCCATTCTCTGCATTGTTGCTAATTTTCTGCCCTTTCCCGTTTCCCTTTCCCGCCGCTGCAGCCCCTCTTGCCTCTGCCGATTCCCACTCTCACCTCCCAGCTGCGCCTCCCTCCCCCTTCCCTATTTAAGGGCGGCCACTGTGCGGCTGCGCACAGTGGGCTCAACGCTGATACGCCAAAGGCAAGCTCGTCTGCCCCCGTCCACGACCAATGCAAGGAACCCTGCATCTCCGACCATCCACTGATACAACTCAGCTGCCCTCCTCACACTCAATCCCGGAGGGAACAACAACTGCCAGCTGTCCATGCCGAGCACCGCCCACGGCCAGTTCGCCTGTCGTCACTGCAACTGAACCTTCACCACCCTCCGCATCATCACAGCCACCCCTGTGTGAGACGCCAGTCTACCGAAGCCCTAAGTGCATCCTCTTCAACGTGCGCTCCCTGCACAGACACGCCATAGAGATCTGGGACCCCCTCGACACCATCTCACCAAACGCCGCCTTCTTTGCAGAAACCTGAACCAACTCCTCCTCTGCCCCCGACATTGCCATTCCCAACAGATACAAGATCGAGAGGAGGGACCGCCCCAACCACCCAGGAGGAGGACTCGCCATCACACACAAGAGCTCCCTCCGACTGTCCACCTCCACCACGAGTGACTCCTTCTTCACCACCGAACACCTTCACTTCCAGATGCAGACCAGCCCTAGAACCACACTTCCCGGCACCCTCGCCTACAGACCCCGCGGACCTCGCACTTTGTTCACCACTATCATTGCTGACCTCATCACACCCCACCCCACGCCATTGCCTCCATGGACTACATGCTAATCGGAGACCTCAACTTCCACCTTGACAAACCCAGCAACCCAAACTCCACCAACCTCCTGGACAACCTTGCAAAAATCAGACTCAAACAGCTCGTCACCACCCCTACCCACAATGTACGACACACACTCTACCCCATCTTCGCAGGTGGGAAAATCATCTGCTTCAGCCACATCATGCAACCCCGTGGACAGACCACCACTGCATACACTTCCTCATCAACAAACCCACGCTGCCCAAACCTGCACCCCGCCCTCCATTAAGAAACTGGAGCAAAGTCACTGAGGAGCAGCTCAACTCCACCCTCAACCACAATGACCCCACCATCTCGACCGACGACAACCTCGCAGCCAAAGAACTCCACAAATGGATCACCGCCTGCGCAGACGACCTTGCACTCCTACACAACCCCTACAAGCAGTGCCCCAGGCAGGCCACCTGGTTCACCACCTGCCTCCAAGAATCCAGACGCACCTGCAGACGACTTGAAAAGAACTGGAGAAATAGCAAAACCTCAGAAGATCGCACCACCTACAAGAACGCCATGACAGAATACCACAAACGCATCAGATCCACCAAAAGGACCTTCATCCAGAACAAGATGCTCGCCAACTCCAGCAACTCAAAGGAACTTTTCAGCATCATCCAGGAATTCACAAAACCCCCCAGCGAAAACACGGACATCACCCCCTCCCAGGACCTCTGCAACAAGCTCGGCTCCTACTTCAATCTGAAAAGCAAGGGCTTCTATGACAACGTCAATGACCAGACACCTGACTCCAAAACCGCTCCCTCCTCCAGCAACGCCAGCCAGCCCACTATCTGCTCGTGGACCCCAGTCACCACCAAAGACACTGCATTGACCACATAAGGCATCTACTCAGGTGCCCCCACGGACCCCTGCCCTCGCACATCTTCCACAGAGCCGCCGCCACCATCTCTCTGGCGCTTCGACGCAACATCAACGCCACCTTCGAAACCGGCATCTTTCCTGACGACTGGACACATGCAGAAGTCAGACCCCCACTCAAGAAGCCCTCAGCCGATCCCACGGACCTTAAGAACTACTGACCCAGCTCCCTCCTCCCATACACAGACAAAGTCATAGAGAAGACTGTTAGACCTGGCATTTCTTTGCGTGGATACCCCTGACTTTTTGCCTCTACCTCCTCTATTTTTGATGCTGTGATGGATTTCATTTTGCTGGCTTAGACACTTTGGGCACTTTGCCACTGCTGATCAGTGTATAAGTGCAAGTGCTCCCTGTGTAAAGTGTTGTGATAATTGGTTGTCCATAATTGATATGTTTGTCTTAATAGTAAAGTCCCTAGTTTCTCCCTGTGTAAAGTGTTGTGGTAATTGGTTGTCCATAATTGATATGTTTGTCTTAATAGTAAAGTCCCTAGTAAAGTGCACTATGTGTGCCAGAGCTGGTAATGCAAATGGTACTAGTGGGCCTGCAGCACTAATTGTGCCACCCACACAAGTAGCCCTAAAGGGAGATCTCAGGCCTGCCACTGCAGTGCCTGCGCACAGTTTGTTAACTGCCTTGTTGTACTGACAAGTGTACCCACTTGCCAAGCCTTACCCGTCCCTTTTCATGCACTGCAGACACCCCTATAGTAGGCCCAAGGTACCCCCCTGGGCAGGGTGCAGTGTATGTTAAAGATAGGACATGTACTGAGGTGTGGACCATGTCCTGACAGTGAAATACTGCCAAATTCGTTTTTCACTGTTGCAAGGCCATCTTGCCCATAAGACAGAATGGGGAATGCTGTGTCACATGTTTCCAGCATATCTTCCCATAGGCATAAGATAGAGAGATGGAGTTTAGTGTGCCTGAACTCAGAATTTAATAACACATCTTTTTGTGAAGATGGTTTTTGAATTGTGTGTTTAGAAACCACGCTTTTAGAAAAGGCTGGTTTCTTGTCCTAACCATCCTGCGTGCCTCTGCCTGGTTGTGTATTGACTGTCTGGGTTTGAATGTGACAGGGTCTGGGAAGTGTCCTGACACCAGGGAGGCGTAGGTGAGATAGCAACAGGCTGGCCTGCATTTGGTGTGGTGGGAGGAGTAGCCCCTTTGATGCGAAGAGGGCTGTGCGACTGCCACAAAAGAATTGCTCCACCTCCTGCGGAGTGTCTGAGGTCCAGACCCTCACTATCAAAGAAAGAAGGTGTGCACTGGCAGGAAGACACCCAGGTCTGGTTTGGACCGGGCTCAGAGCCCCCTGAACACAAAGACTTCAAAGGCATTTAAGGGTAAAAATGTGAGAGCTAAAACCCCTGAACTGAAGACTGAACTCAAGCCTGAAAAAGGATTGAAACTACTTTGTGATCAAGAGGAACCACTGCCAAAGAAGAACAGCTGAAGAGACTGAAGAGAAGGACTGCCCTTGCTGTGTGTTCTGGGGCTGGCCTGCAGTTTGCTGATTTGAATAAGGAGAGGACAAGGGACTTTGCTGTGTGCTGTGTCCCCCTGCTTGAAAGGACTGTGCTGTGTGCTGTGTCCTGAAGTAAATTGTCTCCAAGGGCCCGAGAGGAGCTGGCTCCCTGTTGTGGAAACTCAGGAACATCAACGTTTCCAAGTGTGTCTCAGCAACGCTGTGTGCGTGTGCCTTTTGCAGCCTGAGACCTTTGTGAGAATTGCCTTGTGATCGTGTGGCCCGGAGCGGTCCTGCGCTCTGCTTCGATCGACAGCGTGACCAGATGTGCTGTGATCATTATCTCCATCGGCCCGGACTGTCGTCCCAAGGGGGAGCCATGAGAAATCACTACCGCCGGCCCTTGTCTGCCTTTGCCAAGGAGAGACCTGTGAACCTTCACCATCGTGGGTCTGAGGTCCTTTGCCCAAGATCAAAGGAGTCGCGTCGGGAGCCGATCAGCTGCGAGGCCGTCGCCTGGTAGCCCGACTCTCACTGCGAGGAGCAGCCGCCGCCAACCCGAAGCTGCACAGTTTGACGCCCAAGCTGCGAGGAGAGGAGAGAGAGACTGCACCACCCCCAGGTAATGCTCAGCGAGCGTGCGTGTGTGGCTGCCTGGGGCGGAGTGCGTGCTACGAGAGACCGCTCTTGGCCATTCCCATCTTTGCAGCGCGAGCCTCCGCTTAAGTCAGTATCGCGGCTCGTAATCGCCGAGGAGTGGCAGTACCGGGGTCGGATTGTGGAGCTGCACTTTGTTTCCTTCATAACAGTATTGGGGGCATATTTTGGCAGTCTCTCACCGCGAGTCAGCCAAGAGTGGCACAGACACCTTCCCTAGCACCGCGATCGGTGCCGAATGCTTTTACGATACACATTAGTACTTGCACTACGAACTGCATTATTACTTGCTTTTACGATCCGCATTAGTATTAGTACTTGCATTACGAACTGCATGATTACTTGCTTTTACGATCCGCATTAGTACTTGCATTACAGATTGCATTATTACTTGCTTTACGAACCGCATTAGTACTTGCATTAAGGACTGTCTTATTTCTACATTATGAACTGCATTACAAACTGCATAGCATTGCATTAGGACTGCATTAGATCATTGTGAACTGCTCATTCATACCACAAGAACCTACAAATGATTGTTGGCCTAATAACCGGCCCAGTGAAATATTATGAATACGCATATGCTGGATATTTTTATCGTTTGGTCTCATCATATTTCTTCTTGATAAAGATACCGCTATTTTCCTAAATCAGTGTGGTGTCCATTTGTGCTGTTAACACTCTGTTACTGGGAGTGTGGTTGCAAATACTTTACACAATGCCTTGGAGATAAGTGTGTCCCTCCTTTCTCTGACTAGAAGCAAGGGTCCCTATTGGACTAAGGTACCTACCGCAGCCAACTAGAGACCCCCAGTTCTAACAAAGACCGTCAACGTCCAACTAACGAAATTCATCGAAGAGAACTCCATCCCCAACCCCTCCCAATCTGGATTCCGCAGCAACCACAGCACCAAGACCGCCCTCCTTGCTGCCATTTCCTCATTCTGTGTGTGCTGCAGAATGCAGCACACATTGAATGGGGAAAAAACAGAGGAGAAATGAATACATTTCTCCACGTTGCGCCTCCCCACACCTCCCCAGGGGAGGCTTCTCATTCAGACGCATTTCCAGGTTTATGATTTCTCGTAAATCCGGAAATGTCTGGCTCCATGGGTGTTGCGTGGGAATACCCACAGCAAAATTTATGGAATGCCCCTTTAACGCAAAGTTCTGCGTGTAAAGAGGCTATATTTACAAGGACAGGAAAAGTCACACAGGGTGGCTTTTCATTCCTTGTAAATATGGGGCAGTCAAAAGCGCCGCTGGTGCGTCGAACAAAGTGAAGCACCGGTGGCAGAAGGGGCTTGTAAATAAACCCCAGTGTATTTATGTAGTAATCAAACAGTAACGAAGTGAAAACACAACACAAAAAAAGTGCCACATAAATTTAGAAAAATAGGGTACATTTTAAAACTCAAAGTGACACGAAAACAGCAAAAATCTAATCAGTAGAACCTTAGTTATGAGTTTTTAAAGTTTACGGTGAAACTAGTGCTAAAAAGGCACAAAACGCCAACTGTGGGTAGCTGATCATGCCAGACAAAGTCAAAAGTTCAGGCTAAAAGAGATGAAGCAATGGTCAGATATGGGACCAGATGTGGCTTATTGAGAGTTGTACCTTTTTTCCTTGGCGCTTGGGCTGCGCGGTGCTGAGATGCGCGGCCCTTGCACTGTCCTGCCTCAGGCCCATTGAAGCCACCACTCACAAGCTGCGAGGTACTATGAAGTGAGGCCTTTATTGGTCTGCATCACACTGCGTTAGACCTGGTGAATCCACTGATTAAGAAATGTAAGGTGCTGTGATGCATGGCCCTGTGTTGGTCTGCGTCCATCTGCTTTGCGTCTGGTGAACCTTCAGTTGAGCAGGGAGGAGTACGCTCTGACTCCAGCTAAGGGAAAGGTCAAGATCCTGAAAGAAAGCATTTGGAGGGACAGGACTCACTCCCACAGAGGGCAGCTGAGGATAATAAGTCAAGCCCATTTAGATGTGGTCCTTTGGGAAGCAGGGGAGGTCTCTAGAAGCCTATTGTGTCCCTGTAGCTCAAAAAGTAGGTCAGTCAACTGAACCTTGGAGTCACTTCTGAGGATCCTGGGTTTAAGGATAGCAGGTCCAGTCTTCCTTCTTCAGACAGTCAGGTAGTCCCTCTTCTGAATCTTCAAAAGTTCAAGGAATGTTCTGATTTTGGGTTCCAAGTGCACCAATTTTGTAACTTGTGCCACCCTCTACTTGGGGCTCCATTTTAAAAGTCATTCCTTACAGGTGTTATCATACACAAGTATGTAAGAGATGACCACATATGTACATAATGTTCCTGCATGTTTCTAACTATTGCCAGAAGTGAATCTGTGAGTGGCACTGTCTCTTGTGGCTTGTTACCGTGATTTCAGGTGGAATATCTCCCTCCTGAGTGATATCATTTTCTGTAATGCATTGCAGGTCCTGAGGTCAAACGTCAACATTTCTGATGACATCACCTTTATTCTAAATGGTAAGTTTGAAACTTAAAACCAAAAAATGATATAATTTTTTGGTCACAGAAGGATGACAAAGTATAACAATGCAAGCTCCAGAGGGGGCCTTGTGCAGCTCAAAGGAGCAGCAAAGTAGTACCGGGTAAAGAGAGAGAGTACTTCAGGTTCTAGTGGGGTGGTAGCAGGGCAGGTTTCTAAGGGGTAAGGAGCAGCACAGGGTGAAAAAAGGAAAGGAAAGTTAGACAGGGCTGAGAGAAACACAAGGACCACAGTGGGTGATGAGAAAGACAGGATCGAGGGGTGGAGGGCAGTACAGAATCCAGGGGTGGGGCGCAGCACAGTGTACAGAGCTAGGGAGCAGCGCTGGTTGAAGGATCGGAAAGCAGCCCAGGGTGAAATTCACAGCACAGGGAGCCTCACGGTATCCAGTGGGGCATAGTATCCAGTAAGGCATAGAGCAATGGGTCAAAACGGAGCACAAGAAGCCTGTGCAAAGCACAAGGTGGAAAATAATGCAAGGTCTTGAAAAGCAGAGTTTGTCTTAATGAACCATCTGCTTAGGTCTTTATGCGTTCAGCGTATTTGAGTGCGGGAATGCCAGAAGGCCAGAGTTTCGAATTCCAGCCACATTAACCACACTAAAATACAGTGATTATTCATTCTCTCCACCAAATGGGTAATAACCAGAAGGATTTAGGATTACGTGGTCCTCATCCGTGCAGTTTCCACCAGTGCCAGGGAGGAAATTGCAGACATTTTAGGCCTGCTGAGATCTGACAGAAACTGCCAATGTGAGGTCTAGGTGGAGATAACAAGTTTGTGTATGGGATCGCGGAGTCGGGCAGGGTTGAAGCATAATGGTGGGAGAATTGTGTGCTCCCCCTGTGGCGCTGCAGGTCAGATGGGGGCCAAACTGTGCTCCTGCCCTTAGCCTCTACCAGACGCAGAGTCGCAGCTGGTGAAACTTGTCCTGGGCTTAGTGGGCTCAGAGGCATCAGGCTGCTAATGATGACAAGAAGGGCCATCCAATTTGGAGTCACCACACCATCTTGGTATTTTACCAGCTCCTCCCTTTCTTACTGAGAAGGTACACTGGCACAGTAGCAGAGCAGCCTTCTTATTCTCACAAAGAGGCTGCAGCTCAGTCATCAGGTCTCCAATACTCTCAGGTAGAGACCTGGCTGTAACAGCAGCATGACATGCTCTCCCATTGCAGTACAGGTACAGCATGGTAGCAGCATTAGAGTGGGGACACACATGGGGTAAGGAGAAGGCAACAAGCACAGAGTGCACGCCACTGGAACTATGGAGGTCTGTGTGCAGGATAACATGGATGACATAACTCCTTGTGTGCAGCCTCACAGTAAGCACAACATGCAATGACTGTGCATGAACATTATGCTGCTGTCTCTCTGTTGCTGCATTCCAGATACCAGTCTCTGCATTTGATGGAAATGTGGGAGGATTGACTATGGCCCAGCAGATGCAGAGGAGGGGGCACAAGAGTCAAGAGGATGAGATACAGTGGGCTTAATAGGATATAGACAGAAGGGCGATGGGAGCACACTGCTTCACCTCCCAGCACAGTTCACCCCTTAGCATTATGGTAAATGCAGTTCACTTTAAATGCTCACTTGAGTTTTGCTGAAGTATTTCACCAAAGTTGGTGCAGATTAGTGCTGTCAATCCCTATACACATGTGTTTCTGGATATCATCCTTCATCAGTAGAGATTAAAAACGAAATGTATCTGGGGTTTCTGAGTAAGCTGCCACAATCCTTTCAGGTCTCAGTACCTCTCACAGGCGCACAGGTGCATCTCCAAAAGCTTGTCAGCGCAATGGCTCAAGGGAGCCTTTTTAAACAGAAGGGGGATGGGAGCACAATGCTTCACCTCCCAGCACAGTTCACCCCTTAGCATTATGGTAAATGCAGTTCACTTTAAATGCTTATTTGAGTTTTGCTGAAGTATTTCACCAAAGTTGGTGCAGATTAGTAATGTCAATCCCTAGACACGTGTTTCTGGATATCATCCTTCATCAGTAGAGATTAAAAACAAAATGTATCTGGGGTTTCTGAGTAAGCTGCCACAATCCTTTCAGGTCTCAGTACCATAATGCTAAGGGGTGAACTGTGCTGGGAGGTGAAGCAGTGTGCTCCCACCCCTTTCTGTTGGAAAAGGCTCCCTTGAGTCTTTGAGCTGACAAGCTTGTGGCAATGCACCTGTGCGTCTGTGAGAGGTACTGAGACCTGAAAGGATTATGACAGCCTACTCAGCAACCCCGGATTAAATTTGTTTTTATCTCTACTGATGATGTATGATATCCAGAAACACGTGTCTAGAGATTTACAGCACTAACCTGCTCTAACTTTGGTGGAATACTCCACTAAATATTCAAGTACGCATATACCATTAACTACATTTACCATAATGCTAAGGGGCCAACTGTGCTGGGAGGTGAAGCAGTGTGCTCCCACCCCTTTCTTAATGGGATATAGACAATGGACTAGTGACATCTGTGAAGATTGCTTACAATGGATGGTTTGGATAGTTATTTGTCATCCATTTTGGTCTGCCATACTTGTACCTGAATATAGGGTTAGATATGGATATTTGGAACATTAGTATGCCATAGTGCACTGGCATCTCTCCGGGAAGGAAGTCTGGTGTTGCTTTTGTCTTTTTATTCTACCATGCAGTGGAAGTCGAGAGTGGGCATGGAACTTCAAAGCACAATATGAAATGTGTAGTCACATCTCTACACTGATGTCCTTTATTATCATGGGTCATTCGTATTCTCTATATCCGAATTAATCGTTCATGCAAAAAGTGCAGGGAAATTGGGAGCATTAGTTAATGTCTATTGCCATGCCATATCTGTAACCTGAGAGTCAGCTCAGCTGTGTTAGGCCTGAAATGGTATGTTTTGGTTGCTGAAGGATAACTTTGCTTTCGGGTGCTTGAAAATTCGGTGCAACTTGAGGGATGTAGGGTTTCTGTATACCAAAGCCAGTATGTAATCTGTAAGTTCTCTGTTATCTAGGTAAAGTACGGTTTATGAGTGTGAGGTAGCACTCTTGTTTCAAAACCGAGAATGTACATTGTGTTTGTTTAACACTCTTCTTTCTGCAGAAAACATTTGTAGGATCAATGGAATCTGTGAGACAGCTCTGCTCTTCAAAGTTAAAACAGAGGGGCCTGATTCTCAGAGGGCCTCCACACTCGTGTTGGAGGCCACTTAGTCACGGGGGAGTCTCTGCACTCGGCACTCGCGTAGCATAGGCCCCATCACGTTTCGTTATACCACTGGCACTTGGTGCAGAATTTCCACAATGAGTGCGGCGGCCCTTTGTGAACGAGGCCCTATACGTTCTGTGCAACTTGAGGGTCAGCTTTGCTGTGAGGATCGAGTCTGTATTTCTCTGTTGCCTGAGGCATGTCTCAGCTGTCAGATGCCAAATCCTGGGATCTGTGTAACCTTGTATTATGTGCTGTGAGGCCTCTTGATGGGGGAGTGGGTTTGAGTGGTGTGTAGTGTGATGTGAAGTGAAGTGGACATGTGACAGGGGCCCCCAAATGATTACCTTGCAGGTTGTTGAGGGGCGGCGGAGGGGGGTTGTTCTCAGGTTTTATTACTCCACCAGGACTAACAGGCATTTATCTAGGCATCTGTGGCATTTCTTTGTAGAAACTGTGTACCACAGACAGAGTTTCAGAGCAGTCAATCAAAATTCAATTTTAACTGTATTTGGAATTAAAGCTGAGAGTGTGTATGTCTGTGTTTATATGTTGCAAGATAATGAAAAGTTTGATGAGCTGAGCTTAGGGAAATACTAATAATATTATGACAAAACAGGACTGGTAATGAAAATAGATAAACAAAATGATGGTTTAGTGAGGGGAAAGATAACGGTAAAAGTAGAACGAGTTCACATCAACTGGACTGCAAGCATGCCATGTGCTGTGGAAACTGGAGAAAGCATCAAAACATTTGTTTTCTAATGTATTTTATAAGAACTGAGAATTTTCTAGCAATAAGTTTGTTTTAATAATTTACCTGAATAATTCTTATGTGTTAAAACATTCTGCTATTTTAATCATTTTGCAGTTTTTATGTGTTTGTATTTATTATAACATGTTTACCCAAAGGGCTAAACACAGAATGGAGAAATGTGGAACCGAAGAAAAATAGAAATACCAAAAGAACTGCTTTTTTATTTAGAGGAATTAAGGTTTGTTAGATAATTCAAGAAATCGGCTCTCCGCAATATTTTAAACTTGGAATGTTTTAATACATTACTAATGTGAACAAGACTTTCATTCCACAGTGTACATATTAAGAGGGCAATCAAAAGAAAGCAGAATTGAGCATATAGGGATCTTGGAACCATACGAGAAATAAGGTGGTAAGAGCTAAAGGGGGAGTATCTAATAAAGATAGGGAACATAAATGTTGCGATGCCAGTAAATTAATACATTTATACAGGAGGGAACATGAAGTCAAGTTCTGTGCATAATTTGCAGATTTTAACAAAAAATCTAGCTAAAATAGATCACCTTCAGCTGTTAATTGTTCTAGTGAGACATTTACAAAGGTGACAATTTTGAGGATACAGTGCAAGTATCACAATTTAATGGGCTGGGTCAATGGGTATTTTTATGAGCAACTAAAAGCTAAAACCTTTTGTATGTAAATGTCATTCGTGCAGTGTAGATAGAATGTCTCCTGTTGGACTTGGCCCTCTCTGCAGGGTCACCTCCAAACGTTTTCCTTTCCTCCTCCTATATTTGCTGAATTTGGGTTTGTTGGCCTTAGGACTCTCTGCACTTTACCACTGCTAACAGTGCTAAAGTGCTTGAGCTCTCTCCTTAAAAAATTGTAGAATTGCTTTAGACACTTTAACTAGTAAAGTGGCACTACATGTGCCCAGGACACACAATTGATGGATGGAATGCAGAACAAATCAAAACGTTCACCCCCAGTCAAGAGATCTGGGTTAAATCCATCATTCTTTTGCTCACCATGACACCCCAGTTTAGACCTGGCCATATGCTAATCAGTCTTGACTAGGAGTGGGCGGAATTTGCGAAATTCACTTTCGCAAATTATCGCGAAAATGTTAAAAATCTCCGCAAACACGCAGAAATATCGCGAAGATGCAGAAGTTTTTTCCCGCCCGTTCGCGGTATTTTCTGCGTGGTCGCGGCTCGCCAACTTACCCATGCGGTTGCTCGCGGGCGTGGCCATCTTGTTTTCACTTGTCTCGCGGTGCATGATCGCGAGAAGAAAGACGTGATCGCGAGACAGCGCAAATGTCTACCAACAATCCAACATCTTGTGGAGAACGCGACCGGATCGGGAAAACTTGTCGGCGAACGCGGAGAATCAGGTAAGGCGATCGCGCGCACGCGAGAATGTATTATTATTACAGGGGGAGCAAGCAAAAAATGTCCAGTAAAATGCGGATTGCGGAAATTTTGACATTTTCGCGCTCTCCGCGGAACGGAATTTTAGCCCAGACCTAGTCTTGATCCTGTGCCTCATGGGAACAGACCAGCCCGAACTGCCAAGCCAGGTCCTCCCTGGACCGGAATCAAGCATTTTACTACCAGTTTTGGGGTTTCACCCCTCATCAGTCAGGATAGCTTGAATCCAGTGGCACAGTGAGCACGGGACCCACGTCTGGGCATACCCGGTGCACTTAGGGCGAGGAAGCAAAAGACACAAAATCGATGGACGGAATGCAGAACAAATCAAAACACTCACGCCCAGTCAAGAGATCTGAGTTAAATCCATTATTCTTTTGCTCACCATGCCATCCGATTTTAAACCTGGCCATATGCAAATCAGTCTTGACCCTGTGCCTCATGGGATCAGTCCAGCCCGAACTGCCAAGCCAGGTTTTTCCTCGGCCAGAAACAAGCATCCTAGGACCGGTTTCGGGGTTTCACCCCTCATCAGTCAGGATAGCTTGAATCCAATGGCACAATGAGCACGGGACCCACGTCTGGGGATACCCAGCGCCTTAGGGTGAGTAAGCAAAAGACACATAATTGCTGGACCAAATGCAGAACAAATCAAAACATTCACCCCCAGTCAAGAGATCCTGTGGCCCAGGGTCTGTTCATTAAATGCTACTAGTGGGCCTGCACAAAAAGATCATTGATGGACAGAATGCTGAACAATGTCATACATTCACCCCATTACAGAGATCGGGCCTAAATCCATCGTTTTTTTGCTCCCCATGTCTGCAGCACTGATTGTGCCACCCACTTAAGTAGCCATTTAAAAATGTCCCAGGCCTGCGGTTGCAGAGCCTGTGTGTGCAGTTTTGACCTTCCATGTCAACCTGGCAACATAAACCTTTTGCCAGGCCCAATCCTCCTTTTTCAATACATATAAGTCACCCCTAAGGCAGGCCCTGGAAAGCCCCAAGAGCAGGGAAAAAGTGAGACATGTACTTTTAATGTAAACATGTCCTGGTAGTGAAAACCCTTAAATTAATTTTTCACTGCTGCAAGACCTGTCTCTCCCATGAGATAACATTAGAGTTGACTTATTACATTTTAGACGCGTCATTTGCAAATGGGAGGAGATATCAGGTTCATGTTTGGTGTCTCTGGAATCCTAATTGAAAATTCTAACTTATGATAAAGTCGGAATTTAAATTAATATTCTAAAAATGCCACATTTAGAAAGTTGGAATTTTCCTTCCTTAGGCATTTGGTGCCTGCAGACTGTCTCTGGTCACATGATTTTGTGTAGTTGGCAGTAGGGCTTTGTGTATTCCTCCGAGACAGCCACACGCAATAGGAGCTTAAGTGTGACTGGATGGGCCATCACTGGCAAAATGGGATGGAGGAGCAGGCCGAGCCCCACTTACACTTGAATAGGCTGTGTCCTGTCTCCACACAAAGGGCTGCATTCCGCCTGTAGTTAGTCTGGAGCAGGGGCAGGGAAGGCAGGGCATCTGTGCTCTTCAAAGGCATGCCTCTAGAAGCTGCTCTCCGCTTCAAAGGCACAACTGTGTATAAAAGAAGGACCTCAGACACCACCATTACAATACACTTCTGGACCTGTGGATACTCTGCCAGGAAGAAGAACTGCTGTGCTACTACAAGGACTGCCACTCTGCTGGACTGCTGCTCCGAAGGAACTGCTGCCCTGCTGTGCTGTCCTCCTGCCCACTGCCCTCTTACCTGGGTGAGAAGGACTAGACCTAGATCTCTTCAACCCAGAACCCAGAGTGACTCAAGGGCTAGTTGAATGGCCTCCTGATTTGAAGCCTCAGGGACATGACAGGGCTCCAACAACCTTGCATCTGCACCTGGACTCAGCCATCTGTGAGTCCTACCTACTAAGTGGTGCCACCCCAGTCCTGGGCCTTTGGAAGAGGGCCTAAAGTGATTTGCCAGCCTCTGTGGTACCAGTGGAAGCGGCACATGTTCTCTGCTGCACGGGGCAACCCTGAGCAAAACCAACGCATCTCCGCTGCTGCATGGATTGTACCACAGCAAAGACTCACATCCCCGCCACAACCTGCATCACCTTTGGAACTACCAGTGCGCGACTCATCTTCAGCACAGGTCTTCAAATCTCACATCGATGACAGCCATGATGATGATGCTGATCTCCGCATTGCAGGCTTGCAGCTCCTCGGAACCAATGCATTTCACTGACTGCACACCACATTATCAACGCCGGAGTTTCCATCGTAAGCCTGGTTGATGTGATCCTTGAGGACGATGCAACAGGACATCGCACCGTAGCCTCACTGCATCTCGGCACAGACTCATTGCTTTGGCTGCACAACGCATCTTCAGCACGGATCCACCAACACTCTGCAAACCAGGATTAAAGGGACTTTTATTCAGCAGGCCCAACTGGGTCCCTGTAGCCGGCCCATGATCCATTGCTGTTGACCTGAACTTGTAATTTTGTCCTGGTCTAGCGCTCTACACATTTTATCTGTAGCTTTCCTACAAACGCTAAAATGCAATATTAACTGTTTTACTAATTGGATTTTTGTTGTTTTGTTCTCTTGATTTATTAAATTAAGCTCTATTATGCTAACCTGGAGTCGGATCTTTTTTTGTGGTGTTTGCACTGTTTTACTGTTTGAAGGTTTCCACAAACTCTTTACACATTGCCTCTAAGTAAAGCCTGATTGCTCTGTGCAGAGCTAACAGGGGGATGAGTACAGGTTAATTTAGGGTTTGCTTGTGCCTTACACTGACTAGGATCGTGGTTGCTGGTTAACCAGGGCTCCCACCCCAGTCAACCAGTAACTCAATTTCTAACAGTTTCCAGTTTGAGGGTCTGTAGTACAGGGTCCGTGGACATTGAAACTAAATAACCTGTTTGTTTCATTTGGTGCCCAGAAGCATCTTATTGCTTTAATTTTTTGAAAAATGCAAATGATAATTTTAGAATTTCTCCCAAGGAAATGAAAGGGACAAAATCGTACTGCATATGAAAAACTCTTGGAAGAGGCCTTCAAATAATTGCATCACATAAAAGGGTGCTATTTTAAATACAGTAATTTGAACATCACTTTTTTCATATGGTTAAACATGCAAAGAATTTGACACACACTTAAAGTTTGTAATAGACTGAACGAGAACTTGTCTATGAGGTGGTTTGCATATATATATATATATTTTTTACAGTCAACAGTTTGCCATTGAGGAAGAGATCAAGTCTCGAAACGCGTCTGGCTGGCTGAATCCTGTGATGTTCTTTCCACCGAGTCTGATTGCTGCCTATCACGTAATAAAGCTGATTATCACACTTGCAGTGCGGCTCTTCAGGGTAACTTTGTTTGTTGTATTATATGCGGCCGACCCGGCTGCAAAAGGGCTGCCACCGCGAGGCGGGTCCGTGGAGGTGCCAAACGCACTTCCAAAGGAAGCAAGTTGCAGCAGTGAAAGGCACAAACAAAGCAGCATGCCACGTTATGGATTGAAACGTCAACCCACTGGGGTTTAACATGTTTTCATTTGATTGCAACGAAGCGGACTCACTTGAGTTTTTATTACTGGCACTACATGATCCAGAATGCCTCTGGCCACGCCCACTGGGGCAGGAACAGTGAAAATCAAGGTGTGCCAGTATTTCCGTTTTTTTACAGTCAACAGTTTGCCATTGAGGAAGAGATTAAGTCTCGAAACGCGTCTGGCTGGCTGAATCCTGTGATGTTCTTTCCACCGTGTCTGATTGCTGCCTTTCACGTAATAAAGCGGATTATCACACTTGCAGTGCGGCTCTTCAGGGTAACTTTGTTTGTTGTATATATATATATATATACAACTTCCTGGGAAAAGGTGACAGCCACACTCCACAGCGATTCCAATCCCATTAATGAATTTCCGGCGAAGTCCTTACATGTTTCGATCAGCATTGATCTTCTTCGGAGGTAAGCCGAGACATCAAGTGAGGGGCTCAAAACGAACAAATCAATCACCAGTTCTTATACTGCTCGCCCCCTAGTGACGCCCAGATGGGTTACCCAGATGTATTGTGGTACTTGCGGTTTTCAGTCCCTCCGCATTTTGTATCCTCCAGTGGATGATGACTTTTAAAGATGTTATCGCATTCAGGGTTCACTGCATCTCAAATCGCCCACTTTCAAGATGGTCGAAAACCATGCCAAAGCCAGTCTTTGGTGGTGCCATTGCCCTTACGCTTTCGTCGACCACAAAAAACGGTTCAGGTTCGGGCAAATTAGGCACTCTTTCTGGAGGTGCAGGCTCACGGCTGAACCACGCCGTTTAATATACAACAAACACCTCTTCCTGGGAAAAGGAGACAGCCACACTCCACAGCGATTCCAATACCTTTAATGAATTTCCGGCATCGTCCTTACATGTTTCGATCAGCATTGATCTTCTTCGGAGGTAAGCCGAGACATCAAGTGAGGGGCTCAAAACCAACAAATCAATCACCACACCTGTAATTGGGCTAACATGCTATATATATATTGCTTGGTCTGGCGTATCTAGTAATTGAAGATCACAAAGTCAAGCACTATTTACACTGATCAAAGTGCCAGACATTTCTAAGGCAATACTATTTTTTATAAGATCAAAGTTGCATGAGAAATAAATAATAACTAGACATATGCTAATACGCTGACTCACTTCTTTTTATTGTAAGTGCCTAAACATTGAATAAAAAAAGCATATTAGAGCTATCCCATAAAAATTGTGCATGATAGCATATGAATCCTATTGAGACGATTGTTAATATTTAACACTAAGCAAAATCGGTTGAAAACGTGTATCTAAAAAATATAATTTTTTATTTTTTATTTAAAAGATGTTTATCTAACCTCATAATTAGAAATGTAACTTTACTAAGTAAGTGTTAACATTTGTTTTGTTGTACTTAAAGATGAGCATATTGGAAAATGATATAGAAGTACAAAAATTAAAATTACTATTTCATCAGAGAAATTAACCCAGTATGCATACGGAAAGTTATGGTTCAAATGTTTTCCATATAACTATATGCATTTGGTTGCAATTGTATTAATAAAGCTGACAAATGTTTCCTGAAGAAGCGACACACAAATTGCACAACACACCAGTAAGAATGCAGAACAGTTAGTGATCTTTTGACTATACATGAACAATTGTGGGATGGTTTTGGAAGATGTTTCCCTTTGACAGTATCATATATGTAACATTGTACGATGAATCTTTTTTTGAAAAAACTTCTAATTATTAAAGTATTCAGAAGTTGATGGATTGTAAAGGAATAAAGAAACAAATTCAATGCAATCGGTGCTTCCTAGTTTTCTATTATTTAACAGTGACAACTCAAGGATACAGAATTGAGGAGAGCACTGCAAAAATAGAAAGATCCCAAATAACCTATACTTAATCCAATATTTTAGCATACATTCCTATTGTTTTATATATTCACAAGACAATATAGCATTATAAAGAAACATGTATTTAGAAATATTTACAAGTTATGTTTCAGCATTCAGTAGGGCTTTCATTGCTATAGTCGCATCTTGTCAAGAAAAGCAGCAAGATTGGTTGTAATTGTGGGGGGTGGGTTATTAGGTGTCACTTAGAAATATTACATGATACCTTTAGTCCAATCCTCTCACTCTGGGTCTTGTTTCTTGTACCTCACTGCACACTGTAATAGGTTTATTTTCAAGTTCTCATGTATTACATTATTTTACACTGAATCTCATAACTGAAGGAGTCTGCTTTGCTGATGTCTCAGTTGTAAGCTAAACAAACTAGACTCCACTTTGTTAATTTGAGAAAACAGTGTCATAATGCTATGGTTGTGTCAATTAATGCATTTATGTATTAGTACACACATTTATAAACCTTGTTAGGCAGCAAAAGAGTGCTGTAGCTCAATTGAGGAATTCACACATTTCACAAAGTCAACAATGCCTTTCTGACTCACAGAATAAAGTTTGTGTTCCATTTTGAATTTCAATGATTTGTGATCACAATTATGATTGTAACAATGGCTTGTGACCGCAATTGAGGTCTCAAACCAATGATCAGGTACTAACTCCTCAAAAGAGATGGAAAATGATTTGCAAATGTGTCCGAAAGGGCCATCTTTCCATTAGTGAATGAGGGCAGCAGTCTCAGAGAAAATAGTCAGTGGTCTAGGGGACCAATGTCTGCTCTCTCAAATGTTTTACAAAACAGAATTAATGTTTTGAAATGCACCACCAAATCCTTCAGGTTTTCTGTTTGCGAATGCTAACAGAGGGGTGGTGGTCTTCTGTTCCTTGCAGGCCACCATTTCTGTGTTTGCAGCTAATAACAGGAGGTCACAAATAGTGACTTGCCTAAATAATATTCATTAAGTTAGTCAGATTGCTCTACACCCCATGTGACTTACCTACCAGTTGGCACACAAATTGTAATCACTTTTTGTGACCATTCTTTTAGTACATATGGCCCAGGGAGATTACATGATTTGTCCAGAATCTAAATTATTTCAGTTAAGTTCCAGAACAAGGATTAGAACTTAGGCATTTAGTTTCCAAAGCTGAATCTCAGCTACTAGACCACATCTTCTCCTGAGCTCAGAGTCTGGGGGGGAGGGGGTTCTGGGGGTTAGGGAGGTACCTAGTATGGTCGACTCACTGACAAAATATTGAAGCCACAAATATCATGACACATAAATATTGTGTCAGAAATATCAAGCACAAAAATATATTCGTTCTCTACTTATAATGTAAAGAACAAAAATATTGAAAACAAATATTGTTCTACACTAATATGGAACACAAAAATATTGTTTTTTAATATAAACATAGTTAAACATAGTAAACATTAAACATATTAACAGTAATATAATGTAAATTAAAAATATTTAAATAATTTAAAATTGTATATAGATGTTATACTTATTGAAAAAACTCATATATGTGTATGTTTGTGTGTACAATAATTATAATTTATGTTATAATTTACTTATTTTTTGTAAACTTTAAAACATACCAAATAAAGATATATATATATACACAATAAATTACAAACTGTAACAAATAAACTGGAAAAAGTATAAAAAACATATCAATTTATTTACACATAAAAAATTAAACAAATTAAAAACTACAATTGACTTGAAATATATTACAAATTGCAAACAGTAATATATACAAATAATATAATGTTAAATACACATCATATTATAAATCTAAACAATATAAATACAAATATAGAATTGTAAGAAAAATATATGAACTATTTTCACTGCAATCTCTGCAACAGTAGGGAAATCATTGGCCTCAGGAGGGGTAAAATGTACTTCTTCCATTCCAGTCACTGCAACAGTAGGGAAGTGCTGGACTGAGGAGGGGCAAAATGTACTGTTCCCACCCCCGTAGGTGCAAGAAAGCATTGGACTCAGGAGGGGTACAAATTACTATTCCCACTCCTGTTGCTGCAACAATAGGGAAAGTGCTGTATTGCAGAGGGATAACATGTACTATTCCCACTTTAGTCAGTGCAACAGGATAGAACGTGTTGGACTTATGAGGGTTCAAATTTACTATTCCCACTCCAATCTGTGCAACAGTAGGGAAAGCATTGAATTTAGGAGGGGTAAAATCTACTATTCCCACTCCAGTCAGTGCAACAGTGGGTAAAGTGTTGTATTGCAGTGGGGTAAAATGTATTATTCCCACTCTAGACTTCGCAACAGTAGGGAAAGTTTTAGATTGCTGAGGGGAAACATTTTCTATTCTCACTCCAGTCTGTGCAACGCAGGTGGGGGGGTACGGTGCGGACATACGCGGATGGGGGTACGGTGCGGACATATGCGGGTGGGGGGTACGGTGCGGACATACGCGGGTGGGGGTACGGTGCGGACATACGCGGGTGGGGGGGTACGGTGCAGACATACGCGGGTGGGGGGGTACGGTGCAGACATACACACCGAACATACGCACTGTTGGCCTATGTACAGTGCGTACCCCAACAGCGCGTATGTACGCACCGTACATATGCAATGTTGGGGTACGCACCGTACATGATGACACATACGATGTGGTTGATGGCGTGTACGTCGCGTACCGGGCCCCCTTTTCGTCGTGCATCGCAGCGTACTTAGCTTTTCCGGCACTTTTTAGCTCCCGTAAAAAAATAGCCGTGAGGAGTGCTGTGGGTACGAATCGTACTTGCTGGTCCGTAAAACGCTACCTGAATCCATGCGGACGTCGCGTACGCGCTGTCCATGATCAGAATAGTAGGTATTTTTTAGCCGTACGGTGTTTTTTACGATTCGTACGGAAATGGTATTTCTGTACGAATCGTACTTGCTGGTTTGTACGGTGGATTTTCCGGGTGCGAGTCGTACAGAGTATACGCTCCGTACGACCATTCGTACCCAGGTTTTACAGGATCGGAATCGGCACCATAATATTACTTAAATAACTTCCTACTCTATACCTCTGTAAAGTAAACAACACACACCTAAAATATATCTTCAAATTATAATAATTACACATTTTACATAACTTGTTATTAATTAAACAATAAATAGTAATTAACTAATAATAAATTAATTATATTTAATTAACTTCCCACACTTTACCCCTACAGACATTGCAACCCACACCTCATATATAACTTTACAAATGTCTTAATTGCACAATGTATATAATTAATTATCAAAGAAAGAATTACTTATAATTAATTTGATTTATTAATTATTAGAATGTATTTCCTTCACAACCTTTACTCCTACAAAATCAAAACATACACCAAAAATATTAATAAAAATATGAATTAGTTACACAATTTGGATAATTGATTATCAACTAAATATATAATAGTCAGTCAGTCAGAAAACTTTATTTCGGCGAAAATGCCATAAAAGTACAAACATCAACTTTAAAAACGATATACATTTATAAGCAATAATCTTAAAACCTCTCATATAAGAATAATTTAGTACAATTTATATTCATAAAAATTAAATAATGTTTGAGACAAAGATAAAATAAAAAGAGACTTGGCTTGCAAAGAAAAAGAGAAAAACATTACAGTATTAGGTGTTTTCTTTTGACCCACATTGAGAATAAGTATTTAGCAGTAACTGTGACAAAAAGGGGAGAAGTATCATATTTCATTACCCTGTGTAGGTCTCTATAGTTGCTTACACCAAGGTTTTTAGCTAATTGGATGATCCATTTATTGCGTGGGTTTGTATAAGCCTTACAAAAAAATAATACATGGACCTCAGATTCTTCATACAAGCTACACCCTGGACAGGATCGAACTATAGAACCTTCCCATTTGTTCGTCCTGCAAAATAGGGGAAGAGATCCATGCCTAAACTGTATATAAAGTTTCTTGGCAAGCGATGATTGGATCAAGTCCAGCGCTGGCTCAAAGCTGTAACCTATTTTCATTTCAAGAAATACAGTGGTCAAATTAGTACTGGACTCTAAACGTAATATTTGGGTCAATTTATGATCCTCTATCGCTTTGGCCAGCGATTTTTTGGGTAGGGCAGCGCATGTCTCCTCTGGATTAAGCCAAAGGTCTTCCCTTCCAATATTGCCTAGGAACTTTTTAATATATGCAAGCCACGGGATGGTAGCCGCCCTTGGGAGTGTCATAATTGATTTTAATTCCTCCCTGAAATTGTTAAGTTCTGGTGTGCACCACAGTCGGCGCCAGTACATAACCGGGCGTGAGGTAACCAGATCTACAATTGGCTGGATGCCAAAATCCATCCTAAGAGGCTGAAGAGGAGTGCTCTTAGGTAATGCTAAAAGTTGCCTCATAAAATGTTTTTCTGACTTTGCTAAAAACTGAACTGCACTATGGCCCCAAAGTTCAGCGCCATAGGTCGCCACACCTCTTGCCTGGACCTTATAAACCTCTACAAGCGGGCTGATTAACTTTAACGGGCTGTCCCTATACATCTTCAGGATACCCCCAGAAACTTGTACCAGTTTCAAATTGGCCTTCGATATCTGGGCTCCCCAATCCATTTTATTACTTAGTGTTAACCCCAAATAATCAAAGACAGTTACTCGCTCCAGCGGCAAATTGTCCAGTTTTGGAATGGGACAATTTGTTGTGTCCGCATGCAGAACCATATATTTGGTCTTGTTAACATTAATAACCAGGTTCCTATTTCTGCAGAATGTAGCGAAGCCCTGCAAGACTCTTTCCATCCCCATGGCGGTCTTGGACAGGAGCAGAGTATCGTCTGCGAACATTAGTGCAGGTATTTTCCTTCCGGCTAGCCTGGGTGCATCAATGTCTGTTAAAGCTAGCAATTCTTCCACAAGACCGTTTAAGAAAAGAGAGAAGAGGGTCGGTGCGAGCACACAACCCTGCCTCACACCTCTTTCAACGGGGAAGGGGGATGTTAATTCGCCATTTTGGCCATACCTTACCCTGGCAAAGGTGTCTTTATGTAAAGTTTCCAAGAGATAACATAGGTATGGGGGACACCCATTCCCTTCAAAAGGTCCCACAGCTGTCGTCGGTCTACCATATCAAAGGCAGACTTTAGATCAACAAAGGAAAGGTAAAGACTACCTCCTTCCAGTTTGATAACTTTCCAATAGATCATCTGCAATCTAAACAGTTGATCTATTGTTGACATTTTTGATCTAAAGCCCACCTGTAAAGGGGTCAGGATGTTAAACTCATCCATCCATGCTTGGAGCCTACCCAATAGAACGCGTGCAAAGATCTTCTGTGCCACGTCTATTAGGCTAATCGGCCTGTAGTTTGCCGGGTCCAGGGGCGAACCCTTTTTATGTATCGGGATAATCTCAGCACCGGCCCATGTATGAGGCAGTGGCATTCCTAAAAAGATTGCACTAAAAAGATTTTGCAGATAGGGAGCCCATACAACCTGTTCGCTCTTATACAGGTCGCCCGGTATCCTGTCTAGTCCGGGTGCTTTATTAGGGAGGACTTTTTTCAGGGCCAATTAAACCTCTTCCAGTGAGCATAGATCGTCGTCAGACATAATCAAAAAAGGGGCTTGCCTGGATAGTGATTCATGGGGTTCTGGGGCTATTGGATTACTGGCATAAAGGGCTTGATAGTGCCGGCGCCAAACGTCCTCCCCCAAATTAGGTTGGACTGCTACTTGGGAGACAGAGGACCCAGTTTTAACCAAATTCCAGAAAGCCCTGGAATCCTTTTTCCTTAATGTGATAGAGATTTCCTGCAATCTATTATACTCTCATTCTTTTTTTGCGTCTGTAATCACTTTCTTGTAGTGACCCCTCGCCTCCTTAATCAATACCTTATTCCCCCCTTTTAGTTTTACTAGGAGTGATGACCTAGCCTCTCTACAGGTTTTGGTAAACCATAAAGATCTCTCTCTCAAATTTTGGGAGTTCCTCCTTGTTCCCCGATAAAAGTACCCCTCTAAGGTTGCGCATAGCTCTGTATGAGTAGAGCCTATATTACCCTGATGAAAAAGGGTAAGTCCCGCTGCAGCAGGATCCAGAACACGCTCTAAAAGCGGATAAATTTCCCTGTACATATCTCCAAGCTCAGTTTGGGATTGGGCAATCTTTTCCCATCTAACTCTCTGACCTCCACATGATGTAACCAGAGGGGGTTAATGATTAGTATCCCTAGGTTGATATAGGGAATTATCATAGCCTTCCAGAGTAGATACAAGGGGATTATGATCGCTTTCACTGCGATTTACTACCTGAAAATCCAAAACCCTAGACCACATATCCAATTTAATCATTATATAATCTATGATGGAGGCATAACTATTCCGTTGGAATGTGAATTTGCCAGGGTTGTCAGCTGGGTGCCTTCCATTACATGCCCTCAGGGAATGGGTAAGGATTAGTGTGGTGAGTTGAAGAACCAGGGGTGTCCATCCCTTCGTAGGATATGAGTTACAAGGGGGAATTACCCATACTTGATCCTCTTCTTGAGTAACTGAACTGGACACACCATTCAATGGTTCGAAATGGCAATTGAAGTCACCGCCTATAAGCAAATGTTCCTGCGTGGGCAATATACACAGGAAATCTTCTAGTTTTAACAAGGTACTAGATTTTTGACCATACTTCACAGGGCGAGAATAAATATTGATTAGATTCAGCTCGGGGTGATGCCCAAATATTAAGGCTATGCACATAATATCCAATGAGCCAGTATCAATTACTCTGATTGCGCACCCCAAATGTGTTTTTACCCAAATGCACAATCCACCTGATGGTCTCCCCCTTAGGGCCCTTACTGCCGAAACCCAGTACGTAACAAACCCAAGGCGATGACATGCTTTCGTTGCCCAGGTTTCTTGAAAAAGGCATATGTCGTGACCATCTATGAACTCTCCCCAGTCCGGGGAGTCCAGCAATGGGCCGATACCTGCCAAGTTCCAGGATAGGATTTTTAGGCCCGCTCCATGCTCTGGTTTTTGGGTATTGTTAACTCTTATTTGTGGGCCCATGTGGGGCTGTGTGGATTGACCAGGTGTGTCCCCCCTATTCTCTGTTATCTCTGCAGATAGGGGGAGACTAACAGTCATTAATTGAGTGGGAGCGATACTAGTCTCAGTTCTATTAGGATCTTGAGCACATTCCATAGCCAAATCAAATTGCTGAAATAGCCCCTGTGAAGCAGTGGGTGCTACCCTTAAGCATACTTGTTTATCATGTGCCTTTTTCTGTCCAGAAAGAGTTTCCTGTCTTCCCACCTGAGTGTGACCCACCCCCTGAGGTCCAATGTTTTTAGTGGCCTCACCTACAGGATGCAGTATATAATAATGAATAAAAATGTATTATTACATAATTATAATTGAATTACTTCCCACCCTATACCCCTACAAACCCCACAAGCTACATCAAATACGTAATGTAATAAAAAATAAATATTAACACAATTAACATAATTATCAATTAAATAATTACTATTACTTAATAATTAATTATAATGAACATACTTTCGTACCCTGTACCACTATAAACTCTGCAACCTGCTACTGCGCTAAAAATACAAATAAACTATTAAATTAAGTCTAAAAACAACTAAAAATTAACAAACTATATTAAAAACAAAAATAATATTTATACAAACAATTTTTTACATTTACAATTAAAACATATACTAAAACATAAAAATTATCTCAAAAACTATATTATTAATAACTATATTTTTGTAAATGATGTTCACAACATAGATATTTTTAACATTGATATTAAAAACATAGATATTTTTAACATCAATATTACTTACCATAAAATCGATATTCTTGTCAACAATGTTTTTGCACATGATATTTGTGCATCACGATATTTGAAACTCAATATTTCTACGCCTCGTTATTTGTTTTCGGATATTTTGTCTGAATACCAGTATGGTCATTTGGACTTTTCTTGAGGTTGAATCTCTGAATTGAGCCTTGTTGCTTGTATGGAGTGTTCTCACATATTGTGCTCCACGTGGCATACACCTTTTCATAATAGCATAATGCCCAGCACCAACATAGAGACTCAACTGGTACCTAGGAATAAATGGAGGCCCATCTTTTTTCCATTGTGTCCAGGGGTTTAACTCTCAAAAATGTAAGCTCACTTCAGTCAACACTTTCGATATGACTTTTATTTTCTGGGGAACCCCTGCATGTAACGGTCTTACCTTGTGTGCGCCTGCATGCACTAACACTCATCCTCAAGATAAGGTACCGGTAGCAGGCTATGGTACATCAGTACCTCTCATGTCATGTCCCTGCAGCTGTTCTGACATACAAGAAAGGGGTATACAGAAGTAGTCTCTCAAGTTCTGGTGAGAACCTAATATTTAAATGGTAGAAGCAGCCTTTACTTTCATATTAGTTGTCAGGTAGTAGTAATGAGAGCTCCATGGTCCTCTAACCTACTTTCTGATCCCTTTCCTACTCTGTGACCCCATTCTACTTAGTTTCCCATCACATACTCTACGAACAATAATCCTTTCTGTGCCCAGTATTAACCCACTCACTGCCCCTTGACAAACTCTCACAGCTGCTAATCTATAGACATTGTAATGTGATTTCTCTGCATTTCAAAGATTTTGCCGCTTGAGTCTTTTTTTGAAAACATTTGAGGTAAATGAATATTGCAGAAGATAACAATGGAAACTGGCCATTTTTCACAAAAATTGTTACATTTGTTTCTCCCAAATCTTGGTTCATTTAGCACTACACTCTACACTTGTACCACTTCCTTTTAATTTCTTGTCCCCTTTTTTCAGTGGCGTGACAATAGACCCCGCTATATGGGGGCCTTGAGCTCCTGGGGCCTTCTCAGGCCCTGAGCATGGGAGGCGGGCCACTGGCATGGATCTGAAGTTTGGGTTGTCTCATCCATGTACTTTGCAGCGGGGGGCACTCAAGTTTCATTACACCACTGCCTCTGTGCAAGTGAAACACATTGCATAGATTATAGAGAACTGGGATTGGAACTTCCAGACCATTATTTGCAAAGCCCAGAACTAATTTCTAGACAAACATTAACACATATCTTCTATGACACTTAAAAATATAAATTCAGTAACTTGCACTATAATAAAAATGTCAGGTCAGACTATTATATTAGCTTTGAAATTTAAAGAGTCAGTTTGCTGTTTAGGAAGGCAATAGCACTGCTTCACATAGAAATGTACAAAAAAACAATGTTTTTGCATTTGGATGAGTCTTTACCTTCAAGTAAGAAACATCCTTTCCCTGCTCGCTTACTAGAAAACAAGTCAGATTTACATCAGAGACGTAGCTTTACTTTTTTCCAGTCAGGGCAGTGGCATTAGAAATCTTTGAAGGTCTCTGTGGAGGAGGAAAATTGGGGCAATTTGTCTATCCTGTCTGATTATGTTTCTGACAAGAAGTGGTGGTCTAAATTGTTACTCTTAAATGCTGTGTATGTGGCTCAATAGAAAAAGTGTCAATCCAGGCCTAACAAAGGATTGGAGCGCCAGACATTTGGGAACACTTTTAGTATTATTTCATACAACTAGGGGAATTTGCTGCTCTGCCATGGGTGAAAGGGACAGAGCAGGAATACTCCATTTTTAGAAAGGTATGGAGCATTTTTGCTCTTTCTCTGTGACCTGGCTCATTATGTGCTGCCTAGAGCCAACGCACGCACCAGTTTACCGTGTTGCAAGCACACATTTAAAGAGGAACTAACGAGGAGAGATAAAGATATTTCCCTTCTTTATGCCTCTGTTGGGTAGGTAAACTGTTTTGGTGCAAACCTAGGGTTAGAAGTCTTTTTAAATCTGGCTTTGCGTCAAAATACATGGGTGGAGACATGAGAAAGCCAATTCATCACCCATGTAACTCCTACCTGACACAAAGTAGTGCAAGGCAGTGCTTTGCGCTGCATTGTGTTACTTTGCATTTACTAAATCATGCAAAACCACATAAAGTGGCTTTGTGTGGTGTAGTAAATGCCAAAAATGATTTTGCTTTGGGTTTGTGCCACAAAATTGATGGATGTGGCGTAACGGCCAGAGTGACCGACCTTGAAGCTAGGGAACAAGGTTCGAGTCTTGGCAGGAGGATCAAGCATCCTGTGATTCTGGGCAAATCACTTAATCTCACAGTTGCCTGAAAAATGAATGTGTCCGTCTGTAATGGAACTGGTGCTCATGTAAAGCACTCTGATACCTTTGGATCAAGTTCTATATTGATCTGCAAAAAATGTATTTTTAAATACAATCAAAATCATAATAAATCTAGTCCTTGAGTCCCAGACCACCATCATTATAAGTCAATGTACCTGAATTAATTGCATGAGATCTTAAGATAATAATCAAAAACTCATTTCAAGAAACTATCTTTCCACAATATCTAATATGCACCAATGCTGGATTCATTGCAGCTCCCCCTGGATAGGTTTACATCACATCTTTCTATAGGGAAGAGTTAGTGTGAAGAATTGTGATTGTGAATGGGACACAGGTCTGAAGCTCTCCCAAGACTCTTCGTGCTTCATTCCCCTCATGTATGACAGCTGTCTGTCAATGGCAGAATATCACAGACGAAATTCCTCCTCAGACACAGAAGTGAGAGCTTTTGGTTTGATGAGAGTTTCAAGTCTAAGGCACAGGAGTCTCTATTTTGTATTAACATCTGGATGTCAAACGAGGGAAAAACCCACTATTTAATTTGGCTTTAGAATATCTTGCAGGCAGCTAGGCAATCTACTCTCTGCAATGCCTAAGAAAAGAGCATGAAGGGATTGGAAGCTGTGGCTTTGGGTACAGCTGGAAAGTGAGGACCAGAACTGGATCACAGTGTTGAGAAAGATAGAATGAGATTTTGTTGGAATTTCGAAAAGGCCTGTACAGGAAATTCAGCCAGCTACTGGTGGGTCAGCCTTATAATACACTGCTGCCATCATTCACAAAACAGACTGTTGGTTGGCTAAAAGAAGACAAGAATAAGCAGACTGCTGCTGGCGAATTCCTGCATATCTGGTGTAGGACTGAGAACTGTTCCTGCTTCTTCTTGAATCTCAGACTTTAAAGGTTACCCCCAAGCTCAGGAACACTGGCTTCTTGTAGAACCACAGTGGAAAAAAGGGGCGAGAGCTTCTTCGCAATAACCAACACGATCAGTTGGAATCTGTAGCCCGGACTGGGTGTGGGAAAAAGCATTTTCTGCTTCATGTATTTGGTCTTATGTTCAGGGACTAGACCCTGAAAATCTGTGGACAGTTGGAGTACCAGAAAAGAAGACGCTGAACGTTTCTTGTACACTTAAAAAGTTTGGTCTTTGAACCTTTTCATCTAGTTAGAACTGGGACAAGGAGCAAAGGCTTCCCAACAAAGTTGCCACCTCAGTTTTTTCTGTTTCAAGGGTAATAGAACGCTGTACAGGAGCTTCAGATTGCATTGAATTGCAGGCGTGGAACGTTTAAGTGATTTGCTCAGAATTACAGGATAGCCAAACATCAAAACTGGTTACTTTTTTCCAAGTTTGGCACCTCTGACCATTAGGCCACACCTCCTTCACTTCAGTGTGCACGACTGCCAGATTATGACCACATTGTAATTTTCATCACAGTCAAGACATAATTTGAACATTGTGGGGAAGGTATCTGATCATGTGGGGCTGCTTTTTCATATTTTTATCATTTACAATTCTGTTAGATTCTGCATGACTGATCTTTGTCCTATTGACCCCAACCATAGCACTTAGTAATATAGCACTCTTGACCCCAATGTTTAGGAACCTCAGGCACAACAGCAGTGCTGACATGCAGCACTTTTGACCCCAATATACTGACCACCAAGTCCATGGTTGAGAGTTAATACTATAGCACTCTAGACTCCAATGTGTAGATAATCACAGGTGCAACATCCCTAACTCTAAAAATTAGCAAACTCATTTGCTCTTTTCCTGTTTCTTGCATCTAGGTAGTATAGCTAAAGCATGAAATCGCTCAAAGTCTTAATTTCGAGATCTTGCAAGATCTTCAAATCTCTGCACCCAGCTTGGGTGTGGCTGTCTGTAAAACACCTCACCCAACAGAGAGAGCTGCTTTGCCTTGAGACCTAATGACAAAGAAGAGCAGCAGTTTGATAGAGCCCCAGGAAAATGTTTCCTCACTTCACAGATGACTCAGTGCACAGCGAAGCCAACGCATAACCGTTAGTGTTGAGTATGTGCCAGAATGTTGGTGAGGTAATTTTTAATGATATGTTTAACTGAGAACATTTGGGAAAGAAGTGATTGGAGTAAACTAGAGACTTTTAAGAAAAGACCGCAACTCTCTCAATAATACTACATTTTTTATGAAAACGCTGAACAGTTATTCATAGTTACTTAGTGTAGGTGAGAAGTTTGCATCCAGTCCTGAGAAACTTTTGAAAGCGAGGAAAAGAAAAACCCTGAGGTATTCGAGTCTTACCTCCATAAACAACAGATGAGCTCAAGAGAGAGCAACCAATGCCTTAAGGTATTAGTTGCATAATATAGCCTTAGTGCCCACCCTAGCGGGTTTTACCAGCCATTAAAGGCACGCTCCAGGGTTAAAGGCCCGAGGCAAAGAGTAGGGCCTTTAATAAGGGAGCGGGCCTTTAATGGCCCTACAGTTCGCTACAGAGCGCTCTAAAGCTAATATAACATTCTGCCCCTAGAGGACAGAATGTTCACATTTGTAAAACAAAGGCCTCACTGAGCCAGAGGGGGGTTAAGCTCCCCTGAGCTCCTAGAGGCTTTTCTTCAAAGCTGTTGCTATGAACAAACATTGGAATGATGATTCTCCGGGCTTCCACCGGCCATTAGAATTCTGGAGCACTCCATTGTTTTGAATGAAGCGCTCAACAGTCCAGTGTTCTAATAAATGAAAAAAAGATACCCCGCTGGGAGAGTCTTGAGCTAAAGATACAGATAAAACCATTACCAAAAGGAGTATGGTAATGTGATCCATTGCTCAAGAAAAGCTTAGTGGGGATAGTGAGGAACTTACGCAGACTCCAACAAACATACCCACTAACATTATTGTGTACCTCGTCATTTCTAGTGAGAGACAAGAGAAAACTGAAAGAGATATCTTCCAATTTTGAATCTCATTTTAAAGATAACACCCAGCAAAAACATAACCCTCAACCTCACACCCTCCACTCACCTCAAACTTTCATCTCTTTTCCTATCTTCAGAGTTCTAAAGGTGAGTGAAGTTTGCAGAGAACTCGTGTCACACCCACAGGATCTCTTTTCGATGAGACCTACACATTAGTGGTTGTACAGTTCTGGATTTCACCAGATTTCTGCCTTTAATCTTTGACAGTAGGGTGCCTTTTTAATTGCTGCATTATACTCCTTTATCTAAGCTGGTCTGGGAATTTTATCATATTTACTTTGTAACTTTAATATTACTTTGGTGGTGCTGTTCATGTACCACATGCATTTTTTTGCTGAGGAAGGCCTTTCTGGTTATGCCAAGCCATCAAGTGTAGACTTAGGATTCTTCACAGAAACCTGCTTTTACATTTAGGCCTTCACTATTTTACTGTTTCTACTGTACTAAACTATAGCTATAACTTTTCCCATATAGGTTAGCAAATCGACTTCCTTCAGACACCCTGCGCTGCAAAGTGCCACAGAGTTCCTTGCTCTGTCTCACGTAATTCACAGCAAATTAGCCCTAATTGGTAACGAACCTGAATTCTCTTCGAGGACTTCAGTTGATTTTTGGATCCATCTGACCAACATCTTTGTAAATTAATTTAGTGCTGAACACACTAGTACAAATCCAAGACTAGCCAGGCTAATCCCCAAACTTTTTTTTATCTAAATCATGGTGTCAACATTGCCCCCCTTGTCGCACTCCAAGCACAGCTTCTGACCATCATATTTTCCAGGCAGACTACTCCAGGGCATTCTTTGTGCACCTATTTCCATGCTGGCCCTCAACATAAACCGTCAGCAGCATCCCTCTCTGGCATCAAATCATATCCACTGGCTTCCACTGATTTGATGCATTAGCTTTATAATACTAAAAAGTTTGTCACAATGTCACCCAAGGCAATGAGCCTCTTCATCTGTACAGCTGCAACAAATGATGGACGGAATGCTGAATGAATCATACATTCACCCCCCAGTCAAGAGTTCTGGGTTACATCCATCGTTCTTTTGTTCAATACGCCACCTCAGTTTGAACCCAGCCATTTGCAAATCAGTCTTGACCCTGCTCCTCATGGGAACAGTCCAGCCCAAACTGCCAAGCCGGGTCCTCCCTGGACCAGAAACAAGCATCCTGGGACCGGTTTCGGGGTATTAGCCCGCATCAGCCAGATTAGCTTGAAACCAGTGGCACAGCGAGCAAGGGACCCACGTCTGGGCAAACTCATCCCACTTAGGGTGAAAAGTGCCGCAGCAATAAGTGACGGACAGAACGTTGAATTAAACTTAGATTCATCTTCATCTGTAGTCATGCCAACAGTGACTCCTGACAAGATATCAGATCATCGGATACCTTGCTCATCTCGGCTCCAGGGCTAATAGTCCAATTCAGGGGAGGTAGATAAGCTATATGCAATCTAGTTTGAGATGGATTGTCAAGTACAATGTGAAATACCTTCCACCAAAACAGAGTTACATTACTCAATTTCTATGGATTACCAAGTGCAAAGCTACCTGTTATATCAGCGATGCATCATAAAACTAGGGTCTCCGTTAAGTGTTTTTGTTTTTTTTATCCTGAGCCCTGGATAAGCGTTTGCCACTCTCATAATAAATAATATGATACTTTTGCGTGGACGAAAAATACCATTCAACTAGTATATATTTTTCATTGCCTAAAAGTGTCAGTGGGGTGTTTACATTCCTATCAGCTCAAGACAAAACATCATATGGACAAGCAATGCAGGCACTGCCATTACGTTCTTTGATGTGCCGGATTAGGAGAAAGGACGCCATTTATGCCTGCAGTTTACATCCACATAGCCCACGCGAGGAATACAAAGTCAGCGTCCAAGTTGACAAAATGGCCCGCGGCAACATTCTGGTAACCCTGCAGGGCCCCTGAAACATGGAGTATTTTCTTGGCAGGCGGGGAGCGTTAAGAAGCCGTTGCCTCATGGCGTCTACTTCGCAACAATAATTACCAGCTGCATTTCCATTGGTATGCATCTTTTGGGAGTACTAACACTCTCAGCAGCTTATGAGCAACAATAAATAGCATTGTTTTATTTAACAATTACACCAGGGAAGCTAAGCTCGGCCTTGTGTCACGCTATTGTGAAAGGGGTTGTGCATAATATGAATCAGAAAAAGTAATTTGGTTTGAGAAAAAAGAAAACACTGCCATTTAACAGCAGTGTTTCAACTCATTTCACACACTAAAATCATCAAACTAAATATGATGCCAGAAACGTTTTAATAAAGAGGAAATGCAAGTCAACTAACACTAAAACAAACACTTATTGGCAATTGCATTATTTGTGACTCTTGTACAATAATAGTGGTGTTTCAAACTTCCACAAGACACAGTGATCAGGGTCAGACTGGGACAGAAAATTGGACCGGGTACCGCAATAAAAGATGCCCCATCAGTGAAGGGCAGTTTTGAGCTTGTAAAGACACAGGGGCATATTTGCAAGGAATTGGAACAGGTCAGCGTTGCAAATCATTTTGCTGCGCTGCCCTACGCTAATTTCCAAGGACAGGAATGCACTATATTTACAAGATACGGTGCATTCCTGTCAACCAGTGCTGGCACACATTTTGCAGCCATGCACTAACGCAGACACACTTGCACCATGGTGCAATGGTGTCTGTGTTCTTGGCACCATTGTTTCTGTACAGGAAGGGGCACCTTGCTGCCCAAAAACAATCACAAGAGGCGTTTTCTTCTTTCCATGCAGCACAAGTGAAAAAATTAAAAAACGAGGAGAAATGTAAAAATGTCTTCTCATTACGCCTCCTGTTGGGAGCGCAAGGTTTTGGCACTGCCTCAGGTTCACCTGCGGTTGTAAATCTGGGGCAGCATCAAATTCCATGGGTGTTGAGTGGGAACACCCACAGCAACACATAGTAAGGCAAGGCAGCGACTTGCACTGACTCGCCTTACTCCATATCTACAATGCAATGACAAGCCACGCAGGGTGTCTTTATGTAGCCTTGTAGATATGGCTAAGCCCTGTACTCCAATGGAACTTCACAAAAAGTGATGTTTCAGCAGCTCACAAGGATTGTAAATATGCCCTACAGTGTATAAATTCCTTGCAGGGGATGGCAATGTTTGTAGTAATATCAAATCATCAGTAATCACCCGATCAGAAAACAGGCCCTGAAAACAAGCAAAAAACGGCCCACACAATGACGTTTCAGACCAGCCCTTCAGGAATTGCTAGATTGCCCTATAGACCGGTGATCTGGCGTAAAAGCTGATTCTTTACATGACACAAAAAACGATTTTGGCAAAGAAACTCTGATCTGCACATTGCACACATCTAGAAACACTACACTGAAAGCAGCAAGCAGCCACTGCAAGCCAACCCCAGACAGCAAACAGCACAGTGGCAGGATTCCTCCTCTTCTCCTTGGCAAAGGTTTCTCTTGATTTCCAGAAGTGATCTAAAAGTCTGGGGTCTGGGACCCTCATTTTATACACCAAAATCATTTGTTCTCTGAAGGCAGTGAGTGTCTGTACCTGGCCAAAACCAGTTCTGTCCTTACTGGTGCAGCTTCCTGGCAGGAGGTGGAGACAGCATTGTTGAAGGCAGACCAGGCCCATTCAAGTGAAAAGGCAATCTCCTCCCTCTACTCTAAATGCAGCCCAGGTCCATTCAGCTCAGACTTGTCTCATCAGACTTCTGGAGCCACAGCCCCTCTCCAGCCCCTGTCATCCAAAAGCCAGACATGCAATACACAAACGCAGCAGCGGCACATTGGATGGCTAGGCAAGAAAATACCTACTTTCTAAAAGTGGTATTTTCAAACACAGAATTAAAAAGTCGCCTTCACTAAAAGATGCACTTTAACATTCTGAGTTCAGGCATACTAAACTTTATTTTTCTAACTTGGTCCAGTTATGTCTATAAGATGTTATAAACAAACTCCCTATTCCGTCCTATGGGAACAGGGAGCCTTGCAATAGTAAAGAAGTGAAATTGGCAGTAGTTCACTATCAGGACATGCCACACACACCAGGGAATGTCCTACCTTTGACATAAATTGTACCCTGCCAACAGGGGTACCTTGGGCCTACCTTAGGGGTGGCTAACGTAGAAAAGGGAAGGTGTAGGGACCGGCAAGTGGGTGCACTTGCCAAGTCGACATGGCAGCCCCAGAATGCGCACAGGCTCTGCAATGGCAGGCCAGAGTTACATTTTACAGGCTGCTTCTGTGGATGGCACAATCAGTGCTGCAGCCCACTAGCAGCATTTCATTTACAGGCCCTGGGGACACACAGTGCACTATACTTGGGTCTGACAAGTAAATCAAATATGCCAATCATGGAATCACTAATCCATAACAACAATTTACAAAGGGAGCACTTGCACTTTGGCACCGAACAGCAGTGGCAAAGTGCCCAAAGCATTTACACCAGCAAAAACACAGGAGGCAACAGCAAAACAATGGAAGGGAGACCCACGCCAATGGTTCCAGGTCTAACAATGATGTTTATGTAGACAGGACCTGGTTGCATAATGAGATCATTTTTATTTGTGCATTTTAAAAATGATGCGCAGCATATTAAACATTTGCAAACAAAATGACATAAAAGTTCTTTATTTTGCAACTGTTTCGAATGCACCAGGCATGTTTTCTCACATTAGCCTTTTGGCCCCTCTGATGCTAGGGGTCGCAAGGGCAGTGCCAGGGGTCGCAAAAGACATACCAGATTTCGTAGTTTTGACCCATGGTGTCACTTAAATGATGTCCAGGCTAGTTTATGCGCCTTTTGTTCAAGTCACATTCTGACTGAGAGTTAGCTGGAACTTAATACCTTGATTTCAACATCATGGAGGAAACAAAAAAAACTATGATTTGGAGTCAGGTTTTTGACCTTTTCACAACCTGTATGTAAGAGATTTATATGCATGCTTTGTTATGATTATGTAAAACAATGTAGTTCTTTGTTAATTGTTATGATGAAAGATCACATATATAAGTTACAAACAAACATGACACCCAACATCGTGATTAAGGCCGATGTGAGGCTGAGACATGTTGATGTGCCATTTTCTCAGCCTTATCAGAATAAAGTAGATTATTGCAATTACAACTAACTGAACCATCCTTTCAGGTAGAATACTTACTCAGAAATCTATTTTCCAGTTGATTTTGCTATCACTCGAGTCCACCCGAGTTCATACAATCTTGCTGGAACTACTCTTAGAGATCGGAAACCGCACTAGGGGATGCTAAATCTCACTTGCGCGCCCCAGCTCACACTCTGAAGCCGCACGTTGTTCCTGTTGTCACCTAATCTCTCAAACGAGGAAACTATTCTGTCATGCGCTGATTGGCGGATTTTGGAGGGATCTATGTGTTACAAGAGTAATGCAAAGTTGTGAAAATTCTCCAATTCTGCCCGTGGAATTAAAGTTCTGCCCAGGCCTAGTGATGAGTGGTGCGGCACATAGCACCTGAGAACACTACTTTCTTTAAAAAAAAATGTAATTCAAAGCTTATCTTGCTGGAGTTGATTTTCGAAAAATATACACTTTTATTGAGGGTGAACGCAAACAATTCTATTTGATGTTCGATGAGTTGCTGTTTTGTTATACATCAAGACATAACTCTAGACTGCATCCTCTTTGTCATCCACCCCTTGGCATCAACCCAATATATCCAGTTTCTGTTCTTCTATTGCCTAAATACAGTGCTTAATTTGTAAAAGAATAAGTGCCAGGGCTACTGTCAGGAGGCCTCTGCAGATTGCATCACCCATTCCCAGCCAGCACTGCTGTTGACAGTACAAACACACCTATTAACATCTCACTCCTTCAAGCATAGAACTTAACTATTCCAGGACCCCAAAGCTATAAGAAAGACTTGGGTTGCTGCTATTATTCATTTTAATGTCTATTGAATTAATGAACAACTGTTTTTGTGCTCATCTCTAAAAAACACAAACAGCGCCACCATGTGGCAGACTGTCATAAGACCCAGTATTGGCAAATGCTGGTGCAGAGCACAGGAAACCACCAGCTCAAATCAAGAACTACCTCACTAATCTCAGCCGTGAGGGATATTACTTTGAAGACAATTATAGCTTCTATTCTATTAAACTTGAACTGAGGCAATTTTCATAGATTTGTATTCCAATATAAGGATGTCTGTCTCTCAACTTTCCTCACTAGAGCAGAAGCTCACCAATAGCTTGTGTACAAACTTAGTTGCATTGTATCTATAATACTCAGAAGCCCCAATTATTCCTGCTTACTTCTTGCCTCTTTTTGTTTTATTAACATATGCCAATCAAGCTATTCCTCCATATGGGCTGTAGGAGAACTAAAGTAGGTGAAAAATGCCCATGCTCAGAGAAGCTTCAGTAGACAGATGGCAGCTTAGAGGCCACTGTAATCTTGGCTATTAACAGTCAGACAAGCCAGAATACAAGTATGGGCCAAAATGATATAATCCGAGTCAGAGCATATGTAATCTAATCTCAGTTTCTCTTTATAGTGCTAAACCTGGCTAAGCAACATGAATAAAAAATGTTTCCAATCCAGCAACTCTTCACAAGCTATTTGTCGGCTAGCCAGCTCATATTCCAGGAAGTTGGTCCCTGGCATCACCAGAACACTTCAGGTAGCATAAAAAGCTCTGGAACCTAAATGTTCAGTGAACTACAGGGAAACACAACAGCAGAACATTTCAGGAGTATGAATGGTGAAGGTTGACTCTGAGATAAGCAATGTTTTTGAAGCCATCCAATAGATTGTTTGCATCTCTTACCCTTTACAAGTGGAAGTGGGGCTACTATATGCATATCTGCAGTACTTAATTTGTCACAATAATGTGCCAAGGCTCAATATTTTTAGGTCTCTCCTCAAAGACCTATTGTGCGCAATACCAAAATTTACAATGATGTTTGAACTGCCAATTGCCTACAATTGGTTGGATTTCTTGCCACTCTCATTTGCTTGCTTCTCATTGGATGACTTTACCCGTCTTCTCAAGTTTGACCCTCTCCTGGAGCATATCTTCTTTACCATCCTTTTGAGTGGATGACTTGTATCCTTTCACTGCTCAAATTCAAGGAAGTACTTTTTTTTAACTTTTACAACTTATTGGGAGTTAATGCATTTTTCTTGCTTGCTCCCTGGTGTACTGCTTCACTCCTCTGTTCACCACTCCCCACTGTACTCTCAATAGTACTCAACCCAAGCCACACTCTGGTGCTCCCACAAATGCCCTACACCCCATTGCTCTTGGTCCCCATCTAGACGCTTGTCAGTTGTTCTCCCAGTCATGTCCTTTATTACAATTCTTTTGAGGGGGAAGGGGGAGTCGGAGGCTGAAATATGCCTTGGGCTTGCCCTTCCTTAAAGTGCATTTTCCTCACATTTATTACTGTTTTGTCTTACCAGTCCAAGACGAGTATTCACCATCTTGATACTGTAAATAAAAACAGCAACATGGCAGCAACCTCATGCTATACGAGTGTGCATGTGTGGAGCTGCATTCACATGTATATGTCATCATGCTGGTTCTACATAGCGTCATGACGCATGCAAGTGTGCATATCTTTCACTTTTCTTTCTTTTCATTATTAATACTTTGAGGCATTGGCTTGAGACATTGCATTCACTTATTGGCTCAGTCTAATGGAGTTATCATCTCTCACCTAATGCTATGTACTGTTTGGGTGTATCTTTTCACCTCTTTTGAGAGTTTGCATTGAATTATACAAACTATAGAGAACTGTAGCCCTCTCTCTCCACTCTTGCTGGCTTTAACATGCATAAATTAACACATTAAATCTAGACCCACTGGATCTGCCAATGCTTGTCTTAATCTGTCACTCATCTTTTGAACTAGCAGGTCATGTCTCCCTGCAGCCCCAATTATTTGAGTGCCACTTCTGTTGCCCACTCTTGTGCCATTGCATTCCCTGTGCACACGTATACATTTGTTAGCAATTCACTTGGTGTGAGACCATGGATTTAGCTCAGTCACTAACCCCAACCCCCACCTCACATTCCCACCCATCAGGCATATGTGACATCATTCTGTGGTCTATATGCCTTATGGCCCATGAACAGCTGCCTTTGCTCTTACATTATTTAGTTACTTCGTTCTCCAGTAACCTCTCCCCAGTTGTTACATGATCATGCGAAGCTGCTGCACGCATTACATACATACTATGTCTGGCTTTTTACACGGTTACCATAAAAAACAGACTCCTATCCAAAGAGTAAAAACTTTTCGTATTGCTTCTCTTACCAGAATCAGTTACTGATATCACATGAGCGGGCTGTACATAGGTTTATTCTGCCTTTGTTGCTCATGAGGATAAAATGCATGGAATCTTGCAGATGAACTGTTTATATGAGCTCTGATAAAGAGATGTTTGTTGTAACATTCATGTGGTTTTAACCTTAACTCTCGAGATAATGAAAATATTCTTCTACTCTATGTCCTTGCTGCCTCAGAGAGAGGACTACAGTCCCAGGATCTTGCAGTCTTAGGGATTCCCTGCTGCCTTTCTCTGACCTTGAGTTTTGCTTCCCACGTCCTCTGCTTCAAGGTGATGCCCTCTTAGTTGAATGTACTTTGTCTTTATGTCATCCTCTGAACCGCTGCTCTTTTGCCCTCACAAACATGTCTAGTTTCTTTGAACTGCTGTACTCAAAGAATAAAACTTTCTTTCTTTCTAAAGAAATGTGAGCGCCTAAGCAAGACTGGAACTTCACTAGAGCTTTCAACTTGATGAGACACCTTTTCTGAGATGTTTCTGCCTCAAGTAGTGTAACTTCCACCTTCCCTTGATATGAACTGTGTCATCAAGTGCTGACAGCTGCCAAGGCAGAGGTAAGAATGTATTAAGAGCTTTTACATTGTGAAAATTATACCTAATAAGTTTCAAGTCCTTTACAAAAACAGGCAGTGCTTTTTATCCCACTAGCGAAATACAGTAGGGCGACAGACAATCTAGGCACATGGATGAACCCCTAAATGTATTCCCATGTTCAGTGAAGCTGTGTAATTATCTGGTATCGATTACAATTCCTGTCAGCCATACGAGGCCATTTTAAGGTTTGCTGAACCGAGCACAGAAAGGTTAAAGGCAGCAACAGATTATCCGTTGCCTCCAGGGCCGGACTGGCCGTAGCGGGCACCGGGCGATTCTCCGGTGAGCCGCCAGGGTAGGGCCCGGTTTTGGACCCCTGGGGCCGTTTTTGTTACCGGGGGTCGGCAATATCGGCCCCGGTAAAATAATCGGCCAAAACCCGCCCTTGCAGACAGCTCGGCTGCAACCTCCCTCCTCCCGGGGGGGGGGCTGGCTGAGCTGTTTGCCAGGGCCGGTTTCAGTTCCTAGTCCGGCCCCGGTTGCCCCCACCCAGCGAGCCAGGGAGGGTGCTGGGTAGCTATGACTTGCACAGCACACCCGCTTATGCTTCATGACAAGCAGGGTGCCTTATGCACGAGGCTTGTAAATAAGCCCCTCAGTGTTCTATTTAACATCCCCGTCAGATTCTTTGGACATTTCATACAGATGCCTTTTGACAACTGAAGTTTCTTAAGTTTCTGTGCCATCATTTTACAATATTCGTGGAAATGGCACAGAAGCGTCCTACTGGCCCTGTAGGGGTTTATTTCCCCTCAGCAGTCGGGCATTGCCTGCTTGAATGCTCTAAAGCCGGGCACGTGCTACCTCTTGATGGTTAATGATTGCCATTGATGGTTCAACACCATTGATTATGAACCATTCACTGCCGGGTCACTTTCAGCATCATCTGGACTGATAACAGCTGCAAGACCACAAAGGAAATGATGAGCTGCAGATCTGATGCGAAAGGCACTAATCATGATAATGATAATTTGCCTGCTCAGAAATATGGTCTATTCATGTTCCCAGCCCTCCGGTCTATGGGAAGAAACATTAGCGCTGTGTCTCCTTCTATTTGATTAACTCAGACTACTAAGCTTTGGTATACTGCGAAACATACGGAATATTGTGGGGATCCACACGCTCTTCTCTCCTTGACACTCCTTTAGTATGAATATTTGAATGAATGCAGGCACCTTGCACATGATCCAGGCCCTCATTTATTTTGTGTAAATGATAAGACACGAAAACAGTGCATCTCTTTGAACTTCTGATCCCAATGTTTATGTTCATGGGTTGTGTGTGTCCTCAAACCACAGACAGTAACACCTGAAACGTTCACTAAAGGTTCCTGTGTGTAAATAGTTTGTTAGCTGTGCCTTGGCTATTGTTTTACTGCAGAAGTTGATGACCGCGGTTCCTGCAAATTCGCCTGGCTAAAAAAAGCTCCAGCAATTTTATGGTACTGTATTGTATTGTAGTTGCATCTATTTCATGTGTACTTTCCTGATCATGTTCACAAGCATATAGCAGACTACACCTTATGTTTTGCTTGGCTTGAGAAGCATTGAAGTGTGATGTGGCCTATGTGGGAAGTGCACAAAGATCAGAGTGGTGCTCTTATCATGTCGCATTTCGCAGCACGTAAGCGTGAAGTGGAGTGACATGGACAGATGATTTAAAGCTTGTGCTTATTACTATCACAGGGAATTGAGGGGCATATTATCAACGCCCGCGCATGCGCATTTGTGAGAAGAAGTTGCCGTCAACCAGGAAGAGGGAGCCCCGGGACGCCGCACCGCAGGTAAGGCATTTTACTTACTTTCAAATTCTTTAAATTATTTTAAAATGAGGGTGGCCGGGCGGCGGGTAGCTCTGCTTCGCCATGGTGTGTGCATAGCGCTGCCTGCTATGCCTACTTCGTAAACTGCGAAGCAGGCAGCGCTACGTACACTCCGTGGGCGGAGCGGAGCACTACGCCCGGGCTTACTCTATGCTGGAAGTGCTTAGCTGTTGTGCATGATGAGTAGCCTTTATGTCAATGTAGCCGTGCTTAGGTTTGAAGTCAAAAGAAATAAAGTGAGCTGTTGGTATGTATGTGATCTTGCCTGCTACCCTTTGGGGATCCATAGGTTCTGGGTCTTTGGGGAGTATGGTCCTGAATGCTCTGATGTTCACACATTGCATGTTTTGCTGAATCGAAAAAGTGTATTTGTCAGCATTACCTGTTTTGTAAGACTGAGGTATTGACACCATTCATATAATCCAAGTGATCTTGGATATTTATTGTTTGTGTCATGGGGTAACTTCATAATTTTGCTCCTTATACAGGTAATGGAGCTCCACCAATTAATTTCCTCTTGTAGAGATGATCAGCAGAGGTGCCAGTGTAGATCAGCAAATTATGTGCGGTGAGAATTTGTCAAGCTTTAGTAGATTAAGGCATGAGCCCTTTCCATGGATGACTCTGTAGGCAGCGCAGCGTGTCTTGAATGTGGAGTGACTGGCCATATGAAGCCAGTGAACTGTTTCTGGTGTGATGTGTTCTTATTGGCAAAGTTGTGGAAGCTGCCTTGCTTTTGTTTGTTAGATCCTTTTGCAGTCTTCAGAGTAGGAAGAAGGGGACTCTAGGTAGAAACTGTGTAGTCTTGATGAGACCTGATAAAGGTAGAGTGCATGTAGATGAGAGAAGAAGCACCAAAATGTTTGTATGGTGTGGAAAGCATATCTTGTACTTAGTTTCACTTGAGGAACCAGAGTTTATAATTACTGCCCGATTGCGCATTTCAGTTGACTTTGCTGGTGGTTTGAGTACGTAGGGCCTCATAGTTGTCAAATTGCATTTCTTTTAGTTTTGGAACCGGTAAGTTTATGTGATTACTCAGCATCCATTTATCAATGGCTTGGAGGCCTTAGGAGTAGAAATCCTTCTGAGTTTCCAGCGTGTGTATTTGTAGCAAATTAGCTTGAAAGATATGACGAAGTCTAATAGCAGACAGAGTTTAATGATGTGGTTAAGCATTGAACTACATTAGAGGTGATGTTGAAAGGAGCTTATGTAATTAGGAGAGGAGTTTATGCTAGATGAAATATTGGTAGGTGATCCAGTCATGCTGTTTTCTTGGATGACAGGTTCCACCTCTCTGAGTAGTAGTATCAGTGGATGCACTGTGTCATAGGGCAGGAGCAGATCCAGGAGTACTGGGGAAGTGATTTTACTTTTTTCCACAGTTGCTTTCCAGTTGTCCAGATAGAAATCATGTTCTATTCCGTGTTTCCAACACACAAAAGGTGATTAGAGGAACAATTTCAAAAAGTCTAAACCACTGACAATCGTTCTGGATAGCTTTCCAACCCAATGCTTTTCGCCCTCTCTGCCCCTATAGACAGTGGTTTAGACTATTTGCAAGAATTCCTTCCATCACCTTTTATCTGTTCCGTGCTTCTGCCTGAACAGAATTCAGTTTGATACTCAAAGTGTAAGTTGTTAGGGTCGATGAAGTTGGAGATCCCAGTGAAGGCAATTGTTTCAAACAGTTTTACTATGCTGGCAGGAGGTTCTTTTTCTTGATGAGTTTTCTGATATAGCAGAATCTGAGTAGAAGGTGGAAATGGCCTGAAGTTAGCAATCAGTTGAGAATGGGGAGGTTGCAGTTTTGGACAGTAGAACATTCTAAAACTCTTGTGCCTGGCAGTGGTTTAATGGGGGCCAATTGGTCCTCAGTAGACCAGGCTATCACTTCTATTCACTGTGGTTTTCAAGTCAGAACAGATGAATTGTGAATTGCTACGGATGGTTCTTGCTGAAATGGAAGAAGTTGGAGAGAAAATCCTGGAGGCTTGTGTCATGAGGGGGTTAATCGGGATGCATGTGGTCCATTTTCCTTGAAGAGATCATTAAAACTGGTCCCAGGGAGACCTTTTATTTGGAAGGGGAGTAATGGTAAGTTTTTTTGTGTTGTAATTCTTTAATACATTTTCCCAACATATGCACAAAAGAAGTGAATACATGGTAATAGGTTTCATCTGCCATCGATGTATTACATCCAATCTACCTCAGTGAGGAGGAACCACAGATGGTTGGCAACTGGGTAATGGTAAGTCAATGGCTGTACCATGAGTTGAGTCATTTTTTTAGCAATTAAATTTCTCTTAGCTGGACTGCTTTATAAAAATAATTCAGCATTTTGCCCCTGTGACGGGGCTAGTGGTACCACCTGCTAATATTAAGGCCCTCATTCAAAGTGGAATTAATGATATCATGGGTATTGCCAATTGAAGGTTGGAGTTGTGCTACAGTATTCCACGTTGTCAGGGACGTCTTCAGGGTGATGTATCGGGTTCGGCCGCACTGGGCGCCAACCTGGAGGGTGGCACTGATCACGAGGGCACTATGTTTAGCAATAACTTATGATTTAAAAGCACCTGCTGTAGACCTCCATGTATGTTAAGCTTTCAGACAGCAATTAAAAAGTCAAGATAACTCTTATGATTAATGTTCCTGCTAGAGCGAGAGATTGGAGTTTTGTCGTGCCATAAAGTAGCGCAGAGGATTGATATTACTGCTCCAAAGAACTGTTCTGCATTTTCTGTGGATAGCTGAGTGTATTAGTACATCCAACCTTTACCAGCACTTTAAAACAAATGAAATGTATGTGAGGGAGTGGCTATGGAGAGTCGAGGGGCACTATTGCGGGGTGGTAGTGAGGGAATCCAAGAAGGACGTCATGGGTGGGGGGGCTCCAAAATAGATTGTTGCATCGGGCGCCACCAGTGCTAAAGCCAGCCATGCATGTTGTACATTTAGGGGCCAATTACAATGTCGGTTGTAAAGCCTCTGACATTAGGTCGGAGCTCGGAGGCTTTACGTCCGACATCATCAGTTCCAATTCCTACTGGCTGATTATGATATAGCCAGTCGGAATTGAAACCGCCGATCATTCTGGCTGGCTTCCGAAGTTATAAGTGGCCCGTAATCGATATGGATGTTGGTTTACGATGTCCGGATTATGATGCACAGTTTCCAGCAGGGTTCCTATGCTGGCCTTTCTGACATGGAAACCATGTTGGAAAGCGTGTTTAGGAGCCCCTAGCAGGGCCCCTTTCCCTTGCGGCCTCCAGTTGGGGACAATGGGGGCACCTATGGTGGCCCCCTGTTAATCCCTGCCCCTTGTGGCAGGCCTCTCTAGGTGCCTGCCACGGGGTGCAGTAATTAACACCTCTCATTTCCCTATGGGAGCATGTGATAGACTGGTTTACGATCATAATTAGGCGGTATGTACTGTCGACCGTAGGTTGGTCAGATTGTAATAGGCCTCATAAAGTATGCTTAGAAAATGGAAATTACTGTTGGGATTCATGTCTGAGCATAACACTTCAATAATTCTCAATTTTTAGCCAATTTCCTACCCTGCACTTTTAATGGGGACACCATGAATATGGTATTTCTGCCTGCAGGAAATCAGTGTCAGGTGATTCCAGGGCATCTAGAAGTTATTGTACCCCAATTCATGTGAACCTGGGTCTTTTGGCTCTGGTGTCCTTACCCATTACTGCAGCCTGTGAGACTGTGGACCAAGTCCCCCTTCTAGAATTTGATTCTTAAGATAGTTAGGCAGAGCAGTCAAAGAATGTCTCGCTGTGGTGCTGTGCAGCAACACAACGTATAGCACTCAAGAAGTTATAGTCCAGTCAGTGATTTCTCTTTTAAATTGGAAAAATACTTTAATGAGAAAGCACAACTAAATACTATGCACATTACATTTAGTTTCCAAAATGGCATCAGAAAGGAACAATAGAAACTGCTCTTTATTGGGCCCTAAAATCACAACACCCCAAATGTGCCGATAGCAAATCATGAGTGAGATCTACTGGAATTTCAAGAATGTTCCAAACATTCAAATCAAGCCTAGAGTGTTTGCAAATGCATGTGGTATCAAAGAGAACCATCAGCATAAAACTTCCCCTAAGCACAAAACACATGCCATTTATTATCAAAAAGCTAGAACTGTGTGCTCAGACAGAGTCTAATGAGTAATGAAAAGTAGACCTTCAAAATCAATGAAAACAGAAGTGTGAAAATCTTTGTTAAAATATTGTTACCACAATTATTAAATAACATTTATCAAATATGATTTTCATAACATAAACGATAACAGAAATAAAATCACGACAGAAAGGGAAAGCCCCGGGCTTGGATAAACTACCGGGAGATTTGTATAGGGCTGAGCCCAAAATATGGGGACCACTATTAGAAGTGGTTTTTAATGCCATATTGAGTGGTGGCGAGATACCGGTGTCCTGGACTGGGGCTGATATTATCCCCATTTACAAAAAGGGGGATAAAGGTTCCCCGGAAAACTATAGGCCAATCAGCCTTATACATGTCTCCCAAATTTCTTTTTGTAAAATCACCCTTAATAGGATCCAAAATTGTATTGAAGACAATAATGCCCTGTCAGATCTACAGGCAGGCTTTAGGGCATCCACCAGCACTATTGACCAAGTTTTCAGATTTCTTATGCTCATGTGGAAAGAAGTGACCGTGGGCAGAGGTCATCTATATGTTGTGTTTGTGGACTTAGAAACAGCTTTCGATTCTATTGATCGTACCCAACTGTGGTCTTCCCTGAAAGATATTGGTCTCCCATTGTACTTACTTAACATCTTGACTCGCTTGCACTATAATACCTTTGCAAATGTTAGGTGGAATCAGGATGGAAGTCTCTCTAAGGATTTACTGATCAATAAAGGTGTGCGCCAAGGCTGCGTCTTGGCCCCTACACTGTTTACCCTTTTTATTAATGGGTTAATTGGGGAGTTGTTTAATTGTGATGGTGATCCTCTAAAACTAGCAGGCAGAGTATTGCCCTGCCTACTTTTCGCGGATGACATCCTACTCATAGCCAGAACACCTAAAGGGATTCAGAACCTCCTAAACAAATTTGATAAAGCCTGCAAAGACAGGGGGCTAGTCATAAACTGCTCTAAGACTACATTTATGACCTTCAACCCATATAAATCACATAAAGGCAAATTAATGCTACATTCACAAGCTCTGGAGCAGGTTAGGGCGTTTGATTATCTGGGAGTACTAATCAGTGATAGGCTGGCTTGATCACCACAAATTGAAAAGAGTACCCTGATCCTCCAACATGCCGCTTGTGCCATAGTTCGGAGGGCCAGAGCCTCCCCGTACCGACCAATTTCACCCATTCTAGAACTACATAGGGTGAAAGGTTTAGGAGCAGCCCTTTATGGAGCCGATCTCTGGGGGTTGGAGAACTTGAAAGACCTGGACCTTGCCGAAAACAGATTTATTAGGGTAACACTGAACCTACCTGTAAATACCCCTCTCCGCCCACTCAGATTAGATCTTGGCCTTAGACCTATCAGCCATTATGCTATCCTAAGGGCTCTTATGTTCTGGATTAGGATTTGGACTAGTGACACCCAGGTCCCATTAAGGAAAGCCTTGGAAGATCAAATTGTCCTGCAAAGACAAACAGGCCGTATTAAATGGCTTAATATGATCAAGGGTTGGTTTCTAAAATTAGGGTTGGGGCACCTTTGGGAGGACCCAGGGTCTATAAAGAAACCAATGGTCCCTCTATTGAAAAAAAGGTTTTGGAAGTCTACAGCAAAGTATGGACAGTAATGCGCATGGTACCCTAACTTCTAGTTTCTTAGATTTTAAAGGATGGGTAGATTTTGAACTGTTTATTGATGCCATTGAACCGCCCCAGGTAAGAGCTCTATATATTCAATTTAGGTATAGAGCCTTGCCCTTAAATTAAAGAAGAAGTAGCTAGGAAAACGCATCCATACTGTCAGTATGCCCTACCTGCCACACCTCCGCTGAGTCTTTTGTACATTTTCTTTTTTTCTGTCTCACTTATGCTGATTATCGGAAAAATTGGATAGTGCCTTTTTGTGGCTTACTATCCTTTACACACCCTCATGATGCACTAAGAATCTTTTTGTCTGATACTACTAGATGGCTGCTTTTTGCAATCTCAAGATACTTACTGTTTGCTTTGTGGAAGAGGTAAAAAATAATCTAAAATGTCTCTGCGAACCAGCCATGACAATGGAGAACAAATTAACCTTATGGAATTGTGTTATGAACTTTTTTATTATGATAAAAATCAGTTCATTTTTAAAATTATAATGCTGCTACCTATGTTATGGGACGTTTTAAAACAAATGATTTTTTAAATAATGTACTGTACTCTAATTTTAACTGTTTTTATTCATATGGTGTGTTTTTGATATCAGTGATGTAAATGATCATATATTTGATCGACAAATAAAATATATATACATATATTACTTTTATGTTTATTGGTAAACACTTTTATAACACTTATTGTTACATTATTTCTTACATTAAAATGTTACTACATATTTTATAATTAAATAATTGAAAAATACAATCTCATTTCACTCATTTTAATTCATTTATATTTTTAACTATTTTAAATAATTTATTTTAATTTAACATAATTTCCTATGTGGTTAAGTCCCTATCTATTATTTTCTATTGTAAGGTGTTGCAATACAGTGGTTTGCTTGTGTGAGCGGACTTGCTATAAAAGTGTAAGTTACCACAAAAGTGCAGTTTCTGAATACAGAAAAGTAGTAAATGTACTCAAAAGTGTAAACTTACTCAAAAATGCAGTTTGTGAATATGTCTTTTGAAATAGGAAATTCTACTGCAGGATTTTTCTGCAGATTTAACAGTTCCCTCAGAAATTAGAGGTCTCTCTGTAACCACTCAACTCCAGATCTAGCCTTGCATTTTTTATTTTTATGACACAAATCCTTTATGGGTTCCAGAGTAGCGTGCTACTCATCGAAAAAGCGCTTCAACGCCTCGTCAGGGGTAGTAAGCGCTATATAAATACAATTACAATACAATACACCGCATTGCAGGCAAGAGGAGTTGGCCTAACGACTAGGGCGGTCAACCTCAAACCAGGGGAACTGGGTTCGAGTCTTGGCAATGACCCTCAACATCCTGTGATTCTGGGCAAATCACGTAATCTCCCCGTGCCTAACAAAAATGAATGTGTCCTCATGTAATTCAACTGGTGCTATGTAAAGTGCTCTGATACCCGATTTGGGTCAAGTTTGCGCTATATAAAACTCTGAAAAAAGAAATAATGATAATAATTGCAAAGTGGTTTCCTCATGCTGGCTGCTGTATGCCTCAAAATGTTTTAAACAATACAGTCATCATCACAATAAATATCTATAATATTTTCCCATCATATACATATTTTGTTACTTTATTATTAAGGTGGTCACTGGTAGTTTTTTTTTTTATTTAATCATTATGGTCATTCCACAGGTTTGGTTTTGTTCTGTGCATTTTCTCCACTCAACCATGTTCAGCCACACATATGTATACAAAATACACTGATATGTACAACAAAATATATACTAAGTATAGCTTGTGTATAACTGTCAGATGCTTCAGACAGTCACATAAATCTTGCAGCCTGCTTCTCAGAAAATACGAGTGCAATTGACACCAAAAAATCAGTTTTTGCTAGCATAAATCAATGCTGTGTTAGTGAAAAATGTGTGTGTGTTATATGTGTGTGTGTTCAATATCGCAAGTAGAGGCATGATATAGTTTGTATGGTGCACAGAGCCAATGCAGCCATTAGATAGAGAGCGATGTACTGTTGTCAACGCTTGCATAGGGACGTACACCTGCTCTAACTCAGGTTTGGGCGAGATGAAACAGAGGGACAATAGAGGGCCAGCTCTGAACTCTTTTTGCTCCGCAGAAGTCCTGTGTGGCTGCTGACATATCAGAATGCCGGGCTACCAAAAATATCATGTGACATAAAGATAGAGTTCTAAATATAACTTACATAAATTTTGGTTCAATGAGTATAGTTTGATTTTCTATGATTAATTCCAGTGATGTGATATATTTGTAAACAATATTTAGAGCAAAATATTTATGTTAGACGACATTCTGGCAATTATATTCTGGTACCAAACCCTGCAGCTGCACTAACACGCTATGTAACTGTGGCTGCACTAAATGAATTTGTAGCCCACACTGCTTACTTTGTGCTGGACGGTTTTGCGGTCTGCACCTGTTAGGTTTGAAAATCCCATTCCTGCAATGCACTCGTTTCATGCTATATTAGGTTAGCAGTGTGTGGCTAAATAGACGCCATTTGTATTCACGTAATGCAACCCACTGATTTATCCCCGTAATGTGCATGCTTCAGTTAGCGAGTGTGACTCCATTTTGTATTTCGTAATCCCGATTAGGCAGCTGTGCCCGTACTAGCCCTCGTTATTCAGTTATTCAGTATTGCTTGCCTCAGCAGAACACTGTATTTCGTCATTATTTTCTCTCCTGTTAAAGGCTACTTCCCGACTTACTAATGAATAGGCCATTCTGCCCTCGCATACCTATCCGAGTGTGTACTTCTGATCCCATGTTAGGAGACGCTGAGACTCCGCGCTGTAACCTTGAATTGTAGATAGTAGGTACCCTTCTGGCAGGTGGTATCTCATCCTCCTGTGCCTCCTTTGTTTATGTTCAGCCCAGGCCGGTAATTTTCCATTGTGGGCATGGTTGGAGGCCCTGGGGAAGAATCATTACGTGTTGCAGACTGTTGGGGGGTCAGTCCCTCGGCAGACATCATAGGGTGTGGGTCAGATTGGACTCCTCTGCAGAGTATTGCTAATAAATGATGTTTGTATTCTCTACTGTCTGACCGACTCTTCATTCTTGGGAAGGCATAGCAGGTGGATATAAGTAACCCGGGTGGCCCCTAAGGGCCACTTCCTTCACACCAACACATCATTTTGGGGTACCAGGACTTACTCTTCATTGTCAATCTTCGACCCAGAGCAAAAATTAGACAGGACAAAAAGGATGACAGAATAAGGATGATAAAAGAGAAAGCAGAGATGGAAAATAATCTGCAAGAGTAAGATAAAGAGGTAGAAGATGTGGGGTAGTGGAACAAAGAGACTTGTGGTGTACTCAACCCAATACAGCCATGAAAATAAGCAACCAAGCATTCTGACGGACTGGCTGAGGGATTCCTAGAAAATACTTTGGGCACCTTCCCCTTCCTATGTTTTTTTTAACAAATTGAGAAATGGTAGCTCCCTTGTAAAATGTAACAAGGATCGCACTAAAATCACAATGAAGATCCTCATAAATACTGTCTTTAGTTTAATTCTTTTTACAGCATTCCAGAAGCACCTGCAAATATTGAGGGGTAGAGCTAGTGCATTCAGTTGTAAAGTGACAGTGGAGCTATGCTCTTTTCATCAGGTCTCTTTCAAAATTGTGACTACCAATTGGTGAATTACAAACTTGCACATTTGACTGTCTTTTCAAATCTCTGAAGTGTATCATACATTTCGGAAATGTTGTCACTAGGGCCTAGATTTCCTAACAATTTGTGCCTGGTATGCATCATTTTTGAGACACAAACCCAGTGCGAAGTGTTAGGATGGGATTTGCTATCCATCTGAAACCAGGATTTGCATTGGATATTATCCTAAAGTAAAGCTAAATTGCGCTATGTGCTGATTTGCACTACTTTGTGTCAAGGGATTATTCAAAGGTGGTGCATGGTCATTCCCTTGCAAATATCCATGGGTTTCGACTCAAATCTCTTTCTGCAAACATTTCTAGACAGGAGTTTGTGCCACAAACGTCTCCACGAGGCATGCGCAACGAGGAGAAATGTTTTCATTTCTCCTCCTTTTTCCATCTTTGCATATGTGTTGCATTGTACAGCACACATACAAACTTTGAAGAACTGTAAAGCATAGTTTTTGTACTGGAAGGGTGACAGTCCAGTCGAAAACCCATTCTTCAGAGAATGCACACGCCCATGCACTATGGTGCAAGGCTGTGTGCCTTAGTGCATGGCTGCCAAAAGTGCAACTGCAGTGGAAGTGAGAAAAAAATGCACCAAATCTTAATAGACAGCAGCATAACCAGGGCCGGACTGGCAGTAGTGGGCACCATGCATTTTCGCGGTGGGCCGGAAAGGCGGGGGCCGGTTTTTGACTCATGAGGGTCGTTTATTTTCTACTGGGAGCCGGTTTTGCAGCAGTTGTACAATTTTGGCTCGGAACAGTTACAAAGCGGAAGCGCCTACCTCCACCACCCATGCCATAGTTTCTCAATAGCTCCCCCTCCACCCCCTGGGTTGGTCGAGCGAAATTGCCAGGGCTGGATTCTGTTCCCAGTCCGGCCGTGAGTGTAACAACTTTGGTGCAGCATTGCCTCGCCTCAAAGAATAGAAAATCCGGGCCCAGGTGTATAAACTGCCCCAAACTGCCCCAACTACGTTCACAAGCATTCGCTAACGGCCTCACGAGAATTTTTATTAATTCAACTGCATAATCGTTATCCTGATTTGAAAACTTTACAGTATGTTCCAATTTACTTCAAACCAAAACTAATTAAAGTACTACATTCATTTAGAAAAATAGCTGTTTAAATCCCTTCAGAGGCAATGAGTTAGTTGCGTATTCCATCACAAACATAAACTACACACTCTACTTTGCAAAGGGCACAGAAGGTCGCGGGCTGAGATTAAAGGCAGGATGGGGCCTAGAGGGAGAGAGCGCGAGCGCCGCGGATAGTGAGTGCTTAGTCAGATTACGTCTCCGCTAAGAGCTGACTCACCCACACGCGCCACGGCATGATGCTGCAAAGCGTTTCGCTTCTGTAATAAATTTCGTAGGGTGATTGGCACATGGCTGATTAAATCCCTCATATCTGCTTATTCAAAAGCAAACCTGACACAGTTAGTAATTAAGGAGACATCATAGTTATACAACCAATCCAGCAGGGATCGGTAATTAAGCAGCCAATTACATATCTACAGAAAAAGCAATTATTTTCCCGCGGTTTCAAGATGTGTCTGCTGGGGGAAACGAAATAATAAAGTCGTGGTTCCTCTTTGATAGAGATATCGCTTTGCAACAAAGTTTACTTGATGTTGTGCCCTTCAAAGAGAGGCCTAAATATTTCATTCGGTTTTACTTTTATTTTGCGGAGACGAACTGTTGTGCGCGGCTTTGAAGCGACCTAAACACGATGCCCATGTGTCAAGAAATATTAAATCAAATGCTGGTGGAAGTCCCAGAGGGTGGGCCGCGCGCACTTCTTCTGCACGAGTGACAGGTGCTGCGCGTGGTTTATATAAGGTTCTGCTGCCCTGACAGTGAAGAATTAATGGTAACTGCAGACTGAAATATATGCCAGTGAGGAAGCAGCAAGCAGCATGGAGTATTTCGTGGGTCAGGCCATGTAAAATACGTAAATACATTTCTTCTGAAACATCTATGTATGTGTAGGTATTAGTGTGGTGTAAACGTAGTTTTGAAACAAAAAAACACTTTACATGCCACAGGAAAGGATGCTGAAAGTTGATCCATGTGGTCCACATCCATTTCAGATGTTTTTGGATATCAGCATTAGGTAAATTTACAAAACAATGGGGCCTATTCGCAAAGGTAAACTTTCACATGGGTAAATGTACATGTGTGAAGTTGCTCTTCCACTTTGTAGTAAATGTACTACTTCTAGCTATTCACTATTTAGGAGTGTATATTTACTACATAGTTTAGACTTTTATGTCTTCATCTCTTCAATTCAGTGGGTGGGGCCTAATTTAAAAGTTTAAAGTTACTATTAGTAACATTTCAGACATAGGTGGAGATCTCTGGCACTGGGATGGAGAGCTTCCTATGGTTACATAAAAGGGAAAGTGAAAACGTTTATTAAACTAAAAAAAAAAAGAAACTCAAATATTTTTTATGATAAATAGTAATGTAAATTATTACTTATATATTTATTTTACATGCAGAACAAAATGTAAACAAGCATTGGTAATGCCAAAAGGGCTGGCTAACGAATGAAGGGCCTCTTATGTCACTGATGTGTTTAGGCACTCAAAAGGTCATCATACATGTACTCTGTGCCTCAGCTTTGCACATCCAATCATCCATCCACTGATTCTGATTGATTCTTGCATTCACCTTCTGACCCAATCACAATAAAACACTCACAAAAACAACAGATAGAATGGTATACATTTTTGATGGCTGCCCTTCTTTCATTTGTATTGCTGCAAAAGAAAAAAACAAACAGCACCATAGATTTTCTAATTATCTAAGACACTTTTACAGCATTACAATTTCATATATGTGGCCCTGAAAGTTCAGGCTCATGCAGCTGGATCAATGAACAAAATGATCACAGCTGTGAGGATGCCAAGCTCTCTTTGTGAAAGCACACAATTTCTGCTGAATCAAAACATGTACTCCTGGCTCCCAACATGTGGGTGTATTCAAAGCCATCTTTAGTAATGCTCACAAAATAGTCAGACGAACCAGACCCTAAAAATGCTAAAATGCGAATAACTTGATTTGGAATTGCATTTTTCATTAGCTTTCATACATTACATTAAATTAAAAATATTTTTAAAGTTTTATTTTTAAAAAGCCCTCCAAAGGAAAATGTTAACTTATATTTAGTATATATTAAAAAACAATTAAAAGTTATGTAGATAATTCATTTAAGTTCATTTAATTATTTAAAAAAACTAAAGTAACACTTATCGTTATAATTTGTATTTATTTTTAAAATAAAAAAGATTATTAAATATTTCAAAGCAAAATAATAATTGTCTTTTATTTACATAGGATGTTAATATTCAATTACATTTATATATGTTTTAAGAAGTTGAAATAAATTAATTTATTTTAACATTTCCTTTGGGTGTTATAATCAGACCTTTCCCAAAACCTACCTCTGTTTGACATTGTTAAATAGGTGATCAACTTTTCTGCCATCAGCATGGCCCCTGTGCCAGAAATCAAATGTGAGGAATTTGGAAAATTCTTGTCAGAGAAAGTATATTTAGTTTTGCTTTTTACTGAAAAAGACAAAGTCTAAAGGGATGTTACAGTTAGGTGATAATGTCAGTTAAAACATACTGTTTTAAAGGAACAATCCCACTGAAATTCATCAGTTATAGCTAACTCAAGCACCTATAAATCAAGCCCAAGCTCAAGCCAAGCTCAAGCTCATAAAAAGAGCTACCCCGCAGTCGCATGGCCAGAAATTGCTGTGGGTGTCTGGTTGGGCACCAGGGCACCTCCAGCAACTGTTGCTTCAGCCCCAGGGCATGAGGGCTCCTGATGCCCCGGGGAGGGAGGCAGCACGCCCCCCCATGAACATCTAAGTGGGAAGCCCCAGGAGATGGTGTCAGCAGGGCATTGTGATGGCCTGGGGTGGGGGGACAGTGGGTCCCCTCCCCTAAATATGCTTTGGCCCCTGGTGATGGGAGCCCTTGCGAGCTCTATAAGGCTGGGGAGGGGAGTAGCCCTCTTAAAACAGAAAACTGAAATTACAGCATTCCCCCGTGCCCTGGCCCATCATCAGAGTGTTTTTTTATTAACGTGGTTGGGAAGCCACTTCAAATTATTTTTTACTAAAATCCAAGTACTCGGCAAATTTGCAGCAAAATTAAAAAAATACATATGTTTTTGGCCCTTCTTATTTTCAGGACAGGGGTCTTAGTCCCAAAGTCCTAAAATGGCTGTTGTCACATCTTTGTTGATGTGATGGCAGCCAATAAGGTCTTATCCAGAGGTCTCTGAGCTTCGCAGATCCTCCACAGGAATATGTGACGTTACAACGCATGCCATTACATGGCATGCCGTTGCAACACAAACCTTTACTCCGACTTCCTGTTAGGGGGGGCGCTGGAAGTTGGAATAGAATAATTTTCTATTCCAACTCCAGTGTGTGCAACAGTAGGGAAGGTGTTGGAGTTAAGCTTACCGGACCTTGGACGAGGTTTTTACCCTTTTACCGGTGTGTGCCCCCTTTACCCCCCCCTTCATGCTCTCTCTCACCCTCCCCTACCGCTTTCCCTCTTTCATTCTATGTCTACTTCCTCTGCCCCTATCCCCCTCCCCTTAATATCTCCTCTTGCCTGCTACGCCGCCTAGCCCCCTGTCCTTTGTGCCCTTTAACTAAGCACTCCTTCTCCCCTTGTTGGGGAAAGATCCAATTACTTATACTCTGGAGTCTCAGTGATCCCTCTGAGAGAGTCCACAGCGCCACTCACAGTTGAGGTATGGTATGGCGTCCCTTGCCAAAGCACTCCCTCTCACCTTTTGGGGAAGGATCCAGTAGGTAGGCCTTGGAGTCTCAGAGACCCCTCTGAGAGAGTCCAGTGCGTAAAGGGAGCCTCTTGCAACGGAGTTTGGGGAATGATACCACTTCACCTGGGGATCACAGCTTACTGGACTTTGGATGCAGCTATTACTCGTCTACCGGTTTGTGCCCCCGTCACCCTACCCCTCTTCGTTCATGCTGTGTCTCTCACCCTCCTCTTTCCCTCTTTCATTCACTGTCTACTTCCCCTGCTCCTACCCCCTCTCTAATGAATCTCTCCCCTTGCCTGCTTTCTCCCTTATGCATATTGTCCTTATTGCTTGACTCGACCTAACATATAACTATGTAGCTATGCTCTAATAACTGTGTAACCTTTGTAACGATGTAACCTGTAACTATGGTCTGATACTCATGTAAAGTGCTCTGATACCACCGGGTCTAGCCAGCGCTATATAAAACATTTCAAATAAAATACAAATAAAATCCAACACCTTGTACCCACTGCTGCACACCTTTTGCGTTGCAACGACATACGATGTAATGGCACGCGTTGTAATAGTTGCTTTGTGAAGGTTGTTTCCCCCTCCACAGCCTGAAATATAGTATTCAGACCTTGCTTTCTCAAAAACTACTGAACAGATTTACACCAAATCACAGAGAATACTCTTTCTGGACCTAGATTTAGCTTTCTGCCAAATTTGGTTTAATTCGGTTCAGCAGTTTTTAGGTCTCGCCTGATCCAGCGCATGCGCTGGTCTAGCCAAGACATTTAGTAGCTGCTTTTAAAAGTGCTACCAAAGCGGCCACCAGCTTACTGTCACGCGCACAAGCGCGCATGCTGCTGCGCACTGCTGCGAGCTGCTGCGCGCGCATCCCTAGCGTGCTTTAGCGCGCCATCGCGATCATGATCACTTTCGCTTTCAGAGTGATCGCGATCACTTTCGCTTTCACGGCCGCGCAGCGTTACTTTTACTGCCGCGTGGCAAATACTTGTCTAGTTATGTATGCTGTCTCTTATTTTCCACTCTGTGCTCTTTCGTTCTCCGCCTACATATCTTACTGCCACCTTCTGTCTCTTTCATTCGATGTCAGTTTCAAGATGCATTTTCTCTCTCTCCTTTCGTGCTCTGTCCTTTGATATTCCTCTCTTTAAACTACTGTTTTGCTCTCTCTCCCTTTCTCCGTCCACCCACATTCCTGTCTTTTCACTTACCCTCTCCCTCTTTTTCTGTCCTCTGTGTCTCTGTTTTCGCCTCTCTTTCGGTTTCCATTTTGTCGCCTTCTGTTTACACCCATGTCTTCCTCATATGCCCCAGTGCTTTGTGACTTTCTTCATTTTGTATTATTAATTCACCTCTTGCATTCCTACTCTAGGAAGAGATTTTCTAACCACCGTACTTCATTCACAAAGAGCGCACTATATACTTTTGTAAAATGACCGGGTGCGTGAAGTGTCCTTAGCTCCTAGTGAGTGAATCAATATAATTGTCACTTGACCTCATGCCCTGGCTCTTCTGTCCTCTTTTTCCTATCTAGTTCCACACACAAAATACATTCATTCACAGGCAGAGTCGCAGACGCTTAAATGTGTGCATGCACTGACACACACCTCTATGTACAGACATGCACTCGCTCACATGTACATGCACTTGTTTGTACCCTTACGCTTGCACACAATGATGTTTCCCCAAAGATATCACACATATACACAAACACACTCTTTTTTCAATGTTGCACACGCACTCACTGCAATGTATGCTCACTCAAACACACACAGGCAAAAAATACACATTCTTTAGCATACACACATGCTTACACCTTTGCCTACTCCTGTTTGCCCACACAGACACCTACACACAAAATTGCACACATCCTCGCTCTTGTACAGATACACCCATTAATATTCCTTTGACCTTTCACAAACACACACACATTCATGTGTGTTAGTTGCACACCATTTAGCTCTTTATCTTTTTTTCCGCACAGTCGTATTTTAAACATTCCACAAGTTAATTAGTTGTTGTCAAAATCATTCTCTGCTTCCTACCTCGTCTACTGGCATCTGTAACTAAGGTACAATTTTCATTGTGCATCTATATGATCATAAAATAAAATGTGTGCCCTAGAGATGCTAGTCGTAATGCACGCATCCGCTCGGGTTGCTCATTCCTTTCCATTTACAAATGAGAAATGGCTCAGTCGCGCGCCGCGTAGGGCGCTCCTCGAACACAGGTGTATCGTTATGAATGAATGTGCTCGTGCGCTGGATGGTGATGTTTTTGTTCTCGCAAAGCTAGACAAGGAAGAACACTACCAATGCCCAGCATTACACATGCAGTGCAATACCTTTTACATCAGGGGTGCCCTCCACACTTAATTTCCAACGTGAGCAGACGCTTGGACATGCAGTTAGAAATAACCAGTCTATTTCTTAAAAGACAAACTCGCACAAATGCCCCTCCCCAAACAGCCAGTGTGCCCTCCTCTATTTCAGCTAAGAAGTGGCACGTTGGAGTGATTGAATTTGCCTAGTCGCTACAAGTTTGTAGTCTTGGCTCCGTAATTGTTCGGTTCGTCCATTCATTCATACATACATCAATATGTTCCTTCATTCATTTATTGACTGTGGAGCATCAGCCTTAAAGCGACAGTGATCCTCCCACGAGACCGCACGTGGGTTTCTCATGTTTATACCACCTTGCTAACGAAATCGCACATCTAACCATAGACTAGCAATGTTATTCCAAAACGGAAGCTTACACACAATTATCTCATCAAAATCAGTTGGACATCCGGCTGCCAGCCCCCATTTCAAAATCGCAATCAAAGCGCCAGTTTTATAATTGTAGAATTCATGTCTATAACATATTTAGCAAAATAAACAACAATGGTGCATATTTAAAACGCAAGCTAACAAAAATCTCACTACCAATAAAAACAAATGGAAACATATGCTCATCTGCAATCTCTGTCTTTATAATTGCATTAAGGGTGCAATAGTTATGTGGCTAATAGAGGTCCCTTTACAACTCCACAGGGACACCTAGTAACAGCCTGTGGTACTGCACCCTTTATTGCTTCCTAGATTTTCTTTTATTACTTATGGTACTGCTGGGATATTTTTGGACAAAAAAAAAATCTAACAAACATTATAATTTGGAATGCCAATAGCTCAAACTTTCCCTAATGTGAGACCTATGGCATTGCATATGCTTTGGCATAGCCGATAGGTCTCGCCTTTGGGACCTTATAAGTGTTTAGCCATGCAACAGTTGACGGCGTTGCGCCAAGGATATTGTGCTGCAAAACTAAATACTTATAAGGTCCCAAAAGCGAGACCTATTGGCTATGCCAATGCTTATTGTAGTATTGCTGTTCAATTTTCCTATGGAAAAATGAATGGGGAAAACACGTTCCCCACACCCCACTCCCCCACCTTTTTCTCAGCCCCTGCTTGGCGTATCACCCCAACATTTCCCAGAAAGGAGCTGAGGTGGGTGAGACTTTTTTTCAAAAAGTTTGTGAAGATACATCAAACAGTCCAAAAGTTATAAGCAAACCAGAAAGTGAAGCAGGGAACTCTGGATAGTTCCCAAGTATTAGGTGGAGAAAAGCCAGTTTGGCACTGAATATCAGATCTTTAAATTGGATATTCAGTTATGACTATGTAGCTTATGTGACACTTTATATTTTTGTTGTTGTTGTTGCAAATTTGTAAATAGGTAGAGGATAAATTGTACATTGCTCCTCTTTCCAATAATGTGAGTTTGGGTATAGTTCATGAAGCAATGTATTATATGATTTTAAAAAGATTAATGCACTACTTTAGAAAACGCTCCTTAAAATATTGTGAATCTTTCTGATTGAATGATTGCTTTTAAAGCAAAATGAATTAATTTTGCTGATTGGAATTGGAACTCCTTGGGTTGCTTTTCTCATCTTTCACAGCAGCACTGCATACATATTTAGCTTGTGTGTGACATTGCCTTAGGGGACAGACTGTATGCAAACCAGGCTAGAATTGCTCCTTGGAGAGAAGTTTGGACTAACTTAGGCCCAATCTGCAAAAGGTCACAAGCAGCCCCAGGCGTTTTTCATCCTGCTTGGACATCATCAGTGCGCGGCAAGGAGCAAGGGCCCTATGTTTTAGAGAGAACACAGCGTGCAGAAGCACGTGAACCTTCGTCATAGCTTCCTGCAAAAAAAATTATAGCATCAAAACTCACTCGAAAATGTGAATGAAATGCTGAGGCCAACACGTCTCATCTATTGCTTGCATACCCTTAAAGCACAATCTATTTGTTTTCACTTTCCTGTACCACTGCTTTCATTTGCCTTTTTTCTCTGATGAGTTAGGCTTTATCTGATGCATGCAATGTTCCCCCATCTGATCCCTTAATAATCTCTCTGCTCTCTTCTTCCTTCCCTGATGTGGTCTGGCTGCCCACGATGATCCCTAAAGGACACATTTCGATATTTCCAATGCATCCTCTAAATCTGTGTAGTTTATGCTTACCACAAGATGCCCCCCGAACAATAAGTACCATTTATAGATTAACTGGCTGTGGGTTGGTTAAGCACTTTTATCTCGCCGAATAACTTCACGAAACAATCCGAAATGAATAATCAAGGGATTTGTTGTGCCGACACCTGCCGCATTAGTGCCCACAAGGTGTAGATCGAGAAATAAAGAGGGTGAAGGGAGTGAGAGATGGGGTACGTAGGAGAGCGCATGACCACAATTTAAAAAGGACAGTATGCAAAAAACTGCATGTTGGCAGAAAAACCTATAAGGAAGATATCCAGGGAGAGGGCCAGCCATAGCCTGGGACAGCACGGCTATTATGCGGTTGGAATGTTTCACATACTGAGGGCAGAATGTTCTAAATCAACCAGGAATAAGCAGAAAGCAATGACGGAGCAGGTGTCCTATTCCAGCCATCATTGCCCTTCTGCCACTGCAAAAGAGTTCTTATGTGTTATCAAAAAAGCGTTTTGCGATTAACAAATAGCTATTTTGGCCGAATTGCTATTTGATAATCACAAAATGCTATGTATGTAAGGAATCACCAAAGATTTAGTGATTCCTCAATATTTCCAAATAGCGATTCAGTGAATAGGTAATCGGTAGTAGGTAATACTACTCCATTTTTTAGGTTCATAGGGGCATATCAACAAGGCGGCAATAAAAAATGATCACCGCTTTTGCCGCCGTTTTCGGCCAAAAAGCGGCGATAATTTTATCGCTATATCAGCAAGGTCTTGCCTTAGCGCCCTTTCCCGTAACGCCCACCTTTGCATCTCTAATGAGATGCAAAGTGGGCGTTCCAGCTCAAAATAACTCTAGAAATGTCGCTAACCGACATTTCTCCAATTATCAAAGGGCACGCTAACAAGCATAGCGATAAGAAAAGTAGCACTAACCTCGGTTTTCGCTACTTTCCTTACGCCTGCTTTTAGTTTGACTTAGCCATGATATCCAATGGAAGGTGGATATCATGGCTGAGTCTGCCCTGCCCTATCAGCAAGCTATCGCCAAACGTTGTGCGATTATCGCTGTATTTCCAGCGATAATCGCGCAATTGGCAGCTTGCGCCTGGAATTTTATCGCTTTTGAGTTAAGCGTTGCTAATGGCACGCTATCTCAGCGATAAAATTCAGCGATAGCTGGCGATAATTATCCTAGCGCTAAGTGCGCATAGCGATAATTATCGACGGTTGTTACTGATATGCCCCCATAGTTGCAAATGATTTTGCCTTAGCTAATTTGCGATTACCTAAATGGTAATCATAAATTGGGTAATGCAGAGCCAAGGGTGCCTAGGGGCCTAAGACCCCTGAAGAACCCCCCCAAAACAATGTGCACATGTAAAGCGCACACAAGCCCTTAGGGCATGTGTGCGCTACATGGCACATTCAAAAATGCACTTTTGTGCATTTTTTTAAATTTGCACATGGTCACCATCGACTTGAAGTTGATGGTAATAGCATTTTCCTAAATGCATAGTTTACATTTAGAAAATGCTTGGTACATGTGCTAAGGGCATCGCAATTTGTGATTTCCTATTTGTAGTCGCAATTTTAGGTGATTACAATTTTTGCGATTTCCTAAAATTGCCACTACAAAGCCTTTCATGCATCATGAAAGTCTATTTTGCATTCGCTAAACACCCACATTTTGTGATTCTCACCATTGCGCATGCAATATTGTTTCATACATGTGGCCCCTGGACCTTAAAAACCACAATAACCCTCTGAGGCAGGCCCTAAAGCTATTAAAACATTTTGCTTTATGGGGTAGAATGTTCTAATTATAAAAAAAGGTTGTGCCCATTCCACAGTTGGTGTAATGCCCTACCCCGAAAGCTCTCAAAAGATTCACCTTCCCTTCTGTGACATCTGCACAGTCCATGAATATGAGTTTCTGCAGGGGCTCTACGCAACGATGAGCGCTGTCCTACCAGGAACAGAGGATTGTGGGCTGCGCAAATTTCACAGCAGAGCGGGCAGTGCCTCCGCAGCCCATACCTATTAGTCGACTCTGCCAAATATCTATTTATTTGAAAAGGCATTGAGAGAGAGATACAGGCCTTGCAGAGCCTCTCTTCTCCATGGCAGACGCTGCATAACTGACTGCGGGAGTCAAAGGAGTAGAGTAAGAAGTCTTTTCTCATGATCAAAGCCTGTTCCTCTCACAATTCCCTGCCAAAAACCACCCAAATCCTGAGGAGAGGTAGACAAGAGGCAGAGGTGTTGAATAAACCATGGCAATGTTGAAGATAGCAGACCTTTACAAGTGTTTCAACTTGATGCCACTTCACTGCTTTCAGGGGAGCGCTCAACATTCCAGTATTTTAATATGCCTCAAGAACTTCAACCATCACAATCCAGACCAAGACCCTATCTCTACTGTTCTTGTAGCATTCTAGTTAAATTTGCAGATTTGTTAGCTAAAACGTTTGTAAACCGCCAGGTAAGGAAACTCCCCTGCTTCTGTAACACAACACACCCTGTTAGGTATCTTGCAGTATCTTGCCTAGTCACACTCATATCTACACAGGCTAAGCATTAAACACAGTGCAAATCACACTTACTAAAGGCAACCTCAGCCAGATCTATAACATGAGGGGCTTTTCCCAGAATGACCAGCAAATTATCACTCTCTGTTGTATCTGGGGCCACATCACCACCTTTCCCACAACCCAGACCTGGCCCATGAAAAACTGCAATAGTCATTAGACTCCCCATTACATATGAAAACCCTAAGCCCTCAACATCTTCTTCAATCATTGTTTTGCTTCTTACACTGCCCCATGCAGGTGCTCTTTCTTCTACTGACCACCTAGACCTCCCAGCAGCCACTAATCCTCACTCGCAATCCAGGCCCCTCTTACTCATTCTCTGTCCAGGCCCTGGAGAGTCCCTGCCACTTCACTCCCCGTTCAACGATTGAAAGCCAAAGCCACTTCATGAGAGCCTTTGCAGAGACCCTGTCACCTTCATTATAGCATTTGTGGGGCTTCTCTACCCTCACTTCCTTCTCTATTCAGTCAGTGGAGAGCCCTTACTTCCTTCAGTCACCATCCAGCCCCTTTGGAGCTCCCACCTCTTTGCTGACACTACAGCTTCTTGCCACTAACTCTTCATTCTACAGCACCATGTACAGCATTCGCAGATAGACCGGCCGATGCAGAGAGTTGTCAGTAAAGTGAGTCATCTCCCCTCTTGCTTCATGGTATCCTTAAGTTACAGGGTGCTCGAGATGGTGGCTCTGCAGCTGTGCTCTTCTTTGCTCTGACTGTTAGCATAAGCTCGACTGATGTCGTCCAGGCTCTTCCTGTCTTGCAGTCATCCTAAGCTCCCAAGTTCCACAGAGGGTCTCTGTTCAGTTCAAGCCTCAGGGTCTGCTGGTGCTGCTCCTGCTCTTGCTCCTGCTGCAGACGTGCACCCGATCGATGAGATGCTGTGGGGCTCAAAGTGTCCACTGGGGCTCTTTGCTGCACTCTATGCACATAGTTCAGGGCGCCTCACCATGGTTCAGGGTGGCAGAGATATGCTCCTGCAGTGCACTACGCATGTGTAGTCCTTCATCTTCTCTTTCAGCATGATCTACCAGGAGACAGGGATGAAAAATGATCATGGGAACTTTATTGCACACTTCCCTTCAGGATCAGCCAGTGTGGCGAGTACCGGTCTCAGGAATCCTTCACCCCATGACTGCTTCCTCAGGCACATCGTCCAGGTATCCCCAATCTTACTGTTGTTTCACAAACATCTGAGCAAAGGGAAATGGTGGAGCAGTCAATATGGATCTGTCAGAGCTTACCAAGGGAATTTCTGAGCTCACTGTTTGCAGGTATTGATTGACAAGGTTCCTGTACTCCCCCTGCACACCATAAATGCAAGCATGGCCCTGGGAAGCATTTCTCTGACTACCCTGTGGTGACCTCAGGCCCTAACATACCAGGGCATTTATGAGCTGGCAGGAGGTCCCACTCTTTCAGGGGAATCTGCTGCAGAACTGAAAATGTTTGGGAAACTTTTCCCTCTGACATCGCCATGACATTCCTCTAGATATAGCAATGGTTATCTTGGATTAGAGAATCACCTTAATTACCCATTACTATGAGGTGTTCTAGCCTTCTGTGATCCAATCACCATTGATGATATCATCATGTGAATCCTAATCTGACTTGCCACTGGTGCAAGTTACCCCTTCCTAGTGTCTTCTCCTTCTTTAGTAGCACATAACAAGTCTGAAGACTATATAACCAAAGAAAACAAGAATGAAAATGCACTTCTTCAATTTCAGTATGGCACTTCACTGAGATTGGAATGCAATGGGGGTTCACCATAAAAGACTAACACCACTATTGGTCAATAAAAAGGTTTTTTGATTTTCTGTCATAAAGAGGAAGATCAAGTAGGGTGAAGCCAAAGCCTGTGGCTCTATAATCCATTTTTATCTTCTGTTACTTGAGCTCTATTGAATAGGAAACAGTGTTTACAACGCTGTTGTTACCACACAGGTAGGTAACAGGTAGGTAACAACGCGGTCGTTGCAACGACCGCGTTGTTACCACGTGTGGCTTTACATCGCAAGTCGTTTCTACGACTTGCGCTAGGTGGCGTGCAACACCAGGTAATGTGTTGGATTGTAAATCCAACACATTCCCTGCTGTTGCGCTAACTGGAGTAGGAATAGTAATTTATACTAGTCCTAAGTCCAGCGTGCCATCTAGCGCAAGTCGTAGAAATGACTTGCTATGTAAAGCCACACGTGGTAACAACGCGGTTGTTGTAATGACCGCGTTGTAACCTACCGTGTGATAATAGCACACGTAGAAACATCATAAATTCCTATTGAACAGCTAAAGTGTTTCTAGCCAGGCTTAAAATTGATAGTTCAATTTGACCTATATAATTAAACATAGAGGTCATGGAAATATTGGAAGAGGTCTGTAATTATAGGAGCTTTATATACAAATGCAAAATCAATGTCTGCACTCAGGTTTCTTTGACATTCTGAACAAGAAGAGTCCTTGGACATTTTATGCATGTTAGCGGTATCCACAAACCAGGGCAAACTGCAGTGGAGTACTGTTCAGGGTCCAAGACAGGCATAAAGTCAATGGGAGATAAGAGTGAGAAGAAAGGTAGCTGGTTTGTGAAGTAATACATTGTTATGTACTTTTCTTTAAAGAGGTGCACCTTCAACTCTTTACTGAATTGAAAAAGCGTTGGGTTGGTTCTGATGAATATGAGGATGTTATTCAAGGTCCCGAGAGCATAGACAGAAAACTCCTGCTGACTTTTTTTCTTTTTAGCACTTCTTAGTCAGCAACCTGTTGGTGTGCTCCTTGTTGTAAGTGTGTGCTCAGAACCACCATTGTATGTCTGCAACATAAGTAGGGCTGATGGTCGTAATGACTTTGTAAGTGATGCAGCTGGTTTTGAAGCTAGTGATGAAATTCCATCAGGATGGGGTTTATGTGATGATGTTTCTTCAAGCCCTGGATGATATGTGGTGCAGCATGAAGGATTGGGTGCCATTGTACTGTCTGGTATGCCATGAAGCAGGGTGTTACCACCCTTCATGTATGAGAGTACAAGGGCTTGCACATCAATTTTGAAGTCACTTCCTAGAATAAATGTTTTCTCTTTATTTACAAGAGAGAGCTGGTACAAAGGCTGTATGTTTTGGTAATGTGCTCCTTCAGTGTGAGGTTGGTGTCCAGGGAGAATCCAAATACCTTGGTATTCAGGGAAAGCTGGGGTTCAAAGCCATCATGGTTTATGTAATTGAGACACATTTGTACTGTTTCTTGTCTGTTGTACATATTTGGGTTGAGCTTCAGATAGGCATTGGACATCCAGGTCTGGATGATGTGCAGGCAGTCTTTGAGGCATTGGATGTATGAAGCAGAGGAGACTTTCACATAGAGTTGTGTATCATCGGTTCTTGCTACTGTTATCTGTGAGTAGAGCACAAAGAGGCTCCATGAAGTTGACAGAGGATGGTTTGAAACCCTTATGGACTCCACAGATGATATGGATCTTTTAGGGCCTGGGGGTGAGAAGGTAAGAGAAGAACTAGTAATAGAACATTGCCAGTGAATCCCATGTGAGACTTCAGGGTGCGAATGAGAGTGGAATGGGTAACTGTGTCAAAGGCAGCTGAGAGGTCCTGCAATATCAGTAGGCAGGTGTCATCTTCACCTGTGGTTAGGGGGGCATTGTCTACAATGTGTAAGGTATCGGTCTCCATGCTGTAGCATGATCTGAAGACAGACTGATCATCGTGCAGGTGATGGTTGGTATTAATGTGATCTTGGAGCTGACCATAGACAGCTTTTATAGTGATCCTGCTAAATGAATGATAGGTGAGAGATGGGATGCTGGTTTGGCAAGATCATCAGGGTTTAGTTCACATTTCTTTAGAAGTGGGTGCATCTTGAGAGCTTCTTGGAAGATTTCATGAATGATGGAGGCATTGCCAATGTTGAGTAGAAGTGAAAGAGCACCTCCAGAGAGAGCTATGATGAAGGATGAGAGTAGGACATCATCTTCCTTGAGTATGTTGGGGAGATTGGCCAGAGATAGGGCTATGAAAGGGTGGGCATAAAAGATAAAGCAGGCTTGGTGTTGTCGATAGGCTGTTGAAGCTTCTTTTTTTCACTGGTGAAGAGGTTGACAGGACTGTACCGTCTGTGGAGTGAGGAATTTTTGGATCTGGCAGGGGGTTAATGAAGCTAGTCGAAAGATAATTATCTTTCAAGCATTGACAAAATATTACCATATCACATATATTCTAACTGTTTCAGACACTCCCTTGTCATTTAAAAGCATGTCTAGCCTCATTCTGAGTGCCTGGCAAATCTTGATACAAGTGCAAGTTCATGTTGTAGTGGAGTCAAGATTCTGACCAGTGTAGTAATTGCACATCCCACAGGTGTTTGTCTGCACTTTTTGCACCAAACTTTCTGCAAACTCTTGGTGCAAACAGCATTAATTCAAAGTTAGCACACCTCCAAATAAATGAAAACACGTACTGTCAGTGTGTTATCTCCCTGCATTATTTAAAAATCACACTGCCTGCACCCAATCCTAGTTAGAAAACTCATCATAAAAGGTATAGCAAGAGCTTTTTGCAGATTCGAAGTATTCTTCTGCACATTAGCTATGTCTGTATTAGCAAAGCCTGACTCAAGCTTCTCATACTAAAAATATACATAAGCTTCACAGGCCAGCCTGCCAGGTCAGAGGAGGCCCACCTCGGCGAAGAACCAGCCAACATGTCTAGAAATACCTTCTTGCTTGACTGAGGTCTGTCTGAGATGCTGTGGTGGAATGTTGAATGCCAAGTGGCGCACCATGTTTTTTAGCCCAATAGTATTCTCATTGACTTTTCAGTTACAAATCCTTCCCCCTCAAGGCTGGAAAAAGGTAGTGTTACTGGAAAACAACGTAATATTAGCACTGACGCACGGATAGTTTTCCCCCTATGATCCGGTCATTTGTTTGTTTTCCCTGCCCAGCTCAGAAGTACCTGATATGGCCGACAATGGCAAGGAGAATTGGTGACAATGGCCCTGCCCTAAATTGGTGTGGGACACTGTAACCCGGCAGTGTAATGGCTGGTGGGCTGCTGGGTCAAGGACTTTCAGTTGAAGCTCTACCGTTGGTCACTCGGTGGGTCTCCCATCTCAAAATGACTAGGACTGCAAGTTGACTGAAGGATAGCAATTTATAGCAGTGATCCCATTCTGCTGAACTATACATTACCACCTTAATTATTTTCCTTGATCATTTTTTTTACTGTTGTAGACATTCATGGGCCCCTAGAACTAATTTGAAGATTAACACTATTATTTTCCCTTCTTTTTCATTTTAATGGCTTCTTGTTAGTACATTCTTGCATTTTGTAGAAGGCCTATTTTGTTTTTTACCTCCGTCATGTTTAGGACTGTGCATGTTGTTTTCTACATGGATGCTCCAGTACTTCTTGCAGGGTTAAGCCTTAAGCTGGGCCTTAGTACCTAAAAAAGCACCAATTATGGACTGGAGATCTTCTGACTTACCCATTTGTGAATGTTGTGTTTGTGTGTTTTTTGGAAGCTTGGGGATAGCACCTAAAAGGCAGTATTTATTCATCCATGTAACTTTTGCTACTAATTCGCTTTATTTTTGTTATTTTAGAGCACTTCTTTGAGCTAATGCACAAATTAGTCTGTTTGCAGTGCAGTTTTCTATTTTGCTGCAGCTAGTTGCAGTATGAGGAATCCTGAAAGTCCTCACACCACACAGGGTTTTGTCTCAAAACTTCACAATCCACTTCCTTCATGAAAACTAAGAAGGCAGGAATTGGGTTGTGACTCTTTGTGAAATATAGTGACTACTTGGACTGAGGCTTTAATGGGGAAGTAGACCTTCTTTACAGCTTTCACAGTATACCTGCTTTGCGATCCCTTATGCATAAAGGGCAGGGGTCTCACTGGAAAAAATTCTGATACTTCGGGCCTGATCACAAGTGTCCCATTATCAATTCCTGCCCAAACAACGTTTTGCACAAGGACCGCAATTGCAAGTGGGACAAAGTGTATTGCACCCAGTAATTAACAAGTGCAATGGAGGTTGAAGTCTTTAACACATTTCAGCACATCAAACCTGCTAGAATTCAAAAATAGGAAAAGGGCTGCTATTTTCTGGAACATGGCGGATTTTGGTGAAGTAAGTGCCAAAATCTGAATGCTATTTCACAAAAGTCGTCATAGGTGATATACTAAATATATAGTAGCAACCAGAGGGTTGAGGCAGAAGCAGTCCGCACCTGTTAATACAATTATGGGAAGTAAATACTGGTGCAAAAAACCAAGGAGTACACCCCTCTTTACTCCAAAATTGGAAAAAGCTCCAAACCAACATAAAACACAAAATAGTTCCGCACTCAACAATAAAGTATGAAGAATGCAAATGGAGGACAGTCCTTGTATGCACATCGAAGAACTTCCAATTCAATGTTGTTACTTTTTTCAAAAAGATCTTTGTTGGAGTTTTTTTTATCATATAAAGACAAGTTGGTCAGATAAAATCCAGTAGCCAATTGGATTTTATTGGCCTACTCACAGTCAAGGCCCAATGTGAATGCATCATAAGGGAGTGCTTCCGGTGATCTGTGAGGTCACGCAGAGTTTAAGCTGTCAAAGGTTGACAGGTAACACTTACAAATGGTACCAGTCCTTTGCCGGCACTACCCATGTCAGGCTTTTCAGGCTTTGGAAACGCAAATACCATTGCAAAATAATTGCAAAACCTATGTGCATGTAATTGCGAAACACAGGGGTAAGGGAAACCCCTGGCCATCTCCTTTCCCTTACAACTGGTAATGGTTCACAATGTGACTCTTAAAAGTCCTTCCAAATCACAACGCACTTTTGCTCATTGCGAATTGTGACTTTGAATTTTTGTAACTACTATGAGGTACCGAGGAAGTCCTATATTAGCCCGATTTTAAAAAAGGCAAATTTTAAATAAGTGCGTCCTGCTTTTACTTTTTTATTAATGCTTTCAGGGAGCAGGGTACTGCATGTTCTTAGTTTTTTTTAATGCCTGCAGCCAGGCTTAGATCGAGCTGCGTCTAATTACTGTCGGTGGATCAGGTATGGACTAGGCCTGGGCGGTAAATTTGGTTCCGTTCGCGGAATTTGCGATATTTTGACATTTTCTCATTCCGCGGAGAGTGAGAAAATGTCAAAACTTTCGCAACCTGCTGCGAAACAGAAGTATTTTTCTTGTTCGCGCTTTAAAAATGCATTCTCGCGCACGCGATCGCGACTTACTGGGGCCCTGAGTTCGCTGACGAGTTTTCCTATCCGTTCGCGCGTGCCACAAGATGTTGGATTGTTGGTAGCCGGTCGCGCTATCCCGCGAGAGTTTGCGGTCGCGAACACGTCATTGCGATCGCGAACAGGAAATAAGCATCGCGAGCAAGATGGCCGTGCCCTTTAGCGACCGCATGGGCATGTTGGAGATATATTTCCCCGCGAGCATGCAAAAACACATCGCGAATGGGCGGGAAAAGCAATCTCTGCATCTTCACGAAAGTTTCGCATACTCGCGGAGATTTTGTGCAATTTCGCGATAATTTGCGAAAGTCAATTTTGCAAATTCCGCCCACCCTTAGTATGGACGCGAGGCTACATCGGTATCTGTTTATTTCGTATTTTATTCATTTATATTTTATTGATGAAGTGTAACCGATGGAAGATGAAACATAGGAATGGTGTATTTCGGATACCTGCATTCTTGACTTTTATGTTTTTTTACAAAGCCGAATAGAGTTTTGTTGTTATCGTTGTTGGTGACTTTGAATTTGCACTGGCTTTGCAAATGCAACGTATTTTGTCAGCCCTTTGTATCTTAAAAGTGACTGCAGCCTGGCTTGCTTGTACGACTGGTGCACAGCATATAACATCTCACCGAAGGTTTCCCTGGAAGGACAGACTAATAAGCAGAGGGGTGGGTACCAGCGGCCAGCAGCGGCCAGCGCATCATCCATTTTCATCACTCCCGCTCTGTCATGTTGCCCTTCTTTGCAGTTTTGTGAAACCACCGTTTCCCTTTTGAAGCGGTAAATCACAAATGAGGATTAATTAAGTGTTTTTCGAATTTAACTATGTACAAATAAACCTCAGCGCTGATTACATTCTTTGCTGTTGATGTCAAAACAAAAGCAACGTTTTCTGTCCAGTCGCAAAGATAATGTGCCGAGATCAGCCCCTTCCCAATTAATGTTGAACTGAGCACGGAAGAGCAGTTTCTTTCAATTCCATCTGCTTAGATCAGGCTTTCACTTTGGAAGCTCATCAGACATTTTCATATCAGCTGGTTTTGTCTGAAAGGTCTGCTTCTGACATTTTAATAAATTGAATCACGGTTGGCGTTGGGGAGGGGAGTGGTGAATATTTTACTTGCAAACCCTGTGCGTGACACACTCGTTTATTACTGTTTCTAGCGTCACCTGACTACTTTTTAATTCTGATAAAGCACTGTCAGATGTGTACAGGCAAGAGAAAAGAGGAAAATATACTCAGCAATAATTAGTTGGCAAGGGGAAGGGGAAAAGGGACCCCCAGGCACCTCTACAACAGAATGTGAAGGCTTTTCGGAATTCGATACTTGTGTGAGCCGAGCAGATTAGAAGAAATAAAATATGCAGAGAGTGGTACTCTGAAGCATATTGTTCTATTGTTCATCTTTTGTGCCATCGCTTATCCATGGATCAAAGTAACCCCTGACCGTAGGTTATGCGCACATTGCACGTTTGTAAGATCTGTGACTCTGTAGTGGGAAAGCTGCAGGCTGAGAGCCTACAATGTCCTTTTTTCATTTTAATGTGGTATGTCTCCCATGGATCAACAGAGCCCTTTTAATGACCATATGTGGTGGCTGATGAAGGCATACTTAAGAACCAGTGGGTGATTGTTGTCTGAGTTCCACCCTGCTCATGTGAGCCTGTGAGCAGCAGTCTGCTGCAGGGAGAACATGTTTTTGTTTTTGCAGTCTTCCTACAGACAGCCACATAGAGACAGCACGTGACTAGAGAGCTTCCTTGTTCCCTGGTCTCTATTGGCTCCCTCCCTCTTCTGCATCTGTCTGTCATTTGGAGTAGCCTTTCCACTACTGATGTCACTACTGATGTCATGGAACAACTTGTTTTTCGTTACTTGTTTAGCATTCCCTGGAATGCAGGTATTGGAGTTCAAAGAGTGGTCTTTACTTTGCTCCCCGATTGCAATGACATTTCAGAGCAGCAATGACGCTACTGCTGCCTCCACCCTAGAATGCTCTCCCGTTATTATAGGCTCTGTCTCATAGGCCGTATGCTCAGACGTGAGTCCCTTGCTCTCTTTGCCACTGGATTCAAGCAAGCCTGGCTGAAGACGGCTGAAATGCCAGAAACCGGTCCTAGGAAGCTTGTTTCCGGTCCAGGGAAGGCATGGCTTGGCAGTTCGGGCTGGACTGTTCCCATGAGGCACAGGGTCAGACTGATTTGCATATGGCCATGTCTGAACTGGGGTGGCAGAGTGGGCTAAAGAACGGTGATGGATCAAACCCAGATCTGTTGACTGGGTGTGAGTGTTTGATTGGTTCAGATGCTCCGTCCATCACCACCCCCTTTTGTACCGCTTTCCACTACTGATGTCACTACTGATGTCATGGAACAACTTGTTTTTCGTTACTTGTTTAGCATTCCCTGGAATGCAGGTATTGGAGTTCAAAGAGTGGTCTTTACTTCGCTCCCTGATTGCAATGACATTTCAGAGCAGCAATGACGCTACTGCTGCCTCCACCCTAGAATGTTCTCCCGTTATTATGGGTTCTGTCTCATGGGCCTTACATTTCTTCACAGACTCTACCTCAAGCCCTTTCAACTCCACTGAATGGGCCTTGCAGAGAATGATAAATGCACACGATGTGGGAAGGAGAAGTCTGGTTTCGTGCACTTGCCTTGGCGGTGCCCAAATATGGCAGAATAAACGGATCAGGTATTGGGGGCGATAAAGGATATCACGGCTGCAGCGCTTCCACGATTGCATGTTGTGGCCATTCTTAGATACGTGAAAGATGCCTCCACCAGTATTCATTAGCTCACTGCAATGCTGCTTCTACTAGAAAGGCAGTGGGTGGCGTGCCCTTGGGGCGGGCTACAGTGCCCACTTTTCGTAGCTGGCTACGAGATGTCACCTTCTGCCAAGAACAATTGTCGGAATACTGGAATACGACCAGTGCCTATAGATATTTGGGCGCCTTTTGAGATATATGTGGCAGCTAGGCCTCATCCTTAAGCAGAGGAATGATGTACCTGGCTAATATCGAAATGAGGCTCTTCGCCTCGATACAATGCACTGTTGGGTTGTTGCTACCGCACCCTTCTTGCTGAGCCCATACCAATTGCAGAGGCTCATTCTACCCCCGCAGAACTCTGGACCTATATGGATCCTAGCACCTGAGACTCAACCTACACACCCATGCCTGCAACCAAAATGTGGACTTGAGGTTTGTATGTTTTGTTGTACAATGTACTGAAAATACCAATAAAAAAAATATATACTTTGCTCACTGATTCACCCTGTCTCCCCCCTCTGATTTTATGCTCCCACGCACTTCACCAGGCATTTGAGATGCCCCTGTCTCTTCACTCCACCCCCCTGATGCTCCTTCGTGGTGCACCATGCACTAGATGGTGGTCTTGGTGATATCTTGGATGATGACACACTGCACTAGCCAGTGCGGCCTCTCCCTATGGTGGTAGCTCTGTCAGCTTTTGAACAACACCAGCATGGCAAAGACAATAGCAGCAACTGGCAATGTTAAAAGTATTGAAATAAGGAAAACATTGTTTTCTATACTTGCAAGATAGCTGTCGTGATGCATGAAGCACGTGTGTTGTATTGTCACAGAATGCACGAAAACACATGCACGTTGTGTCACACTACATGGCGCCCATCTTGAAAGTATAGAAAACAATGTTTACATACATTGGTTCCTATACTATTGATATCGCTTGTCGGCCATCGGCAAAGCCAATCATGTAGCTTGCTGACCAATGCCATTAACAACACTCTTCGCTTCTTTTTTGTTTGATCCCTGGCTTGTAACAGGAGCCAGAAGTGAGAGGGAACCCCTATGGGCTAAGCCACTCTTTTCATCTCCATAATGTCTTTCCGTGCGTTTGTGCTGCAAACTGCTCATGTTCTGCACAGCTTTCCACTTAGTGTTGGAAAGCCGCACTCATTGCCGGTAAACCCTAACAAATGATGGGAATGATATCGGTGTTGTGCTGCCAATCAAGCGTGGTTGGCCTTCTTACTGCTTCCATTGTAATTTGGCAGCAGTAGAGTTCAGCAGATGCATGTCTGTGAGACTGCTCACAGGCAGGAAGAATGTCTCCAGAGCTGCCAGTCTCTGCTGAGCCGTTTTTCTCATGTGGGGGAGTGTGAAATGGGGGTGGGTTGGTAAGAGATGTAGCCAAACACAGCATGTTATGGTGCAAGGATGTGGGTGTTGTGGTATCTCTACCATCCTATAATAAGGTACTACAGTTGACTATCTAATTTTCCTAATACAGTTCCTTCCTGATGTTAATAGAAATACAAATAAAAAACACAGGCCCCTGTGAAGCGTTTGCCAGGGAGAGCACTTCTATAAATTGATTTGAGGAAACAGCTGTCTATTCTATTTTGTTCTATTCTATTCTATGAGCATTTATATAGTATGTAGCTACCCGTAGGCATCCCAGCACGGAGAGTGCATCCTAGAGAATAAAATATATACACTAAAACCCTCTACTGAAAAAGCCACATTTTCAATTGTTTCTGAAGGGAAAATTATTTCTCCTCAGATCAAAGTGCGAGGGAAAGTCTGTATACCAGCTTAGCCACATTATAAGAAAAAGTCCACCCTCCGTATTTTGCTTTTTTTATAAGAGGGAATCTTGTCAGATACGCATTTGAGGAACGCAGTGTTCTCCCTGGCACATAGAGAGATATCAGTGGCTGAGAGATCAATGGTCCTCTGTCTGTGGGCGATACACAGGGAACGAGTTAAGGAGGCGTAGTGATTTCCGGGCAGATTGGTGTCTTGGAATGTTATGTAGTAGTCAAGCAGCGGCATTCTGCACAACCTGCAGCTTTTGATGGTAACTTTAGGTGCTCCTAAATACAGTGAATTGCTATAGTCCAGGAGAGAAAGACAACCAGTCTTTTTGAAATTTCAAGACGAAGGGGAAGCATCTTGCACAGCATCCTCAGCATGCCATATCATATGGCCGCAAGTTTACCAGCTTGGCAATCAAAGCTTAAAGAATTATCCACCCACATTCGGAGGCTTTTTTATCAACAATTCTGGTGTCGGAGGTGAACCCAAGTTACTTGGCCAACCCAGATTTAAGGGGGACACAAGATTATTGCCCAGAAACATAAGCCCTGTTTTATCTCCATTTACTTTGAGACAAGACCTCTTCATCCATTCCGCAACACTCTCTAGGTAGGAGCCTAATGACAATGAGATGAGCTGAGCGTCTGGGTTAGGGGAAAAATCAGTTGTGTATCATCCGCGTAGGATATTAGTGAGATCCCAAATGGGAGGACAATGTTAGCAAGAGGTCTCATATAAAGATTAAAAAGAGTAGGGCTCAAAGAGGAGCCCTGGGGAACTCCACATTTAAGAAGAAGACTATATGAAGTTCAGTACCCCTAATTACTCCAGAACCTCTCAGGCCAAGCAGCCCTTTGACTTGTTCAACCTCCACCACGAGAGAGGTCTCAGTGTCGTGCTGTTGTTGGAATCCAGTCTGTGTAGCATGTAAGCAGCCGCGGCCCGTGGAGGGTGATCCGTGGGGCAGAGAGGCGGGGCGGGGGAGGGGCATTTTGCGATGCAACGCGCGTTACGAAATTCGTTTTATTTATTTAATTGTTTACTTACCTCCAATTATCCATATTCCGGATTTTAGTACCCCCCACCCTGCCCCTCCCCTGCCCCGCCTCTCTGCCCCACGGAACTTCCTCCACGGGCCGCGGCTGCATGTAAGATGTCATATTTTTCTTGGAATTCCAATAACACAGAGTTGGTGTGCCTCTCAAGAATTTTGCTTAACCCAGGTAGAAGGAATATAGGGTGGAATATAGGAATATAGGGTGGTATAAACCACTTGGATCCAAGTTAGGTTTTTTCCGAAGTGCTTTGACAATCGAGTGTTTCCATGCCGTTAGAACAGTGCTCGAGGACAGGGACAAATTGATAATTTCAAGTAAAGTGGAGCCAATTCCCTCTCCCCCCTGAGCTAGAATGCGTGGATGGGCCGAATCCTCGGGAAAACCAGACTTGATTTTACTTCAAATATCCGAGGGGCTGTCTGGTGTCAAGGGTGGGACGATTGTAAGTTTTATTGGATTAGTTAGGGGTGCATGGTCATTAGAACTCCCAGTATCGGCCTGGGAGACCGATTTAAACATGTAGTAGATGATCTGGATTTCCCTATGGAAAAAATAGGCCAAATCACTACACTGAACTGGTGTGATCTCCAAAAAGGAGGCAGAAGATGCTGGCTCTACAAGGGTCATCACCACGTGAAACATTTTGCAAGAAGAATTAGAAGCAGCATTTATTTTCTTCTTATAGTATGCCGCTTGAACCTTTTTAATTTCCTATATTCGATTTGCCAAAAAGCCAAAAGAATTTGAAGAAAAGATTATGGAAGGAACTCCAAAGTCCTTTCCATAATCTTTTCTTCAGATTCTTTTGGCTTTTTTGCAAATTTTAGTAGCTCGGGGGAATACAAAGAGGCGGATTTCATTTTAGCGCTTCTGATCTGTTTTTTATTTTTGCCTTGGTGCACCGTTTAGTGTTAGTACCATATTACTGAAAAAGGCTAACAATTGCCTTTATTTATGTGTAGGTAGAATGCTTCAGAAAGGACCGTAATGTGCCTTGAGGACTGCTGGAAACCATTACTCTCTCCCACGTGCTGAACGTGAACTTGTAGTAGGGCCAAAAATGAAGCCAGATAATGTAATGTTTTCTTAAGTTTTGAGGATCTGAGCAAATTCATTTTTCATTATAATTAGGCTCATATAGTTCAACAGAATCTTATTTCTGCAATCGTTAATATGCAAGCCGAAAAACGTACATAATGAATTTAACCCATACTTTACATATTAACACCATGTATACCTCTTCAATTGTGAACCTAGCAGACCTACATCTATTGATTGATTACATATAACAGAATTGTTTGACTTTAAGGGAGCATTGCATAGGCCTCAGACAATTAAAATCATTATCTGTGGCCTGCTCCAGCCTACAAGACCTCTGTGTATTTGGCAGATTTTCTTGCAAAATGTGTTTCTATTCAATTGTTGCTGCCAAGCTATCAATTGAGTTAGTTATAAAACCTGAATAAAATATGGAGAACACATATGTTTGAAAATCATGCAAGAGTTACACCAAATATGGTGTCATTTAATCTTACGAATAGCTACAGAAAATAAACATACGCGAGCACAATAATGACATAAATACTGATGTAGTCCAACTGAATAAATACACATCTGTTGCAATAAGAGAATATTGCATTTGTGCAAATGAGGAGACATCTGTTTGTAACACGTTGCTTTTGTACTGTAGGGAGTGGAGCAAATAGTATTTGCATCAAGACAAAACATGGACCAAGCAGTGTCAACGGTATATTCGCCCTGTCTATATACTGGGATAAAAACCGAAGATGCAAGTTTATCAACATTTCAAATTTGAAAGAGGTGACTAGATTTAATGCAAACTCAGATACGTCAATATTTATTAAACATGTTACATATGTAGCAAAATTATATCGACATAAGTTTTCACTATTTCTTTAAATTATGGTTGGTTATTCGTGGGACAGGATTTCTTCACGAAATCACTGCACATATTAATTTGATTTATAAGCAAAAAGTGATTTACTTATATTTAGCATAAGCTACACAAGCTGTTTACATTATTTTTTTCAAATAATACAAACATTTGTAAGAATGAATACATTTGCAAAATGGACTGCAGCAACGTTTATGAGCCATTTCAGAAGGTTCACAATCTGTGTGTCATCTTTAACTGTTATACATCATATGAATCCAGTCACCAAATACGCAGTCCCGACTTATATTTATTCCTGGGTATCGTTAACAAATACCTCAAAACACTATTTTACCAATACACTTAGGGGGATATTCTCAAGAACGTGTGATAATTATCGCAAAATTAGCTTTAACGCAACTTTTCACATCGCAGTCTATCGCGGGAAAAAAACTTTTTTTTGGTTTTTTTTGCTCTGTGCCACTGTTATCCCCTCTTCTGTGCCCCATTTTGCTTCTGTACCATTCGTTCTCCCTGCCGCTGTGCCCCCTGCGGCCCCGCCCCCTGCCCACTCGCTGCTCCCGCCTCCCGCCTCCCAGCTGCTCCTCCCTCCCACCTCCCCATATATGCCGGACGTTGCGCGGTGAGGAGAGCGACCCCTGACCCTCCTGGTAGGTCGCTCCCCCTCCACGCAGCTCCACCTGTGTGCCCCTGCTGCCGCTGCTAAGGACTCACTGGTAAGTGTGCCCATCCTCCGTTCTCTTTGCTTTCTGTGCCACTCGTTTTCCCCCCTCCTTTGGGACCCGTTTTTTGTTCTGTGCCACTGTTTTCCCCTCCTTTGTGCCCCATTTTGATTCTGTACCACTCGTTCTCCTCGCTGTCCCTGATACCCTTGTCAGACTGCAGTACACATAGAAACACCAAGTAGGCCCCCGTCCACTATGTGCACAAAGGGGCCCCCCTCCCTATCACCAATCTCACAACCTACCCATGCACATGTGCTGAATCCAGCAAATCAGCTCTGTGAGCCACACTGACAATGCAAGTGACACTACATGACCAATAGCATGGCTGCAGTCAAAATACATGGCATGGTGCACGACACGACACTGAGGTGGCCCAGTGTGGATCACATCCTCAAAGTAGCAGGTCACACTCTGACACATCCACGTGCCCATACAACCCCTGACATCAACAACACATCTGCAGACAAACAATGCACAAGAGTACAAAAACTGTCCAAGAGCACAAATGACCCAAGTTGCCAACATCTCAGCACCGTAAAAGCACACAAGTCAAAGGCACACCGCCTCAAAGGGATAAGGGGCTGCTAAATCAGAGCTGCAGGGGTGACTCTCCCACAATGCAGCACACACACACAGCAATCACAGCACATCAACATTGACGACAATGTGGTACAAAGTGCAACACTTTCACTATAGGACAGAGGACACAACTGGTGCCGCTTGTGCGTAGAATCTGGCCAATCACATCTGGCATAGCAGGAAACTGTGAGATGATAATGTACAAGTACAACCTTACATCCATTATGTAGTCGAAATGTCCACTGTCTCCCATCAAATAGCCAGCTCCTCCACAACAATCACAATGTACATTGTCATGCTGTCTGTCTGTAAACAGGTACAATGTGTCAACATACATGGAACACATTGTTAACCTGCATCTCCCTATTACTTTGCAGATGGACAATCAACACCTCCTGCGGAGTAGACCAGACATCTCTTCAGTGATGATGAAGAGGACCCACTGGCCATCTGCTCCAACACCCTCCAATGGCTCGTGGACAGCCTCCGCACCCCACCTCCAGAAGCAGGGCAGCACAGCTGCATCAAGGTGACCCCACCCCCTGCACAGACCACACAGCAGGAAGCACCCACCACCACGGCTGGCTCCCACCACCTCACGCAAAGACACATTGCATTCCAACGCCGTGTGTTAGACTGCCAGAAGGAGCTGGCTGAACTTGTGCGGTGGGTTTCGACCTCATGGCAGCCAAACTAGATGCCATACATGGGTGTATAAGTCCCATCAGGAACCACATACAGTCCCTAACGGACACCCACAGTCCGTTCCATGCTATACAACAATCCTTGGCTGACCTTGCTGGAGCCATTAATCAGATGCAAGAACTGTCTAGTCAGGTAGGCTCCAGCGATGACAGCACAGAGTTGGCACAACTGCGGAGGACTAGGGAGAACATAGAGCGGATGTAGGCTGGAAGGATGGCTGCCACGGCTGAACACCAGCGAGATGTAGCTGGGATCTTCCATGCCCTGCAGATCCTCATCTTGCCATTGCTGCCACAGAGCCTGTCCCAGATGACTGCTGCAGGAACTTCAACACACACATCTCCACCCCCTGATGTGTTTGTGGCACACAGTGATGCAGCCATACCACCTCCGCCCCCTGATGTGTCAGTGGCACACAGTGATGCAGCCATAACACGTCCGTCCCCTGATGTGTCAGTGGCACACAGTGATGCAGCCATAACACCACCACACATGCCTGACACAGAAGACATATCAGAGGACTAAGATGTGGATGGTAATGACTCTGTGTGCAAAAGGAGGTTGTAGCATTCATTCCCGCCATATGGCCTGTTCCTGCTTGGTTCAGCCCTCTGCCTCATGGCCTAGAACAACACCTTCCACTGTCCCTCGAAACACACTGCGACATTCACCTGGACCCCGACATGGACTGCCATATTTGTTCTTGTTACTAATGACACAGCAATCAGGCTGCGGACTGAACTCTTCCTCCGATTAACTTATCAATCTCCAAAGGACTCTGGTTGGCCCTCCACTGGGCAACCATGTAATGTGGGGCTTGCATGGCCATGTACTGCTCCAGCTCTGACACTCCACAGAATGTGAATAAAACATTCCAAATCACACAGAAGTGTCATGTCTATGTTTAATCAAGTATAAAAGTATGGATGAATGTAGGGACATTGATTGCACAAAAAGGTACACCCTGGGAAATGACATCAATGCGCATGTTTGACCCTGACCCACATGGCCAATTAGATGACTGTGAAGGTGTGAACTAGCTGTGGCCTCATTGCTCATGAACAACAATCTCGCAACCCCCCCCAACGTAGCCCCACGTCCATGTATTAAATAGGGCTGTGTGTAAAAATGTCAAATTCGGTAGCAGGCCCAAATTAGTGTCCCCCATCACATGTGACAACAGAACATCTCTTCAAAAACCTACTCACACTCAACTGAGTGGACACAGCCTGTTTTGATGGATCACACTGATACACCTGGCAAGAAGTTGGACACCATACTCACATTGCTGAAGACACATAAGAGCACAGGTCTACCAGCAACTATCCCAACCACAATATCTGGCTCACAGAGGTGGAGCTGTCAATAGAGACTCACCCCCAAGTGAAATGCGTCAGTCAGTCCATCCCTGTGTACAGACAATGCTCATTGAGGCACACGATTTGTCATTCTAATCAACACTCATCACAGTTGAAAACTAGTGAAGTTGCGTAGACTTTAATAGCATGTGCGTGTCAGTACGGGCAAGACAAGGGCCACAAAAAGCAGACCAATGCTTCAGACACTAACAGGCAGCATAGCAACATGCAGAGGTGCAAGAAATGGGGAGTCAAAAATGAACACCAATCATTATGGATGGCAACGGTCTCAGCCCACCTTGCCTTGCTGGACGAGTCATATGATGTTTGGGGTATGCTCATTGCCCTGTGTCAGGGGACAAGACTCACAGCCCATGGGATCTGCATAGTGCTGTACCACCAGACTGCGTTGACTGCTCTGCTGACAGTGAGCAGGGGAAAGGGTCAAACAAGGTCACATGTAGTACTACACTGCCATGTGTGTACTCTCCCTCCAGCAGTATGTCAGATTTTGGAACGTTGCCAAAAGACGCTGTGCAGCTTCGCCCATGGGACTGGACTGCCTCACCTTGCACAGGTGTGTGTCCACACGCGTAGGTGCACACACATTCATTCTGAGTCCAGGCGAATGCAGACATGTCCACTGTTGTGGTGGGATATGTGACCATTCCTCCAAGATGCAACAAGGTGTTGGGGCCTGTGCTCTGGGTTACAATCAGTTGTGGCTGCAGGAACGTAGTTACTCGTCCATGAATGCGAGCGCAGCTTCCTGGGCAATCAGTTCCAAGAGTACATCGTTGTCGAGCTCAACGAACACAAGGGCGAGCTATTCCATTAACTGGTCCAGGCAGATGAGCACCGTCCACACCATTTCACCAATCCGCAACACCGGGGATTGGCATAGGGGAGCGCCTTGATGTGGTCACTGCACATGAGGACTTGTGCAATCTCCCATGCCCAACTGCCAGCAAATACGCCAAATATCAAGGCATCCCATGCACAGGTATCATGGTTACACTCCTGGTCATGTGCTAACAGGGGGCGCACACACAAGTCATAATCCAGTTCAGCTACTGTTGTGTTGGATAGGCAGACATCCATGGGCCACTCAAATCTGCATGACCGACAGTGGAACCAGGACAGGATGCAGGTGACGTACGCAAGACAGAATCTCAGACAGTAACTGATGCTCAACATTGCCAGTGGCAGTGCCCCCAACAAATGCAGCATACGTGCACGGTACAGTTCCACATGACAGGGCTTGTGCATGTGCCCGGGATGTTCTGCCATTGAGTTGGTGGCTCTCGTAGAACCGGCACTCTTCTGACCTGCAGCAGCTATGTGAATGATATGCCACAGCTCAGAGCAATCAGTCGTATGTGTGTGCAATGTTTGGACGTATGGGTTGTTGTGTACGTAAGTGTCAAGGGCATCCCATGCAGGAGTACCTCAAGCAAGGACGTCTGTGTGTGAGGTGTGGATATGTTGGTCTTTCATTAGCACTGTGCGTGGTGTGGGAGTCGGCATCATCTGCTATGATATCTCTCTCAGGGGGTGCCAGCCACATGCAAGACCAAGGTCAGAGGTGCAGATGTCCTTCCGCCTTATGTATTGAGACAAAGGAGCTTTCATCCCTAATGTTAGTCTGACTACTGCTTGCATTTTGGAAATGTGATGTGGCTTTCACGCGGCAATTGAGGCTAGGACTTAGGCTTATGGTGCACCAATAGCGAAACACACACAACAGTTGGCATGTATGAGCCAAGAGCCCGAGCGGCCTTGCGCTCCTTGTACAATCTCTCTCTCTCCCTCTCTCTCTTTCTCTCTTTCTCTCTCTTTCTCTCTCTCCCTCTCTCTCTTTCTCTCTCTTCCCCTCTCTCTCTCGCTCTTCCTCTCTCTCCCTCTCCCTCCCTCTCTTTCTCTCTCTTCCTCTCTCTCTCTCTCTTCCCCTCCCCTCCCCCTCTCTCTCTCTTTCTCTCTCTCTCTACGTCCTTTGATGAGCACATGACACACCTTCTAATCTTGAACCTGGGGGTTGTGGCGGTGGGTGTTGTGGCCCTCTTGGGTTTCCGAGCGGCATTATCAGTAGCTCCATGGCAACTGTTGTTCTTCAGGTGTGGCTGTGGAGTGGGCTCCCTTTTCTGGTGCAGGTTATCATCCGACTTAATCCCAGGAGAGAGCAGGTGTTAATTCCCTGCAGCTAACGCGCCTTATCGCATGTTTTGTGATCTTATCACAGATCTGGCTGGTCGTTGAGAATGTTGCGAGGTGGTGTTGTCGTGGCTTTTTGCATGGGAACGCCTACTCTCCATCTCATTAGCGTTAGTTGCTGGTGTCATCCGTGGCGATGTTTTTTGCGGCTGCTGTCGCAGGTAAACTGGTGCTATCGCCTGTTAGCACCAGCTTGTGAATAGGGCGATAAATCTATCGCCACTTTGGCTGCGATAAAGTGCCGCTAACTTGGCGATAAGTCCTTGAGAATATGCCCCTAAGTGCTTTCTCACCTGGATTACTGCAGCAGCATTCTCTGAACTCTCCCTAAGAATTTGTTCAGCAACCTGCAAAAAGTCCAAGACCAGACAAGACTCTTTTGCATCTGTCTGTGCGTAGAAAATAACACGTGTCCTAAGATCACCAAGTTAACTACCTATTGATGAAAGAGCTCGATTTTAAACACTTTGCATTGTTCACAAATATTTTAATGGTTTTGCTAAAATTATCAGCCCAAACACTTTCAGCTCTTCCATCTCTCCATGTCATAAAACCAACCTCTGTAAACCTCCGAACTGTTCAATAACCTAAGCTTAAAAGATGTGGTGGCAGATCTGCCCATGCACAGGACACCAGTCCATTCCTCAGTCTGCCTTTGAGAATGGAAAAGGGCTCATAGGGCTCAAGACGAACATGTTCGCATCCTCATATGTCATGGACTCCAGAGAGTTCAATTCGCTCATCCTCTGTTTATCCATTGCCAGCCAGATCTAAACCTGCCCCACTAATGTCATGTTTTCCACTTCAAGTCTTTTCCATTGTGATGTTGACCTATTTAGTATTCTTTGACTGATTTTGCTTCTGATAATTATAGTTCATGCCCTCACATCGATTTAATTACCACATGGAACAATTCTTCTCTATTTCCACACTCCTTCAGCAGTACCCGAATGCAACTCGTGATTTTGTGTTTTACACAAACTTTAAGTAAATTAAAAACTAAATCGGCCTTTAGTTACTATGGTGTTACTTCCGCAGCGCCGAGCTACAAGGACTCTTAATGCTAGAACATGTTAACCCTGGCAAATACTATATATTTAGGTATTCCCTATTTTTGATTCTTGTTATTGGACACGGTCGTATATTATTTTCTCAACTGGCTCTTCTGAAATATCTTTCCAGTCCGCCCTTTGCAATTCTAATGACATGTTGCTGCAGTATGGACATGTGTGGACATTTAAACCTTTATGTGTCGTTTGGGACACATATTTTTACTTACACATAGTACATAACTAGCCATATTTCATATCTATAAACATTGTTTTTTAAGAAGTGACTTTGGTACTGGAAGTCCGCTGTTACCTTCTTTTAAAAATGTCACATACTGTAGAACATTCTGTTCTCATTTGTGAGTCTCGACTACGCTGCAGTGAGTACCACTTTTTTCTTTACCATCACAGTTTTTCATCTAGTTATTGACTTGAATTTTTCACTAGCATTTTTTCATTTCCAGTACGTTTTCACACTACAAACTGCGTTCACTTTGACTTGTACAATAAATGACTTAAGGTAGCTAGGCCATCAATGACATATTTCGCTCTTCAAACTATAGTGGGTGAGATTGAGGTGGTGAGGTTGATTACTATTCCTCTCCATGTCTTTACTATTAATTGGGCTGTAGGTTTGACTCTTTCCCATCCTATAGCACACTATATCCTACCACTGGTTACTCGCGTATTTTCTCTGCACATGTTACTCTCTCTGGCTGATCAAACACATCTTTCTTTCTTGTTTTTATTGATGCGTGGCCGCTTCGAGCCATGCACCTCTTTCTATATTCTGGTCTTTGGCAAATACTATATGCCAGCCATGATTCATACATATATTTTACAAACTTGACAAAGTCGCTCGGATGAAAAACATGTTGGCCGTGTCTCTTTTTCAGGAAGTCTTCAACTCGTACAAATACCTTCTCACTATATTGCTGGCTGTGCCCCTCCTGTGAGAAGTCTTCATTCTGTACATATACCTTCTTAATGCATCACCAAATATGACTTGTAAAGCTCTCAATGCCATATGGCTACATCACCACAGTATTGGTCCTGTTCATTTACTCTTTCTAGTATTATTACAGTTGGATTTCCTGTGGACATTGTAAGATTTTTGCATAGCTTGGGCGTTCATTATCTGGAATTAAAAAACAAAACTCTCTGTGAACCTCCTGGGGAACAGCTGGAGGGGGGGTCGGGGACCGAATCGGACAAGGAGGTATAGAATCAAAGTTTGTATTGTTACTGTATGTAGCAGTTTTTCAAGCTAAAATGGTACGAAGGAATGTAACGATAATCTCTGCCGGAATGCACTTCTACTGTGTGTCTAAGGAACGAATTATGTTAAATTTTGATTGTAACAATAAAACCTATAAAAAAAAACTAAAAAAAAAAAACTCAGATCCGATATCGACGGTCAATTAACTATTATGACGAGCTCTTGACCATCTTCATATTGTGTTCAGTGTAGTGTTTGACCACTCTCTGTTGTGTATCCTCCGGGTAGCAAGGGTATGGTCCAAAGTAGCACCCACTTTAGTACATCTCAAAATTACTAAATTGTGTGCTTTGTGAGTGCTGCCTTATCCGTCATCAGATGTGCAGTTAGCGCAATCCACTGCTACCAAGTGTAAAGCTGAATCTCCTGCTAGCCACAGGAAAAAAATATCTGAAGAGGGTATCCTGTGAAAAAGAATCAGCTTACAAGTTGGGAGCAAAATGCATTCCAGTGAGTGGTTGAGTGGTTCTCATTGCTGAAATGTATCCTGAACCTTAGAAAACTCCCCAACTGTTTGGGAGCCTTGGAAGTGACCAAGAAATGAGTTTCCAGAACCTCCAGAAAATTGTCACATTTTAATACCCAAGGCCACCAAAAAAAGAGGTGACCTTAGTGTCCAAGATGTCTCAAGTTGTTTCGATCTGAGCTTTTTCAAGCATAGTTTGAGGCTATTGTGGGACTGCTAAGATTCTGCCTTTTCACCTTCGGGAGTTTTAGAGACAAAATTGTTTCTATGTGAAAGTAGAAATCTTCACCATCATGAATCACTAAGGTTTTCTCAACGCAGTTCCATTGACACCATTCTCAAATCCCACCACGATCCTGGTTGACTATACTATTGGCTTGTACAGGTGATTTGTGCTTTTTAGGTGCATGCATTTAAAAATACATATCTCCAGTTCCCCTTATCTGTTGTCACCATCCTTATACAATTTACGTCACTATCATTTTCTCCATTTCAATAAATTGTATAAGAATTTTATTGTTTGGTTTTCCGGCTTTATGTTGTTTTTATGTTGCGCAAATACTTAGAACACATTTCTTTGTAGAAAAGCCAAATGCTTTAGTTTATAACTACCAGTGGCCAAGGCCAAGGTTTCTCATTGAAATTGTGTTTTGACCAAACAAGATGTTGTACAGCTTTGTGGTTGTTTACCTAATTTACACTGAATGTCCTGGACCATTCCACTGATACTTCCTTGAGAATACCCACTTCTTTGCCAGTACAAAACATCGAGGAAAGAAGAAATTACAACCACTTTAATTACACTCTTAACATGTAGCTAACACCTCTGCATTTGTAAATGAGAGTTTCTCCCACTGTGAAGTACTTGCTATAATTGGCGTTTGTATATTTCGCTTACACCTGTAAATAATTTAGTGAACTGGCCCTGTGTGCTCGTGAGTTAATTCACATGTAGAAACGATGGGGCTCATTTATGAGCCCCTGCGTCACTTTTGCGCCGCCGGTGCGTCACTTTTTGTGACGCACCAGTGGCGTAAAACATGTGCCATGTTGCGCCATATTTACAAAGTGACGCATCTAGGTAGATGCGTCACTTTGTAAACCCCTGCGCCACATTATACCTGCGCCAGGTATAATGTATGCAAGGGGGGCGTTTTGACGCAACAAAGGGTCGTAGAAGTGACGCAGTGAAATCTACGAGATTTCACTGCGCCACTTCTAGGGTGCAAAAGCGTCAATTTCTTGCGCCTGCCTCACAGCAGGCGTAAGACTGACGCAGGCCCTTTCACATGGGGCTTGCCCCATGTGAAAGGACACATTGCTGGAGTTGCGTCACTTTTGTGACACACTCCAGCGATGCGTCACTTTTGCGCCTACAGATACGTCAGAAATACTGACGTATCTGTGACTCCTTGCGACATGATGCGTCATACTGTAAATATGACGCATCACTGGAGTCGCAGGGCGGGCGCAGTGAAAAGTGGCGCATCACTGTTTTCACGCAGTGATGCGTCACTTTTCATAAATGAGGCCCGATGTGTATTTACCTAATGTAAATTGGCTGTGCTGGAAGTATTATCATGCTGTACTTATTTACCTATATTTACAATGACAGCACTTCAGTGCAATTCTTTAAAAACAATATTAGGGTAAATGATAGGGAATGCCTTTTCAAATGCAAATGGTTTGAATGTATAATGAAAATTACATGTACTGAAATTCTCTGTGCTTTTTTTGAAACTCACCTAAGTTAATTGAAAAGCATAATAGCAAGTGTTTATGTAAGCATTACATTTGAAGTTGTACGTTCATTATTTCCATTTGCTATATTATACATTTTACTTGAAATTAATTCACTTTTTCTTCAATGACCTATGAAGACATGCATTATTACATTGTAATAATTGATTTTATTTTCATGTTCTTCCCCTTTCCCAATACTGCTGTTATGGTGCTTTGCTCTCACATTTCTGTGTCACACTGGAGTTGTATCAACCTTATCACCTTAATTGCACCTGCCCTACTTTATGATGCTATGACTATAGCCAAAGTCCCAGGTTTCACATACAAGAGTTTATAGTGGGTCTATCAGTCATAAACTTCTCTCTGAGATGAGGTTATTGATTACCCAAAGAACAGTCTAACAAACAACACCATGAACAAGAAATGCTGGGCTGGACCTAATCATTTACAGCCTTTACCATAAAGGCACTTTCAATTGTCTTAACTATTCCTAACTCAATTAGACATTCAAAATGCAAACTGCACTTCATTGTCAAAGAAAAATTATCTTAGTACATATCTACTGTTGTTATGTAGTCATCAAAGAGAACTTGCATGTAAGTATTGCTCAAGAGTTTTTATAAACTTGCATTTCTGATAGCATACACATTGGCAACGCTGTTAAATGTAGCATTAATATGCTAGCGCATGCAAACACATGAAAGCCAGAGAAATGCAGTAGCAGCTCCTGGAGGGAGTGCTGCGGAATGGTGATGCGGGCCGGGGGACGAGCAGGGTGGGGGGTAGTAAACTCCGGCTCACGGCCGGCCGGAGTAATGTAAATAAATAAAACAAATTTCATTGTGCGCACTGCATCGCCATTTGGCGTTTTAGCTCACGCAATGAAATTCACCCGCCAACCCGCAGCACTCCCTCCAGGAGCTGCTACTGGACAAATGTGAGAAATAAATGCCATACTATATCAAAAGCTCCTCTGTCTCCATCTTTTTTTTTTTTTTTAATTAAGGTTAAATGGCAAGGGAGTCTTCTTTCTAGTCCATCTTTTATTTCTATGATATACAAACATAGAAACAAAAGTAGGACTGTAAGAAAGCAAGCAAGACTTCAATCTAGAACGGCTTTAATCATTAATTATGTATTTATCTCTAGGATTTGCCTATGTTTGTTCAACCAGTCTGCACTACTCCCCACAGTAACAGCGAACATGAGCTCATACTTGGGCTGCCAACTGTTATTAGTTATGTGCCAAAAAAAAGGAGTATGTAAACTATCTGCCTTAGGCAGAGGGCTAAGGTTAAGGTCTTGGGCTGCCCATATGTAGTCCCTGCTAGCTTACACCATTAGAGCAAACTTTGATTTGATTCATCTGCTAATAGTTATTGAACCAAAAGCTTTGACTGCTGATGGTTTTGCCTGGGTTAACCTGCATATTAGAACTATCCTATTGTGTGTACCCAAAAGCATGAGGAACACGCAACCTACCTGGTTTAATAAAGGCTGTAGTGAGTTGAACCATTGTTTTTGCTCTGCCCTTAACATTATTCAAAAGGACTAGGAACAAATATAAAGGCTGATAACTGGGTAGAGCATTTAAAAATGATTTATTGATGTGGTTCTGATTGCGAGGCTGTTCCACAGGATAGAGCTCCGCCTTTTCCATCAAGTATTAGGTTTGGGCTCCAAGAGGTTATTTCTGCCCTATCTTTCAGCCCCACAGATGGGGTGCCCATGGATTTGTATAATGAAAACATTGAGCTATGGGCCCCATTATTCACAAATGTATTGAATGCTGCAGCTTTGTTTGGGTTCCTACTTTATGGCAGACGTCAGTGATCATACCTGTAGACAAAAAGGAGCACAAACAAGAACCTCACCATAACAGGCCTATATTGTTGCTGGACTCTGTAGTTAATGTAGTAGGCCGTATAATTCTGTATTGGACAGAGAACTGGGCAGCAAATATGAATGTTATCAGCAAGGCCACTGGAATTATGTGGCAGGGTAGCACCAAATTATGCAGCAGGTTTGAACTAAAATATGCTGCAAGAAATGTCAAATTATGCGGCATAGTGTGGCACATTATTTCATGGTATTATTGCATTATTTTGTAATGTTTGCACATGGTAATACTGTCTGTACAAATATTTCACCTTATTAATACCAGTTTAACAAACAAATACAGAAATTAACAACTGAACGATGACCAGTTGCAAAGGGCCTTCCACTGCGCATGAACACTTGTTGCTAAAGTTTTAGTAACTTTTGATCTGTTTGAGCTAGAAACACAATTTGTTTTTTGTTACACTCTTCAGATTATCCAGCAGATGATGAATTATGTTGCAAATGCAGCAAATCCATAACTATTCGAATATGTTCCGGCCACTGAATCGCACATTTTCAGTAGCCAGGGTTATAAGCACTGCCAAATATGAATTTAGAGAGGGGCTTGGCCAACAAAAGTAATGTCTGAACCTAAATTAGTTGTTTAATTCATATACAATTGCTAAGAGGGAGGCAATCTATCTTTCATTTATGGACCTCAGCCTTTGATTAGGTTAACTGATTCAAGCTATGGTGAAACCTCATTCAGAGATGACTCACAGAGTCCTTGGTGGATTTTTTGGGGGTATCACTTGCATCAGATCAAAACATACCCATGTTAGTAGTAATTCTAAACATTCCAAACATTCACCAACATTATAATATCAAACTCTGTCTCTCTATAGTTCAAATGAAATGTTTTTTATTTGTATTAAAAAATACACCATTACACATGTTAAAAAGACATTCAACGAATGAAACCATCTATTACATTCAATTTTCGATTGCAACAATACATTTATTAATAAAGAGAGACAGATAATTATTTTATAATGTTAGTGAATCTTTAAAATGACTACTATGTGGGTATGTTTTGATCCGCTGAATTATGTTTTGTGTGCCAAGTGGAGCACATAGTGGAAACTGAATTTTTGGTGTTTCTGTAAATACTATATTCACTTTAAAGGTAAACTAGAAAAACACTTTTTTCATTACCTGGAGGGGTAGAGAGGATATCAAGTTAGAGTAACTCCTCCTATGATATAATCACTTGCTCACTTAAATTACTCTAACGGATCAACCGTAGTTGATATGGGTGCACTTTAGTGGGGAGAGATGTGAAGGATCTAAATAGAGTAAATACCTACGTCTTCACCAACAGGTGAGCAAGGAAAAGTCTTCCTTTTTGTTTATTTACCCTCACACACCCTAGTGGTGTCATGCTTCATCATCGGGTCACCCCGACGCCTAAAAGTCGGGGTGGGCTCAACCACAGTATTGGGAGCTCTTGATAGAAGTTGGTGACCTGGGGGGCTGAATAAATTAAAATACCTCAAACAGATCCCCGGTTTCCCTTTATTCTTGGGTCTGTTTGGGTAACTAAAAAAACAAATGTTGGGTCTTATAAGGAATCTTATGGTCCTAAGACCCTAGTGCCAACATGTTTCAGTCCTGTAATGGCCTTATGGGTTCTGGACTTTCATCAGGGCTAGGTTTTGGCCTCCCTAGGAACCAGGATAAAAGGGGTTTCCCTATCCTGTATGCGATGCAAGGGCAGAGTAGCTGCTCCTTGTAATGATGATTGATAATTTACCAATCATGAATTGTACTCCATCTGTAAAGAAAAGACAGACAACAAAGAAAAACAAAGACAAAAGCAACATACATTTTATAGTAATGTCATTGTTTCTCTTCAAGACTTTGTCCCACATTGCGTGCTCTGGAACTAATTAATAAACCACTTGTGCCAATTTGTGTCTATGACATAGTGGTAATCAATTGCTTCCAAACTTGTCATTATCTCTCCTGATTCTGTGCATTAAAAACAATAAACAATACAAAGATCACAGTCCCTTACCCAATTCTTGAATGGTTTCTGTGTCTCAGGGGACCGTAAAGCATCTAGGGGTAGCTTTGTAGTCAAACCCTAAAATAGTGACCCCAGAAGGTTAAGGGAAATGTAAACAAATATGGTGAGTGGATTTTCTCTAACCTCAAAAGGTCGATAATGATAAATATAACAAGATTACGATTACCGCTATTCTTCTCACAAACACGGTACGAATGTGGAATGAATGTGAGGCATGGAGTGTGTTACTAGTATAAGCATAGACATACTGACATAAATTAAGATCAGTTTATTGAGTACCACTGCCACCCCACCAATCATCTGTCACGTAACAGCATTATGTGATAATAAGCACGTGAGTGGCACAAGTCTGGAAGCAATTGATTACCACTATGTCATAGACACAAATTGGCACAAGTGGTTTATTAATTAGTTCCAGAGCACGCAATGTGGGACAAAGTCTTGAAGAGAAACAATGACATTACTATAAAATGTATGTTGCTTTTGTCTTTGTTTTTCTTTGTTGTCTGTCTTTTCTTTACAGATGGAGTACAATTCATGATTGGTAAATTATCAATCATCATTACAAGGAGCAGCTACTCTGCCCTTGCATCGCATACAGGATAGGGAAACCCCTTTTATCCTGGTTCCTAGGGAGGCCAAAACCTAGCACTGATGAAAGTCCAGGACCCATAAGGCCATTACAGGACTGAAACATGTTGGCACTAGGGTCTTAGGACCATAAGATTCCTTATAAGACCCAACATTTGTTTTTTTAGTTACCCAAACAGACCCAAGAATAAAGGGAAACCGGGGATCTGTTTGAGGTATTTTAATTTATTCAGCCCCCCAGGTCACCAACTTCTATCAAGAGCTCCCAATACTGTGGTTGAGCCCACCCCGACTTTTAGGCGTCGGGGTGACCCGATGATGAAGCATGACACCACTAGGGTGTGTGAGGGTAAATAAACAAAAAGGAAGACTTTTCCTTGCTCACCTGTTGGTGAAGACGTAGGTATTTACTCTACACAGTTTCTGTAAATACCCCTGTCCCTTTTGGCACATAAGGGTGACTCTCCTTTTGCTGATATGTATTTTTTGTGGGACCTGCACTGTGGGGTTACAGCATCCGTTGGGTGTGGGACTGAGGGAGAATGTACGTAGCCCTTTGACTTAGCCCTAGGGGTCTGTCAAGGCAGTATCCTGCCCCGATTCTGTTTGACTTGAATACATTTTTAATCTGAAGTGGTAAAGACCAGCCAAAGTTTAGAACCACCCCCATTCCAGCCTTACTCTATGTAGATAATGCAGTCTTGCTCACACGTACCCCAAGGGCTGAATTATCAATTTTGTAATTTTCATCCACAACCTGGATCTTAATACCAATTTCTCAAAAATCAATTTTATGACTTGTGGTCCACGAACCTGTAACACTAGACTTATTTCTATTAAAGGCAAGAACATTCTGAAGGCTAATGATTTCCCTTGTTTGAGAACCACCTTTGACTCCAACAACACAGGGCTCCCCTGTATTTCAAACAGATCCCCTCAATTTACCCACTCTGTTAGGACCCTGTTTGATTGAGAACATTGGGAGCAAACCAATTTTATCGATCCTTGAAACATATAAAGGCAAATGTCTTCTGTCCTTCACCTATGTAGCTGCCAAATGCAGTTATCACGACTGCTCCAAATTACAGCAGGAGGAGAATCACTTTTCCATACAGCTGCTAGGTCTACCTCCATTGAGTCCCAAAATTTTCCATAAGAGGGAACTGAGGGGCATATGTACAAGAAAATGTCACAGAGAGGACACCAGCAAAGTTTGAAGCTCGGTGCTGCGTCATTTAAATAAATGCAGCGATGCGCCGTATTTACAAGAATACAGTGCACCGCTGTATTTTCCCATGCACTGGAACTAAAAATAGCTGCCTAGCGCCACACTGACACCCGTGTGCCACAGCGCAAAGGTGCCTGTGTTGCAGGGATGATTGCCTGTATGCAGGAAAGTGTCTCTTCCTACTCATAAACAATCAATAATGGCAATTTGTTACTTCTACGTCTGCTGCAGAACGCAGCACACATAGAAAAAGCAAAAACAAGGAGAAATAAAATGATTTCTCCTTTTGCTCCAATCTAACGCCTGCTTTTGCATGACGTTTAGTTTTTAGTGCTGCCTCAGATTTACACATCCTTGTAAATCTGGGGCAGCATCCAAGCAACGAGTTTTGCAGTGGAACACCCAGAGCAACACCAATTGCACGCCCCTTTCATGCAGATACCTGCGTGAAAGGGTACCATATTTACAATGCGGCGTTAAGCCATGCAAAGTGGCTTAACACTGCTTTATATACATGGTGCAGGGCATTGCACCACCGAAACATTTTAAAAAAGTGAGATTCCAGTGGCACAATCCCCTTCTATGTATGCCCCTGAGCCTTACTTAGAGGACCATATTGAATTAAACCCCATTTCTCTTTTGGATTTCTTTACAGAGAACGTAGCTTGCTAGTCTGAGGTTTGTGCTCATTGTTTAGGATGTGATCCCTTGGCTTATATTGCGAAGATAACTAAAGTCATTGGCCAACCAAATTGGTATCGATACCCTCAGCTAATTGTAAAGGGGGATACCTTAAGTGCAAAAAAAATGATTTATGATGTTCCCCAATGCTAACAGATAGGAGAGGGAGATAGAGAAAACGGCCATGCAAAAGTATGCCATCATCCAAACATGTGAGGGCATGGAACCTTACTTGACCCTGGTTAAAAACATTTGGAAAAGCTTGTTTCTGACTAAATTTTGCCTGGCCATGACTAGGAGCTACCTTATTATTCCCACTGGGTCAGTTTGATTCAGGAAACAGCCTTCACTCCGACGTATTTACTTCAAATTACATTTACCATGCATTTTTTATTTTGGATAGACTGTTACCACGCAAGTCTTAACAGGGCAAAACTTTACCTCGCAAGTGATCAGTGGGTGGCAGTGTTTCTCTTTGTGTGGCAAGTTTTTAAGGCTTAGGGTTGGTGTGGGCTAGGGGTCCTGTGTTTTAGGGCTCAGGGCATGTGTTTGTTTCGTCCACATAGGAGTGCCTGCAGGAAACGATTTAACTCCCCTTTGTGGTTTAAATAAACTCCAGGTGCAACTATTTCTTGACTCTTCTTCTGTGTCACTACAATAGTCCTTTTTCACTTTCAATACAAAATTCCAGGATGTAGGGCCTTTAATGCCACTTTTTACAGAAAATAGAGCACTGCGAAGCAGAACAGACGATCGCAGTAGAGAATGCTACGTACAAATAAGTTTACTTTACATTCTTTACAGCAAAGAAAGTGAAATGGTATGCGTGGTCAAAGTGTGCGTGCTTGGTGTTTTCTTGGTAATTGTACTTTTAATGTTAATGGATGTACAAGGGTGGTAATAGTATGCATGGTTAAATATGCATTGTTAAGACGTGTGTGGTAAAACCACGAGAGGTAATGCCATACAACTGTTTGATTCGGCATGTATTTTATTTTGCCCTTGCCATGAAACCTGCCCTCAGACATTAATTCATTCTGCTTTTTTTGTAAATATTATGAATCTATCAAACAGCAAAACATTTTTTCTATTCTTAAAGCATATTGGTTTTATAAATATAAACCTGCTTTTTATTTACTTGGAATGCTGTCTAATCCTGTGGTATGCTGTGCGATAGGGTGTTTTTTAAATAATGCTGTAGGACAACGTAACATTACCTTACACTATAATACATGTGCTTTCTATTATTATTATTATTATTATCTTTTTGTATGTGTGTTTATGATCATTTAATATTGATCGAATAAAGCTTTGATTGATTGATTGGCTGGCTTTTGTTTCTATGAAATAGGAACATAGAATGGCAATGGACCCTCATGAATAGCCTTGTGTTTCTCTCTATAACAGAGGGAAACACAGAAATAGAATAAAGATTTTATTGTCCTTCACTAAAAAAAAAAAAAATACTCAGTTTCAGCAAAACTAATGAGACGCTGCTGGGAGCTTGACTGAACACACCAGGGGAGATAGGGAACCCCGAGATTGATGGGTGACCAGCATGAATGAGGAGCAATACACATGGGAAAGAGGGAGCAGTGGAAGGAGCAAAGAGAGGTAGGCATAGCCAGGAGGAACAAGAAGCCAATCTACGTGCCAAACAGGTAAGGTTGGAGGTCGGTGGGAGCAATGAAAAGCTGCCAGTTAGGGGACAGTGCGATGGACGCGAATGAGCAAGAGCCTACAGGGACAAAGGCTAGTAGTTGTTAGGGATGGCTCCTCCCCTAAGTCGGAAAGAGCATTGCCCCACTGCTCTCTCAGCAGGAAATATAAAATGATAATAAAATAGTTATTATCATTTTATTTTTCGCAGGTTTGTGGCTGGGTTAGGATGGGCATGGCTGGAGGCACAGGGGAAGGAGTGGCTTGTGCACACTAAGTGCACATGACTGCTTGCCGGCCGTCTGGGACTCGCCAAACATTCATACACACTTATCATATTCCCCACCAGGCTGCATTACACAGCCTGGAGGAGAACATGACCAGGCCCTCAGTCCCCATCTGAGCACATCAATCACAACGCTGCATTGCAGCAATGTGATTGGTATAGAGGAGCTAATCACAAAGCTGCCTTGCAGCGTTTTGATTGGTTATGGGAAGCCTGGGGTGCATCCTGGTTCCCTGACTCCGGAGAAGTGAGGAATGATGGCTGGCAGAAGATGTAAGTGTTTTTTTTTTAATTATTCTGTCCCCACCCCGCTACCACCCCTTCCCCCCACCCCTCCACCCTCATTCCCTGCCAGCCGCTACTAGTACTTGCATTTTGCTTTATAATGCAAGAACCCTACTAGAGGCAGGGGGGTAGCTATATTAGCACAGAGCATAAGTTGAGAGAGAAATACTCCCCTGAGCTGAACCAAGATGTGAATGACAAAGTTTCAAGCCAATGGCAGACAGAGGCTAGTCGAAACAAAGCTGATGCTTCAAGGGGGCAAACGTAGCACCCACTCTCTATATATGTTGTAAGCAGTATATCTAGTTGAAGATGTGCTGTCATCCCAGAACTACAAATGAAATATATAATACAGATACATTCCTTTCTAATATTTGAATAACATAATAAAGTTGATGTTAATGAAAAATATGTAAATGTTTTTGTTGTGTGTGTGTGTATAAAAAAGAACTCAATACAAAACAAATGGAAAAAATATATTTCATAGTTTCAGAGAACAATAGGACAATCTGCTAATAAACTGTTTAAATTGTATAGTAAACATGGTTGCCACTTGATATATTTACTTAATTGCACAGTATATCATTTTCAAAAGAAGGGGTTTCTTTATACTTGACATGAACTGCTCCAGACATACCAACACCACATGCTAAGGAGTTTGGCATGGTTGCTAAAATGTTGGCAAGACCCTGTCTCTCATGTAGACAATTCAATAGGTCAAACAGAGTATGTACAGACTTCAAATGATGGTACAGGGGAGTCCACCATTAATATCTACTGTAAACCCACCTATTTCTTAGCCCTGTCATCCATGTTAGCCTCTATGTGCCCACTCGTCTTTCCCACCCATACCTCATCTGATTACTCCCTACAATATTGTTGTATAATACATGGGGTTCGGCAATCCCTGTATAGATGCGCCTCTCTAATTTCTTTATAATCGGTGACTTATAACACATTGAACTGTTTCTCATATCTTTTGGCAACAAATATCAAACAGGTTTTTTATGTATTTAATTGTGCACTAGATGATCTATTTTTGTTCTTCATGTTTGCAAACGTGCTATCTCTTTCATATAAAAAGTACACACCAAGGTTTTAAGTGGTTTGTAGAAAAGGTGATGGTATGACCATGTATTATATAGGATAAAGTACCTCCTGCTGTACTATATAAGGATATTGAACTCACCTCAGAGTTCCATTACCTTATAAAGGAACTCGGCCTTCAGCCTTGTTCCTCTATATGGGTGTGGAAGTCCTCAGTGACTTGCACTATCCTTATAATGTGCAACAGGGTGTACTTTATCCCTTGTATAATGTACCATCTTCCTCTCTGTCTCTGTGTTCCATTCCCCTTCTCCAAAAGCTCCCTTCACACTCAGGTGTTAAATAGCCTGATTCAAAAACAAGAAATATACGTATAATATCGCACTTAGTGAACTTGCCGAGTAACAGTGACTATACTATTGAATAGTGTGAAAATGCTGGCACTAAGTGAAGAAGTAATTTAGTACAAGGACAGGGAACCAAAGATATTGAAAGAATCTGACATTGCCACAGGGAGAGGCACATACTAAGGTAGGAATACATTGACACTAAGAGAGATTGTCAGGTTTTTTCCATGGCTGTGTAAAGCGAGGTCTGAATTCTTGGCCCAACACCAGCACATGTTCCACTTAGCCAGCTACACATGCCCTTCAACAATGTTGAGCTGGCTCTGTGTGTAGTTCATGGCTGCTCAGCTTGCCCCGTGCCTCCAAGCCCATTATGTAGGCTTCTGTCAGAGTGCACCTGGCACTGTATTCAGGGTCTTCCCTGCAGCTAGCCCTTGTGTCAGCATCCATGCAGCAGAACCAGCTGAGCAAAGCTTTCTGACGTGGGCAGTGGTCTTCTGGCACAGGAACTAAATTATGACCAGAACCCGCAACAGACCACATTTTAACGGTGCTTCTGGTGCATGGTCTTTGACTGTGCAGTGTCACAGTTTGAACTTTCATTTATTAAAAATGTTTTTTTATGGTTTTACAGATATCCTAACTCATGTCATGTTGTTCCTGTCTTGCTATATCATCTCTGACAGTTTGGTAAAGGATGCAGGCTTTAGTGCCTAGCTTACTGTTGTGCAGAACCTTAATCTCCATCTTTATTATTAACACATATGTCAGGGCAAAGAAAGGCTCTCTTTGTCTCGCTTTCATGGATCTCAGCTCGGATTTTGATTTGAGAGAGAAACTCTGGGCAGAGATGAGGTTCATGGGGGTGTATGGGTTAATTTCCTCAGGGACCTCCATTGCGGTTTGACAGCTCCAGTTCGCTATGGTGGCAATCGCAAATGTATAAATCACTTTGCACTTTGGAAGGGTATACGGCAAGGTTGTATTTTGGCCCCCTTTCTTTTTTATGATGTATCTTAAACGCCTTGATAAAAGCACTTATGGTACAGGGAAGAGAAGTTTCAAGAGCCGGGGGGCAGATTGCTCCTCGGTCTTTTATATGTAAATTATGCTGTTTTAATTGCCTGCACTGCCAGAACACTACAGAAGCTTTTAGATCCGTTTGTTGACTTCATGGGTAGTTTGGATTTGAGTACAAATTTTAATAAGTCTCATGTAATAACCTTGGGACCAGAAAAGCTTAACCTTCTCTTTGCAGGGCCATATATTGTCTAAGGTTGACAATTTTAGCTTCTTACCTATTTTAATAGATTCAAAACTTAACTGCCAACTTTTTTTTAAGAAGAACTCTAGCAATTTGATAAGGGCCTGTGCTGGTATGAATGAAGTTACTTCTCGCCTGGGTCAAAAGCCATTAAAAATCATGTTGGATGTCTATAGAGCCAAGTCCATCCCAATATCAGCTTTTGGCAGGGAAATTTGGGGTTATGTTACTATAGATCCTCTGGGGATTGCAGAGAATAAATATCTCGGAGGTCTTTTGGGTTTGGGTCAACTCATTCTCACAAAAACTTTCCATGATGAGTTGGGTTTGCTTCATATTGTAGATTACATTTGGTTTTGCCCTCTCTTGCACTGGTGTTATTTTTGTATAAAGGATGTGTTAAGTCTGAACATATTAATCATATTAGATTGGATGAAACTGGATGGTGTATTTAAAATTTCCTGGCTGGTATATATTCAAGATAATTTCACGCACCTTGGCAGATCTGAATTATACTTTAATCCTTCCAGCATCACCAAACATGATATTGTGTGGCTCAAGGGGACTTACCACCTTAGATTGACAGCAGAGAGGGAAGGGAAGTCTTTAACTAAGCCCCTAGTTTGCAATATTATTATGGTTATATCAGTGACCAGGATTGAGCCATATTTACTCTATGACTTGTCAATTTTTCAATGTCGTCTTTTGATCTTTTTTAGATTGGGTCTGTTTCTTTATCTACATGCAATTTGTCATTGAAATGCGATAACTTGCACATTGTTAAGATATGTCCTTTGTATGCATATCTTCACCATAAGTTGTTAAAACCATTCTTTTGAACTCATGGTTTTTATCAGGCTAGCCCAGCCTTTTGATTTTTGCAACTTTTAGTTTCACATATAGTTTGTTATAACGTGTTAAAGTTTCTTGTGGGGGTTTACAAAGCTCTTCATCAGGTACAATGCTGAGGAAGGACGAATTATGAAATTATTATTGTATGTCTTTGCTTTTTATCATGGAGGATTCCTGTATTGTTGCAGCATTGTTTTTATTGTACTTATATGACTTTATTGATAACATCGAATAAATGATTGATTGATTGCATTGATTGCTTACTGTTATGTTTGCCACAACAAATGTTTTCAGTTGTGGCCAGCCAATCAAATTGGCCAGCTATGCGTTCTGTCTGCAGCAAAGAGATATCCACACACACACACCAAAACATTCCCTATTCTAAGTAAAGTTCTAGTTTTATGGCTATTTTGGTGTAAATCATTTCAGAACATTTTACTGTAGCAGGAGAAGTATGTCTATTTTGATCCTTCCCCAACTTCAACCCACTCAGGGACCACTGCACATGAAATTTGACTGACTGTAACTAATTGTGCTAATTGTGTGCCTACTTTTGTGCATGTTTGTTGAAAATCCCTCTTTTCTTTGGTTTTAACATTAACATTTCTTTATCTGTGTGAAGTTTTCCAATCAAATAGTATAACTGATCAAGAATCCACATGTAGAGTTTCATGCAGATCCAGTCAGAGGGCAGAAATAAAATTGGGGTCAAACTAGTTGCATTTTGCAATGTTAACTTCCACTGCAGCAAAAACCACTAACTGAATACAGCAAACATGGCATGAAACTAGAACTTTACACGTAACAGTGCGTAAATCTGTTCAGTAGTTTTTGAGAAATTTAAATTAAAAAAAGCAGTCACACAAGTTTTGAAGGTTTAATGAGGGAGAAACGTTGGTATATTTGTAACATTAATCAATGGTTCCCTCAAAGATCCAAAGTTTTGAATCCTGTGAAGATAATACATTTAAAAAATAAGCAAATCCACTTTGGAAGAAGTAGCTATTTTTCCATTTGTCAAATGTTGCACTAGAGGATCATTTCATATTTGAGGATCTCAGTCATCTGATTGGCTAGAAGCAAAGGAATATTGTTGCCACAGTGGATGTCACAGATTGTGACAATAAGAGTGACAGAGAGGCTACAAGGAGGCTTGTGGAGCAGCCCAACATCATGGAGGATCGGGTGGGAGATGGCCCCCATGGGGTAAAATTAAAAGAAATAGGTTCTGCTTTTCTCACGGGAATCATGGACCCAAATCTAATTCCATGCATCCACAAAATAACAAGTTGATCCATGATTTTCTTTTTTTATTGGATATCAACATTTCTCCATAACAAATAAAAGAAAAAGATAAAACAACGAAATAAGTTCAGAGTGTAACTATGTATGGCAAACAGCATGCGCAGTGAATACTTTGTACCGCAGCATTGCTCAGGGCACCGACACAGGCCAGCCACAGTCTCCAGTGCCAGGAGGCTGTGAGCAGCTGGCCAGTAAACAAAACCATAAACCACCTAAAATTGGCTGCTGAGCAAAGGAAAACTCATGGCCCTGCCATGCTAATAATACTTCACACCTCAAATGCAAGGCTCATGTTATATCAGTACCAGGACTTAACAACACAACATAATTAGATAAAAACACATGTCCAAATGGAGAAAGGATACGGTATCCATAATGATGACATCATTAATATCATGTTAGGGTGGTAAGTGATATCACCAGTGATGACATCTGTGATATTTAATCATTTACATCATGGGTGAGGTCACACCCGTGAGTAATTGATTGCCATAGCCTTAACATTTATTATGCCATCTGAGTAAGACATTTTGCGTCTCAATTACCCTGACCACAGGGGCCCCTTACTTACAGGCAATGGTTGGCATCAAAAAGAAAATTAAAGGAAGCCATTTCCACTCAGAACTCCATTACAACTGTTGCAGCATAACCACATCGGTATTCTGAACAAAGAATTACCAATAACATGGGGTTTGGTATTCCAAGTTGTGGAATTGCCACTCCTATACAAGTTATTCCCTGAGGAATGGGGAATTAATCAGCATTCCTGCATATTTTCTGCAGATAACATAAACACACACAAGCACACGCCACAAACACACACACACACACACACACGCACACACACACACACACACTCTCTCTCTCTCTCTCTCTCTCTCTCTCTATCTATCTACTTCTTTCTCTCTCTCTTAGTTTTTGCAATAACTACACAATTTCACTTTAAGAAAATATAGACACCGATGCATATTATATTTAATAATATTTGAACCTGAAGTCCCCTGTTACTTATTTAGTCTTCCTCTACTGTCCCCCTTCACTGTATGTATGACTGTTACAAGGAAACATGGTGTAATTGCCAAGTGATACGTTGTCAAAAATATTTATTTTCCATGGTAAAAGAAGAGCTTTAATGTAATAAATAAATCATGTTTGAAAAAAGAAAGATCCACGCCCAATCCTCTATTCATTATTGCCGATACCTGGAAGTTGATTTATATATTGCGCATTCTTGTTATAATTCCCTAAGTTTCAGGCCATTTTCACACCTGCACTTTGCACATTTCTGGTGAGAGCAAAAATGTATGATTTGCAGTTTGCAATCTACAGAGCTAAGTCATGGCCAGGCCCTTGGTTTGGTTCTGTCCAAATATTCTTATCCCATGTTCCATTCCTTGTGTCTGTGCTAATAAAGAACTTTGTTCACTCCAGACAAGTGAAGGCTAATCTCTGTTTTGAGGTGTTCACCAATGTCCTTTAGCACTAATGGCTCTGTTTTTTGAAGCCACTTTGGATCATTTCCATAGAGAGCCACAAAATATATGTAGGATTTTAAGAACACATCCTTTCTGGCAAATGTGGCTTGCTCGACTTGGTGGCTAAATGTATGTCTTTCCGTTTCTTATCCGCATGGCTGGGTGATTTAATAGAAATCTTTCCCAGTCTAGCTCAAGGAAGGATTTGGGAACAAATAACAGTTTTGATGTTCTTTTTAAAGGGATAAAATTGTGAGCTTTATTGATTGAGTGAGTTATTATGTCTGAAGCATTAGGAGCTTTTTCTTTGCAATCGTTGAAAACAAGGGACTAAAGGAGCGGAGCCTGACACAAAGCTTATATATAATGTTTACAGCCTTGAAAAGGCTCAATTAATATCGTGCAGCCGGTCTTTATAGAAAGTTGCCTGCAAAAGCAGAGAGCGATCATTCATTCCATCCTCCATTCCCGAAGAAAGTCAGTGAATGTTTTTAAAGCATAAACTTTGCTGGTTGATACATTTCATGGGCCAGAAAGGCGAGCCTGACTCACACGGATGGCAAACACGATAAATCACACAAAACAGAAATAAATCCTTCTGCTCTAAAAAATAGCAAAAAAAATAGTAAAATAGTTAGACAAAGTTCTGAGTGTTTGTAATTCCATCTCCAAGTCACCCTGCCTCCACGCACAAATTTCACTGAGTGTTCAAATGGTAGGGAGTATTTGTGACTGACCATGGGGGTCGAACGGGTGATTGGGTAAAACGAATACAGGCCGCTTTAATTTTCGGAAGAGATGGGCTAGTGGTAGTGAGGTTGTGTGAGAAATATTTAAGAAACGGCTGATAAGCAACAAACTTCGAAAATGATCTTTGGGCCGCAGTTATCTCTGGTAGATAGAGGGAACTGCTCTGCAGACGTTACTTTTTTCTGATGTGAGTGGAGCAGGCTTCTGTTCTGTTTTGTGTGAGGTGTAATTCATGTAATGAGTCCCAGAGTTCTCCTGTGATTTGTCTCAAGTATTGGCATTCCTTCCAATGCAATATTTGATGACACAAAATTACACATAAGACGCTATTCACAAAGATAAATTTGGTCATACACTTAATTTTATGACTAAATATACCATTTTTACGTCTCACAGGAGTTTACAAAAAGATTCCTGGAAGAAGTAATATAGCCTAATAGCCCGCTGCCACTGCTCAGCTGGTTGAAAAGATAATTAATAAATGCCTGTTTTCCACACTATTGGGTAAGTTAATGGCTTTACTTTGCATGGTTTTAATTTTTGGTCACTATCTGTTTGTTATTTTATCTATGATGAATTATTGTAAGTGATCTGGGTTGAAAGGTTCCAAGGTAATAAGTAGTTACTTGACCCCAACTTTGCAAACAAGAGATTCCTGAGGACTCTGGTATTCAAATCCTTGAACTGGGAACCAAAAATCCTCTTTGCTACTTGAGTCTCAGGGCAGTGAGGTAGAGCATTCCAAGGCTGACTCAAGGAAGCGCTATTGAGCTTGAAACACAGAAATCAGAAACACAGCAAATTACACTTAAGAAATCATTGTAGGGTCAGTGTGTTTTTTAAAGCATTTAAAAAACAAGTACGTAAACACACGCACAACTAAATACTAAGCACACAATTACAAATATTTGCAAAATGGCAGGCAGGTAGCAGCGATCCTAAAGGACCTTCAAACTCCGAGGGGTGCAGAATGCATACCACAGAAAAAGGTCCAAGTGGTCATCTACCTCCCTAAACCAAGACTAGACCCCATAGTTCAGAGGCACCCCAATGGATTTTGGGCCAGCAGATAATAGCAACTAAAACCACAATACCTCCATATGCCCCTAGATCAAATATTGCACAGTTATGCAATCAAAAATGTAATATTTTATTGGCTTTGTCCTTTCACTATCAATGCAACATGTTATATGCTCACAGTCTCAGCATAATCGCTATGACATTTGCCTGAACAACATTTTAACACAGTTCCAGGAACAATGGAAAATCAACACTGAAACATCAATAAACATTTTAATGCCATATTGTAGCAAGTTAACCTTTTCTGCGTGATCATCCCAGATTTGTAACCTTTTTCTGGACTCTATTATTGCTGGTTTTAGAACTCAGAGTACAGCGACACTGGAATTCAGTTCTACAGAGTGTGTGCTCTTGCCATAAAATATAACTGGTTAAATTAGTTTCACTCAGTTAGTCTATTTAACCCTCCAATTAGACCATGGTGGATTGTGCCAAAAATGCACCGATTGTGTTGAAGTTAAATATCATATGTGAGCAGCAGTGTGTATTTATACCACACACATATATGAGAAAATACATGCCTGGTAGGAGCACCACTGTGACAGGTATAAGTGCTATTGCCATGGATAATAAGCTTATCTTATATATCCATAGGTCACCCTTAAGTGTGCTCTGTAGCCTACAGGCACAGTCCTATAAATAAGACACACTACATATTGGGCTTAGTGTGCTCTTGCAGTGATATAAAACATAAAAGCTCTTTCACCGTGAAGGCTTTACTAGACTTGAACTTCCCTAGATAGGATGGAACTCTTTATTTTCTGTCTCCTACGGGGAAAAAGCCCAAAAAATGCTTCAAAGTTGTTTCCCACTTAAAACCAGCTATGTCACTCATCACATCTAAAGAGCTAGAATACACTTCTGGCAGCCTCTGTTGCTCCTGCTTCCTCCTCCATACCAGCAGTTTTTCTCTAGGGACCCGCACATGCCATCCAAACCAGCCCTGGTTGTCTTGGGCCCTGAGGTTTCTGGCTGCAGCACTCAATGGTCCTCCATTTGAAATCCCTCTCCCTCCTTACAGTCCACAAGCACCTAATCTTTCAGCTACTTTAAGGGTTCCTGTATGCCCAGCAGGAGCCTGTAGTAGCAGTCCCTAGGGCGCCCACAGGAGGACCAGTCCTCAAAAGTGCAAAGAGGCTCCCTTTTCTTCAGGGTCCCTAGCTAGTCTACCCTCTACTGGTTCTAAGTAAGAGTGAGGGAGCTTTTGTCTCTGCCCTGTAGATGGAGCCCTTAAGAGATCAGGAATACACCTATAGATTGGGGTCCTGCAGACTCCAGCAGGTGTGCATCAGTAGTCTAGAATAATTCAAAATGGTGGGTAGAGGCAAACTTCAAGCACATCTCTTATGTGAGCGCTGTTCTGCCCAATCAGGCCTAGTTACTTCCACTAGGACTTCAAAGACATCCACTGCGGTGACTGGATGCAGATGTCTTCTTGTCTTCTCTATATCTCATGTGAGAAAATGCTGTGAGCAATTTGACAGGGAGGTGCTGCTAATCAGCTCATGAAGATTTCACCCCACCTCCTTCCTCTACCAGGAGAGGTCTCGATCCCTCTAGGATGGGCCTATGGTCCAGTTGCCTCTTTATTTTCCAGCTGGTCAGCGGAGTAATTAACCCTTCCAGCAGGGCACTTCAAAACATGAATCCCTGTAAGACTGGCTTAGGGAAATATGGAAAATATGCCAAATGTATAAGCCAATGTAAAAGCTCAGATACAGTAAAATAGTTTGTTGATGTGAGTTTGTGACCCGGCAATTGATAAGAAAAAAACATCAATTAGATTTCTACCTCTTTCAAATCAAAGGCTACATGTTAGGCACTCTTTATCCACAGCGAGGAACCAGTTTAAAAGCTACATATATGTACACTTCAGCCCAAAACAAAAGTGAAACTTAATTTTGGTTTCCCATTTGAATTATGAAGCCTTAGCAGGTCTCAACACCAATTTGCCAGGGTCTCATTTGTGCAGATGTCAGTATGAGTCAGACAAGAGCATTCTTTGCCTAGCCTGAACATATGTGTACACATGTTCACACACAACCTGCACTAAGGCTCTTGCACAAGCTGCACAGCAGCAGAACTCATTTTAAAATGGGGGTCCTGAAAGTTACTGCTCACTGTGTCATACATTCATTTTAGCATGGAGCGTACAGTGGATAGGACTCTATTTTTGGGTTCCATGCGACAGCAGACGTCCATAAATCTGAGGTCATAGTAAAACAAAACCTTAGGTGTTTAATGGGTTGAAACCCACTTACGTACACTGGCATACACTTGTGTTGCATCAAATCTCCACAGCATAACTGTAAAGGTATTAATGTCACAGACTATGATGTAGAATATTACACAAGCTCTTCAGTCTTTGAAAATGATATTTCAAGTTTTACCTTATCAATTACTATGCACCTGATAAGCAATGTTTATTAAAAACCGAGGTAATTAGTGAAATGTCAACACATGCCTAAAATATCATGTGATGGTGGTGTGTGTGGCACTCATGAACTTTTCTTGATGCCTTAAAAAACAAAATTTACTAGTCACTTGTGAATTCAACAAATTGTTCTTATTGGAGATATTCAAAGTCAAAATATATTTGTCTCAACAAAAACGTAACTTTTATTTGTGCAGCGACCCCTTGAAAGTCCACATTAACTGTTGGTGAACTTGTTATAAAGGAACTCCCCAAAAATGTGAGTAGATTGCAAAGCGGATGCCACTACCCCTAAACGGTCATAAACTATTGCCACTGAAACACTGTACTCTAACTGTAGAGGCTGGCACACTGGGGAACTCATAATGGCACAAAGAAGTATGATGTGCTTTCTTCTCTGTGAATATTGAAGCCTCTTTGTGATATGGCTGGCATCTTACATTTCAACCATCCGAGAAATGGAACTTATATGTGTTCAAGTCATTATTCTTTCTTTGATGCTGACAAATGGTGAGATTTAACTTGCATATAACTATGGACTATAGTTCTGCGTGAGGAGAACAAATGAAAATAATCATTTTAGATATCGCTTACTGTTAATGAGATTTTAGATAGACCTAATTTGGTTTATTTTGAAATAAAGTAAGATTTTCATTTCTGTCTGGAGCAGAAAACTTCACTAAAGACAACAAATGCTCCAAATGGACTTATTGGCCTCGCAGGATGACTCATGAAGCATAACAATCTGTCAGAGGAAGGGAGATACAACCTAGAGATCCTCTACTTATTATATATGCTAGATCAGTGCTTCTTAACCTTATGACTTCTGTGGACCCCCACCTAATCATTGCTGGATACCATGGCTTACCATTGGTTCCTTATTGGAATCCAGGGACCGTGGCTTCGTCAACACACAATAATACAGAAGCAAGCATTCATCAAATAAATTCACAAATGATTAAACTTTATTTTAATCAATAAACTATTATTTATGAAAAAAACATTTTGCTTTCAATGGAAAGGTAGAAACTTTTCCAGATTCAATTGAGGCCACTTATCATCCATGCAATGTTCTGTTTGATGCACTTACACTGCTCTCACAAATCAATCTGAGGTTACAACTTAGTTTTGATCCTTCAGTTTCATTTTCATAGACATCTACAGCATGTTTAAAAAAAAAATGTTACTCTTTGCTTCTTTAGTTATACACTGTTCATCAATCATTTAATATTTTTTAATATTCTAAGCAGGCGCAAACCTTCTGCTTTTGTGTAGGCGTTATGGACCACCAGGGGTCCACGGACCACAGGTTAAGAACCGCTACACTAAGTAATATCCTTCCTGTCCACTCCATTATTAATGAAATTCCAACGCAGGGATGAGGACTTTACCTATTCAGCACATGGCATTTAGGGCATTTTATGTACAATGACCTCCGCAAATTTTCAGTCTCAGGAAAGGGAATATATTTTTAGTAAAGGAGATACTCGCCTGTTATGGGAATCTAGGGGCCATAAGAATGCAGATTTCCGTGAGTGCTTTGCACCCTTTACATACACTTCCTTATGTGCTCTTCTTTAAAACCAACTTGGCTTTGAGAAGAGGAAATAAGAAGCTCTAGCTCAATAAATGGCTCCGATGGTGGGCCCTGGCAACCTACGGACTTTTGGACTCTGTGGGGCATAGAAGTATGCAGACCACTGAAAGTGCTGTCATCTGCCTGAGGTACCTACTGCCTAGTGGGATATTTGAATGGAATGACCTTGAGATCCACCCTGTCCTATGTGCCCCTTTCCTGCTGACCTCAGGGTTTAAGGTCAGCTTAATGAATTTGAAAAATTGCAAACGTTCCACACAAATTATGACTCAGCCCCCAGCACCAGGTTGATATGTTCCTCGCTTCAGAGGTTCAGCTTTAAATATTGAGCTTGATCCTCTGTCATCATCCACAGGACCAGGCTGCCCAATGGGGCTTGATGAGCCTGTGCCTAACTATGATGTCGTTTGGTTGCTATAGCCACAGAACTAACTCCGCGGACCAAACTTAAAACTTCCATTCCACTCTTACACTTCGAACATGTTCAACGCAGCTCAATGGCATGCAAGACTAGTTAACCCCAATACTTTGAATTAGTCTCTGCAGGCTTCACCTCTGCATATTTTCCTCTTTATCACATGATTTGAGCACCGTTCACTAGGACTTACTTTAAAATTAAATGTAGTTTGAAGATTCATTCCAGATTACCAGTTTACTTTGTTGTTTTTATCCAGTTACCCCATCACTGATTTAAGCACACCTAGCTAGCTTTGTGTTCTCTCTTTTGTGACAGTATTTGACGTGTAATAGCTTTTCACTCACTGATTATATGTATTTTAAATGCCACCATTAATGATTTTTCAATGGTTTTAAAAAATAAAGAAATTTACTTAAATAAGTTCTTCTTCTCTTTTTACTGTCCTGTTGGATAAAGTTTGATATTTGAACCATGGCACAGCCTTCAGGATAACGGTGTTACTGAAGCCACATTATCAAAGTTAAGCGAATGATTGCCTTTGGGCACTTGAGTGTGGGAAACCGAAAGGTCAGCTGCCTGATTACAGCTGTACAGTGCTTCAGTAGAGCCGGTGGTTTCCAGTACTCTGCAACTCAATTGTCAGCACTGGCTCTAGTGACAGTCCACCACATGGTGGCTGTTGGAAGTGGGGGTCCTAGGCACTCACCACCGCCACCAAATGCGGGAGGCGGGAGTCCCTGACTCACAATGCTGTTGCCAGGTGCTAGGCTAAGTAAGGACACTGTCTGAGATAGCCCTGCTCACCCCCTCATTAGCTTGGCACGAGCAGCCAGGCTTATCTCCAAGGCACGAGTGGATAGTATGTGTAACCACACTCACAGCAACCCACTGATGTCACCACAAATAGACTCCACACAAGTTTTTATAAAACGAGTATAATCTTTATACAATAAGATACACGATATGACCACACGATACAAAACCAGCATATAAAAATGGGTAGTATTCTTTCTGGTGGGTTGGTAGGTTCTAATCCCAACCACTGCTTCTAACCAACAGTTACATTTACTTCTAGCCATTCCCAAAAGGTTAGGCAGGTCGTATTGCTAGACTCACACACACTGCAAAAGAAAGAAATACTGCAATGCGTAACGATATTCCCCCGAACTGCACACTAGAGAAACAATGCCATATGTAGTGCCACAATCATGTACTTTGCAACCGAAGGAATGATGCAATGCGTATCACCACCAGCATGCCCTGTGCAAGGAAGAAACAAAGCAATGCGTCACGCTACAATCATGTACTTGTGCAATGGAAAAACAATGGAAGGCGCCACGTAATAAACCTGGACTGTGAGATGAAGAAATATAGCAATGCGCCACGTTACAGTCATGTACTCTGCAAGGGAAAGTTAACGCAGTGCGTAGTGCACCCACCATGTAGTTCGTCAGGCACCAATAAGACCAGGCGTCATGCAGCAGTTCGATAGTTCGTTAGCAGCAGTAATGCAAAGTGTAATATGACAGTTTAGGTGCCACGTTAACAGTGCGCCCAATCCTGGATCAATGATGACACAAAAGTACCGCTTCTCACTCCGGCCAGCACGGGCCTAGATCCGAGCCGAAGCAACAGGCTCACGCAGCTGACAGAAGCGAGAGGCCAAGAGTGTCCCTCTCGCCCCGTACCCCACCCCAGGTGGTGATCCACGTTACATGGGGGGGTGTGACCCCACTCTCCTCTCCTACTTCAGCAACTTGGACCTTGATCCAGAACTCCGTCAGGTGGGCACGGCGACCTCGGGCCGGCAGCTCAGCTCCTCCGAGGCTGCTAGTCCGGGCCGCTGCTGTGTTACTCCGAGGGCCAGATATCCTGGCCCTCCTTCCTGCGGTCTCAGTCGACACCGAGAACCCGCCCTCAGCACTGTGGTGACCTACTTCGATTCTGGTGCACACAACACCCAGGCACTCCTCACCAGCGACTGTGGTTGCACCGTGACACGCACTCTACGTGTTGAGACTCGCCTCTTCTCTGGTGCACACGGTGAGCAGGTGCACTTCACCAATGCCCTGGCTGCACCTCGACACACACCCTGCGCGTCCAAGTCTCACTACTTGTTTATGTGCACACAACGACCAGGTGCTCCTCACCAATGCCTTGGCTGCACCACGACATGCTCCCTGCGTGTCCAATTCTCACCACTTCTTTCAGTGCACACAATGACCAGGCGCTCCTCACCAACGCCTTGGCTGCACCACGACACGCGCCTTGCACGTCTGAGACTCACTCCTTTTTCCGAGTGCACTCAACGATCATGTGCTCCTCACCAACGCCTTGGCTGCACCACGACACGCACCATGCTCATCCGAGTCTCCCCACTTCTTTCAGTGCACACAACGACCAGGCGCTCCTCACCAATGCTTTGGCTGCACCACAACACGCTCCTTGTGCATCCGACTTCACTTCCTCGCTCGGTGCCCACAACGACCAGGCGCTCCTCACCAACGCCTCGGCTGCACCACGACACGCTCCTTGCGCGTCCACGACTCAGTTTACTCCCTTGTGCCCACGATCACAAGGCACAACTTCTGAGGGTCTAAAGCTGCAAAGGCATGCGCACACCCCATTGCTTGGGACTTCTCCGGAAGCTTTTATGTTCCTCTGTTTCCAAACAGTGAGCCAGCTCACCTCGGGCCCTTCGGGTTCAGGACACAGCACAAAGCACAGTCCTGTTCAAGAAGGGGGGGACACCACCCACTGCAATGTCCCTTCAGTCTCTTCCATGGTAAAAGCTATAAACTGCAGGCCCGCCCTAGATCACGAAGCAAGGGTCAGTCCTATCCAGCAGTCTCTTCAGGAACTTCTTCCTTGGCAGAGGTTCTTCTTGACCATGGAAAAGGTCAGAGCCTCTGCAAACTCGACCTGTCCATCTCGCCATTCAAAACGACAACAAATTCTAAGGGTTTCAGTTCTCTTAGTTATACCCCTTCATGTCTTTTAAGTTTGTATGTGCTCCCCAGATCATTTCTGGGTGTCTCCCTCCCAGTGTCACCTTTCTCCCTTTGATACTGGGGTCTGGGTCCTTAATCACTCAGCTAGAGATGGGCCAATTGGTTTATAGCACTAGCCCAGGCCTTTTCATCTCCTGGGCTTCTCCTCCCCCTACTCTCCAGATGCAGGGCAACCTGGTGCTATCTCAACCCCTCCCTGGGTCAAGACATCTCCAAGCTCCTCGCACCTCACAGATCCAGACAGTCAATCCACATTCAGCAGAGACACACAGAAGTGCCTAAGGCACAAAACTCAGCCATTTTCTAAAAGAGTGGTTTCTGAACACACAGTGACCAAACCACCTTCATAGGAAGATGTGTTATGACACTGTGAGTTCATACATACTAAACTTCACCTCTCCATTTAAAACTGATAGGAAACTAGGCTAACAAAACACAATACCCAGCCTCCCCCATTCTGTCCTATGGGCAGAATGGACTTTCACCAGTGAAAGCAAAATGGAGTGCTTTTCACTGTCAGAACATAACACACACCTCAGTACATGTTCTGCCTTTTACTTACACTGCACCCTGCCCAGGGGCTACCCAGGACCTACCACAGGGGTGCCCCTTGTGTACGCAAAAGGGAAAGTCAGGCCTAACAAGGAGTTGTACTTGTCAGGACAACATGCTAACTGTTAAGAAACGTCTTACTTATCAAAAAGACGGAAGACAGCAAAGTTCAGCTGGAACAGAAGTTTATTCATGCTCTCCACTTCCAGTACAAAACATCAATGCCTAACGTTCCCCCTAACGCTCACCACCACCCGAGACACCCTGTTTGAACCACAACACTCCGCGTGGTCTCCACGAGCAAGATGCAAGATTGCTCGTGGACACCACGCGCCATGAATGAGTAAGTACACAACACATCTCCCCCCCCTTTATTTTTTTTTTATTTTTTTTTTTTTTAATACAATATTATTCGTCAAACTAAACCATAATGTAATCTTTAAACCTTCCCGGACAATGGTGTTCACGTTTTCTCCTAGCCAAATCCGTTCTCCAATGAGAACACCCTGGTTGTTGATCATATCTCATTTCATTGTGCACATTCTCCAATAGTGTGTCATTTTTAACATTCCTACAAGAAATGTCATGGCTTACATCATTAGCACACTGGGCGCAGGCCCTACACTGAAGGCCTGAGTTCCCTTCTCTGCGCGCCTTTGCATTACTAGCCCTTGCACACACAGTGCACATCACTAGGGACTTTACTAGTAAGGCAAGCATACCAATCATGGCCAACCAATTATCACCACACTTTACACAGGGAACCCTTGTACTTTGACTCTGATTAACAGTGGCAAAGTACCCAAAGCATAGAAATTGGTAACTCTATGTCAGGAAAACGGTCGAGGGGAAAAGCAAAATGTTTAGGGAACTTTAGGCAAAATGGCCAAGTCCTACAGTGGTGCTGTCTGTATAATTTTGAGATGAGCACAGCAACAGTGTTTAGTAAGTCAATATGCATTAAAAAAGAACAATACCTGCCGCTAATGCCATTATTACAGCTGTAGGTGGTATAGAATAGTTTGAATTGTCACACTTGTAGGAGTGCGACGGCGAGCAGTTGTGTTGGTACTGTCATTGCTAGAGCTGGCAGGGACAATGGGTGGTGCAAGCTGCAGAGGCCTCCAGAGATGGACCCTGGCACATACCTTTTTCATAATTAAGAACTACAGCCGCAGTTTGCAATTTCTTACTTTTAAGAACATGTTCATGAACATAGTGTTCCCAAAAAAAGAAGCATGCCAGTGGCTGATTTGAAACAAGCATTTGGCAAATGCATTAGGTTTCACCTATGTGATTAATAATAAGCTGTATTTTGTTGTAAGTTGTAGCTTGCTGAGTAATTGCACAATATAAGCTACAGAAACTCTGTTAAAGTCTTATGACTTGTTTATTTACAAAAAGGCAATATATTGTGCTTTTACTAGTGGTACAGTGTAGATAAGTAATCGCAATATTTGAAAAAGTGAAATGAAAGAGGGGAATAATAGATTTAATTGATGTAATAGCAATATTATGTGTTTAGAAGCCTGGTGCCACTGCACCTGCTGCATCACTCAAATCATGCCCCTAGTGCCTATAAGGTAACTGCATTTGACACTGCCTGTTTAGTTTACAATTTTAGCAATAATCTGGGCTTAGCGCGGTCCCTAGAGCTTTTGGGCCCAATGGCACTGCACCTGCTGCACCATTCAAATCAATCCCTTTGTACTGCAAGGTAAATGCAATTGTGACTGCCTGTTTGGTGGTCAAATATTATGTGTTTAGAGGAATTCTGACAACTTTTTGGCCCTGTGCTACTGCACCTGCTGCGTCATTCAAATCATGACCCTGTTGTCTGCAAGGTAACTGCACTTGTGGTTACCTGTTTAGGAATAAAATATAGCAATAATAGGTGTTTAGTGGGGTGCCTGGAGCTTTTGGTCCCGGTGCCACTGCACCTGCTGCACTATTGAAATCATGACCCTAGGGTTTGCTAAATAACTGCACTTATGACTGTCTGTCAAGTTATAAAATATAGCAATATTAGGTGTTTATAGGAGTTCTGACAACTTTTGGACCCTATGCAACTGCACCTGCTGCACCATTCAGGGAATGGTCCTGTTGCCTGCAAGATAACTGCACTTGTGACTGCCTGTTTAGTAGTAAAATATAGCAATATTTGGTGTTTAGTGAAGTTATGACAACTTTTGGCCCTAGTGCCACTGCACCTGCTGCAACCTTTAAATCAAGCCCCTTTTAACTGCAAGGTAACTGTAATTGTGACTGTCTGTTTATTAGTAAAATATACCAATATTAGGTGTTTAGAGGATTTCAGACAATTTTTGTGCTGGGTGCCTCTTCACCTGGTGCACCATTCAAATCTTGAGCCTGTTGTCTGCATGGTAACTACACTTGTGGCTGCCTATTTAGTTTAACATTTGAGCAATAATCTGGGTTTAGTGCGGTCCCTAGCGCTTTTGGTCCCAGTACCACTGCCCCTTCTGCACCATTCTCATCATGTCCCTTTTAACTGCAATTGTGACTGCCTGTTTAGTACTCAAATATAGCAATATTATGTGTTTAGAGGACTTCTGACAACGTTTGGACCCCGTGCTACTGCAACTTCTGCACCATTCAAATCATGACCCTGTTGTCTGCAAGGTAACTGCACTTGTGGCTGCCTGTTTAGCAGTAAAATGTAACAAAGCTCTTGTATATTAACTTTATTTTTAACATGCAATGTTTTTTACAACTACAACATTTAGAATTTGATCATAATGACCAAAATAGATTAAGTTGAAAAAATCAATCCGATAATGCCAACAAAGTGCAAAGAAAAGTTCTGAAGCATGAATAGGAAAATGGCACAAACAATCTGAGGCTGAAGCATCTGCTTTTCACAACTAAGGGCCTCATTATGATGTCGGTCAGAAAGGCTGTGAATGGCATTCGATTTGGCCGAACCCGTGTCGGAAGCCAAGTTTCCGACTGACTCTGGAACATTTCCAAGCAACCAATCAAGATACAAGGTAGTCGGTTGGTCATTCCGAATCGGTCCCAACTGGAATTCGGACAGTCCGAGTTTGTCATAGCCGAATCGTAGAGCTCTACGGGCCACCTTTCCGAACAAGTGATTACGATGTTGGATTCTGATAGCCGTTCCGACTCGGTCTGTCTGACACGGATCGGCTGTAGGAAACTGACTTTGGGGGCCTGGAGCAGGCCCCCCTTTACCTGGAGGCCTCCGGTTGTGGCCCATGTGAGTAGCCATGGGTCCCCGCTTTCCAAATTATGCACAGTGTGGCAGGCACCATGGGGTGCCCGCCACAGGGTGCACGTTTTTCTGCACTCATCCCTTTTTTCCATGGGAGACTGTGTTGTCGGGTGGAACACAGGCTCCCACTGAAGTCAGTGGGAGTCCGACCGAACAGTGTTCGGAACCATCATAATTGGTCAGTTGGACTGCCCGATTCTGAGTAGGTCGGAAACCATTCTGACAAGGAGTCAATTGGAATGCTTTCTGACCGACATCATAATGAGGTCCTAAGTAATAAAAAGCAAGCATTCCAGCATACTGTTAAAAGATGTCTGCCTTTTCTGTGAAGAGGGATCTTATCTTGACAGTGAATGGGGCTTAAACAGTATAAACAGCTTTTCTAGAAGTACTGTAAATGTGTGCAGCCAGGGGAAGTTAACAAAAAAAAAAGTTCCACACAAGAGAGAATGAACACAATAATTTGGCCATTGGGAACTAGTATGGGCCCCCTTTTAAGATATATTAAGTACAAGAGATTTCACAAGCACAGTGCAAGCCATGCGCAGGCGAAATCTAAAAATGAAGCTTTAGTACCCCTGTCCTGAGAGGGACAGAGGTAAAGCAGTGATGTTTTTATCAGCACACTTGTAATGCAGGGAAATTGAAATGTCGAGTTCTATGCTGAAGAACAAATATGCTCTTAAGCATGACCATTTGTGCAGAAAAAAGAATTTAAAAGTAAATTTTAAACAAAGATCAAGGCTGTTCTGCAAGTGACAAGAGGGAATCCTGACATTTTAATTTAATGCATATTTGACAGAACAGAGAATATATATACCACACTTTTTAATCGAAATTTGGAACAGAACTTTTAATAGCTGAGCTTCCAGAACTGACTCATGGCAGATCACAAATAATATATTCCCGTCATTGTCCACAGATCATGCATATGTTGTTCAGCTTTGGCTCTCCTGCCAGGCCACAGCAAATGCTCTGCTTCTTTTTGAGTTGTCATCAGTGATGTCACTGACCTTTTCATCAGTGATGTAATATGTGAGGTCATAAGCAGTGCATTGCAGGGGTGTAAGTTACAGTGGGCTCAGGTAACTATAACTGCTGAATTTCTATGCTTTTGTACGAGTGAAATCTGAGCCTAACTATAATGCCCTGGTAACCTTTGGTATACGGCGGAGAGCCGAAACGCGTAGACCGTTCATACTTTTTGTTTTTGCACTATGGTGTGCTGAAAAAACGCTGTTTTTAAAAGAAAAATACCTGCTCAGTGCGCTCTGATTGGTGCCGTGAAATTCTCCCTGTGTGAAGGTGCAAACATCTTTGGTAATATATATATATGGTGGGAAGCGACTTCCCTACAGAATTATGTGGAAGTTAACAGAGTACCGAGAGGTCTTCGCATCTATACGGTTCCAGCGTATGAAAACCCGGACCCACAGCTCCTTGAAGAATGGGCCGAATATACAGCTGGCTCTTGTAAAGGGATGCTTTTGATTTTGATTAAGTTTGCGTGGAGTGACCATGAGAAGGCTCGCAAGGATATTGAGGAACTGGAGAATGAAATCAACAGGGATGATGACAAGAAGAAACAAGAGGAATTACGAACAGCAATGACTAAAAGAATAAGGGCATACGAAGGCAAAATCAGACAGCGGAAACAAGAAAAGTTTCAGCGCGATGAACGAGATTATTCATCGGGTAGAATACTGACTTTCGCGAAAAAATATGAAGCACCGAGACAAGCATTGGAACACAGCAAAAGCTTACCATCTGTGGGCGAACAGGGAGACACTACTGAATCGGAAGTGTCAGAAACAGAACAAACGAATGCCGATAAAGGTGACACCTCGGGTCCAACAATGTCAAGAAAGACCCCTTTTCACGAGGAATTCCAACTAATCAGACAATCGTGGCAGAAGGGGGCAAGAGGCAAGCCACCGGAAAACACAAGAGGCGGCCAACGAGGAGGGGAGGCGAGTGGCGCAAAAAGCAAATTCTCACCACCCGCAACTCGGAGCAAACGTTACAACAAACGGAAATAAGCCAAGACAAGGTTGACAACCTCACTATTATCAATTTGACCCCTAAAAAGCTCACAGATAACGAAGAAGCAGTTCTTAAGTTGGGACTATCTTTCTGTCCACGGAAAAATCTAGAGTATACACAGACGCGCATTGATTTGTTTAAGTTTGCCAGGAAGTTAAAACTACACAAATTCTACAAACTAAGACCAAAAAAAGGAACACCAACGAGCAGAGTAGAACAACAAATGGATATTATAACAGGACGGGATTTACCAGCGTTGCAGACTCTGAAAGACTTGGGCATGGAGAATGAAGATGTGAGGACATATGATGTCCCGGCACTATCAGGAATAGAGCAAGTTGGAGGTGGAAGCCCGTTTAAACCTGCATCAACTTTCCTACCCCAGATGCCCAATGACAATATTGATACGTTTGTAGAAATAGTGTCTAAGGAACTTATGAAACGGCGAAGGAGACTTATGGATAACAAATCGAATTTGACCAAAGAACAAATCCTGGCAATAGAAAACATCAAAAATGATACCAGCATCATTGTGAAACCTTCGGACAAGGGGGGTAATATGGTGCTCCAAACTTATGAGGCATATAATGAGGAGGCACTACGACAACTATCTGACCCTTGTTGCTATGAGAAAATTGATAAAAAAATCTATCTAGAAAGCATCACAAAGTGTCATCAATTATTGAAGAAATGGTATGAACTAGGGTTGGTGGAAACGGAGGAATATTTGTATTTAAGATGTCTGAATCCGATAACTCCAAGTTTTTACCATTTACCTAAAGTTCATAAAGATAAAAACAAGCCGCCAGGTAGACCAATAGTGAGCTCACAGGGTAGTCTTCTTGAGCATATGTCTGTGTATATTGACTACTTCTTGAATGATTTTGTGAAAAACCTACGTAGTTACGTTAGAGATACGAAAGATTTTTTGAGTCATGTGGAACAGATACATTGGCGTACTGGTGATTGCATGCTGGTTATGGACATAGCCAGCTTATACACAAATATCTTGCATAGTGATGGCATCAGAGCTGTGAAGTCCTTTTTGGACACCCGCTCGGCGAAATTCACCAAGCATAATTTTATGCTGGTAGAATTTCTTACCTTCTGCCTAGAAAACAATATTTTCCTATACCAGGACCAACACTATAAACAACTAACAGGTACAGCTATGGGCACCTGCTTCGCCCCCAGCTACGCGAATCTCTTCGTGGGCTGGTGGGAGGAGCAGGTGGCCTGGATGTCCGCCAATGAGGAATGGACACAAAAAATAGTAGCCTGGTACAGGTACATAGATGACCTCTTCATAGTGTGGAGAGGGTCACAGGAATCAGCTTTGCAGTTCGTAAAGTTGATGAACACAACCTTCAATTCACAGTTGAAATAAGCCCGGTCAGTGTAAATTTTCTTGATTTAGAAGTCTTTATTGATGCGGACAAGATCAACACACGCTTGTTTCGCAAGTCCACGGCTGGGAATTCAGTTCTTCACTCTACAAGTAGTCACCCTTCTAGATTGAGTATTCCCTATGGAGAACTCCTCAGGATTAAAAGAAATTGTACCAATGAGGTTGACTTTTTATCAAATGCAGAAGAGAGCATAGGGAGATTCAAAGCACGAGGATATAACGAACAAGTACTGCGTGAATCTCTTGCAAAAGTGCAGTTGAAATCCAGGGATGAACTCTTAAAACCCAAAAGCATAGTAGAGACTGAAGAACAGTTCAGGATGATAACAACTTTCTCCAGTGGGTCAGGAGAGTTAAGGACCATGATGAAGAAAAATTGGAACTTATTGAGAAATGATCCCATCATTGGGACGGATATACCTAGACAACCCATGCTTACATTCAGAAGAGCTAGGGCATTTAGGGATACTCTAACCAAGAGCCATTTTCTACGTAAAGTCCCCAAACCATTTGGTGAGGCACCACATGGCTTTTACCCATGTGGAAAATGTAAATCTTTCAAAAACTCCAAAAAGGCCCTCACATATGAGGCCATTGGAACCCACAAGCCCAGATACATTAGGAAATTCTTGACCTGCAGTACCCCTTACACAGTTTACTGCCTTGTGTGCCCATGCGGTTTAAGATACATTGGCAGCACTATCCATCAAACGAAAATCCGCATCCTTGAACACACTAGAGCAATAAAAAATCGAGATGTGACATATCCCGTAGCTAGACATTTTCAAACATATCATAACTGCAATAGCGACTTATTAACGTTTTTTGCAATAGATCAAGTGTCGGCTAACATAAGAGGAGGGGATAGAATCACAAGATTGAGGAGGCTAGAGTCGAGATATATTATAGATCTGGGTACCAAGACCCCTGGTGGGCTCAACAGTAATGAGGAACTTACCGTACATCTAGGGTAAGGGGCTCCTTACTCTCTTTAATCCACTGACCGAGCTACAATAAACATAAACTGCACTGTTCTAATGAATTGTTTTAATGAATTGAGGTAATATGAATATACTGCACAACATATTTTTAGCATTTGATTATCTAGAGTTTCTTTCCTTTAATTCCTTCTTTCATCATGTTTATGATTTTGATCTCTAATGTGAACGCTGATGACTTGGAGGACTTGGCCCATACAGGGCGGAATTAATTTGGAATTGTTTCCCAGAATATATGTAATCATAAATGAGAACATTGATGTTTAAACCCGCTAGAATGTCTGTTGATATACACTAGCTGATGGGGTTGTATAGACACTCTCTAATATGGCATGGGATAATAACTGATGTAAATTGGTCCTTTTATTATGTTGCCATAGATAAATTGGGTAAAACAGAAATTTATAGACATTGAATGATAGCCCATCATGGGCGTGATAATAATATTGATTGTCTATAATTATATTCATCTAAACCAAGTCGCTGTTAACATTAAGCACCTGTGGTATACAAATGCTACATTATGTATAAACCATTACAATATGGCGCTAGTGATTACGGGGACATGTTAGTCCCTCGTTGCTATTGTTGCACGTGGGATGTGGCAATGTGACATAAATATGGCGGCTTCCGTGGTGCCTGTAAACCATTGAGAAAGGCATACCCGAAACGCGTCTGGTTTTTAGCGCTGTGAGTCGTAAATAAATCCTTGACTCTACCCCGCGAGTGCTGTGTCTTTTCTAAAGAAGGGGAGACGTGAAGCGTGGGTATATATATATATATATATATATATATATATATATATATATATATATATATATATGGACATTGACGAAGGCCGTCAGGCCGAAACGCGTTTGTCTAGCCATGGGACAACAATTAAGTAATTTGATACAAAAAGACTCGATGGTGCACCACGCTTTGTTGCTACAGAGTATTGGAGAAAATATATATATTTTTTGGGAGGGCAGATATCTCTGCTCCACCGGCAGCGTTTTGCCACTACGCCCGCCGCTTGGAGTGCGGAGTTCAGAAAAAAACTGACCACTGCCGCGAAATGGAGTTTACCAGTGGTGCCATGTCACAGCGGCCTCCCCCAATGCTTTAGGGCTGGAAAAGGTCCTGGAAGGATACAAAGTCCATGCCAAGAGTAGGATCACCCACCCCCCTTCTGTAAAACAACTTGCATTGCAAAATGGCCAAACTACCCTTGAACGGGGAGGAGGAGGAGGAGCCAGGAGTGCATGGGCAGACAAAGTTACCCTGAACTCCAAAAAGTTTCTGTGGCCTGCCAGCAGCCTTCCAGTGCTGGTTTCTACAGCAGTCAAACAGAGAGGAGCAGTCAGACTATAACATGGCAACTGCAAGGGACATTGTTTGCTGTGTGACAGTATGCCAATGGGCGAACAGGCTATGGTGGTGAAGTGTAGCTCATGGTGAACGCATGCATAGTTATTTTCATAAGGAGATAGAAAAACAGTGTCTATCATTGCACCTCTATGCATTTTTCTCTTTCAAGAAGAATAGCAACTAGTTGTTTGCTATGTAGCGCATGCACTTTTCTCTCCAAGTGACCATGAGCAGTGTTTCTCTCCTGGCGCAAGTTTACTTTTTCTCCCTTTGGCTCACGTGTATCAAGCAGTTGTACCCGGTTTCATATCCTCAGACATGATAAACCCAAGGACATTTTGGGGGTGACCAATCCCCCGTCTAAGCTGTTTCTGCCGCCCCCGACACAACCCTACCACCTTCCGGCTCCGGTGAGGGAGGTGACACTGGGGGCTCAGGAGACATAACCAAGGACAATTGGAGCCACTTCGACACCAAAGACGTTGGCTAGAGGGGGCAGCCAGAGCTGCGCTGGAGCAGGACCAGAGCTGTTAGTGAGGGGATGGCCAGGAGGACTCAACCTGCTGTGTTATTGAATTTTGCCTTTTTCCCATTATGTCTCAGAAATCCCAGTATGGCACTTTCTTTTGATTACGATGGACTGTCTAGCAGTGTCATTCATAAAGCCTCTTCACAGCAATGCTGTCGTCATCGTGGAATGGGAGGCGGAGATAGGGTTTCAGGTGGACTTAGGAGGCATGGTTTCATGTTTGGTGTAGTTACCTGGAATGGTGTCCAGTGGTTCCTGCTCTAGCCTGGATGAGAGATTAGATATTTGCAAAATGTCAGCCCAATGTAAATAACAACATACGCATACTACACTTTAAGGATTTGTGAACTAGCCATTGTAGTTGTATGCCGAAGTGCATGACACCTCAGCAGTCACTGGACTGTGACATGGGGTGATTCCCTCACACCCATAGCATGCTCCTTCACTCTTTTCCCCGAAATCCTGTGCACAGCTGGGCGAGCGAGTAGGGAACACATAGAGGCTTTTTCTGCCCTACCCCCAGACCCTCCTTCCATGATCTTGGATTGTGTGGTTTGCAGTGCCAAAGGGATATTGTTACTCCTAGCTGACTACACGTGGACGGCACAGCAAAGCGAGATAGGAGACACAGCAATAAACACTACCATGCAACAAGTGTGTGTTTGTGTGCATGCATGTGTGCTGAACTGATGAAGGAGGTGCAGCTTGCAGGCTGTAGGAGCAGACCTGTGTTTGTTATCGTATTGTGGACATTTTCCATTGTCTGTGACAGGCTTCTCTAACATATTTTCTTTGTCATTCTCTAATATATGCGTGGAGCTACATGCGTGTAGGGAAAAAATCCCCTGATCCGAGAACTACTGGGGACTCATTTGCTGTTTACAGTGAGGTGCAGAGTTCTCCGATAGTGGCACTGATGTATTTATTTGTTATTATAATTGGGCAGGCACATAGTAGCGGTGCTCAGAATAGCTGCAGTTGAGTTAATAGTGCTTGCCGTTTGCAATCTCTTTGCTTGTAATAAACTGCGCAGATGCTGCACCGTGCACAGCTGCCTTACGGAGCGAGCGGAACTCCGCGAGTTGGCGGAACTCAGCGGAACGTCGTAGACTGTTTTATTAGGGGTGGGCAGAATTTGCGAAATTAACTTTCGCAAATTATCGCGAAAATGTTTAAAATTATCGCAAACAAGCGGAAATATCGCGAAGATGCGGAAGTTTTTTTCCCGCATGTTCGCGAGATTTTCTGCATGGTTGCGGGTCGCCAACTTACCCATGTGGTTGCTTGCGGGCGCGGCCATCTTGTTTTGAGTTGTCTCGCGGTGCATGATCGCGAGAAGAAAGACGTGATCGCGCGACGCATGACGTCACTGCGGGCGCGAACTGTCGCGAGACAGCGCAAATGGCTAAAAACAATACAACATCTCATGGAGAACGCGACCGGATCAATAAAACTTGTCGGCGAACGCAGGGATTCAGGTAAGGCGATCGCGCGCGCGCGAGAATGTATTATTTTACACCGCGAGCAAGAAACAAATTATCGCTAAGCTGCGGAAACCGGAAATGTTGACATTTTCGCGCTCTCCGCGCAATTTCCGCGAACGGAACAAAATTTTCACCCAGGCCTACTGTTTATATAACTCTGCATAATTCCGCTGAGTTCAACTCTGCAGGTTCTGCCCACCCCTAAAAAATATATACATATGGATGGACGGACGGACAGACGGATAGACAGATAGGAAGACAGACAGACAGACATTGTCAACCACTTATGCACTGACAATACACATGTGAAGGAGCACACGCACACAATGCTCGTGCCCCCGAAAACGAAGCTATGAGAGCTGTGCTGTGCGTATTTTATAATTACAAGCATTCTCTGTCAGCTGCTCCGTGCTTCAGGAGCACTCTTCCCTGTTCCATTTCTGCCAAAAGAAAGCATACCTCCTCCGCCCGCTGTACCACTGCACGTCATGCAGTGCATACTAAACAAGCACTTTGTCACCGACAAGCAGAAACACAAACAAGCGTAAAAAAATATGAAAAGAAATGTCAAAGAATAAGCAAACACAGTCAAGTTAAATGAGAAAAACAAATTCACCCCCACACACTACCTATAATTCCCTTAATTCAAATATACACGCTTCCGAAAATTATAAAATCAAACAGATGGGGCAGGAAAGACAAAGTGAGGAAAAAATAAAAACAGTTTAATACGGACTATGCACTATATAGATAAGAAGCTACAGCGCCATTGGGGGACATTGTTGTTGCATTGTGAGCAAGTGCCATGCAATCGTGGATTCTAGAATGAGAGAAGTGTGAATGGCTTTTTTAAGTGTGTTTTTCTTTACTTCTATGCCTATTACGCCAATATGGTGCAATTCATGTTACACAGAAAACGGATCGGCTCAGACCAACATCTTGTAGGGTGTGAAGATTTGTAAAGGGGCTTGAGAACTGGCAGCGGCTCCTGGAGGGAGTTCTGCGGGGCGGTGGGGCGGGGCGGGGCGGGAGAGGTGCAGGGTGGGAGGTAGTAAACCCCTGGATTAAGGCCGAACAGAGTTCAGTAACTAAATAAAGAAAACAAATTACATTGCGCGGGCTGCAACGCCAAACCGGCGATGCAGCGCGCAATGTCATTCGTTTTATTTATTTATTTAGTTACTGAACTCTAATTCCAGTAGCGGTCCGTGGCGGGAGTTCCGTGGGACGGTGAGGCGGTAAAGCGGGGCGGGGGAGGGGCAGAGTGGGGGAATGTAAACAACGGAATATGGATGAACAGAGGTAAGTACACATTTAAATAAATAACACGAATTCCTTTGCGCGCGCTGCATCGCAAAATGCAATGCAGCGCGCGCAACAAAATTCGTTTTATTTATTTAAATGTGTACTTACCTCTGTTCATCCATATTCCGTTGTTTACATTCCCCCGCCCCGCCTCACCGCCCCACGGAACTCCCTCCACGGATCGCTACTGTCTAATTCGGACTTAATCCGGAGTTTACTACCCTCCCACCCTGCCCCTCCCCCACCCCGCCCCACCGCCCCGCAGCACTCCCTCCAGGAGCCTCGAGTCACTGCAGATATTGTAGCTGAAGAACCACAACCTACTATCTTTCATGATATATGTAGCCTGCAGGGGAGACAGACATCCAGCTTCCATGGTGATTGTCACACGACAGGTCCTATAACTACAGCCAAACAAAAAACACCCAGAGGACAGCTAACCAAAAACAAAACAGATATAAAAACTAACATAGAAGAGGAGGAACATTTGAACTTTGATATTGACCTCTTAATATGAATTTCACATGATGATTTTAATACCTGTCCAATAGAATTCGAACATTCCCACACATTTGTACAAACCACCATCGCAAAGCCCCACCCTCCATAATGTAAATCTACGTGTTGGCTAACGCCTGATTGTCTCAACCCAGCTGTATTTATAGAGAAATGCAAACATCGCACCGAATAATACACCATTACTCGGCATACATAAGGCAGTGCAACATAACATGATGTAATGTAGCAACAAAACATTGTGAAGTATAAGAAATAGTAAACGTGTCATAGTTTAGCACAAAATAACGCAACACACCACAACTTTGAATATCCCCTGACCCACATTCATTTTATACCCAGTTGACTTCGTACGTGTGTGTCATGTGGAGTGAAAAAAGAGAAAGAGAATAAAAAAAGGATAAGAGGTGGCAGAAGGGAAGCAGGCCACCAAATGTACCTATGCATCACCAGGGACGTGAAAAGCAAGCGTTTAATGTATGCAGAGCGCCATCAATCACCTGCACCCATTGAACCCTCGCCATTCAAGCACCCTGTGGCGCGTGCTTGATTTACAGGATGCAGAATCTAGGCCAGAAGTCTCGTTTTCCAGCACTGTGGTTGGTCTATGTGATGCCCGAAAACACACTTCTGGGAAATTGCGTTTTACAGGTAATTAGCATGTTTAGATTTTTACAGGAAAACGCAAAAATTGATTGAAACAGCAAGGGAAAATGCACCTGCACTTTAGGTACTACTTGTGATATTCTACATATTTTACTAGATTGCTGGAGGATGTTAGATATACGAAGAGAGATTTTAGGCCCGATAAAAAAAAATATGATATTAAAAATAGGATGCAAGCTGTAAACCTCTTAGTGGGAAGGATGAATTTAGATATAGCCTGTGCCATTGGGAAATATCTAAATAAAGTTAAAGAGTTCCTTAAATGTAAAGAGTATTGATGAAATATAGATCTTTTAAGCGACAAGGAGAATGAGGTATCTATGGATAGAAGTATGGTGTAAGACATACTTGAAGGTCAATGTGCCTCAAAAAAGGAATAGCTTGTTTTAAAAAAAAAAAAAAAATGTAAAGATATTTATCTCTTATTTTAAGGATATGTGAATGATAGGCTTAAGAAATGTATTATATATTCCATGATTCTGATTTGCTTATTTTATTGAATGATATGCTGCTTAGTGTATACTTTTATGGTTGTAAAAAACTGAATAAAGTTTTATTGACTGACGGACTGATTGAAAATGAGACACAAAGATAATGAAATCTAAATGATAGGTTGAGTCGGTGCAAAATGCAGAGACGCACGAGAGCACAATTGAAAAGAGACTTATTGAAAGGAAAAAGGTACAGAACTTGAAAATCCCAGATGGATTGCATTGTACTGTTGCATTTCTATAGCGCTTTCCAAGCCTGGGTTGGATGCTGAAGCAGATAGCATGCTACACAATGTAGGGTGTGTGGTTGGGAGACTGTTTTGTTGGTGTTGAGCCTGTGTGGGAAGGGTTTCCATGTCGTGCGTGATGACAACCGAGGAGCAGTTATCGTTTCATAAGTCATAGCGCTTAGTGATGCGGTGAATGAAAGGAATACGAAGGTTAGACAATCATCTTATGTTTTGAGACGTACTGGCAGCATTAGTTAGGTGGTATTTGTAGTTAATGTAAGAGAGATTCCAGTCCTGTTTCTGTATTGGTTGCGGCATTAAGGTTGGCCTCGCTGGACAGAAACCAGGGGGAGGGAACAGTGTGTCAAAGATATGCCCAGATGGACGTTGTTACAGTCCACTTTTGTATATTTGAAAATGTTATTTATATAGTGCCTACTATCCCCAACGAGGCATTGTAAAGATACATACATAACTAGTGTGACCTGCAGTATCGGACTAAGAGTCATCCATCAGCCAGCATTGTTTGACAGAGCTCTGGTATGTCTGCTTTGTAGTTTGCCTGTCCAGTTGCTGTATGGGGCTAAATTTCAATGAACTGGGATAGAATATTGCCTCCCAGAGTCAGTCAGAGGTCATATCTTAACATGTAGATTACATTATCTACGATGCAGTCCACAGGGTCGGAGGGAGACAACAGTGTATGTCCAGTGTCCATCAGACACAGGGAACCGACAGGGCCGGCCTTGGTCATGGCCGAGCTGGGCCCAGGCCCGGGGTGCCAATATTCCAGAAAGCACAGTTGGGAGCTGTCTGACTTAATGTCAACAGATCGACATTCCACTTGGTCTCAATCAGGTCCCATTAAAGACTTTGAAATCAATCCTTAATGTACCTCAGCATAATTGTTTGCACTCCATCAACCCCCTGCCCTCATCCCATCTTCCTCACACCTCCTAACATCACACAGCAATGCTCTCTTGTACGACTTATACTTTCTCAGTAAAAACTGTAATTTGTTCGACAACATAAATGTCAACACTGTACAAGACTGATTCTACACACACTATCAGGATATGCCTGCCTTAGTCTTGCTAACTCACAGTGCACCATCTGTACCCCAAACCCGATAAGGTAAGAAATGGAATGTGCAGCCTCAAAACAAACCTGACGCCTCAAGGAAATAATGGTAACAAATCTAGAACCTTTTCTTTTAGTAACTCATACATACCCAACAAGATACGCCTGAAAAATACAACATGCAGTTTCAATATTTATTGAATAATTGTGATTTTTGAGTGAACAATGTACGCAGCAATAATCAATAGAAGGAAACAGAACAATGTGATTAGCATAATGAGAATGGTGAAGAAGATAAACAATTCAACCATTTTGCTGTTACAGAGAATATATGCGTTGATGTAGGTATTGTAATATAATGTACTCCTACCTAGTGTGCCAAGGGTGAATCTGCCAAATTCCTGTAGGGTGATCTAACTCCCCAGTTACCTGTGGGTAATAGTGATCATGAAGCCTATATTTGTGGAAAGATCGGCCTCATCGCTCGCATGAGGTAAACAGAAATCAGCTGGCCTGGAATTCAGGCATGTGGCGACCTCTTAATGCCAGCAAAATGCTCCCCTAACTGAACAAGTAAGTGATGCGGTGTATATGATACACATCACCCATGTTGCCATGCCAAAGTCGCAGTCAGGCCTCTATTGTTGATTCTATTGTGATAGCTTGGTCACCGAACAGACAATAACAACCAACAACATTGCACAGCGAACTTATCCCTTGTACAGAATGTTCAAGGTATTTGATGATATGCCTATGAAGTGGAAATGCAAGTAAAACTGTTTCAGAGAATATTATCCTGCACAGGCACGCAAGACAATGTGTGCCAAATGTCATCATGTTTAAGAAGGCAACTTAAAAACATGAGCATGTAAAATGATGGTGTTTATTTTGGCCTAATTGTGACCACATGACACTCACTCCTTGGACCTGAGTCGACCAAAAAGCTTCCTAGAAACAATGCTAAAAATATATGTGGCTGCGTTGAAACCTAAAATCATAAAATGCATTGTGCTCTTTTGAAAATAAAAGCATTCAGAAAGCCAAAATATGTTAAAATCAATATAAAAAGCGAATAAAAAGGTGCAATTAAGAATGTGAAAAACATGGTTGAATTAAAAAATTCCCATAACTCAAAACTGCCAAATTGTTTATGTGTTCTGAGCAGCAGACAAAACATTGCTCTTCCCAGCAACTGCAGGCACACAACGCATCAGATTCACAGAACAAACATGTCCCAGTCTATCCCCTCAGCGTCAGCAAAGGGAGGAATGGCCAGTACCAAATCCACAGAAGGAGAGCCAGGATCCAAATCACAAGGAGCTGAAGCATCCCAGGATGTTACATATTATGCGTTTAGAAGCAACGGCAAGCACGAAGTACAACGGTGCAAGTGGGCCTTTAGAGAACTCATCAGCAGTTCTATGTCTGGAGTTTGAACCAGTTGAATTCCTAGACATATGTCCAGGGCACACTTGAAAGTGCACAGCAGACAGTGGAAAATGGGCTGCACTCAGTGTAGCCAGACAGGCTGAAAAGGGCAAGAACCAGTGGTCATTGACTTCCTGAAGTAAGGGTGCGCTATAAAACTGTATCATTCATTCACGACACAGGAGCACGTGCGGTAGTGACATTCCTATTTCGCCTCATGATGGGACATCCATTGCGAGGCAGAAAAAATTAAAGCACAATCCAGACAACCAGGAACAGGACAAAAGGTAAGCCTCCAAAACTGCTTTCAAGCACAGAGTCATGAATGATGGAATAACTCCAAAGACAGTCTGAAATATGCTAACTAACCCAGAGCTAATTAACTTCAAAAAGTGCACTACCCCCGCAGTACTAGACATGTAAAAAAAATATTGTGCAAAGCTCCCTGAAATGGTGTTCAGAAATTAGTAAGGAGTAGCAACTGTATCTCAGAAGAACTTGCAACTTGAAGATCAAAAGTCTCCATTGCAGATGTTAAAACCACATCCATCTGGAACAATAAGGCTCTCAGTCTGCTTAAAGCATCAAAGTGCACATTTGAAAGCTTTACTGAAGGCCAATGCATTGCATTCCAAATTGTGTGGACAAGTGGAAACAGTACTTGTATAAAACAGGGCACAACCGCAGACACTGTCACCAGATAGGCAATTTCCATTTTCAATCCACAGCAGCTCTGATCATTGAACATCAAATAACTCCCATTAGAGAGCAATCTGAAAGCTGGACGTTTCACAGCAGTCAGAGAACCCTTCAGAAAACACAACAAGTTTGCTTTAGACACATGACATGCGCTATGAATGGAAACCTCTCTGCATACTAAGGAATGTCCCAAGGTACTCTCACAGTCAGACCTGCTAAGAAAAACCACAGTCTCAGCATTCCTGCATCGGTATTTGAAAGGTAAAATCCATGACTCATGTGCATACCCTTCTGCCAGAGCTTCATATCTGCCCAATTGATGGCTCTGTAAGCAGTATTGGAAATTAAAAGTCGGAACTGGCAGAGAAATAAAGCCATGGATTATCCAATCCACGGAAGGTATTTCTGCAACATTGAACAGTAGTTTTTTAAACTTCTTTATGTGTAACATAGTGTATGTCACATCCTTCTTGGCCATGGTGGTTTGTTTCTTTTGTAAGGTTGTAAGTGTAGGAGGCTGACTCATTATATGGTATACTAAAATGAGGTATACAATGAAAAGAATCCAGGTATTCCTTTACGAGTGGACAGGGGCTTGCTCTAGCAATCCCAAGGTGCTCTTCTAGCGGGTAGTGTGGTCGAGTAGCCTAAGGGCCTTATTATGACTTTGGTGGTCTCGGAGTGGGGCTGTGATGCTGCTGCCCTGTTCCAAGACCACCAAAGCCATTAAAGACCACCCGCCAGAGTACAAATTATTTTTACTCTGGTGGGTGTTTCTTGGGCTATCCCATTGTATCAAAGGCAGTCCCTGCAGGGCATGGACCGTTAAATCCATGCCCTGCATAAACTGGGGCTGCATGCACACAGTGGGGCACAACTTGTGCCCCCCTGCATGCTCCCCATGGCACAGAGGCACAGGCCCCCTTTGTTTCCTCATCGCCACACGTTTCATTGTGTTCACACTGGCATGAAAAGTGTGGGGGTGAGGAAACTCCTAATATGCTTGGTGGTGCTGCAGTGGCACCACCAGCATATTAGGGACCTAAGACTGCTGTGCAACGCCAGGGATCATGGATCCTTGACAGCAGCAGTTGTCCCATGGCGGTCCAATGCCACAGTCCTAATACTGTGGGCAGACTGCCACCAGGGGTTTGGCAATCCATTGGACCACCAAACTCGTAATAAGGGCCTTAGGCTCATCAGAGAGGAGTGTTAGATATCTACAAAATACACACACAGTTAATAAATGATGCATATAACTCAATAAGGAGATCCACACCAATTTATAAAAATAACATGTATCTTTATATATGTTTTAGCACCAGAATCAATGTAATCAGGTAAGTACGTTTCGAGATAAAAATACTTTAAGTTTTAAAAAGTCAACACAGTGCAAATTTTAGTAGCTGCAATGTTATCTGATGGGGAGGGGGATTAATACAGCATGCAGGTAGAGTACAGTGACTTACGAGACCAGTCTCCTCGACTTAAAGTGAGTACTCGGCAAGGTCCAAGGCAGCACCAGTAGATCACACTGGGTGGCACCGGGGCGGCTGGTTCCAGAGCTGCAATACAGCGTTGGGTACCCAATGTTAGTCTATGGGGATCGGTCTTTGTGAAAAGAGGCTGCAGGTTTGAACTAGGAGGCCAGTCAGGCTGGACCAACAGGGGGGCTCAGGCTTCATGATGCTCAGGATGTGGGAAAACCTTTGTCATCTTCTCCATGGGCCAGGAGCGATGGGTGCAGAGGTGTCCTTAGGCATCAGGTTTCTGTCACCAGGAGCACTTGCGATCAAGGGGGCCCGCAAACAGAGGGTGAAGGCAGCATCAGTGAGTCTGCAGTGGGCAATTCCAAGGTGGGCTTTGTCTCTGGAGTGCCGGGGGACCACGCTGGCACCAGAGGCCCACTTCAGCTCGGGCTAGGCAGCTCGGGTGCAGTGGTGCTTTCCGGTGTCAGGTCTTCGAGATCCGGAGCCTTCATGGCTTGAACTTTGGTACCTGCAGTATGCATCAGAACAGCTCCACAAGTGAGGCGTATTAATCCTAAACCCTTTGGTATTGTCAAGAACACCTGCCTAACACCCGTTAGTGTCTAATGGCCACACTAACCATCCCTCCTGATTGGTTTGTGAAGAATTGTATGTTCAGTTGTGATGCATATTGTCTAATGTTTCATCTGTGTAGTTTGTGAATTGCTGCCAATTCGTGAAACGTGCATATGTGGGAATGTTTTGTTTGTTGAGCTCCTTTTCCTTTGCTAAGCCAAGGCAGGATGGTTGCTGCACAGCTTTGTTCAGGAAAATCATTTGGTGTGGTATAAGGCATGCTCTAAATAAAGCCTTGTTCCCATGAACCTGCACATCTCTTGTTCCCCATTTGGATTTTAAATCGACATTGTCCTTCCAAAATTCAAAATCTTGCACAGACGGCTGGGAATTGAAAGATGCAGAATAAATTAGCTTGGTGTCAGAGAGCATAGTTGTCTTAGCTCATAAAGGTGATTGTTTATAATTAGGGCTCCCGGTTTTATGGTATTTATTTTCTTGCCGTTTCCGTCTGTATTTATCCATATTTATTTTTTGCTAAATTTATCTGTATTTATCCATATTTATTTTGGGTTTGTGCAAAAATTAAGCTGAAATTAGTATATTTCCACATTTATTTAACCCATAAATATGCGCTCATGTTTGAATGCCTGACAGGTTTCAGTGCTGTGAACACCCGCAGAAGATAAATCAGTGCATTATATGAAAATATGCAAATTTCAGTATCAACCTTGTGCATACCTACCGCTGTTAAAGCTTCTTTACTAAAATTCCTTTCTTTTGTATCCCCCTTATTTATCAATCCACACATCTATTGACCTGACAGTCATGGCAAACAGTGTTTAGAATTACTCAAAAAGCACCCCAATTTCCGTTTTTATCCACATTTAAAAATAAATACAGACACAAAAAGAAATGTTTTCTGTCTGTATTTATCTGTAAAAATCAGTAAAAACGGAAAACAGGAAGCCTTATTTATAATAATAGGACTCTGGTTCAGATGGATTGTGACCAGAAAAATATGTAAACTTCTGTGCAAATGCTTTAGAGCTATCCCGTGGTGGTGTAGGGCAGCGTTTCCATTGTGTGTAATGACAACCTGCACGAAGAGTACTTGCTTATTGCAGTAAATGTTTACCTTAATGGTGAAAACAGAAATCATAATTGAAGCTATCATCATACATTTCTTCAGTATCAAAAACAGTAGAATGCTGCAGATCATCTAGCATTTCATGTACTGTATCAATGTCCCTGCCATGAGAGATAGTACGAGGAGAAAGAACATCATGCCAAGAAATTTGAACTAAATGTGGAATTTGAAGAGTTTCAGTCAGTCCCAATATATTATATGATACCTTATTCCAAACAATTCCATCAGGAACTGGAACAGCAAAAATGTTCACCAGGGAAAAGTCTCTTCGCACTTTGTGTGATTAAGAATGGGGTGTTAAAACCAAGTTTACTATTTCAATAGCAGAGTGTACTGAGAGATAGTGTCCGTTTAGAAGATGAAAAAAGACAGTCAGACAACAATCCAAACGAACAGGAACATTGATGTAATTGTAATCCGAATGTATATCCATGAAGGGATAAAGTATGTCTTTTTCAGCCAAATGTAAAGTTCATGCAGTCTACCTTGGGGCGGTAGAGGTGGGTAGGATGAATCCGAAGAGAAGTCATCAAAGTCGATGAAGTAGTCAAAGGCTGTTTGATCTATTTTAGGCAGCTCTGGAGGCTGTGTAGAACTGGGAATAGACTCCAACGATGGTATGTTACGGTAGAAGCTATCTTTATTTGTTTGCAGAATTGAAATCTGTGTTTCCGTACATGTTGATTTTATGATATAAGTTGATGTAACAGGTTAAAGTGATACTTCAGAGTTAGTTGTCCCCAGCCGGGGAGAAGAAGCCTCATCGTTGATCAAACCTTCCAACGGACGTCCTATAGGGTAGCGAGAGAATGCAGATAACTACAATGGAGCCCTCTTGGCCTATCTAGTAAAACCAGCCACATGATGTGGTGTGATGAGATCTATTGACACAAATCTCTTGATTTGCAGCCAGTAAGGGACAGTAAAAGTACAGTGCTGGTACCATCAACAGTCACAACAGTAGGACGGCCTGAATTCCTTCTTGTCCACAATCTTCCCCCGGACGAGATCCACAATCTTTGGAATCCAACCAAGAGTTGCTGGTGCGTCCCTCACTTCACCAGTGGCGGAACGTTTCTGCTGGATGCTGCTCTGAGCTTCTCGCAAGTTGTTCAGATCCTTTAAAACATCCAAATGTTCATTGATATCAAATGGCGCTTCTGCCACCACTGTACTGGGACTGTCGAAGTCTGGAAACCACATCTTAACCCCAAACAAGATTTCATAGAGAGTCCAACCACCCAGGGATTTTCTAGGCAGATTATCAAGGACTCTATAAATTCCATACAGGTGGTGAACCCACCTGCGACCTGAACCTAATAGCCTAGATGCTTAAAGTCACAGTTTTTCCTCTCCACAAGAGTCTTTTCTGTCAGTGCAAAATGCATTTCTGCATTTGAATATAAATGCAATTTATATGTAATTGGCACAATGTCTTCTGCATTGACTGTGACATAGGTGTATTCTGATGCACCCACAGTTATGCAGATCACCAGGTATGTGGTGTTAACACGTGTGTAAATATTTTGAAGCTAGCATGTCAGCTTGTACTGAATGCAAGATTTGTGTGTGTTCATGTGTCCAATATGTACTTCAAAAGTCTTGACAAATCGAGGAGAACAGTTTTACCCACTCTGCGTAGTCTTGAATGTATGTTCTGCCAAAATTTAGGAAACCCAATGTTGTTTGAAGTTTTTTCAATGTGTGTGGTGGTTGTAAAAGCACACACTTCTCTAAGAAATGTGTTGCAAGGAAACAGGACACTGAGATAGATTAGATTTCTTGAAATTAAATTTGTAACTAATGTGATCAAATCCCGATCTACTCTAGCCAAGTGAGTTGAAAAGTCATCATTCATCAAACAGATGTCATCGACAAAGGACAATGCGTGATTGTCAAAATCTTGTAAAAGTTCTGTAAGCCTGGATGAAAATATCCCGGGCTATTCTTATAACCTTGGGGCAAGTGACAGAACTGCTTTTGATAACCTAGGGTGTTAAATGCGGTCAGGTACCTTCTTTCAGGTGCTATATTTCACACTATATTGTTAATTAGTGCCGTGCTATGTGCGTTTTGTACAGCAAATTGCATGTAGCAGTGTTCAAATGTCTATAATCTAATACTAGACAATATGAATGGTCTGATTTCATTACTGGAAACAAAGGATTGTTCATAGGGGAGTTGTAACTTTCTATTACACCTTGGTATTCAAGCTGTGTGAGTATCGCTCTAACTTGTTTTTTTGCCACATTTTTAATAGAGTATGGTCTTTGTGGTTGTGGGGTTGACCTCACAGGTATGATGTGATAAGGGGAACCATCATTCCACCCCACATGGTTGAAGTATAATGCTGGAGTTTGCACTAAGGCCTACTCCTCGGCATATGAATGTTTAACTGCATCTGGGAAGAAGTCGGAGAAGGCATGTAAAATTACTGGTTCTCCTGTGAGGCAATCCATTACAAACTCTGGTGGCCAATCCTATTCAGCCAAGAGAATGTCATAGCCGAATGACAAGTTCTCCCAAAAGAGAACAATTATTGGACGTTGTATATCCCCCTCCATTTGGAGTTGCATTTCATATAATTGATGTGGGACACTCAGTTCCCAATCTGGTGTTTCTATCTGGATATAGTGACTCATTCCTACTGCCGCCAGACACTCCATTAAATTCTGGTGAACTATTGTGACTTCTGCCACGCTGTCCAGCTTGGTTAGAGCCCGCTCTGAAGCAGGGTCCCTTCATATCCGTGGCATGCTTAGCTTTAATGCCAGCTTCCTTCTTCTTTTGGATTGAGGTTTGGACTGTTTAGGCTTGTCTAGCTGTTTAAGAAAGTCAGATGAGCATTCTTTGGTTTCACATACTTTTCTGATCTGCGCTCCGATCATCCCCCTCTCCCCAAACGTTTTTTGAATGAATCCTGAAAGGAACGAGTGGAATGTGTATCAGTATACTGATACCTATCAGACATTTTAATGTTATCACTTTCATACAAATTATAGCATTTTCAGTGGACTCCTGTTGAGGATATCCACCCCATGCTTTAGTCTATTCTTTATTTTTCTTTTGATCCCACTTCGTCTTAGTAAATAGTCTGATGCCTGCTTCGAGTTATCCTTTTCAGAATTATCCTTAATTTGTGGTTTACTAGGTATGGCTCCCTAATTATCTCTACCTAATATTGCATAGGTTTCCTCAATAACGTTTGATAATTCACACTTCTGGTCTCCCAGAGGCAGATTTATTAGTCATTGGCATACACCAAATACTGCTGCTTCCCCATTAATGTTACTTAACATTATGGCGGTGTTATAGTTCATATTGGTACTCTAATATAGGTTTAGAGAACATCGTACTGTTTCCCTACATCATATCCCCTTCATTTCATATGAACGAGCCTTATAAGGACATAACTCCAAATAAGGACAGAATGCCGTATTAGGACTGAACGCCTTATAAGGACTGATGCCTTTTAAGGACTAAACCTTTCACCTAGTTCTATGACGAGGGTGGGTTCTGCCCGATCTATATTGCTAAGACATCATCCTTAGCACATATGAATAATTGATGAGTACACTCTTCAGGGGGGCATACTTCACCTCTCCTATCTACGCACAAAGGTTTAATGTGGAGAAGTGTGGCTCAATGATTAGAGCGGCAGACCCTGATGCAGAGGTCTAGCCCGGAACCAGGGTTCAATTCCCCGCCTCGGCGGGTCTTGGGCTCAAAAATTCCACGGACCTGATAATTCTCGCCTCGGTGCCATTCCAATCATGGAGTCCCACTCTGCAACTCTGGGCAATAGCTTGCTTAATCTCCACAACGGCCCCCACAACGCTAAGGATGCCTGGCCTCCACCTTGGGGGTGCCCAGGAGTGGACGCCTCACAGGGAAAGCCAGGATGGGTTCCACAGCGGTATTCGTACAAGCGCCTTGAGACCCTAACGGGTGAGTAGTGCGCTATACAAGTATCAATTTACAATCCCCGTCATCCTCATACTCAACAATGGGTAACATACGCACATAGACTGTATCAATACAGTACCTCTTGCTAACAGTAGGCAGGAGGGAACCGAGACTTCAATGCCGACACACTGACCAGAGACGCTGCAGCTCCAGCAAGCCATCGCTCCAGCTGACAGTGGTCTAACTATCCCTGACGGGGTGTCCAACTCAAGTCCAGGACAAAGTCCCACACTCTCACTATTCAGGTATGGGGGTTCGACTAAATCCTAGTGGGATTCTTGGCTCTTAGATTCTAGACTACTAGGTTCTTAAGCTTAGTAGCTCTTTCGCACCTACTTACATGCTAGGTACACTCAGGTACATCTAGTCAGGCATCTTAGGAGTATGCACTTTATTTTATGAATGCATTTTATATTCATGTATGTGTTCATGACTATTGCAAAAAGGAAGAACAATACTAGTCCTTTTTATTCACTGTACTGCTGATACTATATCTCTGCTACTGTATTACAGTTGTAGCAGCACATTTGTTTTACATGAGAAAAACAATGGTACAATAAATTCCTATTGTAAACACGCCCAACTGTTACTTCTATGTATCTCCCTGAGAGCAAAACAAGTAATCACGAGAGACTGGGTGAAAAGTAGTATATTGTTTCCACAAGTCTGAGGTTATTGTGTTCTGAGGTTGCAAAAACTAATCTCTCGGATAACTGGAGATTCTAGTAGCACTACGAGTTAGCTAATGCAAAACAGGCTAACATACTCGGTTGGGGTGTACTGGGTCAGTCTGCCACCAGACCCACAGTTTATGTTATCCGCAAATGCGTAGGTCTTGCATGAAGGGAACTATTGGAACTACACTACAGCGGATTCTGTGGCAAAGTTGCCCATCAGTTTCATATCCAAATCCAAGGCAGCGGCTGCCCATACTCATTTTGGATCTGTTTAAGCACCTCTGACAAAACAGCTAACGAGGGTGTACCGTGTGTTCTAGTATATACTGAAGCAAAGATTGTACCCAAAGTGGTGCAGTCGTCCACTGGTGGAGCCATTCCCATTGGCAAGTATATTGTGAGAATTTCTATGTTTTTTCTTGGGGTCCCGTATGAGATAACACTACTTCAAACTAATATGTTTTTGTACAATCCAAAATGGAATCTTCTCCCTTCTGATGGGACCCTTACACATGACTGAACTGATAGTCTGTGGACTAAGTCCAGGCATAGCCAATTGTGGCTGTGCACCTTGAGCAGCCCTTACAGGATTGATTGTCATTGTTCAAATGACAAATTGTGCTAAACATCTATATGTTCTAACCAGATTTGTGTATAGTATACATAGTTCTGATGCATTCAGATTTGCTATATCTGGGTAGGGTGTATAACTGGCTAAAATTGGCCATGTTGCTCCCTCATTGCTAAGGAGACCCAGTCTAAAATTGTTTCTTGTATGTGGTAGGGTGCCTCAAACCAATATTGGTGTTCATGGTATGTTAGTGGTATTTCTAGTGCTTCATACACTGCGTAGTTGTTGTGGAACTGCAGCTATTGTGTAAATATGAAAAAGTCTTCTTCGTGCATCTACTGCTGGGAATACAATCCATGAATAGAATACCTCTGTCCCAAAGGCTTCGTGGGCCTCAACCACGAAGGGTAACTTCTCCACCCGCAAGGGGCAGTCCGTGTTGTTGCAGCATCTTTGTAACTGCATGTCTGCAGTTTACTATTATGTTATTAATAATATTATTAATATTAAGCTTTATTTGGTTAAGGTAAACCATAAAAGCAGAATTGCACATAAAACACAATTCATAAAATAATTAATACAGGGTGTCATAATACAATCAATAAAACAGTCACACAATTTGAAACAGATTCAAAGATCCTGGTCAGAAAGAAAACAAACTTTTTTTCAAAACATTTCTAAAATAGAAAGTTTAAAATGCAACAAGTATTTCATACGTGCAAAGAAAACAAAAATGTGCCATAAATGCCATCACATGCAAGCCTTCTTTGTGGCTTTCACCACAGCAACAAGATATTTATACAGCACAATACAAACTTGATCTGAAGACAGCCATTGAAGAAAAAATATAGCTGGTTTGCACTGTCTGATGTTAAGTGACCTTAAGAGAGGGATTACAAATTTGATTCTCTGAGCTCAATGCAAAGTGCAGAAAGACATGTAAAGTTGCGATTGGGAAGCATTTCAATTACAGGGGAAAGGACACATTTTCTGCATTGTACTCCCTAGCTGGATATGCCATCAAGACATGAGCCAGACCAAGCCTAAACCTAATCAAGAGATATCTATTGTGTCTAGGCAGCCTTAACAGATACGGCTCGATGTTAGGAAAAGAGCACAGACTAAGAAAGGATGCCACCATTTCCCTCTTTAATTCAGAGCCCACTCTCTTCATCGCTAGATGAGTGTGAAGCTCCTTTCTGACGATAATGAGTGAATGTGCACTGGATTAGTAAAGAACAAAAATCTGTCAATTTCTTGTAAAGTACTCTTTACATACATAAGCCATTTACTTCTACGCGCCCCTGATAGCCTCAAGCAATCGTGTAACAATGACTTGATCAGTGCAGCTTCTGGTCTGCTCCAAACTGAAAGCCAGAGTGTTACTGGAGGAAATCGCACAATGTCGCTTATGTACTGATGGTCTACCTCATCAAGGGCTATGTATGCAGGGACGCTTCCTGGGAGTGACACCAGTTTCCTAAGGAACTTATTCTCGCTGATCTGTAATTGTGTATAGCCAATATGCCCCCTGTTAGAAATGGGGTTTCTGGTTGGCTAGGATATGCACCAGTTCTATGATAATCTGAACCCATGTGGATCCCTCTGTCTAAGCTCCCAGGAACAACTAATCCACCCCACTGGGACTCCTTAGCTGACTGCAGCCAGCATCAGGCCCTAGGCCATTCAGAGGTCTCTGGTCCTTGACCTCTCACAGAGTGGGGGGCGGCAGCCCCAGGTACATAGTATCCATTCATCACTCTACCTCTCATCAGTGCATATAATGACACTGATCCCTCAACCCAGGGTCTGCACCCTCAGGCTGACCAGGGGTCACGGGTGAGGTTCTCCTCCCCTACCCCTCCTTCTGGGGTTCTGCCTCTCCTCCTAGGAGAGGCACCCTCAGAACCTAAAACTGTCAGGACGCAGGTATCAGCCCTCCCACACAATTCTCCCACCAGTTCAGGATCTTGACCCTACAACTGGTCTCCCGACCCAGGGACCAAACCCTCAGGTTGAACTGGGGCCAGAGGTGAGTACTCCCTCCCCCTGCACCCCCTTCCAGAGTTCTGCACCCTCCCACCTGGAGTGGTGCCCCCAGGAGACAAAATGGTAGGGACACTGGTAGCAGATGTCCTTCCCTCCAGGTCAGAATTTACCTCCTGAACCTGGCCTCCCAACCCAGGGACTACACCCTGCGGCTGAGCATTTGCCCAGCAAGCCAGGACTTCCTGGGGAGCACGCATGCCCCTCCCAAGGGTAACACATACCTCATGTGTTGAGTGACAGTCTGCCTGGCACTGATCTCCCGAACCCTGCCCATCTGACAGTGTGTGAAAACCACCCAAACCAGAAGCGGTGTCTCCATGGTCATTCCCAGGAAGCTCAGCCCTTAGAGCTGGCCCCTGACCCACTGGTTCTCCCACTGGGGACCACATCTCCCTCTTACCCCTCCATCTGGAATTCTGCACCCTCCAGTCACGAGTGGCACCGCCAAACACCAGAACTGGTGGAACGCTGCTTACAGACGTCCCTCTAAGTTCTCCTGACACTAGGGGATCCCCCTGGCCCTGGGACTGTGTTTCGGGCACCTTGGGATGCCTCCCATTCTCATCCTTCTCCACGGAGAAAGGACGTGAGTTCCTACACCCCTCCCACTACACAGGAACCTATCTGGGCTACCAAGAACCTTTCCCACAACCCTCGTTTGGGAAATACCTGAGCCACTCCCTTTAGGTCACTCCCAAATGCCTTTCCAAAACCCTCTGGCACTTACCCAGAGGTCTGCCTGCCATGCAAGTTCCCTGGGATCAGAGAACTCACATTCCAACAGGTGTTGGCCTAGCCCTGGAAAACAACAACAGAACATGTGCTCTCTGATAATCAGATTGAACAGCCCTTCAAAACTGTTTGCTGTGCTACTTGTCACCCAACCTACCAGTGCATTACAATATTCATCCACAAACTCCCCCTAAGACTGGTGAGACAGTTTCCTACTGCCCCTGAACCTCAACCTATACCCTTCAGGTGTGACATCCTCCTCCTGGGAACTAGGTACCACGCTCTGGGATCTGGGAGTGGAACTTCCTACAATGGATACAACATTGCTGCCATCACTGGTGAATCAGAACACTGAAACAATGCTTAGGGGACAACCTATTCTCAAGAACTAGCTTCTCTCTGGAGAAGGCCCTCTCTGCCTCTGCCATCCTCTCCTAAGCTAATGCTCTCTCCACATCAGCCTTTCTCTCCTCCACACTCGATCCTTGGTATGCTCCAATCTGAGCCTTTCCAACACCAGCTGGTACTCCCTTTCTTCCCTACTGTCCACCAACTTCTCTGGGGACAGAGAAAGGGATGGGGTACTACCCCCGTTACTAGACCCAGCAAGGGACGCCCTCTCTACGGGGTCCTCACTACCTACTGGCGTCCCTGCCCTGCCCTGTCATTTCCTTCCTCCCCTTCAGACTCTTCAGGCCCTCCCTCAAAACCACCACTCAGGTATGCAGAGGGGTAATCTGCAGGGCTCCCCATGATCTCTAGGACTACTCCCCTGTGGATTGCTTCATAGAGGAACAGTTTTCTGAAGAAGTTGCCTTTTATTGGTATCCCCTTTCTCTGCAGAAACCCTGCAGTACTCCCATAGGTCATCCTCATTATAGACTAAACCCATTCTGGCGTGATGCATAACCAACAGTGCAACACAAGAGACCTACGCATAACAGCTGAAGCAGGAGTACATAATTCAAAATGACAACTGAGAAGAAAATTAGGAGAAAAATCCCAAAACACGTGATTGTCTGAAATGCAGTTTGTAGTGCGTCACTGTGGTACTGCGCAAATGCAAGTCCTATCCTCACTGCTGACAACCAATGTTAGAAATGGGTTCCTGGTTGGCTAGGGTATACACCTAAGTCAGGCAGAATCCACCAATCTAGTCAGGGCACAGGAGTAACACGCTGAAGATAACCCCTGCTCACCCCCTTGGTAGCTTGGCAGAGCAGTCAGGCTTATCCCAGAGGCAATGTATAAAGCATTTGTGAAACACACTCTCACAGCAGTGAAACACTAGGCACAACACAAAAGAAACTCCACACAAGGTTATATAAAAATAGCCTTTATATTAAATATACATCAAAACACATTAGACCATAAATCACTGTGTAGCATGTAAAGCACTTTTAGACCACCATCACATAAGTCACTGTGCCACTAGGTGCTTGTCAAAAATGCACATGGAGCACATAGATCATCACATCATGTTGCAACTAGGCAATAGTTTCAATCATGTAAAGGGGAGGGAGAGAGAAGGGAAGCAATGATCCATTCAACTTCCAAAAGTCATGCAAAAAATCAATAGGGGAATGGATCACTTGTAACCACTCTACCAGGGTTTGTTAGTTAATGGTCCCTTCTTAAAAACCCTCATACACGTACGTAACTGGAAATGGAAAGGGGCGGTATATCTTGGTTCTCCGCCTATACATAGCGTGACAGCATAGTCTTAGGGGTTGTTGGGTATGCTGACCTCCACCCGGAGGTTAACCACTGGTATTTGCAGTAGTGTCCAGAAACCAAAAAGTAAAAAAATGATTGTGGTAAGGTGAGGCTAAATTATACAAACATCCTCACTTGAATGAAAATATTTATTGGTGGGTGAGGGTTTAAAGAAATTAAAATGGTGAGCGTGTGCCTTTAGACCGTGTTACTAATTCTGACACACTAAAAATGTCCATTTATACGGTCGACATGCTTCAGCCCCGTTTGCCCAGCCGGGTCTAGGGGGCTTTCTTCAGGACCAGATAGAGTATATCTGTGCAATTACAATTTGTATTGCACTTCTTAGCTGGGTTAATATCAGCCCGCTGTGAGGATTAGGTCAGCAGAACCTTTAAAGACACTTGTTATGGCATGGCTTGGCAAGCATGTCCCAGCTTGCTGCAGCATGGGATGTTCTCTGCTTGTGCTTCCTCTGACCACCAAGGGCAGAGCAAGCACACGCAGATAACATCCCATGCTGCAGCACATTGGGGACTTCTAAAAAGTGAAAAAGCCCTGGAAGTTGCCAACAGGCACAATCTTCCAGGCACTACGTCTGTTCTTCAGCTGGGAAAATACTGCTCTTCCCAAGCGCTGCGGTAGGCATAAAAAAAAAGGTGAGCACTCCTCAGACGCTCTCGTTCCTTCCTTGCAAACAGCTCAGCACAGCATCGGGCCACATCAGCAGAGCCGTCTGCTGTATTATAGACGATACAGGCAGCTCGGTGTTGGAAGGAACAACAGGTGAATAACAGAACACTCACCACAGGCTGGCACAAATCAGATAGGGCATGCCACAAAGCCATGGGGGACCACAGGGGAACACCAGCAAAGTGTCCCCAGGGAGGCCAGCACAAGGAGTCTTTTAGGCAGAGTGGTAATCTTTCCCTAGCCCCAGAAGGTAGCAGGTCAACACTTTCTGCAGTCCAGTTCCATGGTGGTTCCTGCTGGTCCCATGCAGTGTCTCAGCCCCAAGCAGGCTCAATCAACATGGGGTCACAGCCCCAGTACTTATACTAGTAAGTGTCTTTGTCCTCCCCAGGCCCAGGGCACTGAGCCCAGTCCAACCCAATTCTGGGGGGCACTTTTCAAGTGCATAACAACCTCACTTGTCAGTGTGAGCCCTGGATCCAGCACACCACAGGGGTTTGGAGCAATCATTGTGGAAGGCAGGCACAGCCCTATTCAGGTGCAGGTGCTACGCCTCCCACCACTCCAAATGCAGACCAGGCCTATTCAGCCTAGCGCTGACTCATCCCGACTCTCTGGAGCTACTGTACATCCTCACCCCGTCACTCCAAAGCCAAACAGTCAATACACATCCTAGCAGAGGACCAAAGACACATAGCACACAGAAATTCCTACTTCTAAAAGTGCCATTTCTATAATAGTAATATTAAACCCGCTTTCACCAATAAGCAGGATTTATCACCACTATTCCAAACATATCAAACTGGATCACGCTACCCCTCTCAGATCAGGAATTACCACTGAAGCACATATCAGGGAATCCCCAATGCATTCCTATGAGAGGGTAGCCTCACAGCAGTGAGAAACCAAACAGGCGGTTTGTCACTACCAGGACATGCCACACAGTTAAGGCACGTGTCCTACCTTTTACCTAAACCGCACCCTGCCCATAGGGCTAGCTAGGGTCTACCTTAGGGTTGACATATATGTAGTAAAAGGGGAGTCACAGATGTGGCAACCACTTTATGTGCCACGTCACAGCGGCAGTAAACTGCACGCACAGGCCCTGCAGTAACAGAGGCCTTTTGAAAGGCTATTTTGGTGGGTGGCGCAAGCAGGGCTACAAGCCCACCAGTAGCATTTAATTTACTGGCCCTGTGTATATGAGATACCACTGTACAAGGGACTGACAGGTAAATTAAATATGCCAAACAGATGTAGACCAATCTTATCAAGTTTACCACAGAGAGCACATGCACTTTAGCACTGAACAGCAGTGATAAACTGCCCAGAGTAATAAAACCACCAACAACAGGTCAGAAACAATACAGGAGGAAGGCAAAAGGTTCTAGGATGACCCTGAGAAAACAGCTAAGTCCAACACCCCCAGACTCCTTTACCATATGTTCAAACAGCTACTGGTCTGGCTTTATGTATGGTAATAACATCCTCCAAGGGCATATTGTCCAGTTTAGATGCAAATTTGAACAATGAAGCCGTTGCTTGTTAAACCGTATGCCCCTCACAGCCTTCAAATGTTCCCAAGTAAGATTTTTTTATCAAATAAGAGCACCAGATAAGTAAATGTGGGAACACATTTAAGCAGTGTCTAACCTATGCAAAAAATGGAAATAACCTACTTCTAGGGCGGCCGCATGCCATGGCATAGGTCTTAGGTTTGTTAGTAGAGAGGACTAAATCAGCCATAAAGTGAACAAAAGTATGTAAAACTTTCTGAATGGCCTTCCCTGTATGTGTCATTAGTACACATTCATCTGCATACATAAGAACTGGAAACTGTTGGCTCGCAACCCTCGGTGGATCTGCTGCAGCTTTATTCAGGGACCGCTCCAGATCATTAATATAAAGGCTAAAAAAGGAAGGGTGTTAGAACACACCATTGCCTGACACACGTCCTGATCTTAATATAGGGAGTGTATATTTACCATTACCCCATACCTAACCCTCCCTTCCACATCTGAGTGCAGTTGCGATAATAAATGGACAATATGTGGTTCTGCCCTCTTTTCCAGTAACAAAGACCACAACCTGCTCCCGACAAAACTGACAAAAGCGACGCTTAGGTCTATGAATGCCAGGAAGAAACAACCCCGCCTGATGTTCACGTACTTATCCACCAGTAAATGGTGGTTCAGGCATTGGTCAATTTTTCCAAGGCCCGATCTGAAACCATATTGCACCAGTGTGATGATAGAATTGTCAGCGGCCCAGTCTTTAAGGTGGTCTAAAAGAACATGCCCCAATATTTTTTCAGTGGCTTCGATCAAGGATATAGGGTGATAGCAGTGTGGATCACCTCTATCACCCTTTTTAAAAATTGTAAAGATGGTAGTCCTTGACCAGGAGGCAGGGGGACAGCTCAAATGACACTCCTAAATACATTCAACAGCAATAGGGCCCAGAGAGAGGGGTTGTGCTTAAAGAGGTCAACTGCCACATTGTCACCACTAGGGCTTGGTGCAAAGAAAGGTGCATTAACAACTTTCCAAAATTGTGTTACATTATTGTTGTTGAGGCGTTAACCAGTTGAGCCCAAGCCTCCTCTCTAACAGCGCTTTTCCTTCTGATAATGGCTCTCTTATAGAGAGTTCTAAAACTTCTTATCAAACTTCTACCTGCAACTACCCACCAAATGCTTTAGAAGGAACTCAGAGTCAGTATCCTGCTATTTCCTCTGGATACCACCCATTCCTAGGCTATCTAAGTGTGCACTCTGTACTATTCCCAGGAGACCTTAATTAACCTACATTGAGACTCAATATCAGAGAATTGTGGTCGCTGAGTGGGCTATAAGCAATCTGAAAATCACATACTCTACTGGCCCTTACCTTTGAGAGCAATATGAAGTCTATTATTGAGCCCCCACCCAAACGTGCAAATGTCGGTCGGTGCAGGGTGGAGCAACCTATCAGATCATTTGCTAATATAAGATCATGAGTCGAAAGCATTCTATTTAACGCAGCCCCACAGGGGGAATCAACAATCCAATTTTGGCCACATCTAAACACACGGTTGTCTGCAGTGCTATAAAGCTAAAGGTTAAAGCCCCCCACCAAAGAATTACAGAGTCCTTTGATAGTCAATAATTTGCACTTTGCTTTTAACAAAATGAATTAGACAAAAGTTGACAAGAATAATAATAGGGAAACCAGGCAAAGCAAAAGCACAAAGTTGGTAGAAAGGGGAAGCAACATTAGAATATAACACCATTATGAAAGATTCAAGCTTGAACAACCTACAGCCAATACATAGGAGTTTATCTACTAAGCTGAGGAAGATCTTTTACCTAACAACACGGATGTCTCCGGTTAAGAGGTGAGTAGGGGTCTTTGGGTATACAAAAGAAAACTACTCGGGCAATACATCAATTAAGAATCGAAGCTAGAAAGTTGGCAGAGCCATGACGTACGGCTTATACTTTCGCAGTAAAAACTGTGCGTTTGTTGGACAACATAAACCTCAAAACTGAGCAAGACGGATTCCAAGCACACCGTCAGGATACGTTGGCCTTAGTCATGCCAGCCCACAATGCACCACCTGTACCTCAAACCTGCCAAGGTAACAAATGAAATGTGTAGCCTCAGAAAGTGAAAACCCTGACTCCCCAAGGAAATTGTGGTAACAGATCTAGAACCTTTTTGTTTGGTTACTCATGCATACCCAAAGAGAAACACAAGAAATACACAACATGCAGTTTCAATATTTATTGAAGCATTGTGATTCTTCAGTAAAATATGTGCGCTTCAATAATCAATAGAAGGAAGCAGAATAATGTGATTAGCATAATGAGAATGGAGAAAACAAATAATTCAACAATTTTGCTGTTACAGGGAATATATGTGTGCATATAAGTACTGTCATATAATGCACTCCTACCTAGCGTTACCTAACCTAGTGTGCTGGGGGTTACGGGGGTGAATCTGCCACATCCCTGTAGGGTTATCTAATTCCCCAGTTATCTGTGGGCAAGTGTCATCAGGAAGCCCATCTTGGTGGAAAGCTCAGCCTCGTCCCCCGCATGAGGTAAACGTGAATCAGCTGAGCTGGAATTCTGCCATGTGGTGACCTCTCAGTGCCAGCGAAATGCTCTTCCAACTAAACAAGGAAGTGATGTTTTTTACATAACAAACATCACCCATGTTGGCAGCCGATTTTCCAGTCAGGCTGCTATTGTTGATTATATTGTGATAGTTCAGTTGCTGAATGGACAATAACAAACAACAACATTGTGCAGTAAAATTAGCCCTTGCACAGAATGTTCAAGGTATTTGATAACATGCCACAAAGTGGAATTGTAAGCAAAGCTGTTTCAGAGAATATTATGCTGCAAAGGCATACAAGCAAATGTGTGTCTATCGTGATTGTGTTTAAGAAAAGAAGGCCACTTAAAAATATGAGCACCTACAATGGTGGTGTTTCTATTCGGGCCTATTAGGACCACAAAAGATCCGCCCCCACAACAAACACCAAAGTATTTTTCCGCCCGGGGAGCTGGCCCAGTCAATTTGATTTAGGGCCGGTCCTGGGAACAGAGGTGCATTATCAAAAGCTGTACCTGGCACCCATGGTCTACAAATCACAGTAAGGGGGCACAGGGGCCAACAGTCTGCTATGCTATGTGAATAGGTAACACTTCATGTTTATGCCTGGATAGGCAGACAGACAAGTAGCAAGACACAGAGACAGACAGACAGACAGACAGACAGACAGACAGACAGACAGACAGACAGACAGACAGGTAGATAGGTAGATAGGTAGATGGATGGATGGATGGATGGATGGATGGATGGATGGATGGATGGATGGATGGATGGATGGATGGATGGATGGATGGATGGATGGATGGATGGATGGATGGATGGATGGATGGATGGATGGATGGATAGTGAAAGACTGAAAATGCTGGAGGGATAGATTTTAAATTGGAAACAATTAGAGGTAAAAATTTGGAGGAACAAAGAAAGAGAGAGGGAAGGAGAGAGAAACATGATCAAAACGGAGAGAAGGATAATTGAAAAATGGAAAGAAAAACATGAAAAGGAGAAATAAGCAAAAGAGAAAGACTGAGATAGACAGACAGAAAGAAAGAACAGGAGAGACGCAAATGAGAAACAGAGAACGAGACAAGAAGTGGAAATACAAGAGAACGAGAAGGGGGCAGAACAAAAGACTAGGGAAGAAAAAAGAGAGAAAGTGGGGAGGAGAAAACATAGAGTAAGAAAAAGGAAAGAGAGGGACAACGAGATAGAGGGAGGAAGAGGACGTACAACAGGAATGAATCCTTCCAAATGCACCCAGATTCCCAAGCACCTCAGTCAATATCACAGTTTCTCATTTGCGATATACACGCATAATAAAGGCCTGTGTAATGCCTTCCATGCCTTTCTTACAAATTGTCGCAGGTAGTAATTTCCTTGTACATGCTGGAGGGTTAATGCAGATTCTGTGCTCACTCACTGAATACGAACATAACCTTTCTTATGTCTGCTGCTCCTCTGGGTGCTATTCCAGGGTGGATCAATGTTCTTGCTTAGAGGTAATTGACTGATGACCTGTTTGCCTGTGTGGGGAGAGCAATGCAGACAGATCTATGCGATCAATGGCTGCAGAACCGAGGACTACAGCATCCTCCGGTGACTGTTAATGGAATTCTGCTTTAATGTTTTCTTTGGGTTTGTGGCTCTGGGGTCCCTTGCATGCCAAACTTAATTCAGCCACTTAAATTCTCTACATGACTGTCTGACTTTAAAGGAAAAAGTATGGCAGCATCTGAGCACGCTGGGCTTTCCCTCTCTGTCTCCTTACGTTCTTTGTAAACTTTGTCAGGGCATCCTTTTTTCCATCACCTCTGTTGTAATTATGCCGGAGCATCCACCAGCGCAGCAGAGAAATCACCAGGTGGTTAGGAATAATTTCGAGGACAAATGAGAGGGCCCTATCCTGCAATTTCTGAGGCGCAAACTGCATCCAGCGGTCAGTGGCTGGTGGAAGGCGAGCCATCATCTTCAAATTACAGTATTATTGTATGAAATGTCCCAAAGCATGAAGTAAATTGCTGCAAACAAGCGTACGGTACAGAACAGCATGGCTCCACCACAGAATGCATTACAGTTTAACGCGGGATGCTAGTGGCGTGTGGTACCCAGCAGGTAGCCTGGACTGCAGGCGACACAGCGACATCTTCGGACACAGGGATCACACAGTGGGGAGGCCAGAGTGAAACTAGTGCGGCACCCATTTTCTAACGTGTCGAGGCTGGCACTTCACACAACACAATTCTTCACAGCTCGCCGTGGCGCCAGCTGTTGGAAGGCACCAGGCGGCCATTTGGAATATACCATGTGCCTCAGTGCCCCGGGAGGGGATGGTAAGACATGCATTCATTCTGGCACCCATAATACAGGTGGCATAACAAAGGCCCCCGCAGCCTCCACAGTGCGGGGGCGCCCCGAGCTCCAGGGGGCCCCTTCAGCACAGTAGCCTGCTCTGAGCGCTGCTAAATGTGTCCCTGCATGTTGTAGGGGGGCCCCCTCAAGTTTCGTTACGCCGTGATAGTTGGTAGGTTGGTACTGGAGGGTGAGCGGACTGACAGCCGGCTCTTTGTTGGACCATGTGGAATCAACCTGGTAGTTTCATTCCTTTCTTGGTGGGAGAGCCGCTGCCACAAATATCATGGTTATTATTAATAATATTAGTAGGAGGAGCAGTGGTGGCAGTGTAGTACCTGTATATCTAGTAATATTAGTCACAGTATTATTATTAGTAGTATTATTATCATTGTAGCTATTATTATAATAATTATTATTTTTATTAAGTAATAGTTGCAGTATTAGCAGCATTAGTATTGCCATTATGGTATTATTATTATTATCATGAGTCATAGTAGTAGTACTAACAGTATTATTATTGTTATTGCTATTATTTTTATTATCATTATTATTATTAGTAGTATTTTACTCATAGTACTAGTAGTAATAATGGTAGAAGCTGTAGTACTTGCAGTGTTACTAATACCATTACAATATTCTGCTTCTTCTTTTCTCCTTAATATTATTATTACTAGTAGAAGTACTAGCAGTATTTCTAAGATATTCTTTTTCTCCATCTGTATCTTCTTTTTTCTTATCATTATTACCATTAGTATTGTTATTGTTATTAGTAGTAGTAGCAGTAACAGTAATACTAGCAGTATTACTGTAACAAACGTATTGTTATTATTATTTGCCTATTCCATTCGGATGGCTGTCAGCGCCCACACATACACATTAATTCCCTTCCTGCACATAAGGATTGTGTCAACAACGCAGGCACCCTTGTACGATGGTGCCAGGGTGCCTACATTGGCGCCTAGCACCGATTTGTGCCCTGGCGCAGGCAGAGAGGACAGGAATGTGCTGTATTTGATTAATATGACTTTTGGCTGAGGGCATCGCAGCATGGAGACTTGCGGCACTGCCCTATGCCAAAAAGTAGTCAATGAGGCCCTAAATCTCCATGGATTCCACTCATACAAAAGATTGAATTTAAACCCTACTGGAAAGCCCAGTCCATGGACATACTCTATTGAATGCCATCATCAGGGCCTTTGCAGATCAATTAATGCTGCACAGCTTGAAGTCTGCTTAAAAAGCTGAACTAAGCGCAATCAGTAGCATTGTGCTTGTGGGCATGCATGTGTGCTGTTCATGTACACACAAACAGTGCAAGAAGCGCAAAAGAAAGAATGCACCCCACAAACATGTATAAATGACAACGCTGATGAGGTGTTGTAAGGTAAGCGGCAAAAGACCTGTTCCCTAAGCACAACTCAACGGCTGCTCTTCGTTGGCCACGTGCTCACAGCGAGGTGCTCCTGAGAGGAGAATTCACATGGATAAGGGAGGTCAGCACCGAATCATCACCTACCACACCAACGAAATCAGCCGGCACATCCGCTACCTGCCCCCGATTAGCTTGCTACGCTCTAAGAGAGTGGCCAGAATTTAGAATTAGGAAACCAGGTTAGAGTCTGGGCATCAGCTCTCCATACTATGATTTAGGACAAGTCAATTAAAAATCCTGTACCGTAAAGAAAATATCTGCCTTTGTGGATTGTGGTCTGGCACTCATTTAAAGCGCTCAAAGACGCTTAGACCAAGTATGTGCTTTAGAAAAAATGCAAAAAGAACAAGCATCAGTAAATGCATTAGGTTTCGCCTATGTTATTAATAATAAGCTGGTTTTTGTTGCAAGTTGTAACTTAGTGAATTGTTGTGCAATATAAGTTACTGAAAATCCATTCAAGCGTTATGACTTTTATTTTTAAGAAAGGCAATATATTGTGCTGGTACTCGTGGTATTATAAAGTGGGGAGATTAGTTAAAAGAGTAGTACTATGTACGGTGGCAGAGGGGTGGCAAAATATAATTGCTCCTGGTGCCATAAGAATCCAAGCTCCAGCCCTAAGATTACCTTCTAGCCATCAAAAGAGCTCCCTGATTGTGGGCATCCATCGCAGAAATCCACGTCTAAGATAAAGGTCACGTGGTTGAATACTTAACAGGCAACTCTGTCTCTCATCCATCTGAGGTCGATACAACTGGTGCCACCGAGATGGGTATATAAACACATACGGGCACATCAACAAGGGCTTTATCTCAGCTTTTTTGGCTTTAAAAGCCAAAAAAGCAGAGATAAAACTAGCGCCCTATCAGCAACAGGGTGCTAACTTTTACTCTACATTTCCCCTTTCACCTCTAATGAGATGCAAAGGGGGCGTTTCAGAGTAAAATAATAGGAGAAATGTCGCTAAGTGACATTTCTCCTATTATCAAGGATATGGTTAACCCTGTTAGCGATAAAAAAAGCAGCGCTAACCGCGGTTAACGCTGATTTTTACGTCTGGTATTTTTCTGACTTAGCCATGATATCTTATGTAAGGTGGATATCCCTATCAGCAAGCTATTGCCAAACCTTGTGGGATTATCGCTGTATTTCCAGCGATAATCTCACAATTGGCAGCTTGCGCTCTGAATTTTATCACTTTGGAGATAAGCGTTGCTGATAGCACGCTATCTCCGCGATAAAATTCTGAGTTGGCCGGTGATAATTATCCTCACTCTAAGAGCACTGAGCGATAATTATCGCCGGCCCTTGCAGATATGCCCCATAGTTTGTACACTGCATCACAAAAGTGCAGTGTTCATTTCTACCTGTGATACCATTGAATTACATCGGTATCGATGATAATTCATAAAGAGTTTTTATGAAAAGAGAAATAAAAACACTGACCTGAAAATGCCGCGGGATGGACCGGCAGTCATGCACAGGTTGGCTGCTATTAACAGCCACTGAGTTCCATCTCACATGAAGCACAGTTAGGTTCATGGGTCTTTTTTTTTTTTTCCCAAAACCTTTATTTTCCCATCAAAGCGTACACTGCTATTCAGCCAACAACCCAGAGGCAGGCAGCATGGTTACGTAGCGGCTCACCGCTTGAGCGATTCCACGGCGTACATGAAGGTTCATGGGTCTTTAATGGTGGTGGTGCACCCGTGATGGCATCTGTATTTACAAAAATGACAGCACATCCTTTGGACGTCCCTGGTGCACCAAAAATAAATAAAGTGCCTGGGTGTGCTAGATCCATGGCATAGAGAAAATAGACAGAGTACTTCTGAGAACAGCGTGTTTAGACCTGGCGGAAGTTTCAGCTGTAAGTCTCCCGAGAAAGAGCACCTCATAACCGGGCTTCCACCCTCCCTGCCAAGGTGGCCTTCAAGGTGCCTCTCCGAGAATACTAAAAAACACATTATGGTAACATAATCAAACACATCAATGAAGTCACCGGGCGTACTTCAACTAAATTACAGTAAGTACAACAATTGTCGTTGTGGCAACTCGATTAAACAATCACATTTAACTAAAACACACAGCTACAAGGGGTGCAGCTCGCTCTTCCTGCTAGCTCAATACTTTTGATATGGCCGCAGCGGATCTCTGTAAGGGCCGGCCTCTGCAACCAAAGGAGCACTAGAGCGAGTGCCTGCTTTGGCCCTGGGGGACTGGTGAGTGCCATGACAGAACTGGATTCACGCGGTCTCCACTGAGACCATCAGTGCGCTGAGCCCACGGCACTTGGGTATAACTCTTGTTTTTATTTTGTTTTCCCAGTCGTTGCTTGAGACGCTTAAAAAAGTTCCATCAAACTGGATGAACACAGAACTTTGCCAATGAGAAACTGATAAGAGAAACTCACATGGAAGAACAGGAAATAGAATGCCTACGACCAACAGAAAGGAGTAAAAGTAAAGTGACAAGCACAAGGACCAATAAGAAGTGAAGGTGGGATGTAAGTTCCTTTAAAGATATATTTTATGCAATAGATTTCACAAGCACAGCAAAACCTAAAATTGGACTCCTACCCTTCGTAAGTTCTGATAAACCATTGCAGTCTTCCTCTCCCTTCATGGACATATCCTCCCTCTGTATATGGGAGACATGAAGGTAGAAGGGGAATGACGCCACAGGATCACTTCAACGCTCCATGTTACAATTTTTGCATGATTAGGAACAATACTATTTTACAGGCACTGTGCCATGGTCTCTAATGCAAGGTTTATCCATCACATAAAGCTGCCCCAAAAACTAGTTCACACAGGCATTTTTGAATTCCATACTTAATTATCTCCCCATTCTCTTCCCAATCATGCCCTGGCTCTTGAGTTAACCACAGCCGCTCCTATGAAGCATACAGACAGCAGAGCAGCATCTAACATGCTGAAATGTATGGATACTGAGTAAGAGAAGCAGGTCATGTTCTTTGTCTTACACTGATGCGAAAGTAAGAATGAATGGATGGATACATCCACCATTAATGAAAACACAGGTATTTTATGTAGTTTGTGTGCCACTGCTTTAGACCCATGACAGTGTACATACTTCATCCTTTACTTTTACGTTCTGAAATAAGGATCATATGTGATGGTTCGAAGTTCTGTCTAAAAGATGAATTCTGTGATTTCCCCAACTAAAGGTAGACTGATAGATACCTTAGTCATGGCATCCCTGGCCAATAGAATTGCATAATGCTAATACCAGATCCATCTGATGTGTCTCTCGTTCACAAACAATTATATGGTAATTACAGCAATTTAGGGATGCTTTAGACTGAATGATTGATGCACTGACAATTCACCTCAGTACAGAATTTCCTAGTTTGGTTTGCACGTGTTGATGATGTCACAGATATAACTCACGTGTCCATATAGAGAATGCTATGAAACATACTTTTTCTGGCAACTCTCTTCTGATCTTTTGAAGAACAGGAGTGTCAAATTGAAGATCTATGCTCTATGCTGTTGGACCGTGTCCCTAAAGGTAAAAATTAAAACATAATATCTATCTCAAGTCTGTCCTGACTCCAGCTGACATCAATTCTCTAAAAACGATGAGTGGGATCAACAGAAACCTGCTGATGGTGGAAGGGATATACTGGAGGCAAGCAGACACACTCGGCTGAGTGGTCGCCGCTTAAACATCTCTACTGGGACAGGCAGGAGGCTTAAACAAGCATTTGCAAAACAATAGGTCTCGCATTTGCAAAAGTTTGTGCTATTGGTATTGTAAATGACAATGCCTTTTATTTGTGTGTTTTGAAAACCTGCAAGCGGTGCGTAAACACACACTTTGTTCTTATAGTCCTGCTTGAGAGAAGCAAGCCTGGCAGTAAAAGAGGTGCAGTTACTGCCAGCCTTGCTTCTCATGAGCAACGACTATAAGTACACAGTACGTGTTTACGCACTGCTTGCAGGTTTTCAAAATACATAAATAAAAGGCATTGTCATTTACAATGCCAATAGCTCAAACTCTCGCAAATGAAAGACCTATTGCATTGCAAAGTCTTGTTGAGCTCTGATATGGAGGCAGCAGCAGCCATAGGAAGGCAGGGACCGTGGTGCCAGGCCGTCCGTTTCAAAAGCTGGAGGGAGGAGGAGGCAGCTGCAGCCAAAACAGACTTTGTTTTTTGAATGCACAGCAAATGTGGCAAGATATGAGCAAGATTTACAACCCTGTTTACAACAGAGCTCTGTAAACCACAAGCACTGATCTCCAGTGCTTCAGCTTAAAGAAAGAAATAGTGTTCACAAGCTCTGAGTAACAACACATGTGGCAAAATGGGCAGAGCTTTTAAATACCTTATACTGATTACAGCATGCCTCACAGAGACAGCGCAAGCGCTGCCTAGGCGAGACCTAAAAAATGGCCAAAATGAATGATCACGGAGAGACAGTAGAGCCACAAAGAAGAGGCAGCTATTTTAAAAGCAGACTTCCTTTCATCTGCAAAAATCTGCATTTGATTGACGGGCCAATATTACAGTCATACACAATATTGAACTGTGGCAAAATAAGAAAATAAGCCAAACTGCCTTGAGAAAACAGATATAACTGGTAGCCATGTATGAAAATTATTCAATTTTAGATAATTTTTAAGCAAGTTCTAAAAAAACACTAGACTGACAGACATACTGAAATCGAACAAACTCACTTCATACTGCAAGACTCTCAATAGATGCCTAACATAGTTTCAAACGGAACATATTACTTTAAATGGAAAATTAGCGTACACACTTCTAGATTGGCTAACATATTTGAGCTAGCCTTTGGATAAAGATAAGAGAAGGAAAAAAAGGAAAAAGTACAGTCAACAAAATATTGAAAGTTGCATATTCAAAGAGCTGTTAAACACGGAAAGAATGGACTCAGAATAGACCAACACATCTATAGACCTTGCGGAAGGCAAAAAGCCCTCACTGCCATGTGGTCTAAAACACCTAACCAGTTCCATGCACATAAAATTAATATCTGACTTGAAATTACTTTCCACAAGGAAAAATTGTTATCTTGGACCACCCACTCACTGGCATCTAATTTTTGAAAGCAGCCTATCTGCTACCCACAGACCTCTGTCACAACAAGCAAAAAGATGTTCAAAATGGCATGAAACCAATTTCAGAAGTTCTCTGCATTTACCATACAACAACCTTAAGATAGGTATTATCTGCAAATGATATGCTTTTGAACTCACACGAAACCAAAGACTGGCTGCAGGATTTTGTTATTTATTTATCTATTTATTTATTTATTTTAAAATGAGGCATGACAATCGTGCTAGAAAGGCAGGATACATGAAAAACAGAGCCAGTCAAATAAGAAACCAGAATGCAGGAAAGTCAGGTAGCAGAATAGGTGGGTCGTTACCACCTTCCTAAAGTTATCAATAAGGTTGAAAGAGATGAGAAGCCTGTTCCAAAATTCAGGGCTTGAACTTTGAAAGCCCTCCCAGCACAGAGGGGTTTTCTTAAAATGGAGCATAGTGGAAAATCAAGAGTCTGAGCAAAAGGAAGTGGAGGAGGCATAATGAATGATGATATCTGATAACAAATTGGGAGGAGTTTGGTGAACAGCCCTGTGAACAATACCAAGAGCCTTGAAATTAGTCCTTCGAGAGACCCGCAGCCAATGCAGATTGCCGTGAGATGCTGAGATGTTGTCAAAATTATGAAGTGTACAAATTAGCCTCATAACCATATTTTGGATACATTGACGCGTTTTCATTTGGAATGTAGGCAAGCCTAGGTAGATGTAGTTGGCATAGTCCAGAACACTTCACAGCTAAGCGGAAAATAAGCAAAAATTACCCCTCTCTCAAATAGGCCCACACCGAGTCATGACAATTGAGCTAACTATAGAATGACACAAGATCTTCCATCCCACAGCAAATAAGTGCAGAGGGACGTGACACAGCTATCGCAGAACAATGTGGGTTAGTAAGTCTACTGCACAGGCCTATATGGATTGAAACTGCAGAGGCATGAATGCAGGATTAGCTCCATAGCACCCTAGATGAGCACAACAGGTTGTTATGATCCCCTTATGATTTATGTCAGCTTATGACATAGTTGAATGGATCAGAATCTTCACTACTGCCTTGGATTGGATCCAATTATTCCTCAGTAACCAGCGATTAGGATTTGGGCTTTCGATTCCTCCAGTGCGAGCATTCTACATGGTGTCCCAAAGGGGTCATCATTTTCTCTCTTGATCATCATTTGCATATGACTTTTGACCCAATATAATACCGTTTGCTTTCATAAGTCGTCAGATGATACACAAATACATCTGAAAACAGAAAATGATGCAAGAACAAGGCAAACATCATCAACAGCCTGGATAACATATGACTTTGGATAAGGTGGAGTTTCCTCTACCTATCTTCGGGAAGCAGAGAAGTGCACAGGAAACAGAGGCATTGGTGCCTTGATGAATGTCTCTGAATGATGTTCCCTCTCTTGCTCCCATCTGGCAAGTAATCTATCAGTATAGGAAAATTCCAGTCACTACAACTAATACAAGCGAGTATCTTAAGCATACTTTATGTTAGTCTGTCTGCCTACACATATATGTACACTTATGATTATTCTAACAATAGGGATCTCCACAGTCCTGACGAAGACCTACTAACCCATAGGTGCTAATCTCATAGGCTGACACTTGTTGATTGCTGAAAGGATGGGAGAATAATTATGTCCTACAACCATCCACTCTTTTGAATATTTTACTATTAGCAGAGTAACCAGTAATAAACTATCAATCAAATTACTTTAGACAACATTATTCACCCCAATACAAGATAAATACATTTAGATCCTCAAATATAGTATCAATAGCGCCCAATATTTTGCTTGAATGCCATCCTGATAAAATAATGCTGTGGATGAAATAAGGCCAGATGATGAAGCAGGCATAACAAGTGGGTGAGTTTTTTTTAATCTCAACTAAAGGGGTTCTAACATAAATAAAATAGTATTGGATCAATCTAAAACACACGTTTACCTTGTATGGTATAGAAACATCACTAGGTGACTAGATCACATCTGACTTTGGATGAGGAGAAGTTTCCTATACCTTGATGGTAGAAATTCATACTTCCAAGATAAGGTGGCCCAGGTGATGTCTCAACAATTCATTGTTCTGGCTCAGGGATCTGGCTACATCATGGCCCCAACTCTTAGATTCTAAACTGAGGCATCATATTCAAGTCAGAGCATACCATTTGTCCTCAAGTTAATGTAAGGGCAAATTTCCACCTCACGGTGCACTGAAAATGTCTTCCACTCCTTCAAACCACCCATGGAGGTAACATATCAAGATCCCTAGCAGTGGGCAGGAAAGAGTACTGCAGTGTGATATAGACTGACTGCCCACAATGATGACTGGCTGAACTGGTGCACAGTGAGACTAAAGGACTTATTTGCAATTTGGAGACAACTAACCATCACCCAATGTCTGCAGGAAACGAAATATAGAGTAGAGTCCACTAACCAAGTATTCTCCAGAATAATATCCCCATGGTGGAGGAATTTCAACCGGTGGCTTTCTTTAGAGTTTATAAACGAGTGCAGGATCCAGAAAACTGCAGTCTGAGGAATAACCCCATAACCCCCCCTCCCCCTCTCTGCCCCGCCTGTCTGAGAACCCTGCCTTGTTGCACGGCACCTGCTCCCCAAATCCCCCAATTCTCTGGAGCCTTTCAAGCCAAGATGCTCCTCTCAGTGTTGTGAGATTACCCGCCTGACCTTGCATTTCTACAGGTTGTGAAATGGAACCGATACAGGCGGTCTGGAGTTTAACAAATGTATCACAGACTAATACGACTGTGGCTATGAGCTGTCCTGTCGGATGGCTTCACTTTATTGTGACATCGAAATGATAAACCCTGTAAACAGCTGTGAACTCTGCAATGAAATGACTGGGAAGAAATCAATAGAGCAGAGTCTGTGGACTGAAGCCTGCGGGGCTATGCTGCCAGCACACGCATTCCATCACAGCAGCATCAAAATATACTGCTGACCTCCGGCCCAGTGTGGAGGGCTACTTCCGGGAAACCGTGGTGTAAAAACACATTGACACGTGTGTTTCCATCAGCAGGCAATCTCCATTAGCACGAATGTGCAGTTCTCACCTTATTCTGGGACATATTCAGGAAAGCATCTATGAGTGTGGGAAGTAGTATTCATCGAGTAATAGTACATCGAGCTGTTTATGACGTCACTGGAAACTCTGAGCTAAACAACAACCCCTTGTTGACCGTTAATCAGCTAAAAGTAGCTATTTCGCATGGGTACCGTGCATGCTGATTAGGAAAAGCATCACTGTAGTTAAAGGTTACAAATGTTTGTACAATAATAGTCAATGAAGTAAAACATGTACATTTTTATTGCTGACAAATTACAGCCTATCAGCTGCTAGCTGTTTACTGTATTCTTTACGACTAAACTTATCATTAAAGCGCTCCATTGGCCACCTCGCGTCATTAGGATGAAATTAATTTGCTTGTGCACCATTCATAAAGGATAATTGGGCAAAAGTCCAGCAGTCTTAAAGATACCTAAACACCACTGGGCCACACTCGGTGCCCTTCCCTTTAGGTCCTCCCATCAGAGCACTGAGGGATCATTCCAGAGGTAGAAAGACGGAGGCAGATCCCGGGATGCATATGACGAAACTCCCTGAACCTAAATTTGAGATCCAAACTAAATTATACTTGGTTTAGGAAGCCTTACCCTTAAAATCGTAACTAATCAAACGTGCCTATAACTGAGCTCAGCATTAAAACAGGGGTCGCCATCTTTCCGATATGGCTTACTACGAATGGGCTCTGATTCCGTGCCATAATGTTGCACGCCTCCACTCTCATCAAGCACTCGGAAGGAACTGAAAGGGGTCAAACGGTGCTCCGTATTCATTTTGTTCTGTTTGCAGTTTGAAATCACTTTTTTCATTTCGAATATCATAGGGCCTTGTCCACAAAGCCGGCCAAACATGTTGTCTCTTAGTACTATCCGAATATTGGTGAAAAATGTTGATTTTTTCGAGATTTATATGGAAATTCCAGTACTCGTGGGAAGCTGAGTGTCACAGCTCTTAGCCAATACCATATGCACCACATGTATACATATTTATGCATTTGGGAATGTAGCAAGTGTATACATTTTACTGTGTAAATACGTCAGTGCATTTGCACTTACTAACTTTTTTCCCCACAGGCTAAATATTTTTTATCTCTGGAAAAACACATTCCTTTTCAGCCTCACCCTTGTTTATGGATGTTTCATCTCCCTTCCGACCCTAAAAAAGGATTTAACCTTGCCTGGGCAGGAGTAAACCTACAATATTATCATTGTGCAGCTCTACTTTCGAAAGGCTTGTGAATACCGGGAAACCTTGTGTGTATTAATCTACGTAGCAGGTGTCCTCATTCGGAAATGCCCATAACACAGCAGTATAATATTAAAATGTTATTATACGCTAAATTTATACTATAATTGTGTAATGTGACGAGTGTGTAAATCGATTTCACAAGGGCATGTTCGCGTTTTTGCGAATCCCACAATTGAGTTCATATTTGCAAGCGATGCCATTTTAAAAACTAAGTGCCACTTACAATATAAATTTCCTTTTTATTTTGTCTGTTTTTGATTCATGATGACCCAAACTGTGTCAATTTCTGCTTTTTATTTAGAGTCTTGGCCTGTTTTAGTAGATGTTGTAATGCCCAAGGTCCGGCTTTAGCGCTTGTGACACCAAGTGCAACAATATTTTTACTAGGCCTTGGCGAAGCACTACGCTACGCTCGCGTAGTTTGCGAAGTTCGCGCTACTTCGCGAACTGCACGTAGCACAGTGCGAACACGCGTAGCGTAGTGTTGCGTAGTGCTGCGGTCATTTTTTGCTTGCTCGCGGTCCTCAACGTCAAGTTGGCGACCGCGAGCAAGCAAAATGACATCCCGGCGAGACTTTTTCCTTGTTCGCGATCAGCAACTGCAAGTTGGCGATCGCGAGCATGGAAAATAAACCTCCCGGCGAGATTCCCAACGCGAGGAGGTCAGGTTTCTCATTGCGAGTGGTCGCGTATGCTCGCGACCGCTCGCGATGAGAAACTACCAGTTCGCGTTGAGAAAGCTGAAGCTCGAGTAAAAATCTACTCCAGCAGCAGAAAACTACAGCTCACACTGTGCAAGATGCCATTTTCAATGATTGCACAGTGCTGGTTGCTTGTCCGGACTGTGCAATCATTGAAAACAACATCTTGCACAGTGCGAACATGTTACTACGCAGTTCGCGAAGTGCTACGCGTAGCTCGCGTAGTGCAAACTTCACTTTGCGTAGCTTCGCGAAGTGCTACTTCGCGAACTACGCCCACGCTTAATTTTTACACCCTCCCACCCCTCCATGACCTCCTCCTCGGATTCCCTCACTACCACCCAGCAAAAGTGCCCCTCATTTCTCCATAGCCCCTCTCTCACATCCATTGTATTTGTTTGAAAGTTCTGGTAAATGCTGGCTTTACTAATCCACTCAGCTATCCACATAAAATACAAATCGGTTCTTTGCAGATTTGCAGTAGACATATTAACCCTCAGCACTACTTTATGGTGAGTGAAAACTGCCACTAGAAAAAACTCTGACCTCTCTTCCTCTAGCAGGAACATTAATTGCAAGAGTTATCTTGACATTTTTATTGCTGCCTCAGGTGTTTTTAAATCTTAATTCATTGCTAAAAACAGCGCCCCCGTGAGGTCAGTGCTCCCCCTCCAAGTCAGCGTCCAGTGTAGCTGCACTGGTCACACCGCCCTAAAGCCGGCCCTGTAAGGCACCATTGCATATACCGATTAGAGCTTGGTGATGGGATTTTTTGTACAATTGTGATGTCACAGCTGTGAAAAACTAGTTTGTGTTTCACTGCTGTGACATTATAGAAGGGAAAAACGAAATTCTGAAAAGTAGGAGAGTTTTGCTTCGAAGGAGTCCAAGTGAATGATAGAGAATGAGAGTGACATAAGAGTCATCTATGCTACCACTTTGAAACCTGAGGTGGAAAATGCAATGATTGTGATACCTACCGCATGGTAATTTTATTTCGTTTAAGCTCCTAGTGCCATAAGTATTCTTCCCCTGCAAGAAAATCCAGTGGATCAGGTGTGCGGGGGGATAAGCTATAGTGAGACATGTACACTATTGCTTTTCGAAATTATGACATCCTGTAAACTTCTCCTGCATATCTGTGACTTATCTTCCTCCTGTCCCCACTCAGCGGGGCACAGGGGAGGCTGTCACGGCTCACTGGTGGAGGGGCGGGCGCGGGGGGATGTTTAGGGAGCACACGGGTCACATTTATAAAAACAAAACAACACTTACCTTCCCGCCGGTCCCGCGTCTCTGTTCCTGCTCTTGTCGACTCCAGGAACAGGAAGTACCCAGCACACAGGCTCCCCTGACCAATCACAACGCTGCAATGCAGTGTTGTTATTGGTCTGAGCACCGTGACACAGCGCCAGCCAGGGGCTGGAGGGGTGGGCATGTTCTCCACTTAGGCTGTAATGCAGCCTGCATGGAGAACAGGGATAGTGCGCATAACTGTTTACCGTCATTGCGCACTTAAGGAGTGTTCTACCACTCCTTACCTGTCTGCAGTCCCGCCCCCTCACGCAAGCTGCCGCAGAAGGAGGCCATAATAAAATGATAATAGCATTATAGTATTATCATTGTATTTTTTCCTTTCTTTTCCAGCTTGAAGGCAGTGGGGTGACGCTCCTCCGCCTTAGCGGAGGAGCTGCCACTGGTGGGGCACTCCATTCTTTCAAGCTGCCTTCTTAACAGTGTGTCAATTAATAATGAATTCCTTGGGGAGGCACCCTTATGGTTCTGTGATAATAGCAGAGAATTCAGTAAAGATCTATTTTCCACCCCCTTGTTGCTAAGGGCTGACCAGAATGCAGTGTGCTACCCACAATAGATATCTGCCTCTTTCAGAACTGGATGCTAATGACTTACTTGTTCTATCTCTGGACTGGCTGTGGGCGCCTGGTATACTGAGTGATATTGAAGCTGTAATTACTTTTAGTGTATTTCCACACTCCGAAGTTGCTGACCACCCACACCCTGTTCTTGATGTTCATAGCTCTAATGATAATCTGCATCAAACCCCTGAATCTGATAGCCTTCAATCTCCGGTAATTGTTGCTCCTAGAGCGACTACTTGTAGTGATCCTTCGCCTAAGGTTGATCCCCTTACCAAGCTTGTCTCCTCGAACCTTGCTGGTATCAAAAACAAACTGGCTTGTTTAGATTGGTGCGATTTTGTGGACTGATTTTAAATTTGTATGTTCCAGGAGGCTTGAGCTGTTACATACCAATTTCGATCTTGTGTTTGCTAGTTGCGACTGACTTGCCTTCTTCTGTGGGAAAGGCCAGCCCTCGTGGGGACTTGCAATCTGGATCAAAACTACTCTGGTCTGTACAACTAAATTTATTGACTTTGGGTCTCCAGATGTATTAAGTTTAATCTTGCAATATCCTCGTGGGGTTTCTTTTTTTTTTTTTATTAAGATATTTATTGAACAGTTGGCACTTAGCATATAATACATGATACAGTGATGAATAAACTTCGGTAGATACCAGTTATAATCCAAGAGAAATACAGTTATAACATAGGATTCTGTGTGACAGTTGTAATTGCCTCAGCCTCTCCGAGTTCTCGTGGAGTTTTGCTACGTTTGTTAAATGTCTATTGTAGGCACGAAGACAGCAAAACTAACTTAGCAGCTATCGATGTAATTAATGCTCACTTGCCATCACTTGCAGGGGGTGCATTTAGAATTGTGGCAGGCGGCCTCAAATATTGAACCCCGTGGCATTGAAACTCATATACTTAGTGGGGAAGAGGATGAAGTGTGGGCAGTCCCTGAGCTACCGCTCGAACAGGTTAAAAAATGGTCTGCTGCTGCTTTGCAACTAAATGACTTTACTCTCAACAATGGCCTGAGAGCTTGTAATGGGAGAACTCTATCAGACAAAGAAGGGAAGGACACCTTCAATCAACAAGGAGGCACCCGTCGCCTAGATTATATACTGATGGATATTAGGTTATGGCTGCGACTGGTTGATATGGTGGTGATTCCTCAGCAGGATAGCGACCATAATGCCCTGGACCTCTCCTTAAATTTCATGGGTCCCAGTATCTCTTCCCATGAAAAATAGCCATTTAAAAGGAGGTTATTACCAACTAGCAACTGGTGTAGACTGAAATAGAGTTTTATCACTGCCACACTGACTGTCTAAAGCCAACTGTATGAGGTACTTGCCACTGCCTTGGAAGCAATGCTTGCCCTGGGAGGGAGCTCTCTTGTAGCGCTGTGTGGGAGGACTATGAAGTCGTTCACAACTCCCTGTTCTGCTCCTTAAAGGAGCTCTTTGTGGTGGATTCTAGGTCCCTCCCAAATGGGCCCCAGTGACCCAATGGTACACCAAGGCCTGCAGGTTAGCAAGGCATGCCATCAAAGGCAGGACCATAGCCTCAACCAGAGCTTCTTACAAGGCCACATTAGGCAAGGCCTAACGAGATTATGAGATGGCCAAATGGGAGTCACTAATGCTGGCAGTAAAAGGGAAAGACCCACGCTCTTTTTTGGCAAAGTCTGGTTGATAGGTGCTCAGAACCTGCTGCTTTATCAGCTACTAATATATTGGCTGCTGCCTGGTTTGATAATTTAGTAGGCTTTTATGCGGTGACATGGAGTCATATGAATTGGACAAATTACCACCTGCTGGAATTGCAGTGAGCCTGGTAAGTGGGATGTCTGAACTTGTGGCTATGCCCTGCTATGTAGGTGGTATGGCTGTACCATCAGAACGGGAAGAGTAAGATCATTTATCCAGGTTTTACTTTAGGGGCAGCTTCGCTAGGACAGGTCCCTATCATTGTGAGTTAAGCTGCCAATGCTATAGACTTATCCCAGGAAAATCGCCAGGGTTGAGCAAGATACCGGGGTATTTGTTTAAAGGTGAGAAGGAGATATGAAGCACTTACTTTGCGTTGTATTTCAATAGCAGTTTGGATGGGCTATCAATGCCATGGACGTGGGTGGGGGATGAGATAATTCCAATCTGCAAAAAGGGCCTAAGGTCCCTTCCATCCAACTATCGGCCAATTGGCTTTATCAACAGCACACGGGAGCTTTTTAGTCAAATTTTGCTGAATAGACTACAGATTGGATGGAGGATGTTGACACCTTTGCAAGTTGGGTTTAGGGCAGGGACTAGCGCTACTGGCCAAGTCTTCCAATTGTAAACAATCTACTGGAAATATGTTACATTGGGGAGCGGTCGCCTCTATGTCATCTTTGTCAACCTTCAGTTGCCGTTTGATTTGGTTCCAAGGGAGGCTCTATGGAAAGTTTGTGATGGAGTAACCCTGTCCGCCAAGATCGCAATCAAGCCCTAAGTTTCTCCGAGTGCTATGAGGGTGAAGTCCTCCTTCTTGTGTGCTTTTTTGAACTTGGTGAGAACTGATACAGAAAGGCACAAAGCTCCATGAAATGGTTCGAGAAGATAAAATCATTCAGGCTGCTACAAGGATATCCATAGACTGAGTAAACTCTGGGGTTGTACCCTGCCTTGCTAAGCGAGTTCAGCTCCCATATCTCGTTTCTCACTATGGCAGATTGTTACCTGTTACAATTACAGTACTATGCTGCATAGGGAATACATACATATGCAATTATTCGGTTCTTTATCCTTCATACTTTTTACATCTTTACTATTGCCAATACTATTGTGATTCATAGTATTATTTTGCCACATATTATTCTGTACTAGGTTGGTGAATAGTAAAGACCAATATTATAAGTATCTGTATGTCTCACGTGTGTACTATTTTAATTGATTGCATGAGGATATGTCCTTTAATACCTGCTGGACCACTGTCAGAGCTGACTTGGTTCAGGTATACCTTTGAATCTTGGGGGCTAGTAAGAATCTACCCGGAATGACCAAAACTCTTTACATATCATGGAGACATTAGAATACTCATAATCATACATGGTACTGGCTAGTTTTCTAGATAGTAAATCAAGAACATTGAAGGAGAGAAGCACTAATTTAGAAACAATGTATCTAGTTGTACAGGTTAAGAAGGATGCCGCTGAAGTGTATTTAAATCAAAGATTGGAAGTTTGCCCCAAGACAGTGACTTAAGACTATAATAACACAGTAGGTTTTATCACATTTATGTGGTTTGTGTGTTGGTATGGTGACCTAGGTAATAAAGATGTGTGCACTGTCTGACTTCTTAAGCTAATATATCCTGGGAAGTGCTAAAATGGTAAAATGGTGACTATTGAAAATGTAAGATTGCCAAGCCCATCCTATATTGCATGTACCACAAGCACTAACATAGTGGGGATCACTTTATTTAAAATGTGCTCAGAACTCGCAACAATCAAAATTGGCCAGAGGCCAGCACAAACATTTGCCGTACAACTCATAACATAGCGTTGGGCCAGGTCAGGGTAACAGGGTAAAAGGAAAATGAATGCATGGTCGCAGAGCATGGCATAGAGCCCACTCATATATATGGGTAGCAGACTGGAATCTAGCGAGACATAACCAATATTTAAATTCCAACTAATTGGTATTTGTGATGCCACCACCGCTTTCTATAAAGGAAGCATCAACATTACAATTACTTAAAATGACGGAGCACAGACATAAGATGAGTGATTTTGAATATTGCTTGAAGATCTTAAGAGATAAAGTAGAGTAAATGTTAAGGATAAGAGAGGTCCAGAAATAGACTTAGAGACCAGCACTGTTCGGAAATGCAGCAGGAAGAGGGGACAGCCATGGTTAGCACTTCCAGTCTGACACCGGAGTATCACACGGAATAATATACCCATCAGCCCAGGACGGACCCTTAAAAACTGGTCATATCACCCCATCGTTAAAGCTATTGCAAGACAACCTGTGCCTGTTCACAAAATACACACTAGCAACAAATCTAATAATAATTCTAAAAGTTGAAGCTCCATTAATAAACAAAGCAATGAATCTGATGTTCAATCAATCGCTAGAATTAGGTTCAGTACCCCTCTGCTGGAAAAAAAGGTTTAGTACTACCATTGTTGAAAACCCAATGCTAATCCCACAATTTCAAGTAATTATAGGCCAGTTTCCCTGCTCCCTGTCTAAGGGAAAATCCTAGAAAAACTGGGGAATAAACAGCTCACTCAATTAACAGAATCAAATGGGATTTTCCATTAAACACAGTCAGTTTTATGCCCAGAATTTAGATTGAAGATCAAGCTCTTACAGGTCTTCAAGTTCATTATTTACCGCTGAGTTGGAGGCAATTAAGCATTTTTCATCCTCTTTGATTTGTCAGCTGATTTAACACTGTGTCCTGAAATATCTTGTTGCAATGCCTTGAGGATGTAAGGGTAAAGGGCAGTGCCAATCTATGGGTAAAGTCCTTTCTATCAGATAGAGTTCAAGTGGTTTACCTCCCCCTTTTGAATTAAGGCATAGCATCCCTCAGGGCTCTGCCTTAAAAACTACGCGGTTCAATATCTACATGGCACCATTGTCCAGGCATCTTCTGCTTTCCCTCCAGCAGATGGATGTTGCAATGGTGGCATGTTTCCAGGGCTGCCCTGACCCTGTAGCAAATTGGACACAAGAGAGTTGTCATAAATCAGAAGTTCTAGTATTTGGAACCCCCTCTCTTTTTGATTTCCCAAGTCTATGACTCAAAGGCTTTGTTGACTTCCTCATCCCTGCTGTAGTGGTGAGAAACCTTTGGGTAAAATTTGATAAGGATCTCTCATTCAGACCAAAAATTGGGAAGATTACTGCAATCTGTTTAGGGGTACACAAGTCTTTACAAAATACTTTAAACAGTTTACCTGCTCACACAAGGAATTCTATTATCCAAGTGTTGGTGACCTCCAGGTTGGACTATTCCAACTCTCTCTACCTGGGGCGTCCCCTCGAGGCTGCAAATAGACTACAATTGATGCAAAATGTGGCAGCCTGTGTGATTTTAAATTACCCAAGAAGGTCCAGACTATAGAAGCTCCACTGGTTACCTGTGAACACACAGGTTATTTGTAAGGCCCTGTTGACCTATTGATCACCTTTATAGCTATACAAAAAGGGGACTTGCTACCTTCACAGGAGATTTAATAAATATATTCCCAGGAGAGATCTGAGGTCCTCTATAAAGAAATTCTCTCCATCCCCAGAGTGCAGCCAGGAGAGGTAGCTTTTCTTTTTGTTGTCTAATGGCTAAGCTATGGATTAGTCTGCCTTAAGAGCTAAGTAACACAAATGTAGAAGGTCAGTTTCAAAAAGATCTGAAGACCTTTCTTTTTAGGGATCTTTAGTAGGCTAGGGGAGTATTTTTTGTACTGGCAACGCTATGACTCTACCTTGGAAACAGCTTCTCCCACTTTATGTGCAGTATTTTATTCATTCATTCATCCATTCACTCATTCATTCATCTACAGTTGCTTGGGATATTCATAGAAATATAATTAGCGACCCAGCTCTTAACTAGTTAGGAATTAAAACCCCGTTTACCAGAGCACCTATGCTGCACAGAAATTGTTACATCAGAATTCTTGATGATGTTTATTATGTGCTCGATCATGCTATATTGTTATCTTTTTTAACCTCCAACCTTTTACACAATTGATCATCAGAGGGTCATTGAACTTCTTCAGAACAGTATGTGTTTCATGGGTATGGTTTTGAAGTGGTTTATCTCATACCTCCCCAACTGTAAACAATTGCTCAGAATGGGAAATAACTGATCTGTGCTTGACGGTGTCAAATGTTGAGTCTCACATTACTCCATGTTAGCCTAATGTTGTTCAGTTTGTACATGGAACCACCTAATGGAGGTAGATGTCTCCATCCACCAATGTGCAGAAGGCACCCGACTTTGCAGGAACATTAGCTGACATCATTACTCTGAAAATGTAAAGGGCTTATTTATGAAAACTGATGCATTGCTGTGTCCTCCTTGCGACATGATGGATGTGTCTTATTTACTGTATGACGCATCATGTTGCAAGGAGTTACAGATGCGTCAGTATTCCTGACGTATCTGTTGGCGCAAAAGTGATGCATTGCTGGGGTGTGTCTGAACACATATGCAACTCCAGCAATATGTCCTTTCACATGGGGCAAGCCCCATGTGATATTGCCTGCGTCAGTCTTACGCCTGCTGTGAGGCAGGTGTAAGATATTGACGAAGTGGCATCCTAGATTTGGCACACTGAAATCTCATAGATTTCAATGCACCACTTCTACGAGGCTTTTTGCGGGGGAGCACCCACCCTGCATACATTATACCTGGTGCATGTATAATGTGGCGCAAGGGGTTTACAAAGTGACGTATCTGCCTAGATGCGTCACTTTGTAAATATGGCGCAACATGGCGCATTTTTACGCCGCCGGAGCATCACAAAAAGTGACGCAGCAGCGTTGTAAGAGTGATGCAAAGGCTCATAATAAGCCCCTAAGTCTTCCATCTTTCTCAAATTAAACCCAGAAAGGACTAGATTTGTTCTTTCAGACAAGAGAACAACAACTGATATGCATCAGAAACTGGGCTGATGAACTAAAATGGACTGTTGTTTTCCAAACCTGGCCAACGAAATCAAATGGGTATGACTCTTCATGAAAAAACAGATCAAGTATGCAGCATTTGGTCAAAGCAGACTTCTTTACCTTAAAAAAGGCTAAAGCTTCACTAAAACAAACATATTTCCATGTTGAAATTTGTCATAGTAATTTAAAAATTAGAGAACGAAAATTTCCTTCTGATAGGCTCAACCAAGACCGCCCTTTCTCCCAAGAAAGCCCTTCTACATTCAGCGCCCAGATAAGTTTAATCTTAAGAGAAATTCACTGGTAACTCTTAAGGATAAAATTAAGTCTAAGGGGCATATTATCAACGGCCAGCGATAATTATCGCTGGCCGTTCTTAGCGAGAGAATTGTTATCACCGGCTATCGCTGCTAATTATCACCATGCTAGCGCTGTATTAACAACGCATAGCGCAATGGCGATAATTATTCCAGTGATAGCGTTGATTTCCATGGAACAACGCTGGTTTTCCAGCCATGTTCCATGGAAAATGGCGATAACCTTGCTGATCCGACCCTGTGGTCGTTTCAGCATAATCCACCTCAAATATAAAGTATAGGTAAGTTAGCATTTTTGCAGATGTTAGTTTTTTGCGAAAACCGCAGTTTATGCCAAAAACTAACGTCTGCAAAAATGCCTGGGCCTCCTTTTAAATATCGCGATGTGCACATCAGCGAAATTTACAAGGTTGTTCTGCCCAGTGACGCCCACTTTGCATCTCATTAGAGATGCAAAGGGAGGCGTCGGGTGAAAGGGTGCTAACATGCGCTAATGCATGTTATCACCCTCTTGTTAATAGGGCGAAAACATTATCTAAGAGATAAGGCCCTTGATAATATGCCCCTGAGTTTGCCTGACTCCATTTTAAAGCCAGAGGGGCTTAACATCATAAGCAAAGACATTCTTTGCAGGTAGTGGAAGAGATTCAAATGCCACTCGGGTGCATCAAATTCTTTCTTGGGATGGCCCCATTAGTACAGAGCGCTCTGTGCTCTACTGCTTGGGCGTCTGAAACGTCACGTAAATATATAAAATGAAAACCCTTTTACTCTGCTCTTACTTCAGTGTTTGACTTCGCGTTTCCCTCCACTCACCTGCACACAAAGAATAAATTGTGTCTTCTGCCTCTTACATATGCCGCAACACTCTCCCACCGCCAGGGCCGGACTGGCAACTTCAAGCTGCCCTGGCAAAAATTATAAATTCAGCCCCTATTTACACCAAGTGAGTCCTCCCCTCACAGTACATTTCTAAATCCTGCTACTCCAAATCCAAGCAGGACGATTATTATCTACAATTGATTCCTCCAGAACAAACAACAAATCGTCAGGTACACACATTGGTACAGCTGCAATGTTTGTTTTCCAGAGACTTGCATAACTAGTTGCTTCAGTCCAGGATTTTACATTGCATTCTGGGACTTGAAGTATGGGTGTATTAATGGATTAACAAGGCTACAGTTTCCAGAATGAAGAGACTCATGCAGTATCAAATCTCGGCTCGGCAGAAGGAGCACCAGCTAAAGACAAATTTTACAACACATGCAAACATTTCTCTTTAAAGCCCGTCGGTCCCAATCTAAGCAAAATGTTTTCCTTTACAGTTGCTGTCGACGTTCACACACACGGGTGAATTAAACAAAGCTGTCTGCACCTAAAAGACGCAGAGAAGAGAAATGCTTCTCTCCAAAAATAAAGGGAAGTACCCTTCAACCCAATATAATGCCTGATGCTTCTGCCAAGAAAAACATTCGCAGATACATACTGTGGACCCCGTTCAAAGTGCCACGGGTGCTGCCATTGCAATAACCGTGAGGACGATGTGTATGTAGGTACCCATGCAGCCTACCCCAAGTGTCTGTTTCGGTAGCCAAGTGCATGACTGACAGTAATAGCATGCTCTGGGAGTGCATGACTTAGGCAGTTTTAACTGCCTTGCATGCGCTTCTCTGACCTCTTTTCTGATGTCTGATATGCGTGATCTGTTAAAGTGGGCAGGCGCCAATGTGGCTGTTATTGGTATGATGCCGCGTGGCAGGGACCATAGACTCAGCTGCGGAGGGAGCTAAAGCAGGACAAAGGCATACAGTATACTTTTATGGGCCTGGAAGACTTGAGCGACCTCCGCCCGTTTATTTATGCTTTCTGGCCACGCCTGGCAGGAGAGTGTTACAATGTGTTGATGCCCTTCCGGGCTAAGGGTCGTGGATACATGCGGCATCTAGACTACATCTGGGTCGGAAGTACAAACGTGCGCATGACATGCTCTTTCACCCAAAAACCAGCTCCCAAAAATCTCGAACGGGCAACATTTCAAGTTGCTGCAGGGCTGCGTAACTGCACCACCACTTCCGTGGAGTGAAACCGGCCTCCTGGGGACCGAAACCGGCCTCCAAGGGTTTGCCCGCTTGCCCGGCTGGCCAGTCCGTCAATGCCCATCGCTCTGCTGCTCACCTTCCCCGTGGTTTCTATTTGATGTTGTGAATTTGCTTGCTTCTTACTATGTTTAACGTACTTTAGAGATTTCCGTTGCATTACATAAAATTCATAAACAAATAATGAGCAAATTTACATTAATTGCTATAATCTAGTAATTTAATATGTCTTGTAAACTATGCCAAACTATAAAAGATATATAACTTCATCTTCCTCTTAAAAGAATGTATAAGTATGTATCCTTCATTGAGTGAAATATAATGCCTAGCTCGGACGGGTTTAGGCGTGTTCTGTATAAATAACCAAAATAAAAATAAAAAAATAGCCTTTGTCCTTACGATTGCGCATTTGCTAACTTGTAAACGATGAGATGTGCGCGTGGCAGCACTTTCTCTTTTTGCAAATTACACAGGTAGAGACAAATCAGGTGGGGTTTTCTGAATTGAATTCCTTGTGCAATTTGTGTAAAATGGTTCATAATTTGCAAATGGCTGGCTGGCAGAGGGTCACATAGTCTCTCAGGAAATAGTAAGAAAGATCTTCCGGCACATGAGGCAAATGTTCTTGATTTCTCCTTGTAGAGAATATTACTCTTTTAGGACCCGGTGCGTGCAAGTGCCACTGAATTCTTACAAAATGGAAAATAATATTAAACAAATGAAGATCTGATGAAAGATGAGGCTTTCGCTTCAGAGAACAGCAGTGGGGTTGAAAGCATTTGGGATGCCAGGCGTAGCTTCCATCTCTTGTAATGCTCACTGCCTTTTGCATCTTTTTATACCTTGTATCTGTTACAGAACCCTGCTCCAAGATAAATGATGGTGGGAAAATGTAATGCACTGTTTCACCACACACATGATTAAATTATATGTCTTTCTGACTGAATGGATAATATTTCACAACATACATAATAATCAGGATTCAGGGCCAGTGAAATCCGGCTCGGTAAAATATTACCTGCAATAAAGTTGGTCGCAGAGAAGATGGTGCACAGCAATACAAAACAGTAAACATAAATGCAGGCTTGATTTAGAAAATCTCTCCAGCCAAACGCACTGCAGTCCTAACTAGTTCCCATTACATAGTTGAAGAAACTTTAAATTAGCACAAGGAAAAGTAGCTACTATTCTAGTTTTCGACTTCTTCTCCCTCGACTAGTCGTTCATTGTGCGAATATCAATGTACAATTGCGCAAAGAGGAGGAAGTTCCTTCCTTAATTCAATAGGCTGACCGCTCCCAACCTGCAGTGCTTTGAAGACAGACTCTGTCATGGTGGCTTCCAGCACAGCACCGAGATCCCCTCCAGGCAGATGGTCCTCTGCCAGGGCGGTGGAGGCCACGGCCTCCGCTCGCATGACAGACCCATGGACCGCCTACATTTCCACATATGTCTTTTTTACATACTAAGAGACCAATCAAAATGCTTTAGTAAAAAATATCCAAAATGTACTCCCTTAGTACTCACGTGCAAAATGTTTGTGTGCAAAATCTGGTGAAATATTCTGCATAGTTAAATCATGGGAAAATCTGCATTAGCGCTTGTTTTGCATCCTGTTTTTTTCCATGGGCAACCTCCTTTGGCTCAATATGGTAAGGCATTTCACTCCTGCCATTTAAGGAGAAAATATTGCATTGGTTTCCTGTAGTGGAAACCCACATGTAAAGCAAGTGTGACAAACCCACAAACCTAAAGGTTTGAGGGTATTTAACCACACTTGCAGGATGCCAGTCTTAGAAATGCTTGCATTCCTGTCCTTTCTGAATTAATCAATATGGAAAACCCACCATCCTGTATGCAAGGATAAATGCATGTGTAGCTGCCTGTAGTATTGGTATAGCACACGCTTAGCTGGAAGCTAGAGGAGCCCTATATAGGATAAAAGGTAAAGATAGAGTCAACAAGCGATTGCAGGGGTAGCTGTATCCTGAGAGCAGAATTGAACTGTTTCTGTGTGTAATGTAGTGCTCCTTAAAGGGCCATTTTTTGTGATCTTTCCTAAATCAGAGCAGTGTTATGGCTGTCCTGATCAATTTCGGTAATACTGTTCCAGATCCTGGGTGCATATTTGGAGCAGACATGATGCCTTGTTTTTCTTTTTTGCACTTGTCTGTAGTCTGATGGTATTCTAACTTTGGTTGTGACAGATGTGCCAGTTGTGATGGCTTTGTAGATGATGTGGCCAGTATTGAAGATGGTGTAGGATGGCATGGGGAGTCAGTGTCGTTTTATCAGCACGGGGGTGATGTGGTCATATTTCTTTAGGGTTTTATGAGGTGTGCCGTGGCATATGAAATGCCATGGTGAAGTATGGAATGCCTTAGAGCAGCGTATTGCCACTATCCCGATGCAAGATGATGAGGGCTGGAACGTCAGTTCTGAAGATTTTTGTTAGGGTGAACATTTTTACTTTTTTTAGTAGCGAGAGCTGGTAACAGGTCATCTTAGTGTTCCTTGCAATGTGTTCTTTGAAGATGAGGTCAGTGTATGGGATGAAACTGAATGACTTAGTGTTGGGAATCAAATCTGTCCAGGCTCATGTCAATGACCCAGGTTAAGACTAGTTGTTGCTTAAAGTTCATAGTGAATAGTAGGAATTTTATTTTTGAGGGATTGAGCTTCAAGTAGGTTTTAGCCAATCCTATCTGGATGAGATGCAGGCAGTGTTTGAGCTGTTGGCTATCTGAAACAGACGACTTTCAATAAGAGTTGTGGTCCAGAATGGATACTTTTATTGGTGTGTAGAGTTCAAACCGGCTCACATAGTAGATGTACAAACTATTAACAAATTGTTGTTGATTGGACAGGTAGGAGGAGAATCAGTGAACGATGTTGCCAGTGAATCTCACTAGAGACTTCAAGGAGTGTATAAAGGTGGATGATTTACAGTGTCAAAAGTCACTCAGAGGCCCAGTAATATCAGAAGGGGAGGGAGACATCGTTAATTCTGCTCAGAACATTATCTATGATTTGTAAGATAGTTTTCATAGCTGCAGTGTGATCTGAAGATTGATTGATAGTCATAAAAGTGACGGATGGAACTAATGTGATCTTGGTGTTGCATGTGGACTGCTTTTTTGATGATCTTCTTAATCCTAGGCAGGAGAATGATTGGCTGGTATTTAGTGAGGTCATAATGGTCTAGTGTGGGTTTGTCGAGCAGTGGGAGGACCTGGACTATAGTGAGAGCTTCTAGGAAGATGCTTTAAGTGTGGGAGGCATTTATAATGTGAGAGAGTGCTTTGGTGAAGAACAAGGGTAAATCATAATCTTTTTAGGATGTGGTCTTGAGGGAGCTGAGGAAGTCAGCAAGATATGGGAGGGACAGAAGTTTGAAGAATGACTGTAGTGGGATGCCGCCTTGAGGGAAGGGTGTCAGAGGAGAAGCAGGCTTGATATTGTCAATATGATTTGAATCTTCAGCATGTGTTCACTAAAGAAGAGGTTCATAGAATTAGACTTAAGGAATAAGAGGGCCCAGTACAAGGTTTATGCAGTGCTTGGTTCTCTTAAAGAGTGTTCTTCTGTTAGCAGGTTAATTGATGGTACTGATATAATACTTGAGTTTGACTGATGTGATTCATTGCCTGTGTGTTGAAGAGAGCATGAGGTAATTAGGGGTTCAGGTTAGCATCCATTTTTTTCTGTCTATGGATGGAGCATTTGTTGTTAGCAAGTTCATTGCTGTATCACGGTGCAGAGGGCTTTGGCTGGCATGTGTGTGTTTTAGCTGGAGCATGGAATTTCACATGGATTTCCATAGGAGGGTGTTAATTGCAGATGTGGAGTTTGGAGGTGAGAGATGAGTTTGAGCTTAAATTTGTCAATGAAAAAGTCTTAAAGGATCTGAAAGTATGTTGTTTTCTTTTAAGTTGAAGTCAGACCGATTGTTGGAATCTTATCAGTGTATTGGGAATGGCGAGGTAGTCTGTCAGTGATGGTGAGCATTGGGATTGAAGAATTGTTTTACAAAGTGTGTTGATAAGTTGACATTCTACACCACGTTGAATGTGTTGATGAGGCTGAGGGGCTGCCTTTTGCTTGACTCGTGCTTGAGTTGTATAGGAGCTTGAAGTCACTGAGGAGGGTGGTGTGGTTATCTTGGTTAGATGAGGTAGTGAAGGGTCTGTAAATTCATCTATGTAATCCTTGATCTGTCTTGAAGGACTGTAGAGTGGGTGAAAGGTGGCGGACTGAGTTGTGGAGAGTGGGAAGTGGCATATGTTGCCTGCTTGGTTAGGGTGCTGGAACAGGAGGGTATATGGATGATGGTGAGCCCACCATCTTCTTACACAATTGAGGCTGTAACCTGTGTGAAAAAGGACATCTTACACTGTGAGGATATGAGAGTGAGCCATATTTCTGTTATGAAGAGTGCATCAAGGATGTGATAAAATGATGTTAATGAATCCATGTTTCCTAATGTTGCATTATGTAATTCAGATGATTGAACTTGTACATATAAATAACTCTTGTTGGACTCCTAAGTAATACTTATGTCCCTAAATTGACACTATATTGTACAATTTAATTAGTCAAATAATTTGTATGTATTGTATTTGCTAGCAGTACTTGTATTCAATTATTTTACTTTTATGACTTGCAGCAAATTTTCAAATTTACCATAAATTGAAAGTCCTAAAGATGTATGCCGTGATCTCTAAAGCCGCACACCAGATGGCCCTTTAAGTTGGAGAATAAAATAACTCAATACTGTTCTTTATGAGAACAGTGTGGGGAAGGCTTATTTGAGTGTGGTGATAGTTACAAGCCTTGGAGACATTGACTAGAGAGGTGACAGCGTCCTCTAATCTGCATATTTAGTTGTGTAGTAGTTGGGATTGAGAGCATAAAAGTGGAGGAGCACTTCAATACAGCCCTGAGACCTGCTGGAAGATTGTGGCTACCTGTGCAATGCTCCACAACATAGCAATGAAAAAAGGCATCCCAATAGAACTGACTGATACTGATACTTCTGACGATGAGGGCCCAGGTCCCCCTGGCAGACCAGCAGTTGGAGTTGGGGCAGCTGCCGGATGACAGAGAGGGAATGAGATCACACAGAACTACTTCTAGGTGAGTAATAATGACATGATGCAAAAGATATTTTGTAGCAGGTCTGTGTTTATTCACACTCTTAGCTGCAGGAAAATATTTCGCCATGCAGCCTGACAATGAGTGTCACTATACGTAGCACATGTTATGTCCACAGTGCAGGTATGTATGCAAGTATGCAGTCTGGAGTCCTGTTGGAATGGGTTGCCTCACCCATTTGCGTGACTCAGTGTTGCCAGTTCATCTCCTCCTGGGACGGACTGCTGGTGCCCGCTCTGGGTGCTGACTGCCCTCCCTTGAGTCTACTGGTGTTGCATCCTGTCTCTCACTGCGCCGTCTTGGATCAGGCACTGGTGGGGTGATGCTGCTCCTGCTGGACACCTCCTCACTCTCCCCTGAGGCCAGGAGTGCTGTGCCACCTGTGTTTGCTGTCTGAAGTTGTTCCAAAGCATTGGTGACCTGCACCAGGCCTTTCACCACATCTTGGCAGCAGTGAGACATCTCCACTTGCATGCTGACTGTGCGACGTGTCAGTTGGCTAGTGGCAGTGCACAGGCGGTTCACAGCCTTGGTGTTGCTGTTCAGACGGCTATTGGCACATTGGCTCACCCTGCGCCTGGCTGCCTGGTCCTTCTTTAATGTGGAACACAGTTCACGGATAGCACCTGCCATGTCCATGATGCCCTCCTCCATGTAACGTAGGCTTTTGTTGACTGTGAACAGCTGCCGGTTGAGGGAACGCATTGATTTTTGTTGCAGGCGCTGTATCTGCAGCATGCTGCCCTCCAGTCCAGCAAACACCGTGGCCTCTTCATCTGTGGCAAAGCTGGTGCTCGCCCTTGGCCTGCATCTCACGGCTCCTTGCTCTCTATGTTGCAGTGTGTGCTGTTCCGGCACCTGTGTCACACGCTGCCCTGACTCTGCCTTAGCATCATCCTCCCCTGTGGACTGTGTGTCAACCTCCAGAGTTGGCAATGGTGCCACAATGGTGCACTTTTTCTGTGGGACAGGTGTGGTCTCTGTGGTATCGTCGGGGTCCCCCTGCCCTGCCTACTCATCCATATGTTCCACCTCATCAGCTCCTGCGCTGTCTTCCTGTGTCCTAGGTTGTGCTGTGGATGGAAAGGGAAATTTTGATTTTGTGACATTGTCTGCATTTCGCGCTCAATAAAGTTTTCTCAATTTGTATTGGCTAACTGCTATCTATCGCTTTTTCCCTTTACAGGATTTCACCTACTGCTTCAACATTGCTGTGTCTCATTGCCCCACTGGTATGCATCTGACTACGTCTCCCATGATGCATTGCTGTGTGTGCTGGAAAAAGTGGACCGGAGTGGCAGTGTGTTTGGTGCATTCCTGACTGTGTGAATGGGATGGTGATGTGTGCGGCTGCATTTGGCATGCATCTTACCTTGGCTGGTGGTTGCAGGGTCAGAGCTGTCTATGTCAGCCACACCACTGATGCTCTCGGGTAGGAGGGTGGACTCCACCAACTCCTCATGGGGTGTTGAGTCGGTTGCAGTTGATGTTCCACCCCCGATCTTCTTGGCCTCCGCCAGCCTGGCTGCCACCTTCTCCTTGGAGCTTTGGCGCATGTCGTACCATCTCTTCCTTAGCTCCTCGACCGTGCGCTGGGTCACACCAACAGCATTGACCTTCTCCTGTATATCCTGCCGGATCATCCTCTTTCTGGACTCAGGTACTCGGAGTGCCTTTTTGCCAAATAGTATTTCATGGCTGCACACCATCTCCTCAATCAGCACCTCCTACTCCCTCTCGCTGAACTTGTGCTTTCTCTTTCTCACTGCCCCCTCCTTGTCCTTCTCTTTGTCCTGTGAATCCATTGTAGCTTTTTGGAAATGCTGTGCTTACTTCTCTGCCTCTCCCCACAGCCTCTGACTCTGCCTCAGGCAATCTGGTGCAGCATGTCACTCCCACTTCCTGGGTGTGATGTAATCAGGCTGCACCTGAATTGCAGATTCCCTAAATTTGCGATTTTTTATTAGCGAATTTCGCAAATAAGGAATCGCTAAAATGGGATTCGCAGTATATTCTGAGAATTTTTAGAAATCGCAAAATGTTTGCGACTTTTTATTTACATCGCAATTTGCGATTCTCAAAATGCGATTGACTAAAAATCGCATTTTGAGAATCGCAAATCGCTTTTTTAATACATATGCCCTATTGGCACCAAAAACATCGTGGGACAAAATATTGCATCAAGAATATCAAGGACAAAAATATTGTGAAAGGTAAGTTTTTATACGTGAGTAAAGTTTTACTGTAAATAACTCGACATACAAGTACCTTGACGAAATATATAACTTCAAGTTACGTAGATGTCAAGTTAAGAATAGCAAATCTATACTTACCTATTTGCACTTACCTTCTCGATATTTAGGTCCTCGATATGTTAGACACAATATTCTGTCCACATGATATTTTCAGTTCTGATATTCTGTCATAAATCCCATTTTAACTGTGCCATGCAGCTATTCTGCACCATAGGTACCGAATGCATAAAGGTGGTTGTTAATAGGCTTTCCTATGTGAGAAAGTGGCACATAAATGTTCAGCACATGATTAATGGCAATGCCCTAAATACCCAAATCCCACAATTTCGGTAGGTAAAATGAGGGCACTAAACTAATTGTCCAATCTTTCACCATATCACTGCCCTCACATGCAAACATAGGCAAAATACCACATATATTAGGAACCATGTCACATAAAACCAAAATGTTCTGTACTAATCACTCAGGGACTGATTCACAAAGGTAAACATACATTTTTTGGGAGGGAATTGAGAAACTATGATTTAATAGTAACATTCACCCATAAAAAGATAAGCCTGTCCTATCTTTTGTATGCGCAAAGATCTCAGTCCCGACTGAGGAGTCTCCTCAGTTGTAAACTTTCTATTGACTCCTAGAACACCACAAAAAATGTAAACTTACACAAAGTATAGGTTGACCTTTGTGAATCAGGCCCAGAGTGCCTGATAATCAGAAATTTCATTTTGCAGGATCCCTTTTTTGATGGATTTCACCGAAGTACTTGAGATCTACTTTGAAATAAAACATGTATTTAGTTTGTTTAATTTCGTGACAAGGAAGATATATGTATTGCTCTGCCTAATCTGTGATAGCACAGAGACTGACTTAGAAAGAAAAGCTGCATAGCACCTCAACTCAGATATGTCAGAAGTTGGGTCTCTAGTTGGCATAGGTTTGCACCCTGTCCAAGTAGGGATGACAATCCTAGTCAGGGTAAGCTAGATACACTCTAAAAGATAACCTGTACTCACCCTCTGGTAGCTTGGCACAGAGCAATTCTGCTTATTTAAAGAGGCAATGGGTAAAGTATTTGTGCAACACACACACACACACACACACTAACACTAACACTAACACGATGACTACAATACAAAAAGACTCCACACAGGCTTGTAAAGATAGAGAATATTTATCTGAGTAAAACAAGACCAATATGAAAAAAATCCAATAAGTAGAAGTCGAGACATGAATTTTTGAAGATTAAATCCAAAAACAGTGCTTAGAAGTCAATAGTGCTAAAAGGTTACTTGTGGTCACCAGGGTAAATACAAAGTTCAGACGCAATGGAGGGCAGGCTGGCTAGAGGACCCACACAGGTTCTGCTGAAAAAGTATCTTGTATGGAGCAAAGCGTTGTCGAGAGTCTGATGCATCGGTTCTGATTAACGCAGTCAGGTCAATGAATCAAAGTCGAGCCTCGCAGTTGGGACCTCAGATTAGTGCTGCATTATTGTCAAACCTCGGAGACATGTTCTGCACTGTCATTGAGCTGTGCAGTGATGTCTTTGGATCTGCACTGTGTCAGCGTCGAAGGGCACTTTGTTGGTTCTGATTGGCACAGTGATGACATTGCGTCGATTTTGTAGCAAATCAGCTGCAGAACCCACTCCTGAGGCCCAAGACTGGAGAGCATATCTCAGGCAAGGGTAAGGCTCATAGATAGCAGAGTCCAGCAGCACCAGCAGAATTGCAAGAAGTATTTTGTGCCCCTGAGACTTCAGAAAACAGGAGGCTAGTCAGAAATCCCTTGGAGTCACTCTGGGTTAAAGTTAGATGGGTCCAGTCCTTGCTCTCAGCAGGGCAGAGATAAGCAGGCAGCAGGGACAGATCAGCAAAGCAGTGGGTCAAGCAGAGTGGCAATCCTTGTAGCATAGCAGTCCTTACTCCTGGCAGAACCCCAGTACTTATACCCAAATGAGCCTTTGAGGTGGGGGGTGCCTTTAAAGCAGCTCCTTGAAGTGCACAGGTCCCCTATAATTCCAGCCTTATCTGCCAGGCTATCTGTGGGTGGTAATCAGTCCTTCGTTTGGGGACAAGACACAGCCCATTTGAATGTGTCTGCTCCCTCTCCCCCTTCCTGCTTGGAAGGCTAACAGAATGCAGATGAAGATGAGTCCTCTGTCACACTCATCCTTACTTTGTTTGTGGCTGTCTAGAGGGAATGCACAAAGTGTAGCTTTCATCCAGCCCAGATGTGTATTAGAGACATGCTGCAGGCACACACAGCTAAGTCAAGAGCAGAGAAATGTCTACTTTCTAAAAGTGGCAGTTCTAAAATAGTAATTGTTGGACTTGTCCCTTTTTGGCTAAAGTTCCTTAAACTTTTTGCTTTCCCCCTAGACCTTTTTTCTGACATAGTGTTGCCAACGTAAATGCTTTGGGCACTTTGCCACTGCTGATCAGTGTCAAAGTGCAAGTGCTCCCTGTGTAAAGTGTAATGGTAATTGGTTGTCCATGATTGGTATGTTTGCCTTACTAGTAAAGTCCCTAGTAAATTGCACTATGTGTGCCAGGGCTGGTAATGCAAATGCACCAGTGGGCCTGCAGCACTAATTGTGCCACCCACACAAGTAGACTTAAAGAAAGAACTTAGGCCTGCCACTGCAGTGCCTGTGAGCAGTTTGTTAAATTGCCATGTTGTCCTGACAAGTGCGCCCACTTGCCAGGCCTTACCCTTCCCTTTCTATGCACATCAGACACCCCTATGGTAGGTCCAAGGTACCCCTGGGCAGGGTGCAGTGTATGTGAAAGGTAGGACATGTACTAAGGTGTGTACCATGTCCTAACAGTGAAATACTCTCCATTTCGTTTTTCACTGTTGAAAGGCCATCTTGCCCAGAGGACAGAATGGGGAGGCTGTGTAATAGGTTTCCAGCCTATCTTCCCAAAGGCTTAAGATGGAAAGGTGAAGTTTAGTATGCCTGAACTCACAATTCAATAACACATCTTTTTGTGAAGGTGGTTTTTGAATTGTGTGTTTAGAAAACACTCTTTTGGAAGTGGCTGTGTTTTTGTGCTCTAACATTGTTGTGTGTCTCTGCCAGGTTGTGGATTGACTGTCTGGATCTGAAAGTGATAGGATCTGGAGAATATCTTGACCCAGAGGAGGAGGTGAGACAGCAACAGGCTGACCTGCATCTGGAGTGTAGGGGGGAGTAGTAGCCCCTGGAGGTGAAGAGGCCTGGGCTGCAGCCATAAAACAATGGCTCCATCCCCTGCTGAGTGATTGAGGATCCAGACCCCCACTATCAAAGAAATAAGGTGTCACTGGCATGGAGACACCCAGAACTGGTTTAGACAGGGGTCAGTGCCCCCCTGAACACAAAGACTTCAAAGACATTTAGGGGTATAACTATGAGAGCTGAAACCCCTGGACTTTGGAAAGGAATGGCATGAAACTGTTCAAGACTGAACAGTACTGAAACTACTTCGTGGTCAAGAGCAACCTCTGCCAAAGAAGAAACAGATGAAGAGACTGAAGGAAAGGACTGAACCTTGCTGTGTGTTCTGGGGCTGGCCTGCAGTGTGCTGCTTTAGCAACAGAGAGGCTAAAGGGACTTTGCTGTGTGCTGTGTCCCCCTGCTTGAATGGACTTTGCTGTGCTGTGTCCTGAAGTAAATAACCCCAAGGGCCCGAGGAGAGCTGGCTCCCTGTTGTGGAAACACAGGAACACAAGAAGTGTCTCAGCGGCACTGTATGCGTGTGCTTTGTGCAGCCTGAGACCTTCGTAAAGAGTGCCCTGTGATCGTGGGCACCTGGAGTCCAAGCGAGTCTCAGCGACGCTGTGTGTGTGTGTTTTTTGAAGCCTGAGCCCTTCGTGAGGATTGTCCTGTGGTCGTGTGCACCCGGAGTCCAAGTGAATCTCAGTGATGCTGTGTGCGTGGGCTTCATGCAGCCCGAGACCTTCGTGAGGATTGGCCAGTGACCGTGCACACCAGAAGTTCAAGTGTGTCTCAGCGACGCTGTATGCATGTGCTTTTTCAGCCTGAGACCCTCATAAGAATTGCCCTGTGATCGTGGGCACCAGAGGTTCAAGTGTGTCTCAGCGACGCTGTGTGCGTGTGCTTCGTGCAGCCTGAGACCTTCGTGAGGATTGCCCTGTGATCGTGTGCACCCGGAACTCAAGTTAGTCTCAGTGACGCTGTGTGCGTGTGCTTCTTGCAGCCTGAGACCTTCGTGAGGATTACCATGTGACCGTGCACACCCGAAGCTCAAGGGAGTCTCAGCGACGCTGTGTGCGCGCGCCCTCTTACAGCCTGACATCTTCGTTATCGCCATCGGCCAAGACGCAACCAAGTTGCATCGGAGGCCCAAGTCGCAAGAGGCGGAGAAGAGAGCGAGGTCGCACCCCCCCGGTAAAATGTGTCGCCACCTGGGGCGGGATGTGGGCTCGGACAGACACGCTCTCAGCCTCTCCCCTTCTTGCAGCGCGAGCCTCCGTTCCAGCTCATATCACGGCCCGTACGTGCCAAGGAATGGCAGTACCGGGGCCGAAGTGTGGAGCTGCACTGTAGTTTACACCAGACCTGTGTTGGGGGCATATGTTGACGGAAACTGACCGCGAGTCAGTACGAGGGGCGGAGAGACCGTCTAAAGCATCGTGATCGGTGCTGGAGTGTATTACGCATTGCATTATTTCTGCATTACGTACTACCTGATTGTTGCATTATGCAATGCATTAGTTTGCAGACTGAACTACTTGATTGTTGCATTATGCATTGCATTATTTCTTTTTTTTTTTTTTTTTTGAAATTTTTTATTGAGATCAGGACAGGAGAACGGGACAACACATAATAGCTAGAATAACAGGCAATTAAACACATTGATCAAGTCGAACAGGCAATGGAATACAAAGCATGTATATTCAGATCAGAAACCATATCAGTTGTATCAGAGTCGACTCAATGGCATAGAAAGAAAAAAAAAAAAAAAAAAAAAAAAAAAAAAAAACACCCCCCCCCACCCATAGAAGCCCCCTCAGTCTTTACTTAGAGTTGATGAGCCCCAGATTCTATTAGTTTTTTGTAAAAATTTGTGGCCTCGGATCTTAGCTAAAGAAGTTTCCATGGTGTGAATTTCTTTGACAAGAAGCCACCACTCCATCACATGTGGAGGGTTGCAAGAGATCCAGGTCCTAGCGATAGTAAGTCTGGCACACCCAATCAGGATATTAATAAGATCAGTTTGTGAGGCTATAGATGGATGATTCAGCAGGGGGATGCCAAGCAAAACATTGGCCAAGCTTATTATGATTGGTTGTGTCAAGATCTGCGTAATTCCCTGGCTAACTTTAGACCAAAATTCAGTGAGTCGGGGACACATGAACATCATGTGTTCGAGAGTAGCGGCTAGCAGGTCACATTTAGGGCACCTTGTCCGGTCACTGCTGGAACTATTACTAGACCATTTTGAAACTTTTTCCGGAGTATAATATAGCTGAAATATCGTTTTATACTGTTGTATACGTAAGCTGGAAGATTGGACCGAGCGGTTAAAACTAGTAAGTGAAGATGATATCTGATTAGCTGTGATATTCAACCCCAAACGGGAGCTCCATTTATCCGCGATATTCCCGCAGTCGTCCGGTTTGAACGATGTGAGAACTTTATAGCCTAAACTGATGAGTGATCTAACCTTAACAGTGTAAAAGCAATTCCATATATCTGAATCTTCGATTTTAAGTAGCTTTATTTTGCGTATTAAGTAGTCATGTATCTGAATGTATTTAAACTGTGCAACTGAAGGTAATTTGAAGATTACTCTTAGTGACTCAAAGGATAATAGTCCATCATTACCATAAAGGTCACCGAGTGTTTCAATTCCGGCAGCCTTCCACTTATGAAATACACCGTCATGAAATATGTCCGGAAGACCGGGATTCGCCCATAGAGACAGTTTAGGATGAAAGAAAGACGTGTTACATTTGGCTAAAATAAGTTGCCAAATTTTAACCGTGTCTCTGATCGTCTTAAATTTTACCCGCTTGAAGTAGTTTGGGTCAGTAGATTTGGCTAGAAACATATTGGAGTCTTCGCCAAGGGCGAATTGGTAACAGTATATTGTTTGTATGTTACGGATAAACAGGCCACGGAGACGGCTCAAAAAAGCAGAAAAATAATAAACTCTGAAATCGGGGAAGGTCAGGCCACCTTGGTTAAGTGGTAGTTTAAGAAGACTTATTGACCTGCGGGCCTTCTTGTATCCCCAGATGTAGCTGCTGAAGATCCCATCAAGCCGTTTAAAGTATGCATTACTAACAAGAAGAGGTATGGACCTAAATAAATATAAGAATTTTGGTAGTATGTTCATTTTAATTAGGTTGATCCTACCAACCATGCTTAAGGGAACCTTATGCCATTTTTTTAGAGTTGTAGCAGTTTCTTTAAGAAGAGTCTCATAATTAAGTTTGATAATCTCATTAGTGTCTGAAGAGATTTTAATACCAAGGTAAGTGGCTGTTTTGCAAGTCCCTTCTATTTGAATCGATGGTTTATAGTTAAGAATAACTTGTGTTTTATGTGAGTTAAGTTTATAGCCGGAGACTAACCCGAATTTGTTAGCCTCCTCAGTGATTCCCAGTATAGCTAATGGGATATTGGTTGAATAGACCGCAATATCATCGGCATACGCCGTTATTTTTAGTTGTTTCTGACCGTGTATGAAAGGGGTAATTTTAGGATTCGTTTGTAATGCCACGAGAAATGATTCAAGCGATAGCGCGAAAAGCAAGGGTGATAACGGACACCCTTGCCGAGTGCCACGAGAGATGAAAAAGCTAGAAGAAGTTAGCCCATCATAGCAGAGCGTAGCTGAAGGACGGTTATATAAAGCCTGGAGCCATTTAAGAAATCGGCCATGAAATCCCATAGTGATCATTGTTGACCAGAGAAATCCCCACCCCACTCGGTCAAAGGCTTTTTCAGCGTCCAAGAGAATCATACCGAGTGGGGTGGGTCCAACTCTGGCAACATCGAATGCAGTAATGGCCATATTAATATGGGCAGTAGTATCTCTTCCCATAACAAAGCCATGTTGGTGAGGGGACACCAGAAGAGGGATGAGTGGAGCTAATCGGGAAGCAAGTACCTTGGCAAAAATTTTGGCATCTGCATTGATGAGTGAGATGGGTCGATAGGACCCACATTGATCCGCCGGTTTACCCTTTTTTAAAAAAAAGACCATCCTGGTTGTGTTCCAGGATTTAGGAGCCTCCCCATTTATCCCAACATTACTGATCACATCAGTGAGTAATGGGAGAATTTCCTCCGAGCATTTTTGGTAAATGTCTAGTGGGATAGTGTCCTCTCCAGCAGCTTTTCCTAGGGGTAGTGAAGCAATTGCTTTCCTAATCTCTTGCTCAGTGATGTTTTCAGAGAGCAACTCCTGGTCTTCGATCTGGTTTCCTTTAGTTATGTGAGTATCTAAATATTCTTGTATCTTATTCATATCAGGATGATCCTCTGGAGTGTATAATGTACTATAAAATGCGACGAATTGCTGGAGAATCTGTTCCGGTTGGGTGTAAACCAAGTTGTTTGGGCCCTTAATTTCCTTTATAAGGGTTTTAGATCTGTCATCAGCAATTTTGTATGCCAAAATTTTGCCCACCCTATCCCCATTCTCGTATTGAGATATATGGAATTTTTGCAAACTATTTAGATTTTTCTCCATAAGTCTTGTTTTAATATTGAGCTTAGATGAAGCTAACTTTTGACATATGTCAGAAATATTTGGCACATCCTGTATCAGAGCCTGTGACAGCTGGTTTTCAAGCATAGTTATGGTGTTGCTCAAGGCCGTCCAGCCACGTCTATTTAATGAGTTTTGTTTGAAGACAAACTGTTGTGTAAACCCACGGACACTTGCTTTAACCGTATCCCAAACTATACTCAGAGCAGCAGAATTAATATTTATAGCAATGAACTCGCGTAAGTGTGCTTTAAGTTGGGTGATGTAGTCCGTATTAGATAGTAGATGTCTGGGAAAGGTGAATGTCCTAAGTTTCCGATTGGTCCGTGGCGGGGTAAATGATATCACTATTGGATTGTGATCTGATGTGACTCTTGGGCACAGCTCGATGAGGCTATTCTTTATAATATTATCTGATGCCCAAACCATGTCAATTCTTGAGCAGAGTTGATGGGGGGCAGAGTAGTATGTAAAGCCGGCAGTAGAGGGATGTATTGTTCGCCAAACATCTTTTAAATTATGAATACGTCCAAGTTCGATAAGTGCGGCTCGTGAGCGGCGCATCCTCTGAAATGCTCGTTGTCGAGTAGTATCGATATTATAATCCATAATAAGATTGCAGTCCCCCATTATGATAAGTTCCCCACAGGTATCCAATAGTTCAATGTTTAGCCTATCTAGGACAGACGGGTCGTCAGTATTCGGCCCATAAAATACACAAAAGGTAAAATTATTGTCATCCCAGAGCACTTGAGCCGTAGCCCAACGGCCAGCTTTATCAACCTTTGTTTTAGTCAATTCTATATTTAGCCTTTTCTGTGCCAAAATAGCGACACCTCTAGTTGGTAAACTACATTCTGAACAAATAAGCACGTCGTATCCTAACTGCCCCAAAAGCTTGCGGTCAGAGTAAATAATATGTGTTTCAGTAAGCAAAACGATCTGTGGCTTGTACAAATTAAGCTCCTCGGAGACAAGCCGTCTCTTGTTCCTGCCATTGAGTCCTGATACATTCCAAACCAAACATCTGATTCTGTGTGTCATTTCAGTCTATTAAAACGCTTTGCCTGTTCTTGATTATACTTTTTCATACTGCATAACAACATCAAATACAAATTATAGTAACAAATAGCCTTCCCCTCCCGCCTGATCATTTTAACATTTTTACCCCCCCCAAACCCACCCCAGAATGACCACCCTTGGGGGTTCAGGTGAGAACCCCTATCCCAAAGAGGAGGGAACCTCTAATACCCAGCTGCCGGTGGTTGGGCAGCGCAAGAGAGGAGCAGCAGAGGTCAACCTGCTAAACAAAAGTTGGGTCTTACTTTTAAAGCAAATTTAAAGCAATTTAATTACAATTAGTACACCTGAGTTATGTGAGTATAAAAGTGCACGTGCGCCTATCCCCTTTTTTTTTTTTTTTTTTATTAAATTTTAAATTTTACCCCCTGATTATATATTGAAGGATAATAGGATAGTAGTATAATTAGTAGTATAATTCACAGCTCTAAGGTGTAAAGGTGTTAAGGTGTTAAGGTGTTAAGGTGTTAATTTCGTTAGAACCTGTTCTGCCTCTTTTTCATCTGTGAATGCATAAGTCCGCCCACCGTGGATGACTTTTAGGCGAGCAGGCTCCTGTAGGAAGGCCTGGCCACCCAGAGCCTTAAATGGATCAATGAGCTGGCGAAGCCTCCAGCGTCTATCCATGGTAGTTTTGCTAAGGTCTGATCTTACAAAGAATGTTACAGAATTAATTGTGACAGGTGAATTGGGCCTAGCTTTGAGTGAGACAGCCTGCCTAAGAAGGAAGTTCCCAAAATAAATCAGAAAAGGACGAGGAAATCTATTCGCCTTGTTAACTGTGAAAGAAGGGAGTCTATGAACTCTCTGAAGCTGAGAGTCCCAATCCCAATCTGAGAGTTCCGGGAAAGCTTTCTGAAAAAGTGATACCATATACGCCCTAGGGTCAGCCCCTTCCGATCCTTCAGGTATGCCAAAAAGTCTTAGGTTAAGGCGTCTCTGTCTGTTTTACATATCTTCAACTTTGTCTTGAAGCTTGCCGATCTGTTCTTGATATTGATTAACCACACTCTGATTACAAGCAGTTGTCTCCTCCACATTGGAGACCCTTTGCTGAAGAGATTCAATGTCTTGAACTACCCCTCCCACCTTTTTATTTAAGTCCTGAATGGAATGTTGTATCTTAGCATTGTCCTCTCTGAGTTGGGAAAACTGTAATTGTGTTTCTTTGTGTTGGGCAGATAGGGTCTGCAAGATGATATTGAGGGGAGAGCTATATTTTCCTGATCTATCAGAGTCAAAATCGGAAGATAGCGAGAGGTTTGTATGATCAGAGAGAGGGAGCTCTGGAACAGTAGGGGGCAGAATAGATTGCTCAGGAATAGTAGTATTAGACGTTGAGCTTTTCTCCTGAGTGTCTGTAATATCAGTATTAGTCAGGCTACTTAAGTCGGTCAGAGAACTGGAGACAGATATACAGGGGTTGGTGAATGCAGGGGCAGGATCAGGAGCAGGAGCAGGAGTGGGAGAGGAAAGTACTGATATATCCATTGGCAATGGAGGTTGAGGTTGAGATTGAGATTGAGCCATAGGCGTTTCCTTTGTTTGATCTCCCAGCAGAGAGCTAGCACCGGACAGGCGGAGAGCCATCTTCCTTACATTTCCATTGGCTTGTATCCATTTACGTAAAGGGCTATTTTCAGCTATGGGCTTGACTTGCGCGGGCAAAGAAGTAATGACAGCTTTCTGAGTTGCTGAGGGCTTGCCTGCTTTTAGCTTGTTTTTAGCCTTGAACCGACCCTTCTTCCGTGAGGATTTTCTTATAACATTGGCCGGAGAGATGAGAGATGGTTCGGGTTCTTCGTCAGACTCTGCATCGGACTCTGCATCATTATCGTGATTGAAGTCTGAGTTTCCCATATCCTGGGGAATCTCTCCTTCTCCACCTTCTCCACCCAAGACACCTGGGATAAGCAGGGGTAGCTCTGGAAGTTCGTGAATTGAAGATGACACTACGAGGATGGATGGAGAGTGGAGGGCTGTGATTACATCCTCCTCGGCGGTCCCCGGAGTCATAACTTCAGTGATGATTTTGTCTTGGGGAGAAGGAGGCTCAACATCTAGCGACGCACCAGTCAGGCACGCGGGTGAAGCAGGCAGTGGGCCACAAAAAGGAGTATCCCCAGAAGCGGAGAGATGCCCTGAACCCATGTTTTCCCCCAAGGATTCGTTGTTACAGAAAGTAAGTAGTCCCGGTCCCCCAGGCCCCCCTTCACCACTAGGAGATATAGTGGAAGCGACCAAGAGGGAAGGGCGGATCGCGGGCATATTCATATTCATGTTAGCTGAATTAGATATTTTAGATGTTTTAGCCGGATCCATAGGGGGTCGATCAGAGCTGCTGCCGCTGCCCGTGTCAGTTCCACCTCCTAGCCCATCTGTAGAGGCGTTATTGTTTGCACGTGAAGCGGGGGCCTGAGCTCGACCAGCCTGGTGGGATGTGTTTCGTCCGGTACGGGCACCTCGTGCTATCAGCTTAGGAGCCATGGAGCCATGGAGGAGTGGTAAAAGAACTTATCCGCGTGCTCCCCCCCCAAATAATAAGAAAAGAGTGCTGAAAGTCTTGAGCTGTGAAAAAGGCGAGTGTCCGTAAGCCAAGGCGCCGTGGGGAGAGCAAGGCGAACTGACCCCAACAGACGCTGGAGTGCCTTGTAAATGAGAAGCATCAGTTGCTCAAAGCTCAGTGTGAACCTGCCCAATCAAGTTGTATCCAAGGTACAGGGCTGTTGTAGTAAGAGAAAGCCCCCCCCGGCTTCAGCAGCTGCAAGCGCCTCCCCTCTCACCTCTCACCTCTCACCTCTATGAGCTCTCACTGTATGAGCCGTAGTCGATGGGAGCACTCTCCTCCGTGTGTAGAGCGCCGCATCAGTCGCGTTTGCTGTGCTAGTTACGTTCTTTGCACCAGATCAGCCGGTAACGATGCTGGCTCCGGTCTTTCTGACTGCTCCTCGGTACGGTATACGGTACTCCCTGAGAGCCCGTGGAGATGAAAGCCCGGCTCGGATCAGGCTCCAAAACTCGCTCGCAGAACCCACTGCTGCGGAAGCCAGGGAAACCAGGACTCTACCCGGAACGAGCCCTCGGAACCGCTAAACTGCAGCTGCCATGGAATGAAGCCGGGAGCCACCAGCAAGCCTGTAGCTGAAGCACTAGCGTACACGTCACGCTCTCCGCACCAAATCAGCCGGCAGCAATACCGGCACCCGAGTCCCGCAGCTCGCAACCGCCACAGCCAGTAGTTTGCACAGTTAGCACGGCTGGCACAGTTAGCACGGTGTGAGGGCGCACTCCACCAGACTGTGAACAACAGCGTCAGGTTCTTTTTTTGCCGTAGCTTTTTTTTTTCTCCATCAACTTAAGACCCGTCTTCCACTGAGGTAGTAGCAGAGACCTCAGCTGCTGCTGCTCCGTGGCGAGTCAGCCCGCCATCTTGACTCCTCCCCCCATTCTGGACCCGGTCTTGGTTTCCCCTGGACCCGGCATTGCATTATTTCTGCATAACAAACTATCTGATTGTTGCATTACGCATTGCATTATTTCTGCATAACGAACTACCTAATTGTTGCATTACGCATTGCATTATTTCTGCATAACGAACTGCCGGATTGTTGCATTACGCATTGCATTAGTTTGCATAACGAACTGCCTGATCGTTGCATTACGCATTGCATTAGTTTGCATAGCGAACTTCCTGATTGTTTCATTATGCTTTGCATTATTTTGGCATTACGAATTGCTTGATTGTTGCATAACGAACTGCATTATTTTTACATTGCAAAGTGCCTGATTCTTGCATTAGGAACTGCATAGCATTGTATTAGGACTGCATTGGATCATCTAGAATTGCTCATTAATATACTGCCAGAACCTATATGGGCTGGCTGGCCTAATAACTGGCCAGGAGAAATGTTACAGATACACATATGTTGGATTTTTATCGTGTGGTCTCATCGTATATCTTTTTATATAAACTTATACTTGTTTTCATATGAAACTCGTGTCGAGTCCTTTTGTGGTGTCACCATTGGGTCACTGAGAGCATGGTTGCAAATACTTTACACATTTGCCTTGAAGATAAGCCTGGCTGCTCATGCCAAGCTACCAAGGGGGTGAGCAGGGGCTATCTGAGAAGATGTCCTTCCTTTCCCTGACGTAGAAGCGATGTTCCCTACTTGGCCTAAGGTACCTACCTCAGCCAACTAGGGAATCCTGGTTCTAACAGTAATGGTAAATCCAACTTTACCACTAAAGAGAATGTATCATTACCATTACAAAGATATGAAACATGATTTAGCGACTCCTTTCTAATCAGGAATTACAGCTTAAAAGTTTTGTAAGGAATTTTCAATGCTAGCCTATGAAAGGAGTTGGCCTCCCAGTAGTTAAAAACAAATGTGGTTGTTTGTCACTAACATGACATGTAAAACTTAAAAGTACATGTCCTACCGTTTCCTTACACAGCGCCCTGCCCTTAGAGCTACCTGGGGCCTACCTTAGGGTGTCCTATGTGTGACAAAAGGGGAGTTTAAGGCTTGGCAAGGGGTTTCAAATGCCAAGTTGAAGTTGCTGTAAAACTGCACACACAGGCCTTGCAATGGCCGGCCTGAGACAGGTTTGAAAGGCTACTTGTGTGGGTGGCACACCCAGTGCTGCAGACCCACTAGTAGCATTTAGATTACAGGCCCTGGGTATAAGGTATACCACTTTACAAAGAACTTACAGCTAAACTAAATATGCCAATCAGGCATACACAATGTCACCATGTTTAGGGGAGAGGCACATGTACCTTAGCACTCGTTAGCAGTGGTAAAGTGCGAAGGCCAACAAAAAGAGACTCCAAAAAGTGAAGGTAAGCAGGCAAAAAGTTGGGGAAAGACCACCCTAAGGATGACAGATCTAACAATATACAAAAGTCCCTCAGGAACCTATCACTAGTTTTTGTCGCAACATTCTTTTTGTGTGTTTTTTACAACTCGATGAGGGAAACTAGATCTAGCCAACCTCTCAGCTATGACTTTACTGTTTAGTTGTGGCTACAAGAATCATCATCATCTAAAAAGTTGTTAAACAAGGGCTGTCAAATGGCCTTGGCTCATAAATCAAGGGATTGAGGCTTCAAGCCATTGACAACAACTTACTTCAGTCCAGCAGTACTTCATTTGGTAAAAAAAAATGCATATATATGTATATTCACTGAAAAAACCATAGGTTTCACACACGGTATAGTTACGAATTAGCATTTAAAAAACCTTACAAAATCACTTAAAAAACCATAGGTTTCACACATGTTATAGTTAGCTGGACATTTCACTCGTAAAAAACCAATGAAATTCCCCCGTTATAGTTACTGCAGGCAACTATAACTCACGCGACCGCAATCCTCTGCTGATGACGTCAGATATTACATCAGCATAGAATAGAATTTTGAGATTTCCTATGGAAACTAGGTTGTAACTATAACTATCTACTGGCGACCGCCAGTAGATAATATATATAATAAGGCACAGATTTAATAGGATTTTGCGTTGGGGTTGTGTCACATTTGTGGTGCAGTCCTGACGCAAAATACTTTCTGGCAATTACAAAGCCACGCAAAGTCGTGTTTCGTGGCTTTTGTGTAGTTTAGTATACACAAAGTAACACAAGGCAGTGTACAGCATTGCCTTTTACTACTTTGCCTCAGGTAGTAGTTATATTGGTGGGTCATAAATGTTCTCATGCATCCACCCATATATTTTGATGCAAACCCAGAACTACAAAGACTTGTAAACCTCGGTGTGTGCAAAAATAGTGCTCATAGCTGACAGATGGGTAACGAGGATATACATCTTTATTTCTGCTTGCTGTTTCCTTTTTCCATGTATGCTGCATTCTGCAGCACACATACAAAGAGGAAATAGCCTCTACAGATTGCTTTTGTGGAGGAAGATATGCCATTCTGCACAAAAACAATCCTGCACATAACACAAGTACCCTTTTCACCATGGTGCAAAGGAGCCTGTGTTGGTGTTATGCAGCCTCAAATGCACCAGGACAGTAAAGAGCTGAAAATCACGAATCTTAGTAGATATGGCACTGTTGAGCTCTCTCCTGTCCCCAACTTTGCTTGCTGCCCTGTGTTGTGTGAAACATTAGGACATATGCCCTAAATGTATATGGGTAAAATTGTTCTTAGAAAGCCTCCACCCACTTCCACCATTGGCGAGGCCCACAACAGCCATTGGTGCACACTGTTAATTCATAGAGGCCTCCCGCATATTATGAGTACAGCGGTACTTTGGTTGTGGCTGACTTCAGAGCACTTATTACAATCAGCCTGATTACCATATGTCAAGTTTATTATGTTAGGTAATTAGTTAATTCTTTGTCTCTGCTTGATCCATGAGACAAATAAAAACTGTCCCAGTCACCTAAAACAAGTGCAGGTGGTCGGCTCAAATTAAGTACTGCTTTGCTTAACAGTTCATCTGTTGCAGACTGATAATACTCAAATTTGATTTGCCCCTAAGGGTATTTATTGTATTACAAATTAGCAATACTGACCAGGAATGATGCTCTCCTGGTGGGGTCAAGGGAGGACCTGCTTACCAGGCTACAAGTCGTGCAAAACACGGCCGCCCGCTTAGCTTTAAACAAACCCCCGCGGACGGCATCCATGCCACTTCTAAAAGATCTCCATTGGCTGCCCATCAGAAAAAAGGGTACTCTTCAAACTTCTGTGCCTAGTATTTAAGGCACTCCATGGACAGGGACCTAAATACCTCTTGAAAAAGCTGGAATGGTACATTCCATCGCAACTTTTAAGGTCTAGCAGCCAAAAGCTTCTCCTAGTGCCTAAAATCAAAAAAAGCAAAGATAGGGGGCCGTGCCTTTTACAATCTGGCTCCAAAACATTGGAATGCATTGCCTCTAGAACTGCGCTCCTGCCCCTCGTTAACTATTTTTAAGAAGCATTTAAAAACCTGGCTATTCAACTGACACATTTCGCTGTAGAAGCCCGCCGCCCAGGCGCCTAGAGATCCCCTCGGGGATGATTCGTGCGCCATATAAATAAAAATAATAATAATAATATTAACCCTGATCGGGGTTAATGAGCTAATCAGGGACGGGGCTTCAGGGGGAGGTAGGATGTTACACCCCTAATAAATGTATTTCCTGATGAATAGTTGGGTACAGCTGCTTTCAGTCGGCTATTGTGAGGTGTCAGTTGGATTTCACCGGGGAGTTTTGCATAAACACAGACAAAAACGCATACCCACTCTCTTTCTCTGTCTGTTTTGATAGTCCTCAAAAATGTTGGTTATTTTACAAAATATTGTGTTTTTTCTCAGATAGTACTGCTACCAATCCTCATTTCTCTCCCTTTCCACTGCCTCTTAAGCCCCTCTGCTGCTCCCTGCTTGTCACATAATGTATTTTAAAATGATATGGCAGCATAATTACTGGAAAATGTGAAAGTCACCCCTCACCCAATCTAACTGACCAAGGTACGCCCCTGAGGGTAATAATGTATACAATTATCAGTAGACCAAGAAATGTATTAAAAAGGATATGAACTTCAGCTGATTTTGACTACTGGTCTGGTATAACTCCTTCATGCATAGTTAGACTGACAACACTGACCATAACTGCAATAATCTAGCTATGCAACACCAGGTGGCAAATAGTCCTATCGCATTTCGTCTACTGCCAGGATTTTATATACAAATCACACCCATTATACATGCTGTCACACATTGTGCGCTACAAATAGACACTTGCTAGAAGCTGAGAACAAGGAATTACATGTGTCTCGTGAAATAAATTCTCAGTACATAAAAAGGCCTGTAGGCATATTAAAATATGTCCAGCGTGAACCAGTCATTTCACCACAGAACGATAGCCATAAAGATGGAGGTCTTTCATCACACGTCATCTCAAAGTTCAGAAAGACGCAACACTGCAAGGCAAAGTACTTTTAGAATGTGTTGCCGATGAACATTAATTTCTTTACACTTGTTTTAACGATAACTGTCCTGGTTTTTCATAGCTAAAGGCACTTTTTGTAGTAGCCTACTGTGTAAGATAAAGTGATACCCAGTTTGAAGCATAATATTCTGCTATAACTGTTCAGGTATGTTGGCAGTGCTGTTTTTCCTTTCTGCAGGAAATCCAACTCAACATCATCCAACTAAAAAAAGGAACACACAAGCACGTTACAATTGTCATATGGTATTATCCTTCCATGTGTGTGTGCTTTTCTCACTTAATAAAAACACTGTTAGAAATTGGGTAATTGGTTCACTGGGGTATGAGCCCTGGTCAGGCGACAACCACAATCCTAGTCAGGGTAAGGCACAAGCAAACCCCAAATTAACCTATGCTGAACCCCCCCTGGTAGCTTGGCACAGAGCAGTCAACCTTAATTTAGAGGCAATGTTTAAAGTATTTGTGCAACACTTCAACAGTAAAACTGTGAGAAGACCACACAAAGTAATCCATGCCAGTTTAGAAAAATAGTGTTTAATTAGTAGAACCAAAGTATGACATTTTATAGACTAAACTGCAACATAGCGCCTAAAAGCATAAAGCGCCACCCGTGTCTATCTGGTAGTACTGGACCAGGGAAAAGTTAAAAGTTAAAGCCAACCACGATGGAGCTCAAGTCAGATACAGTCCCAGATTAGTCCTGCTTAAGGTTACCTTCTCAAGTTTTGTGCCAAGAGTCTCGTTCGCGTTGAAGAACAATACCAGGTGCAAGGAGAGCGTTTCTGCTCGTGGTCAGTGTAGTGCGAGGAGCAGGCCAGGCATTGTGCAAAGAGGGGCTGGTACTTCACAATGGTGGTCCTCCGTGGGCGATCAATGCTTACTGGGAGAGGAGACGGACTAGCGGAAGGCTCACTCTTCTGTGCGAGTGGAGTGGTTATGGTGCAAATGGGCCCATTTGGGGATGCGAAGAGCCCACAAGCTTGAATTTATGAGCTCAAGATCTACACCAAGGGTCCAGGACCTGTGAGGCCCCTCTTCGGGTCAGGAACTCACTAAAGACAGGTCCAGGAGCTGTTGAAAAGCCTGCACTGTCCCTGGGGTTCAGATCAGGAAGCCAGTAGGCTAGCCCTCTTCGGGTCCTGGGTTTAAGATGGGTTCCAGGTCCAATTCTTCCTCCCCAGGCAAGAGGCCAGCAGGCAGCAGGTCAGCACCGCAAGGCAGAAGCTCCTTTAAAGTAGCAGTCCAGCAGAGTGACATTCCTTTCAGCAGCACAACAGTCCGTCTTCATCGCAGAGTGTCCACAGGTCCAGTAGTGTACTGAAGAAGTTGTGTCTGAGGCAGCAGTGGCCGAGGCAGGTAAGAGCGGTGGGGCCGGGTTGGGGGGATTCGACAGACGAGCATGACGGAAAATTTAATAAATAATTAAATTTTCCTCATCTTCATCTGTCAAAATCCCCCCCCCCCCTCCCCCCCCCGGCCAAATCGCCCACCGATCTTACCTGCACAGGCCGCTGCTGCTCTGAGGTTCTTCTTTTATACACCGGTGTCTTGGTTATAGAAGATGAAAGAAGCTCCTAGACAGTGGCTTTAAAGCGCAAGGAATTTCTTGCCTCCCTTGCCCTGACTCTAAGCTGACTAAATGCAGTGTTGTTAGGCCCTTTGTATGGAGGCAGGACACAGCTTATTCAAGTGTAAGTGGGGCCGTGCCCAGCTCATCTTTTCCATTCTGCCAGTGATGCCACTCTGGGCCAGGGAAGGTCCAGGGTGGCCTTTTTAGAATTGCAATTTAAAATATGACTTCACCATACATTAGGATTTTAAATTATGATCCCAGAGACACCAAACTTGAAGGGGTTATCTCCTCCCATTTCTAAATTACTCCTATAAAAGGTAATATGGTAACTACAATGCTATCCTTTGTGAGAGATAAGCCTTGCAGCAATGAAAAACCCTGCATAGTATTTTCATATCTTGCAGTTTACCAGTCCACCTGCTGATCAGCCACTGTGTGTGTTTGGAGTAGAATGTTGGTAATGCTATGATGCATGGAATGTTGGGTGTCTGACTGAGGGAGATATGACAGTTACAGATGGGCTGAGCAGCAGGCAGGCTGCTCCTGGTGGGGTTTGCTGCGGCATAGGACCAAGGGCTGACTACTGGCTAATCTACTTTACCATCTCCTGTTACCTGGATTACCTGGCTGATGTACCTACTTACTCTCATGCTGTACAACTGGAATAAAGGTACTAATGACCTGTACATGGCTATCAGCGTTTACTTCATGTAAGAGTACAACAAAATGTATGAACCTTTCTCTACCAGGACATGTAAAGCTTAAAAGCACATGTCCTAACTTTTAAATACACTGCACACTGCCCTCTGGGCTGTCCAGATTCTATCCACAGGATCTGGGCACATGTAGTGTAGTTTAATAGGGACTTATAGGTAAATTAAATATGCCAATTGGGGATAAGTCAATAATACCATGTTTTAAGGAGTGAGCATATGCACTTTAGCACTGGATAGCAGTGGTAAAGTGTTCAGAGTCATGAGGCCAACAAAAAAGGTCCAGAAAAATGCAGGAGGAGGAGTTTGGCAATGTTTGGGGGAAGACCACCCTAAGGCTGTCAGGCCTAACAAACAGCATTTCCACAAATGTAGTTGCAAAGTAGCAAATTAAGAATCATGCTGATAAAGGGGGGTCTTTGAATTTGCAAGCGTCTACCGACTTTGAAATCATGCAACTTGCTGGAGTGCCACCGTTTTTCATTTGTATTAGAACTACTCTACAGAGCAAATTCCCCTGCTAACACACAGTGGTGGAACGTAAAATGATGATGCTCATCTGCATAATGTGATGAAGGCCCAATGAGTCTTCCATATCGCGTAGATATTGAGGGGAAGTTTGCCGAATGGGGACCTGCAAAGGGTTGGGGCCCCTCAAGGTTTGGACTGCAGGGGTCTGCACTAATGCCCCTGCTTACAGCTGCTGGCCCTTCTGATGGCCAAGTGATGTAAGTGCTGTGGGGTACCTGACCTTTGTGCAAAGGGCAATGTTCTTGTGATAGCGGTGGAGCATGATTTCAACATTTAAGCGTCTGTTTACAGAGATTTCAAGGTTACTGTTCTTGTGCAGCAGCAATTTCCAAATCTGGTGTGCAGTGCTCCTGTTCCTTCAAGGAGCACGCACCACTTACTGTCTCTGTCTCCTCTTCTGCTGGATCATTGCTGCTACAAATGGGGGCTATTGGTTTTGGGCGATGGCTCACCAATCTGCACAAACGTATACAAAGGCACAAAAGGTAATGCACTTTTTCATGCATCGCATTGGTTAACAGTGATTTAAATCTGGCTGTGCCACTAGAAAAGCAATTTCTTAATTTTTCCTACAGTCTATCTAACTGGTGTGCTCCTTGGCTAGCCATTGCTTATCCTATGGAAGGTTTAATGTGGCTTAGTCTGCCGGGACGCTATTGGTGTCAGACAGTGGTGCGTCAAGTGACATGGACACCACTGCATGAACTGGGATCAAAAGCATGTGGATAAGGCTGTGCACAGTCTGAACTTTTAAACCTCTGATTAGGCAAGAGATATTTAAATCTTTACATGCCACTAGAGTGGGGAAACAGAGTTTCTGGCAGTGTGCACAAAGCAACCAAAATATCCTTGCCACTGTGTTTACTCAATCGTGATATTGATTATTCATAATGTCCCTTTGAAATGTGAACAGTTGGGGAGGAAATCTAATTACGTTACTGTTTTTTATCCTATTGAAACAAATTAGTAAGCAAAATAAATTCACAATTGAAATGGAGTGGAACATACCTTGCAAGCAATTTAACTCTAGCACTGAAATCTAGCAATATTTATGTTACCCTGATTAGTATCGCTTATAGAACCCCACATGCATACTTTAAACCCTCCACATGTACATCAGCAATGGTAGGAGTTTCGAAAATACTTTTTACAACCCTTTTGTATATGAAACTTATAACTTCCTTAATAAAAAAATAAAAAGAATGGAAGTCATTAGAAAGGAGAGTGGGGAGGTGGAACTGTTCGCCTGATCTTTAGAAAGAACCCAGATTCTTATTAAAGCCAATCACCACCACATTTTTTGTGGAAGATTTTCTATTTGTGGCTATTGAATTTAAAGGTGCACTCAACTTCATTGTATTAAGGCACGGTCAATACAATGAATACTTGGGAAAAGTTGATGATGTACAGTATAAGTGAAGTTCCCCTCTAAGCTACATTTTTGCTAGATACTGCCGTTAAAGCCATTAAATTGGGCAATACATACCTTTTCTGAAACAAACATTTAGTGAAGGAATGACTGTAAAAAAATTGCCAGAAGCTGCCATTGGAATTTCTACAATCCTGTCTTCGTCTAACAGGCTTTGTCAAGTTTACATAATAGCCTTAAAAAGGAAGAAAAACCTGTGATTTCAACAAAGTATCAAGTCGTGCCATTTAGAGTTTGGTGCAGCAGGAGAACTGCAGTAAACTGCTGGTGCTTCTGCCTCACCAAAGGTACAGACAAGTGGGGTCCACTATCATTAATTTTGCCTACCAAGAGTCCTCATATGAGGCAGCTGGTAGATTAGTGGACTAATGCATCCACAGTAGGGGACTGCATTCGACCTTATGGTCACAGGTTTAAATCCTGACAGGTCCACTCAGCCTTTCATCCTTCTGAGGTCGATAAAATGAGTACCATTGAATTGGGTAACAATAAACATCTGTTATTGAATGTATGATGTTACAACGCATGCTTTCACAATGCAGTCTTTACATCGCAACTACCATTACATTGAATAATTTTACAACGCATGCCATTACAGTGCATTTTTAAAAACTACCATTACAACGCATTCCATTACAACACAAACCATTACAACGCATACCTTTACAACGCATATTACTTTTAGGCCAACAGTAGGGTAAGTGTTGGATAGGGTAGGGGGCAAAATTACTATTGCCACTCCAGTGAGTGCAACAGTAGGGTAAGTGTTGGATAGTGTAAGGGTAAAAATGACTAAGTGTTGGATAGTGTAGGGGTAACAATTACTATTCCCACTCCAGTGAGTGCAACAGTAGGGAAAGTCTTGGATAGTGTAGGGGCAAAAATTACTATTCCCATGTACCCCAAAACCCATACCCACCCTAATACTTAAAAAATCTCCATTACTTACCTTATAGTGCTTTGTAATGGCATGCGTTGCAATGGTATGCGTTGTAATGGCATGCATTGTAGTGACATGCGTTGTAATGGCATGCATTGTAATGGCATGCGATGTAAAGGCAGTTGCATTGTAGCAGTTGCGTTGTAAAGGTAGGTCATTGTAATGACTGTGTTGTAATGGATGTTTCCCCTGTTATTCAGCGCCAAGATACCCTTGGGTGAACGTGTGCTTTACAAATACACGTTATGTTATATTTGTCCCCAGCCGCGGTGCGTGCAGGTAAGAGAGGTGGGGCAGTGGGGCCGGACGTGGGAGGGATTTTGACACATCACGCCACAGGAAGATTAAATAAATAATTAATTTTCCCTCGTCGAAGTCCCCCCTACCTGGCCGCACCGCCTCTCTACTCTTACCAGCAAGGGCCGCGGCTAGTTGTCCCAAATAAGGAAAACACATAAGGGCCCCTATGTGCAGGAAGAAAGCTCGCTTCACATCAGGGTCTTTGCTTCCTTAAAGCAAAGGCCCACTTTGGAGATTTGTTTAAAAAAAAATACTTTGTAGAGTGGCCACAACAAAAATGATGCCTGCTTGGAGAAGCTTAAATGCATTAAACACAGCAGCTACAGCGGTTGCTCCACTGAAGGAAGTGAGATCCCACTTGCCTGGCGAGGATCTTTGTTAGAAATAGGGTTTCTGGTTGGCTCGGGTATGCACCTCATCCTGGCAGACCCCACTACTGTAGTCAGGGTTACCCCTGTTCACTCCCTTGGTAGCTTGGCAGAGCAGTCAGGTTTATCCCAGAGGCAATGTGTAAAGCGTTTGCGCAACACACACACACACACCAGTGACACACTATGCATATCACAAAAAGCGACTCCACACAAGGTTACATAAAAATATCCTTTGTATTGCACATAAAACACTTTAGACCATTATTACATACATTACTGTGCCACTAGGCACTTGTCACGACGTCGCATAGATCATAAAATCATTTTGCCAACCAGGCAATTGTCATTACATTACAAGATAGTGCAATCAAGTAAATGCTTGTAGATTGCACACATTATAAAGCCCATAACTGCACATATAAGGGAAATCCTGGAATAATGCTTGTTATCCTGACAAATGCACGGTAAAACGACACACACTAGAACACATCAGGGCCTACAATGCTGGAGTTAGATTAGGGACATAACCAATAAATCGCAGAATATCCGCAATAGTTCCCGAATCATGAATATGGTGCACCTTATGCAATTTCTGGAGAATAACTTTCATCCTGATAATGCAAGGCAACACAACATATCTCAATATTAGCGCATGGAATACAGCAGTTTATGGGATATGAACACATGAGTCATCAATACTAGGCATATTATGCACAGACTGATAATGCAAGATTCACAACGACCTCCATTAGGGCCCTAGCACACGTCTAAGGCGTGAACATGCAGCTTATTAGGCAAAAACACAAGAAGTCTCATGAAATCCCAGAGCACAGCACACCTGGGATCCTAACATAGGATACAGGAACACCTGCCCTCCTACTACATCTATTAAAGTAACGTGTGAAGCTCTTTCGAGGCAACCCCTTGCCTTGCTTGGGGATCGCTATAATGACTTTCAACCCTGAACAACAATGCCCCAGGCCCTTTTCCAAGTAAGGGGGACACACCCAGGGGAGTATCACGGGGAGACCCTCCTTGGCCCCCCCAGCGTGCTTAATCCCAGAAGGAGCAGTTGCCCACAAGCGCATGACACAGGTGCTACAAGCGCACACCGTCAGGTGCCGGTCACGGTGAAGGAATTCCTTCCTTCCTGACTTCCAAAGGAGGCACGGCACCAGTGATCCAGTGTCGAGGGAGGATTTCAATGCATCCGATCTGCAGATGTGGCGCAGACTTCGGTCAACTGGGCAGTCCGCAACACCAGCCTTCTGGCTTCGCTCCCACAGTACCTCTCCATGAAAGATAGGTGGAGGCGGCTTTTCCCGGAGTGCGGCTGTTCGCAGGTTCCGGCACTTCCGAACTGCAGGTGGGTGCAGCTTCCTTTGCTGAGACCTGTGCTGACTGGTTCTTCCTCTCACAGGCTTTTCAGCTCCCGTCTGCTTTGCTCGTGTGGCGCGGGTTATCAAAAAAAGACACACCAACCGGCGGCAGCTCTTCCCCTATAGGTGCCGGCCTCATTGCCAAGAGTGCACAGGCTTCACACGTGTTAGGCCAAAACACTTAGGGCCCGATTACGAACTCGGTCATAAGACCTCCGATCTAAGGTCGGCGGCCTTACAACCAAGATTGTCGATTTCAATTCCGACCGGCTGATTACAATATAGGAGCCCATCTGCCAGTCTGAGGCCAGCCTCGTAATCCAAATGGAAGGCGTTTCCGCCTTCTGCGTTACGATGCAGTTTCTGGCAGGGTTTCCATGCCGGCCTTTCCAACATGCAAACCCTGTCGTAAAGCGTGTTTGGGGACCATAGCAGGGACCCCTTCTGTTTTTGGCCTCCGGTGCCATTTTCTTGATCCCTGCATCTTGTGGCAGGCACCTTGAGATGCCTGCCACTGGGTGCAGGGATGAACACAGACTCCCATTCCTCTATGGGAGCTTGTGTTACGGCAGAGGTACAGCCATAACAGGAGCTCCCGTATAGGAATGGGAGTATGGGACCGCACCATGTGTGCTGGCATCGTGATATGCGGTCGGGACAGCCGACCGGAGGTCAGATGGTCCTGTGTACTGTTTCACGCAAGTCTGCCCGACAGCGAAATAAGCCCCTAAGTGTTCCACATGCATTTGTGAGGAAAGGCAACCAAGAAGAAAATAACACCACGCACCCTGCACAATGATTCCAGGGGTGGCAACCAGTGCTCAGCAAGCGATGGGCCCCTGGGAGAACACTTAGAGGGAGGCAGACAGAGAAGCAGCAGGCCAGCACATCAGCAAGTTCCAGAGTGGCAGTCTCTCTAGCAGCCTGTAGGTCAGCAAAACAAAGCAAAGTTCAAGTGGCTGTTTTCCTGGCAGCACAGCAATCCTCTGTTGCAGCATGTAGAGCCAGCAGCATCTTTTTACATTTCCCTTGTAGGGTCTAAAAATATAGGGTCACAGCCCCTGTACTTATACTCCACAAGTCTTTGCTCTGGGGGCACTTCAAACACTTTCTAGAAGTGCACAACACCCCTATTCACATCCCATGTCCTGACCCCAGACACACTACAGGGGGGCGGAGAAAGCATTGTGAAAGTCAGGCATAGCCCTATGCAGGTGCAGGTGCAACTCCTCCACCACTCTAAATGCAGACCAGGCCTATTCAGGTGCAAGGGAAACTCCTCCCACCACTCTACATGCAGCCAAGGCCTATTCAGGTGCAAGGGCAACTCCTCCCACCACTCTAAATGCAGCCAAGGCCTATTCTGCCCAGTGCTGAGTCACCCAGGAAAGGCAGGACACACCTCAACCCCCCTTTGTGACTGTCTAGAGTGAATGCACATCCCCTTCTTCTGTCAGTCTAAACCAGACATTGAATACACAACCAGGCAGGACACAAAGAATCATAAGTGCACAGAAATGCCAACTTCTAAAAGTGGCATTTCTAAAATAGTAATAACAAATCCACTTTTGCCAACTAGCAGGCTTTATTACCAAACATGCTACCCTTTTCATGTCAGAAATTACCACTGAAGCACACATAGGAACCTATGAGAGGACAGCCTCAATGCAGTGAGAAACCAAATAGGCTGTTTGTGACTACCAGGACATGCCACACAGTAAAGGCACATGTCCTACCTTTTACCTACACAGCACCCTGCCCTTAGGGCTACCTAGGGCCTACCTTAGGAGTGACCTATATGTAGTAAAAGGGGAGTTTGAGATGGGGCAAACACTTTAAGTGCCAGTAAACTGTGTGCGCTGGGCCTGCATCAGCAGATGCCTGAGACAGGTTTAAAGGCTACTTCGGTGGGTGGCGCAAGAAGCGTTGCAGGCCCACTAGTAGCATTTAATTTAGAGGCCCTGAGTATATGAGATACCACTGTACAAGGGACTTCCAGGTTAATTAAATATGCCAAACAGATGTAGACCAATCTTAACAAGTTTACCAGAGAGAGCACATGCACTTTTGCACTTTAACAGCAGTGGTAAAGTGCCCAGAGTCATAAAACCAACAAAAACAGTTCAGAAAAAATACAGGAGGGAGGCAAAAAGTTTCGGGGTAACCCTGCAAAAAGGGCCAGTTCCAACAATGTTTAAATATGGTGGGTGGTCCTCTGCCAGGTCAGAGCAGACTGTAGACTGTGCCCATCCAGCAGGCCAGTGGGTCACCAGCCATCATCTAAATAAAGACCAATTTTTTTGTTAGTCAGCTTATCAGGGTCCTCAGCAATTGACACAATTGTATTTTTTTAGTTAAAATCAAGATTTCTGAAGGCCCCTGATGATTATCTCTGAAACGTATTTAAGGACTAAAATTCCACCCCTGCTGTCAAAAATCAGTAATATAGGACACCCGACTTTCACTAATAACAATTTTTTACATTCCCTCATATAAGTTTTTTTGTTGAGCCTGATTACACCACGGGCCACATGGGCTTTGACTCCGACATGGCATGAGTGCACTCGAGGGGCACTGATGCCCCCCAAAAACAACATGCATTGGCTAAGTGAATAGCACTGGACTTGTCAAGCTGGAGTGATAGCTATCATTTTTTTTCATTAAAAGCATACGCTAAAAAAAGAAAAAAAGAAAACTTGCAATACAAATATGCCTGCCATATGCATGCAATAAATCATTTTATATTATAAACATTCACAGATGTGGGCGTCTTAGTAGTGAAATTTCCTAATTAACCCCTTCGCTGCTGCGGACATTCCGCTGCAGCGTTGGGGGGGCAGGGGGGCAGCGCGGTGGGCCTGTGCTCATGACGGAGCCGCTCCGTCATGAGCCACAGTTGAGCTGTGCTCATGACGGAACGGTTCCGTCATGACTCCGCCCATTTGCGTTGTCCCCCCGCACAGGCGGGGAAACAGCGCCGCGCAGGCGGAGCGGCCGCCAACGGGCATGTCATGACGGAACCGTTCCGTCATGAGCACAGCTCAACCGTGGCTCATGACGGAACGGTTCCGTCATGAGCGGGGAAGGGGTTAACAAGCCTTTCGTATATGCCATGTTATTGTTAATATTTGTGACGGAGACACGAATAATTCACCACATAAGTTTACAATATCCCTTAAACACTTTGGGACAGAGATACACTTTGGAACAAAGATAAACTTACCCTTTTGTGTAAGTATACTTTTTTTTGGTATTCATAAACAAAGGATTTAATAGTAAGTTTACGACTGCAGAGACTATACAGTCGAGCTGAGAACTACTCACATAAAAAGAGAGGACAGGCACACCCTTTTATGTGCGGAGTTCTCCGCCCTGGCTGCGGATTATCCACAGTTGTAACCTAATATGAAATCCTTTGTTTGTGAATCCTAAAACACGGAAAATAAATCACGATCAAACTGGGCACCCAAATGCATGCACAATAAATAGATGAGTTTGAATTTACTATAAAAAAATAAATATGGTAAAACGTATTTGAACCAGATTTGTCACTGAAGAGATGAAGGGAAAGAAATCACTTTTAGGCAGATGTGAAACATGTGCACAGATGTTGTTCAGTCTCTCAAAGTGAAGGGAGTCACTGGGTAGAGAGAGCTAACCCATTGTCCCATGCTGAATGCTCTGGTGGACAGAAGCAAAATGTAAAGTTAACTTGAAGCCCACTGACTAAGAGCCCCCCTCTTGATATATATTTGTGGAGTTTGTTTCTAAATAATACAGCAAATCAGCTGAAACAGTCTTAGAGGCCAGACCTAACAAGCATTTGCAATGCAATAGGTCTCACATTTATGCGAGTTTAAGGTATTGGCATTGTAAATGACAATGCCTTTTATTTATGTTTTGGTTTTTGAAATATAAATAAAACGCATTGTCATTTACAATGCCAATACCTTAAACTCGCGTAAATGCGAGACCTATTGCATTGCAAGTGCTTGTTTTTCATTGGATTGAGCAAGGAGCTGTTTGTTTTGACACACCACATTAAATGATTTGTGATGTTTACCCAGAGGTCGAAGTGCAGTAAAAACAAGAAGGGCTGGGCGAGAAGGGAGGGGGGAATGCGAGGAGCCTGAATACAAGTGACGAAAAAAGAGGAGGAGAAGGGAGGAGGGAGATGCGAGCAGAGCATCAAAGGACTGGGTGAGAAGGGAGGGGGGAATGCAAGGAGCAGAGGAGCAGCTGTGCATGTGCACGCCATCGTGCACTCAAGCTCTAGGCCAGCAAAACCATGTGGGTAGCACTTTTGAAAACCCACTTACAAAATGTCTCAAAGAGACAGCTTGGGCTGTCTCAGCGAGACCTAAAAAGGGAAACAAAAGACCTGGGAAGTATGTCAGCGGGTGCTTCATTGTAAAGAGAAAAGAAAGGGAAGCCTTCAAGAACTCACCACTGTATCAAAGAAATCATCATAGGCTCTGATAAAAGTTGACCCATAAGCCCTTGCAGAAGCATAGGAAAATGTGCATGCAAGTTTCTGTTATGCTGCCTAGGAAGATTGAGGGCAATACAAATTCGACTGGATCATGCACTGGGGCTGCCAGAATAGTAGCAGACCCCCACACATATTCCTCTTAACATTTTCAAATTCTGCCACCCGATGTATCCTGAGAACTAGAATGTATGGCCCACCAGGACATGGTCATGGATTGTGTGTATTTTTGGTGTTAGGGTCTTAGCTAAGAGGCTCTGGGATGTATTGACCGTGTTTATTAATTACAGTGATCAAATGAAACCTTGTTTAAGAAAGATACTACTACAGAAAGGTTTGAATATTGAAAAAGGTGTATTTGTGGTAGTAAATAACTGCATATACTTATGTCAAAAGAAGGTAGCACCATCTTGAAAGTTTTTTAGTATTGAGTTGTATTGTGTTTGTGCTTATATGTCACTATTTATTGATATAATGACATCATAACAAAGTCAGTAGGCCTGACTTTTGAGTAGTATACCCATTATTTGTGTTAGACTTATAAGGGCTCTTGTGTTTCTTAGGGCTTTTGTTTGCTGGTGTGCAGACTTTTAAAGGGGCCTTCAGCACAGGGGGGCCGGAGTAAACATAAGGGATTACCAGATATGTGAGACCTTTATTTATTGTGCACAACTGTTGTTTGTGAGGTGCCTTAGAGGGTGTCACCATAGCTATTTCCACCTGCAATTCTGGATATATTTGCTAATTCGCACATATTATTTATTACTGTGTGTAATAAATACTCTTCCTTTCAAATTGGCTGGACAGTGAAGTATTAATTGTTGAGTTCGGAATCTCTGGCCCATAGCACCTCCCCTGATTAAGACTTAGTGACCAATTTAGAGTTTGGTGGACGATGTTAGCACCATCGCCCTAGAGGAGTACTTTACTCAAATATAGAGATGTTTGCCAGCCTGTCACAGCGGTTCCTGTAAATGCACTGAAAATGTGCCTCACTGCACACTTTTGTTTTATTTTTTTATTTTTAGAAGCCACATACCAAAGCGGGATTTGTTTTTCAAAATAAAATAAAATGAAAAAGCAATGACCCCCCTTGCACTGGCCATGGAAGTTTTTTGTGGTGGTTTGTAAAAGTAAAAAACTGGCATTGTGTCTTGCCATTCTAAATGTCAGGTCATCGGAAGGTATGTAGGTGGCAGAGAAAGGGTAGTTTCCCCCATTTACATACTGAAAGTCTGTCAGTCTCTAAATCAGGCAGGCAGAAAGGATTCTACATCGCCTTTGAAACGGAGCACGCTCTCTGCCAAACTCTAAATCAGCCCCTTAGACTGCTCTGCTTCCCTACCATGACATTCAAGCACTAAAAGGGTTACTTGGTTGACAATTTAGGGTATGGAGTACTGGGCCCCCTGGATGCCAGGGATGAACTACCCTAGTTGTTATAATTGGGACCCACAACCCTGTCTGTCATTCAACCCAGATTTCTTACACTCTGTCCCTTATGTATTGTGCCTGATTATATACTGCAAAACGGGCATTGAAATGACACAAATCATCAGACGCAACACATCCTCTCATATTTCCCTTTAAATATTGGCTTTAGAAACCAGCTCACAAGGAAACGGAAACAGAAGAAGTGTAGTAAAACCTAAAGATGGGCTATGGTATTTCTGGAACCAGTCTTTGTGACTGTCAGTCATACTTGACAGTAAGGAATAACTGTTCCAATGAGAACAAATGACTCTCAATCTTTTTATTTTTTTATTTTTTTTATTGCCACAAACATAAATACATCGTCACAAAAAAAAAATCAGTAATAACAGATCGATAATCATTCACAGAGCACAGAGGAGCATTAAGGAAAATAAAAAAGAGAAACAAAACGAAAACAACCACATTATAAATATAGATCCTTACAATCAGCGATATAGAGGATGGAAAATAGCAGTTCATTGTTTAAGGAGAATACAATAAATCCTTAATCCCATTGAAGACATGACGATGCCCTTCGAAATTTTAGCAAAGACCGAGGGCCTCTAGCTTTAGCTAATGCAGTCTCCATTTCAAAATTCTCCCACAGCAAAGACCAAAATTCATTAATGCTTGGAGACATACTATGGATCCAAGAGCGAGCAATACATAAACAAGCACAGGCCGAGATGATAGAAGCGAAAGATTTCGTAAGACCACCAAGCTCTGAGAAAATTCCCAATAACAGCTCTTTCCCTGAGACCGGATTGTCATAGCCAACCCAGGTTGCAAGAGCAAGAGTTATATTAGACCGAAAATCCTTCAACATATGGTATAAATCTGCGGCATATTCTTGACATTTCGGACAGTGTGTTTTAGTAGTAGTTGGATTATTTGCCCATTTAGACATTCGCTCAGGGGTATAATAGAGCATAAAAATAATTCTATGTTGCTGTAATTTCAGATTGACAGATGTTACAGCTAAATCTATAGTTTGAAGGGATTCCTGTATTTCCTCTTTAGTTATGTCAAAACAAAAAATCTGGCTTAATTTAGCTGGGATTTGCATGCCATCATCACTCACCCCCTCAATACATTTTTGGTACATTTTACCTATAGTTCCTCATCCACTAGTACCAAAAAGGGATTAGATAATTCTAACAATCCCTGACCACAAGTGATATAATCCCTAATTTGTAAGTACTTAAAAAAATGAGTTTGTGATATATCGAATTCTTCTTTTAAAGATGAAAAAGTTTGAAATCCCTGTTCGTCATATAGCTGACCCACCCGCACCACACCCTTAGACTGCCATTCCTTACCAATCTGATCATAGAATATATTGGGAAAAAAAGGATTCCCCCATAATACAGTATAGCCATGTAAGTCAGTAATAGATATGCCTTACTGATTTCATGCCATATATTAGTAATGTCCCTAACTACCTTAAACCGTACACGCTTGGAATAAATGGGATCAGATGCTTTATACAGTAGAAACCCTGTACTAGGCCCACAGGCCAACTGGTATGAAAGCCAACTAGGGTTAGTATCGATTCCTCTAAGTAAACTCTATATTTGCCCTGTGAATGCTGCCCAAAAATACAACTTAAAATCCGGGAGTCTAAATCCACCCTATATGATAATTTTAAGTATCGAATAGCTCTTCGGGCCCGTCGATATCCCCAAATAAAGCTGCTGACAACACTGTCAAGATGTTTAAAAAAAGCTGATGGTACTTTTAATGGGATTGTACGAAAAAAGTATAAGAACTTCGGGAGAACGTTCCTTTTGACCACATTACATCTCCCATATATATAAGCAGGCAGTAACCGATGCCAGCATTGCAGCTTTGCCACTACTTTCGTCAGCAAAGGTTCGTAGTTTAATGAAATAATATCATTGACTTGGCTACTAAGATTAACTCCCAGATAGGTAGCAGTCCTTGTAACCCCGAGGGTTGTTGAGAGAGTGTCTAGATGGAAATTTAGTATTGTCTGCGTTTTATCCACATTTAATTAATAACCGGAAAAAGAACCGAACCGCTGTGCTTCATAGGTTATCGCAGAGAAAGCTTTAACTGGGGTAGCCGAAAAGATCGCAATGTCGTCTGCGTATGCGGTTAATTTTAGACTCGTCCCATTTAAAGTAACTGGAGTGATATCACCAATTAGCATTAAGTGCTTGATAAAAGGCTCAATATATATGGCAAACAATAAGGGGGATAATGGACAGCCCTGCCGCGTGCCCCTTTGAACTGAAAAGAAAGATAAAGAAAAATCGTTAAGTTTAATTGCGGATGTTGGGCGATTATACAGCTTCTGTACTGTCGAGATAAACCTTTGACCGAGTCCTGTTAGAGTCCTAGATGCCCATAATGCTCCCCAAGTCACCCGGTCAAAGGCCTCCTCGGCATCTAACATCAGCATCCCCATCTGCTGGCCCAGTTGACCGGAAACGTCAAATGCAGTAATTGCCGTATTATTATGAGCAGCAGTATCTCTTCCGGGGACAAAGCCGTGTTGCTGCTCTGAGACTACTATAGGTATAACCGGGGCCAATCGTACAGCAAGAATTTAAAAAAAAAGCTTGGCATCAGCATTAATCAATGCTATTGGTCTATACGAGCTCATATCGTCGATCGGCTTCCCCTTTTTGGGGAAAACAACAATATTGGTCGCGTTCCAAGAGGAGGTAACTTCTTCTCCTTGCATAATAGAATTACACAACTTAAGGAAGATAGGAATCAATAAAGTTTAAAAAAATTCCAGCGGGATCTTGTCCTCATCGCCTGCTTTGCCAGCTGGTATGGCACTAATGGCTTCTTCTACTTCCCTCACATCAAAATCTTCTTCCAATAGCTCGGATAACAGCGGGGTTAAAACAAACATATCACACTCCTGCATGTACTCTAAGACAGTATGCTGGTCAAAGCTGCCCGAGTTGCCTTATAAGTTAGCGTAGAACAGCCTAAATTGTTAGACTATATCCGTAGGCCTGGTGTAAGTCAAGCCGTCCACCCCTTTAATAATTTTGACATGAGTTTTAGCCCTTTGATCCGCTATTTGATTAGCCAGTAGTCGGCCTACCCTTTCACCATATACGTATAGTTTAGTTTAGTTCTATACTTCTATACTTATGATAATTATTAGCAACTTTATCCCTCAACCGTCTCATTAACTTGGCCCGTACTTCAACAACCTGTTGGTATATCGAATGTTCAGCCACATCCTTTGCGGCAATAGCTGTAGCATGCTGGCGCTCCAGATCGTGACAAAGCGGTTGCTCCTGCTCCCACTGGCGTAGGCCCTGCTGATTTTGCTTGATGATATATTGTAACGTGACCCCTCTAACATAGGCTTTTAGGAAATCCCACACTATTGAAATTGACTCTAAACCCAGATTATTTTCTGTATGCTCCTCAAGTACTGTTCGCATATACTCCACATACTCCAAATTACTGAGAAGGTGTCTGGGAAAAGTGAAATCCCTAATTGACTCCTGGACACTTGACTGTATCTGCACTGTTAACATGACCGGGTTATGATCGGAAGTAATTTTTGGACATACTTCCAAGAGTGCATTTTCCAAAATGGAGTAATTAGCAAATATCATGTCAATCCTGGAGTAGTGTTTGTGTGGCGAAGAGTAAAAAGTATAACCTGGTACGTTTGGAAATAGCCTCCTCCAGGAGTCTTCTAACTGATGCAAGTGGAGAAGCTCAAATATAGCAGTTCTAGTTTTACACATTCTAGCGTGGGTGGAAGTATTGGTAGTGTCAATCTTCGTATCGAGTATACAATTAAAATCACCCATCACAATCAGTTCACCAGACCACTCCAGCAACTCGGAACTCAAATGATAAATAACATCTGGACAATCAGTATTCGGGCCGTATACCATGCATATAGTAACCTTCCGCCCGTGGTTGATGATTTGGGAGATTGCCCATCTCTCCTTAGGGTCGGCAAGTGATCAAAGAACAACGGCCCTACACAGCCTAGATTTTAACAAAGCCGCCCCATGAATGGAAGTTGTATGCAACGTACGCACTATGATATCATATCCCAAGTGCTTTAATAATGCTCTATCTTTGTATGCAATATGCGTTCCCGCAAGCCCTAATATTTGGAGCTTAAAAACACTTAACTCTTCCATTACTAACCGTCGCTTCCCAGCCTGGTTGAGTCCTGCCACATTCAGCACATACATTTAAATTCCGACATTAAATAATATTTGTAAGCCCAATCGGATCGTCAGTATCCAAAATATCATACTTCTCCCGCTGATTCTCTGCAAGGGTAAGGATATCTAAACTATCTAAGTTGTGGCTCCCCCCCCTACCAAAACTGCCCTCCCTTCCACACCCTTCACCCACCCCAGTAACTTTGAAAAGGAATCGCCCCCTTCCCTGCTGTCCCATAATGACAGCATGCAGAGGACACCCTCTCTGTACCCCCATCAGCCCCTACGACCTTCACCATTTCCAACACCGTACACCAACCTCCCAATATGACATTTGTGCCTGTGAAAAACAAAGCTGATAAACTAAGAAAGAGAAGAAAAGTATCAAAAAGTATCAATTGAAACAAAGTCTCTTTCACAGATAAAGCCTCTCTTATAATACTGTTATTGCTGCCTTAGGATTTAGGACTTAAAATTATTCCTTGCTGACTGTTTGCCATTTTGACAGGGCTTGCTTGGCATCCTGCTCGCTAAAATAAGATATTGTCGAACATCCCTTAAAATGTTTAGATGCTCCGGCTCTTGTAGAAACACCTGTGAGCAAATGGTTTTGAAAGGGTCCATTAGTTGACGAAGCTTCCACCGCTTGTCCATAGTTACTTTACATAAATCAGAGCGCACAAAGATAGACATTGCATCCACCTTGACTGGGGCCGCTGGACGTGCCTTAAAGTAAATAGCTCGGTGCAGTAAAAAATTACCCAAAAACACGAGGATTGGTCAAGCAAAGTTAGTTTTAGATTGGCTTCCCTGGAAGGTTGATAATGACAATGGCAATCTGTGTGCTCTTTGAACTTGAGTGTCCATATGCCAGTCTACTAGGTCCGGGAAGGCTTTTTGGAAGAGACTAACTATGAAATCGTGCAAATCGTTGCCTTGCCTGCCCTCTGGAATACCAAAAACCCGCAAATTCTGGCATCTCTGACAATTTTCCAGATCTTCAATCCTTGATTGCATTAATGTCAGTTTAGAGTCCTGTGTTTTGACAAGGTTGACTGTAAACGTATTAGCTTCTTCCACGGCCGCCACTCGTTGTAGATCGATGACTTCTTAGGAAAGCTGGCCTACTTTAGATGTAACCTCCGCCAAAGCTCGCTTGATTTCGGAGCTGTCGGCTTTGGCCTTTTGGTATTATTCCTGGGCTTCTGCTCTCTGAGTACTCAATGCCAGAATGATGCCAGATAGAGAGGCCTCCTTTCCCATTAATTCCTGGTTCTTGATTCCCGATTCGGGCAGAGTTAATGATGGCACTACAGGGCTAGAGGCAGGGGAGAAAACTGAAGATGTTGATGATGCGCTGATGGGAGGAGCTGATACAAACTTCTCAGGTACAGTCACAGAAATTTGCTGCTCGGTATCCACTCCAGCCCTAGCTCCTTCTCCGTCTCCCTCTAATATTTCGATAGGAGAACAGACAGAATTGCTGATATTTGATGCCTTGAGATAATAGTTTTCACCTCCCGTTTAGATGACACCCACTTACGCAGCAGGCTGATCCTTACCCCAGCCTTAGTAGTGTTAGCAGAAGCCTCCTTTAATCGCCCCATTACCTCAGTCACTTGTTGCTTTGCCCCCCGTCCACGCCCTTTGCCACCCTTAGGCATCTTGACAGTATCGGGATTTTGATTTTTACGACCCTTTGCCCCGCCAGGGGTATTGCATGGATTGCTCTCCGAGCCCTGTGCCAGATCGCGCTGCTCTGTATCTAACTTCGTAGGGGTCCGGGCCATTGGGATTCGGGCTGTATCTACAAGATTGCCAAGTTGTTCAGTAAAAGCCTGTGGGTGATTAATAAGATCTTCGGCATTTGGTCTAGTATAGCCGATATGTCCGACAGCTGTAACTATTGTGGTTATTATATTTACAGAGCTATCTTTCTCAACAGAGTCTCCCAATATAATACTGTTAGCCAGGCAGCCCACTGCTGGTTCGGCTGTCTTACCAGTTCCGGGGGAGTTGGAGGCATCAGTTGCAGCAGGAGTCAAAATATTTGTAACAGATGCGTGGCTAGTGTTATCCAAAATAAGCGAGCCAGCTGCACCGCTCCCACCCCCCTGCACTGCAGCGTTTAGCACCTCGGCCATTGCAAAGCCCGGAATGGAATTCTCGGATCCGCATGTACGAAGTATTTCAGTCGCCCGCCCAGATTGCAGCAGCTTCAAGATGGGTTTCCGGAGTTGTGACCCAGACCAGACCCATCCTCTGTTCTGTGCCCGCTAAAATTATCATCAACAGTCATTGCGGTATGTACAGCTAGATTTGGCTCACCTGGTGGCAAAATAGCAATGCTGCTCCCATCATTATTCCCGAAACCCTTGTCCTTATCTTTAACCACAGCGCTGACTGTCTGACTTGTTATACTTGCAGAAGTTGGGATTTTGTTGTGCTGACCTTTGGCGGTGTGTGGCGCGGCCATTTCGAAACCAGATGCTTCCTCCAAGAGCACAGAGCGGGTCCGAGCACAGCTCTCGAAGATTGCCCACGGTGATTGAGGCAGTTGCAGCATCTGGAAAACCTGTAGCGGGCCGGCCGTAAAATCCACCGCACCACGCGGCTTTCGTAGACCCTTCTCCTCACTGTTGAAATGCGGCACATTAGTTAAGTTAAGTTGCGGGAAATACGCATCCAAGCACAACCGAGCCTCAGGCACAAAACATTCTTTCCCCCAAATGAGTGGGAGGCTATCGGGAGGCAGTCGGCTTGTCAATAGCAGATCACAGGAGCATTGATGGAGGAGGCACAGAAAGCGTCCTCACGCGTGCGGCTGCAATCGGCCATCTTCCTTTTCCCGAGTAGTGTGCACATGTGACTCTCAATCTTAACAAAATTGATTTAGGCTTTGCAGGGTAGATTCTACTTGTACTTCGGAACTTGTTTTTCTCTTTGCAGATGATTCTATTTCACATGTCCTAACCCAATGGGGCTACAAATGATGATAACTTCCTTAATATAATTTGTCTGTAACAGTCCAGCTATTAATGCATTTATGCAGCCGACTGCATTTCGGTATCTGAGAAGTATAGTAAAATGTCAAAGTGGACTATTGTAATATGGACTTGAAAGAAGTACCTGAGACTAGATATTAATATTTCTATATCCAATCTTTCTGACGACATGAGAATAAGAAAATAACATTTTCAATGAGAATAACTACCAATCTTAACAAAATTGATTAAGATTTTATGGGATGAGCATGCTGCATGACGTAAGCATCTAGGCTGATATCGCATGAAAATGTTTTATTGAAGATCGATTGTAGGCCTAAGCCAGAGTACACAGTAATATGTCAAAGGAATGCAAATCCTGTAGTCAGTACTGGTGTTAGATTAATGTTCAATCTCAAGGAAATAGCTCAATGGCACACATATATCTTACACGTATGTACTGATATTACTAAAATTAGAAATATATATTATATCTTTGGTTTGAAAACATGCAGCTGACCAAGTTAAACGACATTTTAACTGCATGTGGAAAATATTGACTACCTCAACCAGTACAAACATTGACCTTCTGGGAAATATGTAAATGAGGACCGAAGATTGTCACCATCAATGGTGACTACAGGGAGCATATTTTTCTCTAGTGGGCTATATTTTAATCAGTTTATCCCTCTTTATCGAATATGGCTATTTCAAATGTGTGCATTGTTGAACTGAGAATTATTAACTCTTGCGACCCCAGTTCTACTGGCCTTAATTTAGACTATGACATCATGACATCTTAATGTTCCATTTGTGCAAATTTAAATATTTTATTACTTCGACAGGCACCTCTGAATTCCCTAATTCCTTCAGTACTTTGATACAGTACTTGGAGTTCCTAACAACCTAAACATGTACCTGTAATATCGATATATTACTTGAGCGGATCCAAAAAAAAAGGTATAACCATCACTACAAAATATTCATATTGTTTAGATGGAAAAGAGCTCTCAGTTTAAAAATACTGTGTAGGTGTAACACACATTGTGAGGAGACCGTGACTTATGTCTTGGTCTATTTCAAAATGATATATATTTTATAGCATGAAAACCATCAATAGGTAAAATTGTGAAATGCCTAAAATCATGTGATTTGTCAAGTTGTTCTAATGTGAAATAAATGTGGAAAATAAGGCCTTTATACTTGATGTGCAACTTATAGATGTAAAACATGCCCTGCAAAAGCTTTTAAATGCACACTTGAATTTATATAGAATTAAATTATCTGATGCAATGTAAGTTTTATATGGCAATTTCTTTGTGTCTTTAGGTTTATAGAACTCATGTAAGTAATGGTTGTATTCTTCTCTTCAGTATATTCTGAAAAGATGGCAGTATAATTCTGCATAGTTATCTCAGTGCTACAGCTGAAAGGGCTTTATCAGTTCAGTAGGAGAACAAACGATATAAGAAAATGAATTGCTTGGAGAATTTCAATTTTAAGCGCATGAAAATAGTAGCAACAGTTTTATTAGTTACTATGATTTTATTAGAAGGTTTCCCATCATTTGAGTTATACTCTCAGTCTAACAATGGACTGAACTCTTTAGTAGCACTTTTTGAAAGCTATATTTCAGAGGTGGATGACTTCAGTGTTCAATACATTCAAAGTGTATTTAAAGAGCCCCAGGTGCAAATTGAAAATATCGTTTAAAATGGAACAATAGCACAGAAGATACACTGATGTTTTGGAATCACATTCAGTAGGCCCTTAAAGCATATCAACTGTCCATTGCTGTAAAACATATATGTAAAAGGCACATGTGGAGGTGTGAGGAAATATAAAAATGATCAACAATCTAGAGAATCCAGAAATATTTCAATACATTCATGCTGAATCAAGTACAGATGACACTCCTTAAGGATATTAGAAGGTTGGCTATCAAAAACATTATGGAATGATTGGTAGAAAAATGCTGCATTTTCTTTGCTTTCAAATTTACTAAAAATAGGTTAAAATACTGAAAGTTGTACCAACATTTCAAATAATCCAAAAATTAAATTGTATATGTCTTTCTAGCCTTGTTCCATTTTAGTTCACTGGTAAATTTGTCCCAGACCTGCTGGCAGCAAAAACATTAAGGGCCCGATTCACAGAACAAACTTAAGACAAAATCCTAAACTTAGTACCATTTTGGTATTCACAGAATGCACTTACTACTTTTGGTATTCACAGAATGAACTTACTACTTTTGCGATTCACAGAATAAACTTACTACTTTTGCTATTCACAGAATGGATTTACGACTACTAACTTTACGTCCGCACTCGGGCCGGAAATTCCGGCCCGGAGGCGGAGCTTCTGGTCCGGAGGCGGAGCTTCCGGCCCGGAGGCAGGGCTTCCGGGCCGGAGGTGGAGCTTCCGGCCCGGAGGTGGGGATTCCGGCCAGTGGCGGAGATTTAGCCATGGCCAAAATCTCCACCTCTGGGCCGGAAGCTCCGCCTCCGACCCGGAAGCCCCGCCTCCAGCCCGGAAGCTCCACCTCCGGGCCGGAAGCTCCGCCTCCGGGCCGGAAACTCCGCCTTCGGGCCGGAAACTCCGCCTCCGGGCCGGAATTTCCGGCCCGAGTGCGGACGTAAAGTTAGTAGTCGTAAATCCATTCTGTGAATAGCAAAAGTAGTAAGTTTATTCTGTGAATCGCAAAAGTAGTAAGTTCATTCTGTGAATACCAGAAGTAGTAAGTGCATTCTGTGAATACCAAAATGGTACTAAGTTTAGGACTTTGTCTTAAGTTTGTTCTGTGAATCGGGCCCTAAGGGTCGCCTCTGTTGTTTCTAAAATGACATGGAGAAAGATTTTTTGTTTCCGTTGAGATACTTTGTTTTTATAGTAGGATATACCTATGGGTTATAGACTTTTCTAAGTGATGGGAGGCTCTTTGACATTTAAAGATTTTCCCAGAAGTATTTGTGGTATTAAACCTACATTATAATACAGATCGCGCCTATCAATGTCACAGTAGTATTATTTCCCTTAGGTAGCTCTGGACAACCACGTTTCTGAAGGTTCAAGGTTTGAAGATGATAAATACAGATGAAGAAGACACTACTGTGTCTGTGGAGGAAATACATTTGAGTCTGGTAACATCTTTCACCCCTGCAAAGGAATGTATCTAAAGTTATAACAAGTCAACGCCTGAATTCGGCTGTAGGTATTTTAGGGACTGCATCTCCTTTGGATAATCCGCTTGTTCTGCTGGAGGGATAGTTCCTGCAATGTGTTGTACTTAGATAAAGCCCAGAGAAAGCTGCTAGCCTGTGCTCATTCCCAGATAGATAACTGAAAGTGCAGACAAAACAAGTGTACTGGAAGTGATAGCGTGGACTTTATGAGACCCACAGTGGTGTTAAAGTGATAAAACCATAGAAAAGATGACAAACATGGCTTGGTTTCTTAGAAATAACCACCCTAGTACCTATTTGCTTTTTTTCCCGAGTAGACAGTTGCACTTTGGAACTGTCGTGAATATTTATTAGAAATGTGGCTAATGGACAACTTTCAAATTTGGTACCAAGAACTATATTTTTAAGCTGTAAGCCTTCTTCAAAACACAACCATGGCAAATGCCTTTGTTCTGCTCATGGCTTTGGACTTGGATTTCCATATCTGACCAAGGCTTTTTGTTAGAGGTAGCTGCCCACATGAAGCCCATTATTGGCAGAGCCTCTGAGTTAGTCTAGCTGGAGGTTTTTATGCCCATGTTTCTTCATATTTAGGAAGTTAGAATCCATCACTAATACCTGTATCCAATTACATGCACCCAAGAACTGGTGAAAGGAGTACCTGGGGCTTTGCTCTAATGGACAATCACAATGTTTATGTATATTTTTCAACTATTAGGGTTTAAAGTAATACCTTTTCTCATTGTTTGTCAATGATCACACTGATTTTCAATTAACGTTTCAACCAGTTATCTGTATTTTTCATTGTTGCAATGTTTTTCTTATTCCAATTTAATATTTGGACATTGAAATCTTTATTTCTAATTCAGTGCGTTGGTTTGGTATTTAGGCACAACACCGGTGTATATTTTAATGAGAATCTCATCTCATTGTCTGGGTCAAACAACCAAAGTAAAACCAATGTTGTACTTTTTGAAACTGGGTTTTCTCTGTTGGCTGCTCCAAAGGGTTTTTACCAAATATACCAGTTTATCACACCTAATTACACCAGTCCTGCCAATTTATGTTTCAGCAAGAAGTTGCGGTGATAATATACCAAAAACAATATTATTATAGATGATGAATTCCTTGAACATAAGCCATGAAGTAACAGTCGTAGGAGAAGAAACCATCTATGCCATAGAAATAGCATTAGCAATAAATTCTCCAATTCAGTATGAATTACCTCTCAAACACCGGTTTTAAATACCTTTTGAAAATGTAGTAGTTTTACCCCCAAATATCAGAATGACATTTTCTGGAAATGTACACTTTTCTCTGAATACATCTTTTCTTTTAGGAGAATACTCTCAATTTCTAATAAGTTAGTTTTTCTTTAAGTATCAGCCTTTCACTTGTAATAAAAATAGCATTTAGATCACAAATGTCAGCATGTCATTGTCATTTTCATCAAGTGGTGTGAGAAAGGATGCATTTCGACCAACACGGGTCAAAGTGTGATCTTCCTCGGTCATCTCCAATAAACTTCTAAAATTGCTCCAGTGTAGCTTGTGGTGTTCTGTGAATCAGCGGCAACACATGTCAAGATGAGTTCTAATAAAGAAGACACACAAGTAGGCATCCATGAAAAATCTTGTTTTGAACATCTCTCAGTTTATGATTGGAATAGCATTTTATCATACATTGTTTGCCAAATGTTTTTACCTATGGGAAATTACCCAGAGGTCCATTGAAGTAACAGAATAATATCTGTGCTGCTGTTTTGTGAATTTCAGTCAGTTCTTGCCCTGGCAGACAGAGAAATACTCTGGAGCAAACTCCAGCATTGAGAAACTCCTCTTGGCATTTTAGAAATGATACAAAGGCTTCATGTTGGTAATTGTGCACAGGTGGAATATGATTTAAGTGGAAGACTTAAAGTCTGGTTTCCTTTTAATAAAGGATTAAAGCAGTGATGTGTACTGGCCCCTGCACTCTTTGGATTGAATTTTGCTGACCGACAATTGGCTATTTCCGCCAAAACGTTGTAGCAAAGCACAAACCCTGTTTATTCTATATGGTTGGCCTTGTGATAATGAAGTAAGCAACGTTGGGTCTCCAGCAAATAATTAGCTGTACTTAAGTTGCAAATTAAAAAAGATTATTATTAATGGAGAACAAATAAGACTTTCATTTTTGCAAACAGTATCCATAAATGTACTTGGTGGCTTCCAAACGAAATCCTAGATCTAGTGGACTCTTAGGGGCCGATTCCGATCCGGGTCGGAAGGGCACCGAACGCGATCCGGCCGTAAAAACTACGAGCCGTACGCTTGTTTTCCGGCCGACTCGTACAGCTGTACGAGTGAGCCAGTACGGTGCAAGCTACATGAAATTCACCGACCGGGTCATTTCCGGGTCCGAACCGCTCTGTACGTCTCAGTCGTAAGCTAACCGTGGCGTGCAATGGATGTGATTCACTACCGAGCCAGTACGATGCACGCGTCGGACAGCCTGTGCGAGCCGGCGTGTCCGGCTCGCAAAAGCTCCCGGAGTCGGACTTCGGGGGTCCGCGTCGGACCCCTGACACCCGCAGCCGTATGACTCGCACACAGGGGGAGACCCATGGGTGTCCCCCGCACAGGCATGTACGGCGCGGATGGCACCGACGCGTACCCACTGTAGGGGGCACACTTGTTGTAGATGTACCCATTTAGTCAATGGGAGCGCATGTACGCGTCATACAACTGGCTCCCATTGACTTCTATGGGAGTCCGACCGAACCGAGTCCGACAGCATACGTGCGCATCGTACTCGCTCGGTCGGACTGTAGGGGTCCGGCTTGGTCGGAAAACACTCTAGATCCGACTCGGTCGGAGTGCTTTCCGACCCGGATCGGAATCGGCCCCTTAATATTAGGTTTTTTGTTTTTCATCTAACCTAGGTTGGGATCGACACCTTCCTTCAGTTGTAATTAAAACGTTAGGCACTGTAAATGGTGTGCACTGTTTTGATAAAAGGTATGGTGTCTTTCAACTATTCTTCTATTACATGCATCTAGAGGTAAGTTGATATCTCAAGTCAAACTGCTAGCTTTAGATCCAAAAATGAATCCTGAGTCGAGGGATCCTGTTCAAAGCAATTATTGTTTATTTCCTTAATTCAACTATCCAAGCAGTACACATTGAATTAGGTTACATATCCTGCCGAATCTTGTTTTTTTTTATCTACACAAGATTCAGTCTCCACCCTGTGTTGGAGATCTTTGGAGGAAGGGATAAGCCCTCTACTCCAAGAAATTATTAAGCCTAGATCAGTGGAGGCTGGTACGGGATGAGGGTGGTGAAGAGGGGCGATAGCAGTGGGGTAAAAAAAATAAAACGTACCTCTGGATGCTGTCATCTCTTGTCTGTCGTCTCTCCTTCTGTAAACAGGAAGCACACAGGCTACCCAAAGCCAATCACGAAGCTGCTGTCACCAGCATGACAGCAGTGTCGTGATTAGTCTGAGTGCCAGGGTTCAGTGCTCAGATGGGGACGGCGAGCCTGTGAATGTTCTTCACCCTGGCTGTGCATTACAGCCCTTTGGAGAACATGCTAAGAGTGCATGACTGTTTGGCCGGCCCAAGACGGCTGACCAAACTGTCATGTGCGCTTAAGTGCACATATTTCCTTCTCCCTCTGCTGGCTGTGATGACACCCAAGCTCCGCCCCACCCGTCTCAAAACAGGCTTCAACACAGAAGGATAAAATGATAATAACAACATGTTATTGTAATTTTCTTTTCTCTTTTTTGCACTGTAAAAAAGCAGTGGGGCGACGCTCCTCCGCCTTAGCAGATGAGCCGCTGCTGACCTAGATTTGATATGTTAGATTGAGCAGTGCTGTTGCTGAAGCAAAGAAGTCATCCACTAGCAGCTCTTAAATGATTGTGAGGGAGCAGGTCTGTGTTTATAATAAGCAATGTGGTTGTGCAAACTTTTAAACCTGATATATTTGTAGTATTTGTTGTCTGCACATTTGCTGTACTTGCACTTTTAAAACACCTAAAAAGGTCTATTTCTGTTCAGTTTTGATGATGAATTAGTATTTTAACATATCTATTTTCTAATGGAGGTTTTTAGAATCGTAATATAAGATTTTTAAAGAAAACTGTCTAGATTAATAAATAAAATAGCACAAATAAATATTATTTGTAACTTTCTAAATGGCTGATAAATACTGTAGAATGTGCAAAATCCCATGTTGATATTGGGCTCATACTGCTTTTTTTTTTTAAATAACTAAAAATGAAATACACAGTCATATTTTAAATAACTAAAAACAAATACAGAGTCATATTTTATTCTCTAGAAAGATTTGCCTGTACCATGGAGTGCCTTACATTTATCTTAACAACTGCAGTAAGAGATCTTGCAAACAATGTTACAGTATCACTCACCAGCCCAGCGTTACATGGTCCCCTACCACAGTACCACCTTCACTATATTGCCTCTGACCAAATCTGGTACATCATGTACATATTTAACCACTAAAGTACTCCTCACTACATCGATCATGCCCCTAGCCTACGTATATTATCAACCTTTTAATCATAATTATGTATTTTTACTTAATTGCACCCTATTTCACTAGTGTGCCTTTATGGTTTAATTTTTATAAATCACCTAAATCGAACCTCTAAATATATTTATTTAATTATTTTTCCATTATATTAATTCAATTTAATGTAATCTCTAAACATTGAAATAAATGCTATTATTTTATAAAATGTTAATTCATTTACATGAATATCTTAACCTTTATCTTATTACCTATTTTATCTGTTTATTCTTAAGGTTATTTATTGAACTTATCTTGAAATATAATTGTTATGTTGATTTTTTTCACTTAATACATTTACTCGTAAATAGAATGTCTCAGATTTTGGTTTACCCCTCAGCTCCCATCCTTTTAATGTACAGTTTTATAAAAAATAATCTTCTATATTTAAAAGACCATCATAAATAACTTTGACCGTGAATATTTTTACTTTTGTTTTTTAGAGTGTATGTGATTAATATTTCTCAAAGATAAAGCCCGTAAACCTCCCTTTTCATTTACATATTATATTATTTTTGAATTAATGTAATCATTTTGACATTCAATGTTAGTTGATGAAAGCTAAATCCACTAAAATAAATTTTGATAATATTAGATGTCTAGTAATAGACTATCTTGGTAAACAAGGCATATGCAATGAGTGAGATGTAGTTCTCAGGTGATATATTGGAGGCATTGTAAGAGGGGTATGCAGCAAATATGAAACTTCTTAACTTATTACCAACCTGATATGTCTTATTCATGGTTTTCGAAAAACAAATTGAAATTGCTAAGAGTGTAGTTATGACATCAGAGAAGACCTTCAATCAGAAAATAATTTTCATCAAAACAGTATTGTCATTATGTTATAGATAGTCCTCTGATTTCTCATGGAAAGGCTAAATCTGAAGAGCAATCTGCTAATGGGATTTCCATCCACAATACTATCCCATTGATTAAAGATATTCAAGTAATTGATTCCTCTCCAATTATACCATTAGCTCCAGCAATTGTAGGGATGAGGATTTTAATTTCCCACTTAAATCAAAATCAGGGCTTGTGGCCTACATTAGCTGTAATTTGTTGTGCTATTAATATTTGAATATTTGAAGCTAAACTGATAAAGGGAGTGCCCTTAGAGTTGTCAGCAAATAAAATGAAGAAAATGGTAAAGAAGAACTTAATTTATGTATATATCCCCTATTGGTGAAAGGACAGGCAGTCTGGCAAGACTTTCTTTTGCACAAACAGCTATCTGACATTGACAGTTTTCTTATTTTACTTAAATAAATATTTGGAGGACCCACCTGCCATGGATTTCAGTTCAGTGAAAAAAAAGAACATTAATCTCAATACTCTGATACGTCAATCCAAAAGCACACATTTAGATACGTTTTTGATGTAGACAACCTAACAAAGAAAGCTACAAGGATTGCCTCTATTATGCCAGATATCAATATTGGATTATGTCGAGCTACTACAGAGTTCTGTTCCCTCACAGTGGATCAATTGCATTTCTTAGGACGATTTGGCAGATTTAGACAACTGAATATTATACTCCTACAGTTATGGGTATTTTATCCTGTATACATAGTGTACCTGTGCATGACCCAAAGTCATTCTAAAATAAGGTGTTTCTAATATGTACTGCAGAAGGTTAGACCTTTGTTTTGGACTTGGGCTCTATACAATTTAGTTACCATTTTCCATAGAAAACTGCATAAAGTTGAATTAAATACTCATTATACAAGACAACATAATATAGAGTCCCATTTTAAAAGACACTTTTAAGCATATAACTTCCCATCTACATTAATATAAAGGAACATTGACATGTGCAAATGGATTTTCAAATGAGCGTGTAGAAAAGAGGTACCTACTGGGTTCAAAAGGATAGTGAGAAAAAGCTCTCCTCCTTGTATACTCTTGTCTAGTTCTTGAGGACCTCCAGGATACTCCTTGTAGAAAATGGTATGGGTGAACAGACCACAAGTTTGCCGCGGCAGGACCTGAATATAAAAGAAAAAATCCATCTTGAGATTGTGCTCATACTGCATTTTTAAATAACTGAAAACATGTTTCCCAATCCACTAGATAAGCAAGATTTCTAATCTTTTAGTGCATTAAAACTGTTCCATAAAAAGCATAATGGCTACTACTGCACTAGGTTTGACGAGTTGTATTTACTTTTATATTGTCTGAAAGATTTTACAATTTGTAGAATTTCAAACAATACATTTTTTGCTTCTGAAACTGTATTTATGTGCTGATTTAGAAATTGGTAGTAAAAAGCTCTCAACCTAAAATATTATCTGTAACATTATTTTTGTTATATGCAATAGTTATCTTTTTTGTGCTGGTAGTCTACAGATTATGAATTTCATGAAAAATATATGTTACAGCAAAGATTTTGAAGTATCTCTGACCACTGCTGCCACTGGAATTCCATTTCACTTTATACTGTGACAGTTACACTGTTTTACCACAGGCTTGAGATCATTTTTCATTACATAATTGAGATATTGAAGCATGAGTATACCAAAGCTCAAATTGTTTAATACATTTCACATTCCCATCACAGTTAACTGAAGATCAGTAAGCAACAGCATTTCAAGAGCCACAACCCCAGGAATTCTTAATTTAAATTGTGTTCTGATTTAAAGGGACTCAAATTAAATTGCACCCTTTCCATACAAGAATTAGTAAATCTGGAGATTGTTCAAAATGATCGTATTAGGTTGAGGCTATGTCTTTTGTAGATGCATTTCATAATTTCCACGCAAAATGTTCATTTAATTTAAATGTTGCGTTATTGCTTTGAGCATATGTGGATTTCCATAATTACCATAAAAAACATAATGTTGTATGGCACAGGGGAGAGGACATTAAAGACGTTAATACTACCACTGTTTTGCAGAAGGTGTGGGTAGGACAGACTAGTTAATAACACTTCAGTTACTCCTTCAATTCATGACTTCACAAATATTGAATGGCTATCCTGCAAAGTATCCTTAACAACAAAATCACCATTCATCAATAAAGTACTTTAGGAATCTTCTAATTTTTCATTATTTCAAGGGACATGGTTGAATAGGTCATTATTTTAACTGCTTGGTTGGAAAAATAATCAGCATTTAATCTTTTGGCACAAGGCACAAGTCTATTAAAAGCTGGTCATTCTTAGAATTAATCACAGCTTTAGACTTTGAGTAATCATTGAACAAATATTACACAGTGACGGAGTAACATGCCATCGTCGAGTGTTGCCCATAATACATGGGTCAATAATTTACTAACATGAGCCACTCACTTATGTGAATATGCCCAATTAAGACTTGGCTAATAAATTGTAAAGTTAAGATAAATTGTAAAGTTGTTGAACACACTCCCGCACAGTAGCCTCCATCTAGACCAGGAATCCTTAAAACCTATGAGTCAAAATATCAGTTCCACACAAAAGTGTGTAGTGGAGAAAGTACTGTAAAGCTAGTACATAAACTGACTGGGCTACATATTAAATTAGATAATATCATGGGAGCGATTGTTATCTTTAGGTCAGACAGAAAATACTGTTTACAGTTGAGATCAGAACACTGGATCAAAGGTATTGAGGAAAAAAACTGCCAATTGTATGTGGTGTTAACCGCATTAGAAATCAACAAAACATTGACTTGGCAAGTCAATGCACTAAGGATAAAGATATTTTTGTAAGGAACATTGGGGAGAGGAGTTGGCCTAATGGCAAGGGTGGTCGACCTCGATTCTGGGGAACTGGGTTTGAGTCTCGGTAATGACCCTGAACATCCTGTGATTCTGGCCAAAACACTTAGGGGCCGATTAGGATGGCGGGTGGACTTTAGTCTGCCCGCCACCCTAGCGGTGCTGGGACCGGCAGCCAGTGGTGCGGTAGTCCCGCACCTGCAATTAGGATGCCACCGCCACCGTGGCGGTGGCATCCTCCATTTCCAGCATTGTGGTGGGCGGTGCTTACAGCACCACCTGCCACAATGCTGGGAATGCACTGTGTGCATTGTCATGCACAAGGTGACAGGCACCGCAAGGTGCATGCCACCATGTCCATGACAATGCAGGGGGGTACCATAGGTACCCCCATGTGAACCCCCCACCACCCCAATACCCTGGGGTCCTGCAACGGGCCTTCGAAAACAGACTCCGCATGGCTTTCCATGGCGGGGTCTTCTGCCATGGAAAGCCATGCTCTGCTTCCCATGCTAATATGGATGGCGGTGTCTGACACCGCCACCATATATATCCCCTTTTCCGCCCGGTCGACCGGTGGAAAACCGGCGGACGGTCCTTCCGTCTGCCAGGGTCCCCCCCGCAATACTAATATGGTGGGGGGAAATGGGTGGCGGGCGGGGAGGGATGTAGGGCAGATCGCCACTACCATGCGGGTGGTGGCATTCCACCCTACATTCTAATCGACCCCTAGGCGATCCGCCCTACATCCTAATCAACCCCTAAATCTCCCCATGTCTAACCAAAATGAATGTATGTCCTCATGTAATGTAACTGGTGCTATGTAAAGCGCTCTGATACCCGATTCGGGTCAAGTTTGCGCCATATAAAACTCTCCCCCCCCAAAAAAAAACATTAGGTTGTTTGGTATAAATATCAATAAGGCTGATGCAAGTTCCAAACCAAACTATATCCTATTGTGTTACCTATCTGAATATAATGAAAGAAATTACACTTTCTCCTTGCAGGTAGAGATTTCTGGATACATGTCAACAAATTAAATTTGGTATGTATACCCTTTCTAACTGATTTAAGAAAATGGAGATGGTTTTGTCCCATTCCTTGCACACATTGTGAACAGTTATTTTATGCAAAATATTGCCATAGTGCCTAAAAAATAGATTATACCTCTAGACATGAACCTCTCGAAGAATACCAACAGTTGCAGACTAGTTGCAAACACTCCCTATATTCTCAGTCTTCTGGGAAGAACCCTATGTACAGATAATACGCCATGTGTAAGTTTTTAGTTAAGTTTTTATAATTTTCTTGATAAGGGAGTCAATGTCCTATAGCTCCATTCATTTTGGTATAATTTGCTTAATTTTCCTACCTGGAAAACCACCTTGTTAAACATTTTATTGTAGCAGATTTTGATATGCACTTTGCTTAGAAAGGGTAAATGAAAATGTTTGTAAACAAGCACAACAACCATGTTGGGTGTTTCGTGCATTTTGTTTGTTGCCCCCTTTTACCAAAGACATTCTCCTTCCCTGGGCCCTGACAACCAGTAATCGGAAATTTCATATTTTTAAAAATCCTCTCTACTACTCGATTTTTCAAAGTCATGTGCTCCATTTGCAAGCCTGAATATTTATTGAAACTGTAAATATAAAAGGATGCCCTAGATATTTATTTGCACACCTCAGTAGAATTTATATGCATAAAACGTTTGGGAATGAGGCTGTAAATGAGCCACAAACATGACATCTTGAGGTGTGATAATTCTATGATCATTTCTAATGAACAGCTCTAACCTGAAATATCTTCCCCTAAAGCTATACCTGTTCGTGCAGGTGTAAGCTTTGTACCAAAGGAACTGTAATAGCCTCACGTATCAAGCACTTTCCCTCAAAAATTTCGGTCTACCAGTTAAAAACGTAGTTAAACAGTCCCAGAATTAAGGGAAAGCAAACTTTAAAATGCAATGTATCGAATATTTCAATAAAATACAGTACAAGTGTTGACACATGTTAAAATAGTGCAAGTAAAAGATTTTCGCACGATATTATTAGAGTACAAGTACCTGATTCGCAAACATAAATGCAAACATTTACATCTCTCCTGAATGCACTTTTACTTTTTTTTTTTAAATCCTTAAATATTCTCAATAGTATGCATTCAAGGCTGCGCCAGGTGCAAGAACCTAGGCGATCAACAGGAATCACATTACATCTCCTGTCGGCTCTAAGGCTCCAATGCAAAAATCCACGTAGTGTTGATGTAAACACGGGGAGAATGAAGTCCACTGGGTAAATGCAAATTTTGTTTATAATCCATGTGGAAAACATTTTTCGCCCTGGAGAAGGTTCTTTTCTGTACCACCACTAAATCTGGAGGTGAATTCGGAGCATCCTTAGGGAGGGGAGGGGTCAGAATTTGTAAATATCCAGAAATGAACATGATTGTAGGAATTTTCAAATTTGCAAGTCAAAGCATACATTGTAGTGCCTCGTTCCCAATCCTTGAGTGAGATTTGCAGATTTCTCCACACTCGTGTGGTGGCGAAATCCGCGGTTGTAAATCCATTTATACCTGCTAGAAATCCTTTGGTTAGCAGTTGGTAGCCATATATGGATTTTTTTTCGGCCATAAACGTATACTTAAGACCCAAAAATACCCTCGTTTCAAGCCCCATGTTTTTAGGTGTCGCGAAAAAGCAGGTTTTCGTGAGTTTTTTGTGCTCGCGAACCCCAGTACAGTATTCTGATCTCAAACTAGAAACATGTGGAGGTATCTGAATCAAAGGTTTTGTAGGATCACGACCAAGTTAAGATCATTACAGAATGCTGTGAGTCCAATACCCCTGGAAGAGAAGGATTAGTTACTTACCTGTAATCCTAGTTCTCATCCAGGGGTATACTCATCAAAGTCATAATCTATGAATAATCCCCGCCCATGTGCGGGATCCCGGAGCATATAGAAAATACATATATATACATATATATATACATATGTGAAAACATATAAATGCAGCCTAATAATGTTCAAAACATGGCAATGCTGTAAATTACATATTTTTGCATAGTAGTGCCCCCGTAACCCGTAAGGAAAAAAGGAAGCATCAGGCAAATTATAACACAGCACTGCTTTATTGCCATAAAGCAACATGTAATTGTAGGCATTCGCCAGTAGGCTGCAGTAGAGTATCAAGAAACCAAGAAAACTGACACCCTGCCTTTAAGGCATTAGAGTAGGGGGACCGTGCCTTTAAAGCCTGCCTGTGACCCCCTGCTCCCATGATGCACTACAGGTGGCAGTTGGGCCAGTTCTTTTTGGCGGTGCCTCCGCACCTGAGTAGATCTGCCTTCCATACATCACTTATTTAAAGAGAAAACATTGCTCGTCCGGGGAGGTGGGTGGGTCGCTTATGACTTTGATGAGTATACCCCTGGATGAGAACTAGGATTACAGGTAAGTAACTAATCCTTCTCATCCAGGGGATACTCATCAATAGTCATAATCTATGAATAGAGTAGCAAGCCCATACCCAAAGTCTCGCGGACGAGAAAAAAACAGTTAAAAAACAAACAGCAAAACACATTTTGCATTTACAGTTATGCAAACAGGTTCCTCAGAGAAGCCTGCCCCACCTGGGCGTCGGCCTGCGCGTCTGAATCTAGGCAGTAATGGCACGTAAAAGTATGGACTGAGCGCCATGTAGCCGCTTTACAGATCTCAGACATGGGAACGTTGCGAAGGAGTGCTACAGTAGAAGCTTTCCCTCGAGTAGAGTGTGCTCTAGGTTTACCCTGTAGAACTTTGTGGGACAGTTGGTAAGCCAAAGCTATACAAGAGACAATCCATCTAGAGATAGACCTCTTGGCCGCAGCCAGCCCGGTATTAGTGGGCCCATAGTTAACAAAGAGCCTGTCTGACTTTCTAAGAGTAAGGGTCTTAGCTAGATAGAATTTCAAAACCCTCCGGAGGTCAAGAGAGTGTAGAGCTCTCTCTGGGGGAGTGGTCGGCTGAGGAAAGAAGGTGGGCAACGTGATCACCTGATTAATATGGAAGTCCGAAACCACCTTGGGCAGGAAGCTCGGATGAGTACGGAGAACCACCCTATTAGCATGAAACACAGTGTAAGGTTCCTTGCAGCAGAGGGCCTGAATTTCACTAACCCTACGGGCCGAAGTGATGGCTACTAAGAAGGCAGCCTTCCAGGTCAGATGTTGCAAGGAGGTCTTATGAATCGGCTCAAAAGGAGCTCCCATCAGCTTAGAGAGAACGATGTTAAGTTCCCAGGAAGGGGAAGGAGACCTCACAGGTGGGTAAACTTTCTTAAGCCCTTCTAAGAAATCCTTTACCACTGGCATCTGAAAGAATGAGGTCTGGGTAGGAGACTTCCTATAGGCTGTAATAGCAGCTAAGTGTACTCTGATGGAAGAGTACTTTAACCCAGACTTCGCCAAGTACAATAAGTAGGGGAGAATAACCTGTTCTTGACCCCGGATCGGATCAAGGGTGTTATCTCTACACCAGAAGCAGAATCTTTTCCATTTAAAGCCATACGACTTCCTCGTGGAGGGCCTCTTTGCCTCCCGAAGAATGCTCATACAGTCCGGTGGAAGATCTAGATGTCCGTACTGGATGAATTCAGGAGCCATGCCGTCAAGCGGAGGGAGGGGAGATTGGGGTGGAACACTCTCCCCTTGTCCTTGGTCAGCAAGTTCGGCAGGCATGGCAACCTCCTCTGTGGTACCTCCGACATCTGGAGTAGATCTGGGTACCACCACTGCCGGGGCCACTCCGGTGCTATTAGGATCATCCGAGTTCTGGCCCTGTAGAACTTCTGAATCACAGCCGGGATGAGAGGGAGAGGAGGAAAAGGTTTAGGCAGAACGAGAGATGACTCTGGAGTCGAGCCGGAGTGGAACTTTTTAAGAGCCAGTCGTCTAGATAGGGGTAGACGAATATCTTCCGTTTGCGGAGAAATGCAGCCACCACCGCCATGCACTTTGAGAATGTTCGTGGCGCGGACTTGAGGCCGAATGGCAGGACCTTGTATTGATAATGTTGGTGAAAGATGCGAAATCTGAGAAACTTCCGATGTTTCGCTGAGACAGGAATGTGGAAGTATGCATCCTGTAGGTCGATGGCACACATCCAGTCCCCCTGGTGTAGATGTGGGAAGATCTGGTGCAGTGCTAGCATCCTGAATTTTTCTCTTCTGAGAAATCTGTTGAGTAAGCGGAGATCGAGGATGGGTCTGTAGTCCCCGATCGCTCCTCTTTTCTGAACAAGAAAGTACCGGGAATACACTCCCTGATTTCTCTGCCTGTTTGGAACTCCCTCTATGGCGTTTTTGGAGAGGAGAGTGGCAACTTCGTCCTTTAAAAGCTTGTTTTGGCTGGGAGGGAGTGGCTGTTTCCGTGGGGGTACCTGCGGAGGGGGAGATTTGAACCTCAGCAAGTAGCCACGCTCTACAATACTCAGCACCCATCTGTCGTTTGTAATTGCATTCCACTCTGCCAGGTGAACGGTGATACTTCCTCCTACCGGAGTGGCGAACGAGCGCGGAGGAAGTAAGTTTTCACTGTTTGGGAGGTTGCTTGTTAGAGGACTGCTGCTGTTTAGCATTTCCTCTTCCTCTGCCCCGGCCCCTTTGCTGAAACTGGGACCTCTGTTGGTTTTGAGAGGACCATTGGGGCGTTTGAACGCGCTGGTGAAAAGCACGTTTGTCGCCCTGGCGAAAGCGCTTGCGGAACTCTTTGCGCTTTTCCAGTCCCACAGCCTTTACGGTGTCCAATTCCGTTTTCATCTTGCTTATTTGGTCATCCGCATGAGCTCCAAATAGCGATGACCCATTAAACGGCAGGTTAAGAATTCTTTTCTGCGCATCTGGTTTGAGGCCCGTTAATCTGAGCCAGGCCGAACGGCGGGAGCAGATGCCATGGGAGTAGCCATGCGCGGCTAGGTCTGATGCATCCGCCGCTGCGCTTATTACTTGGTTGGCCACCAGTCCGCCTTCTTGGAGGATCTCCGTGAAGTCCTGCCTGTCCTCCCTAGGCAATTTCTCCACGAACCTGGCCAGGGAATCCCATAGGGAGCGATCATACCTCCCCAGCAGGGCTGAAGCGCTAGCGACCTTCATGTGCGAGGCAGAGGTGTTGCACATTCTCCTGACGTAGGAGTCCATCAGTTTGCTGTCCTTCTCAGGGGGGACAGAAGCAGATACTGAGGCTGAGTGAGACTTCATGGCCGCCGCCACGATCACCGAATCCGCTGGCGGGTCCGCCCTCAAGAATAAAGGGTCCTCGGTCGGAGCCTTGTACTTCTTTGCTATTCTCGAAGGAACCGAGCCCGCTGTAGCCGGTGTAAGGAACGTGGCCATAGCTGGTTCCAACAATCCTGGCACCAACGGGAGCAGAGGTCTGGGAGCTGACCGATGGTGTAAAGTGTCAAAGATCACAGAAGCGGGTGCCTGAGGGACGTGCAGTGCGATGTTCAACTTCTGCGCCCCTCTACCCAGGACGTCCGAGAAAGTTATAATGTCATCCACCGGAGACACTCGCGATGGAGGCGTGGATGAAAAAGTAGGAGAGTAGTCCCGGACTGAGGATCTTGTGGATGAAGTCCCAGTGGACGACCTGGTGCGTCGCCTCCTGTGGGAGCGTTCACTATGTTGAGCCTTTGACCCTGATCTGCGCATGGACGGAGATCTTGGACGTTTTGGCGCGGTGCGACGGTCCCTGGAACGAGACCGGCGTGGTGAAATTGGCCTTGGATCCCTCGGAGGTGATTTACTCCTGCGCGGTGGGGAATACCTGCCGGAGTAGTCCGATCCCGGACTCCGACATGCGCCAGCGCCCACATCTCGTAACCAGCGCGGTGACAGTCCGAACCGCTCTGGAGCCTCGGGTGATCCTTCCGGAGATATTTGCACGATGTGCAGTCCCGGAGATGATGACTGTTCTCCTGGGGACCTCTCCGCGGGCGCTCCAGTTTTTGCCCTCGACGTCGAATCCCTTGACGTCGACGACGTCTGCGTCACCATCGGCAAGTGTGAGGTATGCCGTTCTGGTCTCGACGGCGGTCTCGACGCCGATCGCGGAGACCTCGACGTCGATCTCCTCTTTTCTGGCACCTGACGTCGGCTAGATGACCTCGACGTCGGCCGTGTCTTTGACGTCGACCTCTCTCGACGTCGACTGGGCGACTTCAACGTCGACCTCTCTCGACGTCGACTGGGCGACTTCGACGTCGACCTCTCCCGACGTCGACTGGGCGACTTAGACCTCTCTCGACGTCGACTGGGCGACTTCGCCGTCGACTTCTCTCGACGTCGACGGGCGACTTCGATGTCGACCTCTCTCGACGTCGACGTGGTGATCTTGACGTCGATCTTCCTCTCGACGTCGACATTCTATGTCGCCGAGTGGGGGTAACCATCGACGGCGACCGGCCCACTCGCGGCGGAATGTACGTCGCCGCATCTCTCGACGTCGACCCCCTCGAGGGTGGCGGAGAGTGTCTCGACGTCGACGGAAGCCTCGACGTCGACGGAGACAGTCCAGATGTCACCGGACTAGCAGCCTTCGAGCCCGAAGGACCGCCTCTCGACGGCGACTTACTTTTGCGCGGCGGAGACTCTTGATGGTGGGATGAATCCCTCGACGCCGAAGTTCTCTGCCTTTTCGCCGGCATCCTCGACGTCGATGGCGAACCTCTTGGACTCCTGATCCTTTTGGAGCCCGGGGAGCTGGTATGTCGCCGTTTCTGTACTTGCGTAGCTGAAGAAGGTGGTCTTGATGAGCAATGCTCGCCTTCACGACGGCTTCATTCCTTCTCCAGTCTTGCATGCAGTTTAATGCGCTCTCTGTCCCTCAGAGTGCGCTTTGAGAACTTCTGGCAGTGGGGACACTGGTCAGGATCGTGTTTTGATGGTAAACACACAATACACACCGAGTGTGGATCCGCCAGTGCCATTTTATTGCCACAAGAAGGGCATTTCCTAAATAAAGGAGACATTCTGACTGGAAAAAATTGGAAAATTCACTGGAAACCAGCAGAATTAGCCCTTAAAAGCCAGAAAACGTCGAAAAAAGCTTGAAAAAGCTGTAATTCAAAATTTCAGTCAAAAAAACTGAAGAGCTCAAGCTCCAGGATCCTCACAGAAGGAGCCGGAAAAAAGAACTGGCCCAACTGCCACCTGTAGTGCATCATGGGAGCAGGGGGTCACAGGCAGGCCTTAAAGGCACGGTCCTCCTACTCTAATGCCTTAAAGGCAGGGTGTCAGTTTTCTTGGTTTCTTGATACTCTACTGCAGCCTACTGGCGAATGCCTACAATTACATGTTGCTTTATGGCAATAAAGCAGTGCTGTGTTATAATTTGCCTGATGCTTCCTTTTTTCCTTACGGGTTACGGGGGCACTACTATGCAAAAATATGTAATTTACAGCATTGCCATGTTTGGAATATAATTAGGCTGCATTTATATGTTTTCACATATGTATATATATATGTATATATATGTATTTTCTATATGCTCCGGGATCCCGCACATGGGCGGGGATTATTCATAGATTATGACTATTGATGAGTATCCCCTGGAAGAGAATTACTCAGATTGTCAAACTCTAAATGCACATGTAAATGCCCAAACAAAAGATGTGAAGAATATTGTTTTGAATATAAAGTCATCAAATTTAGTTCTACAAAAAGTTTCAAAAAGATTAAATGGACAAAAGTAGGATTATTTTTTTACATTTTAATGTAACTTTGTCTACTGCCACCATTTTATTATGCCAAATCCTCGAGCACAGGCATACTCAGGAGGGTTAATACGACGAAAGTACTTGCTGTTCAGGGCACATGAATCAATATCCCATTATAACGAAGAAAGAAAAGAGCCATCAGAAAGAACACAGAGACGGCAACCGTGCAGAGTGTCATTTGCACAGAACAAGAAAAATAATTATTTTAAATGTCAGTATTTTATGTATGCTCAGGAAAAAAACAACTGCACACTTTTAAACACAGTAGGTGATGTGTTAGCATAGATAGCAAAACTGTCATCTCTGTACTATAAATATTTGTGCTCCACATCTGTAGTTGGATGCTCAAACCTCTACAAGGACAACTGGGCAGTGAATTCACAGGTACAAACCTACAGGGCTATGGCATGCAGTAAAGCAGATACCATGTATTATTGCTCATATAGTTTGTGTGGTATTGTTTTTAAGTTTATATTATTGTGCACTAATAATTATGTACGATATGCAAGCTTACACATGATCCTGCATATATAGACTTCATTAATATAATTGCAATTGAAACTAATTTAATATGATGTATTGAAGTGAAATTATTGTGTTTTAGTTAGGCCACATGGCTGTATAAATCTCTGTCACTCACTTTTGATTCCTCCATGCACACAACCTTTTCCCACAGTCTTTGCAGCGCATATGGTAAGATGATGACATAATGGCTTATTTCTAGTGCATTAGTTTTCTTGCTAGAGTTGAACTTGCTGTGGTGGGGACCTAAGATTGCAACTAGTATCTGTAGTGTTTGCCATTCACCTGGAGAAAGTCTTATTGTTTAAATGCTTCAGTGTTCAAACATCTCTGGATGACGTTAGCATAGAGGGTGTAGAATTGGGATAGTGCTAATGTGTTAAGGTAATGTTAAGGCATTTTGCAGCACACTTAGAAAGAAGAGAAAACCACAGAGAATTGTTTTTTGCGGAGCAAGGTGTCCATTCCTGTCCCTACCGGCCAGTGCTTAATTTGTCAAAATATATGTGCCAGGGCCCTTCTCAGCAGGCCACTCCAACTTGCACCACCTATAGCGCCAGGACACCTTCGGGTAGCAGTAGCGCTTTACAAATGCAATTAACATTAACATATTGTACCTGTCAGCACTGCCAGTGACAATACCAATAACACTACTAACCATCACATACCCTACAGGTGTGGCAATTCAACCTATTCTAATCCTGCAAAGCTATAAGATTTGTTAGAGCGGTAGCTGATTTACATTTTTAATGTATATATTTAATGAATGATCAACTATTGTGTGCTCATCTCTGAAATACACAAACAGCACCACCATGTGGCAGACTGTCATAAGTGCCAGTGTTGACAATTAAGTGCCGGTGCCAAGCAACAGAAACCACCAGCTCAAATTGAGCACTGCTTCCTGCACAAAAAGAATACTGCCTGCGCCACAGGCACCATAGTTAAGGGTGCCTGCATTGGCATTAGGCAGCAGTTAGGCATCAGCATAGGCAGAAATTCATCATATATTGGTAAATATTGTGCATTCCTGTCTTCTCCCTTACACGCAGAGGAGTGTAGTGCAGCAAGTTGTCTTGCTGTATTGTGTTGCGGGAAAAGATTGAGAGATCTGGTCCTTAGAAAATGTTCAGATTTTTTAATACTCTGTATAATTATGTATCTGAGATCCAGAGATGGTATTGACTGTACCACTAATTTTGAATGTTTTGTAATAAACCCTTTAACTTTTCACTGATTTAGAACTCGGTTATTAAGCAGACCCTATTATTTATTGAAGTGATTTTATTCTGCTAATTGATGTTTGGGGAGGTGCCTTAACACAAAGACAAATTGCCTCAAGAAATTGAGGTTTAACACCGTCTTTGATCCAGTCAACTGTGGGAGAACTGATTGAGGTAAATTTTGGGGTGTCCAAATTTTGGGGTACCGTTTTGCTTCCAAAGATGTCATAACAAACATTATGATGCATCTATGATGAATTTAGGATTACCAAATTAACCTACAAATGCATGAATATTTAGGCCTGCAGATGGAGACCGGAATAGCAGAAAATTCACTGGGAAGCTCCCGTGCAGAGCATACAGCTGAAGTGAAAGCTCATGGTAACTGACGAACATGTTTTTGTGAGCTTGTTTCAGTAGTGCTGAAACAAATTTTGCAGTAGGGATGCTGCCCACAATGGTACATCACAGAAGTCATAGGGATTGTGAAAAATCCAAACATCACACAAAAGACGATTGTAGCAAATTACCCATGTCCATTCAGCAGGAGAGTGGTCAGGGTGTAGTATGTGGCCCGTTGTGCATTTTAGAACACATCGTCAAAAATATAGCACGGTGTCGTCGCGCACTTTACAGACAGCACATTTTCCAGTGACTTGTAACTAAATTTGCTCTGATATACAGTTTTGCTGATAAAACTATACAGCGCAAATATGATGTGTAGGGTTTTAGCAAATATTTATCATTTGCGCCTTACCAAATAAGTGTCTCGATTTGTTTTAATCCTATTAAAATCATAGTTTCCATCACAAATCAAAATTAAAACTGTGTTTCATGTCTGCTTTACTTGCTACTGATTGTACAGTTCATTAAAAGGCATATACGTGTTGTTGTGTGCCATCCTGTTGCCTGTCCTTCACAATCCATGTACCCCAGCAAGACTATCACATTGTTCACTTTACAAAATCCACTCACTCTGCAGTAAGAGAAAAATAAGTTAACACCAACTTCCATTTAAAACAAGAATTTCCAATACAATAAGTCTTGCATTTTCGAAACTTTGACATGTTTGCATTATAAATGATAATTAAGACTCCCTGTTTTCCGTTTTTACGGATTTTTACAGATAAATACAGACAGAAAACCATTTATTTTCCTGTCTGTATTTATTTTTAAATGTGGATAAAAACGGAAATTGGGTTGTTTTTGAGTGATTCTAAATACTGTCAATCATGACTGCCAGGTCAATAGCTTTGCGGATTGACAGGCAAGGGGAATAAAAAAACTAAAGGATTTTAGTAAAGAGCCTTAAACAGCAGTAGATTTGCACAACCTTGATACTAAAATTTATGTATTTTCTTACAAGTGCATATTTTACCACCTGAGTGCGTATATATCATTGAAACCTGTCAGACGATCAGGCACGAGTGCACATTAACTAGTTAAATAAACACAGAAATATAAACATTTCAGCTTAATTTTTTCACAAAACCTAAAATGAATATGGATAAATACAGGTAAAATTAGCAAAAAATAAATATGGATAAATACAGACCGAAATGGTAAAAATATAAAAACCGAGGGCCCTAATGATAATGCCTTTTATTTATGTGCACTTTGTACTTATAGTCGTTGCTTGCAGGTTTTCAAGAAACAATAAAATGCATTGTCATTTACAATGCCAATAGCTCAAAATCTTGCAGATGCGAGATCTACTGCATTGTAAATGTTTGTTCAAGCTTACTCAAGTGAAAGCAAAGCTCTGTTCCACAATTAGGAAAATTAACTTGAAGACCCTATTAACAAATAGAGAAATTGCTGAGCAGGATTGTAGACCTAACAGCGATGCATTTGTGTTTTTAAGATGAAACAGACATTTAGTTGTGGAAAAGAAACACAATTCTAGACTTGTTGTTTTTTTTTTATTTCCACGCATTGCGGAGTAGCTGTAACATGGACACTACATCCGAAGTAACTACACTCAAATCAGACATGTGTGCCAACTTCTCAAAAATGGGTGCACTGAGCATTTTTGTTAGCAAGCTCAGTGCTGCACCTTTTCAAAATGCAGGGGGTAACCTCTGGTGGGCACACCTGCCCACCAGAGAGCAAGGGCAAGAGTTTGGCCGAGACAATAAAGCAGATGCAGTGGCATGTCCGAGAGCAGAGCTGAAATGGCAGGCATAGTTCCAGGGTGAGCCAGCTATCGGCTATTCTGGTAAAACAAATGCTGGGGCGCGTGCGTTACTGAGGGGGCGCGAGGGTAGGAGACAGGCTCGTGAAAATGAGGAAAGGGTGAGATTGGAAGAGAAAAGGAAAAGAATGTGGGAAGCAAACCAGTTGGTGGGAGATGTGCCTGGAGGTGGTGCTGCTCAGCCTTTCACTACAGATTGGAGCGCAAGAGTGAATTCCATTGATTCAATATGCAGAACTCCAGAGTAGGTGAGACTCATCCATTCTCTCTACCAGTGCCCTGTTCAAGACTATTGAGGCTTCTGTAATGTGACACTCGAGACTAAGGGCCCAATTCACAGAATTAACTTAAGACAAAATCCTAAAATTACTACTTTTGGTATTCACAGAATGCACTTACTACTTTTGGTATTCACAGAATGCACTTACTACTTTTGGTATTCACAGAATGGATTTACGACTACTAACTTTACGTCCGCACTCGGGCCGGAAATTCCGGCCCGGAGGCGGAGCTTCCGGCCCGGAGGCGGAGCTTCCGGTCCGGAGGCGGGGCTTCCGGGCCGGAGGCGGGGATTCCGGCCCGGAGGTGGGGATTCCGGCCCAGAGGTGGGGATTCCGGCCAGTGGCGGAGATTTAGCCAAAATCTCCACCTCCGGGCCGGAAGCCCCGCCTCCGGCCCAGAAGCCCCGCCTCCGGGCCGGAAGCTCCGCCTCCGGGCTGGAAATTCCGGCCCGAGTGCGGACGTAAAGTTAGTAGTCGTAAATCCATTCTGTGACTACCAAAAGTAGTAAGTGCATTCTGTGAATACCAAAAGTAGTAAGTGCATTCTGTGAATACCAAAATTAGTAAGTTTAGGATTTTGTCTTAAGTTAATTCTGTGAATCGGGCCCATAGTTTATAATAAATGCACACCTGCACATTGTCTGACGGACTGTCCTAGTAATAAAAATATAAAAGTGGGCGCAGTGCTGCATTACAGGAAAGCATATTGTGGGTGGAATAGGTGAAAATAATTAAAGAAAATAGTGCTCACAGATGGAGATAAAGCAGACCGTGTAACAACACCAGTAAGAGGTCCAGTCCTCATGGGAGGTTACAAATGAAGACAAAGCAGTACTAAGGAGGGACTAACAAGCCTAACAACGACTCCGGAAACCAGCATTTACAAACAACAATGACACAAGCCAATTAAAAACATGGGCGGTGAATGGGCAGAGCTTCAACCTAAAAATTAAGCAGCAATTTTTTAGAAGATATAGCCTGACATTTGGCCTCTATCTTTGAACACATTGGAGATGGGACAAGATGTAAGCAAACTTTAACAGCATCTTTATTACTCATATACCTTTTGAACATAGCATGTTTTTTTGGAGGGTGCTGCCCCCCCCCACACCCCAACTTCCAGTGCCTTTGGTTATTCTTGGGTTTTATTGATCAACTACCCATTATGTGCATGTCAGTGTACGTGTGTGTGTGTGTGTTTGAACTCACACACACACGTGCATCCAATTGCTATCAGCTTATGGGGTTCCGCATGTGTGTTTTGTGCTAACACATCCTCTGATATCACACAAAATGTTATGGCCAATATAACAAGAATACATTCACCCACATCAAGCCAGACCTATTGGCACTGGCAATGTTTGGTTGAAATATATCTCAGTGCATTACATCTCAAAGGCTGTGTAGTGCTTGCAAAGCTAGACAGCATATATTTTGTTTCTTTTATATGCAACTTGCAAGGGTAGGAAATATCCATTGCCCAGTGCTCTGGTTTCAGTAAGCACTCAACTGCCTAGTCTCTATTGGAGACATAGGCTACTCTTTTGCACACAAGTTATGGACAATGCTCGCTGTGCTGGTAAGCTCAGAAGGCTAAGTTCATATAAATGGCTTTGATCTTATATACAGGTTTGTTTGCTTCCTATTCTGAAAGGGGGTTTTGGGAGGCAGAGATTTTCTCTAATTTTCCAATAGCATGACTTAGCAACTGGCCTGAGCTGCTAATTTATTATTAGCTGCTCCTGGCAAGTAGCACCCCATAATGCCCTTCGTGGGCTAATTTACATATCTTTTGTAGATGGTTGTGCCCCAAATATGGGCAGCGGCGCCACCAGCGTGTTCTTAAGTATTGTGGGGGCTGCAATGAGTGCAGCAACCATCCACAAATACTTGGAAATGAACCCTATGTTTCCTGAGGTCTATAGAATGTGTCCCCAGGAAAGGTTGTTGATATTTTTAAGCACTGCAATTGCTGAAGATTTTGCTCTTTAGTTTGGTAGTGCATATTTCATTCAAACGTATCCTAGACAGCCTTAAATCCGGCTCTCCCAGAGACCCTCTTCCCATCCCCATACATCAGAAGCTGGAGCCGTTGTCGCTAAAATTATTCATGGAGCTGCTTAACGCATCCCTCCAAGAAGCAATCTTGCCATCCGAATGGAAACATGCTATGGTTCTCCCACTCCTGAAAAAAGCTAACGCTGACCCAGCAGAACCATCTAATTTCCGCCCGATCTCTCTTCTCCCAGCTTTCTCTAAAATACTGGAAAAGCATATCAATCAGCAACTGACGCACTTTGTTGACTCCCAAAGTTTTTGCAATCCTCACAGTCTGGTTTCAGAACTGTGTTCTCCACGGAAACCACTCTTTTGGGAGTTACGGAATCATTGCGCCATCGTCTAGATATAGGGGAAACTGTGGAACTCATTCTGCTTGACTTGAGTGCCACTTTTGACACGGTGTCACATACAGTACTACTAAAAACCTTACAATCACCGGGTGTTGTCGGGGAAGCACTCAAATGGCTCACTAATTTTCTGGCCGATCGCACTTTTGAGGTCTTCTCTTCGTTAGCCAACTCTACATCTCATGCTTCTCCTCAGGGAGTACCACACAGCTCCTTTCTCAGCCCACTATTGTTCAATGTTTATGTCAAGCCTTTGGCAATGATTGCTGAAGATGCTGGGTTGTCTATCTTTTCCTACTCCGATGACACCCAGCTAATCTTCTCCCTCGCCACAAAAGAGTCATCTAGGCCATCTTCACTCCAGGCAGGGCTATAAAACATAGCAAGTGGGATGCAAGCAAACTTGCTAAAACTCAACGGCGAAAAAACGGAAGTGCTGATCCTGGGAAAAAACAAAGACCTCTGAGGCCCCCAACACTGGCCGCCTCAAATGGGCGTTCTTCCCCATCCTTCACAACAGGTCCGCAATCTAGGTATGATCATCGACAATCAGCTCTCAATGAAGCAGCAAGCAGTTAAGGTCGCCTCAACCTGCTTCACCATGCTAAAGTGGCTCAAAAAAATCCCTTGAATGTTACCTGGTCCCACGCAAAGAACTGTGGTCCAGGCTCTTATCACTTCCAGGCTGGACTACCGTAACGTCCTATACCTAGGAGCCAATAAAGAGGTGATCCGTAAACTTCAAGTGGTGCAGAACTTGGCGGCTAGGTTGCTCTGCCAGGTTCCTAGAATGGCCCCCATCTCTGTCACGCTCCACAACCTTCACTGGCTCAGAGTGAAAAAACGTATTTTTTTCAAAATCAAATCTGACACAGCACGCCAGTATCTGAACGTCTTAGTCCACCCCTACCACCCGCCGCGTCTCCTTCGTTCTTCCACTCAGGCTAAATTTGTGGTTCCCAGAACCAGACTCTCTCGCGAATGGGCGGTCGGTCCTTCTCTTGCCTGGGCCCCTCTCTATGAAATTCGCTCCCTATGTCACTTCGCAATGAAACCATCTATACGAACATCCACAAATACTTAAAAACTTGGTTACTCAATCAGTAGTTCTTTCTTCATTCTGCTCGTGTCTGATGGCGCCGGGAAATTTCCGGGTATCTGTGCGCCCTATAAAATTAAATAACAATAACAACAACATTATTGATGCATAAGCAGCCAAAAAGATCTTTTTCTGACCTCTGGCACAGAGAGTGAAGTTTTAGCAAACTGTTGGCCATTATGTGCCACTCACTCCTAAAGTAAAATGCTGATGCCTGCTCAGTAAATGTGTGTATCTGTTTATAACCCACGTATTCACATTCAGACTCATAGGATGGCATTTCACAAAATTATATACCTCCACTGACACTATGTTCCTCTCCCTGTTCTCCTCTGTGGTCTCAAAAGTGAAAGAAGAAAGTAATTCCTACTTGTGAGGTCATCATTTGCTGACAGCTCATGTTAGAAATGGGCTTTCTGGTCGGCTAGGGTATGCACCTGCGCCAGGCAGAGCCCATCACTCAAGTCAGAGTTAGGGAGTTACACACCCAATATAACCCCTGCTCATCACCTTGGTAGCTTGGCAGAGCAGTCGGGCTTATCCCAGAGGCAATGTGTAAAGCGTTTGCGCAACACACACACCAGTGAAACACTAGGCACACCACAAAAGAAACTCCACACATGGTTTATATTAACAAATAGCATTTTGTATTAATGGTAAAACACATTAGACCATAATCACATAAATCAGAATCACTTTGCCAACTAGGCAATTTCCGTAAGCATGGATAGTGCCAAAGCATGAATACTTGGGTATTATACATGTCATAGACCATTTGGAAATATACATTGCATTGATACTGATCACTTAGACATGTTATCGACCCTTCACAAAACTTGCTGATCCTAAAATGTGGGCCTTGACTGATAAAGCAACCTGGTTTTGCATTTCAGGCTGCAAGGATGCCTGTTCGCTCCCACCAGCCACATAGTAACTGATTCGAAATGCCCCCTTCAACCGATGAAGATAGCAGCTGCTCGCCCTCAGGCAGTGCCGTGGTGAGTGACTCTGAAAATGAAGAGGAGGAGGAGGGCACTCAGTTGGTCCAGCTGCACTGCATGTGAGGCAAACGGTTTCCCCCTGTGTCGAGTGGCCACACGCCACTCTGGTGAGGGTCTGAAGCACTCTGCTTGGTTTGGGGAAGGGCTGCAGGGAGCTGCGGTCCGTCTTCCGGGCCGTTGTTGATCCTATGTAGGCAGCTTCGGCTGGTTGCTAGACAATGCCTGGCACTCCTGCAGCACTTGATTTGCTGATGTGCAGCCACACTTGGTTTCTCCTGCTCTCTCAGGCTGGTACCGCAGCAGTGACAGAGCAGGTGGGGGCTCAGCCCAGAACCAGGGCTCATGGCGGTGTAGCAGGTAGCGCCCATGGTAAGTAGCACCCAGGGGAGTGCAAGAAAGCCTCCCCAGTGGTAAAGGACACAGGCTGCTTTCCATGGGAAAAAAGACCAATTAATGTCTAGCCACACCAAGGACTTCCAGCAAGCACAGGAATTAATAAAAGCACACAGCAGGAAGACTTTGATATCCCTGAGTCTTCTATAACAGGAGGCCAGCACACACAGGCACTTGAAGATTTCTTCCCAAGCAGGATACCTCAGCAGGGTAAAAAGAGTCAGTCCTTTTCCTCCACCACAGACAGAAGCAGCAACTGCAGGCCAGCCCAACCCAAGGCAGCACTCCTCACACAGCTCTTCCACTCTTCTTCTTGGCAGGGTCCTCTTGTTTCTTGAAATAATCTAAAATCCTGGGGTTTAGGGTCTCATACTTATACCCCATTTGTCACTGTTCTTTGGTTCAGAGTCTCTGAGCTCAGTCCTAACCAACATGCCCACAGGTGGTGGAGACAGAATTGTGCAAAGGAGACACAGCCTATTCAGGTGCTAGTGAATCTCCTTCTACCACTCTAAATGCGGACCAGGTCACTCCAGCCCAGCGATGAGTCACCTAGGCAAGTCAGAGCATACCTTAATCCTCCTTGTGACTGTCCAGAGTGAATGCTCTTTCCCAGCTCCTATCACTGAAAAACCAGATGCTGAATACACAAACAGTCAGAGACAGACAGAATGGTAAAGCAAGAAAATGCCCACTTTTTAAAGTGGCATTTTCAAATGAACAATTTAAAAAGCACCTTTACCAAAAGGTGTGCTAATAAGTTCTGAGTTCAGAGAGCCTAAATGCAGTTTCTTATCTTGTCACAATTGAATTTACACTTGCAAAATGTTACAGTGCAGCTCCAATGAAAGCCTATGGGACAGACAGACTTTCAACAGTAAAAAAAGAAATACAAAGTATTTCACTATCAGGACATGTCACGCACACCAGTACATGTCCTACCTTTCACATTCACTGCACCCTGCCCATGGGGGTACCCTGGGCCTACCTGAGGTGTGTCTTACATGTAAGAAAAGGGAAGGTGTGGACCTGGCAAGTGGGTACTCTTGCAAGGTCAACATGGCAGTTTACAACTGTGCACGCAGAACACTACAGTGGCAGGTCTGAGACACATTTACAGGGCTACTCATGTGGGCGGCACAACCAGTGCTGCAAGCACATTAGTAGCATTTGATTTACAGGCCCTGGCACACTCAGTGCACTTTACTAGGGACTTATCAGTAAATCAAATATGCCAATCATGGATAACCAATCATAATTACAATCTACACAGAGAGCATACGCAAAAAGCAAAACATTCATAAATTACAGATTCACAAATTGCAAATTCTGTAAACAAAGTTATGTGTTGTAGAAATTGGTTACCTGAAATTGCAAATCAATATAAATCACAATTTCATTATAAGTTTTTAGTACATTTAAAATAAGGAAAAAGAAATTGCTATTCCTTATCAGTTGCAGTTTATGACTTGTTACTCTAATTATCAGTATATTTGGTCTATAATGACAATACTTTTAGTATGTCCTCCCAGTATTGGTCCATCTCTGTTATGAGAAACATTATTTGCTTTTCAGTATGATTGTGGAGTCACCTAGAGTCTCACAATCCTGTATTCTTAGCATGTCAATCTCTATGCCCTCCTCCCTATCACTTAATCTGCCTAGTCTGGATCAATACACTCTTAGTACATTTTATTAACTTCCTCCTGGAATTTCACTTGGCTTACTTATCATACCAAAATCAGCAACCATATGCTTTTCCCCTGTTAAATTTTGGCATGTTTGATCAGCCAAAATGTAATGAAGGTTGAGGTATTTAACACTTACCTGTGTAAGATTCCATATTCCTCCTTTTCTATCGATTGGCCCAACTAGTTCCCCTAAGCCATGTTGTACCCCCAGTTTTTCCGAGTCGGGTGTACTGCAAATATGAATTGCTTTACATTTCTTTGGGATGTTTACATATTCATTACTTTTACTGAGTTTTCTTTAACATTCCAGCTTGCTGTGAGGAAAGCATTAGGGAATACATGTAAAAGAATAATACAAGTATTTGATAAACAAGAGTCCTCTAACATCAGTAGTATTTGTTCTAGTACCTTTTTACCATGTGTTTACCAATGTCTTCCTTACACTCAGCATGGCACAACTTGTCAGCAATAGGAATAGCTCTAATGTTTCATCGTTTTATTCAGTGATCTCCTCACAGTAATTACATGTGATCTTTTCCAATGTATCCCTAAAGACTGCTCCTTCAGTGATAATGCTCTCGCTCTTGAAGTAGGCACGGAGCTGAGGCTATGTTAGATTCTGAAAGAGCAATTTAGTGAGAAATGTTATAACAATGTCATACTATAAATCATCATCCACGACACATGACATTTCTCAATGCCTTGACTCAGCAGCCATAACTAGAGTGAACAGTATTCTCTCTGTGTTATTCTCTTATATTACAACAGGCACATCCTTCCTTCTGAGTTACCACAACCCCAATTCCCATGACGTACAAGGGACCTGGCAGCCTTTAATACTTGTCTTGTGTTTGCAGTTAGACAACCAGTTAGGTTGAAAAGAGTGCAACAAATATCATCAACCCATAACACTACTTGGTTTACTATTTTACAATGAGTAAGAAAATGGTGTCATCAGTATTGAGTTATATTTATTAATCAGAGAAGTCTTCCTCCCATTAAGATTACTCACCACAATCAGGTTCTTCTCAGACCTCCGTGTGAGTCAAAATAGCATTCATTCTGAATAAATTCCCTCCTTACACCCATATTAGCACTCCCCTAGCATTTGTGAAGGAGACAAATGTAGAAGCATGTCATCAGCCCTTACTCCCATTGTACTACAGATCCTTTAAAACTGTTTCATCTTATTTGTGTCTCTCCATGTACCACCTTCTCCTACTTGGTGCATGCCAGTTCCATATTGATCTTAGTAATATCCTGATGATACATACATAGTTATCATTATCTATTATCAATTGAATGATTTTGTAAAATTAGTCTTCTGGTGTATTTCATTTTAACTGATTCTTCTCCAACTTCTCTTTCCAGTAGATGCCCTGTTATTTTCTCTTTAATGACATCTCCAACATTAATGTAAGCTCCTCTAGGTTCTTTGTCCAAATCAATCAGCATATTTCTCTGCATTCCACACAAATCTGAATCCTTTGTGCATACTACAGAAGATTATCTCCCTAGAAATGTGGACAACAAATAGAGGAAAAATTGTGTTTAAATTGTTGTGGATAACATTCTTTTTATTGTATTTATCAGTGTGTTGTGGTAAAAAAGTCACGATTTTGCCTCTAAATGTGTGTTTTGTTTTGGAGGGCCCATCTTTTACACCAACCACTGTAAAACTTGAATCTATGCACTTTCAAACTTTTTTGGTACTGTTTGCAGGGGGATGCTGTAGGAAGGTGGATATCTGACTATGGTTACCCCCAACTTTTTGCCTAGTGTCTAGCTGGTTTTTCGACTTAGTTGGCCTGAGATCCTGCCATTCAGGGTCTCAGGCTGTCTGCTCTCTCTGTAAAATGGACTCCATGTACCCTAGGTACATAACCAATTGGTAAGGATCACCTTATTGGACCCTGTACAGTGTACCCTAGGTACCCAGGGCATAGGTGTACCCTAGGCCTCCCAGGGGCTGCAGCATGTATTATGCCACCCCTGGTCTGGCCTTCCAATCAGACACAACTGGCTGATCACTCAGCTGGGGCAAGGTCGTGTAATCACCCCTTGCTTAGATATAGTATGCCTATATCTACCCTTATATATAGACACATGTGTACCTATCAGTCACTCCTATGGCAGGCCTTAACAATCCTGGAGGCAGAGTGCTTGGTAACATGTGAGATGGTGCTCTAGCATGAGCTGAGCCTGTCTGCAGCTTTCGGAACCATGTCCTTATAGCTGTTCTATGATATAGCCTACCATATACTCTTAAAGTGCCTTATAATCTTAAACGGTTATGGTAACTATGGTTTGGCTTTATCAAAACATGTCGTGTAAGGTGTCTAACACTTTGGAATAATACCCCCATACCATTTCTGGTGATGAGGATATTATTCCTCCCTTCTAGAGGGAGAGACATGTTAAAATCACTACTTTGCTGTTTATCTCTAACCAAAGCCTCAGCATCACAAAATGGATGCTGCTGCCACAGACACAAGTCTGACCTCCTGCTGCTGGGAGTGATCCCAGCCAGGGAGGCCTGGACAATAGGTTTCCTGCTTGGGGAGGTGCTAGCACCTCCCCAGACAGCCTTTAGTGTATTGGGGCAGGGTGGGCTGAAAGGAATGAGACATGCCTGGGGCACACAAGGTGTTCCTTGCATAGTCCAGTTCAAACCGGCGCTGGGGCACTCCAGCCCCAGCTCTGGCGCGAAACTGGACAAAGGGAAGTGGGTGTAACCACCCCCTCCCAGGTCCCACCCATAAGGCGTGACCTAGCAGGTATCCCAGCCCCCCAGATTAGTATAAGAGTGGGAGTTGGGCCTCAAGATTTTAGATTATCCTGAACCTGCAAAACTGAACAGAAACTCTGGACCTTCGACATTCGATGAAAGAAGAAGACTGAAGAATCTCCCTTGTAGCCAAGGAGTGGCTACCCTGTGCAAACAGGCACCATCAAGTGACTACCCTTTGCTTTGTGAAACGTTCGACGAGGAACCGACTGCAGAGCCCGACCAGAGCCTTGATTTCCAGACTTCTCCGACCCTCATCCACATCTGCAGCAGAGCTGAGATCCGTGGAGGCGACGAGCGACGTGGGACCGGCTACCTGGGAAAAGTGGCTAGTAACTTACAGCGCAGCTTCTGAGGTACCCTCGAAGTTGTGCACCGGGGATTGAGAAGCCCCAACCCCAAGCACCATCTGCACCGAAGACCAGCCCCCCACACTCCACGAGTCCTGCGTGGGGCCCTTCAGCATTTTCCTGCTTGCCGCGTCTGTCCGGTTGCTTGCCCGCTGGCTAGTGGCCTTTGTGACGACGCTCCCTGAAATCTTCTGCGCTGGTTTGGCTCCTCCAGACTGGCTCCCGCTTCTCTGCAAAGAAGAAGCACCCCAGACCTTCCTGGTCTGCACCAGAAGCAAGTCCCTTGTTCTTCGTGGGTTCCGCTTGCCAAGGCTTGGTGAGTCCTAGTCCAACTTCGACGCCGCCGACAGCAAGAGCCTTCGTGGGACAGCTCGCCTCCTGGTCCTGGTCGTCCTCGACGCTTCCTGGTCCTCCTGGCTGCAGCGACAAGCTTCACCTTCACCTGCAATCTTCACGACATCGCCTGGTTCCTTCCTGGTTCCACGTGGTCACTGGCTAGTGACCTTGACTCTGTCCCTTCTGCTTGCAGGTTTCCTCTCTTCTTGATCCCAGCCTTGGGATCCACCGGACACTCTTCACTGACTGCCTGTCAGCATCTTTCTTCAGGCATCCATAGGAGTCGACGACGAAAACGACGCATCTTCACCCCTATGCACCCGCAGCCTGTGGGCTAGGTAACTTGGGTACTCCGGTGCTCATCAGGATAGTGACTATCCTAGTGTCTAGTTTTCAAGTCTCAACTTCCTAGCTACTCCGGAAGTGCCCTAAATCTATCTATTTCTAAACTGTAACATTGCTATTGACTTTTACGCATTACGCGTGAGTGTTTCCACTCTGCACACGAATCCCGTGGGCCTCCCACTTCCTAACTAACGCTAGTGTAGTGTAGCCCCAGCGATTCCCTAGGCCTAGGCCTATTCTATTTCCGTGACAGTGGTTCTTATACCACTTACTTAGTATATGGTTTGCGTGGCCCCTAGGGCCTAACTGTATTACTTACCTGTGTGACTTACTGTATGCATTAATAAGACTGTGTTGTACTTACCTCTAAACTCATAAAGAGTGCTGAGGGTTTGCTTAGAATAAATACACTTTATTTTATATATATATCTGTTGTGGTGTCCTTTCATTTGGTATTCAAGGGATTATATATGGTATCACAGCTGGCTTCACATGCCATTCAGAGTTTAGCCTAAGACTGCTCTTGTCCATGCTACCACTAGGATAGCTGGTCTATAAGGTTGACTTTACAACCAATCACCATAAGGGTATTTGGACTGATATAAGGTGTACACTATAACTAGTGACATCATACATCAGGCCAACTTCTCACAGATGCCTCTTTGCACCACCCTGCTTTTAGCCCTTATTTTATCTTCTCCCACCCCCATGCAGTCATGTTGACTTTCTTATTTGACCCTTCATTATTTTCCCCAGCCACCAACAGAGCCTGCTTTCACTCTTCTCTCACCTCTTGTGCCCTTTTTCTTTCATTCGGCCACTCTCCTCCCTCCCTGCCTCCTTCATACCCTCTGATGTGCTTGTCCTCATCTCCATCTCTATCTCTCTCCATGTCCTTTTTTCAACCCTCTAATGTCCCCTTTTCTCTTTAGAGATCCACTCCTCCCTTCCTTCCTATTTGCTTGAGAACTATTTTCCCTCCCGCCCCACACCTTGCCGCCTCCTTGCTTCATCAGCATTTTTTTAAAGAGGGTTAACCCCTTTGCCTCTTTTTTCCCCTGAATCTGGTGACACTTCTCTCTCTCCATAGAGAAAAGGTGAAAGAAATAATTCAACAACTTCAGGATGACAAAGTAATAGAACCTGCTGAGGCAGGGGAGTGGTTATCTCCTGTAGTCAATACAAAGAAGGGTGATGGTTCACTCAGGTTTTGTGTTGACTTGCACAGCGTAAATAAGAATGCCATCAGTGACAACTTTCCGTTTCCAAACATTAATGAATTGATTCTCATGCTGCCTGGTGGAAGATCTTGTTCCAAACTTGACTTGAGAAGTGCATATCATCAAGTGAAACTCAATGAACACTCCAAACATCTCACATCATCTGTAATAAATGAGGGCACTTTCCAAATCTGCAGAGTTCCTTTTGGACTATGCTCCACTGCAAGTGTGTTTGAGAGCTTACGGTCTAATGTACTTTCTGGGCTTGATAAGGCCATTGTGTTTCAAGATGATATCCTTGTGTTTGGGGGGAATGTTGAGAAGCACAACCAGGTATTGAGCGAAGTCTTGACTCGCATTGGTAAGGAGGGTTAAACAATGCGAAAAAAAGTGTGCATTTCTTCTGCAAAATGTAGAGTACTTAGGATATCAAGTAACAAGAGAATGAGTGAAGCCGAAAGTGAGTTAGGTGAGTGCCATTATAAATGCTTAGAAACCACATGGTAGATAAACACTTAGATCCTTCATGGGATTAGTAGAGTCCTACTCCAAGTTTGTACAGGATTTTGCAGACAAAACGGAACCATTGAGGGAATTGTTGAGAAATGGGAAAAAGTTATTTTGGGGTAAACAGCCTTTTCTGGGATCAAGAATGATATTGTATGTGCCTGTGTGTTGTCACCATTTCAATGAGGTGCAAAAACAATTGTCACTGATGATGCCAGTGCTGTGGGGATAGGGGCAGTCCTAGCACAACCACACAGCTAGGAGGAAAAGACCATAGCTTTTGCATCGCGCTCATTGGCAGAAGCAGAATGTAACTACTCCATCATTGATTGTGAGGCATTTGCAGCTGCCAAATTATTTCAGAGTGTTTTTATGGGGAAGTGTGTCTCTTCTACATAGAGAACACAAACTATGTCTTAAAGTGTTGTGGCCAGGAGGCATCAATAACTGTTCAGGAAGGTTAGCAAGGTTAATGGTTAGATTGCAAGAGTTTGAGTGAGGAGTGGAATATGTTCCTGGATAAAAGAAAACGGGTATTTGATAGCCTGTCCAGGTTACCGGATAGAGCAGCCGCAGTGTGTGAATTGATCACACAGGAAGTGGTGGGCAGTGTTGATGATGCCTCGGAGAATTTTGGAAACTCAATTCCAAAGAAGGATTGGGTTGGGGCAATGAAATAGGATGCCACTCTAAAACAAGTTGTGGAGTTAGTCAAAAGTAAAGAGAAGAGAGAGAGTAACCTACCACTTACCTCAAGATTGTTGATGAGTTATCTGTGATTGATGTTGATCTGATTGTGAGGAATGAAAGGTTTGTGCCACCCATTGCACTTCGCACTAGATTAATCAATTTAGCACATGAGGGACACTTGGGACAGACATTGATCATCAAAAGATTGAGGGAGAGCTGTTGGTGGGCCCTCATGGACAGGCAAGTTAAAGAATGAGTAGAGAGGTTTGAAGTTTGTAAAGACTCGGAAAAATGACTTAGAGTGGGTTTAGGCACTTTGCGGGAGGAACCACATGTATCAGAAGCAAGAGATGTTTGGGAGAATGCATGTCTTGATTTTATCGGACCGTTTTGGTTCCTTCCAGAACCAGAGAAATTTGCAGTGGTTTTGGTTGATGCCAAGTCAAAGTGGCCGGAGGTAGTGGTTATGAAAGGGATCACTATATCTTCCACCATTCAAGTGTTAAGTGAGATACTTAGGAGGGAGGGGATTCCTCCAGTATTATTGACAGAGAATGGTACCCAACTGACTTCCCAAGATATGAAGAGTTTCCTGGACATTCTAGGTGTGAGACACATATGTTCCTCATTGTACAACCCACACGGAATTGGGTTAGTTGGACGGATTAACAGAATGGTGAAGGGCACAATGCAATTAGCATATAGCTCAGGTTTGCCGGTGCAGGATGCAGCCAAGGACGTTGTGGGCGTATCGCACCACTACAAACAACAATACAGGAAAAACTCCCTTTTAAATGATGCGAGATAGGTCACCTGGTATGAAATTGATACGTTCATGGATGCATGAAATGTCATACAAGGGTTTGATGGATAGATGTTGTTAGAACTGGGGGTCTCTAGTTAGCTGAGGTAGGTACCTTAGGCCAACCAAATAGGGACCCTTGCTTCCACGTCAGGGAAAGGAACAACACCTTCTCGGATAGCCCCTGCTCACCCCCTCAGTAGCCTGGCATGTGCAGCTAGGCTTATCTTCAAGGCAAGTGTGTAAAGTATTTGCAACCACGCTCTCAGTAACCCAATGATGACACCACAAATGGACTCCACACAAGTTTCATAAAAACAAGTATATTCTTATATAAAAAGATATACAAGGAGACCACACGATATAAATCCAACATATGCGTATTTGTAATATTCCTCCTGGCCGGTTATTAGGCCAGCCAGCCCTTGTGGGTTCTGGCGATATTAATGAGCAATTCTAGATGATCCAGTGCAGTCCTAATGCAATGCTATGCAGTTCGTAATGCAAGAATCAGGCACTTCACAATGTAAAAATAATGCAGTTCGTTATGTAACAATCAAGCAGTTCGTAAAGCCAAAATAATGCAATGCGTAACGCAACAGGCAGTTTGTTATGCAAACTAATGCAATGCGTAATGCAACAATCAGGTAGTTCGTTATGCAGAAATAATGCAATGCGTAATGCAACAATCAGGCAGTTCGTAATGCTGAAATAATGCAATGCGTAAGGCAACAATCAGGCAGTTCGTAATGCAGAAATAATGCAATGCATAATGCAACAATCAGGTAGTTCGTAATGCAGAAATAATGCAATGCGTAATACACTCCAGCACGGATCACGGTGCTTTAGACGGTCTCTCCGCCACTCGTACTGACTCGTGGTCAGCTTCCAACAACATATGCCCCCAACACGGGTATGGTGTAAACCAAAGTGCAGCTCTGCACTTCGGCCCCAGTACTGCCACTCCTCAGAAAGTGCGGGCCGCGATACGAGCTGAAGCAGAGGCTCGCGCTGCAAGAATGGGAGAGGCCGAGAGTGCCTCTCTCCGAGCATGCACCCCGCCCCAGGCGGTGACACACGTTACCTGGAGGGATGCGACCTCGCTCTCCTCTCCTGTTCTCGTGACTTGGGCCGCCGATGTGACTTTGTGGATTCCGGGCAGTGGCGATAACGAAGATCTCAGGCTGCCACAGGGCACACGCACACAGCATCGCTGAGACTCCCTTGAGCTTCGGGTGTGCACGGTCACAGTGCAATCCTCACGAAGGTCTCAGGCGGCAAGAAGTACATGCACACAGCATCGCTGAGACTCACTTGAGTTCCGGGTGCACACGATCACAGGGCAATCCTCATGAAGGTCTCAGGCTGCAAGAAGCACACGCACACAGTGTCGCTGAGACTCACTTAAGTTCTGGGTGCACACGATCACAGGGCAATCCTCACAAAGGTCTCAAGCTGCAAGAAGCACACGCACACAGCGTCGCTGAGACTCACTTGGACTCCGGGTGTGCAAGATAACAGGGCAACCCTCACGAAGGTCTGAGGCTGCACAAAGCACACACACACAGCGTCGCTGACACTCACTTGGACTCTGGGTGCACACGATCACAGGACAATCCTCACGAAGGGCTAAGGCTGCACAAAGCACACGCACACAGCATTGCTGAGACTGAGACTTTTTGTGTTCCTGAGTTTCCACAGCAGGGAGCCAGCTCTACTCGGGCCCTTGGGGACAAGTTACTTCAGGACACAGCACACAGCAAAGACCTTTCAAGCAGGGGGACAAAGCACACAGCAAAGTCCCTTAGCCTCTCCTTGGTTAAATCAGCAAACTTCAGGCCAGCCTCAGAACACACAGCAAGGGTCAGTCCTTTCCTTCAGTCTCTTCAGCTGTTTCTTCCTTGTCAGAGGTTCCTCTTGATCACAAAGTAGTTTCAATCCTTTTCAGTCTTGATCAATCCAACGTTCAGGGGTTTCAGCTCTCATAGTTACACCCCTCAAAGTCTTTGAAGTCTTTGTGTTCAGGGGGGCACTGACCCCTATCCAAACCAGTTCTGGGTGTCTCCCTGCCAATGACACCTTATTCCTTTGATAGTGGGGGTCTGGATCCTTAATCACTCAGCAGGAAATGCAGCTGTTGTTTTATGGCAGCAACCCTGGCCTCTTCACCTCCAGGGGCTACTCCTCCCCCCTACACGCCAGATGCAGGTCAGCCTGTTGCTGTCTCACCTTCTCTCCTGGGTCAAGACATTCCACAGATCCTATCACTTTCAGATCCAGACAGTCAATCCACAACCAGGCAGAGACACACAGAAATGTTAGAGCACAAAAACCCAGCCACTTCTAAAAGAGTGGTTTCTAAACACACAATGCAAAAACCACCTTCACAAAAAGATGTGTTATTGAATTGTGAGTTCAAGCACACTAAACTTCACCTCTCCATCTTAAGCCTTTGAGAACATAGGCTGGAAACATATTACACAACCTCCCCATTCTGTCCTATGGACAAGATGGCCTTTCAACAGTGAAAAACGAAATGGAGAGTATTTCACTGCCAGGACATGGTGCACACCTCAGTACATGTCCTACCTTTCACATACACTGCACCCTGCCCAGGGGGGTACCCTGGACCTACCATAGGGATGTCTGATGTGCATAGAAAGGGAAGAGTAATGCCTGGCAAGTGGGTGCACTTGTCAGGACAACATGGCAGTTTAACAAACTGTGCACATGCACTGTAGTGGCATGCCTGAGTTCTTATCTTTAAGGCTACTTGTGTGGGTGGCACAATTAGTGCTGCAGGCCCACTAGTAGCATTTGCATTACCAGCCCTGGCACACATAGTGCACTTTACTAGGGACTTTACCAGTAAGGAAAACATACCAATCATGGACAGCCAATTACCATTACACTTTACACAGGGAGCACTTGCACTTTGTCACTGATCAGCAGTGGCAAAGTGCCCAAAGCATCTAAGTTGGTAACACCATGTCAGAAAAAAGGTCTAGGGGAAAGCAAAAAGTTTAGGGAATTTTAGCCAAAAAGGGTCCAGTCCAGCAGATGTTCTGATGCAATTGTGGAAAAATCTTAATTAATGTGGGAGATTGGGTGAAGGTGAAGCCTGGAGGCACTGGTAAGTTTTTGAAAAAATTCAGGGGGCCTTTCAGGGTTAAGGCTGTAGGAGGCAATTGGGTCAAACTAGAAAATGGCAAGACATGGAATCTCAGGCGCTTTGCTCTGTACCAGAAAAAAGCAAATGTTGATGAAAAGTCAATTGGAAAAGAGAGATGTAAGCTGTTCATGTTCACCTTGGCTATTGATGGCTTTTATTTTGCGTTCTTCTGTTAATATGTCGCCCTTCTATTTTGTATCTGGGGATTATCTGCTATGTACCTGCTGTAAAGCGCTCCGATACCCTAGGGTCAGGCCAGCACTATAGAAAACTTCTTAAATAAATAAAAAAATGAGTGACAGGGATTTTACAAGTAGACTTGGTGATGCCAGGTTTAAGGAGGCTGCTAGCCAATGCAGGGAAGAGATGGGTTTGTTTTAAGAAGAGGAGATGAGTCCATGTGTACATCACAGGATAGAAGGGAAGCAAGGGCAAGAAGATCTCCAGCTTATTTAGATGATTATTTTTGTGAGTAAAACTATTGACTCCCTTGTTTTCTTTCACATGATGATTTGTGGTTGTGTTTAAAGTGATTTTACTCATGCTCTCTTATGTGTGGTTTACCTGTGGGTCTTTCCTTTTCTGTGTGTTCGTCATGTCTGTCTTCCCGTCATCCACCTAGTATATGTAACCCCATATTTGTGTTGTCTTATATCTTTGTGCTGGGTAAGGTAGGTGGATGTGTTGTAATGCACTTAGGCAGTCTAAGCTAGGCTCGGGCTTCAACTCATTATGAGGTATATGTGTTTCATGTTGACCTAATGTGGTGCTAGGGGTTGTTGTGGCAGTTGGTGGTCCAGCTGTGCCTGGCAAGACTGCGGTGTGGTGTTTTACCTCTGCTTGAATCAATCTTTTTACAGAGCAAAGCAGTGTTTGAGTGTGATATCATTCACAACACTATGTCTGCAATATGGTACAGGCACAGAATCAAAGTGTTTCCTTTTTTTGAAGGAGCAACTGAGGGAGCCCACCCCTGAGATTGTGCTATGCTACATGTGCACCAAAGTGATCTTTATTACAGAAGGAGCCATGCAAGCATTTGCTTTCGCTTTATGTATTACCAAAGTGGACAGGGGGCACAGAAAGTGGGTGCATGCCCGAGGGACTTCGTGTAATATGGCCTCAGATGTGCTATATAAATAGATAAATAAATACAAATAAATACCTGCTATTCTTGCAAATGTAGCTCAGTTTGTGATCCATCTGGAGAAAGAAGACTTTCTTGAGGGAAGACTAGCTAGTTGAAATTCAAATCTGTTCTGCCATATTACTTTCTGAGCTCGGAAATCACAACATTGTGGCTCTGGAAGGAGAGAAGTCCTCTAAATACGTATCATGCTGTTCTGGTGCTCTGTACTGTAGTAGTTTATTATTAAGAGGTGTTTTACCAGGGTGTCTATCTATGTACCTTCAGGGTAGTACAACAAGTTGGTCAATTGTTCTTCTCCTCCTGATAATACATCAGTAAAAGCTTGCATTAGTTTTACCTGGTCTCGAATCTGTAGATTCTGTGTCCTTTTAAACCTCTTGTGCATCATAATTTTGAGCCAGACACATGGTAGCTGGATTTTAATCACATAAACTTGCCATTTGTGCATTGGGTTAATGTAAAATGAATGAATGAATGAATGAAATTAAATTTCTATAGCGCGTAGCTACCCTGAGGCCTCCTAGCGCTCACGGAGCAGGCAGACAGATAGGCACGTTATGTTAGTGCGAAGTACTGAAAAAATGGGTTTTGAGAAGTTTACGGAAGGCCAGTATGTTTGGTTCCCCTTGGGTGTAGGGGGGAGAGAATTCCAGAAATTGGAAGCATTCCCGGAGAAAGAGCGTCCACCCCATCTAGATCTTCGTACTTTCCTTGGGGTGGCGAGAAAAGCGGAGCTAGAATGAAGACTCCTGGAAGGTTGGTATGGGGCGACCAGGGACTGGATGATGGCTGGGCCTTATTTCCAAATAGATCTATGGGCCAGGCACATGGCCTTAAAAATGTATCTTAGCCCGAAATGGGAGCCAGTGAAGATTCCTCAGTGCAGGTTTCGCCGATAATGTCTGAGGAATCTGGAGAAGTTGGAGAGCGGCACAATTCTGGATCACTTGTAGTTTCTGGATTGTGGACTAAGGGGCGCTCAGATACAGCGCATTCCGTAATCCAGGCGGGACAGCATAAGGGCTTGCACCATAATCCTTCTCGCCTGGAAAGGGAGCAGGGGAAGGATCTTTCTCAGCATTCTCATTAGGCCAAAACATGTAGCAGAGAGCTTAGTGGCTTGATGATTAAAACAGAGGGAGCTGTTGAGCCACATCCCCAGGCTCTTAATCTGCTGCTTTGGGGCTGGAATAGGGCCAAGACAAGTCGGCCATATAAGTGCTGAGGAGGGTGATGGAGGTTTGGCCTAAAACATCAATTCAGTCTTGTCCCCATTTAGCTTGAGGTGAGAGAGTTCCATCCATTCGGCTACTGCCTCTAGGCAACTACCTAGAGAGCAAGACGATCCCTCAGGGTGGTTTAATGCCACAACCAATTGAGTATCTGCGTAGGTGATGATTTTTATGCCGAATGGAAGGACTATCTCTGCCATCGGAGCCATATAGGTGTTAAAAAGCGTGGGGCTCAGGGAGGAGCCCTGGAGAACCCCACAGCTAAGAGGTCACCGGTTTGATGTGGCATTTCCCTCAAAGACTTGAAAGAACCGACCCTTTAGAAAGGACTGGAACCAGGTAAGTGCCAAGTTTGTCACTCCAAGTTTTTTAGTCGCTCAAGCAGGATGTTATGATCAACAGTGTCAAAAGCGGCACTGAGATCTAAAAGAATGATAGCTGCTGAGCCACCCTGGTCCTGAAGTCTCCTTGCCTCCTCTGTTACAGCCAGAAGGGCCGTCTCTGTCCCGAGCTGAGGACGGAATCCTGTTTGAGAGACATGGAGACGGTTGTTGGATTCCAAGTACTGTACCAGCCCCTCAGCGGAATGTGATGAGGAGCCCCTGAGTCTCTTATATCTCACAGAACTCCTTTGGCATTGGCCAGAATGGGGGCCACTGAAGAGTTGGGAGCCTCTTTAAGGGTTGAGACCACCCCTGCGCTACAGGGGTTGCAGGGGCCTGCATTACCTGGTGTCTTTTTTAATGAGCTCATTCTTATTCTCTCCAATCAAGACTCCTCAGTTCCTAACCTGGAGAAAATAAGGAAGGCATACACAGCAGGCTTTGTATGTTATTCATGTTGTTGTAAGAAAATAGTCCACTTAACTCTGCTGCATGAAGAAAATGGGAGCAAAATGCGGGCTTAATGGCAAACGGAGACTCCTGAAGTGCTCTGAAAAACCACACCAGGACACTTTCACTCTCAAATGTACTTTGATCAGAACTACAAAAACTTTAAGAAGGCTGCTTGTTTCCATTATGTGTTAGCTCCCTAGTATTCTCCCAGTATCCTTGTCTTTTCTATTATTTTCTTTGATTCATGATCTCCTTCAAACATTTTCAGGGGAGTAGTTGGAATTCTTGTACGTGTCAAAATAAGAGCAAAGCCAAAATGCGGACCTAGTTGCCACATTTATTTTACTCACTTCCAGCCTTTCCATGTCATATGCTGATTTTCACGAAGTTAAACTACACAGTGGTCACAAGTACAGATGTGGAGAACATAACTGTGTTAATTTGTATTTGTGTTATTGCATCCCCCTTCTTCTTTTTGTGTGTTTTATTTCTTCTAGCACCCTGAAGTGACCAAGGTTATATGTGGCTCTTCTAAATAGGTGTAGAATTTGCAGTGCACAAAATGAAATTGGATTTTGACCTGGGTCTTCAATGATTTTCCAGTTCTAAGTCTTTGGCTAAGACCCAGTCTATGTACTTTTATAGGATGTGCGTCACCCGGGAGAAAGTTTGTCTGCTTTGCCTATCCTTGTGTTCTTTACATATTCCAGACAACAATATTTTTGAAAATGATTTATTCTTGTGCTTTGTATTTATATCCCTCCATATGGCTTGCTGTAACAAAATATGACAGCAAAATATATTTCAAGAAAAATGTAGGAATTTATAAGTAGAGAAAATAATATGTTGTTTATTCCTGCCACAGCAGCTGTTGTCAAAAACAAGAAAAAAGAGAACATTGTGTGAGACTTTTAGGAGATACTGAAGCCCTATGAATTTTCCCTGATTGTTTTTTTCTTTGAATAACACCCTTTCATTTCTAAAAAAAACATTCAGTTTGCTCACATTCTCCCATATGTAAACACGCCCTCTAATTCACTTCCCCATGCAGTGGCAGAATATATCACATCAGTCATTGATCTTGATCGCACCTTGGAAAACAGAAAAAATTCTAATTTATCTGCTACATTATCACAGTACTCAGGAGAGGAAACCTCTCTGCTGCCAGTAACGGCCGCCACAAAGAAAGGGTTGTGGGGTGGGTGGAGGGTTCACATGGGGGGAAGAGTGGGGGGGGGGTCGAACGGGGGGTGTTAGAAATATTATATATTTTTTTAAACGTACTTATAGCCGCCTGTCGCCTCCAGCGTCACGGCCCGCCGCCTCTCCTATTCCTGGTCCCAGCAGTCCTTGGGACAGACTCCCATCCAATGCCATTGCTGCAGAGCAGGGCGGGGATTGGCCTGAGCGGGCTAAAAAGATGCTGCCCTCAGGCCAGGGGTGTCTGTGGGGGTTTATCCAGCCTGGCTGCTCAATGCAGCTGGGCTGGAGAAACCTAAGTGCATATGTGTGTTTTGGTTGGCCTGAGATGGCCGACCAAACATACATGAGCACTTCCTTAAGGAGTGCATGTAGCACTCCTCCTCCACACTCCCATGCCACAGTCTCTGACTCTCCCTACAGTGCTGGCTCAGAGCCGGCAAATGCGAAATAAAACGATGCAAGTATATAATTTTACTTTTCATTTGCTGGCTCTGAGCCTGGCAGCGGGACGATGCACCCACACCATTGTGTGGTGACGATTTGAATAGCGGGTGCCGGGTTCTGCTACTTCCCGCACTCAGATATACGATGATACAGGACATTAGTAGATTTGTATGGTTGGTCATTTGTTAATATTATCTGTTGGGAATCTTTCTTTGATAAAGTCCTAGTAATGAACGAAATGCATTAGCTGTCTGAAAAGTTTTTACAAGGAATGACAAGACAAGTGCAGAATAAAATGGGACACATTTTACCAATATCAGTTGTAATTTGGTTCTTCCGGATGGATGGAACAGGAATGTGAATGTATCTCCGAATACCATGGATAATCGAGTTTTTATTTCAATTTACTTTTCTATGAGTGCTACCCCCTATGTCTTACAGCCAGTTGCAAGATATTGCCGAGTAGTGCAATGTTGCTGACTAAAAAATTATAATCTTTAAAATATATGAAAACATTTCATTGACATGGTTTAATTAATTGGACTTTATTATAAAAATGGATTGCTAAAGTGGACATTTGTTAGAGTTGTTAATGTTGAAAAACCAGTTTCATTTGAAAAATGAATATTTATTAAATCATAATTATTTGCATGATTAAAACATTTTGACTATGGCGCTGTTCAGTCAGTTAACATGTTAAGAATGAGGTGTTTTGTTAAAAATTAAACATCTGCACAATTTTCACATACTAGAAATTCTAATCTTTTTAAAACCTGACAATCAACTTGAGTTCTGGGCGAGCCTGAGGTTTTTCAGATTTATAAGTTGTTCTATGAGCAGATGTCATTTCAGTGCACATATTTGTGTAGATGCACTGAACTTGATAATAGATACTAATTCTTAGTATGGGTTGTTTAATTTCACAGCCAGTGTTAACTCGGGGTGGAAAAATGCATGTCGCCTTTGTAAGTGTCAGGCTCTGAAATAATTTTGTCTGAAACTGAGAACCTGACAATTCTGTACCCGGAAACGCCAGGCCATGGATATTTGTTTCAGAATGGTGGCTGAGGGCACCACTGCCCAGTCCCCTTCTGCTGCAGTCTGAAGGGGGCATAAAATATTCCCCTCCAGCAGGCACAAGCCATTCATGCACAACAGCATCTCCACTGGCAGTCCTGCACACACTGTCTGCCTACCCAGAGAGGGCGGAAAATGTATGCAGTGTTTTTGCATAAAGGACGAAAACCTGCATAGTACAACACCTGGTAAGTCTTGGTGCAAATAGTTCTTACTCATTTTGGGGTAAAAACTTGTAATGGCCCGATTTTGTAGTGGAGATATCAGCCAGTAAAAATAATTCTGATCCTCCAGTATTTCATCTTTTAAGTCCAGCCAACTCGTAATGAGGACAGTAGAGAGTCCATTTAGACAGTTGTGGATGTGGGACATCCTCTGTAAACTGGTGGATGCCCTGCTCCAGCAGCCTCACATTTACCAACCCATCAGTTATGGTGACTGCTGTCTCCATCATCAGAAACTCCTTGTGGAGGCCCACCTGCCACAGACTGTCTGCCTGCAAGGCATTGCAAGATACCACATGGGGCAAACTCAGAAAACTAACGCCATCAAGTGCAGACCAGCTGGGTAGTCACTCTACTTGTTGAGCATATCCTGTCCTTGCATTAACCTTTTTGTTGATCCTTTTACCCTACAGAGTTGGAGAACCTGGTTTACCTGTGCAGTAGCTAGACCACACCAGGCCTGATTGGTGCCAGTGTGTATTTTTTTGACATATGGGCTCACATATCATGTCTCTGTGGGTCCACGAACATCTAAAACCCCAGGTTGTGAGGCAGACTATTAACAGGGACTCACTACTATTAACCCTAATTTGAAAGAAACTTTCATCTTTCCAGACTCGTTACTTCCATTGCCTCAACCCTAAGATCTTTCCATTTAAGAGTCACAGTTTCTCATTGTTACCCTGGGACACCGTGTTGTTTGTTTCAGCCTGTTTCAATTTCTGCGATCCCTAGGACCATGAACGATAATGGTTGGCTTAGCTCACTTTATTATGGTCTCTTTAATTGGGCTGCAAACACTATATTACATGTTTGCAAACATTTTATGAACCATGTACCAATTTAGCTGTAATTGCAATGCGTTGCTCTCATTTTCAAGATTGCTTTAAGGTTCACAATCACTTAATGATCCTGAAGAGCATATAGTGCTCGCATACAGGGTCCTGGGTTCTATAGCATTTTAAATGTGTTTTTCAAAATACTCCCACCAGCTGTGATAACTGGCTGTATTGTGCCCCTACTCAATCCACCACCACTTTTGAGCTAAGAATGAATGTCTCGATGACAGCTGCCCGAGAGTCCAGTGGGCTTCAGCGGCCAACTTTGGATTTGCAATTTTCTGGTTAGTGAGGAAAACTCTTTGTTGCCTCGGGGTGGCTTTGCGGATTAAGCGCTACGTCCAATGCAAAGGGCATAAAGTATTCTGGAACAAGGGCCCATGATAGCTGTAGAAAATGCCCCATTCCACTATGCCCGTCAAAGACCATGTACCTACAAACGACAAAACATCGGGATAATACCCTAGCATTGCAGAACCCAGAGCTGTGAGTGTGAACCACTCTCGAGCTGCTGTTGCAATCCTTACCAACGATACGTATCCCGTGGCCAAGAACTAAAACTGAAGCAAGACCCTGAGACAGAGGGTGAGAGCATTTGACTAAACTCAATTGTGAAGCATCTTGAATGATCAAAGTTGTAATGGCAAGACTGAGCACAGAACATGCAAATACAGCATGTCACAGCCACTTCCTGAGGGCAGGTTTGCACACACACCACACCCATCCGGCACAGGCGTCACTGGCCATGTGACTCCGCCAACATAAGGGGCCGACAACGTCATATTCCCCTCTTCCGGTGGTGACTGGATGACGGCCGCTCCACGCTTTGTGAAGCATCTTGAATGATCAAAGTTGTAATGGCAAGACTGAGCACAGACCATGCAAACTATTCAGCAATTCCCCCGCCATACTTGAACCCTTGGCTCCTCGTTAAAAAGAACATGCTCACCCCCATTGCAGAAGTAAACTGGACACACCTGAGGTACTACATTTATCACCAATGTTAATATCAAACCCGCTATGTTGTTTATTGCAAAACTGTCGATTTGTAACTTTTTCAAATTTTTAAAAAGTTTTCCAGTTTCAAGTCCAAATAAACAGCTGCAAAAAGGGGTCGCTGCCCTGTAGTTTCCAAAGTATAACTTCTGTTAGCAGGGAGGAGAAAGATCTATTCTAGATCATTAGATGGCAACACATATTACTCAGAGCTTGGAACCCTTAATGACAGTGTGGAATGCAATCCCTTGCTGTTAAATGTCTCGCTCAATTCCATCTGTAGGGAAAAATAACAAGTGCAAAACTTCGCCTCTATGGAATGTGGATTTTAAAGCTTGAGCACCCCTATCTGTGAGTAGCTATTTTGTCTAGCCTTCATATAATTATTGGACGGGTGTTTGTGTTTATATAAGTATGTGCAAAAGCACATTAAAAAACATCACAAATAAGATAAAAATACTGTGAGACCTGCGTTCCACAAATTGCGCGGAATTTACATGATTTGCCTTTGCATATTTATGAAAAATGCCCAAAAAAGTATGTGAAATGGATGTGAGGAGGCTTTATACTATAACAAAAATAACACGAAAACAAAAGTGTTGTGAACAACAATTACTCACGTTCTGGTCATTCTGGAGCTTCTGCGCCACATGGCATAGTGGCATCCAGTCGCGGCTCACAATACTCGCAGGTGGGGGAATGTCGCTCGGGGTTCGCATGGGGGGGTGGGGGTTAAAATAAAAATAAAACTTACCTGACTGGGTCCCGCGCCGCCTCTGCTCCTGGACCGGGTCCAGCGTTTGGCGTTTTGTTACTCCTGAACAGGAACAGGAACAGGAACAGTCATGCTCCCTCCCCTCCTGTAAGTCAATCACAACGCAGCAATGGCAGCGTTGTGATTGGTGCGGACAGCGCCCAGCGCCCAGACGGGCGCCGGTAGGGAGGCCATTTTCTCTATGTAGGTTGTATGTACAGTGTAGAGTGTGCATGACTGGTTTGGTTGGTGACAGAGGGTCAACCAGAAAGTCAGGGTACTCAGAGTGGTGCAAGCCACTCCTCCCTGAAACCCCCCAACCCGCCCACCCGCCCCAACCAGGCATAGCCGGGCCTTCTGCTTTCTCGCAGCGCGAGAAGCAGAAACATAAAATGGTATTTAAAATACCATTTTATGTTTCTTCTTCTCGCACTGCGAGAAAGCAGTGGGGCGGTGCTCCTCCACCCTAATGGAAGAGCCGCCCCTGGTGGCATTATTTTGGGATTTTCCTGAATTTAAGCGAGATTACGCTGGCGTAACAGAAATGTCAAACTAGTTCTTAGATGCAATTGTTACCCTCTAAACAATAAAGTGAATGAAGGCTGCTCACTCACAATGAAATATGACTTAGGATCTCTATACCTACCTCATGACATTTCCTGTTGCTGCTGCTGCCAGCTTGATGTAAAATGCACCCATTGTGTACTGACAAGGCAGATGTCTCTGTGAGCACCTGCAGCTGATTGAAAGGCAGCAGACCACCTTCTAATCTCTCACTCAAACGCTCCCATCAATTTCACAAAAAGGCATTTGCTGTTCCTTCCCCCAAGCGCTGGCATTTTTAAGCAAGCACCTATTAAGGTGTGCGAGGTTACTTTGATTAAATGATAAATAGAGGATGGAAGGCACAGAATTCTGCACTCGAGCAGACGATTACTCTAGTGACCACACCGTCATCCGCTTCAGTCAACACGCATACACAGACATCACCCAAAGATTACACTGACACTTTATTTGTGGGTGAAGAACTGCTGCAGGTTTATTTCATACAACACAGTATGATAATAAAATTGGGTTATCTTACGGGCGATCCAGGGCAGGCAGCCCCTTGCTGCTCCGCCCGCCTGGTGAGCCAGCACACACGGTGGGTCGATGCCCGGCAGTGTGGCACATAAATATTTGCAGATCATCCACTGGGTCACGTGATCTGCCTCCTACTCCCGCCCCTTCCGACAGGGGCGGAGCGTGTTGTGGCCACCCCCGGTTGGTCAGGCCCCCCAACCGCCCGAAGGACTAACGGGGCGCCGTCGCGGTCTTCCCAGAACCCCCTTCAGCTCCTGGACCTTGGCTCGGGCACCCTTACTGTGCCGGACAGGGGTACCCTTACTGTACCGCCTGTCGCAGAGGTACCCTTACTGTACCAGTCTGCATCCAGAACGCGTGTCCAGGCTGGTGCGGCGCGCAGGAGACAGAGGAGGAAGTGGGCGAGAGAGCCAACTAAGTAGGGGGGTAAGCCACGCCCCCCGCCCCCCCTGGCCCGCCTCCAGCTCCACACGATAGGGGGTCCTACCCAAGTGGGCGTAGGCCTCGCGCGCGAGGCAGCAAAGGGGGAAGGCTCCGACGGGCGGCCACTAGAATGCTGCCCTGCTGATGTCCCACTGCTTGGGACGCGGGCAGCGGCATTCTTCCCCGGGATGCAGAACAGGATTTGTATTCCAGTTCAAGGTTCTAAATAAATGTTTGACTGCTCATCCTGTTTTGTTGAAATTCCTATTGGGTTTCTTTAATAGTATATTTTGATAGGGCAAAAGTTGCAGTGAATGTTGCCTTTTGAGGGGTGCACCCACGAATCTTTGAAAAATCAGTGGGGTGCATTAGGGCAGGGGGCGCTGCAGACGATGGAGGCTGAAACAGAGGATTTCGGTTTCATTATTTCTCTGAGACGAGACGCGCAACTGCAGCTGGGTGAATGAGAGAACCATTTCTGTTGCTTTAGCTCAGAAGGCTTCCTGTCTGTGGTTCGTGTGTCCCGCTCTAGTTCAGCAGGCAAAGCCGGGGGGGAGGGAGTAAATCACAGTATGTGGCAGTGAGTCACTAATTGCGCAGAAAAGTCACTTAAAAATTTAAATGTGGGTATGGGGGCGTGGCTTAGCTCCCGTGGAAGATGACAGCTCCTCCTTCAGCTCCATGGAGCCTCCGGCAGATGTGCGGGCTGGATACAGCGCTCGGCGCATAAAACCATTATAATGTACAGCTAAACCTTTCCTGAGGCCATAGGTATGCCTGAGGTTCACTAGAAACACAGCTTTATTGACTTCTGGAATGAATCACTTACCGTGATGGTGTCTCCTCAGCACCCAAGATGGCTAATTTGTTAGTGTATCACCTCCAGGGCCGGTTCTAGGACTTTCGGGGCCCTGGGCAAACGGGAATGCGTGAGGCCCCTGAAATTGACATAACTGACACATTCTGGGCTCGGGGAAGCTGCTTTATGCAGACTCCACCTGGGCCACAGCTCCTTCTCTCAGCCACCCTCAAGCACCTCTTTTGCAGTCCCATTTCGGACTGAATGTGTGAGAATTGCTTGGGGGCTGAGAGTTAAACCTGTGTGGGCTAAAGTGCTGACAATGGGCGTCTCTGAATGGGCAGCCAGAGAGGTGTCCCCCTTCCCTAGACCTTCCCACACCATCCCTTAGAGGCCCCAGGAGGCGGTCCCTTCCCATGAGCCCAATTGTAAAGAGACGCATTTCTTTCACTTTGTCCGGCAGGGCTACATGAGGACTGCTGGGGTGTTGCCATTGTGCTGGGCCCACTCTGGTAAGCAGAGTGTGAGGCCCTGGGCAGCTTCCCACACTGCCCATGCCTAGCACCAGCCCTGATCCCCTCAGACCTTCCACATCTTGTAATCCAATCTGCAGCAATCTGTCTGGGCTGAATGGCCGTCGCTTCACACTTCCTATCGCTCCAGTGGCATAACGAAACGTCCCCAGCCCGTGCCCTATCCTGAACAAGCTTGTCGGTCACTTGTAGACAACGAAATTAGATTGGTGCAGGTTAGTGAGGCACTAATGGGCCATGACGTGTAAACCCCATACTCAGCTACTAAAATGAGGGAAGTGGTCCGATCTGTGGATAGCATGTACTGTGCTGCATTGCCTGACCATTACTGGGAGGCCTGACTGTCTGACCTACAGGTGGGTGCTGAGGGCCGGATAGGAGCATTTCCTGACCTGCCCTGTTGCATATACATATCAACATACCTGTTTCCTAAACCCAGGTCGTAGTGCTGATTTTCCAGGAACCCTCATATTACTAAAATAATAAAAATAGTGGTGCATCAGCATATATAGATGTGTTATGTTGGAGAGTGGTAAGACCTCCTCGGCAGTTTATGTCAGAGGTCCTATTAGTATACACCTATCAACCAACATGCAAGATTGCATACTTGGAAACTATCTTGAATTATGGGGAGTCTTTGAATACTTGCTCAGCCTTGTTCTTCGCAAATGTGGAGTTTTGGATCGGCTGATTTTTTTCAGTGTTTTTTTAAGGTGATCACTCTAACAAGTCGAAAGGTAGCCACCACCCTGCATCTGTTCTGGCTATAGTGCGCTCCACGCATCGTGTTTGCTAACAGGAGTCATGCAAATCTTTTGGAGCATGTTCTCAATGATCAGTATCACTCCTTTTTCTCTCAGTGACTGAGGCCATTCATTTCAAGTACATGAGGGGGATAAGCACCGCACTGTTACAGGATGGCTATAGGAGAGTAGGATCTGCCTCTTATGGTTACCCCCACTTTTTGCTAGTGTTTCTCTGTTTTTCGACTTTAATCTGGCTGGGACCCTGCTATTCAGGGCCCCAGACTAGCTGCTTCCTCTCTAAATTGATTGCATGTACTTTAGGTACACCACAGATTGGATCCTGAGGTACCCTTGGGAGTCCCTAGTATATGGTATACTATGTACCAAGAGGCCTACCAGGGGCTGAAGCATGTATTATGCCACCCCTGGAAAGCCACCCAAAATGACACCACAGGTCTGCTACTGCAGCCTGGGTAAGGTGGTGCATGCACCCCTTACTGAGGTATAGATTCACTATACCACACCTATCACTGCACATACAAACCTATCAGTCACCCCTATGGCAGGCCTTATCAATCCTGAAGGCAAGGTGCTTGGTTATATGTGAGAGGGTGCCCAGACAGAGGGTGCCCAGACATGAGCTGAGCCCCTCTGCAGCCTTCGGAATCTCTTCCCCGGGGTTGTCAGTGGTGCAGCCTGACCATATACTCTTAAGTGCAATATATCTTAAACGGTTAATGCTAACTTTGGACTGGCTGCACGAAACCATGTTGTGTTTGGTGTCAAACACCTTGGAATCATACCCCTACATCAGTTCTCGATGTGAGAATATGATCCCACCCTTCTAGAGGGAGAGACATGGCAGTACTGATATACCCGGTAGAAATCTAACAGAGCCCTGGCATTACAAAATGGATGCTGCAGTCACAGACACGGGTCTGACCTCCTGCTGTTGACCGAAACTCCAGCAAGGGAGGCCTGGACAATAGGTTTCCTGTCACAGGGAGGTGTCACCACCTCTCAGACAGGCTTATGTGTATTGGGGCTGGGTGGGAGCACTCTCTGAGTGCTTTGAAGTCCTGCACTGGGGGCACATTTGGTGTCCCTGTGCATAGTCCAGCTCAAACCGGTTCAGGGGCTTCCAGTCCCTGCTCTGGCAAGAAACTGGACAAAGGAAATGGGTGTAGCCACCGCTCTTTCCAAACCCTCCCATAGGTGGGTGCCCAGAGCTAGTCCAACCCCTTCCTTAGGTATAAGTAAGGAACCTCTGTAACTAGAACTTTAGATATCCCTGGATGAAACTCTGAAGCTGAATCCTGGAAATTCGACGCTCCACTAAAGACTAGAGGACTGAAGAAATCTCCCTTGGGGTCAAGGAGTGAATCCCCTGCTTGGCAGGCACCAACAAAGCATTTTGCTGTTCTGCATTTCTGAAGCTCCCGCCAGACTCCGAAGTATTTGCAGCCCAGGAAGAGGATTTCCAGACATATCAAAGGCTGACCCGAGTCCCCAGCCAAGCTGAGACCCGCAGCCCTTGTGAGTAGTGTGGAACCGGAACTCCTGGTCACCGTGCACTTTTGCAAGTGCATTAACTTCTCGACGTCTCTTGAAGTTGTGCTTGGGGTTATTTGTAGCCCCCACCTCAAGCAGAAGATTCACTGAAGAATGTTGGCCTAGTCACCCCGAGTGACTAGTGGGCCACCATTTTGTGTTTCCTCTTGAAGTCCCTTCGCGATCCCTGGTCCATTGACTGGTGGGTCCCTGGGGGGGTAACTTTGATTTTCCTTGGGCTTCTCTAGTTGCTCCGGACGTGCCCTGACACCTTACCAAGTGGTGAGTCCCACAGACCTTGCTGGTCTGCACCGAAGCATCTTTCTTGTTTCTGCATGGGTTGCTGTTGCCAAGGCTTGTTGTGTCCAATCTGGGCACCAACGCTGCAGCACTTGACATCCTTTGTGGGTCCTCGTGGCTGAAGAGTCAAGCTTCACCTTCTTCACCTGAAAGACCCGACATCGGTGGGCATCCGCCTATCGCCTTCCTGGTCACTGGCAAGTGACCCAGACTCTGTCCCCTCTGCTTTCAGATTCTTCTCATCTTCGATCCAGGCTTGGATCTCTTCGGACACTTCACATCTTCCCAGCAGCAGCACTTCTTTGCCAGCTCCCATTGAAATCGACGACGCTACCCGACACCATTTGACACCTATGCACCCGGCTTCCCTGGGTGAGGTAACACAAGTACTCTGGTGCTCCCGTGGGTGTTGGCCCTAGAACTTCCTAAGTCCCAAAGGGTTTGGTCCTGACTCACTTCTAAGTGTCCCTAATCTTTAAAAATCTAACTGCGAGTTTCCCCATAGAAGCTAATAGGAGCACGAGGCTGTGTTCTCACACTGCACACGGCCCAGTGGGTCCCCTGTGTCACTACCTTTGGGTGGATCCTTGGGGTCCCCGCGATTCTACAGGCTCTAGGCCTTGTGTCTAGTTCAGTCGTGGTTCTTATACCACTATTTTAGTATATGGTTTGGCTCGCCCCTAGGGCCTGACGTGTATTTGTGCTATTTTACTGTCATATTTGAAGTGTAACTTATGTGTTTTGACCTCTAGCCTCATAAAGAGACTAGGAGGGTGTGTTTAGTAATAAATACATATATTAATTTAGCAACTCAAGATATTATAGACTGGTAAAACAAGCTGCTTTACATTCCTTCAAGACTTAGCCTGAAGGCTGCTCTCCATAGCTACCACTAGGATAGCTTTCAATAAAAGTTGTCTTTAACCTATAACCAATAAGGGATTGTTTGGACTGGTACAAGGTGCCCACTATAGCTAGTGGACAGCATATACCAGGCCAACTTCTCACAATGGCAGACAATAGGGAGGGCAATATGAAAGACAGAGAGTCCAAAGCAAACTTCAGGTGCATCAAGCACTTTCCTCTGATTCCAGAAACACCAGTAAAAGTGAGCAATGATACCTCCTCCACCTGAGAGGCCATTCAACTCAAATTGAACTCGGTACATCATATTGCGCTGAGTACTAAGACCAACATAGATCTGCTTCAAGTAGCGGTTGCTCAAATGAGCAAGATTGGAACAATTAAATGGTAAGAGCAGAAAATATCAATTTCTCAGGACTATGCTAGAGACACAGTCATATGTCACAAAGACTTTCCAGCGCTTAGCAAAGGCTCACTGACATGCAGATGCCTTTTTCATTCTTAGGGCCAATGAACTTTCGAATCACGTTTAAGGGTCAGATGTGATTCTTTTCGGAACCTCCAGAGCTAGCAACTTTCCAAGATAATAAATTGGAGCCACGAATGGATTCAGAATGCCTTGCTGGTCTTTCTTTGAACATGCCCTCTGCCTGACTCTAATTGACGGGCCTGATGATGGCACTGTCACCACTTCTTGCACCTACCATTATGATGTAGACGATCCACCTGTGTTGCTGAATGCAAAGAAGATGCTTACTAATATTTTGGTATCCTTTAATGTCAGTTACATTTTGGATGCACTGTCGGCCTCCTTGCTTCGCACCAAACTCTGCATATTGTGCATTCAGTTGTCACCAGGCCCTTGAATTGTTCAATTTTTGTATGTTCATTACTGCGATATCTTCCCCACATAGGCATTACTTGCAGCTATCTGTTAGCTGCAAGGTTAGCTTTTACCCTTTCCTGACCTCTAGAATGGTATTCTAGTGTTGTGTCCATGTAGACTAAAGACCTTGACTAACGTCTGGTCAATAATACTTTCAACTATGGTCACAGATGGCTTTCCTCTCTATTATCATGGAATTATCACTTATGCAGGTTTGTGAGTTTATCCTATTGTGTGTTGCCGTCCGTCAAGGTGCAGCTTTGTTACACTACATTTTTGATACCCTCATGGTGTCTGTATGCTGACTCCAGGCCCATAGGAATGAACGGGAAGCTATTCTTTAATTGGGAATCGCAATTTGCAATTCGCAATTAAGGAATATGTAGGAATCGCAATTTTTTTAGTGATTTGTATATGCATAAGGAATTGCGTTTCCTAAATAGCGATTTCTAAATAATCGCTATTAAGGAAATCCCAATTTCTTATGTTGATGCATGTGCCCCAATGAGCCTATGATGAATGGGTGACTATAGAGGGCAATGTCTCCTCCCAGATTGGGATGATGGTATCCACTAAGTTACAGAACATCTAACTATAGACAAAGTAGGACTCAACGTGGTATTGGTTATACACTGTAATTTCTAAACAGTGACTGGACCAGTCCATTATGGATCCTTTGCCCTGATGAATTCCCTTGACCTGAATAGGCAATTAACAAGGGCAGAAACATGTTGGCCTAATGTGGATGGATTAAGCCATTGTCCCAAGGTTACATGGGCATTGGACAAAAACACCCCCATTTTACATGTTCACTTTAAAAGTTGACATCTTTTTAAACGGTAACTTTTAACACACATTTGCTTGCATGCCCTGAGGGATAATGTTCACAGAACATGGTTTGTTTAGATTTACACTTCTTCATTGGCACTTTATCAGACCTTGTAACATTCTGTACATGTCGAAGTTCACTGCGCACAATGATGTTGTTTGTTGTTGTCTGTTCGGTGACAGCTCTTGGTGGCTAAAATCAACAATGACAACAGGATGATGACTCAGGCACAGAACAAAGGGGTCCAGTTTATTATATAAACTGCACTACGCTTCTGTTTAGACAGAAGAGCATCTCAATGTATTGTCAAAGGTCTAGCCCAGCTGAATTCCAACACCATCCTGAAAAGGATGGCAGCCTGTTCTACAGCAAGGACGATTGCCAGATGGCAAAAGGCCACAGGTCAATGGGATGTTAGACCACTCTAAGGTACTCTGGCAGACCCACACACCCTATGCTTTATAGGATAGGCAGTGCTAGGTAGGAGTGCAATTATATGTATTCATATAATCCAATACAAATGCACAATGGTTGAATTGTTTATTCTATTCGCCCTTCTTGTAACACTGATAACATTGTTTTGCTCCATTCTATTAATCATTGTAGCACACATATTTTACACAAGAATCCAACTGCTTCAATAAATGTTTGAAATGCCAGTTCGAGTATTTCTTGTGTCTCTCTTTGTGTATGCTTGAGATATCAAGAAAAGGGTAGATCTGTTTCCATGATTTCCTTGGTGAATCAGGGTTGTCATGTTCTGAGGTTGCATATACCATTCGGTATCTTGTCCAGTTAGAGGTCTAGAATGGTGCACTGTGAGCTAGGTAGTGTAGGAAGCTGGCTCTGTATAAACTATTCCTCAACAAAAAGGCCTGATTGCGACTAGCACACAGAAAACCTTTATATTCTTAGTTCACTGGGTATCAACTACACCTCCTGGGTAAGGCTATGCTTATATTATTTCAGTCACATCCCAAATGTGTGTACATTTATTTCAAACAAAACATTCAACCACAAACATGTCCCAATATTCCTAAGGATTAAGGATGATACTGGCACACTAGTCATGAGAAATGTGAAAAAATGTGAGGTGGGTCAGAAAGTGCCTCACGTAAGCAACCACCACAGAGATGTTGGTTGGTACTCACCAGTGTGTTCACTTTGTCATCTTCGGCACTTTCATGATAAAAAAAATGTAAACTGACCTAACTCTATTAAATGTGAGAATGAGAAAGTGTAACAAAAAATGGTGCTAAGTAGCATTTCTATCTCTACCCCGTAATGCGTAACAACGGATCACCTGAACTCCCCATTAAAATAGGATGTGAACACCTATTCTCCAGGATTGCAGTGGAGCTGCCAGGACGTTTCGATCCCATTTAACAGAAGTGGGTTTCATAGACACAACACACGTGTCTTACCTTGATTGACGCTGTTACCACTAAGTGAACTCTTACTAGGACCGCAATACATGGGAGGATTCCGTCCCTGGTTTTTGATTGCACTGGCGTGATTTTTTACAGCGGCATTCTCATTTATTTAAGACCGCTTTGTCTTTTCGACGATATACCTGTTTACTGACTTACGTGTTGCCGTCTTGGAGTTATCACCGACTTCACATTCATGCCATCTGTTGCCTTTACCTGACAGTCACCTTTGTCTAGCATAACAGAGTCTTCTGTACTGACTGACTAATGCCCCACCGGGTTGGAATTATCACCGGTTCAGGGATCACACTGAGCTTGGATCAGAGCAAACAGCCCTGAAGATTCGGAGACCACTGTCTCTCTGATGAAACACGTGTCGGCTGGCTGCTCTGTTAACAACCTATTAACGAAGACTAAGACATCTCCGTTGGATTTTGCTCAATCTGTTTTTAAGCATTTACTTTGCCCGTTAAAATACTGTATGTGTGCATGGGTTTTGTTGGTCTATATCATGTGGTAGAGTTTCCCTGGGCAAATGAAGGGGTTATTAGGGTTTCCGCGTCCCAGTTTAGCACCATACTAATTTGTTTGAATTAGAGACACATTGACGTTAACTAGCTGAGCGCCATTTCTTCCTTTATACGTATTACCCGTTCTTTCTGTACTAAACCTATCTTATTTAATATTTGTATAGTGTTCACACCCAATTAAAAAAACAGCATGTTTAGACCATTTTAAGCTGAACGGCCGGCATGGTTCATTGCCTTACGGTTTTGCGGCAATTTCATCAGGGCACAGGGATATATCTTCACCTCAAAAATACTGGACCTGCAGTGGTTGATAAAAACAGAGAGAAGGAAAGATAATGCCAAAAATAAATGTTTTCAAAGAACAACATATTGGGGGTCTTGCTGGGTCCCCCTACGTGTTGACAACCCTTGCATCTCGTGTCATATTGAAAGAAAAGCCATAATTACTGGGTGGCTGCCAGGTGGATGCCTACCAGCAACTCACCAGGGAGGGCCTTCCCCTCATACAACTTTAAACGGCCGGAAAGCTATATCAGGTAAGGTATAGTGTGCACAATGTCCAGTGGTCCAGTGGAACCACAAAGGTAGGCAGAGGTAAAAGTAGATAATCCCTTACTCTCTATTTGTGGTAGTGTGGGCGAGCAGTAAGGCTTTATCAGAGGGTAGTGTTAAGCATTTATTGTACACACTCAGCCAAGAAATTGTGTCACACGCTCAAAGACAGAACTCAGACCACTTTGTTTATATTATTTCGTTGTATTTTATTTTCTAGAACCAATCCAGGCCTGGTACAGGTAAGTATAATAACACTTTGCAAGATTTATGCAGTGAATTACATTTGAAAGCAGGTTAAAATGCAGTTGGTTGATTTACAGGAAAGTCAACAGTCAAAATTACTTTTTAGTTACTTTGTAGATTACTGTGTACGTTACTTCTTGGTTTACTTTTTAAGTTACTTTTGCTAATCAGTGTGATACGCCTAGATATCACACTGAGACATTTCCTAGACAAATGGTAAGTAAGTCAGATTCAGTCACATATGCAGAGTCTTAGGGTTTTCATACAAACCAACTCCATACTTAGAAGATTTTTCACAAAAAAGCAGTCAATGCAGTCCTGTGCGAGAAAACAGTGTTATCGGTTTATCGGTAAGTACTTAGGTTTTGGAGTTGGTATTCTGGGGTTAGAACCAGGGTTCCCCCAGGGTCGAAGATGCACTATCAAAGCACCCTCAGTGGTACTAGGGCAGCTGGGTGCACAGTGCTGAGACTCAATGTTATCCAATGGGTGATGGGTACAGGGTGCTGTTTTGACGTTGGGTGTCCTGTTTTCAATGGGAGTTTACGGTTTTGGATTTTGACTGCAGGCTCGGTCCAGGAAGTCTTCCGGGAAAAACCACCAGCTGCGCAGGTAAGTTTGAGTGCTTGGGCATGTATGTGCACCTCAGGTCCTCTCCTCCAGGGTGCAGGGTGGCTGGATTCAGGTGTTTCTATTGAGGTCGGAGTTCACCTTATCGGGCAACTCGCAGTTGGGGGGTCTCCATGCAGACGCTGCAGGTGACATCGGGGAGTCCTGGAGGGGTCAACCCACAGTGGACTCAGACTCTGGAGTGCTGGGGGACCTCGCTGGGATCGGTGTGCCACTCAGATTTGAGCCAGAGGCGTCGGGTGTAGTGGTGGTTCCAGGCATCAGGTTTCTTTGTCCTCAGCAGGCTAGGGGTCTTTCCTTGGTGTTTCTTTTGAACAGAGCTGCTGTTCACAGGCAATGAGGTATTTGTTGAAGGCAGTCAGTCCTCCCAGGGCTTCTGGAGGTCGCTGTCTGCAGGACAAGGCACATTTTGACACAGGATCTCTCGAAACTGCAGATGGACCGGTAGGGCTGGGGCCAAGTCAGTTCTTCTCTGCAGTCTTCTCTGATGGGCATCTTCTTTTGTCCTTCTTCTTCATAGGTTGCGGGAATCTGCCTTCTTGGTTCAGGGCTTCCCCCTAAATACTGCATTTAGAGCATTTTAGGGGTCTCAAGGTCAGATGCCAATGAGCTACTGACCTTAGGGTTACTACACCGGTGGTGTGCTCACCCCATGTGGGGGAGTGAGCACAATCCCTTATCCTGATTGGAGAGTGCCTGTCAGCTGCAAGATGGTGGGCACTGAAAAGTGGGCTTCACCTCGTCTCCCCCACCTGATAGGCGGGTTTGTCAGCGGTGGGCACACCTTCTGGGCTGTTCTAATTTTTCCAGTCTGTCTTCCTGCCAAAAAGGCGGGGAGACAGGCAGGGGGCCTGCTCCTCATAGCAGGAAAGGCTGGGGGCTTGCATTACCAAGGCGGCAAGTCCTTTGAAGCTCCCCTGCCACGTATGGCTCTTTCAGACCTGGGGGAGGTGTGACCACCTCCGCCCAGGAAAAGGCTTTGTTTCTGGGCTCAGGGAGCAAAGGCTCCCATCCCAGAGATCCAGAAACCTGTCTCGTGGTGGCAGGAGGGTGTTTACCAGTCATGGAACCCGCTAGAGGCTGGTCGTTTTTCAGGAGGCATCTCTAAGATGCCGTCTGAGTGCATGGTATAATAAATCCCACACTGGCATCAGTGTGGGTCTATTATGCTGAGAAGATTGATACCCAACTTTCCAGAATTCAGTAAAGCCATTAGGGTTCTGTGGAGTTTGTAATGACAAACTCTCGGACCATATAGTCTTTATGGCTTTACTACACTTATAAAGTCTAAGAATGGACTTAGACACTGTAGGGGTACACTGCTCATGCAACTGTATCCTCACCAGTGGTATGGTGCACCCAACTAGAGGGCTGTCGTACCTTAACCAGAGGCAGTGGGCTGCAGGAATGGCACACAGGTATGTGTGCCATGTCGACTCTTCACTTTTCTCTGCACCAAAACATGCAGCCTGCAATGGCAGTGTGTGTGTGTTAAGGTACAGGACCTCTAAGGCTGGCACAATATGTGCTGCAGCCCTTAGAGGCCTTCCCTGGTCACAGTGCCCTTGGCACCCAGGGTGTCTTTTACAAGGGACTTACATATGGCCAGAGAGTTGCCAATAAGAGGTACAAAGGAACAGTTTTGGGAAAGAACACAGGCCCTGGGAACCTGATTGGCAGAGACCCAGGGTACATCAAGTCAAAGTGCATCATGAATCTGGCAAAAAAGGGGGTTATTGCAACAGAAACCCAGCTTCCTACAGGCAGGACTTAGGCAACATATCCTGATGATGTGCATGTACTCAGTCCAGCATAGTTTTGATGTTTATGTTGCCCAAATGCACATGTCTTACTGGAACTGTAAGACTCATGTGACACCATTGTGCTTATATTCCATCTTAGTAGCTGTTTCTATTGTACTAGAAGCTCCTGACATTAAAGACGAAAACCTGGGTTAATCTAGATACTTTTAGTTGTCTGGATCCCTCCCTGTCCAGTAGTACTTTATCTAAGAACTCCATCCCCACATTTCTTTTTAGGTTGAGTGGTGGTACTATCCTACTAGGGTGGGGAGAGGTTGTCTATAATGAAGCATTCCACATGATGTGAGTGATGCTTCCTCTTCCAAAAAGATTGATCTTTTGCCAGGAGCTCCTAACCCTAGTAGGATATTGATTTTTTAAAACCATTTTGGGTAAACCCCCTTCTGCAGCTACAGCACTCTTTGTAAGTTTTTCTAGTGATTTGGGAGGATATCTATTTGTTTACCTCCCCCTCGCTGCCTGTGTGTTTTGAGACACAGTCTCTCTACCTAGGATGCAACAATCGCCATGTGTCAAAGAGAGAAAAGTCAGCCATAATGTCACCAAGGATGGCTCTATCCCATGTGTGTAGGGGATTGGATTCACCTGACTTGTCCAGGAGGGAAACCAGCACCATATTCCAGTCACCACCAATAACAACAAGGTAAGAGTCAAATTCAGCCAAAAGCCTAATTGAGTGCAAGAACCATCAGGGTTTAGTGCCTAATGGAGGATAAACAGAGCCCACCACAAAAGCGCAGTTTGATACACATATTTGGGGAAAGACATACTGACTATGTATTTGAATCCATGTCTTTTGGTCTCTCACCAGTAACCGTCTTGTGAGCGAGTGTGGCCACACTTTGTTTCCTAGGAGTGTGCACAGGATTAGCATCTGCTCCAGGTCGGTCGTCCGTCCCGGAGGCAGAGATCACCTTACCCACCCAATCTAGCTACAGTTTGGCAAATTCCAAGTCGGTAAGATGAGCTTCTTGTAGCAAGGTGATGTCTGGGTGTTTAGAGACGAGGGATATTAGTGTATTTTTCTGCTTTATAAAGTGGGTCATACCATTTACATTTTGAGACCATATGTGCACATCTGTGAGGAGATGATGAGCCATGTTAACTGATCACGAAAGGATGGGTACATAGAAGTCCACCGTAGAAAAGTAAGTTGATAAGTAATATAGGCCCTAATTGGAAGGCCCCACCCAACAATGCTTGAACAGGGTAGTAGAAGGTACCTGCATGGAGGGCACGCCCCATCGTAAATGCAAGGAAGCAATCCATAACCAAGAAAAAGCAGATCGGGAGGGAAGGGCGCATCTACTATTTGGAAAATCAACAGAAGGTCACAGATCCATGGACATCAGGGTTTCATAGGGGAACGGAATTTGTCTCTATACGTATTAGCCAGGCGGGACTGTTGTATACCGTACTCTCTGTCTGGGTCTTTCATCATTGGGGGCTGGGATCAAGGAAGATTCAAGGGCTCTTCAGAGGGAGGGTGGGATGTATATATGTGTATGAAGCTGACCCCCTCTTGTTTCAGCCAAAATTCGAGTTCCACTGGATCATGAAATTCTTTGGTTCAACCGTTCACAGGGACAATCTTAAGTGCTAAATCCAAAAGGCCACAGCATAGATCCCGCTTCCTGAGAGAAGGGAGTAAGGCTAGAAACTTTGTCAAGGTAATGTGAGTTTCATAGGAGATGAAAGGACACTGAGATGGTAATGAGATGGTCCTTATAGTTGCAGGGGCCATGTCGTCTCGCCTCAGATCAAATGGTGCACTTTTGCTGAAATCACAGAAATTTGGCAATAATTGGCCTTGGTGCAGTACAAGCAGTTGTGGTACAAGTCACATGAGCACACTGAAGCTCCAGGGGAGGTGTGATGTTTAGACCAGTAAGATCCTTTTTGAGAAAGACCAAAACATCTCTAGTACCCGCTGTGTCTAGGATGTCAAAGAATCAAGTATTATTCCTGCAACTCCTGTCCTACAGGTGTGTAAGCTGTTTTTGAGTATTCTAGAATTTAGTACTCCACGTCATTGCCTCTGTCACTCTGAGATCTAGATAATCTAGATACTTAATCAAGTCTCATCTATGCCGAAGATGCAACATCTTGCCCTTAATTATCTTAAGTTCCTTATTTGTTTACGATATGGATTGTTCAACCATGAAGATCACAGATTTGATACGTTTGAGCTCGGTCATGATGGATTCAAGTGACTTGTTGGGACAGGCCACCTCTTCAAAAGTAAGTTGATGTTGCGTCCCAGACAGGGAGCGAAAGCTCAATGGAAGGTGGAGGGTGCAATGAACTATACCCTCTGCTGTATTAATCCAGAAATATAAAGGAATCCAAGGCAGTGGAGCAGATGGGAGTGCTAAAGCATTCTAGGGACAGGACTGTCCCCCAATGGTCAATGATGGACAGCGCGAACAAAGGAGTAGGTAGAGCACTATGCACTAGGGTGTCACTCCCATAAGGTGGCTTGTCGATACACTGAGAAATGGCAGCACCAGCACCTCCCGGGGAAAGGGAATGCAGGTTTTCTGGCTGATTCAGTTAAACCTGAATATATGATTCACTTCATCAGGCCCAGTCTGGTACATAAACCATATGAGAGTGAACAGGAGATGTGTTACAACCCTGTAGGTGGACTGTTATAAACCATCCAAGAAGGCACCTCCTAAGGCAATAAAGGTCGCCAGCTGCCAGAAAAGTGCCCAGAAGAGATGCCTCCGCATGGAGGAGCCACATGAGATTACTGGTTTGTTGATGAGTTAGGGCTGGTGGGTGCCCCTAAAAACAGATGGCCCAGGAGGTAGCTTTCCAGTTAGAGAAGATACTGTAGCACCAGCAACTCCTGAGCAGTATAGCTGCCTTCATGTGCAGCCCTCCACTCCGGGAATCAAGGTAGGAAGAGTCGAACAACCCGCAGGCAGCAGGCAACTCAGGTACAGGGCAGCCACGTTGATTCGAGGAGGACTGCCCGACTGTTGATGTTAGGTCACAGCAGGATGTGGGATGCTCCGTGAGCCGTGAGGGGAGTGGCCTGATGAGATGAAGGCATGGTGAGGTGCAGTTGATGCACCAGGTGGGGTAGAAAGAAGATCACAGAAAGTGGTTTGCCACCTATGGAGCGCTCAGCAGAACCAGGACCTCCCAGGTGCCAATGCCGAAATAGGCCGCTACCGGATCGAAGCGTCATTGCTCAGCGAGTAATAGGCTGCAACAAGGTCTCCGTGGTTGATGTACAAAGCACAGATAAACAAAGGAGCCAGGTGAGGGAGTGTCCAATGGGCTCCCCCACGAGGGCTTCTAGAGGGGGGAAAGAGGAGAATGATCGTGCCTTCTGAGGGATTCTAGGGGAAGGGCTGCCGGAGCTTCACTAAAAAGCAGCCATCTTCTTTGCGGCTTCACTCCTCCTTACCCCCCCTCCCATCCCTCCCGGAGGATATTCTGATGAAGTTTGGGGGCTACTTAAATCTCCAGTTTGGCCTTATGGCAGATTTCCACTGCAAATTAATTCACATTGCAAATTAGGAACATTTTGTATCTCAGGCATTACTGAAACTCGGCCACTAATAATTTTGCATTCAATTAGATCCAAGCCTTATAACTCTGCCAACTTCATAACCATTGCTCTCCTGAGGGATTACTCTGCACATTGCAAATACAATACAACAACTGCCCCAACTCTAACCACCAATCTGCTACATAGAACCTGAGAAGGGGGACTACAAAAGAGCCTACTCTCAGTTTGGCGCCAGACCCACTAAAGTTTTCATGGTTTTAAGTAAGAATTTACTTCTTCTTAATATATAATAGTTTAGGGGAGCCGACTCAAGCGCGTGCATGATTAGAAAAGTATACAGAACAAGATGCAAAGCAGAAATAAAAAAAAAAGATTGTCTTGCCTTTTTAAACTTGTTGGAGCTCCTTTTCCCTTTATTAGTATTTTTCATAGATTCCAATTTATTAATTAATCCAACAATGATAGTGACTATCTTGTGACTGACTATGCCAGAAAAATGATAACGTGCAGAGTGCCAAAGTGGCTCTACATCGCACCTTTTGTTGTAAAACATACATGCGTCCAAACTGGGTAAACAATATATGAATTGAAATGAAATTTGGATTCATAATGCGCGCTAATACCCGTAGGTGTCTAGGCGCAGGGACTCCCCATGATGTACTAACCAGAGAGGGTATTTATGATGCTGTAACGGGCTAGTTGTTAAAGAGCTGAGTTTTTAAAAGTTTACAAAATGCCAGTAAGTTGTTTTCTGCCTTGAGTGCCAGTGGGAGGGAGTTCCACAATTTGGCTGTACCTGAAATAAAACTTCATTTCCCCCAAGAGGCCGTTTTGGCCCTGGGGAGTATCAGATTTGCAGCGGCCGCAGTGTGAAGCTGCCTCTCTGGAATATACCACTTGAACTTGTTTGCAATTAGTCGGGCCAAGGCTATGTAGTGTTTTAAAGGCGATACAGAGGGCCTTGAATTCCATCCTTCTTTTAACTGGTAGCCAGTGTTAAATTGGGAGGGCGTGGGCCACTGATTGACGTTTCGGGATGGCAAGTAGTAGACAAGCTGCTGCGTTTTGGAGTACCTGCATTTTATTGAGGAGGCGTGACTGTATGTTGAGGAACAGCCCACTACAATTCAATTCTAGACAGGATCAGGGCTGTTACCACCGTTTTCTGGAGTTCTGACGGGATGTAGGGGAGAATTTTCCTGATAGTTTTAATCATCTAAAAACATGCAGAGGTGATTGCATTGATTTGCCACTCGAAGGACAACTTGGTGTCAAAGTAAACTCCTCGGTTTTTCACCTTGGAGATGGGAGTAGGGATCTCTCCCATTTCCTGAGGCCACCAGCTAGGTTGCCAAAAGGAGGTATCACATCCCAAAAAAGTACCTCTGTTTTCCCTTTGTTCAACCTCAGGCAGTTTTGGGACATCCAATGCCCAACCTTGCGCATGCAGTCCTGAACCTCCGAGCAATGTTTGTTGAGTCCCCTGAAAAGGACGCCATGATTTGTGTGTCGTCGGCGTACGACACTGTCTTGATGCCGAAAGACCTTATGAGAGAGCAGAGGGGGGCAACGTATAAATTGAAAAGTGTAGGGCTCAACGAGGAGCCCTGTGGCACCCCACAGGGAAAGGTGAACCAGGACGACGTGTGCCTGCCAAGCTCCCCTCGTTGCTCCCTGTCACGTAGAAAGGAGTTCAGAAGGGCCTGAGCCTTGTCCCTGATCCCTGCAGAAAACAATCGGTTTATTAGGAGCTCATGATCCACCGTGTAGAATGCCGCCGAGAAGTCTAAGAGGATCATGACAGTCTTCCCACCTTTGTCCAGGACCTCTCTTATTTCCTCTCTATTTTAATCAGAGCCAGCTCAGTGATGTGCTGACTTCAAAAACCATATTGAGTGCTGTCTAGGAGATTGTTATCCTTAATAAACTGGGTGAGTTCTATATTCATGGCCTTCTCTACTACCTTGGCTGGGAGAGGGAGCCGAGAGATAGGCCTGTAATTGTTCGGATCAGTATTATCCAGGTTAGGTTTTTTCAGGAGTGGGAGGATAGATGCCTTCTTCCCTGGTATCGGAAAGTACCCATTGGAGAAAATACAGTTGAAGTTGTCTGAAGGTAGTTAGTTGTAACCCCCAGGGCCAGGTGGAGGATCTTAGGGGGGCAAGGGTCCCAGGGGGAGCCAGATCTCATTTGGCTAAGAATTGTCATGACCTGTGTTTACAAGAGAGTGTTAAAAGCATAGAGGCATGGGATGGTAGCTGCTGGCACACCTTCACCACTTGAAACCTCTGTCGTGGTGGTAGAGGGACCATTCAAATGCCCTCCTGTCCCCTTACGGGTGGATACAAATAAGTTTGAGACTGTTTTAACATTGGATTGGAAGGAGTCTGCTAGCCGATTGCAAAAATCTTGGTCTACCCATGTATTTTTCCGACCAGGAAGTTTACTCAATTCTGCACTGTAGAAAAAAGTTATTTGGTGGAGTTAAGGAATGCGCTGAATTTGGCATTGTAGTAGTGTTTTTTTGCTGTTAAGATTTTTGCTTTGTATTCTGCAATAGCTTTTTTGTAGGTGATCGTATCGTCGTGATCATAATGCAAGCGGCATTTTCTTTCTGGCCTTCGACAGGCTTGCTTATGTTGTCTCATGCTATCGTCGAACCATGGCTCAGCAAGCAGCTTGAAGTTCAATTTTAGATCGATACATGCAATTCACAGATCCTCCTCCTATTTGAAAGCAGAACTAGGAGTCACACCAACACAATATAATAACTGGACCATATTTACTCTGGGAGTGCTACCTATGCTAAAACAGAGATACTGGAGGTATGGAACACAAGCACAACCTCTCCAACCTTGACATGGATGAAGATCCAGGGGAAATCCTGCACCCCAATATAAAAATATCTAAGACATGGAACAAGGTGCCATACTCATCATTTTAACAGGCAAGGAAACTCCCAATTAACCTTGTCGTGACACGTATGAAATGACATTTAAGTGTGACATCTCAGCTAACTCTTTTTCAATTACGCAATGAGAAGTATTTCATGTTTTTGTTCTGACCTGCAGAACACAATCAACGTTTCAGGAAGCATGGAAGCCCACATAGTACTATTGAACCAGAAAACAATGTTATCATTGTTTATGTGATTAAACCAAGACTTGCCCTGAGCTTATGTTTTATCAGGATTTCTAACACTCACAGCTTTTAATGCAGTATAGGCTTCATTAAATGCGGCACTGCACTTTTTACAGGACCAGTATCCAAAGTTAGGAGCCCATTGGAATTACCCAATCAAGGGGCCACCACAGATGTGTTTTGTTTCAACTGGAGAGTTCAGCAACTAAAACCAACTGAAATCAGAGAGAAATGCGTATACACTGTAGGAAACAGAGGAGGGATTCGCCAGTAAGTCTTCATGTCTAAGGATACCCTCAGCCAGTGAGCAGTAGTGAAAGAAAACAAAAATTATATTAACTATCGTTATTGTCATTTTAGTTTTCCTTTCCTGGTGCGGGGTGGGGCTGGACTGTCAGAGCAGAGGTGGAGTGGTTTGCCCACTCCAAGGTGCGCAATAACGTTTTGGCCGACCCTCCTGGCCCGCCATGTGCACTTTGCATGTTCTGCACCCAGGCTGCATTACAGCCTGGGTGCAGGACATGCCCCAGGCTCCCATTCCCTGCCTGAGCGCCAATCCATGGCGCTCAAACCAATCACAGCACTGCATTGCGGTGTTGTGATTGGCTAGGGGAGTCAGGAGCCTGAGTGCTTTCTGTTCCGGCTTCCAGGAGCAAGAGGCGACAGCGACGAGCGGACCGAGAGGTGGCGGCCGGCTGCATGGCCGGCCGAAAGGTAAGTGTTTTTTGTTGGTTTTTTTCATTTACAACCCTACCCATCCCCCGCCACCCCTAGTAAATAGCGGCCGCCACTGCCCTCAGCCCTTAGGTCCCACTTGCAATCTCCATTAATTCCAACCACCAGAGTTAGTAATACCTCCAGTAGTGGTAACCCCAGGGATGGAATTATCGGACGTCACAACAGGGACCACATATTAAAGCTCTCTGGATCTCCATTTCTTTTAGGTTTGCTGGTCATCTATAAGTGCACGTGTGATGCTCTGAGGCCACAGCTCACAGAAGACAATAGGATTCACATTGAAATAAGTGGCCTACTCTGAAACTGGAGCAACAATTACTTAAAGTCAAAGCCTGGAGAATAGGTTTTATTCCATTGGTTTTTAAACTGTGTGTATATAAACTGCACTTCACTTCAAACCATTTATTTAGAAAAAGAGACGTGGGCAATGAAAAAAAAAAGGTATTTTCTATGGCATGCAGAACGCAGGTTGCTAATTATTCATGACAACAATGTGTTTTCATTGGAGATGACATATCACGAATTGTAAGGGAGTTTGAGGAAAATAATTTACCATTCTCACTAAAATAGCTTTGAAAATGCCATATATTGTTCTTCTAAGGCAGTCCCATTTTACCTATGTAAGATTAAACTCGGCATTCAATTTTTGAAATTCAATTCAGAATATTTGAATATTGAGAGCTCCAGTTGCAACAATGAAGGGGTAAAACACTAGGGCTACATGTACGAAGCATTTCTGGGTTTGCAAATGGCCCGATTGGCAGAATTGGGTTATTTGCAACAGCGAAAATGCTTTTAAGGATGAACAAAGCCCAAATAGTGAATCGCAATTTTGGTTTTGGGGTTTGGTATTAGGAGGTGGCGTGTTGACCACCAAATTAGAATGGTGTGTAAGAATGTTTTGCAACCGAAATGCAGTTGCAAAACATTTGCACATTACCACCAATTGGAAGTTGGTTGTAACCCATTCGTAAATGGGAAGGGGTCCCCAAGTTTAATTTCATTCTTTTTAAACACATCACGTTTTCCTTCAAGGAAAACGGGCTGCATTAAAAAAAAAAGATTTATTTATTTAAAAGCAATCACAGACATGGTGGTCTGCTGACCCGAACAGGCCACTATCCCTGTGATGGCTGCAATTCCTAATGGGTCACAAATTGTGACCTACTCCATTAATATTCATGAGATAGGTCTATTTGCGACCAACAACAAATCTCTAATGAAACTCAAAAGAGTTTCATATATTAGGAATAGCGATTTCCTAATTGCGATTAACAGGGTATCGCAATTCCGAAATCGCTATTCCTCTATTTCGTACATGTAGTCCTAGGCAAACTAGTTTCACTGTCGCAACATATAAATGTTTCCCCCTCATCCTTCTGTTTTGATGCAACATTCTGCCCGCATTGGGAGGGATTCTCTAATAACACTGCAGTATTTATAGTCATCAAGGGCAGATTATACAATAAATAATTTTATTTGGAATGTGGATAATTCAAAAGTCGTCAAGTTCATTTTTTAAATGAGCAGAAATTTAGTTTTGTGGACAAATCACCTATATTTTAGGGGACTTAAACCAATTTAAAGTGTTAAGGAGGACGGTTTTTTGTTAAAACGGGATATCTAGGTCTCTTCCTGGAACTGTTTGAAAAAAAACTTTTTTTACACTCTAGCAGAGCAGGGGTTTCAAATGTCAAGTCAGGAGTTCTTCACTTTCCATCCAAATATGACACCACTTAGTTTGTATTTTATTTTGAGGTATTCGATAATATGAAACTCCTTGCTTGACCTTCTGCAAACTGCACATGAGAGAGTTTTTTCTTTTAAAGTAGCAATAAAAACAAGTAATAATCATTTAAATTAATTAGATAAAAATGCTGCAACTATTTCTGTAAATGTCTATGCACAGTTAGCAATTTTATAACAATTTTAGAAATTAATTGCAGTTCCTTTAGTGGAAATTGTAATTTAGTTAAAAAACAATCATATTTTTAGTTCTAAGGAATGTTCCTATTATATAAGTGCACTGCTTCACACCTTAGAGACTTTCAAACATAGACTGTTCCAAAAACGCTTATTCCCATTTTCCTTACTGTTTCAAGGTTGTCAGTCTGTTTCTTTCCTGCATCTCTCTCTGTTGGCTGTGAGAACGTTCCATCGCTCATTCCTGCAGCACCCAAAAGACATCCCTGAAGCTCATTTTTAGGTTTGGCAAGACCTTTTGATTTTACTGAAATTATATGTATAATGTATTACTCAAAAAGGCTTTCAGCTGGCTCTCTTCTTCCATTGGTTGGTTTTTGTGTCATTCACATTATGATTCCACCCACTACAGCCTACAGCATGGGATAAATGGTCAGTCTACTTCAGCCATTAGTTAACTTCACTTTACGTAGCTGCATTTTGAGGTGCAAGAAGCACATCCACACGCAAGGTACACTTTAATGCCATTTTTTTTGTTTTTACTGTATACATGTTTTAGTGTTGCCTTTTGTGTTTAGAGCCTGCTGTGAGAGCATGACGCTTTTGATGATCAAGGCACATTTCAGGCTTATAAATTGGTGTCTTTTGCCAAAGATGGTGTAAATTGCTTTTGGTGTGCCGTCTATTTATCCGGCTACTGCTATTTCACAGCCACAGAGTACTTCACACACCACCAATGAATTTAGAACGAGTGAAAAAAACAATTTGGACATAATTCACAAAAAACGATTTAAATTCGCGGATCAGGAAAAAGGTGAATTTAGAGTTTGCATAAATTCACAAAGAGAATCTGTGCATGACCAAAATGAGATGCCTATGTACAAAATGGCTTTCACATACACTATTCTTGTCCCTGCACAAATCATGTTCCTAAAACAGGTACCATGGTAGTAGTGGACAAATGTTCCAGCACATTACTTATTCACAGACAGATGAACTGGAATCTGCCCTTAGTGCATCTCCCATTATCATCCATCTGTCCTACAGCAATATCCTCCGGCAACCAAAAGTGATGATACAATGCAGGCTGGGAATAGTCTGCTGTCTGTAATGCAGACTCACCCTACACCTCTCGTGAAAGGAACGAGTGGTGAAGTGCAATTTTTCGTTCCAGTTTCAAATGTAGAGGTTGAAATGTAAATGTATATATTTGGTTAGAGCCCTTTATAACTCGTGCATGTCACTACTGCTCTCATGGGTAACATGGGTATGGGGATGGGAGTTTTTTGCTTTGTGGAGAAACCTTCCCACTGTCTGGGCATAACTGGCGAAATTCTTTCTAGCGTAGTTACTAGCAATTACCTCTTAATTAATTGTAATATGGGTAATTATGTGACAAGAGTAATCCAGCATTTAGCACTATTTTCCTAGTGGAAAATGTACCCTTGCATCCAAATTGGGCCTCAGGCATGGGCGTAGGAAGTGTGGGGGAAGCGGGGTATATATCCCTCCCAGATTTTGTAGTGGGGGGAAATAGGGGAAATGGGTGGGGGGACGTGGGGACAAAAAAATGTCCCTTCTCTCTTTTGTCAGTGGCAGGGCCATTGGCACGTCAAAGCACTACCTACATTTTCCTGAACTTAACCTGTGACCTTCCCCTTTTGTTGTGCTGCAAATCTCTAGGAATTTTTTCTCACCTCGCCTCCACGGCTGCCTGCAGTCTGCACTTTTAGGACAAAGGAAGAGAGGTCGTATGTTGATTCCTGTCTGCATCCTGCATCTCCTCAGCCCTGACCATACCTTATTTGACTGTTTCACACTGCTCAATTGAGCCACTCAAAAGTTAATGTTTTGTTGAAATGTTTATTTTGAGCAGTTGAACTTCGCCCTGAAACATGAGAACAGCTTGCATTAGAAATAGTCTAAGCACACATACTGCGTTACGTTGCGTGAGATATGTTGGTCTGTCCTAATATTTACACAAATAACAATTTAAATACTCCTATTTCCTCTTATTTCTTTTATAGCGCTACTCAATCCACTCCAAGGTGTTGGAGCGCTTTACAGAACAAATACACACTATACATTGACAATAAATCATATGAGCATAAATCAATTTACAGGAGGTGTTCCATAAGATAGTGAGGGTTACACAGTGTAGGAGTCACATGTCCTTTCCTTCATAGTTCACTGTGCCATATTAGAAGAATTACGATTTATGAACTGCAAGTAACTAAAGGATCTCTGTATTAAAAGCAATAACACACTTACTTAATGGTACTTTGATTCAAAATTGTGACTAGAAAAATCCCTGTCTTTCCAGCATGTGCCTTAACCTCCAGAGTTATCTTGCCATTATTATTATTTCCTGAGATTTACTGGGTACATAAAGATCTATGCAGCAGGCGCCTTAACTCCATAAGACATTTTTAGATGCAGACTTTGCAACCATTTAAACAGAACAGATATACTGCCACGTTTCTCCTTGTTGATGTGCAAGTGGAGGCCTAGATCTTGCTCCGCGGTCGCATCACCTTTTTGGCACAATTGTGACGCAAAATTCAATTTGTTGAATATTGTAATGCGCTCAAATGTACTTGCTTGACAAAAGTGAGGTCTTAAAATCTGATGTCATTTTTTGTGATATCACTTCCTGTGAGGTCATGGGTTGTGATGTCACGTGCGATGTCACGTTCTGTGACATACTGCCTCACTTGGTTAGTGCCCCACTTCTTTTTTTAGGACTTGTGCCCTAGTGGGAGAAGTATTATGGAGAACCGCTGTTGGTGATTGTAGGAGCCTGGCTTAGTATACGGTGAACACTCCCAGGAATGATGCACCTTGCACTGATCCTGGCAACCCTTCTGGTGATTTTAGTTGTCTTTGATAACCATAGAAAACTCTCAAAGAGGTACCTGTGGAGAGCAGCCTTCAGGCTTATCTTCAAGGAGTGTAAAGCAGCTTGTTTTACCATATTTAATTGACAGTATAGATTCGATGAAAAAGAACCACAAAGTGTTTATAAAAATAAGTATATTTATTATAAAGTGCAATCACTAATACATTGCTATATTTCCTACCTGGACATATTAACAATACACACAAGAACACTTAAAAATGTTCAAGTAAGTAGCACAAATATACACTGGTCTTCAGGGGGAGAACAAACCATATGCTGAAAAAGTGGAATGCGAACAACAAAGGAGAACAGGACTTGGACCAGAAGACTCAGAGGAGCTGGGGACACAAGGAACCACCCATGGTAAGTGACCAGGAACCCCACGGAGGCTGTGTGCAGAGTGAAAACACAGCCGCGTGCCCAATGGAAGTCAATTCAGAAGTTGCAGTTGCAGTTTTAAAGAAGAAGGACACTTCCCAGAGAACCCTGGTCCAAGTGTCCGGCATGAGCGCCAATAAGCCTTGGTGGCTACAATTGGCATGGAATGCAAAAAGATGCAGATGTTGGGACCAGCAAGGTCCAAGGGACTCACCAAGTGCAGGAGAGTCAGAGCAGGACTGAGCAAGCAGGGGAGCCCGCTGAAGCCAGGGAAGACCTTTGGGAGGACCCACAGTCTCTCAAGAGGACCTCAGGAAGCTCCCCAAAGATGGAAGCCCACGGTGCAGAGGATGCAGTGAGGATGCTAATCTTCAAGGGATGAGGTGCTGTGGTCTGGAGCTACTTCTATTTTGAAGATCTCTGGAGTGCAGCGCCAACAAGCCTTAGGAAGAGCAAGCCAATGCGGTGCACAGGGGTTTGGTCCCAGCAGCTCGGACGAGAGATACTGTCCTCAAAATTGCAGAAAAGATAGGTCAGGCCTCAAGGGAGCTGCAGAATCACCACCTGTTTTGCTGGGCCTCAGGAAGTCCATAGGATGACAGGAGCAGCAGACCGGTCAGCTTTATTGCGGTGCCTGCAGATGCAGGGGAGTGACTCCTCCACTCCAAGGGAGATTACTTCAGATGTCCTTGATACTCACAGGCCTTCTGGAGGACCTGTATAAAGCACGGACACAGACAACGCAGATGACTTAACGAACAGTGAGACCAGTAGCAGCAAGAGTCTTAGATAATACAGTCTCAGTTCCAGTCAAAGTCCAACAAAGTCCAAGTGTCCACTCGGTCGAAGAGTGTCTTGGTTTTAAAGGTGAGTCTTGTTCCATGATGAATTGGAGGACCCAACCATAGGGGAGCTTTTAAGTACCCAAGGGAAAGGGTTGGAATGACTCGGGTCCCTCCCAGAGGAGGGGCTCGACAAAGGGGAGGACACTCCTCTTTCCTTTGTCCAGTTTCATGCCAGAGCAGGAACCAAGGGTTCCTGAATTGGCTCAAACTAGAATATGCAAGGAGGGCACCAAATGTGCCCTTCAAGGCAGTCTGGTGGCACTGGAAAGCACCCCCAGCCCAGTACGCTAAGTCCTGTCTGGGAGGTGGTCACACCTCCCTGTGACAGGAAACCTATTGTTCTACTTTTCCCTAATTGAGCTCAGCTCAGCAGCAGGAGGGCAAAATCATGTCTGTGGTCCGCAGAAGCACTAGCTTGCTGGCAGTCCCTGAAAGGCTGTTACCGGGAGTTCAAGGGGAATCCTCTAAGGAACCCCCCAGTACATGGGATCATATTTACAGCACCAGAATCGGTATTAGGTTATGATTCCAACATGTTTGATACTAAATAGGTTCTACCCAGCCATTATATAGTGAGACTTCTCGTAGTGACCAATGTCCACTATATACCTTAAAATGGCTGCCCACACTTGCAAAGCCTGGAAAATTTAAACCAGGGTTTGTAGAAGTGCCCCGCTCATGCGGGGGCACCCTCACAGTTGTAACCAGGCACCCTGCCCTCAGGATTGAAGGTCCTACCATAGGGGTGACTTATCAGTTTTAAGTGCACTGACCCCAGATATAAGTAAACTTATATCTGTCATGAAAGGCACAAGCACCATCTCACACAGGCTGCATTGGCCGGCCTGAAGTCAGAGTTTAAGTGGACTCCCATGGATGGCACAGCTGCAGCCCATGGTGAGACCCCAGGTGTACCTATGCCCTGGATTCCTAAGTACCATGTACAAGAGACTTATTAGGGTACATCAGTAGCTAATTGTGAATGTACCAAAGTACTTACCAGAGCCAATTTAGGGGAGAGAGCACAGTTGCTGGGGTCCTGATTAGCAGGATCTTAGCAAACTATAGTCAAAACACACTGACACCAGGCAAAAAGTGGGGGCAACCATGAGAGCAGACCCTTCTTTCCTACAGTGGTTTTGTAGGATAGGCATCAAATTTAAATGTTGTTGTAGTGGCCCGAGTAGAGTCCAGAATCCATCCTCGTGGATGTCTGACATTGCCATGTCAAGGTTCTACATGCGTAGGTTGAGAGCATGATTCAGATGGAAGTTGGTGTTGTGCTGTGTACCGCCTGCAGTTGGCTGGTGTTATCCTTTAATAAATCTACGTATCAAAACCCAACTCATGTGGTTCAGTCCAGTGATTATGGCAGTTCTCCTTCCCTTATTAAGAGGACAGTGTAACTTTATGGAAATTAGAGTAATTTAATCGAATTTTAGAGATAAAAACGTGTCTAGTTTGCCATATTGGACAGTTTTCAGTGGCAAGAGGCAAGCTTGTGATATGCACACAAGGAAGGCGTGGTCGAAGTCCTGTCATAACAGTATATTTAGTAGAAAAGAGACAAGAATGGCTTCATCTTTTCAGGACCCAGATGTAATGGTTTGTCACTTTAAAGATTTTGTTCATATGGAGGAGTCAAACGTGATGATGAGTGATAAAATAGCAGGTGAGATTGATGGGAAGTCAGCAATGTCTATGAGTCTATGGGCTTTTGCATTTTATTGTCTGCTAACAAAATCCTAGCTGGCATGCTGATCTATTGTCTCCCAGGCATGCAGGGTGGTCTGTCTTCCCTGGATGAGTTCCCTTCGAAGTATATGCTGAAATACTTGAATTTCATTGTTCTAGGGGACCTTAATTTACATGTGGATGCATCCTCTGATCCGCATGGTCAACCTATTTTGGAGCATTTGTAATCTTGGGATATGCCACAGTTTGTGATTCAGCCCACTCACATGGAGGGTCACACCTTAGACACCATTTTTTCTAATCCCCAAGTTTGGGTACTTGACATTAGTCCCCAGACTTGGTCCGACCATTCTCTCATTCAATTCCATTGGTCACTGGTCCTTGGCCCACACTGATGCAGGGTTGGCTGTTCTCTACGGCATCATAATTGGGCCACTGTCTCTTCTACGGAGTTTAGTCTTGGCTTGAGCATGCACTCTCCACCTATGAGGCAGGAGAAGGAGGCTGATGTCAGTCGGTCGACTCCTGCCTTACACGGGTAGCTAACCACATCATACCTATGAAACACAGAGATAATAATTCCTCAGGAAAAAGACAGTCAACCCCTTGGGTTAGTGAGGAGCTTAAAGGACCACATGTATCAACATTTGTATTAGCAATTACCTAAGTGCACTTTTTGGTAAATGGCAACTAAGTAATCGCTATTACAAATGTATGAGACTCCAAGAGTTTCATATAGCGATTTTTTGGGGGTCACAAATCGACGTACCTCGTTATTATTATTGAGGTAGGTTGCAATTTGCAACCCCCTCAGAATCCCTAAAATCATGGGGATGGTGGCCTGCTGGATTCAGCAGACCACCATGTCTGTGATTTCTTTTAAATAAAGTAGTCTCTCTTGAAAGAAAAAAAAAATCTGCCAGTTTTCCTTAAAGGAAAACAGGTTGCATTAGAAAATAAAATGAAAAGTTAACTTTTCATTTTTTTAAAGCAGGCAGTGGTCTGTAGGACCACTGCCTGCTCTTAAAAAGTATTTGCATACATGCACAACAGGGAAGGGGACCCTTGGGGACCCCTTCCTGTTTGGGAATGGGTTACCACCAACTTGAAGTTGGTGGTTAAATGTGAAAGTTTTGCGACTGCATTCACGTTCACAAATCATTCATACATACCATTACAATTTGGTATTTGGAAAGGATGCCCTTGACACGCCCCTTCCAAATAAAAAATCGCAAACCCATTTTGCGATTTGGTAACAGGTTATCGATTCACAAAATAGGGTTTGATACATGTGAAAAGCATTATTTGTGTTCGCAAACAGGCCGATTCTGAGAATTGGTCCATTTGCAAATTTAAAAATGCTTGAAACATGTGGCCCTAAATCCCTAAATGCTTTGTCAGCACTGTAAGAAAATGGAAACTGGACGCATCATTAACTTTGTAATGACAAAGCGCTCTACAAGAAGGCTCTAAAATCTACCATCACGCAAGTAAGAAAGCTCAGTCTGACTTTTTTACAGATCAAAGTGACATGTCTCAAAACAAGTCCGGGGAGATATTTACAATCATCAAAAAGTTTATTCACCCATTCAGTCTTTAAAACCTTATCTTAATTTATGTACCCAATAGTCCAACTTGTTTGACACTAAAATCCAAACCATTGTGGATGCTTTATATCTCATGGACTCCGCCTTGATGAGGATCAGTGACCACGCGGCACTGCAGGTAGAAATAGTGCCCTCTTGTGGCCAATTACTACTCGGATTTGCCTTGATTTAACTTGAGGAGTATGCTCAGGCCTTGAGTGCCTCCAAAATCAGGGTTGCCAGATGACCCCTGCCCTCCTCACATTCTTACCGCCAATTTTACGGCCATCAGTCCTGTTCTGAACCAGCTTCTAAACCAGTCAATTCGTATTGCCACAGTGCACAGTGGTTGGAAGCAGGCCAAATTGATTCCTCTTCTAAACAAACTCTTGGCAGACAAGACCAATCTGCCAATTTCTGTCCCATTTCTCTGCTGCCATCTTTTACCAAGATTTTAGAGAAGCTCATAAACAAGCAGCTCTCTGCTTTTTGAGAATAAAATGCACTGCTTCACCCTATCCAGTTCGGCATCCGCCCAGGTTTCAGCACTGAGACCACACTGTTAGAGGTCTCATAAACAATTAGTCTAGTTGTAGATCAAGGGAAGCAGTTGGCACTGATCCTCCTTGATCTACCCGTGGCTTTTGACCCGGTCTCACATTCAAGATACGTGCAGCACCTCGAAGCCATAGGTGTCTTCGGTTCTGCTTTGGCATGGCTCCGTTCCTTTTTGACAGACAAGTCCCAGTCAGTTTGGATGGTCCCATTTGCCTTTGATCCTAAACCTTTGGGTTATGGGGTCCCTCAGTCGTCTGTATTAAGTCCCACATTGTATTCAATGTGGATATGACCCCTTTGGCACCCCTAATTGAATCCTTTGAAGTACAGACAATATCGAATGCAGATAACATGCAACTGATCCTCGCCCTTAACAGAAATTCATGTAATTCACTGCGTAACTTCTAGACCTACTTGACTTCTGTTTTACAGTGGATGTGCGATTGTGGCCTCCAATGTAATACTAACAAGACAGAAATTCTGATCTTTGGGGTCTCACACCCAGCTGGGGCAATGACCATTGGCCCAAGGATGTCTCCCATCACCTCCCCCTACCATGGTAGCATGGAATCGTGGGATACTATTTGGTACTACTGCCTCTTTCACCCCCAAGTGGGTGATTAGTAGGCACCTGCTTTGGTGTGTTAAAAATGTTAAAGTTTCTCTAACACCTCCCCCTCCCACAGCAGAAAATAGTGATTAGGGCCTTGATCACCTCAAGTCTAGATTATTCTAACTCTCTGTACTGGGGCCTACCTGCTTATCTCCTGAAGAAATGACAGCTGGTGCAGAATGCTGCTACCAGGCTTCTATTATGCCTTCCTAAGAGAGCCTACATTCAGCCATGCCTAAAGGAACTGCACTGGTTGCCTATAAAAGAAAGCATGCGGTTCAAAGTTTGATTCTGGCACACAGAGCTTTTTACCACAATGTTCCTCAGTATTTGTTAACAGATTTATACCTTACCAACCAGCTTGGTCTCTTCGGTTATCCAACTCCTTGCTGGTAGTAATTCCTTGTTTCAGTCGAAAAAAGTGGAGCGATAACTCCTTCTCTTATCTGGCCGCCAGGAAGTGAAATGCCCTCCCAGTTCAGTTACCTGCTTCCAAGGACATTCTGACCATTAAGAGACTTCTTAAGACCTATCTCCTTGGTTCTGCCTTTTAGTACCTCTGCTTTTTTTGAGATCAGACTTGCTACTTAGCACCGGGACACTCTATTGAGTAGCTGTTGCGCTTTACAAATCTTTAAATAATAATAATGTCTAATTGCTTCAGCAGGTTAGGATTGAAAGACTTTTTGTCCTTGGAGAAGAACAGGATGAATTATTGTTGTGTGGAGTTAGAATAAAGAAGTTTTATAAATGTTGTAAATGTTTACAAGTACAGAACAAGCATGTCCAGTAGTGAAGACGTGTTAAGGTAGAATAGGGTGTTGTCTGGAGACATCTCTTTCCACCAGTTTCATAACTTGGTGACCATAGAGCCTCATGCAAACATGTAAAATGAGACCCCACTCCACCAGATAGCTGTCCCAAATCCTCAACAAACCTTGCTACCCTTTAACCTTCTCTCAGAATTTTCCACACATCTGCCTGTCACAGAAAACAGGTGGGTCCAGTGGTGGGGTGGCGAAACGTGAAGGCTAGTGGGAAGAAAATATAGGGGACAAAGGGATGAAAGTCACTATGGAGAAAGTAACACGGGGAGAACAAGAAATGGAGCTGGGTGGAAAGAAAAACAATAAGGATTGGCCGCGCAGCCGTGAAAATGACACGTCCGCGCGGCCCGCAAAAGTGAAAGTGATCGCGGACGCGATCAAGCACAGCAGAGGTACACATGGCGACTGCGCATGTGCATGCTCACATGCACGCAGGTTTTAGGCCACAGGCAGCACTTGGAAAACCCGCATACAAAATGTCTCGGCCAGACCAGCGCTCGGCCAGACCAGCGCATGCGCTGGATCAGGGGAGACCTTATGAAGGATGTGACTGTGAATGTTAGCAGGCAGGTTTAGTGGAACATGGAACATGGAATAAGGCCAGAGACAACAATCAACAGCCTAGTAAGCCCACGGGGAGCAAATGGGTATGATCAACTCACGTCACCCCTAGTGGCGACTATACAGTTCCTACAAGCTAGGCAGCGCATGCAGCCAGCTCATAGCAGAGAGAGTCCACTGCACTGCCCCAGCGGAATGAAGACAGAGCACTAAACACTGAGCTATGTATGAGGCAAGCCATACCGATGCACAGAAACAGCACCCTTTCAGGAGGAGCCCCATACAGGAACCGTTGGTGGTATATTATGTTATGTTATAGAACCTCAATACAGCACAGCGAATCACCCCCGCAGGGGTATCGCAGCACTGACGCTCAGACTCATGGGAGATAGGAAGAGAAGAACTATGGTTAAAAGAGCCAGGTTTTAAGTAGCTTTTTGAAACAGACAAAATCAGGACGGGTTCTTGTTCGCCCCTGGAGGCACTGTCTATGTTCGTAGGAGACCAATGACTGAAGACAGAGTGGGCATTGGGTTGCCCCTGGGAGTGCCTCATACGACATGAAGTGCTTGATTCCAGCCCATGAGCTTGTACACTGGCAAAATCATTCCCAGATATTGGATACCCATACAAGAGACACAGCTGGTGCCCCTGCCTGGTCACCATCAGCACAACGCTTCTCCGGTACTGGGCTATTGACAAACAGTCTGGAAATTATACAATGTGTGGAAATCCGGTGAAGATTAGAGTCACTGGTGCACCTGCAACCACAACCTACTAACTACAGAGGCTCAAGCACATGACCAGACCACTGGGCATTATTCTACCAGCCACGCCTATGCTGTCACCCCTCCAAGTGCAGAATTTACTGCATCAGACCAACAGCTGGTGCCATCATCCCCTGTAGACACCAATGGAAGTGCAAGTCTTGTGGTATAGATGTAGGGCAGTGTGTGAGGACTTTGCATAAGAGAAAATGGCAAGTAAAGATAAAACAAGCTTTCAGAACATAATCAGATCCTGTGCCCTGGGTGCTATTACTGGCCCGAGGAAGACGAAGGAAGAGAGGACCCAAAGACTGAGCCATTTCACTTAGTGATGCTCACAGGGTCCAACACAGCCACAAGGACAGCCTCTCGCAGAGCCATGTGGGGGACCATAGCCCCAATCACTGCTGCTGTTGTCCCTGAAAGAGGATGATATCCAACTCCATTGGATGTTGGAACCCATCATGAGCTTTGCAAGGGCAATGGGAAGTCGTTTAAAATTCTCCAGTGACTCCACTGACCTCAAAAGATGAGACTCAAACACTATTACCAATAATCACAGCCACTAATACCACAGTGATCCCTCAGTTAGCCAAATACAGAAAACAGACGCCCAAAGGACATCGGCAAGAGGCCCAAGAAGTAAGTCTGAGTTTCAGAGGCTGTACAAATAAAGATGATTGTAGAATCACAGAAACACCATTAAAATATGTAAAATAGTACAGCAGATATGCACATCATTTGAGATCTTTTTAAGTCCCCAACATATGATATCCACAATGCTGAAACCAGTGTGGGGACGCGCCTTTACCTGCTCAGAGAGATTATGGCCCGGAAGTTAAGGCTGGATTGTTAATATTGGAGGAAGATCAAGGTTGGATTGCATAAGGTTGCTCGCTGTCTGGAGTCAGACATTGCACACACATCAATGGACTGGATTACAGTCCAGCGGACACATCTGTGGCTGAGATTAATTCCACCTATCACTTTTAGTTTTTTCTATGATGACTTTAGCATCACAGATAAAATGTTAAGAAGTGAGTTAGGAGAGGTACCATGAAAGGCACAAAAATGATTTATGTGAGCATTTCTAAAGGAGTGGTCCCACAAATCACAAATGGGGCTAAGCAAGCACACAAATAAACCCTGACACACTGGTTGCTACCGTCTTGGAAATGTTTGCTACAAGAAATCGGATAAGGTTAATGAATTCAACGTTTTCTTTTTCTTTCTCTCAACTTTGACTATTTCCAAGAAAAGTAAGGCAAAGTCAGCCCCAAAGACCTGTGTGCAGCCTTCAGTATTAAGCAGCGACTGCTTGAGAACACGAGTGTGAAATCAATTTCCAAGTGCTACTCTGATCCACTTTTCCCTTACCTGCCATCAGCTAAGCTGGGAACCTTAATACGCCTTCAATTATTTTATTTCACTAGCAGAAGGAACAGCAGTTCCCTTTGAAAACACATTCTTGGCTGGTCATTGCAAGAGGTTAGCTTAACTACTATGGTCAGTGATCAGTCGCCGGACATCAATCATTGACATCATTTTTCAGAAAAATACAACATTAGTCTGCTTCCTGTTTGGGTATGCCTTAGATAAAAAGATGCCAACTGAGAAAAATGAACCTGTTATGATGTTAAAATATTTATTTTCTTTCTGTAGAAATGCTCTCTGGGACACTACTCTCTGCCAATGGTTTCCTGGTAAGGTTGAAATTGTATAATGGCTTTTTGTGTGCGAGACTGCATGCATCTCTTGAGTTTTTGATCTCTGTATTTTGGTAGTTACGGAAAATTGCTCGATTTGCTGTTAGGCTCACTCCATAGACGAGGCACTAGCTTGCAACCCCAGAGTGGTAAGTGATGTAAGCTAAGATCTTATGGTTAGTTTGTCGCACTGGGACAATAGCATGTGACTGGATGGCCCAATAACCTGATATTGATTCATTAGTTAAGAGTTGGAAAGAGGCCATGCAAGCACAAAGGCATTCATGCAGTGAGGTGCAGTAAAAGACGTTTGTAATTCCAGGAGATGATAGATATGCTCATGACAGCATAGCTTAGGTAGGAGTGTGCCTATTTGGATGCAATGTGACAGCATTGTGTTCTGGGTATATATATGATTTTTGCAGTGAAAGTAGGATTTAGGATCCTCAAATATTCTGCTGGTCGGCTAAAATGGAGGGTGGTTGTGGCTTCCCTAGACTTGATGACTAGTTTATCTGAGCGTGGAAATTCTACAAATTTAAAGACTTGTGTTAGGTTAAGGATGTTACCTGATGTTGGTGATTAGGCGTCACGGTCATTGAGATGATACAAAGTCAGTAAAGGAAGGACTTGGGAGTCCTCCCCAGGTAATTGAATGGATCAGTGAATGCAATAGCTAGTTTACCTAAGGTAAGGCCATCATTTGGAGGAAGTGTCTCTGTATTTGTGCTTCCACTGGATCGCTTAGGTGGCAGTGGTGGCTTGGCCTCCTTGGGAAGAATAACAGTTAATGCAATGGTAGGGCAGAGTGAGTGGCCATGTGAGTGTTAGAAAGTGGGTTATTAACTTAATAAATTCACCATGCTTAAGTCTCAATACAGGTCTCAGACAAACTATGTTCAGCCTATGGTAACTAAGGCATGAGCAGCAGGTCGTTCCCTGGAGACATGCATTTTAAGTTCTAGCACCGGCAACAATTTTACCACCAAGAAACCAACTCGATAAAGTTCCCAAGCCAATTTAGAAAATGAGGTAAATGTTTAATTTCAAAAGAGGTTGTGTGAAGGCTGTTATCCTGTGTTCTGAACTGTTACTGTATGCTCCAAAATGGCTAATCCCTCCTTAGTGGTCAGTTTTCGAGAAAATCCCTGCCTTTCTAGGATCAGAGGGCAGGCTATTTTTACTCGGAGAGTAGAGTAACTAACTCCAGCCCAGAATGTGTATTAGTGAACTGGGTAGCAAAACTGGTTCTAAGGCAGTTTTGACTCAGGCATCGCTAAAAAATCTACTTTCACCATGAAATTAGGTGCTAGATAGACTAAACACTGGCCATGACTGGTATTTTTACAACCAGTGTGGTATTTTACAAACCGTCCTACATGCTAATAGTTCAGTTTACAAAATACTGACTCGCAGTGCGTTGCAGATTCAACCTACTGTATGAATATTAATGAGGTAGGCATCAAATTGAGACCCACTAGGATTGAAGGACATCACAGGGATGGTGGCCTGCAATGGTCAACAGACGGTTATGCCTGTGATTATTTTAATGTAGCAAGCATTTATTTTAAATGCAACCCGATTAAAAAAATGACAGGACTGTGTCAAAAAAGAAAAGTAATTTTTTTTGTTTGTTTAAGAGGAAGCAGTTATCCCGTAGACTCTGGCCTTCTCTTAAACAACCTTTTTTTCCATTGACAAAGGGGGAGGGTTCTCCAAAGGGACCCTTCACTTTTGTGAATGGGTTACTACTTCCTTTGAGTTGTCTGTAAAATATCAATGTTTAGTAACTGGATTTTGGTAGCGAAACATGATACACAGCATACAGATTTGGTATTTGCAAGAGACGGCTACAACATGCCACTTCGAAATCTCATTTCAGTACACTTTCAAGGTGACTTAATAATATATAAAAGTAGGTTTTGCTACATGGCAAAGCCACTTTCCCTTTCCTGGTGTCACTGCAGTGCTTTGAGACTGCAGCCTAGCCCGAGCACTTAGGTGCTCCTGGCAACCATATATTATTTTTGTCATACATGTGGATGATGTAGCTAGACACTTCAGCACCCACACGGCATTTAACTTATACACCACTGGGCCAATTTATGTGCTAACTTACAATAGCCTAGCTGAAAGGTTAAATACACTAATTGGTTGAAATCAATTTTATAATGGACCCCATGGAATATATCACTTCAGATTCTGAGTAGAGCAGCAAGTGGGTCAGGTATGCTGAGTAACCATATAGGGCGACCACACTGGTGGCTGGGTTTTCACACAGGGCAGTCCTGTATCAATTTCCTGATTGTACAATATACCCTGTTTACTTGTGTTATTGGTGAAACGTGTGAATAGGATTGTGCTGTAAAACCCCTCCAGCCCAATTAACTGCATGTTTCCTAAGGGGAAGGGCTCTGTCCTTTCAACATACTTCAAAACCTTTGATTTTCTTGCAACTAGCATAAAGTCACCTAGTTTAAGGAAGTTGTGGGAACCAGGAGTGTGTGGTTAAGGTAACCCAGTGTGAGCAAGAAAACAGGGAACTCAGGTGTCACCTTGATCACATCTCTCTATTCTCAGAGGGTGTATACATGCCAATAAGGCTTACATTTACGATATACTCACTTGAACCACTCCTGTTGTTCGCATCAAGTTGCACCACTTTAGAATTATAAGGTATCTTGTGGCTCTCATTTCATACATGGGGATCCAATGGCCAGAAGGACTAGGTGTGATTAGGCTTTCCTACCAGCATTATTCTCAGATGTTTTCAGAAAGTGACAACATATTGCTCTCGGCTTCCCAGTGAAATTCCACCAGGCTGCAAGATATAATTTTGTGGAGCTAAAGTTATGGTATTGCCTCTGTATTTTCTATTTTCCTGCAACACTAACGGGTGTTATTAAACATGCACTAAATGGAGGAACTTGTATTACATTTACTAATTGTCTTCAGTGGTTTGAATGACAAGGACGTACCAGGCAACAGGAGTGCTAATCTAGTGATGCAGTCTATGCCGGTCATAGTTTCATAGCTATAACTGTAAAACTATTGGGGGTTCAAGACTGCCGTCACTTGTTAAGAGCAAGATCCCTATCCTATCACATGCATATATGATTTTAGACATGATTTGGTTCTCTCTGAATAATAATTATTTAATCTTCAACAGGAAATACTATTGGGAAACCTAGGGCATTCCAATGGGGACCTGCCTCGCCCACAGCTATGCTCTCGATATGGGTTGGTGGGAGGAGAAGTTCGTTAGTAACATCCATCTTTTTGATGAGCACATAGTGCTATGGGTGCATTACATTGATGACATTGTTGTCATGTGGAAGGGATCAAAACAACTGGCATTGGTCTTTGTGGGTGAACTGAACAAGAATGATTGAATTTGAGCTTTACTAGCTGTATTCATAACAGCAGACTGCATTTTTTTGGTCTTGAGATTTGTAACTCAAAAATTGAAATGAAAGTATTTCACAAAAAACAGCTCAAAATAGTTTTTTGCACACCTCCAATAATCATCCAAGAAATCTGATTTCAATTTCACACGCAGAATTGTTAAGAGCTAGGAGGATTTGCAACAGTGATGCTGCTTTTGAAGCGAAAAAATGTCATGATAGACATAATTCCAGAAAGAGGCTACACGTCTGAGCTCTTAAGTGAAGCAATAAACAAAGCTGACAAACAGAAGAGAAAGGAGTTGTTTATGGAAGACAGCAGGAAATATAATGACAATGAGTCTTTGAGAATTATCACCGCATATAGCAATTAAGGAAACAAGGTCAGAAGTTTATTTCAGAAACACTGGCATATTCAACATACAGATGAGTTAATATGTTATGTTATGTTATATTGGATTTATATCGCGCCCAATCACCTGCAGGTCTCTAGGCGCTCGAAATCGCTAGTCACAACAATAGACTTGGCAGACACAGCATGAAAGACACTCCCTAGTCTAGCTAACACTCAGAATCCTTCTAAACAACAATGTTTTTAGCATCTTCCTAAACCGCAGGAGGTTCCCTTCCCTGCGCAGCATCTCAGGCAGCGTGTTCCATAGCTGAGGGACTAACACAGAAAAGGCGTCACCTCCCTTAGTTACTAATTTGTAGCGGGGGCAGACCAGTAGCTGAGAATCTGAAGATCTAAGTGTTCTCACTGGACTGTACACATCCAAGCGATCTGCAATGTAGGCTGGAGCCTGGCCATAGATTGTTTTATGAGCCGTGCATAGGCTCTTAAATTCCACTCGCTCTTTAATGGGGAGCCAATGCAGGCTATGTAGCAGGAGGGAGGCCTTAGTTCTCCTTGGGAGTCTAAAAATAAGTCACGCAGCATCATTCAACACGACCTGTAGTCTGTTGGTCAGAGTTTTAGAGAGGCCAAGATAGAGAGCATTTCCATAGTCTAACCTTGAAATGACAGTTGCTGCTACGATTGAGCGCATCATCGATTGAGAGAGGACAGGGGCTAGCTTCCGCAGTTGTCGGATCACATTTGTACAGCTTCCCACCACGGAAGAAATTTGACTGGACATTGAAAGATCACAATCCAGTTTAATCCCCAAACTCTTTACATTCAGACTTGGTTTTGGAGCAAGGCCTAACTCCGCTGGCCAGTAGAGGTCATTCCAAGGTGAGGCGGTAGATGGAATCACCAGTACCTCAGTCTTATCTCGATTAATCTTCAACAGATTTTCGGTCATCCATTGTACAGTGTACCTCAAGATGTTCTGGGCGTTAAGTTGTGCGGTCCTTGTATTGTCGACACTCAGCAGCAGCTGCGTGTCGTCCGCATAATTAAAGACTCTACAGCCCTTGCTGGCCAGTGATGCAATCAGAGGTTGTAGGTAGAGGTTGAATAGGAGTGGGGACAGGGCAGAGCCCTGTGGCACCCCACATTCCAGAATCCCCACCTCAGATGTTTCGTCCCCTAGTTGTATCTTTTGTGTCCTACCCGAAAGGAAGGATTGCAACCACTTAAAGGCCAGGCCTTTAATCCCAAAATCATTCAGCCTGTCCAAAAGTAGGGCATGACTGACCGTATCGAACGCCGCTGATAGATCTAACAAAATCAGGGCGCTCGGTGTCTTACAGTCAGCCATGCCTCTTAATTCATCCAGCACTGAGAACATCACCAACTCGGTGCTGTGATGAGCTCGGAACCCTGCCTGTCGCTCATGGAGTAGATGGTGAGACTCCAGGTACAAAGACAGGGACTTTAGTACATGCTGTCCAGTATTTTTGAGAGAAAAGGCAACTGGGAGATGGGCCTGTAATTTTTTAATATTGCAGGATCCGAACCAGGTTTTTTCAGTAAAGGCCTTACACGAGCCTCCTTGAGTTCCAGCGGTAGATACCCTGTTTCCAAGGACCTATTAAGGAGGGAGATAATGCGTTCCTCCAATACAGGACGAGCTACCCAAAAGACACTGGGTGGGCACGGATCTGCTGGAGAGCCAGATTTAATTTTAGCCATCAGTTTCTCCAGACTAAGCGTATCCAACTCTGGAAACACTGTAATAGTGCAGTCAGCTAGGTTGAGAGGGGCCGGAGTTGTAACCGTCCCAATTACCATCCCACTCTTTATTTCCATGATGATGTTCTTCACTTTCTCTAAGAAATACCCCTGAAAGGAATTACAGTCAATACGGGGCTTGGAGTTTTCAGGTTTATTGCTCAACTCGGACAGAATTTTAAACGTCTCTTTCTGGACGTTAACTGCTTTACTCAAGCGAGACTCATAATGTTCTGCTTTAGCTAGGGCAATAAGCTTTTTATATAGGTGAAGGGAGGCTTTATAAAGATTCCTAGCTGTATCCTGCTTAGTTTTCCTCCAACCTCTTTCTAAGGCTCTGAGCTTCCTTTTGTGCTCCCTTAGCGACGGTGTGAACCAGGGAGCCCCCTTACCAGGTCCCTTTATCAGTTGCGATCTTACTGGTGCTATCTGGTCAATGGCCTGAACTAAGCTCTGCGTTAAATCCGCATATTCCCGGTCTAAACTACGTTCCCGATCCAAGGACTGGATCATTGGGGGTAGCGCCTTGGTCAGATTTATTAAATCAACCTCTGCCCATTTACGGGTTCTCCTGGTTTCCAACGATAGGTTATGTATATGGTCATCAATATGTATCTCACAGGACACTAGATGATGGTCTGACCATATGCATGGGGCAACATCTTTAAGAGTGACAATTGTGTCTGTGGTCCACACAAGGTCAAGAGTATGACCTTTAATATGAGTGGGAACTTCCACAAGTTGTTTAAACCTCAAGGCAGTCATCATGGTATCCAATTGACGAGTAGCTAAGTCCCAATGGGGATTATCCCAATGCAGATTAAAGTCTCCTGTGAACAGAATTTTCTTATATCGGGTACATAAGTCCGCCATAATAGGCCCGAAGAGGTCATAAAAGAGTGGGGTTTAATTTGGTGGACGATAGACTGACAAAACGACCCAGCATACATTGTTCATAGTTATCTTCACCCCAAGCAGATCAGCTAAATCTACTGACTCAGATAACAGTCTTTCTACTGACAAGCTCTTTTTAAATAGGATCGCTACCCCTCCTCCTCGCACACCTCCCGGGCGGTTGTGCCATATTGCATCATAGCCCCCTGGGAGAGCGGCAATGATGTCAGGCATTGAGTTATCACCCAACCAGGTCTCCGAGAGGGTTAGGACATCGATGTCGTTGTCTTGGAGCAGGCTATAAACTTCCACATGATGACAGTGGAGTGATCTAGTGTTTAAGCTAACAATCTTCAGAACGGAACACCGGCCCGAGGGAGTAGCCTTATGTGGGCGAGATATAGCATTATCAGTAATAGTCATCAAGGTTTCGTGGTCCGGGCACCACTCACCTTTATCCAGCCTGCACAGCTCCTCTGGGGAGTAAGTACGCCTATTGCCAGACGACCGAGCCTCCGGGCCCGTCCGTGCGCGGACGGGCGCAGACGGGCTGGACTCTGGCGTGACTCCGGCGATGCTCTGGCGAACCCGCCGCGCGTGCCCGCTGCGCATCAGCATGACCAGCTTAAGTACCGGTCTAGCGTCCTTATGACGACTAGACCGCTCCGCTCCTCAGCCCCCACCCAAGATGTCCGCCGTTCTGGCAATGCCAAGTACAGAGTAATTGAAATGAAGGAAGGGGCCCGCTCCAAACGCGGTGAACTCAAGTTTTTTTAAAGTGCAGGTATGTGGCGGTAGAATAGCAGATAAAACAAGGGACAAATGGCAAAATAAGTTTCCAACACAAATAGCAAAACGGGAGATTCTAAAATATACTATGATGCTCCTGGTGAGCGCGCTACGTTCTAAAATATATTACAGCTTGTCAATGTTGCCGCAGTAATCTTTCCCAACGATTTCCAAGTGACCGGCCGCCTGATTTACCCAGCTTAAGTACCGGTCTAGCGTCCTTATGACGACTAGACCACTCCGCTCCTCAGCCCCCACCCAAGATGTCCGCCGTTCTGGCAATGCCAAGTACAGAGTAATTGAAATGAAGGAAGGGGCCCGCTCCAAACGCGGTGAACTCAAGTTTTTTTAAAGTGCAGGTATGTGGCGATAGAATAGCAGATAAAACAAGGGACAAATGGCAAAATAAGTTTCCAACACAAATAGCAAAACGGGAGATTCTAAAATATACTATGATGCTCCTGGTGAGCGCGCTACGTTCTAAAATATATTACAGCTTGTCAATGTTGCCGCAGTAATCTTTCCCAACGATTTCCAAGTGGCCGGCCGCCTGATTTACCCAGCTTAAGTACCGGTCTAGCGTCCTTATGACGACTAGACCGCTCCGCTCCTCAGCCCCCACCCAAGATGTCCGCCGTTCTGGCAATGCCAAGTACAGAGTAATTGAAATGAAGGAAGGGGCCCGCTCCAAACGCGGTGAACTCAAGTTTTTTTAAAGTGCAGGTATGTGGCGGTAGAATAGCAGATAAAACAAGGGACAAATGGCAAAATAAGTTTCCAACACAAATAGCAAAACGGGAGATTCTAAAATATACTATGATGCTCCTGGTGAGCGCGCTACGTTCTAAAATATATTACAGCTTGTCAATGTTGCCGCAGTAATCTTTCCCAACGATTTCCAAGTTTAATATCTAAAAATGTAGCCAACAACCCGTAAATTTCCTTTAGGCAAAGTAAGTCGCTGAAGAATATTTTATGTAGAATATGGTTGTAACCAAATTGGATAGTTGCAAGAGTCATGATCTTGTTGGTTTTTTCACATGCAAAAATTGTAAAGCCTGCCGATTCTGTAGAAATGTTAAGAAAATCACTACACTGAATGTAAATATTGATTTTGTGATTTTAAAGAGGTTGACATGTCATTCAGATTTCACGTGTCTATGCCCTAAAAAGTACATGCAAACAATTTTATGTTGGTAGCACTGTCCATAAGGCCAAAAAAACGAGTGTTGAGCATATGCGAGCCAGGCATTTTCAGGGAACATCACTCTTGTGATGTCAGCTAACTTCAATTTTTCACTATGCAGATTGGAATCTCGCTATATCATCAATTTCAACACAATGCATTCATTAGGATTACAATAGGATGAGGAGTTGGCGGTGCATTTGCATTGATTGTATTTGATAGGTACATGTGAGATTTCAGCATATGAGTATGGTTTTTTTAGTCTCTTTTCCAAGTAGGATTTGGTTTTATTTTTTTTAATTTTTGATACAGGTGCACTTGAGTGTTTGAATATGCAGCTTTTTCAGCTAAGAAGAAGTTCTGTTATTTACATTTGGTTTGGGCTGTTTCAAATATTGAGCTAGAGTCTTTTTAAATGTCATGGAAATGTGGTAAACTCAACAAATGTTAGATTATGTAGGAAGTTGGCCGCTTGGGCATGATATATAATTATGGGGCATATTATCAAGCACGGCGTTAAAATTATCGCCGCTTTAGCGGCAGAAAACTGCCGCTAAAGCGGCGATAATGGGCTTGATAATATGCCGCAGAGAATTCCAATAGAAGCCCATGTTGACACCAGAACATGGGCTTCTATGGGAATTCTCAAGGGCATATTATCAAGCCCATTATCGCTGCTTTAGGGCAGTTTTCTGCCGCTAAAGCGGCGATAATTTTATCGCCGTTTCTTGATAATATGCCCCTATATTTTTGTGTCGGAGATGTATGGTGATAAAATGTTAATTGCATAAGCATGATTGGGGAATTTATGATTATGTGATGTTGTTTATGACAGAGGACTAATTAAACTTTAATAAGATCTTTGCCCACTTTGGCAGGATTTATTGCACCTTGAGAAAAGGAAAAGGGAATTAATAATTATGACAATATTGCTTGCTTGAATCTGATCATTAGTTTCTCATGCTGGACATAATACCATTGACTGTTTATTTGATTTTTTATAATTGAGTATGGAAACTTTTTAAGAACATTGGGTGATTAACAATAACAATGAATGTTCATATATTGTTTACCCTCTCTGGCACTTTAAATGGATTTATGTATGAAGTTAATAATGTTATACTTTAAATACTTTTTCTTTTGATAATTACAACATTTCCAAGATGGTGAAAATTGGTTGAAAACTATGACCAATGTTTTGCTCAGTCCAATGTTTTCTGTTTGACTTAGATGGAATCACATATATTATCTGTTGTCCCTGTTCAAATCACTTGTGAGCTAGGCAGCTTAACTGCCGAAATGTGTAGAGTATTTGTCCCTCGTGACATGTTCTATGACAATATTATCATTGATGACATCTCATATGGCCAAAATCAGTTCATGGAGAGGGGTCAAATGCCCCTTCCTCTTAATTAAACAATGTGGCCCCTAGCCACCATTTTTCCTTTTTTGGTGCTGCGATCCAGCAGGAGTCCCACGTTTTGTGGCAAATACCGCCATCAGGGGTCCTCACCATGAGGCCTATTATTTATTTGTATAAGATCAGGACAGGGGACAAAGTCCCCAAATCCTGCAGTAGCTGCTAGCAACATTTTTCACATGTTGGTGGCAGCCAATCAGGGAGCTCGCTGTTGTGGGAGTCTGACTCCAGTGGGAGTGAGATTGCCCAAGGGAATAAAAGCTCCCTGGGCCAATCAGAACACTCTATTTTCCAAATGGCGCTCCAGCAAGAGCCTCACAAGACTCTTGCAGACCCAACTATCCAGATATGCAAATATTTTTGTACCTTCAATTCTCTAAAACTACTGAACGGATTTAAACCAAATCACAAAAAGCACAATCTGTGTCCCAAGATCTACCTTTCTGCCAAATTTGGTGTAATTCCTTTCAGCAGTTTTCTTAAAGAAGTCTATGGAAAATCATGAGGTTTTTGCATTTTGGGAACCCCCTATTTTCTCAGCCCCCACTTGACAGATCACCTCAAAGCTTTCCTTGCACAAACTAATCAAAATAAAACACGTTTTTGGAAAGTTTAATGGAGATTCGTCACATGGCGCCAAAGTTATTAGCAAAACAAAAAACAAGTTTCTTATGGAAATGCTGACCTAACTGTAACTACCCAGCAGCGACCTCCACTGGGTAATATATTTATATATATATATATAAGACCTACGGATATGTGCAGTATGGGGTTGCCCGCAGGGCCAGGCCTATGGCCAAGCCCGGCATCTAGCACTTGCGGGCAGCCAACCACCCACCACACATGACCTATGTGTGCTGGAAAAATATACAGGGTGTCATTGTGAGATGCAAAAAAATATAGGGTGCCATTTTGGCTTTTGGTGCTGGTGGTGAGCTAGCATTTCTAGGCAAGAAAAGCTTTTCTTTCTGCTCACGCTGGGGGGTAATCTTGTTCCCTGCCAGTCAAAGTGCAGGCCAGAATAAAGATATCTGCTCCCAGCTGGTGGGGGATGGGGTCCCTGAGGTCCAAAAATGGCACAAGAAAGGGGGCTGATTGCCCCCTAGACTTTAAAAAAAAATTTGATCCAGGGAATGGGGTCCCAGAAGCCATATTCAACTCAGGGAGGGGGCATGCCCCTCTCACCTCTAAAAATATAGTTACCTTAGGGAATGGGCTTCCTGAGGAAGTTTTTGGCTCAGGTAGGGGGGCTTTACTCCCCTCATTCTCACCCCCGTCAACCCTAGGCCCTGGCCCACCCAGAGGTCATATTTATTTACAAAATGGCACAAGTTTACTTTTTTTCTGCGATCCCATGGGAAACATGGCAAAATCATCACTGTTAGCCCTTGGCGGTGCCGGAGGACCCCCCCACAAGGCATGGGGGTCAAGGGTATCCCTACCATGCCCCTTTATACTCATTTTGAGAAACCTTAACAGGACAGGGGACCAAGTCCTGAGTGCTGTAATGGCTGCTGTTACACAAATATTTTCATGTTGCACTGTTGCATGAACCATTACTTTTTTGTAGTTCTACTATGTGTACTTTCCCACCCAAGGGTGACATGGATGAACTTGATTCAATGCATCATCAAAGAATGTGAAAGACAGGTCATTGCAGCCACACAGAATACTACTGTATGTGCTATTGAAAGAGAGTTAATGCTTTTGAGTTACTAACAATCCCTATAAAGGGAGCAGGGACACTGTTGTAACAGTAACAGACCTATTTCGTTATTCACAACATCACACACACACACACACACACACACTGCACAAAGAAGAATGAACACTTTTAAGTAGAAAGTCTGCAATTTCACAGGAATAACCTGTTTCTCAGTATGTCTAAAACAGCTACACAGTATATCATAAAAACAGCAAGAAGGCACGTTATAAACAACGAGAATAAAATGAACATTTCTAACATGCTTAAAATGTAATCTAGAACATAACACCCTAACATCTACTTCTATGCGCTAAACTAAGAGAGCATGGAAGGCAGAGCAACATGCAGTCTAGAGTTTCTTTGTTGACAGAAAAGGCTGTTTTTATTAGCGGAGGTGTAAAGACACTGTTCCCTGTGAAGGGCAAACACATGCAGAGGTTACGGTCTTGCTCTAGGACTCAGCTTTCAGGTGAAATGTAACATCTGCAAAGTGCGAAGTGTGCTGGCAGTAGGTGAGACTGTCTCGGTCAAAATCCTGTGCGATAATCTAAGTGAAGGACCTCTCCTGACAAGTGGCCAAGTGGCAGACCTTATACACTACATCTTATCAGAAATTGGAATTTCTGACATAAGTTTAGGTATGTCTAACATAAATTATGAGCATCAAGGTGGAGTCCCAGACGTTTTCTTATGAACGTATAATGTAAAAGGACATTATTTCATTCTACATTATTTCAACTATATGTCTGTATTTGTTCTTATATGGCCTTGACATGGTGAAAGGTAGATACTTGTCCCAGACTAATGTTGCATCAGTTCTTTGATCAGATCTCTGTCATTAGTTGAATTTCTCGATGCTTTAACAATTCTTAGAAAGATAAGATCAAACGATATTTGTGCGTGGTTTGCACAATCATTTGAGTTTTCAATATTCACAAGAAAAACATTGGGTGAAATTTGTAGATTGTAAAATCTGACCTTGATACTGACACTTGGCACTAAGGGATGCTGTATGATTGTATTGTTTAGCTGGGACCATAGTCTGACTTGTGTAGATGTCTAAACCCCTAGTCCACGGTCCCCCAGAATTCTTGGCTCTTTTGTCAAGGCTTCGCCCCCATGCCCCAAGTCAAGTTTCACAGTTTCCACATGCTGTTGTCAGTATGCATCATTTTTGGACTGTGTTATTGTCCTTGTGTACATTTGTCCCCATGCACCACTAACAGATGCCAGGCATCAGCACCCTGACATCTTTATCGCAATCATCCAATGACATATCCTGGTTGGTTGGGTCCCTGTGTCTGTGTCCCCGGTATTTAAATGTCAGTTTCACATTCTCAATGTCTGAATCGCAATTGAAGGTTCTCTTTGTCAGGTTAATTTGTCAGTGTCCTAAGATACATGTCCTTGAGACATTGGCGTCATCTCTGTGACCCACTAAGTGCCCTAGTGTCAGTAACACATATTCAATGTCACTGTTCATGTGTTGTGTGCTCTTGTAATTGACCCTGTGTTAGTGTCCAATTGTGAGTATTCTATTATCAATGCTCTGTGTCAATGTTCCTGTGCTAGTGTTTCGTGACAATGTCTCTGTATATGTGGCCAGGGTCAACTTGCCAAGGTTAGTGTCTAAATGTCTCCATGCCAGTGTCAGCATAGCTGTCCATGCTCCGGGTTGGTGGCCCTGTGCCCCTATTTTTCTAGTGTTGATGACCCTGTTAAGGTCTCTTTTAGGGAAATCAATGTCCCCCTATCTATGTCCCTGTGTAAGTCGTCAAATATCAGTCTCCTATGATAAGCCTGTCAGTGTTCATGTGTTTTGAGTGTCTTGGTGCCTGTGTCTTTCTGTGAGTATCTCAGAGTAAGCATGGTAGTGCTCTTGTGCTTATGTCCTAGCTTCCTAAGTGCCCTTTCCTCAGTATCCAACTATAATCATATCAGTGACTGCATCCTTTTGTCACTGTTGTTGCCTGTGCCTCAACATCTCAGTCTCAGTGCTATTGTCCCATCCAAATGTCAGCGTGAGAATGCCAGTACCGGTATCCTAGGGTCCTTGTCCTAGAGTCTGTATCACTGAGTCCAAGTTTGATTGTGATTAGGTAGATTGGTTGTGTAGTGTTGATACCACCCTAAAACTCCCTTTAACCTACAAACTCCGTTTAACTGCTATCAGTGAAAAAGAGATGTAGTGGGGTTGCAATGGATAAACATGCCCTTGATGGCGGAGTTGGAAAAGAGATTAATTGATGATAGTTCAATATATCATCAAGTTAAGAAATATATTTTTTGAATAAAAACAAAGCAACAGCTAGTATATAATTAACTGTCAGTTTATTGGCACTTACATTAAACTTTCTAACATTATGGTGCCTCTTGTTCAAATCTCCCTCATTCATGCTTGTGGGAAAGCAGATGTTTGCTGCTTTGGAAATTTTTGTCAGGCATTGCAAGGCAACTGTTGCACTGTAACGTGCATGATTCAGTACGAATTGACTAATGTTTCAAAAGAGCTGAGTACTTCAATTAAACTGCTCAATGTTAGAAATTGGGTCTGTTTGGCAGATGTATGCACCATGTCCAAGCAGGAATCATAGTCCTAGTCAGGGTATGTCAGATACACACCATAAATTAACCTGTTCTCACCCTCTGGTAGCTGGCCACCGAGCAGGCAGGCTTAACTTAAGAGGCAACGTGTTCACTATTTGTGCAACACTTCAAACAGTAACACAGTGAAAACACCACAAAAAGGCTCCACATCAGTGTAGAAAAATAGCTTATATTTTTATGAACAGAACAAAACAAAAAGACAAAAAAACATAAGTATAACCAGATCAATTTTTAAATAATAAATTAATTTGTACTGCTTAAAAACTTACAGCACAAACCGGGGCTATCTGGTTGCACTAGATGGGGGTAAGTCCAAAAGCTCAGACTGACCGCGATGGAGCATGGGTAAGATAGAAGGACCAGCCTTGACCCACTGAAAAGTACCTTAAATTCGTCATTAATGGAGCAGAGATGAGGGAAGCAAAAGGAAATGAGTTGTCATCGAAACAAAGGGTTGAAGACGATGCAACAGAGCCGAGCTGCGCAAAATCGGAGATGCATTGAAACCTGGAGACGATGCACCGTACAGTTGACAATGCAATTTCCGCTGTCCATGAGGTAGCGGCGATGCATCAGAGTCAAGGGACATTTGCCAGATCCGATCAGTGAAATGTCGTCAATGCATGGATTCTGACAGTAGCAGCGTGTTATACCAACTTCCAAAGACCGAGGACTGGATTGGCACCACTTGGCAGGGCAAGGCTTGCAGCAAGCAAATTCCAAGTCCTGTTGCAGATTGATGAGAAGTCTTTGATGTCTTTGAGACTTAGAGCAGGGGACATGCCAATATGTCCTTGGTGTTACCCTGGGTCTAAGTGAGATGAGTCCAGCTCTTCCTCAGTCAGGGCAGAGAGTAGCAGGCAGCAGGGCAGCGCAGCAGAAAAGCAGTTCTTCCAGAGGAGCAGTCCAGCAGAGTGGCAGTCCTTGTAGCATCACTTTCAAATCATGCTAACAAATACTTTTTTTTGTAGAGAGTATCTCCTACTTTCTTAAAAAAATGTTCTTGCTATGCAGCGATAACATACAATGTTAAAACATAAAGGCATATATATATATATACAAACTCTGAATCATTGGGATAAAGTCCTATATGATAAACAATAATTTTTTCCTAAACAGTTCCTATCTCGTGTGGCTGAATCATGATGTATTATTGTTTCATATTCAGACAGTTACCTCTTTGAACACACAATTTAAAATAAGTCTCTTAACATGAATTACAATTGATACATATATCAGATATCAAACAATCCCACATTCAAAATAATATATTATTTTGAAGAAAAGTAAATGCATAAATCATAAAAGCAAATTGTCGATGCGGCATTTGAGTGGGCTTGACTCGATTTAACCACCTTCTTCAGGACAAGCTTAATTTAAAAACAGTCTGTTTCACTGTCCAAATGATAATCTTTAGGCATGTAATTTAGTATTAAACTTCATGGGGTAAAGTATCTTTGTCCATAGAGACCTCCAGGGAATAAGGTGCACTGGAACTTACTTCCTTTTCTTTCCTTAAGGTTCAAATGTTTAGACTTATATCCACATATTCCGATCATCAATTAATCATGTTCTTAATTTGAAATATGTATTCCACTTTTCCTGCAATTTTCGGGGCCTGTTCAGTGCCCACAAGTATACTTAAGTGGCGCGCTCCCATCAATGTTTTATATCCGTTCGATCGCAAGTTAGTTTAGCATGAGAAAAAGTTAGGGTCTTCTGATATCATCACAATCAGCACAGAGGGAAAAGGTATTTTTGCTGGGTTATGCATTTGTAGTGGAGGTGACTTTAAGTAAGTGCTTTGATGGGCACAGCGGTCCTCCTTTCCAGCTCTGACTCCAGACTCACTCCAGGGGGATATGCAGCCGTTTGTGTGAGGACAATACACAGCCTATTCAGGTGTAATGTCAGCTCCTCCCTCCCATCTTGCCCAGGATGACCCATCAGGATGTAGCTGGCTACCTAATCACACCTAAGCTCTCTTTATGTGTGGCTTTCTAGAAGGAATGCACAAAGTACAGCTGTCACCCACCCCAGATGAGCACTGGAGGCAGTCTGCAGGCACACAGGGCTAAGTGGCATTTTTAGAAGGGTAATGATAAATTCGACTTTACCAGTAAAGAGGATTTATCATTACCATTCCAGTGACATGAACCACAAGAGACCTACTCCCTCTCAATCAAGAATTATAGCTCATAAAGCGTAATAAAGAATTCCCATTGCTAACCAATGAGAGGAATCGGTCTCACAGTAGTGAAAAACAAATGTGGGTGTTTTTCACTACCAGGACATGCAGAACTTAAAAGACCATTTCCTACATTTTGATTACACTGGACTCTGCCCTATGGGCTACCTAGGACCTACCTTAGTTGAGACCTATATGTAATAAAAGGGGAGTTTAAGGCTTGGCAAGGGGCTTTAAATGCCATGTTGACATGGCAGTGTAAACTGCTAAGACAGGCTCTGCAGTGGCAGCACTGAGACGTTTTTAAAGTGCTACTTGTGTGGGTGGCACAATCAGTGCTGCAGGCCCACTAGTAGTATATCATTTACAGGCCCTGGGCACATGTAGTGCACTCTACTAGGGAATTACAGGTAAATTAAATATGCCAACTGCAGATAAGTCAATCAAACTATGTTTAGGGGAGAGAAAGCACATGCACTTTAGCACTGGTTGGCAGTGGTAAGGTGCTCAGAGTCCTAAGGACAACAAACGGAATCCCGCAAACTTGGAGGCAAGCAGGGTAAAAAGTATGGGGGAAGACCATTCTAAGGGTGGCAGATCAAACACTCGACATCCCAGCAATTCGGCAGGCACTGCAGTTCATGGGGCCCAAAGAGCAAGAAGGACTAGCTAAGCCCTTATGGGCCATCCATGGCTATGTTATAGGCCTTTCACCTCATGCTACACAGGTTCCTATCCAGATGTGAGTTGGCTTTTGTATTGAGCAGAATGTTTTGTCGGTGTGATGTTTGCAGAGAACCTCCTAATGTCTGTCCTCTGACTCCTGTAGTATCAGTACACCCCCATTCACTGAACTGCTTTTGGGCAAATAATTGGAATACATTTTCAAACTAATTCTGTTCGTTGGAGGATCCGCATTGATAAACAGCTGATAACACAACAACACCATATTCTGTGGGCATGTTTGGACCTCTGAGGCAGTCAGAAGGGTGACTCAGAGAGTTAAATGCTCCCCACTGACATAGCAATAATCTTCAGGTCACAAGTTCGACTCCTAGCTAGTCAGTTTCTTCCTTCGCTCTTTTGACATCTAAATAAGCACCATTAACTTGGGTAATAGTACCACATGTTGGTCACAGTGAACAGAAGCGAAAGATTTGTGGTATGAAGCACTATAAAAACAAGCACTGGTAAAGCCAATATTGTGGCCTTTTGTTAAGGTATGTGTTCGGGGGAAACAACCATTACAATGCAGTCAGTACAACGCACTACCTTTACAACGCAGTCATTACAATGCAGCTGCCTTTACATCGCATGCCATTACAACGCATGCCATTACAACGCATGACACTACAACGCATGTCATTACAACAAATACCATTACAACGCATGCCATTACAGCGCATTATAAGGTAAGTAATGGGGATTTTTTAGTTTTAGGGTGGTATGGGTTTGGGGGTACATGGGGATAGTATGTTTACCCCTACACTATCCAACACTTACCCTACTGTTGTACTCACTGGAGTGTGAACAGTAATTTGTACCCCTACACTATCCAACATTTACACACTACTGTTGCCCTAAAAGTATTATGCGTTGTAATGGTTTGCAATGTAATGGTATGCGTTGTAATGGAATGCGTTGTAAGTGTAGTTTCTAAAAATGCGTTGTGATGGCATGTGTTGTAAAATCATGCATTTTAATGGATGCTGCAATGTATAAACCGCATTTTAAAGGCATGTGTTGTAATTGTTTGCGTTGTAACATCATATGTTCTGTGTTTGGTAATAGTTTACATGTGTGTCATAGAAAGAAAAAAATTAATGAAGCAAGATGTTGAATATTGCATCTTGAGGTGGCTCCTTTTTGCTGAGCAGACTGTGTTAACAGATTAAAGCGGTACCCTTAACAATGGGTGTTATTAACAGAAGTCTGGAAATGAAGTTTCTGCTGCAAGTATAAGGTGTAAACATGTATGCATGACTACAAAACAAAACACATGATCATAGAAAGTGGATTAATAAATAACATCATGGGTCAGGTTCACAGGGATTTTGCAGTGACTTTTGCTAGTACCAGTACTTGCAATCTTGGTATTCAGGAAGGAGTCAAAAGTTCTAAAAGAGTAAGTCATACCTGCTGAGTGTGAATCTGATCCATCAACCTTTTCACAGACTATGGCATCCAAACACCATGCACACATATACAATGACTCTATAAATCAGTAATAAACAAGTCATTGTATCAGAAAATTGAATACATCAAAGAATACACATTGGCTTGCACTTACAATCTATATGTCATGTTGCATCTGCAGGCCAACAAATGGATGTATTGCTTTATTATCAGAGCCTAAAAACACAAATTGGACATTGTAACCATCCACTTAATGCAATGCAGTGATGCACAACCCAGTCAAGCAATGACACGTTAGGGAAAACAGATAAGCCATTAGTTAAATGGTGCTGATAGAAAACCCACTCTGCCTCTGTACTTTCAGTGAACCATTCACGATATGGGGCCTTCCAGGCAGCTGAAGCTGGCTACAACTAGACCTAAAAGGCAAAGAAAGTCCAGCTGTACTGATACAGTGGTAAAAAACAGCTACAATGTTTTACACTATTCGGGTGCAATGCTTATTCGCAGGAAGTCAAGCAAACTCTCGCTCATTAACATTTATGAGGCAGGAGTCCTTTTGTGACTCCCTGTGAATGGATACAGAAATGGAGTCCTTCAAGGGATAGCAGACATGTGTCTTTGCTTCAGCTTCACTGGAAACCAACGTTTTTTAAGTAGCAGCCCTGTCCCATAAAAGAAAAAGGTCTGCTTTCAAAAATAAAACCTTTTAATTCAGTAAATGAATTATGTGGGAGCATGCAGTTGTCTTCTGGACCAGTGCCTGTTCTCCCCATTGCCAAATGAATGCATTCACGAGGCGGAAGCCATCCTAGGGGAGCAAATGGGATATATCTCATTTAGGGGTTGGTATCAGATCAGACTGCAACTGCAGTCACAAACCACTGAAACATTTTGTTTCGAGGATGGGAGGAACACCTCTACTGTTATGCATCTTACGCCTGAAAAATCACAATAAGTTAGAAAGGGTATTTTGTAAGTTTGAAAGTAAGTTTAGACTCACAATGGATCCTTGGTACATTGCAACTGGCCAATTTGCAAATTGTACTGTTTGCAATTCTGCAAACTGCAGACTTTGTAACCACTAGTAGACTTGTTATGCTCGAATGATTGTTTTTTAATACATTTGATTTTCTTTTTTTAAATGACTAGATTTGAAAACGTATTTTTGTATTAGATATTGGTGAGCTTTGAAACCATATAATTTCGAACAGACCAGCATATGTCACGGTGGAAAATGTTTGGTTTTCACCTCTTTCTTTCAAATTGAATTAGGTCAAGACACTCTTCCTAGCAACCCAGAGCCAGGAAACATACTTGCTCTTTGCTGGAATGTGGCAGAAACAATGGTCATTAAAAACTACTAGTCGAGGCTGCCACAAGTATACAAACACTCAACACCCTATTTTTTAAGCATATCTGGGTAAACAGTCTTCTATGTATGTTCAGCAGTTAGGCCACAGTACACTCTTAGGATATGCTGAAAAGTCAAATGTAAAATACCATGATCCCATTGTGGATGAAACCGCGTCGGTAGCGGGCAGGCTTCAGGTGTGGGTATTCTTCAGTGCTTGTGACTTTGATGCCCCAGATCTTTTTCCAGGCCTCGTACAGCTGTATGTGCACAGGATAGACACCGGAATGGTGCGGAGCCACTGCGTACCCTAAGGCTGTTGGAATGCCATGTTCCTGCAACAAAAGCAATAGTATGTGCAAGATTAGAGGTGCACAAAACAGACTATATTAAACTCTATAGAAGTATACACCACATTTATCTGTGCTATGACATAACACCTGACCACAATGCATGTGATTAAAACATTAAGGGCCTGATTCACAAAGGTAAACATACACTTTTGTGTAAGTTTATGTTTGTTTTGGAATTCACAAAACAGCATTTTAATAGAAGGTTTATCAGTGCGGAGACTCTGTAGTTGGGGCGGAAAACTCCACACATAAAAAGATACTACATGCCTATGTTTTGATGTGCGGAGTTCTCCGACTGACTGCGGAGTCTCCGCTCTTGGTAAGCTTACTAATAAATAAAGTGCTGTTTTGTAAATTCAAAAACAAAAGTAAACCTACACAAAAGTGACAATTTACCTTTCATTTTAACATAAAGAAACTACAATCCATTTATAATGATTGCATGTAATAGTAATTAGATGACAACACTAAATACCTTGTATGCTGCTTTTGCTTATAATCTATAAAATACTGTCAAATAAACACAGTGATAAAGAAATAGCACTTGAAAGCTGTTAATGGGGCAACCAAAAAAGGTAAGAATAAGTGTGAATATTAAAGTGAAATGGGAAGGAAGTCAAAAAAGTTAACTAAATCTATTTCCTTTCAAACCATTTTGCAACTGTTTTCATATCCTGGTGCTGTAACTGTACTACTATCAACTTTTGCCCATGCTGTATGCTATATTATAGCAAATTGTATGCAAAACAAACAAATACATTTCAATAATTTTCTGATTGGTCCACTATATATATTTAAAACAACTTCTAAAAATGGCCCGGATTATCAGTCACTAGATGATCTGTGTACATGAACATGTATTTCACTGCAGAGGAGCAATATTCTAGCTAAACAGAAACCTGCTCCCTCACAACCCATGACACTTGAGAATGTTCTTATCTACCCTTTGCTAGACACACACATTCTCCTGCCTTTTTCTTGAGTAACATTACATGTGTTTTTAGGTAGCAAAATACCATACAGAATGTTCTTGAATACCCACATAGCTATTAGACTGTGTGCAGCGGTGGCCAGTAATTTTACGCATACATACACCGTACTAATACCCATTCATTTTCACCCACCTATAAACAACACTCGCTAGCAAATACACATACATTCATACATATGCACGCATCCCCCCCAAAAAAACACATAAAACTTACCTTAACAGCTGCTCACCTTCAGAGAAGCCTCGGAGGTCCCAGGAGGATTGGGACTGCTGCCTTCACTCATTGGATGATCTTAGGTCAGCCAATGAGGGAAGGCTGCAGTCCCAAGCATCGGAGAGCCCAGGATGGTTGGGACAACTGCCTTCCTCTGAGGGAAGCGATACCAAAGGGGATGATGGACGGAGCGTTTGAGCAAATCTAACACTCACCCCCAGTCAACTGATCTGGGTTTAATCCATCATCATTCTTTAGCTCACTCCACCACCCCAGTTCAGACAGGGCCATATGCAAATCAGTCTGCCCCTGTGCCTCCTGGGAACAGTCCAGCCCGAACTGTCAGTTCGTGCTGGACAGTTCCCAGGAGGCACAGGGTCAGACTGATTTGCATATGGCCGTGTACTAACTGGGGTGTTGGAGTGAGCTAAAGAATGATGATAGATTAAACCCAGATCAGTTGACTGGGGGTGAGTGTTTGATTTGCTCAAACGCTCCGTCCATCATCCCTTTTGGTATCGCTTTGTTCGCCCTAAGTTGGCAGGGTATGCCCAGATGTGGGTCCCTTGCTCACTTTGCCACTGGATTCGAGATAGCCTGGCTGATGAGGGTTATGAACCCGAAACCGGTCCCAGGATGCTTGTTTCCGGTCCAGGGAAGACATGGCTTGGCAGTTCAGGCTGGACTGTTCCTATGAGGCACAGGGTCAGACTGATTTGCATATGACCATGTCTGAACTGGGGTGGTGGAGTGAGCTAAAGAATGATGATGGATTAAACCCAGATCAGTTGACTGGGGGTGACTGTTTGATTTGCTCAAACGCTCCGTCCATCATCCCCTTTTGGTATCGCTTCCTCTGAGGGAAGGCAGCAGTCCAAATCTTGTCACAGAGTGCGATGGGGTCATTAAGACTGCTGACCCCACCCCACTCTGTGGCGAGGTGTCACTGATTGACACTCTTCCCTGGGCACTTCATGGAATAAAACAGAAGTGCCCATGTCTGAGGCAATCGCTCCACTTCCTTATGAGGGGAAGGACCTTGAGGTACTTTTGCCAGGCTGAGGAGGTCAAGCCCAAAGGGCTGTGAAATCCTCAGGCTGGAAAAGTTCAGCTCAGGCAGCCAGGAGCCTGCGCATTTAGCGCATGTCTAGCTCCTGACTGCCTGGCCTGAACCAGAAGGGTGTTTGTTCAGCCTGACAGACACTCTTCTTGCCTGGAAAAAGGTGGGGGCTGGCTCCTCTGCCCGTACGGGCAGGCTGCTGTTGGCTGTGAGTTTGCTAAGAATTTTGCATTGCCCTGACAATTTGCTGCCCCTCCACCAACTAGATTTTCTGCAGTTCTAGGTTATAACCTCATATACGGATTCTCTAAATTAGGATCTTTTCCCTTGCATTTCAGATTTTTTTGCTCATCTGAATTAAAATTAGGTGATCAAAAATGTTTGTGAAGTAAGTTAATTGTGTTTATTCTATGATGCTATGTTTGAATATTACCTATGCGATACTTCAAAAGAAAAATATGATAAAATATAGTAGCAAAAGAGGAGTTATTTATAACCGACCCTAGCAAAGTAAATTGTCCATTGAAATCTCAGTGAAAACTAATACTTAAAATTAGTTTAGAAAACCCCCCAAATAAACACATAGTTCTTAATCATTTGATCTACCCTTCAAGTACTATAAGATTTGCTCAATGTGTTGAAAAGTAAATATCAATTAGCATCCTCAAAGTTAAATACGACATGCTAAGATGGAAAAAAGATTCTGATTTACATTTGGTACATTAAACCCTTATCTAATGGCCACGACAATGTTTTGCAAAAGTTTTATAAAATCTTTGCCAAATTACTGTCTTCTAGCTTTTGTATTTCTCTGTAGCCAAAAATGCTATATTTTAACAAGGTCTTAATCTTTTAACTTTTTCAGTAGGTGATGAAAAATAAATGTACTTCCTTAATCTTTTTTAGGTTACATGTATCTTGTATGATATTGACCCAGGGATGTTACCTGTACATCAAAAAATATGTGTAGACCAGGCACACCCATTTCTGGTTAAACATTATTAGTTGAGGAATTGTTACCCATATGGACTTCTAAAGCCATCCACATGCAGTGGCATCTTATTCTGTTCTAATCACTAGGTGCCCTGGTAGAGAGAACAAACACAAAGGTTTGGCAAAGCCTCATTTCACTGAGCAGAAAACTGCCTGACAGTTACCAACTGAAGCACTTTACAAGTAGGATACCATGTGAGAGTTCTTACCACAGTTTGCCCTAAAACAACATGAGAGTAGAGCAAATATCTGGCTACTAAAAAGTGGAGTTACACCATTCTCCTCCCCATATTAATCTGAAACCAAACTCCTCTAGAAATAAATCTGTCAGATAAAGTCAACTCCTCCTGGTAACCAAGGTGCTGAGAGAGCCGGGCTCCTTTGATAGGATGTTACTGGTAGAGCTATTACAAACTGAAAAGTGGTACCTAACCTTTTAAGTCATTGTACACATTTTTGCTGTTGCTATTTACCCTATTATAGCTTTCATTATGTTATTCCCATAGCATCAATTTAAGGTTGGTGTCCGTTTTTAATTTTGCAGTGGGTATAGGTAATATATCTTGCACTTTGAATTTTTTCACAGTGTCTTATCAAATATTGTTATGTTCTAACTTTTTTTAATTCATATTGTTATTTAATACTTCTGAAGAGATGTATTCTGTCCATCCTGCTACCAACAACTGAGCCACTGGTATGTTTGAAAAAGCCACTGTTCTACCTGAGTGTGACTTAGCAGAAGCTTACATAATTTGTGCCAACACATTCTTTAGGTCTTTGGAGCTTTGAAAACTTTGTATTGTCACTTAATTTTTTCAGATGGTGTTCTATTTAGAATCAACACTCAGCAGGCAAAGTTAATACTGGGTTCAATCCTAATAAAAAGAAGTAGCAGGGTAAATCGGCGCAACCCTCTGAGGGAAAATCAATGTAAAAAGACATCATGTGCCATATGTATGAACACATTTTCCTATAGACACAGAATGGGTAAAACCCTTTGATACATCTGGCCCCATTTCTCTGGGGCAGGAGAGCCCTAACTTGTGTAGGGAAGCAAAGACCCTTAAAAAACAAAAGTTATAAAACCTGGAGCCTGCGCCCAGCACATTATCATGACCAATTTTCGGAAGAAGACTTGTTTTGAAAAGCGGAGTGATGTTATAAAAGTGGCAAAGGATGCGAGGGATCTGGGCTAGATATCTTTGGAACCCTACATTTCCAAAGTCAGCCCAACAGCAGAGGAAAAAAATGGCCTAAGTGATGGTCGATCAGTTATGATACAGTTGCTTTTAATAGGAGAAGACCACCACATTAAAGAAATAATCGGAAAGTCAGGATGACAAGCATCACATAAAGATCTAGAGCAGTGATGCTCAAAGTTCTGCCTGGGGGCCACATGCAGCCCTCCACACCTTTATGTTCAGCTTGCTGGTAAAAAAAAGGACTGGGCTGCTGTTCAATCGACTCAGCACTAACAGTAAAATATGTTATATAAACGTGAAAGTGCTTATTTCATTGTTAATTGCAGTTAAACAAAAGGAAGTAACTAGAGTTTTCTGCTCTGCCTAGCAACACCCTCATTTATAAAGACATCTTGCAGCAAAGGTGAACAAATATGATACATTCTTCAAAATTCAAAAAGTGTATTTTATTAACTTGCGCACCGTTTTACATTAGTAAATTGGGAGATCAGATTATATCAGTGCATTGGGAAGTGTTATTTTAAAGTGATAGGTTTCAAACATGAATTTAGAAAAATGTATGATTCCCACCTCACCCTCATAACAATGCCCATGGTGAACTAAGTGGCAAGTCAGTTGTTATGTGCACTCTTTGGGTGGCCTTGGTTGCTTTTATACATGAACAACCTAATAGTTTATTAAATCAAACACAATAAATATTTATGTACAGCATACATCCTGAAGTCATGTATTACGAGGTCCTCTTATATGTGATAATGAAGAATAAGGAGGGAAAAGGAAATAAAACAATTGCATGGGATGACCCAATTTGTTCAAGTGGGGAAGCCAAGATTGATCTCAGGATTTCTGGTACCATATTCTGCAATTCAATTCAGCCACTAGATGTACAAGCTTTGCTTCCCCTACAGCCACCTTAACTTCACCCCTTCCCCAACCCCCTGACCACCACCCTGTCGGGATCAGTATCGCCCTCGTCACATCACTGACAATTTTTTTGCGCTCCAGGGAAAATTTTTGCAAGTACCCATGATCTAGAGCTAACTTGCGCCCTCCTAGACAATGACTTCGCACTCCACAGCCTTGGTATGTATTTATTTTTCATTCTGATACTAGCAAATGTTTGTGGTTCTTTTATCCTGCAAGGAAAATAAACTGTCAAGGAGGAAGCCTCTTCATTAAATGTGACATAAACTCGCAAAGGGTAGCATCACATTAATTGTTCTGCTGTAAATAATCATCACCTGGGTGCCCTTTAGCACCACATTATTTCTATACACGGTTGTGTTATTAATGCTAGCACATCTCCTACCCGTACTTTGTCACAGATTTCTGTACAACTCTTGACAGCGTGTTACAATTTCGTGGAACACAAAGCACACAATGGGTCACATGATGTGCAGCTTTTCTGATGTACCTTCCATTCGTGCTTAATTTGTGAATGAATGAGTGCTGGTGGCCAAAGGTCTGCTCAGAAGCCATGACAAACGATATTTTTATTAAATGTCAACGTGCCGAATACCAATGCTGCCTAGTGTTGAATTTACCCTAGGTCTTGCCTCATCACACATTCATGTCTTGATAGGACGATGCATGTCTTTCTTGGGTGGTGTGTGGCCTTCTCAAGTCATTTACTGCTGCTTCTGAAAAGCACCTGTACTGCTTGGATTCTCGGGACATAAAACAGCTACGTGTGATTGTCATCATCACGGATAGTTATAGCTTTACTGCTCTATTGCATTTCATGCACCGTGCATGTGGAGCTTGCATCTGACACAAATGACACTGATGGGTTATTTGAGAAGCTGAGAGGCGGTCCGAGGCAACCTTTCTGTGACTGTGACATAGGTGAGGTACATGAGAAATAAGAAGAGAGGTGGCAGGGGGTGAAAGCACGTATGGCTCTGCTATAGGCTCCCAGAATTTTTAGTGTGGTCTGTGCATGATGCATATGAAGGTCTCACCAATAAGTCAAAAAAGTAGGAAGTGGAGAATTTAAAAGGAAAAAAATGATGCAGTGATGTGAGTGGGAAGGGGAAGAAAGGCGTAAAGGAACTGAAAAAGAGGGGTAGAGAAAGAAGAGCAATGTGCTCTGCAGCACAATTTATGTTGTTTCTGTGATTTCCGGAATTGTTTTTGGCTCGACTCGGCTCCTGCTTTGACTCTTAGAGCCAAGCCACTCACCTAGCTCAGCTCTGCCTTGGCTCTTCCGATGAATTCTCTGGCTTGTCAGTAGAGGTGGCCGAGCCAACACATTAACCGGGACAGCCGAGCCGAGGGTCTAGCTTCAATCTTAGAGCCCGTGCAGGAGCCGAGCCCTGAAAATATTTGCTTTGCAGATCATGCAACAAACATCACTTCAAAATTAGTAAAGTCTCTATAGAATTTTTAAAAAGTGTATTTCTTTATTATTTGGATGCTATAGCACTGCACTGACAATTACTTATTAAAAGTGATAGTTTTGTACAACTGGTTATCTGAACTCACATATTTGAAAGTGATTTCATACACGCTAATGAAGTAAAAAGATCACACATTTTAAACAAGAAAGCAGCGATTTATCCGGGTTTTCTGTTTCACTTTGTACAAATCAGCCAGGAAATGGGTCTCTAATTGTCTTTCCTAATATTAAGGCTTTGTTTTTATCTCATAGTTCATTTTCTTCTTACAGAATGTCACATGAATTGTTTATAGGCACGGGGAAACTAGTGATGTGCCCAGAATCACACGATGTTGAGTCGAAACAGACTCAAACCTGGTTTCCCATTACCACAGTTGGCAGCTCTGATAGTAATGCCACATCCTAGAGAAGGGAGGGCGGCAGGCAGGCAGAAGCCCCATGGAAGCTCGGTCCTTTATGGGCTCGAGGTTCCAACAGGGCCTCATGCTGGTGAGAGCCAGGCTTCAGGCCGGAGTCTGTCTCGAGCTTTCAGTAGCTCGTCCACCTCTACGTGTCCACCCCTAGTTTAGCCCATAAGAAATGAGAGACACGACATGTTCGCCTGCTGAAGAGGATATGGGACTTAATGAAACAAAAGAAGAACGTGAAATAGGGCTGCAGCAAAACAGAGAAAGCACAACATAAATCCATATTTGTACAGAGAGTGGCTGTAGGAGTGAAAAGTAGGGTCCAGTTAGGTTCCAGGGTCTCCATCGAGGAGACACGCCTGCTGTGTCCCCATCAGCGAAGAAGGGCTTCATCTTCCCGGGCATAGTTGCAAACCACAAGTGCTCTTCATTCTTCATTGCAGACTGAACACCTTTCTAGGTGATTGAATTGACTGCAGACGTGTTTCTCCCACTTAGCTCCTTCCACCTGGATGCATCTCATTCTCATAGGTATTACCATACCTCGATGAGTCTGCACAAAGCAGAATTTGTCAGATTGCCACATTACAAATCACTTCACTAGGTAGCACGCGGGGCTTAAATCTGCGGAGCAGGACAAGGTGCTGAAAACTCCCTGATGATAGCAGAACATTTGTCGGAACTAGTTTCTGTGCCAGGACTTTCTGTACTTTGCCAAGGGCTCAGTTGAGGTGCAGTAACACATTTCCAAGCATATTAATGAGTATTAGAATTGAAAGGTACCGTAGATACGCATTGATAATATATCCATATCCATATATTCAAATTGCTGTCAGTGTTTAATTTGCAAAAGAATAAGAGCTGGAGCCCAAAGATTTGCTCAGGAGCCTGCCGTCAATGCTTACATAAAGTTTCGGGTTGGCGAATACCAAGGCACTGACTCCACTTCAAGCCTCTTTAACCATCTTGTTCTCATTTTCCGGGTTCTTTTTCAACCCTGCTTTCTCTCTTTGTCACTTGATTTCCTGTCTTTCTCTTCCTCCTTCTATTCCTCCTTTGCGATTTCCTCTCTTTTGTCCTAGATTAATTCTGTTGTGGAAAAATAAGAGCAGGTCCCTTAAAAATTAGTACTGGTGGATCCAACCTGCAGCCACCGGGTCACATTAAGCACTGAGTACGATTATGGCGATAGGGGTTCCACCACATCATAGAGGAAGGCCTTCTTACTTGACTGTGAACTGGAAGACAATAGTCAAAAACATTATTGAGACTAGATGTGGTGCTGTTACTTACCCTCTTAATTGATAAGTTTGCATATTGCCACTATGGGTTAATCCTGTCTGTATCAATATTATAAGCAGTTCAATGTGTTTGATTTTTTGCATTTCTTCTTGCTTTAAGAAAAAATCATTCCAATAAGGTTGCTGTGTCTGTGTGCGCACGCATAGCAGCTATCTAAGGGGAAAACAAACATTGACATAGCCAAGAATATTCACAGGTTGGTCCTACTGGCTTTGCCATAGCTTGCTAAGTTCTGGTGTAGTGGTGGGTTAGTGCTTATAGTAGAACATTACAGAAATGGTGTACACCAGAATATCGACCATAAGGGAGACTGATATTGTGCAGCAATGGATGACCAAATTAGGTGGAAGGTTTGAATAAACTATGGCATTACAAGGGCAAATAAAGAAGCATAACCAGAACATTAATTTGGAGTAATATTTCACTTTTTTTTTTTTAACACGTTAACATTGCTGTAACAAACATTTCACCTGATTGGCACAAGCTTAACACTTGAATACAGCAATCAGCAACATAAAAGCCACCAGTGAAGCATTGTGAAGTATCGCTCGCTGCACAGCACCTCGTATAACAAGTTTTAAGCCAACTTTAGATCCATTTGCAGTAGAATTGTTTTTGTTGTTGAAATATGCAAAGTATGCAGCAGATGATGGATCATGTGGTAAGTGCAGTAAATTCATAACTATGCAGAGATATCGCAGCAGCACAATCGTACAATTTCAGTGACCGCGATTAAAAAACAGCATTAGCTGACTGCTGAAGGAGTGCTTCCCTTGCTCAACTAGATGTAAAGCTGATGTTTGATCCTCTGTATGCAACGTCTGCTTTGACATCTTAAACAAGATGGCTCCAGTATCTGAATCCAAGTTGTAAGGCAGTTGTTTCCAGCGCAGTCGTTCCTTTCTTTCAAGAGCGATGAATTGCGCTGGCGATCCTGATGAGTGGTGGCTCAGTGGAATAAATAAGACGTCGCTCTGAGCATCTGCAGCTGATATCTGCTACATCACCTGGGTACTGCCAGCATGTTTTTTGGCTCAAAACAGGATAATAAAAGAGGCCAGATGACTTTTGCCAGGTTCTGCAACTTGTGTATCTTGGATTTGTGGTACACAAAGCTTCTGTATCTAGGATCTGTGTCACAGAGCTGCTAGGTCTGCTAACACCAGCAAGACTTGCCAGGAATTTATCTACTCAGCTCCTTTCACCGGCTCATTCAACCTCCGGCCCCATTGCTGATTCTCCATCCAATACTTACCTACTCATCCACCAGATACCTATTTCCTCATGACACTACCTGCTTAATAATCTAGACATCAACACACATCCATCTATTAATTTGCTCCCAAACGACTTACTCATCAGTCCATCTACTCACTTATCCATTGTGCTACCTTCAAGCTTCCCACTCATTCCACGGATGAGGCCTCAAGAATTGGAGACCATAATCCAGAGGTGTCCTCTGAGAGTAATAGCAGTAATTTCGCTAAGGCACAGAGATTGGGTCAAAATTTTGTGGTTAGAGATTTTGACAAAATTATGATATATTAGTTATTTTTGAAGGAAGCTTACATACCTTCAGCTTTCTCCGGCTATGAATCAGTAGCAAACTAGAGAATGTGTAGTTTCTGTCTAAATGCTCTGAGGAGTGGGTTCCGCGTGAAGAGTGATAAATAGGACATTATAACCTGAGAGGGACAGCAGCTCCCTTACTCCTATTTCAAGGTTTTGCACAATGTATGCTGATTAGAAGAACCTAAAAAGTGATCAAAGGATAATGTTGGTAACCTAGTACTGTGGAATAAATCAGAAAACCTGAGGTCTCCTGAATGAAGAGTGCAAAAGACCTCAAACATTGCGTGCTGCTGTTTAGTCAAAAAATGTAGATCTTTAAGGTGTTTGGTGATGGACTCTAATTTTTGCGTTTGATTACTTCTTTCTTGCCCATGATGTGAACAAATTAGTTCTGAAAGAACATGATTTGAGGAGCCAAGCTATACATATTTTCTATAGTCCGCCTGATATTCAAGAGAAGTTCAGATCTGGACATCTACTATAGAAGTAGCCTTACCGGTGATGTTGTACAGTTGTTTGCAACACAATCTCCCACTTCTTCTGATTACTAGATCATTCACAGTTGCAGGAAATGTTCCCTCTCTGCAGATTCAGCCTGGATTTTTCTCCTTTTGCTGGACCCTATATTTATACTGGCTGTATAACTCTGTGCACCGAATTCCTACTAACCAGTGATAAAGTGCCTGTGACCGCCCCTTTCAACATGGTAAAATTGTCATAACCTTAATTGACATATTTAACTCACCTATAAGTCTCTAGGATATGGTACAAAGTATATCCAGTGCCTGTAAGTTAAATATCATTAGTGGACTGCAGCACCCATTGTGCCATACACCTGTCAGTGCAAACATGACTGCATGAATGCCATGTGGAGACTGTTTTTCATATTTTTAAGACACCCTCATGTAGGACTTATTGTCTATACAGCAGGGTGCATGATATATAGAAGTAGGCCATGAATGAGTTAACTGCTAAACATGTTGTCACAGTGAATAAATCCTCAAGTGCTATTTCCACAGTAGCAAGAAACACGCTGGGTTACATTATCATTTTTAATGATGCTGATTTTGGTTAGGAAGCAGCTAGAAAAATAATGAAGCAACTATTTTAATAGTTATTAAAATCCAATTCAATTAAAATGTGAAATGTTTAAAAAATGTTAAGTAAAGGTACATTTAAAAAGTTACCTTGTCACTACCTAAAACCTGTATAGGCTCCTTTGCTATCCCACTTCTGCCAGCCAGGAATTAGCATTTAAATAGGTGTGAATGGGAGTGAAATGTCTCCAGGAACAAATAATAGGCTGATGTGAATGGGAAGAGATGACCTCTTTGAACTTGACAGAATATGCAGGGTGGGCATGTGAGCATCCTTTCTGACATTACAGTATTGAATCCTGCTTGAATGTCATATCCTGTTTGACAGGTCTGCTAGGGATTTACAAGTAACATTTGGGGCACACTTCAAAATGCATAAACAGTATGCCAAAAAATTCTTGTGTATGCACTATCCGTTTGCTGGAAAATCTAGCTTTAAAATACCAGATTTCTGTTTTTGGGTTTATTAGGGATATAGTGCTGTCCCAAACTGGATCTCAGTGGGAGGACACTAGCATTATCTAAGTACACTCCCCACACACACCCTAGCCCATCAAGACCAAATTTAGTGTGGCCCAAGACTTCAAGCATCTTGAAACTGCCCAAAGTGTGCACTGACGGCCCCGGGAAATGTTATCCCATTAGTTAGGGTGTGCCCTAGAGTCATTCCGAACACACTAATGTGGCACTTCCAGGCACCCACTTCTGAACAGAAGTGGAATAGACCTGCTACCTAAGACCTGAGAAGAGCCCTAAATGACTGGACCTGCTCTCCCTGTTGTGCCCAGGAGAAAGAAGTGGATTCCAAGGGTCATAAGAGTGACCTCTTGTTCATGCCACGGGGATACAACAAGCTAAAAGAGGCCTTTCCTGCCACTGCACTCTGACCAATGTCACTGGACCAGGACTGGACCCTGCTGCTTAACATCTACCTGACACCCTGGGTCTATTTCAAAAGTGTAGGTTAAATTTTTTTGGGGTATCCACAGACTACGAGTTAATAGTAAGGTTACGACTGTGGCGACTCCACAGTCGGGGCAGAGAACTTCACACATAAAAAGATAGGACATGCCTATCTTTCTATGTGCTGAGTTCCCCGCTCCAACGGAAGAGTCTCTGTAATCGCAAACTTACTGGTAACTCATAGTCTGTGAATACCAAAAAAAGTAAACTTGCTCAAAAGCTGAAGTTTACCTTTGTGAAGTAGGCACACTGTGTGTCTATAAGTGCCTCCCCTGAGGTTGTGTGGTGCATTAGAAGCATACTCCTGTTTTGGATTGGGGCTTAACTGGACTAAAGTCAGAAGGTAAAATCTTTGAGCAGGATGAACCTAGATGGCGTATCCCACCCACGCTCCATCTGAGTGAGCACTGAATTCATCTAGGTCCTGGTCTACCATGACCATTGATTAATCTTGACACTTTATGCTTATTGGTGTTAGTCCTACTTAGAACTATAAAAATTCATATCTCCAGTTCCCCCATAGTTGTCACTTTGGTGAATTAATTTTGTAAAAGAAATTCTCTATTGCATCAGAATTGTCCCTTAGCTCCCTCAAGATTCTTGTCATATTGTTTCCCCTGTTAAAGGGTGCGTATACTCATTCTGTCTTTGCAGTAATTGTTGTGAGAGCATGTGTTTTCTTGTTTGAATATGTGTGTGTGTGCGTGTGTGTGTGTGTGTGTCTGTGTAAAAATAATGTGTGTATGAGAGACCATGCATTGTTGATTCCTGTGCTGCAGCTGTTGACCGTGTCTGGGAGTAACCCTGTTATTACAGTATTTGCTATATCCGTTTCGGATTAGGGAATCTTGCATTGCTTCTACTGATGATGTACCCGTGTTAAGTGTTTCCCAAGCTTGTTAAAACCCTTTCCTTATGCACAGGACAAAATGATTTCTTAGTCAATACTTTTTTCCAGCTGCCAAAAATGTATTAGTTCCTATTCACTGATAACTCATTTGAAATTAGATTTGACATACCTATTACACTAAAATAAAACAAAATGCCCCTGAAAAACTGAATTCTACTGTTTCCCTTCTGGTATAAAGCCACTGTGCTCTGATACCAAATGCACATTACTGTTCAAAGTCATTTGATTTCTTTTATTATTACTGGTTAGCATTCTTATCAAGCGAGTTGCTCATATTAAAAGAGGCATTTTTTTTCAAAACAATAATAAGGATTCATTTTAGAAGGTATGAGGTATTACTGCGTGTACAGGAACAAACCTTTGCAGAGGCAAAGGCTGATGTATGACACCAGTGGCCAGATGATGGAACTGCCCCAGGTATTCAACAGGTTTTTGAGCAAGAAGTAGTTCTGGATCGCAGGAATGGCAGCAGATGATTAGGTGTTGCAGGGATTCTGCTCAGAAACAGAACTATGCCTGGGATCACGGGACGTCAGCATGTAGGGACTTAGTCACCTTACCACATCAGTACCTATGGGCCCAAATCCAGACTAACTCATAGTGCTTTACCTGCCCTCCTAACCTTTGAGAGAGACAGGTAACTTAGCACATCAGAAAACAACACTCTGAACTCTCTCAGGATTTGCTGTAACAAGTTATCACCATTCGTTCTCTCACTCACGCGTGTCCACAGTAAGGGAAAGAGTCACAATGAAAGCTTACAATATTTATTGAAACTAATGTGCTCTATAATGCAAAAGCTGTGCTGTAATTTGGAGACATATACAAGTCAATAATGTGTCACAATTAATAAACTGTACACAAGGAAATGCCCTGTCATGTGAATGACAAATCAGCCTAAGCCTACCCTTTCTATGAAAATCGAGTATTTTACTAAAGATCTCTGAGATTAGTGCCGAACCCTATACCTGAGAGTCATAATCAGTTGGTCTACATCTCAGGCTCGTAGCTCGTTCCTCTCAGGACCTTTTCCATGCAAGCCTTGATTTGCTCTGTTTTTAGAATGACAAGTCTCGGCTATATGAAAATACTAGCTCTATTCGAAAGACAGCAGCTGGACCTCTCTATTATGTCTAGGTGCTAGTGTCTGACCACAGAGAAAAGCAGGGCACAGTGTTGTTTGGCCTTGTTTGATGTACTGACTAAATCCCAGCAGAAAAGCAGAATAATACAATGGGCAGCATATTCCAAAAATTACAATGTGGCACAAAAACAAGCATGCTACTGCATAACCTGTGCAAAGCAAAAGCAGCCTATTATGTGTGTAGTTAGGCTAACATAAGGTAAAACTACAGTGGATACTATAGAGGACTCACGACATAGGCAGCCCCTTTTGTTCTACCGATTGTGTGGAGGTGTGGCCCGCTGCAAATGAGAGAATGACTTTATCCATTCCTGTGCCATATTACAGCTGTGGGCATATGGGCAAACAGGTTGGAGGTGCAAGCCCTAAGGGGCATATTTATGACCCCCTTGTGCCAACGTAGAGTTACTTTTTGTGATGCTCCAATGGAGTAAACCTTGAAATCATATCTATGAGGCCACCCAAAGCCACTTTGCGTGGCTTCAAGTGGCCCCATATATATGGAGTAAGGCACGGCAGTGCAAATCTCTGTGTTGCCTTGCTCTATGCTAGGGAGGTATTCCATGGGCATTGCAGTGGGTGTTCCCACGCAACACCCATGGATTTTGATGCTTCCCCAGATTTACAAGACCATGTTAACCTAGCGCCAACACCTTACGCCTCCTGAGGTGAGGTGTAACAAGGAGAAATAACTTTATTTCACCTTGTTTTTTCCTCTTTCTATAAAGAAAGAGGAAAACACCTCTATGGGTTCTTTCTGTGCAGAATGGTGCCCTTTCCTGCACTTAAACAATCCTTGGTGCAAGGGTGCCTGCATTGGTGCTAGGCTGCAGTAAAGGCACAAGCCCAGGGGAAAGGACAGGAATGCACTGTATTGGATAGATACAGTGCTTTCCTGCCCTTTCGCTCTGACGTAGGGCAGTGCAGCAAGGTGACTTGCTGCGCTGCTCAATGCCAAATCCCCATGAATAAGGCCCTTACTCTGCATTATTTAGTAAATGGTTCATGGTTAGTGCTCCACTGGTGGTAGTCTTCAGGAGGGGGGCAAAGAGGGTTCCAGAAACACCCTCTACAGGGCTGTGTATTTACAGACTGCACCTCTCTTTGCGATGAAGGAGGGTCTGGGATAAAAATCCAACCACAATGAAAAGTAGAGCAGTCATTTAAACCATTACTACGTCTTTCACTGGTCTTCTCTCCGGTGCTCACATCACATCTCAGAACGCTGGTGCACCCAAAGAGTCTGCTTACTGTGCTTACAGGGTCTATACCCCTCTATTGTAATTGGGTGGAATCAGTCTTTGCATCTACCCAGATTTGCTTCAGCTTACTTTTGCTCTGAGACAAGGTTGATCATTTAGGCGTGGGTTCTATTTTGCGTGGAAGCAAGATACCTTTGATGTATGCAAAAATAACACATTGTATGCCAAACGGATACTGCCTTATTTTAGAATAGAAATGAAAGCCTTGCGGCTTGGTAGAACATGTTTTCGTAATATGGGAGGGTCCCACCGGGTCCCACCCCACATAAACTCACCTCTTCTCAATCCTTTTTAATATATTTCTTTTTTGGTCCTGTGAGGAGAAATTCACCTTAAAATGTGTCTGTGATGGGTACCTGATGGCCGTTACACGTTTCCTGATGCAGCTTAAAAATGAGGGTTTCTCGGCGATCAAACTCACAGTACCCTGCCTCTATTTAACTACCCACTCACGTATAATATATATAAGGGTGAGATCAGAGGCTCACGTCACTGATATTCTGAGAAATTTTAAACCATTCACGCATGAGGTATGTGGTGCAAGTAATCACACACGCATCTTGAATTGCGCTTTCTTATTCCCTTCTTTCACAACATTGGAGATTATGTGACCAAACAAGGTCCGTGCGCCTTCCATTCACTGACGTTGTGAATACATTGGAGCAGATTTACAAGCCCCATGCGCCTCTTTTGTGACGCAGCAGCGGCGCAAAACCAGCGCCATGCTGCGGGGTATTTACATGACGCATCAGGGAGATGCGTCACGTTGTAAAACCCTGCGCCAGAAGTAGGTGTTCCGGTGCGGGGGGGGCGTTCCGGCGGAGGAACGCCTCCCAAAAGTGGCTGAGTGAAATCAACAAGATTTCACTCAGTCACTTTTAAGCCCATGCTGCGTCAAAACCCTGCGCCTGCTTGAAGCAGGCGTAAGGATTGATGCAGCATTTCAAAGATAGGGCACCCCGGAGCCTTGCTGGAGCTGCGTCGCACTTGTGACGCAACTCCAGCAATGTGATGCCTTTACGGCACACATGCGTCACGCATCTGTTCGTTTTTGCCCCATGGTGTGCCGCATTGAAAATGCGGCGCATCCATGGTGGCGGAGCTGTGACGCACAATAACTGGCGCATCCCTGCTGATATGCAGGGATGCGCCAGTTATTGTAAATCTGCCTCATTGTTTGTTTTGAGGGATTGCCTCTGGTTTTGGGTTTGCGACTACCTTTGTGCGCACTGTATGAGTTTTTTATACTCTAACGGCTAAGTCATTCTGCACCATTTCAAAACTGACACACGAGTGAAATACCCGTAAAAAACATAACTGAAGAAAACATGTGTGTTGTGTGGCTTTGGATGAAACCGTGACTTGTTTTAGTAGCACTAGATATGTTCCACTCGGACTACATTCACATTACAAATATAATTGTACATGTGTATTGTGCCGCTGTGAAAGTGAACTGTACATTCATTATTTGCAGACTTCGTACAACCACCTACACCTGCCTGGACACGCAGAGTCCTTTCATGGCTGTAAGTGGCTACCTCCTGTCGTATTTATAAGACGTGTGAGCATAAAATGGATGCGGCGGTCAGCTGACAGGTGTACACACGGGTCCAAACCATTAACTTCCTAAGAACCTCACACTTACCGGAATACACGCTAGCGAGGCCGATCAGACGTTCGTCAGTCCATGGAAGAACGCATGAGCGCACTTTCCAATTGTAATTGAGTAATAATAAAGCATGCTGCTTGTTTGCAAAATGCTTTGATGTCCTTAGCAAACTAAGTTATGTCGGAAATCACATTATGACAATAAGTAACAAAAGGAAGGAACCTTCGGAAATGAAGAAACTGAATGAACAGAGCTCTTAAAGAAATCAATTACAAGGCAGGAAACGTGTAAATTAATGCAATTTTCATATAAATTGCCCTGTTATCGTACATGGGGGCGAGGAGGAATTTCTGCATGCCATCTACCACGAAGCTTTTAAGTTAATGTTGGGAAATGGCTCATGGCACCAGGGACAAGCAAAGCACTCCAGGTTGATTTTATCCTGTGTGATTATATTGTAAAATATGTGCTCTGGAGTCCTTAGTGAACGAGAGAAATCCCAAACGCTCGACAGAGAAGCAACAGTACATATTATCTGATACAAATGTAGGCCTTTAGAGGCCAGTGGAACACCAAAAACCAACTCCAAGGATGGTCAGAATGGCTAAAGTTTCTCATAGTTGTTAGGTGTGGGACTGTAGTAGGGACTATCGAATCCCAAATATCGACGGTATAGAATATCATTACAACAATATCGAGGGGCAAACTATGGAAAGATAAGTGCAGAGGGAGGTAAGCCGGGGAACCAGGTTCGCGTCTCGGCAGGAACGCTCAACTTCCTGTGATTCTGTGCAAATCACTTTGGGGCCGATTCACAGAACTAATCTGAGACAAAATCCTAAACTTACTACTTTTGGTATTCACAGAAGGCATTTAGTGTAGTAAAGTTAGGATTTTGTCTTAAATTAGGATTTTTTCTTCTGACCAAAAATTAAGCCAAACTTAAGTTTAACTTAAGTTTAATTTAAGACAAAATCCTAATTTAAGACAAAATCCTAACTTAAAACAAAATCCTAACTTTACTACTACTAAATGTCATCTGTGAATACCAAAAGTAGTACGTTTAGGATTTTGTCTCAGATTAGCGAATCGGCCCCTTAATCTCCCCCTGCCTATCAAAATGAACATGTCCGTCTGTAAAGCAACTGACGCACATGTAAAGCACTCTGATACCTTTCGGTCGAGTTTCGCTATATGAAACTCTAAAAAAAAAATACTACTTTTACTTCACGTCCCTGTCCCTTGCAAAAATATCTATCTATCTATCTATCTATCTATCTATCTATCTATCTATCTATCTATCTATCTATCTATCTATCTATCTATCTATCTATCTATCTATCTATCTATCTATCTATCTATCTATCTATCTATCTATCTATCTATCTATCTATCTATCTATCTATCTATCTATCTATCTATCTATCTATCTATCTATCTATCTAACTGTCTGTCTGTCTGTCTGTCTGTCTGTCTGTCTGTCTGTCTGTCTGTCTGTCTGTCTGTCTGTCTGTCTGTCTGTCTGTCTGTCTATCTATCTATCTATCTATCTATCTATCTATCTATCTATCTATCTATCTATCTATCTATCTATCTATCTATCTATCTATCTATCTATCTATCTCTCTATCTATCTATCTAGCTATCTATCTATCTCTCTAGCTATCAATCTATCTCTCTATCTATCTATCTATCTATCTCTCTATCTATCTATCTATCTATCTATCTATCTATCTATCTATCTATCTATCTATCTATCTATCTATCTAGCTATCTAGCTATCTATCTAGCTATCTATCGATATATATAGATACCCAGACGATCATGCTAGTAACTAGCGAACTAGTGTATACTATCAGGGTCTAGTAAATAAAAAATAATATCTTTATATGCAATGGCATTTCAGTCCTTTAGATACATACAGTTTTAGTAGATTCAATGTCCTGGGAATACCCTTACAGGCCTTTGATCATCTTGCAAAAGAGACATCTTCATTTTGGTTTTGATCAAATCGGCTACAAGGTACTCATTGCTACTGAATGTCTACCTCAATCAAAATGATCTCCACATAGATTTCAGGCAGTGTGGATCTTGGTCTGTGAGAAAAATGGTTTATTAGTATGGTGTGGGTGTGAGACCGTACTCGGCCCACTCAGACTCATTTGAACAACGTCAGCTCAACCCTCAATAGACATGGCTCTGAGCAGTAAGGATTTATCAAAGGAACAAATTTAAAGCATTAAGAAGTACCAAAAAGGTGAAATAGGAAAGAAAGAGGACACAACAAAAAATTCAACATCAATGTATTAAAATATGTTGTATTTTGATATTCAAATGAACACCTCAATGACAAAAATCCACCGGATGGTTAAGGAGATAAACATTTATAACAATAAATCACTACATTTTCATTCAACTCAATAAATCATAGTAATGGACCATGCTCATGGTCAACTTTGCAAATTTTAGGAAAACGTTTACAAAGTTTTAACGGTTCAGTCCGGCCTGCTTTGGGTGACCGACTACTGCAGGGAGCAAGTCACAGGGGGCAAAGAGACTTGGCTAGATAGTTACCTCACAGTCAAAGCAGTCGCCAATGCAGTTCTAGGCTCTCTTTGCGAACCGCCACAGACCTATAATGCCGTGGTCCTGATGCAGGATGCTGAAGATGCTGTAGGATGTGGCGAATCCTGTACCATTATAGGGCCTTCCTGGGGCTACTCCTTGATTCATGGTCACGGTGGGGCATCTTATACCACAGAGCTCGATGTCTCTCAGAGTCCGGTTAAAGTCCAGCCCAAAAAACAATTGCCACTGGTCTACTGGCCTACGGTTACTGCCAAACCAGCAGTTTCCTTTAACGTGATAATTTCTGCCTTGGGTGCCGACTCTCCCGGGTCAAGCAGACTTGAGTGCAACTTTTGAGGGCCAGTGTGAGAAGTTGGCCTGGTACATGCTGTCCACTAGTTATAGTGGGCACCCTGTACCAGTCCAAACAACCCCTTATTGATTATAGGTTAACCCCCTTCGCTGCCAGGCCTTTTCCCCCTCCTGTGCCAAGCCTTTTTTTGGCTATTTGGCGTAGTGCGCGCTTAGACCCCTGTAACTTTTTGACCACATTAGGTATCCACGCCAAATTTGTGTCCTTTTCTTCCAACATCATGGGGATTCTAAAGGTCCTCAGGGTTTGTGGATTCCCCTGGAGGGGTCACAGAAATGAGCCAAAATACAGCAACATTTTGTTTTTTTTGGGAAAAATTGGAAAAACAGGCTGCAAATGAAAGCATCTGGGTTTTTCCCTGCAAATGTTATCAAACAAGGGTTTGTAGGGTTGAAATCACCATTTGCCCAGCTTTTCGGGGATACCAGACTTTTGTCAGCAACCCAACATTTTTTAGACAGTTTTGGCATTTTTCTGGGACATAGCCTATTTTTGCTATTTTTTTTTGATTTTGACCTCCTTCCAGTTAATGGCAGAAATGGGTACAAAAGCAATAATGGATCCTGGAAAGCTATACATTTTCGAGAAGAAGACAAAATTGTGAATTCAGCAAGGGGTCATTTGTGTAGATCCATCAAGGTTTTTTTATAGAAACAAACAGTTAAATATAGGATAAATTGAAAATTAGGTGAAAAAAACAGCCTTTTGTGTCAACGTTTTCACCTGTAACTTCTTCTAATTATGACAGCTCTTTGAAAGCAATATACCGTTGCAACCGCTGGACATTACTGGTTGTGGGGATATATAGGACTTGTAGGTTCACCAAGAACCCGACGAGCCCAGATCCAAAAACTGAGCAGCAACTTGCAATGGTTTTCTATTATGTACCGGGTACATAGTAATTATTCTGTAAAAATGTGTACATGGAAAAATCGGTATGAAAGACACCTATGTATTTCTGAAATGGGAACAAAATATAGAGTTTAGAAACAGTAGATATTTGCACATTTCTGAAATTGGGAATACTCATACTAGCATGAGAATTATCAGTCATTTTTTAGAATGACTTATTTATTACACAATGTCTTTCATTTGGAAGGCAGAAATGCATCGAAAGTCAATAGATAATAACAGTTCCTTTACAAATCTGAATTACCCTAAGTCTCCCGATACAAATGGTACCTCACTTGTGTGTGTAGGCATAGTGCCCGCGACAGGAAACGGCGCAAAACGCAACGTGGTCACAACTCAATATCGCAGTGAAAATTTACCCTTTTTTGGCAAAGTGCCTAGCTCTAGTTTTTTAACCCTAGCTCTGCGGGCACCTTGGGAAACCTAGCAAACCTATACATTTTTGAAAACTAGACACCCAGGGGAATCCAGGATGGGGTGACTTGACTGCTTCCCACCAGGGTCTGTTACCCAGAATCCCTTGCAAACCTAAAACATTGTTAAAAAAAACACATTTTCCCCACATTTCTGTGGTGGAAAGTTCCGGAATCTGCGTGGATCCACAAATTTCCACCCACCCCACGTTCCCCAAAGTCTTATGAGAAAAACGGTACTTCACTTGTGTGGGTCGGCCTAGTGCCCGCGACAGGAAACGGCGCAAAACGCGACATGGTCACAACTCAATTTCGCAGTGAAAAATGACCCTTTTTTGGCAAAATGACTAGCTGTAGTTTTTGATCCCTAGCTCTGCGAGCACCTTGGGAAACCTAGCAAACCTATGCATTTTTTAAAAGTAGACACCCAGGGGAATCCAGGATGGGGTGACTTGACTGCCTCCCACCAGGGTCTATTACCCAGAAACCCTTGCAAACCTAAAAAATTGTCAAAATAAACACATTTTCCCCACATTTCTGTAGTGGAAAGTTCCGGAATCTGCGTGGATCCACAAATTTCCACCCACCCGGCGTTCCCCAAAGTCTTACGAGAAAAACTGTACCTCACTTGTGTGGGATGGCCTAGTGCCCGCAACAGGAAACGGCGCAAAACGTAGTGAGGTAACATCAAAATTGCCTATCTCAAAACCACCTGGTTTTGCAAGGGGGGTCACTTGGGTTTTTGGCCCGGTGCTCGGCGGCCATCAAGGGAAACCTACCAAACCCACACATTTCTGAAAACTAGACACCCGGGGGCTTCAAGGGAGGTATGGCTTACGTGGATCCCCCAACGTTTCCTTACCCAGAATCCCCTGCAAACTTCAATTTTAGCTGAAAAAATCACTTTTTTCACACATCTTTGCGTGGGAAAGTTGTGGCATCACCGGGCTCACTCAAATTTCCCACCTCCCAGCGTTCCCCTGGGTCTCCCGGTAAAAATGGTGCCTCATTTGTGTGGGAGGCCCAAGTACCCGCGACAGGCAGGGGCCCAAAACGTAGTGAGGTGACATCAAAATTGCCTATCTCAAAACCACCTGGTTTTGCAAGGGGGGTCACCTGGGTTTTTGGCCCGGTGCTCGGCGGCCATCTAGGGAAACCTACCAAACCCATACATTTCTGAAAACTAGATACCCGGGGGCTTCCAGGGAGGTATGGCTTGCGTGGATCCCCCAACGTTACCTTACCCAGAATCCCCTGCAAACTTCAATTTTAGCTGAAAAAAATCACTTTTTTCACACACTTTTGTGTGGGAAAGTTGTGGCATCACCGGGCTCACTCAAATTTCCCACCTCCCAGCGTTCCCCTGGGTCTCCCAGTAAAAATGGTGCCTCACTTGTGTGGGAGGCCCAAGTACCCGCGACAGGCAAGGGCCCAAAACGTAGTGAGGTGACATCAAAATTGCCTATCTCAAAACCACCTGGTTTTGCAAGGGGGGTCAACTGGGTTTTTGGCCCGGTGCTCGGCGGCCATCAAGGGAAACCTACCAAACCCATACATTTCTGAAAACTAGACACCTGGGGGCTTCCAGGGAGGTATGGCTTGCGTGGATCCCCCAACGTTTCCTTACCCAGAATCTCCTGCAAACTTCAATTTTAGCTGAAAGAAATCACTTTTTTCACACACTTTTGTGTGGGAAAGTTGTGGCATCACCGGGCTCACTCAAATTTCCCACCTCCCAGCGTTCCCCTGGCTCTCCCAGTAAAAATGGTGCCCACTTGTGTGGGAGGCCCAAGTACCCGCGACAGGCAAGGGCCCAAAACGTAGTGAGGTGACATCAAAATTGCCTATCTCAAAACCACCTGGTTTTGCAAGGGGGGTCAACTGGGTTTTTGGCCCGGTGCTCGGCGGCCATCTAGGGAAACCTACCAAACCCATACATTTCTGAAAACTAGACACCTGGGGGCTTCCAGGGAGGTATGGCTTGCGTGGATCCCCCAACGTTTCCTTACCCAGAATCCCCTGCAAACCTCAATTTTAGCTGAAAAAATCACTTTTTTCACACATTTTTGTGTGGGAAAGTTGTGACATCACCGGGCTCACTCAAATTTCCCACCTTCCAGCATTCCCCTGGGTCTCCCGGTAAAAATGGGGTACTTGGGCCTCCCACACAAGTGAGGCAAAAAGGTTCTCCAAGGGCTTGTGTGTGCTTGCCTCCTGTTAAGTTGTCTCAGGGCAATCAAAAACTTCACCTACCAGTGCCAGGGTTCTTCTGATGAGAGCCCTGACTTGCCAAGTGGTGCCAAATCCAGTTCCTGGGCCATTGGAAGTGTAAACTGGTGATCTTAAGGGAAAATCCATGCAACGACCCCCAGCGGATGTCTTCTTGACGCAATAGAGGCATTGCCACCGCTTGCCCCAAAGCGTTGTTCCCGATCAGCGCATTGACCATGAATTTCATTGCAGGCCCCAGCTTGCTGTCGCAGCGTGTTAAAATGTGTATTAAATCTAATTTATTTTTTTAAAGTTATTTTACAATTTAATATATATGTAATATTATTTTTTATATCTATATATTATATATTAAAATCAATATTTTGTACAACTGTATTTTTTACATCGATATTTCCCCCCGACATTTTTGTACTTACCATTATATATATAGGATGTCAATATTTTTGACATCGATATTTATAACTCGATTTTTGTGTATGGGAATATTTGGGGGGTCGATATTCTATCAGTGAACCTATTAGAGTACTAAAATATCAAAAAGTAAGTGCATATAGGGAAGTAATCATTTACTATTCCGAAGTCCACATCTATGTACCTTGGAGATATAGGTACTGTGTATGTATATATATCTGGAGTTAATGATAGCAAATCTAGAATTACTTACCTGTTGATATTTTATTTTTGATATTCTATCCTCTACATTCTGTCCCATCGATATTGTTGATTCAATTTTCAGGGGGCACACCGCTAAATTCCACTTAGGATTACAAAAATGAGTGAATTAAACCATTAGCAATAGAATTTCCATTTGATTCATCTTTTGCACAGATTTGTCACGTTCTATATATTTGCATCCAGCACTAGTGGTTCTTGCATGTCACAATATAGAGACACACAAACTGCTGACATACAGAAATGCATAAACAACTGCCAAGTCGGATTAAAACCACCCACACTTTGTAAAACACTATAAATACATATTAGAGCACACACTTCAATTGGAAGCTTCTTGTATTTTAGTAGATTGTTAAGATTAACGAGGGTTAAGACGCAAGTGAACTTTTTGAGTGGTACACTAAATTGGACACAGCTTTTAACTGCCAACACTTGCTTTGCAAGAGGGTGGTCTGTGGTGTTAGCTGACTAGCTGGAAGGAAAGTCTACCAGTGTCTAGTCATATCTGCAGGAGCAGCAGAGAGTATACATTAGAAACCCAGAGGCAGAGATAAAAGGGCAGCTAGGCAGCTTAATACGTGATATGGCTGAAATGTAGACCACAACTGATGTGTTGGAAGGATACTTACTATGTGCCTTTGAGGCCAACTATACTGTCTATATCATAGAATTCTACTCTAGAGGTCTGTAGAGGGGAACATTCAATGGGTGGCCATTGCTGGTGAGGAGTTGTGGAGAGAAGCTGTGTTCAACAGCTGGGGCTGCAAATAAAGAAAACCGCTATAACTTGTAGTGACCTGAAGGTCCACCAGTGGACATTCATAGTGACGCTTTCCATTGAGGAGGCTGACAGTAGCTGTGATTTTCACTGAGGTAGTCCACGCTAAGACCTGTAAGGACATTTAGAAAACAAAGAATCATGACTAAACTACACATTCTTACCTCTATTTTACCATGGGACCCTACAAATTGTTTCCGGAGGGCATGGCCTCCTGAAGTTTTTACTGCAGAACAAGTAGGAAAAGATAAGAAAATCCACACCTCATTATTTCGTTGGAGCAATGTGAGAGAAATACAACAGAGGCTATCAGGGCAATTCAGTGTACCATTATTGTGGTAGGTGCTTCAAGCAACGGATCCTTGGTAATCTGAAACCGATTACGGTGAAATGCCCATATTATTTTGAAGTATTAGTAATATGTATGTTATTACCTTTCTATAAAGGCTTTAATCTACAGTGGCTGTTAAATGGGTTGAAGACAACCGCTATAGAGGGTCAAGTCCTTACAGGGATTTTTTTCCCAGGTGTTATATGGGTTCACGTCCAAATGATAAAAGATGAGAACCTGCAACCCTTGTATAAAGAAGTGACACAGCTGTTCAATTGTTATAAATTACAGTTGAGTTCTGACATCAGAATGCCTTTTGCTAGAATCAGCAGGCAAAGGGAAAGGCAGGTCCTGAACCATATTCAAATCTGCAGTATAAACAAGAAACATAAGAGCTGGATTTTTCTTCTGATTGATCTGCTTTTCTAAAAAGAAAATGTAATCAGCAGAAATGAGATATTTATGGCAACAAGTTCATTTTTCCACAATATAGTTCATTATGCGGACAATCTGATCTACATCCAAATATTTCTAAAATCTTCTTGTATAAAATTATTAACTGTTTTAGTGTGTTTAATTTTGCAGTGCAGATTATGCTTTAATTCATCTTGTCTGCAATGAATAGGAAAGAGCAAAACATCAAGGGTGTAAGCCGTTATAGGAAGTGTGATGTGTTTTAAGGAATAAAGTACCCTCTTCTGTACATGAAAAGAACATTGCAATTCACCTCAGAGTGTCATGATTTTCAAAAGGAACTCGACTTGCAATATCCTTATAATGCACGACAGGGAGCACTTTATCTCAATAATAGTGATGCAATTATGTTGTGCTTTTATACTAAATCTGGATGAGTGCCAGTAAATTGGAACTTCATATTCTCTAATCTCTTACAGCTTTCCTGACTCCAAAAAACAGACATTGAGTAATAAATTACTAGAGTCCTGACGCCATTTGTAATTGGTATCTGCTGTTCCACTATAAAGAAGCTGGAGACTATAAAGAAGCTGGAAACGCTTCAGAAGAATGGGAGGCCAATTAGCATGTATTATTTAAAAGCTCAGAAGTAGTATACATAGGATTCAAAATGGCTTTTGGATTAGGATAGTGTCGCCATTCTTTTGTGTAATGTTTAATGTGCCAGTGCACTTTGTTTCTCTTTTGATTTCCTCCTTTAATGAATATATTAACTTCCTCGAACCTAGGACAAGGAATACACAAAGTTTAACTGTCCCTTACACTCAGTCATGTGACCCAGGCAGGCTAAAGACACCAAATGGCTTAGGCAAGAAAATGCCAATCTTCTAAAGGAAAAAAGAACAATTGATGGACAGAATGCCGAACAATGTCATACTTTCACCCCAGTACAGAGATCTGGGCCTAAATTATTCGTTTTCTTGCTCCTTATGCCATTCCAGTTTAGACCCAGCCATATGCAAATCAGTCTTGATTCCCAATGGGAACAGGCCAGCCCGAACTGCCAAGCCAGGTCCTCCCTGGACTGGAAACAAGCATCCTAGGACCAGTTTCGGGGTTTCACCCCTCTTCAGCCAGGATAGCTTGATTCCAGTGGCATGGAGAGCACGGGACTCACGTCTGAGCATACCCGTCTCACTCGGGGTGACAAACGCAAAAACAACAATTGATGGACAGAATGCAGAACGATGTCATACTTTCACCCCAGTACAGAGATCTGGGCCAAAATCCATAGTTTTCTTGCTCCTCGTGCCAATACAGTTTAGACCCAGCCATATGCAAATCAGTCTTGATCCCCAATGGGAACAGGCCAGCACGAACTGCCAAGCCAGGTCCTCCCTGGACCGGAAACAAGCCTCTCGTGGTGAACCCTCCTGAGGGATGGGCTATCTTACCATACTTCTGAGGTCTGCATTGCGCAGTTGATCCATACTATATCACAATGTTTGAAAAGATTCCACAAGAGCTGGGTGGGGTGGCGGACTGTTATACATGTTTGCATGGTCAGAAGTCAGAAGTTATGCCAGCCCTTAAACTTTACACACCTAATCTGGTTACCTGAGGCCTTTGACTATTTCTTCTCAACTCTGGTATATGACATCTACTGATTTCATGGAGGATTTGCCACCTTCAGATGGTTTTCATGTCATCGTAGTGACGGTTGATCCCTTCTGTAGGATGACCTAACTTTAACCTTTGAAGGTGATAACATCAACAACAGCTTTGATGCAGTGTTTCTTGTCTAATGCTTTTCTGTTAAAGGGACTGCCTTATACTATTACTGTTTATCTATGGACATTAAATACGCACTCTCCTCAGGATATTATTCACAGACAAAATGGGCAGACTTTGAGGGTCAATCAATATCTTGGATGCTACAATAGTACTGCTTAGAGTAACTGGTCTACTTCTTTACAGTTAGAAGAATTTGTGTATAACAATACCACGCATTCACCAACTAAGGTTGCTCGTTTTTTTATGTAAAGATACTATCCTTGTGTCTTACCTACCTCCTCACAGCTGTTACTGTTATTCCTGCTGCAACAGAATTTGTCAAACAGTTACAGGAACAACACTGAATGATAATTTATAAATAGTTAAAAAAGGCACAAAAAAGACTACACAGAAAACGTTTGCCTGCTTCCCAAACAGAAAGGAAGGTCAGGTTCTCATCCCATTTTCTGCTAACTCATCAGCTATCAGGAAAACCTAGGCCACTTCTGTTGGATTATTTTCCATCCTCAAAAAAGTAAATCCAGTTGTCCACAACTTAACTTATCACCTTCCGCGAAGATCCACCCTACCTTTCATGCATTAGACTTAAAGTCATTTGTACATGATTAATTTCATTAGGGATTTCCTCCACCCCCTCCTGCCTCAATTGAAGTACAGGATGTTTGTGGTTCCCAGTCGATTGGATTGCCTCCGATTTCATGCTGATTGGAAGGATACCCACATAGTAAACCCTCTTGAATGTTTGCATTCTGAGTGAAGTGGCCTGCCTTGGTCTGCTTTCCCTTTCCACTCTCCTGGCCAAACCTGGAACTCAGAAGAAGGGAAGTACTGTTAGGTTGGGCACCAATTGAACCAGGTTATCTCCCTCTGCATGTTGGGGCTTGCTTTCCAAGTACACAATGCAGAGCCAGAAACTCTATGGGAGCATGTGTCAAAGTCTTCCATTGTCCCTGTTCCAGTCGAGGGTGACAGAACTGTAATTTTAATTTTAGTTTCCATGATACTTCAATTTCAGCGGGCCCGCACAGATGGCAGCGGGCTTAAGCAGAGTATTTATCGTCACATATGGTGACTAGGATGGTTTAAACATACTCTATAGACATGTTTAGCACATTTCTCCTGTCTTGCCTCCAGCCTTAGATTAATCCAATTCAGGTTTTGCAGATGAGTCTTCAACATAGCCCAAGGAGGCAACCTATCATGTTCTATTAACAGCTATGTTCCCAAACCAAGATGGATACCACACTTACTGTTTGTCATTTCAAGATCTAGTTTTTCTCTGTTTCCTGTTTCTCTTTATATAGGTCCTCAAGAAACCATTGATTTCGAGTTAAACAGGTTCCACCATGTCCTAGTCCAGTACCACCTAGTATTGCTTTTGTCTTCAGAGGTCTTGCCTTCAGCCTTCTTCGATATGCCATGGAGGTTGCTTTTTTGAAAATAAACCATTTTTCCTCACTTCACAGGGCATGTATAACTCCTGAAAAGCTGCCCAAATGGGGGAAGGAAAGCCAGTTGCCTGTGCAAAGTGTGGCCTGGAAAAAGCGACAGATGTACATATGTTTTTTCAATGTACGCAAATACAAAGTTTCTGGCATGAAGTTGAATAAACACTCACAGGTATTTTGGGAACACACATACAGGTAAGCCTTGCACAAATTATCTTTGGGGTGAAGGAGAGTGTGTCAGGAATTTTTTGTTTTATGCATTATTGCTTGCTAGAAGGGAGATCTTTTGTAATTGGATAAGTGAAACACCGCTGCTGCCTTCAAAATGGTTAGAGTCCATGTTTTATATGTCAAGAATGGACTTGTTGGGAAATGGGTCCAAAAATAGGAAAAGATTCTGGGATATATAATAAAACTGGGCAGGGGGTAACCGAAGCCAGCGAAGGTCTTAGGGATAATAAAATAGAAAATAAGAAAAAACCCCTGTCCAATGATTACGCCGACAGAACTCTCTGACTTAGCTGCAAGGGCCTCCCAGTAAAGTTTATGCAGCTGCCAAAAAATCGGACGCTGTTTGAGAGAGGTGTCTTTTGTTTAACCTAATGCCTTCCTTTCTCTACCTCCTTGTGGTGGTCTGTGGTCTCCTCCTTTGCAGAGGAATGGCAAGGGTAAAAGTCATCAAAACCTGAGGTGAATGAGGACAAGAAAAAAAAACATAGCCCAAGGAGGCAACCTATCATGTTCTATTAACAGCTATGTTCCCAAACCAAGATGGATACCACACTTCCCGTTTGTCATTTCAAGATGTTGTTTTTCCCTATTTTCTGTTTCTTTTTATATAAGTCCTCAGGAAACCATTGATTTCGAGTTAAACAGGTTTCAACCTTTTCCTAGTCCAGTACCACCTAGTATTGCTTTTATCACCAGAGGTCTTGCCTTCAGCCTTCTTCGATATGCCATGGAGATTTCTTTCTGCCAGTCTTGACTTTTTTCCACCGGTTGTGTTGACGATTATTAATGGTCACCTGTTTTGTTTTTGCTATTTAGAAAGTCATACAAGGACACTGTGTTTATAAGAAGGAGTTGCCCTCACCACTGGGAGACTACCTCGCTTGCCAATGAGTTATCATTCTGTATACCAATAACAGTGAGGGGGATTTTTCTGTGGATGCAAATATTCTCAGAGGTGTCAGTGGTGGTGGCCTTTTAGAGTTGGCAGTCATACTTTGGCCCTCAAAATGGTCATAGGATAATGTGTAGCAAGGAAGAAATAAATTAATATTCAAGGTAAAATTAGGAACCTTCACCCCCAGAAATCACCGGGCTAAGGGATGGGTTCAATCATGGGTGAAAAATAGTTTGCAGAAATGTTATTGCTTGAAATCTATAGCAGACACTGGTTCCTAAGAGCATTCTTGGAATTCTTTGTGGCTTTTGATATTCAGACATTTACACTAAATATATAGGGCCAGATTTATATGTTGGCGAAGAGGGAACTCCGTTGCAACTGCAACAGAGTTCCTTCCCCACCAACATAATGGTCCACCTGGCCAATTTAAATCCAGGCAGACCATAATTGGATGGCAGCAGAAACTGCTCTGTCTCCGCCATGGTCAAACCGCTCCAGCAGCCTGATGAACTAAGGGCTGTCGGAGGTTTGGCTGTAGGTCCCTTTAGCTGATTTAGATGGGCAAACAGACAGATGTTTTTCAATGTGCTCAATACCCCCCTCGCCATGGCATGAGGGTATTTGCTTTTTGAGAATAAAGAAAGTTGTAAGTTTGATGTACAGCTCCATCATGTTGATGGAGCCATGTGTCAAACTTACAGTACATTGACAGGAACTGCCGGGACAGAGGTTCTTGTCAATGCTTGAAATGTTCACTGGGCCAGCAAACATTTCACAACTTGGCAGGCGACTGAGGGATTTACTCTGTCGACCTGAAGGATAATTGACATAGGCCTATGTGTAGCCTAAATTTGTGCATTTCAGAATTGTGAATGTGGCCCTCCATATTTTGTGTTCATTGCTCTTCAAAGCTAAGAAAGGACTATATGTATATTGTCAATACAATTAAATATGAATGCTAATGTCAGATGAACAACTGTTACATTAACGGTAGGGGTTTTAACTCTGATAAAACAAAAGCGAAATAGCTGAAATATAAGACCATTATAAACCATAAAATAAAAGGGCACAAAGAATGTCTGACATGTAGTATCCAAGAATAGTACCAAGCAATAATTGAGGTTAACAAAACTTTGAACAGGAATCTGTTAGTAAATACAATTATAATCGCTGTGGCAATGTTCGTGGTAGCAATAGGCACTACCAAGCTATTCATAGGATTTATGCAAATGTAGGGAAGACAGGCTGTATTGTTACTGGCGTACGTGCCTGCATCCTCTCTCCAGCACACCTCTGAATAATCATTAGGCCTGGGCGGTAAATTCTGTTCCGCTCGCGTTGTGCGGAGAACACGGAATTGCCCAAAATTCTGCATCCGCGGCTTCGCGGAAGTTTTTGCTTGTTCGCGTTCTCAAAATGCGCGTTCGCAAGATATTTCCCCCCGAGCACGCAAACAGCGTTCGCGAACAGGAAAAAAGCATCACGAACAAGCACTTTCGCTTTTTTTCGCGGAATTTCTTCATGCCCTCGGAGATTTTTTACCATTTCGCGGAGCGTTGCATAGCGCGAGTACGCAAATTCCGCCCACCTCTAATAATCATCACAAAAAAGTAAATGTTGCAGACCAGAGAAAATGTCTGTCCCTCTGTTTTTCTTCTTCTCGGTATTATGACATGTTTCAAAGAGGGGCTCACATTTAAGACTCCAAAATTGTTTGGGAAGCAGATTAAATGTACAGCTGCAAAGCAATGTTACCATACATTATTAAGTTTTGCCCATCACAGTGTGAAAAATATGGCTGATTTGAGAAAATAAAGCTCCCTAAAATACCGACGGTCAGATTAACAGTTTGGCAGATATTGTACTCTGTTCGCCCATCTCTCTGTACGCCCATTAAGTTTTCCATCGATGGACCTTCTGCTGGCTGTCTACAGAAAACATTCTCTGACAGCTCGAATGGAGGGTGTTGGGGGTCATTATTTTTTTGTTCTTCAGAAATAAACTCCCAAAATGGGTTATTTGATTCTGGAAACCAAAGCATTTTTTAAAATGTGAACAGATGTCAAAACCGACAGCAGGCGTTCACCAAAGCGGTTGCATATTGAAAGGAACCACCGTGATGTGGGTTCCCCTCAACGTTCATAGGTGACCACTGGGCCAGCGGTCATCTCTAAATTTGGTAGAAGGTACACCACAGTGTGTTAAAGGAAATGCCCTTCGCCACCCTGAAAGATAGAGTACCATTCAGCACCCAGAAAATCAGATTTTATCTTTTTTTTATTTTTTATATAAAGAATGTTATCTGTTTAGACATCATCGAAGGAGGCTACTAACTTAATATACATTTTAGAGTAGGGCCTTTAGAAATATAGTAAATGCTTAGAAAGATAAGAAATAATAAAACAAGAGAAAGTGCTTTGAAAATACACAAAACATAAATTCAAATTAAGCATTCGGAGAAAAGCCATACCCATCAGGATTAACTGGAATAGCTTCCCATGTGAGGCATTTATTAGCTCGTCATTATAGCACTTAAAAGATACGTTTGAGTGCATTAGAATAGCTATCGTTCTGGGACCAGAGCAGAGTGGACAGAATTCGCCCATGCAGTCTATTCCAACAACTAATTTTTATAGTGGTATTATACAGTATCGAAACACCTTTTAACCTTGTGTTCCACTGCGTCTATTCGTCTTTCATTAATTCAGGTATGTTTCCTCAAACATTTTCAATTGTAAAAATGAATTTAACTAAAATTTGATCACACTTAGTATCATAGGGAAAGCATCAGATATTGTTGTTACTCACTAGTGCAAATTCCTTGTTGAGAAGCATCTGCTCCACCAGGGAGGACTCGTTGTGGAAGAGGTGAGGCTGCATGTGGCTCCACATGTGGGGGAACCACCAGAACTCGTCCACTGAGGCCAGCAGCAAATCATCGCCTTCATCCTCCTCAACAGTACCTGGGAAAAGAGGAGCACAGGTGGTACTGTCAGGGAGAATGGCATCTTGTGTCAAATGATGACATTTTCATTGGTTAAGGCTGTCCACAGTGGGATGCATTTTGTAACCTACTGATTTCTACCACTGTCCCAGATTCTATCATCCAGTCAGTTCACCTGAAGGAACATAGATGGTCACTAGCTCTTAAAGTAGTGGAGCTACATCACCTAAAAACTCCATTCCCGAGAAACACTTTAGTTTTCTTAAGGATTTTACCTATCTGATTTATTTAATCCACACTTTCATTCACCTGCTCCTCTAATGAGCCTTTATCTTGTAGAACATTTATGTACAAAAGGCAGTTATGTTATCATTTTTTCTTTTTGGGTTGCTTGTTTTTTTGCAATAAGTATCTTCATAAAGCTAAATTAATTACAATACAATATAAATCGTGCTATAGAAAGCACTTGGCTGAATCATGTTTTTACTTGTTTGTACTAACAAAACATTAAAATAAATATAACTACATGTATAAAGTGTGAATTGTGCAATAGATAGCTATGATTTCTGAAAACAAAAACATATGCAAGAAAATTGGGCTATTAGTTGAGACCTGTGGAAGCCCCACTCTAATAGTAAGCCCAATCCTTATCAGGGTGTCACTAAAATCACTAAATACGCCTGTGTTTAACTCTCTGGTAGCTTATTAGCACAAAAGCAGTCAGGATTAAGTCTGAGGCAAATCGTAAAGTATTTAAGCAGCACTCAAAAAACACTATACAAACATAATCCCAAATCATAGAGTACATTTCATTAAAGAAAAATATACCTGAGCAACAAATATCTAATCAGTAGTAGCGGAGATATTACGTTTCAAAGTTTTTAAAAAAAATAGCATCAAGAATTATAAAGTGCCACATGTGGATATCTGATCGCGTTGGACTGGGACAAAGTCACAGGTTCGGGCCAACCGCGATGGAACATGGGTCAGATACAGGGACCAGGTTTGTCCCGGTGAAGAGATTTACCTTCTCACAGAGAAAGTCCACCAGAGGCTTCACATTGGCGGGGGATGCAAGGAGTCCTTTGTCGGCATGAGGAGGAAGTCGCCTCTGGAGCTTCGTGTTGGCTGTTGAGGTGAGCCATCACTGTTCAGCGGCAAGAGCAAGTCGTCACTTGATTTTCACATTAGCGGGAGACATGAAGGTTGTTGCAGGAGCAGGTAGTCATAGCTGGAGCAAACATTAGGTTGTCGCTGAAGCTACATATTGGTGTGTGTCGTGGATGGTCATTTCTTAACACGGTCGTAAGGAGACCACAACATCTGGATTTTCACTTTTAACTTGGTTTTGATGCAGGAGGGGTACACTCTGATGAAAACCATAGGCCCAGGACCTGGGAGATACAGCAACTCTTGGGGATCAGGATTCACTTCAGCAGAGGCCAGCAGCAGGGCTCAGACAGGTCCAGGCAGGTTCAGTTGGTGCTGGTCAGCTGTGCAGTTGCAGGGAGGCCTTTGGTAGTTTGTTGGATCATTTTAGCTCAAATAGGAAGTCAGTCAACTGACCCTTGGAGTCACTTCTGGGGAGCCTGGGTTCAAGTTAAGCAGGGACACTATTCCTTCTTTAGAAAGTAGGGAAGTCTATTTTGTGAATTTTCCACAGGCCCAGGAGTGTTCTTACGAGAGGTTCTAAAGGTGCCACTTTTATGCCCACTGCCAGCCTTTGTGTGGGGGGCAATTCCTGGCCTACTTCCATACTGGTTCTGACCAATACCCACTTTCCTTGGGTTTGGTCCAAACTGTATAGGGTGACAAAGGCAAGGGCAGGCCTGGTGTCAGGTTCCTTTGTGTGTGCTGTTGGCAGGATTCTTTGAAGTGAAACCAGGAGGGCAAAACTCCTCTTCAGCCATCCTTGTACACCCAGGCCACTTTTGTCTTCATGTCTAGAAGAATACACCACACCACAATAGAGCCATTTGCATTCATGTGACCCTGGACACCAGCAGCAAGGCACATTCGATTCAAGCAGAAAAAATGCCAACTTTCTAAAAGTGACATTTTCAGGAAAGTAACATAAAAACCGATGTTACCATTAAAGAGGATTTTAAATTACAAGGTAAATGAGTGTAAGAAGCATTTTTCTATCTGTTCCCAAACTTAAGTTATCACGTACTGAGTGTTATCCAATGTTAGTCTATGGCAGAGAGAACCTCTCTACAGTGAAAACGACTATGTTTCTTTTACTGTCAGGACATGGGAAACCTAAAAACATGCGTCCCACTTTTAAGATACCATGCACCTTGCTCTGAGTCTTTAGACCCTACCTTAGGGGTGACTTATAAGCATTAAAATGAAAGGTTTAGGCCTGGCAAACGGTTTATTTTGCCAGGTCGAAATGGCACTTTCAAAATGACCTACAGGCTGCAGTGGCAGACCTGAGAAATGTTTTACAGGACTATATTAGGGGTTGCACAATGAGTGATGCAGTCCACTAGTAGAATTTAATATACAGGCCCTGGGTACATGTAGATCAAATATACCAATCAGGAGTAGACCAATTTTACCATGTTTTTAAGGGAAAGCACAATCACTTTACCACCGATTAGCAGAGTTCTAAAAGACAACAAAAACCAGTTCAGAAAAGGAAGGCAAAAATCTGGGGTGACATGCAGAGAGGGCCCAGTCTAAAAACATTTAATTGAATCAAATAGAAATGTTTATTATAGTTATACACTAGTGAAGAATTTGAGGGTATTACAATGTCTTTTCCGATACCATGACAGAGTTGTAATTGGAAATGGATTGTAAATGTCAGTATCAGAGGCACACTATAATTTGAATAAAATGTGATGATATCACAAATTACTGACTTTACCTTCAATGTACACCTACCTACAGAAATCATCAAACGTTATGGAAAGGCACCTGAAAAGTCCTTGCTCATCCATTATATTAAAATTAAATTTCAGGTTTTGCTGTGTTATCACTAATTGCTTGTTCCCCAGTGTCTTCTTGTTTACAAAATGCAGAATAGAAAGACAATGCCACCTTTTTTCTACAAAGTATTTACATATTTTAAATTTACGAAACAAATACAGTTTGGAGTCTGCTTAGAAGTGGGACCAGAATGCAAGATTAGAACAGACAGAACAGGAATTTGCAAAGCAAGTAAAACTTCCATCAGAGAAATGACTGATATCATTAATTCTTAGAATGTTAATAACACTTCTACCTTGGAATGACATTGCCCGGTATTCAAAGGCCAGTTTGTGATTTGTGATACGTTCTGATCAACACCAAACAGAACACCAGTATTTTCCAAAACCTGAAATTCCAGAATGTATTTCAAATGCTGGAAGAGAGGCTACATTGTGAAATGCGTGAGTGCAAGCCAATATAATCTACTGTGTTTCATCCCAGCAGGAAAATACCGTGAGATATTAATGTACAATGTACATGGTGTTAAGGTTCATATAGCAAACTAAACCCTATCTAGGCACTGGTCATTAATGGGATTGCTTGTGAGTCTTTCAGATATTCTTGCAGTTTCCGATTCTTTGAAGTGATTGGCTGTGCTCGTTTTCTTGAATTACAGGAGAGTCTGATCTTTATATTAGACAAAGGCCCTTAACGTTGGGTCCAGCTCTCAATGTGAGTCTTGGGAGGAATCGTGCAGTAGGCATTTGTAGGTATGTTGTGCTGAAGCTGTTGATTATCCGATCTTCGTCACTGTACATCTCTCACCAGTGATCATGTTGTGACTCTTCGATGCCAGCACACAAGGCAATAGCATAGGCTAGCTTTGCATTCAAGCTGGCCTGTGATGGGAATGTTGAAGTCTATTTCAATGGTAGGATGTGTTTGAGTTTCCTCGGTTCGAAATACTATTTTTCTCACAGTACTAATTTGTTTGTGCCCACTGAGGTGGTTATAACCCAGGTAGATGTTTTTGTCAATCTCTGACTGACATATGTTTGAGAAAAATCACATAAAGTTTAATTTTAAATACTTTGGGTTTCCTTACTGTACTGCAGAGATAACAGGTTGGATGGAAAAGCAGTGCAATTTAATTGACTGAATTAAATCAGAAAGGAAGGGGCTCCTGCACTTCTCTGTAAAACATAATGGGGAAATCAAGGAATTTGACCAGTAACGAGGCAGACAACAGAGCCAATGTAATGATGAGCATGTATGTTAGTTTGGCCTAGCAGAAAGTTAGGAGATAACCTGCAAAGATGCAGTCAACAGGTGATTGGAGGAGTAGATGGTTAGTCATGATGTACTGCTCTTTAAGCAGGTGTCTTCAATTATTGTTTAAATTACATTTGGGTAGGGGCAGTCCTAATGGATGTAAGAATACCCTTCCAGATACTGGATGCATAGATGGAGAAGGCTTTTTGAAATGATATTTTTTGCTCTTCTTTGCCTCAATTCAGATGGTGGCTTGGCCAACTTCTAAATTTCCCAGGGGATGGAGGGCGGGTGGTTTGTGTTGTGTCCTGCGAGACATGTTCTAGTGTCTCGACAGGCACTGCTTTAGTAGCCACTCCCCTATGGGAGTGGACACACACACAGCACACACCCATCCATCTCCGGAGTCACGAGTGACGTGACCCGGCTAATAAAGGTGCCCGAGTGCACGTGCTCATGGCCAGTTAAGTAACCAGGAACACTGTGTCTGCGTCAGTGATTCATTAGTATGTGGGCCTAGGGCCCACAACACAACATTGGCGACGAGGCAGGTAGTCTACCCCGCGTGCCCGCTGCTCTGCGCTGCATCGTCCCTCCTGGGGGAGTAAATGAGCCCGGCAGGCGGCACCTCCCACCAAGCCATCCGCGGCCAACCGTGAGGGCAGTGATCTCCGCATTCAAGAAGCAACGATCGGAGACCAGCCAGGCCTCATCACCGCCGACGTCTGAGGTGGAGGAGGAGACATGCGACCCCGGTGAGAGCAAAGGTTCCGCGATGCCAAGAATACGTCTGCAGCCCAGCTCACTAGCACACAGAGCCCAGTGACCCAGCAACTGCCCGTGTTCCGGGAGGGGGCCCAAAGCCCCGCTACAACGCCTGCAATGTGCCCGCTGCTGTGCCTCGACTGCCGCCTCCGCAAGTAAGAGGTCTCTTGAACTGCAACGGGCGGCGAGGAGACGCCTCGGCTCCCGCCCCGCTAACTCTTACTGTATAGCCTGAGGCGCCGGACGGCTCTCGCGCACCGACGGCTGCCCGGAGCGGTGCTGCCACGGAGAGAGTAGGACTCAATGTCATGGGAGCCCCTGCGCCGGCTGCTCGCAGCGCGCCTCGAAGTTCGCGAGTGTAAAGGAGGACGCAGAGAACAGTGCACAAGGGTGGGAGAGATCACCCCCACCACGAAGGTGTGCCTCTGCCACAATCCCAGGCCTTTATGACACTCACCCGGTGGAGGACGAGGAGCCGTGCCTGCAGAGCCTTCGGTTCCTCTCTGCAGCTGCTCCCGTGAGGGGGGCCAGACAACCCGCGGCATCCGGGACGCCGCTGCAACGTTGAAAGAGAAGGCCCAGCAAACGCAGTGCCAGGCCCGTGGCGTCAGGAGTGCTGCAGATGCCTCCGTTCAATAAGACAGTGCCACCTAGTGGGTAACTGTATATACTGCGCCCCCATGCTCGCATCAAGTCCAGCTGCCCAGCCTGCCTGCATGCAGAAACGCAGAGGCTGTCCTGAACATCAAGCGGCCCTAGGAGTAAAGGAGAACTCTTGCTGCTCCTGCATGGGTAAAGTACCCTGCACCAGCACAGATTTACCTGCACACACTCGATTCCGGTCAGAGGGGCTGCGCAAGTGCACACCACGTGAGAAGTGTCCCCGGAGGGGGAAAACAGCACAAAGGAAAGCACTACCCAGACTCAATCAGCAGTGCAACCATCCAGACTGTCACATGTGGCAAGTGTGACCCACTCGCAAATGTAAGTGCCTGCAGTGCCCAGCATAATAAAGCGTACATGAAGGAGTGGCCTCAACATTTCTACATCCCAGAACTCTGTAAGAGAGGGAGGAAAGACGCTGTCTGCTACTTCTGCAAAACAGGGGGAAAGACTGACAAACCCCGCAAGAACCCCCAAAGCCACCTCTACTCTGAGAACCGCCCAGAGACCCCAGAAGACGCAAACAGAACTAGCGTGGTGCACACCCCCTAGTGGCTGTCAGATGCCACCACCAGCAAGGAAACTGCGTCACCCACCCTGAGTGGCGAACGGCCGTCACGGCTATAGAGCCAAACAGACAGCAACGTCTCAAGGTAACTCTCCCCGTCCAAAAAGCACAAGAAATATTGGTGCAGAGCGTGCACCTCCAGCGGTTGCCCAACGCCACCACAAGTGAAGACAGCGCGGCACACACCCCCGGCGGTGAATGAACACCACCACCACAAGAAGGAAGAGCAGGCATGCCAAGTGCCAGAAGAGGGCACCCTAGCAAAGAGTAGTGCGCAGTCCGAGGTGAGTGCCGCATGCACCCAGAAGCGCGCCAGCAAAGGTGCACGCCCAGGAGGAAAATAAGTCTCTCCAAAAGGAAGAAGCACTGCGGACATCAGCATGGAAATCCAATACATCTCCACAGCAGCAATGAAGCAAACGAAGGGCGCAGTCAGAAGCTCGCCGAAGCAATGCAAACAGAGAGAGCACTGAGAAGTGGTTGCGCAGACGCACAGAAGCTCGAATACCCAGAAGAGGGTAGAAGTGCGCCAAGTCCGAGGTGCGCGACAAAGGCACCCAGAAGTTTGATTGCATGGGCAGTCGTCCAAGAGAGCAAGACATCCTCGAAGAAAAGGGGAAATGCCGAAGGCATCAAGAAGAATCTCCATCGCCTCAACGAAGTCTGGAAGGGGCCTAACGCAGAACAGTGTCCTCCCAAACTGCCCCACGCTGAAGTCGTCAGTGACCCAAGGCTGACGAGAGGAGAGTCGTACACCACAAGTGGACAGCTACCACCACTAGCTCACTACAGCCCGCGGAAGCAATTCCCTGGAGAGGGAACGCCCGGAGTAGGAGTTTTGCTCCCTACTGCCTGTGGAAGCTATTCCCTGGAGAGGGAACACACAGAGTAGGAGCGTCAAGACGCCACAGCTCACCACTGCCCGTGGAAGCCATTCCCTGGAGAGGGAACACCCGGAGTAGGCGCGTCAGGAAGCTGCCTGAAGAAGGAGCACCCAAGATGAGTGGCTGCTCGCCATGCAGCCGAGAAGAGCGACTGAAGTTTCGCCTGTATGGTCCGGAGACCATTGTAGTTAATAAGCCCATTGGCCTTGTTAGAACACAGTGCATGTCAGTGTACCTGGAGGAGAAGCAGAAGAAGAGTGAAGATCGTGTCACCCCAAAGAGACGGACAAACGGAGGCGTGTCACAGACAAAGAGAGGAGAAGCACGAGGACTCGAAGCACCACAAGCCAAGAATACCTCCAAAGACACCAGACAGCCACCCAGGCGGACCGACGGCCCTGGCGACAGCACCAAGGGAGAACTACACATAAGCCGCAGCAAGTGCCACAAGTAAGCCGCAGCAAGCGCAAACCGCGTTGCTCCCATTGCTTCACAGTGAGACCATCCAGCCCAGAGTGTCGGCAGTCGGAGTTGAACGGCATCCCTGCTCCTGACCGCACATGCCCGAGGTGCGAGAGAAGGTTCAGAAGAGGCAGTCAAGTGGCTACGACCTTCATCCAGAAACTTCCTCTCCTAGTTAATCATCGCCACCTGTCGTCCTGGCCCAATGGCAGCTACGTTATCAATGCCATGGGCATGACACAGCACTCAGGAAGACACGAGGGAGTGTGACCGGAGGGTCCACACCGAGAATCGGACAACCAATTGAGGTCAGAAGGGGAAGTCGTGATTGGCAGGGCTGGGCGAGGAAGAAACCCAAGCTACAACAGGAGTGAGTCCTGATACAGCGACAACAAGGGAAGAGGGGGACAACCCGAAAAGGAACTGGCAACCGCACAGCGGGAGGCCGAGGGTAAGCCGCACAGCCTGCGTGAACCGAGTCTCATGTCTCATGTTTCACAACGGGTTCATCAGCCTCCGTCATCAAAGTCCCAACAGCCCAAGAAGCCCAAGCACACAAATGCAAGTGCGTCCCAGAGAACGTGGAGGCACCTGGCCGCCCCTGCCTCAGGTGATCGACTTCAGACTGAAAGCCGGCAATCATCAAAGTAAGTCATCACCAGCCATCGTCCAGATTCACCACACGACTGGCCATGCCATCACGCCAGTCTTCAATCAAGTGCGTCACACGAAACCATCTGGAATACACATGGAATGGAGTCCTACACCCGCGCCAACTTAGACAGCAAGAAGACTCAGAGGTTGTCTGCTACCCTGGTCTACACCTGAAATGTGGCAGCGAGAGCATGTCCTGACCAAGATCCATACACCCTTGAGGTTTGTGCGAGAGACTGGCTACTGGCTCCACGGTGGTTTGCCGCTGCCCCCAGCCGGCACATATGCAGCCCCCATCGCAGCCTATCAGCAGTCCCGTGGCAAGCCCAAAGAAGGGCCTCCCCAGGCGGGAGAGCTGGAGAAGACATTGTTCCCCCTGCCAGGTCACCGGACACAGCAAGACAGCCTCATAGATACTCACAGCTATGCAGAAAGGATTCAGTGAACTTTCACCATGGATTCCAACCATGATCTTGACGCACCAGTTAATGAACAGTTGTTAATCACCACATACCATCCTCAAGGTCAGCAAAAGGAAGCCAGCTGGGACCAAAGGGCATGACTCCACTGACACGTTACTAGAGTGCCGCGGACCTCTTCAAGCAAGCATTCGTGTCCTGGATCACACAGGTTAAATAATGAAGGCCCGCCGAGATTGTCCTGCTACCATTGGAGTTACCAGTCCTGGTCTGTTGCCTTCGGGATGCTTGACCCGAGAAACTGATGGACCCTGTGGTGTATATTCTTTTGTTATTTCTCCCTACAGGTTGGACTAGGGAACTTTTGTTTTTATTAAAATTTGGGAGGAATGTTGTGTCCTGCGAGACACGTTCTAGTGTCTCGACAGGCACTGCTTTAGTAGCCACTCCCCTATGGGAGTGGACACACACACACCCCACACCCATCCATCACCGGCGTCACGAGTGACGTGACCCGGCTAATAAAGGGGCCTGAGTGCACTTGTTCGTGGCCAGTTAAGTAACCAGGAACACTGTGTCTGCGTCAGTGATTCATTAGTATGTGGGCCTAGGGCCCACAACACAACAGTTTGCAGCTGAGGTATATGGCATGACCTTTGACCTCGATGACTACTAGAAGTGGCATTGATAGAACTGGTGCCACATGCAGTTTATGTGTTACCGAAAAACCACCAGACATTCACAACTTTAAAATGCAGAATGTTACTCTGCATGGGATTATAACAGGTACAAACACCACTCAGTACAACATGCACATGTTAAAGGCATATTTTCTTTAAAGAATGATAATGGATTAGTTTAATCAGAGGTGACAGAATTGTCCACATGAAATACCTCTTAGCTGATTTAAACCCTACGATCTAATTATTCCACCTAACTAGGGTCAATTAGATAACTAAGGGGCATATTATCAAGCACTGCGTTAAAATTATCGTCGCTTTAGCGGCAGACAACTGCCGCTAAAGTGGCGATAATGGGCTTAATACGCCCGTGAGAATTCCAATAGAAGCCCATGTTGACACCAGAACATGGGCTTCTATTGGAATGCTCAAGGGCATATTATCAAGCCCATTATCGCCGTTTTAGCGGCAGTTTTCTGCCGCTAAAGCAGCGATAATTTTAACTCCGTGCTTGATAATATGCCCCTAAAATATTAGCTCGCTAGAGTAAACTCTGTTTACCATTGACCAGTTTTATATTCTTTTGGGGACGTTATGAACACCCACTGCTGCCTAGTAGCTCCATCCAATGTTAGCGTATCTTGGCTCTTTCCCATAGCATTCTGCATTCTTGGGCATACAGTACTGTTTTTATCATTGCAAACATTGGCTCTAAAGTCTCAGCATGAGAAGTGTGGAGGGCTTAAAAGCCAGGATTAGCTAAAGATCTCCCGCACGAGATAAGTTATCTAGGCAGCTACAAATAGTGACAGTGAAAAGACACCATATAAAAATTAATTGTGCATGCATTATGCCATGTTGTTCCAAATTAGCAGTGACATAACAGCATAAAGATACACACCTACAAATGGTGATCTCGACTCAGCCTACCAATCACTTACGTCCACTGAACCTTCCCATGGTCGCATCCTCCAGGCATCTGCTAGTGACAAAACACGTATGCTGACTGCCATTGCTAGAGCACCTCTTTCATCTCACTTCCTCTGGCCTCCAGCAAAGAAAATCATACTGGTGTTGATGCAGAAATGCTCAAAGATTTGAAAAAACTATGGACTGTAACTGTTGGACTTGCCTGAGATTGTGTGCAGATGAAAGCATGGCTTTTCTTTCCAGGGTTCACTGATCTCATCAAAAAAATTTCCAGGGGGGCTTATGTTCTTCATCCTCCGTGAACTTGTTGCCTCTAACCCTGCAGGAAGTGTGCTGAGTGTGCTGAGCTTCTCAGTCAGATAGGTTGTGGGGCAGATCGTGATGGTTTTGTAGATGATGTAACTGGTTTTGAAAATGGTATAAGCCAGCAAGGGCAGCCAGTGGACTTTGATCAGGTGGCAGTGAGGTTGTCATATGTCATCACACCTTTGATGAGGCATGCTGCGGCATGTAGTATGCTCAGAAACAGCACCTGTGTGGGGATTAGGAGAACATGGAACGTGGTGTTGCGACTGTTCCAGATGTGAGAGTACACAGCACTTTGGAGGAGTAATGGTTTCACTTTCTTTAGCAGCAAAAGCAGGTAACAGGCAATCTTGGTTTTGGTGAGTGTAGGAGCGTGCCTCTTTTAAACATTGTCACCCCCACTTTTTGCCCACTGGTACTAATGCTTTTGATTGGAAGTACACTGGGTTCCTGCTAGCCAGGCTCCAGTGCCAGTGCTCATTCCCTAAAATCTACACACATGTTATTTATAACCCAGTGTACAAAGAATTTAACACTCTTGTAAGACCCTGGCAAATGGCACCTCTGGTACCAAGGGCCTGGGTATTAAAGGCTGCCGCATGCATTATGCCACCCAAAGGGACCACACTCAAACTGCAGACAAACTGCCATTGCAGGAGGAATGAAATGGTACAATCCAGTTCGAAAACGCGACAAGGCCCACTCCCTGTGTGCAATACCCAAGTACAATGCATGTACTATATATCACCTCTACAGCAGGCCTTTAGAGCCCTAAGGCAGAGAGCAGTATATTACATGTGAGGGCACATCTGCATGAGCATATATGCACCAGCGATGCCTAATTCCATTGCTAGACATTGCAAGTGTTCAGGAAGCCACTTTTAAGGACATGTACTGGGCCTGGTCATTACGAGTTACCCAGCTACATTATGGCTTCACTGAAAGTCATAGTGTTTGGTATCAAACACCTTGTCTTATTAAATAGTATACTGATGCCAGTATCAGATTTATTAGGGCATGCACGTAGCGGGCACCTTAGAGGTGCCCCCTGTAGCCCTACCAGTCTCTTAATGTGCTGGTTGACAAGTATCGTCCAGCCGGCCACCTCAAATGGAAATAGGGACTTCAGGGTTATGCCCACTACTTTTATTTTGTTTTAATAGATTTTATTGATTGTTATATCATTATCAAACCACAATTACAGTTGTGTCATCAGGTGCCTTGCTCTACTTAAGTCTATACAGTCTAACTCAATAAAATTATTAGCAGAACTCCCCAAACTTCACAAACTCCCCCCTCCCCTTCCCTCCAGGAATCGTGCCCAAGAAAAATGCATACATCACTTGTTAAGTCTTATCCATAATCATCCCAAGTTACAGGAAAACCCAATATGTCCCTTCAATGGCTGGTCAGTGGGGTGCATTGTACCAAAAAGCCGCCCATGCAGACATCCTCAGATCTATCTGAGGGAGCTGGGGCAGGTGATCCCCCAGCAATGGTTCTTGTGAAGGGGGTTCTGGGTCCTTTAAGCAATCAACCAATGCCTCCCAAGCCGTGTCTATCGAGCCTAGGCCCCGTCTAGCTTCTCTCAATCACACCTACCTCACATATCCAGCCCATCTCTCAAGTTCCTTATGCCATGTGGTTACCCCGGGACCCCCGGGGTCCTTGCAATGTATGGAGATTTCCCTCTTTGCTAATATGGAGGCCAAGTCCTGAAATCTACTGGTGACCTTAGTCTTGGAGGTGCGTGGGAACTAGATCAGTAAATAGTGACTGGTAGAGCATGGAACCTCCAGCGATATGGTATCAGCGACCACTGTCGTTACCTCTTCCCAGTAAGTATTCAGCTAGGGGCAGTTCCACATCATGTGCGTAAGCTCTACCCCTATCTCCCTACATCTTGGGCATGCCGCGCCAGTCATATTTATATTATTTATTGATGCACCCTAGTATTAGGTATGCCCAATAAAGGACATGATAATTGATCAATTTAAATTGGGCATTACTGGATACCTTTTGTTCCCTTTCTAGGATGATTACCCAACCACCTTTGGGTATGGGAATCCCGAAGTCTTCCACCCACCATGTCCACATGGTTTCTAGGGGCTGAAGCATGTCCTCTTGTATGGCCCTTTAGAGGCACGTGACTACTTAGACGGTGCCCGATGATGAGATAATATATTGACAGTGTTTATGAGGCTATGGCTCTGACATACTGGAACCTCAGTGATTACGGAACACAGTCGTCACTACTCTGTGGAGTAAGAAGTGGACCTGTGGTAGGTCAAACTCTGAGCAAAAGTCTTCAAATGGGAGAAGCTCCTTAGCATGTAAAAAGTCTGCAACTCTCGATATCCCTGTGATGGACACTGCACCAGTCCACCTCAGTTACTGCTATGGGGCAACACTGCTAAAATAGTAATGGGTAGGTGAGGCTCGCATACTTGTCTTCTGTGTGCATCTGATCCAGCAGCGATGCATTACTCAAAATTCTTGGGTGTCGTGATCTGAAGGGCGTCTCATTCTCAACACCCCTGATTATCTATGAAGCTCCGGGACAAAAGGGCCCATTGCTTGGTCTGGGGTCTGTCTGCCCACTGTCCACTGCATGAACCACTGAAGCTGCACTGCATGATAATATGTTTCAAACTCAGGTACAGGCAGCCACCCCTCATTCGCCAGGTGCTGCAGTGTGGATAGTGCCGCTCTCTAATGACCTGATTGCCATGTAAATGAAGTGATCAATTAATCCAACTCTCCGAACATTGGTCAGGGGATCCACACTGGAAGCACTGCAAAAATATATAGCAATCAGGGGAGCAATACTATCTTAAGCAGTGCTACTCACCCTGCTACAAGGTGGATTGCTTAAAGGACCCAAAACCAAGTGTTTTCCAAAATCAGTGCTCGTTCTTAGTGATCTAATAGCTAGTCACACATTCCCATCCAGGAGATCAGCTTGATCGTGAAAGATTTTGACACCTAAATATGACAGGCAGCAAGGTTGCCACTGTTCCCACAGGAACAGCAACATCTCACTTAGCTCCCCTCAGATCAACTCTAAATGCAGCAGCCAGGATGGCCACTGGAGAAAAGAAATATGAACACATCTCCCCCGCTCTCAGAAAGCTAAAATGGCTCCCAATCGAAATGTGTGCCCACTTCAGAACTGCCTGTCTCACACACAAAGCTCTACACACTGAAAAACATGCCTACCTGGCCTCCAAACTCAATAAGGCCGGTCAGACATGGAACCTCAGGAGTACTAATACTCTACTTCTCATTCCTCTGAAAACAAAAAACCTTTTCACGCTCCTTCTCCGGAAATGCACCCAAAATCTGGAACTCCATCCCAGTCCATATCAGGACTATCCCCTCCTTCTTACAATTCAAAAGCCAGCTCAAAGACCTCTTCCTCAACCGAACTCCTCCAATTGAATATCTGCCGCCTAACGTAGAATCTTGCCCATTGAGCATATAGTCACTTTAATGAGAAGGCTTATACATCACCTACCTCTCGACTCGCTTCCTTGGCCTCCCCTCCCTGAACTGGATTTGTCACGAATCAATGTGTTTGTTATTGTTATATTGTGTGTTTGATTTCTTCTCTATAAATGTTGTAAAGTGCTACAATACCTTTGGGTCTGTCCAGCGCTATATAAAACTCTTGAGTAAAATAAAAAATAGTATTTCCAATTCCGCAGGGGGGACAAAGCATGCCCCTGTAGGGAACAGCGTAGATTTTTGCCAACTAACTAGTCCTGAGCGTAGTTCGCAGAGTTGGGAGGGCCTGGGAATGACAGGCCCTCCCAGGGATGGTGGCCTGCCGGGCTCAGCAGACCACCATGTCTGGGACTGCTTTTAAATAAAGTAGTTTTTTTAAAATGCAGCCTATTTTCCTAAAAGGAAAACGGCATGCATTTTTAAAAAAACATGAAACGTTTTTGTTTCATTTTTTAAGGGCAGGTAGTTGTCCCTGGGACCAATGCCTGCCCTTAACAAACATTTTTAGAGACAACCACAAAGTAGAAGGGGTCCCTTGGGGACCCCTTCCAAATTGTAACTGCATTACCACCCTCTTGAAGAGGGTGGTAATTTGTGAGTGTTTTGCGACCACAATTGTGGTCACAAAACATTCATACATTGCTTTGCGGATGCTATTTGGAAGGGAACGCCCTTTCCTAATAGCGACTCGCAATTCCCTAATAGCGAGTCGCAAATATATTGCGACTCGCTATTTTTGAATTGTACATGGCCCTCGGCCATTTTGCATGCGCAAACGGGTCGCAAACCCGTTTGCGCATGCAATTTAGGGTCATACATCTGGCCCTAAATTCAATTGATTTTGGCGCAGCGCCATATTTACAAGGGTGACATAAATATGGGGCAGCGCCAAAATTAAGACCAGGAAAAAGCTGGTCTTACCCTGACGCAACAAGGAGAGATGTTTAATTTCTCCTCATTTTTGTTGTTTTCATGCGTGCTGCGTTGTGCAGCACCACACATGGAAACAGCAAAATGCCAATGGCTGTTTATGTGCAGGAAAGTGTTCCTTCATCCACATAAACAATCATTTAAAAAAAATTACATTTTGCAACTTCTATGTGTGCTGCATTAAGCAGCAAATATAGAAGTTGCAAAACATCATTTAAAGATTGTTTACGGGACACCTTCCTGCACATAACAATCACTCCCCTCAATGCAGGTGCAAGAGTGCCTGCGTTGGCACTAGGCAGCTAAATTTAGTACCAGCACAGGGGGAAATGCATAGCTGCACCATATTCTTGTAAATATGGTGCAGTCCTGCATTTCTAAAGTGACGGAGCATGTCGTTAGCCTTCTAGGCTTAACAACACGCTTTGCAACGTTCTTTGTAAATAAGCCCCTTGGTGTCTAAGGGCCAGATGTACGACCTGCAAAATAGCGCCTGCCAAATTGTGACTTATTTGCGACTCACAATTTGCGAGGCACTATTTGGAATGTACAACAGTGTGTTTAACACTTTTTACGATTCCCAATGGGGTCGCAAATTGCGAGGCTCATGAATATTAATGAGCCTCGAGCAATTTGCGAGACCATTGGGAATGACAGGCCCTCCCAGGGATGGTGGCCTGCCGGGCTCAGCAGACCACCATGTCTGGGACTGCTTTTAAATAAAGTCATTTTTTTTAAATGCAGCCTATTTTCCTAAAAGGAAAACGGCATGCATTTTTAAAAAAACATTAAACGTTTTTGTTTAATTTTTTAAGGGCAGGTAGTTGTCTCTGGGACCAATGCCTGCCCTTAACAAACATTTTTAGAGACAACCACAAAGTGGAAGGGGTCCCTTGGGAACCCCTTCCAAATTGCAACTGCATTACCACCCTCTTGAAGAGGGTGGTAATTTGCGAGTGTTTTGCGACCACAATTGTGGTCACAAAACATTCATACATTGCTTTGCGGACGCTATTTGGAAGGGAACGCCCCTTCCTAATAGCGACTCGCAATTCCCTAATAGTGAGTCGCAAATAAATTGCGACTCGATATTTTTGAATTGTACATGACCCTCGGCCATTTTGCATGCGCAAACGGGTCTCAAACCCGTTTGCGCATGCAATTTAGGGTCATACATCTGGCCCTAAATTCTTATAAATATCGTATTTATTTTTACGAATTCATCTTGGAATTCTTATTGAGTGTGTAAATCATTTATTGACTGTGTTTGTACAACATTGCTTAACACTACCCTCTGACAAGTCTAAGCTGCTAGACCACACTACCACAAATATAGCATTTGGGATTATTAAATTAAGCCCTGTAAACCAATAAGGGTCGTCTGGACTTTTTGCATGGTGTGCCATTGCATTGGCATCACTGCATAAAATTATAGCATCCTACAGTGGGGAGGTCCTTTGTCTTAGGTGTTATTTTGATTAATGGCCATTTTAATGGTTCTGGGAGTCTATGAACTGCCAGATTGAGTTGCAAATTTTCCAATACGTTTTCCAATGGATTTGTTATTATTGAGATTACTTATATCCTTGTACAATACAAAAAGAGGGAAATGTTGCAGGACAGTTACACAAAGTACAGTGATAGGTATAAAAGTTATGTCTGCACATATGAACAATTTAAACATAAATACATGTTACTATGGTATTTCATAGGTCATATTAGTCTACATTAGTAAATAATTGAGCCATATTTGATGTTTTTATCAACCCTAAATTTTCCCAAGAAGATTTATAAATGTAATAATTAGTAGTTCAGGCCATTGGCAAGAAAAAATGGAAGCAGGACATATAGAATCTTAATAGTCACGAAGAAAATGTATGTGTGTTTTAATATACCCCTTAATATTTGGAGACAGTACGAGCCTTTCCAAACAATTATGGGCCAAAGTAACGCAATCCAGTTTAGCAAGTCACTTTGCTGCGCTACGTTACAGGGAAAGGGCAGGAATACACCATATTGAAAAGAATAAAAGAATAAAATGCATTCCTGTCCTTGTCCCTGTACTGGTGCCATTTTGGCTGCCTAGTGCCATTGCAGACACTCTTGCATCATGGTGCAAGGGTGCCTGCATTGCAGACAGGATTATTTTTGAGTAGGAAGGGAGACCTTCCTGCACAAAACAATCCGGAGAGGCAAATTTCTCTTTGTATGTGTGCTGCAGAATGCAGCACACATTCAAAGAGGAAGTAACAAGGAGAAATAAAGATATTTATCCTCAATACACTTCATCTGGCTCGCCTACGTTAGGTCAGCGAGTAAGAATTGGCACACTCTAGCGGAATGTTTGAGTGCTAGGACAGGACCTTGCGTTATTTTCTCTAGCGGGTGGTTGTAGGCAATCACAATTGTTCGCGATGAGAAAGCTGCTGCTCATGGTGAGAAAGCTGCAGCTGAAGCAGAAAATCTACTATAGTGGCAGCAAAAAAAAGTGCCCTCTGGCACACAGAGTGGTGGTGTTTGTGCTGATTTTGTAGCGCAAAACAAGTTCCTGGTGACAAAAATCAGCACAAGCTGTGCTGCGTACTAATTCCCTGCTGCTCGCAGAACTTCACGGAATCTCACTGGGTTTTTATGTAACCCCCGGAATTCCGCAGAGTGAAACTCCATGAGCTCTGCCCACCCCTAGTAATAAGTGTGACCTAAAGAAATAATAACTATATTCGCACAGTAGGTTCCAGTGAGAACAGATTTATTCACATCATAAATCATATCTTCAAATGGATGCTTTTTTCTCACTTGTCTGAACTGGAAGACAAAATACTCCAGCAGGGCCAGGTTGCTGGCTGTCTCCCCTGAAGTCCTCTCAGAGTCAGGTAGGTGTTAGGCAAGGTCCTACTGAAGATGTTGTTTTTTGCTAGGAAACTTCAAATTTGACACCTTTAAAATGTCCTCTTGCCGGTCGGATACTATTTGCGCCTTTGCCTGGTTAAGATATCTACCTTTGGGCTTAGTCTTTGTTGTGAAGATCATAATCCTTCAGCGGGGGCAAGCTGAAGCAGTATTCAATGAAATGGGAAACAATGTTTTTACCATGTGCCTTCACCATGCTTTTTTTACCATGTATATTTTTACAATGTATATGCCTTTATACATCATGCCTTTACCATATATTAAAGCATTAAAGGTAAGTACAGGGGTGTGGTGGGTCTCCCCCCACAAATCCATTGTTTATATATATGTATAAACAATGTGTGGTAAAGGCATGCGTTGTAAAAACATATGGGTTCTAAAAAAATGCGTAGTAAAAAATGTGTGGTGAAGGCATGCAAAGTATTTCCCTGCGTTGTTGAGTCATACAACCCAAGCATATCTTTGCAAAATCAGGCACCTTTTCCACAAGCCACAAGGTACGTCTGATGCTCTAGCAGTCTTGGAAGTGCAAAACACATCTAAGTCCCAACTTTTCAGAATTTCTGGAGAAGTTCCTCTCGGTCTCTTCAAAGGCTCCCAGGACGGAAATTAGGGACCATGACTTTCTCAAGCAAAGGCCACCAGCAGGCTCAGGTTCAGTTGATCCTGGTGAGGTGTGCACTCCTGAAAAAAAGCTATCTTCTAGTCTATTCTGTCCTTGTAACCATGCAGGAGGTCAGCCAGCTGACATGTGGAGCTCTACGCAGGGCCGTTTCTACCATTAGGCAAGACTAGGCAGCCGCCTCTGGCAGCAAAAGGGGGAGGGAGGCAAAAAACATGAGTTTGGGAAGCCCCTTGAACGGCCTTCGACCTCGAAAGCACATTGGGTAGCACCTTCTACAATTCGACATGACGTGACGTCACGTTCGGCGCCACAGGCTGGGGCCGTGTGCGCCGCTATAAAAATGCGATTCCGATTTCGCTCCAGTATTGCAAGATTGGGCTATTTCCTGCACAAATGGGCGACATTTTTCCCATTTGTGCAAGAAAAAAAACAAATTGCGGGAGGCTACTTTTGGGGCGTTTATTGGCCTGTTGTGCGCATTTTTGTAAGCTGTGGCGGCGCCTCAGCAGTGTCGGCATCAACACACCACTATATCATCATTGGCTGCCAGCCCTGAGTAGTGATTGGACACGAAGCACGCAGCATGACAGAGCCTCATTGGTCAGTGTGTGTAAGTGCAACCACACTGCACACAACAACTGAGTCGAAGTAAAAAGTGTACTTTCATGTTTGGGTTCCAGGGCCGTTAATCTGCTAGCGTGCAAAAGCACTACCAATGACGGCCCTGAAATCATTTATCATCCAGAGCCCCCCTTGGCAGACTAGTAAAGCTGTGCTGTCAGTTAGCGTACACCAACGCACATGGTGATGTGCATGCATGCCTCCAGTGACTGACTTCTTCAACAGGCAAACACAAATTGTTGAACCGATCCGACTCCAAGTCTCGGCCCATAAGTGAGTGACTTGCTTCATGTGTCATTCTGAATGAGTGAGTCAGTTGGACCTTGGGTGCTAGGCGGGGGCAGGTCGTGTGAGAGAAGACTTTGACTTTCAACTCTCCTTGTGGTGCGTCCGATCATTAGAAGATTGAAGCAACAAGAAGTAAAAACATTTCTCTAGTTTGTACACTGTTTTTGGAAGTGGCACTTCTGAAAAGATAAGATGCGCGTCACTGTAGGGGTGAGGTTAGGGAAAGGAGGACACAACACAGAATAGAAGTGCTTTCTCTGTCATGTGTAGAGGGAGTGTGTTGGAGGCTCTGGCGTTGCCCATGGACACAGAGACAAACCTTCACAGTAACAAGGCCAGTGTTTTAAATGGCCCTGCACATGTAAATATTCTTCTCTTCGTTAATGGAACTTTTATTTCTCAGTTTTTTAGTAGTGCAGCTGTGTTAAAAGCACTAGAAAGTCCCTTGTAAATTGAGCAGTTTTGGGCAACAAATGAAGTGTCAAGGTAAATCTGGTGATTCATTTACCTGCTGGAGAGAGATGGGAGTTTTGTCTAGTGGCAGTTTTCATTTGTGTAAGGTAGCCCAGACGGTTAATATCGTAGCTGACAAGTATTCGCATTGCTAATGTGACATTCCCATTTTTGCAGTGACTTATGAGTGACATTCCACAGCAAAGTGTGACACTTCAAAAACATGCTATACTGTGGTAAAAGAATGAGTTGCATATTAATTGTGCTTTAAGTCATATGCTGGGACCTCGTAGCACTATACATACAGAAGTCATTAACCACACCTCCTTACCCCCCTGCCAGCCAGAAATCTATTCCTTTACTGTCTGGTTACACTTATCTGCAGTGACTGAATTAATCAATAAGATTTCATAATGCAAACAAATGCATTTCCTACTGATTACTTTAACTTGGATTTATTTTTAAAAATACAGTGGCTTTTATTTTATATGCTGTTACCTGAAGGTGAAGACAATCAAAAACTAGAAAATGAATAATATATTTTGCCCTCCCAACCCTCAAGAGAGACTCATGGGACTAGCCACAATTTCAGTAGAAAATGACATGGCTTACCAGCTTGACATTAGAGGTCTTCTTAAAGACTTTGCTCAAATAAAGGCAAGGAAGGTACCATTGAATTAAGAGAAAGAACCCAAAACACCATTGAAGTTAGAAGAGAGAAATTTAAAAACAAAAAAAAAATCACGAACAGTGCTTATCTAGTTATTTAATGTTTAATGTGTTTTATTGTTTAATGTTGAATTCAAGTTCTTGTATATCTAACACATTAATTCTTCTAGCCTGGGTGACAGGGGGAGAGAGTGATGGTAGTAAAAGGGGGGGGGTTGGCATTTTTAAATTTTCGCCTAGGGCGGCAAAACACCTAGAAACGACCCTAACTCAATGGTGACCAGTCCATCCAGGTCGTGGTAAACTTACTTTAGGAATAAACCAACTTTAATTCAGCAGCTCCTTGGTGTCTTTGTTCTTCATATATTGGCGACGATCCAGTTCCCAAGCTGTTGCCCACCGACAGGAACTCTGTACTGTGTTTGGTTTTCCTTGTGCCAGCAAACTGTGCAGTTTCCCACTCAAACTCCAATAAATTTTGTTGAAGGAAGTTGGGAGCTGTGTTATTGGTCGGACTCTGCTTGCCCATCACACCCCTTCACTATATAATTTGGGGTCGAGAGCCATGTTTCTTTTTGGAGTTACCACAAGACCATCTTCCTGCACAAGCATTGCCAAGCACTCCTTTACAACATTTCCTGGTGACACACACCTTCAGCAGTTATCAGGCGCCTTTCTTTGGGCTGTCATCACGTCGGTGGCCATTTTGGATGGGTCTCAGAAGGGACCAATTGCTTTTACTTCTTGTCGTCGTATTGTCATCACATCGGTGGCCATCTTTGGGGTATTTAATGCTGAATTTTGGCCATTAGCAAACACAGGTTTCGTTGTTTTGTAGCAACATGATCCACTGAAGTGTTTTTCTACACATCATAATGATTTCTTCATAATGATTTTTTTCTGGAATAATGTTACAGATGATCTGGAACGGGAAGGGGGAGAGAGGAACATGGCGGCCGCTGACTGAACGGCCGCGGGCGCTCCTCTCTGGGCTTCGCGTTCCGGGCTTTTAATGGCCCTTAATGGCGGCATGATCCCGAGGTGAAATTAATAACGAAATCCCCGCATCAGTCTTTCCCAAAATATAGTGTGGTCCCCCACAAATGGGAATTCGTGTCATTACTTACCGGTGCCTGTTTTTCTGTTGGCGCCTGCGGATGTGGTGGCGGTGACGGAGTCGGCGCGGATGGTCTGCCCCCGACTCTCCGGTTTCAGCTCCGGTGTGTGTGGCGGAGTTGGACGGCTGAGAGATTGGGCCGCACCTGAGGCGCCAGTGGGGAGGAGTGAGCGTGGAGCTGCTGAGCATCCGTCGAGCTGGAGGTGGGGAAACGTGGCGGATGTGTTGAGACAGAGCGGGCGGCGCCCCGCGTTGTCACGCTGCAGTCCCAATGGTGTTTTTGGCCAGGATTTTCCTTATTTATCCCTGGAGCAGGTAGATAGGTCTGGGATAGGGTGCAGGAAGGGCTGGGAAGGATCCCAGGCTGGAGTGGGCTCGGTGTGCCTGCTGGAAGTTTTTTGGCTGCATTGCTTGTCGGTGGGAGCAGTATCAGCGAGTGTAGAGGTGGCTATTCTGGATACAACAAAGAAGAAATCACCTTTATTTTTTCCCAGCAATAGAAACAGCATATTGGAATCAGCAGAGGGGTCTATTTTAGGTGAAGTTCCTCCCAAATGTATGGAGAACAGGATTTCTGCGCAAGAGGGTGCTTCTCCCTAAACTCTCTAGATATTCATTAAGGGCTAGGGCAGCACATTTAGTCTCTAATAAGTTGATCACCCATTTGATTATCCCGCAGCAAGTCCCCCCTCCAGTGGCTGAAATGAACATTTTGACCGGGAAGGGAAAACAGATTAAACAGGAGGGAAGTTTAGTAGCCCCAGAGGCACCAGAATTTTTTGTTAAAATCTCAAAGGGGTAAGGTGAAACTAAGGAAAAAGAAATTGGTGGGGACTAAAGTAAGGATTACTCCTTCATTGAAATCCTATTACCAGGTCATGTCTCTGTCCTCCACAAAATTGAATCCTCGATCTCAACCACAAGTCCCTGTTAGCTCCAAAGTGGCATCTTCATTAAGACCAGAGTCCACTTTGTCCCTTTCGCCTGTCTCCGCCCCTCCCTCCCCCCCCTTCCCCCTTAAAGGGAAGAAAGGGTTAATATTGGAGACTATCGACAGCAAGCAGAACAGTGTGCAGAGGGAAAGCCCCATCTCAGAGTCAAGAGGTGCAGTTAATTCGGCAGAATGTATTATAAAATCTAATCTGGATTTAGAAGTGCATCCAGCTATCACCCTCGTTAATAGATACTCCATTTTGGACCAGCAGAACCGGGACGATCAGGGATTTGACCAGCTACATGGAATGCAACAAGTTCAATTCCGGGAGGAAGGGCATGGAATGGATAAGCAAGAATCATCAGAGCTATTAACGGGGGAGCAGAATAAAGAAAAGGTAAAAGGACAATTGGAGGATTTGAGCAGCTCCACCAGCCAGTATACTAAATGCCCAACCCCCCCCCCCCCCCCGGAAATTAAGGCTACTTCAATCCCAATCCCCCACTCGTTGGCTGATATCCTCATGGCACTGAAAGACGAGATGGCAAACAGGTATACAGTTTCCGAGGCAAACCAAGCCGATTTAACGAACAGGTTCTTGGTCTCCGAGGCAAACCAGGCTGCCATCCGATCTTCCTGTGAGTTGCTGGCCCAGAAATTGGAAATACTTACCGCAAGGACAGATGCAATTGAAGAGGAAATCCCTAAGATTAAGATCGTGATGGAGGCCACCGCATCGCAACTGGAAAAACAATCTATCCAGAATAAAGATCTCAAAGATGATCTTGAGAGGTTGGAGAACCACTCAAGGAGAAATAATTTGAAAATTCGGAACATTCCCGAAGCAATGGAGGGAGAGGATATCAAGGGTTTCTTGATCTCCTTATTGAAGCGTACTGTTCTGAAAGATCATCCTTGCATAGACCTAAGCTACGAAATCCAGAGAGTCCATAGAGACCTTTTTAAAAGAAACCCATGTCGGTTGAAACCCCGGAAAAGTTTGGTCAACTTCTTATCCTATTCAGTGAAAGAACAGATTTTATCTGCTGTCCTAAAGGAAGGTGCTATCCCCTCTCCATTCTCAGAGCAGTCCCCTTTTTCCTTCTTTATAAGATCGGACATTTCTCACATAACAGCGGAAAGACAGTGGGAACTGGGGAAAAGACTATCAGAGTTGAAGGGGTTGGGGCAAGGGCTCAACTAAGGTTCCCAGCCACACTGCGTGTTATGTGGAACAATCACATGCACATGATCCGCTCACCACAAGAAGTTGACATCTTAATTGCAAAAATTCAGCATGATAAGCAGGGAGGTCTGTGTGGGGGAAGATAAAAGTCCAATATGACACCTCGAGTTGAATCAAGCCGCCAGTTTATGATTAATTTTGCCCGGAGAGGGGAAGAGCTCGAATAGACATTTGCCTTTTGGAAGGTAGGGTTCCTCAGGGCGTAAGGGGGTTAGGGGTTCACGAGGGGTTAGTGAGGGAAGGGGGGGAGAGGGGGAGTGGTGGGGCACAGGGTGGCAGAATAAATGGTAAAAAAATGTTCTCATCTCACTGGTTATTTAAACCAAATAGTAAGTGTTATCCGCTAAGCAGGGAATTCACCCCGGAAAGGTAGAAGGGAAGGGGGGCCATAAGATTCAGATTATTTCATGGAATATAAATGGTTTAAGATGTCCTAGAAGACAAAGATTGATTTTTAAGTATCTAGAGATGTTACCAGTTCAGGTCTGCTTATTGCAGGAAACCCAACTAAACCAAATAGAGTCTAATAGTAGTTTCTCTAAACTCCCATGGATACAGTCCTTTTGCCACTCCCAACAATCAATGAACTGCCGTGGGGTGGCAATCTTGGTTAAGAGATGATTTTCCTGTGAAATAAAATCGGTTTTAACAGACCAATCAGGGAGATGGATTATCGCCCAGTTGGATATTGAGGGGGAAAAGTTGACCTGTTCTTCCTTCTATGGCCCCAACGTGGACGATCCCTCCTTCCTGGCCAAACTACAGGATAATCTTATTTCAGCATCTCCCCCTCTAATTGTGGGAGGCTTTTTCAATATCCGGCTCGACCCGATCAAGGATAGGTCCAATCAGAGTCATGCCATCAGTTCTTCAAGATCCCGAAGGGTCCTGAAAAACCTCTTATTAAACATCAACTTGGTGGACGTATGGAGAGCTAAAATGGGTAGTGCACAGGGTTTTACTTTTCATAGTAAAAAGTATCATCACTCTGCCAGGATAGATTATGTCCTGATAAATAAAGAGGCCCTTGATAAGATCCTGAATATCTGTATAGTACCAAGTCATCTTTCGGACCATGCTCCTTTGCTCCTATTAAATTCCTTGAGCAATTCACGTCCGCAATCAAGGTGGACTTTGAATAGAGCATTCTTGTCAGACTCAGGGATTACTCAGGCAATCAAAGAGGTTACCATCGAATTTGTTACTTTTAATATAGGCTCCGCCTCAATAGATCAGGTTTGGGAAGCATATAAAGCCAATTTGAGAGGGGTGCTGGGTAGTCAAATAAGAATTAAAAACATAAAAAGATCCTTGATTTACAGTCCCTAGAGTCAAGAAAATCTGCCCTTGAAAAAGAAAAGAATCTCACTAATCAAGAAAATACTAGGGATTCGGACGAACTAGAAAAGGAACTTGAGAAAGCTAGGAAAAATCTCAGGATCTTTCTAGATGAGAGATGCAAGGCCCAGTGGCAGATACGGAACATGCAGATTTTCGAATACGGGGAAAGAGCCGGAGCATTATTGGCCTGGAAAGCAAGGTTGGATTGGGCAAAAAATGATATAAATGAACTTATCATAGATAGCGTGGGTACTAAATCAAGTAAGCATGTAGAAATGCAGGAATGTCTTCGGTCCCTTTTTTCAAACATGTACAGAGAGGATATAACTCCTTCTCCTGAAGCAATTAGCTCATGGTTAAGGGACAAGTCCCTACCCGTGTTAACCAAAGCCGCTAAAGATTTGTTAGAAGCGCCTATCTCTATTGAGGAGATAGGGGTACAAATTAAGAGGGCAAAAAATAAAAAAGCGGTCGGCCTGGACTCTCTCCCCAATGAAATTTATAAATTGTCCGCAGATTAGCTTTTGCCTAGTCTCCACACACTTTTTAATTCAGTCTACAGCACCTCCGGGGTGGTCCCTAAATCTTGGAAAGAGGCCACAATAGTGTTAATACTGAAACCCGGGAAAGAGCCCCTGTTGGCAGACTCCTATCGACCAAACTCCCTGCTGAATGCTGATTATAAGATCTTCATGAGCATTTTAGCAGGGAGGCTGGCAAAATTGGTGCCAAGTCTAATAAATACCGACCAGAAAGGTTTTATGCTCGGGAGATCTATTCAGGAGCAAACCCAAATTTTGATCGGGAATATTGACTTGGCAGAGATTAGGGGAGATCCCTTAGTGGTAGTGGCCTTAGACGCCGCTAAGGCTTTTGATCGAATATGTTGGAGATATTTATGGGGGGCGTTAGAGACTGCAGGTATAGGCACAATATTTGTTCAGACCCTAAAAAATTTTATGCTGGGGCGTCTGCGAAAATCTTGCTAAATGGTTCCCTGATTCCTAGTTTCGAAATACAGAGAGGAACAAGGCAGGGATGCCCCTTGCCCCCGCTTTTATTCAATATATATATTGAACCTATGGCACAGATGATCAGGCTGGATAACGGCATTAGACCATTTGAATCACAAGATTATCACTGTAAAATTGCACTCTATGCCGATGATGTTATTATTTACACCAGTGACCCCAACATTGCCATCCCCCGGATTGAGATATTGCTGCAGGAGTTTGGCTCATTGTCGGGATATCTAGCAAACTTGGCCAAAACCGAAATTATGTGTTGGAATACAACATATAGGCGAGGCCCAGAAAGTGGGGAGTTTAGATATCTCGGGATAAAAATAGTGAAGGATCTGAAGAAAATACCCCTCTTAAATCTGGTCAAAATTGAAAAGGACATAGATTATCTCTTTGCTAGGTGGAAAAATCTCCCTATGACGATCTACGGAAGGGTAAATCTAGTAAAGATGTCGGTCCTCCCTAAATTGACATATCTTTTTAACACGATCCCTCTCACATTTCCACAGAAAATCATTAGTAAAATCCAGGGTAAAATTGGAAGTTGTATATGGGGGCAGAAAAGTGCAAGACTATCATGGAAGAAACTAAGAAGAAAGCTCTTGAAGGGCGGCCTGGCCTTACCAGATGTCAACTGGTACCTAATGACATTTCAGTTTAAGGCCATTAGGATGCTATTAACAACTCCGGCGGAGTCTAAGTGGGGTGGCTTTTGGGGGAAATGGTATTAGCAGAGGGGGACAACGGGCAAGGTGGGTTTTTGTATAAATTTGGGGTTCCCAGATTTTTTAAACGTGTGCGCCTCAAGGTCCTAAAAACTGCCTTGTCAAATTGGTACAAAATGAGGCAAATTTGGGGTATAGGTTACTTCTCCGATTTTGCCCCAATATGGGATTCACCGGGGACCCCAGAATGCCTGAATGCCTGCCTAACGACTCCTATAAGGAAGGCTGGCTTGTGGAAATGGTCGGACTTGGTCGACTTAGATGGGGTACTTCCATGGGAACTGTTGGAGGTCAAGATTGGCACCACCTTCTCAAGGTTTAAGTACCTCCAGCTAAGATCATGGTATGAGGCGGAAGTGGGCGAAATTAAAGGGAATTGGGATCTTGAGCAGTTATTACAAGACCCGCAACCAAGGAAAAAAGAAATATCTCTTTGGTATGCAAGACTGCTCGATGCGGAGGATAGTGAAATCCCGTCCCAATCATCGGTGTGGAACTTTCATCCACATGCCCACCCCACAGAAGCTCGATTTGAATCCTCCCTAAAACTACTCTATAGATTTATAAAGCCTGCTAGGCTAAAAAAGAATCACTTTTTCATGCTAAACAGGCTTTATTATACTCCAGCCAGAATTGCTAAGTTTGCCCTGGTCCCGACTCCACAATGTCCTAGATGTAAAAGTGATAAAGCCGACGATATCCACATGTTCTTCGATTGTATAGAATTACGTTTATTTTGGAAGAATGTGGGGGATATTTTGGCATCTATTTTTGGCATAGATTTGGAAATAGATGTCAACCTTGTGATTTTTGGTTCAAACGATCTTATAAGGGAGGTGCTGTCGCAATCAGATATGGGACTATTATTATATCTTATTATTCTAGCTAGAAGGGAGGTCTGCTTAAGGTGGAAAGATCCGATTCCCCCCAATAGAGAAAACTGGATAAAAGTTGCGCTGAATATGGCACGTCTGGAACAGGAAGATAGGACAGAAGTACATGAAAACATCTGGTCTCCCCTTCTAGTGTGGGGAGGTCGTCTCCATCTGATAAACTGTTAGAACTATGGTGGTCAAATCCTGGTCCAATGATTACACCTGACCTCAACCACGTGAGGAAGCCCATGGGGGGTATAGATCTATGCAGTGAGCCGAAGGGCGTCCAGGTCCAATTTATTCGGCTTGTAAAATCTGCCTCGGTCTAAGGTGAGATGAGGACAAAAAAAAAAAAGATGATCTGGAACTGGTTATTCTTCAGTACACTTCAGGAGAAGGTACTTTATTGTCTTTCTTTGTTTCTGCCTTTGCCTTTCTGCATTTTGGACAGTATGGCCACAGCTCAACACTTTGCTCAGCCACCTACATTTCTGGCCCTTCCCGGCAACCCACATACAAAATAGCAGACATGGTTATGGCTTTTGGAAAACTATTTGGTGGCAATAGATGCATTTGATTTTACTCCTGCACGCAAGTAGGCTTTATTATTTGGTTGTTTGAGTCGGGTAGCACAAGAGGTTTTTATCAATTTGCCACCCATCCCAGCACCACAAGGAGATTCGGGTGACAATGACTAGGATGTTTATAAAGAGGTAGCCCAAGCAATACTCCGAGGAACCCAGCATATTGTTGGACAGACACATTTTTCACAAAAGGAAACAATATATGGATGAGAGCTAGAGAAATATGTATCTGCTTGTGAGTTTTGGCTGCAACTTGCAACTTTGATGACACTGTAGATATGTTTATTCATGAACAGTTTGTCTTCAATTGCTATTCTAAAAACGTTCAAGAAAGGTTGTTAAGTTACAGAAATCCTCCTTTACATGAAATAATTGAGCTGGGTGAAAGTATCAAAAGGTCTATAGTATCTTCAAACGCTATAAATTCCAGTGATTTCATCAATGCTGTTTCTGCTTCTGATTCTGAACAGGGGTTAGATTCTGTGTCTCTGGTTAACCCACAGGGTAAAGGAAAATAAATATTCTGCCATAAATACCAGCTTATGTTTGTTACAGGTGTGGATGGAAATCCCACACTTGCAACACTTCAAATTGTCCCACCATTGGAAAACGTGTTTAGCATGTAAAGAAATTGGGCATTTCCAAAGTGTTTGTAAAGGTGTCAATAGGAATGCTGTTAGAATCAACACTATTGATGTTCAGGATGATGCAGTGTTATAATCACTATTGAATGCAATTCTGTAAGCTATGATGGATGGGTCAGAGGACTGCTGTGTGAAGCAAACATTGGTGGTATCTCATTACAAGTCATGGCTGATTTAGGTTCACAAGTTACAATTCTTAGGGACACCACTTTTCATGATCTTTGGGGCAATTCTGTATCACGGTTACATACTGACATCAGTCCTAAAGCGTTTGGCGAGAAAGATATAGATATGTTGGGGGTATTTTGTTTTGTCCTTGGAATGTTTAGGTAGGTGTACTCAGACTAAAAGTTATGTGGCCGTCAAAGGAAAGAATATCACTGGCTGGCAAGACTTAGCAAAGTGAGGTTTATATCTCAATCCGAGTGTAGACAACCTCGTGGTTGTGGGTGAAGAACTCAATGCATATATTTCAAGTGGAGAATGTGATAGCAGCATTGATGGTCTTTTTTCAGAATTCAATGATGTTTTTCATGAGCACGTGGGTAATGTTAGAGGCTTTTAGCATCAGATCAGGTTAAGCGGAACATGTCATTCACAAAGTTCATCCCGTTTCGCTTTGCGTACCATCTGTAACCACCCGGTTCCTTCCTGGACAGAAGTCAACTGACCAGAATGGACCCACGATTTGAACAGCAGCCGCTTGTGCAACTCAGAGACAAGGAGATTCCACAAGCGGCACAAAACAAGCACAGGTTAATTACAACACTCAGCATCAGGGATGAATTGAAAGGAATACTTAAAAAATGATGTATGGAGGGCATCATCGAGCCTTGCAGTTTATCTTAATGGGTTTCACCCATTGTGGTCACAGGGAAAACAAGCATTTGCAATGCAATAGGTCTTGCATTTAAAGAGTTTGAGCTATTGGCATTGTAAATGACAATGCCTTTTATTTATGTGTTGTTTTTAAAACAGATAAATAAAATTCATTGTCATTTACAATGCCAATAGCTTAAACACTAGCAAATGCGAGACCTACTGCATTGTAAATGCCAGCGTCTGTGATATAAAAATAATAAAAAAGTGTTAGGGGAGAGCGTGTCCTGCCTGCAACAGCAGGCAGGAAAAAGCTATTTGAGAAAATAGTGCTCGGAGGCTCTAATTAAAACCTACCGAGTAACAACACACGTAACAGGGGGTGTTACCATCGGAGGTCACAAAAGGCAGTACTAAGGAGGAACTACGAAGCCTACTGAAAAACGAACTGCCACAGTTTACAGTGGACAATGACACAAGCCAATGAAAAATATGGGCGGAGAGTGGGCTGAGCTTCAAGTCCCTACCTGAATACAGCATGCCTCGCAGAGCAGTGCAGGCGCTGCCCAGGCTCAAACTAAAAAGGACAAAAGACTGGCAGCGAGCATAAGTATGTATTACAGAAAAGTAGGAAACTGCAAAAAACCTTAAGCTCAAGTCTTGTGCCAGAATGCACATTGAAAGTTGGATGCAGGCATACATGTGAGAAAGCTAATTGATGGTAGGACGAGAGCAGTTTCTGAAGGCTGATAGTGTAAAATGATTGACCATCACCATGAGTAAAGGTCTGGTGTTACTTTATATTACAAACATATTATCTAGAGTAGAGACGTACTTTACTGTACAGACAAATTCAATAACAGTCTCAGGTCAGCATCAGGGAAGTTGTCTATAATACATGACTGTAGACAGAAGTTATTACCCAGGAGAACTCAACAGCTGTATTAAATTTCTTCTTTGAAACATAATAGTTTGTAACAGCTATGCTACCCAACAAGCAATTACAGAGGAGCGAACTGATAGGTCTAGGCTAGTCAGTGGGGCTGTCGGCATAGGTTCCGTTGTGGGATCCATTTAGTTGATGGGGTACTAACTTAGAATTTCCACCAGACACTTGAATCTGTGATGCACATTTTATAACAAATTGTTCTTTTTAATGCAGTCATGGGCTCTCTCTTTTTCCTGCATCATATTGTTTACGAACACCTTTTACTGCTTTGCACTTCTGTCCATCATATATTATGTATAGAACTCCTCAGTCTAATTTATGACTTGCAACCTTCACAAGATTGTTCAATAAAAACCATTCACCACCTGACAAAAGTAAAAGACTGGCCAGAAATGTTTTTCAATTGTAGAAACACGATTTAAATACCATTATCACTTAACTAATTTTCTATTATAAAACTAAAAGTATTGCCAAGAAAAGAAATGTGACGGAAAAAGGGGCTCTGTAATTACTATCTTTCATGTAAAAACAAATGTCCTTTTGTTACAGAAATTGCATGAGTTTAGTATGTACTGTTTAACAATGCAGGCGTACCCCTTCTGAACCTTAACATCGAAGCACCTCAGAGGTATTGGTGTCATGAAGAATGCAACCTGTGTATGAGTGCTGTGCAGAATGCAACCTAAGTAAAGGTGCTGTACAGCTCGCAAACTGTGAATGATTGCCATGCAGAATACAGCCTTTGTATGGGTAGCACGCAGTAAGTGACCAGTGTATCGTTGCCATGCAAAATGCTACAGATGTGGGAGTGCAATGCAGAATGTCACATGTACTGGTGCCACAAGGAAGTTTGATGTGCAGTCTGACAGGAAGTAGTCAATGCAGTAGCATGGTGAAAATCAAAATACTAGTACATATCGGAATATCCAGGTTCAGTAAATGCTATCAATGCAACATGCAGCTTTCCAGAATTGCCACGCCATATACTATCCCGGCCTAAACACAAGCAACGTGGGCATCAGCCAAAAGGTCATGCCTGGCTGTCAGTCATTAACAGACCGTGAGATGGTCCAACCATCCCTCCCTCTCACCCCACGGGGCACTAAACACGCTTCCCTGGTCCTTTAATCCCTCCTTCCTGCACTCCCATTCAGAACAGCAGGCGAAGGCAGGAGCTTGGAGACTGTAAACGCCATCTGGGCTACCTTAACTGAACTACACCTCTAGCCTACTCCAAAATGGCGAGCACCCACTGATTTGCAGCAGGACTACTCGGATACAACCTTGTGCAGACTTCATAGCCAATGAACACTTCAGCATTCTGTGTGGCGCATTATGATTGGTTGAGATGCCCTTCATTCTCCAATCCTAGACTATTTCACATATCAGCAATACTTCACACTCCAAGTCAACTTCAGTCGTGGGATTGGCCAGGAAGTGCCTATATTACAGCTAAATGACAATGAAAAAAGTAGGGGGCAGCAGAGTCGAGGCTAGAAGCATGGGGCGTGGCCAAGTGAAGAACATACGGGAAGACAAGCTAAACCGGGTGCGTGGCTCGAGAGGAAAGTAACAAGCCTCTTACTGAGGCTATTGATGGCCGGTGAGAGAAAAAGGTGGAGCAATGATCTGAGTGGAGGGGTGGGACCCTGAAATGGACCCTGAAATGGACGTGGCCCATGGAAGATCTCTATGTGGTAGCAGAAGAGTGGCGAAGTTGGTCCAAGTAGTGAGTCGATAGCTGCACTGCGGCCAATAAGTGTTGCTAAAGCAATAGATGTGTGCGAGCCACTTAAGGCTCGAACCAGAGAGGGCAAGGTCCACTTGAGCCCTGGAGCCCAAAATGAGCTTGGCTTTAATGTGTCTTCTTTATGCCATCACACTTCATGGCCTAATAATGAACTAGTTACAGAGCAAGGAGGGGCCATCACACGCTGTACAGTATGCTGGCCAACTAAAATGTTCTCCGAGTTAATTCGCCGGGAGGGAGATAAGAACAAAAAGGAAGGACATTAACACAAATGCACCAATACCAAGCCACAGTTTCTGAATGCCACAGATAACAACCAATGGCAATTGGTAGGTGTGCCAAACCCCATCAGGAGAGAGATAACAGGATGATCGAAGCTCAAACTAAAAATCAGGAAAGATTTGTTTTATGTGTGATCTCAGAACTGATTGCCATCCCCTGCCCAAAATTCAGGAGAGTTTGGCTAATCTAGGTGAAGCTAAGTATTTTTCTGTAAATGACTTGTGAGCTGCACATCATAAAATTGCACTCTCATCAGATTCAAAAGAGTTAACATTGCTTGTCACAGCATTTTGGGCATACCGGTACCTTAGATTACCTTTTGGGCTAGCATCCACAGCCAGCATGTTCCAAAAATTGATGAATGTTAGACCTGGCATCCTTGGCATGGTTTTCCCCTGTATTTTTGCCTCTGCCTTGCTGTGTGCTGATTTTTGTTTTTGCTGGTGATGCTTTGGGCACTTTGCCACCGCTGATCAGTGCCAAAGTGCAAGTGCTCCCTCTGTAAATTGTGAACATGGATTGGTGTTTTCATGATCAGATTATTTGACTTACTACAAAGTCCCTAGTAGAGTGCACTGTATGTGCCCAGGGCTGTAAGGCAAATGCTGCTAGTGGGCCTTCAGCTCTGATTGTGCCACCCACACAAGCAGTCATTCAAAGAGTTCTCAGACCTGCCACTGCAGTGTCTGCACAGAGTCTCTACTGCCATGTCGACCTTGCATGTGCACCCACTTGCCAGGCCCTAACCTTCCCTTTTCTTACATGTGAGTCACCCCTAAGGTAAGCCCAAGGTACCCCTGTGAGCATGGTGCAGTGTATGTGAAAGGTAGGACATGTCCGAATGTGTGTAACATGTCCTGATAGTGAACTACAGTGAATTTCGTTTTTCACTATTGAAAGGCTATCTGTCCCATAGGCTAGAATGGGCGTTTATTTATAACATGTTATAAATATAACTTCCCACTGGGACAATATTGGAAGGTAAAGTTTAGTATGCCTGAACTCAGAATGTAAAGATGCATCTTTTAGCAAGGATGATTTTTAAATTTTGCATTTGAAAATACCACTTTTAGAAAGTAGGTATTTTCTTGCTTAGCCATCCTGTGTGCCTCTGCTGGTTTGTGGATTGACTGTTTGGCTTTGAAGTGACAGGAGCTGGGGATGTGCATTCACTGTAGATAGCCACGTGGGCGTTTGAGGTGAGTCATGCCTTTCCTGGATGAGTCAGGGCTGGGCTGAATAGACCTAAGCTGCATTTAGAGTAGGGGGAGGAGATTTCCTTGGACATGAATGGGCATGGTCTGCCTTACACAATGCTGTCTCCACCTCCTGCCAGAATGTTGGACCAGAGAGGACTGAACTGGTTTTGACTGAACACAGAGCCTCTCTGCCACTGGAGAACAAAGTGAAATGCTGTATAAATAGTGGGCCCAGACTCCAGAACTTTAGATCACTTCTGGAATTCAAGAGGAACCTTTACCAAGAAGCAGAGCTGGAGAAACTGACTGAAGGGGAAGTAGTGCCCCTTTGCTGTGTGCTGTCTGGGGTTGTGCTGCAGTGGCTTTTTCTGTCAAGGAAAGGACAAGGACATTGCTGTGTGCTGTGTCCCCTGGTTGAAAATGATCTCCAAGGGCATGAAGAAGAGCTTGCCTCCTGTTCTGAAGCATCAAGGACACAAAGACTTCACCCCCAGCCCCCCCTAAACTCCACTGCTGGGAGTTCTGAACTGCCAAGAGGTGCCTGCCAGTGTTCTGGGCCTCTGAAGGTTGTTCTGGGGCTGGGAACTGCAAAAGACTGAAGAAACTGTGAGAATCTATGCATCGCCTGGATTCCGACGCATCACATGGGTGAGAAAAGAAATTCTGGCACATCGCCGCAGCTGAAGAGCCGATGCATCGAGGGGACACAGCAGAAATTGTCGCAGCGCCTGTATGCCACCACCCGACTATCAGTGCATTCAGGATCTTCATGCATCGCATCGTCCCGGATCGAAGTGCCAAATCTGTTGCATCATTGGGGGACGCAGTAAGAAACTGACGCATCACCTCCCCACGCAGTAAGACACCGACGCATAACCTCCTCTGCGGTAAGGAACAGATGCATCACCTCCCCTGCACAGCAGTAAGGAACTGACACATCCCCGCCCCCGGAGCAAGGTACTGACGCATCACCTTCCCTTGGTGTGAGGAACAGACGCATCACCTTCCCTGCGACCATTTTTGCTTATAGTTTTGAATCATCTAAGGTACTTTGGGGCCTATTAGGATGGTGGGCGGAAATTCTCCGCAACCGCCATGGTAGCGGGAAAAGACCGCCCGCAAGGACCGCGGCATATCCACCGGTCTAATTAGGATGCTCCGCAGTCGAAATCCAACCGCGGCGGTCAGGTTCTGGCGATTAACATTGCGGCGGTTGCTGCTGCCAGCATCACTGCCGTGGTGTGAAAAGGGGCATGTCATGCATGTCACTGCACTGCGTGACAGGCACTGCACAGTGCCTGCCACCTGGTACAGAGAAATGTAGGGGGGTACCATGGGTACCCCCAGTGCCCCCGGAGACATTTTACGCATGCCTTTCCGTGGCAGTGGAAAGGCTGGCTACCGCCGGTATCATAATCATGCTGGCAGAGCCTGGCCTTGCACCGGCATCATAGTAGCGGTCCAGTTCCGCCTGCTAGACATGTGTGCAGACTGGCGGAAAAGTCGCGTGCGGAGATTCTCACCGCCGCGGTCGTCACCTCCATGCTAATGGGACCGGCCGTTTTTAGGGTTGCGATTGCGGGCGAATGTCCGCCGCTGGTCTGGCGGTTGCCACCCCCGGCTTGGCGGCGGCCATCCGTCTGCCAACCTAATAGACCCCTTTGTGTTGAAAGTGTCACAGTCATCATTTTCTGTGGACAGAACCGTTTTTACCTTTTAAAAGTCATATTTTGATTATTGTATGTTCGATTTTTGTTGTTTTGGTCTTGTTTGGTTTAGTTAAAGTTTACTTACTTTTCAAAACTGGTGTGGTGTCCATTTGTAGTGTTTTCACTGTATTATTGTATGTGTGCACAAAAGCTTTACACACTGCCTCTGAGATAAGCCTGTCTGCTCGTGCCAAGCTACCAAGGGGGTGTGCAGGGGTTATTTTAGAAGTGTATCCCCCTTACCCTGACTAGGAAGAAGAAGGGTCCCTGCTTGGACAAAGGTGCAAACCATTTCCAACTAGAGACCCCCATTTCTATCAATTGGTACTCTGTTTGGGAATGTAGTAGGTGTACAAGCCTATTAAGATGATATCCTGATCTATGCAGAAAATTTGGACAGGCATAATAATATTCTCAGGGAGGAGCTGTCTATTTTTTATGTTCTGGTATGACCATTAGAAAGTACAATTGCAGATTTGGGACACAAGAGTTAGATTACTTGGGTCACACGATCACGCCTAAAGTTTGTCTTATTAGAGCCATTAGAGAAGCAACTGCACCTAAGGATAGGGATGCCCTTCGCTCCTCTTTGGGGGTTAGCCGAGTATTATGCCCGGTTCGTTCAAGGGTATGCACAGCTGGTTGAACCTATGCAGGTATTGTTGCGTAAAGGTGTTAGATTTCTTTGGTCAGATGAGGTGAATAAAGTGCTTGAGAAGGTGAAAATAATGTTTAAGGATGCTCCCATTTTGCAAGCTTTTAAGGAAGACAGCAAGTGCATAATCACTGTTGATGCAAGCTTAGTTGGTCTAGGAGCTGTTCTCAGTCAGTGGGTTGACAAAAATGAACAAACTGCAGGTTTTGCTTAGAGACTGAAAAGAGCTACAGTGCGATTGAACGTGAGGTGCTAGCTTGCACCTGGGTTGTTTAAAAATTCAGGATGTACATTTGGGGACGTGATCTTGAATTAGTTACTGGTCATAATCATTTAGTGTACATGTTAGAGGAAAGAAAAACTAATAATGGATCTATTAGGTTGATCAGATTAATATCCAAGCTTTAAGAGTATAATTTCCTAATAAAACTGCTAGTGGGAGGAAGATATTTTCATGCAGATTTTCTTTCTTGCATGCCTCTTAACACTACTGATGATGATGAGGCACCAGATGACTTGGCATGTGGGTTAGCTGCAGTGGCTGCTGTGGCAGAATGTAAACAAGTAATTTCAGAAGAGCAGTGAATGACAGCTTATACCAATGATGAAACTTTACAGAAGGTTAAGCATTATGTAATGAATGGATGGCCAGAAGGCGGGTGTCTGCACAATGATTTGAAGAGTTGTTTTCCAGGTGGACAGGAAAATTATCTTAACACCCTGTAACTTTTCCTGGGGCTGCTTGGGAGAAAGTAGCAGTGGAGTTTTTGAGGCCTTTTGTGATTTTGCCAGGTAATACATACTTTCTTACAGTGCTACTTGATTACTTTTCAAAATGGATAAATTATGCCTTTCTGGATTCCATCAGCATGGTTGCTGCGATCAATTTCTTGGTAAATGATTTTAGTTTGGGAGGGGCACCAAAGGAAACAGTGACAGACAATGGAACATAATTTGTTTCTGAATGTATGTGAGCATTCCTTAAAAAGCATGACATTAGCCACTTAATAGTTTCTTTGCACTCACCTTCATCTAATGGTTTGGTGGAAAGGGCAAACAGAGTGTTGAAAGAAGGCATACAAACTGCAAGCACTTCAGGATGTGATGTAGGCAAGTTTTTGAAGACCAAAGTGTGGACTTACAATGTCGCACCACACTGAACTACAGGTGTGTCGCCTCTCACATTGAGGAGTAGATTTTCCCATACTAATTTATTCCATTTGGCTGGAGAGCAAAAATAGAGGGGACGGCAAAAAATGTTTGGAACGGTGACGAATTGATGTCCAACGTGGCTGTACATCAGTTGACAGTGAAGAAATATTTTGATCAAAAGCACAGTTTGAGGGAGGTAGATCTTAGAACCAGCAATTGGATTTTGATAAACTGTTTTGATGCGGAAAGGTGAATCAACGTTTTCATTGCTGGTTCAAGTGGTGAGAGCCAGTAAAGGTGCAGTGTTATTGCATCGTAAGGGATGGTGGAATAGGAGACCGTTGCTCAGACTCACTTCCTAGCAAGCTGTCTTTAACAGTAAAACCAGAAGCAGATATGGATTGGCCTAATTGGTTTCCCACAACAACAGCTGAAGGTGTTCAGGAAACATGTGTTAATGCATGTACTGTGGAAGTACCACATGTGACTGTACGGTCTCATGGTGAATGCAGCGGCGATACTGTTGTAGTCCTTCCACTACACAGTACTATTTGTGTGGTTAGAACCCTGCAAAAATTCCATGAATATGCATTGTATTGAATGTTTGTATTTTACTGTTGACTATTATTTATTTAATTTGGAGGGGAAGTAGTTGTAGTGTATGTAGTGTATGTGGTAAATTTACAATACATCATTGCTATTTAATGGCACGTGGCTTCATGTTCCTGTTCTGGAACGAGTGGCGGCTAAGTAATTCAACAGTGACTCTTCTTAGTTATGGTTGAGATCCAGAGCTGACCAATCCTTCTAGGTTGGGGGCAACTTGCTTAAAGAATAAACCACCTTTATTTCAGCAGCTAATTGGTGTCTTCGTTCTGCACACCACTATTAGCAGATTGAACGTACATACCTTTCAAGCATAACAAATTATAGGCTTGTGTGAAATCACAAGAACACTTCGCAAAGAAACCTATGTCAAAAACAGAAAGCTGGTGAAAGCATCTGTTTACGTTAAACATTCACAAGCTTTCTCAATAACCTTACTGTGGATTCATATATTTTCACTAAGGAGGTGTAATCTTTGTTTTCTATTTTTCCAGAATAGCATTCTTAAAAAAAAAAAACATATAATTTTTGTTACATTTCAAAAACAAACCTGAAAAAAGGCTAAGCATAATCATCAACTTCCATATTGGAGCACTGTGTTTTATAAACATGTGCCAGACAATCCCTATAACAGTAACATTATATGAAATTACATAACGTCTCTGTCTAGTGTTTTCAGAACAACATATGCTTCGATGCAGGCATACAGCGGACCAAAACAATAAATAAATACAAATAAAAAAGAAAAAAACGTTTTTAGATTTGATACATTAGATTATAAAGAGATTAGACAAATGAATAAATGAAATTGTAGGGCTTGATTCACAAAGGAAAACTTTGAATTTTGGTCTAAACTTAGGCGAGTACTTTGTTTATGTCCGCACTTGGAGCAGAGATCCGGCCCGACTGCGGACATAAAAAGAGTACTCATAAATGCCCTTTGTCGATTCTCAATGTTGTAAACTTACATGTTTGGTCTAAGTGTGAACCAAATGACTAAGTTTACCTTTGTGAATCAGGCCCATAGATGGGTAACAGTGAATTACGGGGATGTTTTTCACCGAGGTCTTCTGAGTCACATCAAATAAACAAGAAGAGTGAAGCTCGAGTTGTCTATGATGTCACTCAGAACCCAGAGGTGAAAAATATACTCGTAATTCACTTTTTACCCATCTATAATTTTATGTTATATATTGCCCCCAAAATCCTCCGGCCCTGCTTTCAACTGCTACACAGTGGCAGAGGAGTAATGGAGTAGCCATACATAACATGGCCACTGTTAGATATCCTTGTCACAAAGGTTAACAAAAAAAACTTACCTGCTATCCATGACCAAACCCCTCCACCTTCCCAACCTTCCTCCCACCCATGTCAGGTGTGCTTTCTGCTTTCAGTCAAAGCACACAAGCAGAGCTGCGCTGACAGGCTCTCAGGGAGGCCTGTCACCCTTGCCTAGAAGGCATATATGACATCACAAAAGTAGGGAGCCAGTTTTATTATCAACTGTTGATATGTCATAGCAGTGGAATATGAAATTTAAGAAACTGAAAAAAATGTATAGTCTCTTAATGAGAGCCATGCATAGCAAATAAATACATCATTTCAAACGGAGTCATATTTCCGTAAACAAATCCTACTCCAAAATTGGGATTATTCAAGCATTGCTAGTTTACACACTCCCAAGTCTGACAACACTTCTTTTATCCACAAGCACAGCCCAAAGTATGAATTCTGTGTGAGCCCAATGCAAGTAAAATGTAATATAATACATAAGGGTGTATTATGAGGTCTAAAATCAACAACCAAGTTGTACCTCTAAAAGAATTCAATCAATATGTTTTATCCCCATAGGTCCAAAAGATAGTTAAAATGCTTTCACTGTCTTCAGCTCCAAAGTCTACCAGCTGGAAAAATAAAGAACAGCCACACCACCACACCTAGCTGAAAGACGTATCACTCAAGAATGCCGAGGGCAAGCAACACAAAGAGTCAGGACACTGTAGGGCTCCACATCAAAAAGTGTAAACATGATAAAAAAAGATAAATCAATCCTTCTCCATTAGTGGACAAAAGAAGAAATAATTTCCCCCTCACAAAAGGCTTGCACTATCACTTTTGCAAATCAGAGAGCAAATAAAGACCCATCTCTTCAATGGGTAGCTCACTGACCCTCAATGCTGTCCCACTGAAATTATCCGTCCATTGACTCTACAGCTGAAACCAGGGTCTCCTCCTTACTCTTGTACATGATCGTGTACCCATCCCTTTTGCCCCCGCACATCACAGACTAGCTCCTGAAACCTCTTGTTGTTCAACACACCAATGCTTCCTAATTAGGGTCATTAGGTACACATGCTAACTATGTAATAATGGACATTGTGACAATGTAAATCAAAATCACCATTTAGTTATTTATGAGGTAGGTTCAGAAAAGTGAACGGTTCAATGCATAATCTGCTCAGAGGCCTGACAGTAAAAATCTTTTAATGAAAATTAATGAATTTGGCATAAATCATGTTGGAAAGATTCTATGTTGTGGAACTGCCCGGGTAAAGGGCCTTTTGTAGGCCACTAGAAAAGCAATATAGGTCTGACAAGAGTATTTCTATAGTAATAGCAGACTGGATGCAAACCAACTGCCTGAAGCTCAACTCCGACAAGACAGAAGTACTGCTCTTCTGCAACAAGACCTTTTCATGGGACTCCACCTGGTGGCAGCAGGAGGTAGGAGTAACACCCACAGACTGCGCAAGAAATCTAGTGATCGTCCTAGATGACAAGCTCAACATCACAGCTCAAGTCAACACAGTGTGCAACTCCTGCTTCTACATCCTATACATGCTGTGAAAGGTCTTCAAATGGTTGCCTCAGAATATCAGACATACCATGAAGGAAGCACTCATCACCAGCAGGCTGGCCTACTCCAACACTTTTTTACTCCAGAATCTACAAGCAACTCCTACACAGAATCCAGACCATCCAGAACACTACTGCAATGACTCCTACTTGACCAGTTATGCCACACCCACATTACACTGCACCTTAAGAAGCTTCACTGGCACCCTATTCACAAGCACAGCCAATTCAAACTTCTCACGCACACAAACAAAGTCCTACACAGCACAGGACCAGAATACCTGAACAGCCACATCCACTTTCACGCTTTGCCTGTCTCTTTTTTGCACACATTCCCCACATCCATTAAATCAAAACAGGAGGCCACTCACTCTCTTTACATTAAACCCGAGATATGGACCAACCTCCATCAACACATTAGAGCCTCCTCCTCACTTCATGAGTTCTGCAAGCACCTTGGGGACTACACGCCTGTGCAAGCACCTGGATACCCTCTCAGGTGATTAGTGCGCTATGCAAATCAATATGACCTCACATAACAGTATACTTCAGATCATCTTACCTCCAGTATGGTTTTACGGAGAAAAAATGCATGTCCACGTGTAAGCATCCAACCACATGCTCTGGATTTCTTTTTAAAAGTCATGTACTTTAGTGTTCTCCACTGTTCTAAACTATATATGCTTATTTGAAATATAATGTCCACCACCTTTTTCAAACTGGTATATTCATGTTACGTAACATCCTCCTATTATGAACATGACATGTTGTCGAGGTAAAAAAGGGAAATTGTGTTTGTCTACTATGTTACTTTTTTTAGGACCAAGTGCTAGAGCTAGCAGTTGAAGATGAAATATTTATCATACTGCATTGCTGCAGGGGGTGGCCTTTATACTTTGACTTAACACAATGTGGTAGATGTAGATTCGTACAACCGAATAGGGATGGGTGTGGCATGGATAGTTCTTTTCTCTTTGGACCATCAGCAATTTACCTTCAACGTATTTGTTTGAAAATAAATCCCTGCCCTCTCAACCAATTTCCTGATTAACCTCAAAGTGTTTTTTAACATTTTACAGTGTGATCTAGTCCGTTTAAAAATGGCCTCATTCGCAATGGAGGGGACATCATTGCTAAATTTGTCTTCTGGAGATCATTGCTCCAGAAGTTTAGGAAATTGTTCTCACCCGGAGGGAACCAAGGGGGCGCCTCCCTATTGCCAAACTTTCTCCAAGGGACGGATGCTGCCCATTTCTTTTGATCGATGCTTCCCCTTGCATGCAGATGTGAAATGAATGTGCAATTAAATATTTTATAGGCCTGGGCGGCAAATTCCGTTCCGCTCGCGTAATTTGCGTAATTTGCGTAATTTCGCGTTACGCGGAGAACGCGAAATTGCTCAAAAGTCTGCTTTCCGCGATTTCGCGAAATTTTTGCTTGTCCGGGTTCTCAAAATGCATGTTCGCGAGATATTTCTCCTCGAGCACGCAAACAGCAATTGCAAACAGGAAAAAAGCATCGTGAACAAGCAATTCCGCGTGTTTGCGGAATTTCTGCGTGTTCGCGGAGATTTTTTACCGTTTCGCGGAGATTTGCATAACGCAATTACGCAAATTCCGCCCACCCCTAATATTTTACACAGTATGAAAAGGGAGTTTAAGTATGTGAGGGGGTGAATGTGTGTGTGAGGACGGAGGCGAATGTATTTAGAATTGTTTTAATTATGCAGAATGCATGTGAATTAACAGTCTGTCTCCTGCATTTCCAGACCAGCCAAGTTACATTCTTTATGTATTAAGTAATCACTTCTGCTACTTTGTCTGTGTAATTTAGAAATGAGAATCTTGTAGCAGCACTTCAGACACCAAAGACCTTGGAGCCTGAGTGCAGGTCGTGTCTTTTCCTTTCCTGGCAGAGGACATAGAATTGATTATAAGGGAATAGTTGACATTTTAAGATGCCAAGATGTTTAAGAAAATATCAGCAGTTTTGTGAACAAATGATGCAGCAGGTGTACCCTACTGTACACAAATGTATTTTAAATATGGGCACTCGTGACGCCAACACCAGTTTAGTTAATTCCGAAATGGCATGGGTCAGCTGAAATTGGGCGGAGTCACAAAGAGCAAAGTCTCGATTTATACAATTATTTTTTATAAAACTCTGCCCCCAAAAAATTGACAAGAAAAATGTGATAGTTACTCTGTTATGTATGGCTTATTAAATTGATCACAATAGGTTGCCTTTTAAAATATCACCTGTTACTGAGATCTTTGAGTATCCAGCACGTTCCAGGGTACAATGGCACTACAATAACTTTGGTGCATAAAGCACTAGCTGGAAAGACCTGTGTGCATTCTACTCACAGGTTTGGCTCACTATAAAATTGCATAGAGGGTCGGCATGCCTGTTGTAAAGCAATGCATGCAGCATGCACATCACAGATGTTTTTATGTAGACAGCTCAGTCGGTTACTGTTGTTCTTGCAGACATCCTTGTGTCACCTGTAGGTCACATGTTCAAATCCTGGCATATACTTTAGTGCGTTATGACCCTGCATGAAGAAGTAGCCTGAAAACCTTACTGTTTTTTCCTCAATATTTCATTTCTCTGAGGTTGCTTGAAAAGTGTTAATTTAGGTAGGAATAAGCATTTATTAGTAAGTGCTATGGGGGTAGGTAAGGGATATCTAGTCAAATCTCGAGTTATTAGAATATAGAAGCGAAAAATTGAGGAGCAACATATCGAAAGGTACATATTATAAATTTACTATGCTTAATTCAACATCCATGTACCTTATCGACATCTCAAGGGACAGAGATGTGGAGTTAAGGGAAGTTAATCTAAACGTACCTATATACACTTACCTCCTCAAGTTTTTGGTCCTCAATTACAATGCGTGCAACTTTGTTGCATACAAAGCATGGAAAGGGTCAAAACCTAGCCCGTCACTTCTCTCACCCTTAATTTTTCCCTTATCCCCACCCAAACTGCACCCCTAGCCAACCGCACCTTTTGATGAGTACCTGCTCTTATTTTTCCATTTAAACCACAGGTGCTTACCACTAGGGGTGGGCGGAATTTGCGAAATTCACTTTCGCAAATTATCGCGAAAATGTTAAAAATCCATGCAAACACGCGGAAATATCGCAAAGATGCAGAAGTTTTTTTCCCGCTCGTTCGCGCTATTTTCTGCGTGGTCGCGGCTCGCCAACTTACCCATGCTGTTGCTCGCGGGTGCGGCCATCTTGTTTTTACTTGTCTCGCAGTGCATGATCGCGAGAAGAAAGACGTGATCGCGCGACGCATGACGTTACTGAGGGCGCGAACTGTCGCGAGACAGAGCAAATGCTACCAACAATCCAACATCTTGTGGAGAACGCGACCGGATCGGGAAAACTTGTCGGCGAACGCGGGGATTCAGGTAAGGCGATCGCGCGCACGCGAGAATGTATTATTTTACAGCGCGAGCAAGAAACAAATTATCGCTAAGCTGCGGACTGCGGAAATTTTGAAATTTTCGCACTTTCTGCGGAACGCGAAAATGCCAAATTATCGCAATTTCCGCGAACTGAACGAAATTTTGGCCCAGGCCTACTTACCACAACAAATTCTGCATGTATGCTGGCCATTTTCTCCTGGAAAATGTCAAAACTTACCAGGGGAAAATGTGGGTGTGTGCTCAAATCTCCAACATCAGAATTTAACAGCCACTTTTGATCGAGGGCTCAGACTCACTTGAAAAAGCTATTGAAAGACACCCACCCTGCATAACCAACAATCATCAAGGATCAGAATGCCGGAAAATTGCTTAATGAATGATTTTTGGTTGGATTTTTTGTTCTGTATTTTCGAAATCACTTAATTGCACTGCTCACAGCCATGGATTCAGGCCGAATTCTAATGATGTGAACAGGTTCAGCCTTTTCCTAACTGTGCCCTTCATGCTCTGACGTCACTTATGGCCAACATAAAATCCTAATAGAAATGTGTTAGCATAACATAAAACTCAATTGTCGAAAACTACGGACTATGTTAAGTATACAAAATAGTGATGGATGGAATGCCTGATTTAATCTCATCCACAGGTAAATACTTTAGTGGCATCCCAGTCTATCGTATTTTTGCACACCATGCCACCTCGGTTTGGACCCAGCTATATGCAAATCAGATTTACATTGTTTACTAACCTATCTCTGGCTGAAATGTATTGCATGCCAAGATTATTTTCCCAGAGCTAAAAATATATAAATGCTGTTACAAGGGAAAATATTCAGATTTTTTAATTCAGGAAATTACAATTACCTAGCAATGATAATAACAGAAAAACAGAAGTTTGTGTACTTCGCTGAGGAAGGTTGAAAAGGAGATGTGAGAGATAAAGGTGTTCGACATCTTCTTTGAGCATGTTTGAATTAAATATCTGAAATAAAAACAATGCATGAACACAATATCCCTAAATTGTCCATGTTCTCAACCAAAAATATTTCTTGGCTAAAAATAAAAAAGTGCCCATCTCACAGGCACCAATAAAAAGCACAGAACATCTTGCCACAAAGGTCTCTTTGGGCAAGCATTCGACATTTGCAATAATTAAAGAACACCTACGCATATTTTATTTATAATGAATGAACAATGTGCATGTTTAGGCAACAAATCACTGCAAGAGTTTGCACCCGGAAGCTGACAGAGCAATGCGAGCGAAGCACCCAGATGCATCGTTCATCGCAGATTGCAACCGGACTCCTAATGGAGGCACTGGCAGGCCTCAACTCATTAAGAGGCTTTGTTCTATTTTAGTGCGCTTTATATGCCTCTTGATATTTCTCGCACGCGCATTACGTCTAGCAGAAAATGAATTTTGCTCACATGAAATGAAAGATTCCTGACTAGTAATCCCCATTAGTCTAATTCATGGCTTCAAAAGTGCAGCCATTAACCGTGGGGGTTGTCTGTCTCCCTGAGATAGGTCTCCTGCAGAGCTTGCAGAACTTTAAAAAGCAAGTTAGCACCTCTTTTCAGTGGTGTGTGGCAGACATCTTGTAACACTCCAGGCTGAAGTAAAGTAAATTGATCTGGCTGGGGATGCACACACTTTCTTATGCAGAGAGCCTGAGAGCTTTTATAAAACGAATAACTTTTATTTATAATAGTGCTGTGAATAAAAGGAGCAAACATAACCTACTTTAAGCCCTCAATACGAGTGGCCTATAAAAATACCTATTATTTCCTACACCGGATCGACCATTACTGGGGTCTCAGTATTTTCAGAGGGGGAAATAAAGAGGATTATGAGTTTTTGGGGGCATAAAATGCAGAAATTGGACTTCGGCCGATTTTCCCAGTCTCTAGACTTCACCTTCTTAAGTTAAAACAGATGAAATATCACTCTGCAGCAAAGTTTCAGCTGAACTCATATTTGCGATGGGTTTCGAGGTCCACGGAATTTACAGGCTACTTGTAATGAGAGCCTTGATGATACTCAATTTAGCAACAAGAGATGGAAAACTGAGTAGGACTTCCAGGATTCGAACTTGTGACCCACTGATCTTCACATATTCTGACGAGCAATGCGATTTTTAGATATTTTATGTGCAATTGGTTGTTTTTGATTGAAAACTAAGAGGAAAGTTTAATGGCAAATTGTTGCAGGCTTCATTGCCTCATATGTTGTAAGGTATGTTGTTTAATTGTATGTCCAGAGGAAAATTGTAGTGGAAAATGGTATACATTTTAAGGTTTTTAATCTTGAATTGATGTGGGTTATGTTATATGATGTATAAGTCCAAAGGGAATATTAGTGAAAACTGATATAGATTTTAAGGTTTAATATGTTGACATTTTTGTTGTTAATGTCATATGTTTTATAGACTAAGCTTTAAATAAAAAAGTTTTTTACCTGAACTGACCAGCGAGTGTTCAAATCATTCATCCATCCTGCTATAGCCCTTGCTGATCTCTATTCAGTCACAGCAGGAGTTCAATGAAAGAAGCGCTCATGTTCAAAATCGACACATCAGATAAGCAAACGTTTATAATGTACTTTTTGTATAATATTCTATTCACACAAGACACTTACACGGCAGGTTGACTAATGGATCTTGAGCAATTGTGTGTTGGATTCACACAGAATTAAATTCGCTGCAATCTAGTAGCTCTTTCTCTATTTCACTAAAGATTGGAGCTGAAAATACACCTGCTTCAGAATGCAACTGTTCCTCCTGCCAACTGATATGAACTATGAAGAAGATCTGAATCAATGGCCAGCACCCTTGCTTTATTGCAACCCATAGCTTTGGAAGGGGCATTTAACAGGGACATGTAGGCTTCACTGGCCAGACGGTGATGCTGATTAGCCCTTTGCCATATCAGAAGCTTGTATCATCAGTTCCGTAGCAAAATAATGTTAATAGATATATAAATATAGTAGGAGACATCTCTCTCCCGTGGTCTTTAGCTAGCAGAGAGGAATACATAAGAGTAGAAGCAGGTAAGACTTATTTCCTCTTCAGAACTTGGTAAATTCTCTCTCTGAAGTGGTGTAAGTAGGGTTTTTTTAAATATAAATCAGTCATTGGTGGTGGGAAATAGCCAACCCGCATCCAGTTTTGCAACTAAGGGGTGAACTTTCTGTCCTCGGTTAATGCCTTATCGTATAAACTTATCTCAGAGAGCTATGTACCAAGAATTCAAAATAGTTCTCCCTCCTTCAAAGGTTCTCTGACAGAAAATATGTAATATCTCAAAATTACTGTAAGTGTATTTAGTGACTAAAATTCACCACTGGTCTCTTCAGTCCAAATTTCTGAAATGTTGTAACTTTGGTTTTCAACCTAGGGCATGTATCACAAAGGTGAAGATAGATGTTTGATCTGAACTTGGACTAAACGTTTCCAATTACAACTTTGGAAATTCACAAAGGGCATTTACGAGTAGTATCTTTATGTCCGCACTAGGGTCAAAGATCCGGCCCAAGTGCAGACATAAAGATAGTACTGGTAAATGCCCTTCGTGAATTCCCAAAGTCATAAACTTAGATGTTTGGTCTAAGTTTAGAACAAGCGGCTAAGATTACCTGTGTTAATCGGGTCACTTGTGTTTTACCAGGGATGTAACTTGGGTGAACAGGTAACACTTGCCCTTCCTTTTCTATCCAAACCAGGCCTGGGTTTGCACTGAAGTATACAAAAAAGTGATGACTATCATGCTTAAATTATTCTCATCCACTGGTAATTAATCGGGATGCATCCCAGTCCTTTGTTATTTTGCACACCATGTGACCTCAGTTTGAACCTATCTATATGCAAATCAGTCTTGTGCCTGCTCCAATGGGAACACTCCAGCCGGAAATGTCTGCACAAGTCCTCTCTGAATCGGAACACAAGCAACCTAAAAATGATGGTCTGGAACGCGGCTGAGAATAATTCAAGCAGTCCTTCCATCACCGTGTTGTTTATGCAGTAGAAGGTCTAAGTCCGATGGGTATGCCCAGATGTGGGTCTCATACCCACTAGGCCATAGGACTCAAGCTATAACTCATTTATAAGACCTAAGTAGGTCAAAACCAGTGTAGTGTTGCTTGTGCTCCCTTCTGAAAGTGACCTGGCTTGGCAGTTTTGGCTGGACTGTTCCTATTGGAGCAGGTCTGAGATTGAGTTTCATGAGGCGGGTCTAGGTCTAGAATGGCCCAGTGGGCAAAATAACGATGGCCTGGGATGCTGCTTGGAGTGACCATCAGTGGCTGAGACTAGTTCAAGCATTCCTTCATCACCCTGTTGTTTTTGCAGTAGTCGAAGCATTAATTCCATCAACTTGTTTTTGCAGTCGATAACCTAAGTGGGACGGGTATGCCCACATGTGGGTCCCGTGCTCACTGTGCAATAGGACTCAAGCTACATCTCACTGATGAGACCCAAGTAGGTTGAAACTGGTCTAGGGTTGCTTGTGCTCCCATCTGGCGGGACTTGGTCTGGCAGTTCTGGCTGGACTGTTCATATAGGAGCAGAAAAAAGATGGATTTGCTTAAGGTGAGAGTTAGAACGGACATCCTTTGGTGTAGACTTTACCCAAACCTTTTGCCTTCTTCCCTACTGTTTGCTGACATTTTTTTATGTTGGCCAAAGGACTCTGTGCACTTTGCCACTGCTAATCAGTGCTAAAGTGCTTGTGCTCACTCCTTAAAACATGGTAAAATTGTCTTACACCCAAATAGCACATTTATTTTACTTGTAAGCCCCTAATAGAGTGGTACTACTTCTACCCAGGGCCTGTAAATTAAGTGTCACTAGTGGGCCTGCAGCAGTTATTGTGCCACCCACTTAAGCAGCCCTTTAAAGCATGTCTCCGGCCGCTCCTTGCAGCATGTGTGCAGTTTAAACTGCAAGTTCAACCCAATAAAATAAACCTTTTTTTCAGGCCTAAACCTCCCATTTTAATACATGTAAGTCACTGCTATGGTAGTGCAGGGTGCATTGTATTTAAAAAGTAGGATGTGTGTTTTTAAGTTTTAGATGGCTTAGTAGTGAAACATGTCTAAATTAATTTTTCCCTACTCTGAGGCCTACCTCTCCCATAGGATAACATTAGGTTACCTTATTATATTCAATAAGTTATAACTTTTGATTGGGAAGAAGTCGAAATGTCATGTTTGATCTCAAAAGAATTGTAATTGAAAATCCTTTTTAATGGTAAAGTCGGATTTAAGTCATAAATTCTGAAAATGTCACATTTGATGCCTGCAGCTTGTGTCCTGGAACATGACTGTGAATAGTCGTCAGTTTGCTTATGTGCATTCCTCCCAGAATGGGTCATCCTGCCAGGATAGGTAGGATAGAGCTATTTCCTGCCCCAATTACATTTCAAAGAGGCTGCCACCAACACACTCACAAAGAACTTCCCACCATTCTTTTGTCACCCTGAACCTCTCTGAGCCTGGACAGGGAAAGGGAGGTTATCTCCAGAAACCAGACATAGAAGGGCCTAGACATTTCGTCAACTTCAAATGGGTATAAATATCGGACCCTCAGACCAACTCTTCAGTTCACTCCTGGATGTGCAGAGGACCCTTAGAAGGTCTGATGTGTTCTTCAGAGAAGTGCCATGCTGATTAAGGCCTGTTTTGTACCTCAGAGAACTGTCCTACTGCTACCAGAGGACTGCCCTGCTGCTTGAAGCCTGCCTTGTCCCCTCATTGGACCTTTCTGCTGCGTGAGGCCTGGATTGCTGCTTGATCCCAGGACTACCAGTTGGCTGGCCTCCTGTTGTGGATTACAGGGAAACAAAAAGCTCCAACAACCTCGAACCTGCACCTGTACCCTGCCTGAAGTGAGTTCTATTCTTCAAGTGGTGCCCACCTAGTCCAGGACCCTTGGAAGTGGTGCTAATTGTAACAGCCAAAACTGAAACTTGGAACATTTTCTACCAAAAAGTGATCTGAGAACCAGCAGGAGACCGTGACCTACCTGCACAGCAGTCAGCAAGGTATCTGAGGAGTGTAGAGCTCTTGTTGGAAGGAAAACAGTGAGTCTGTTAGCCAATTAGTGGGGCCAGCCCTATAGAAAGCTCTGTGAGCCATCATCACTAGTCCTTTGAAATTAACTCTTTGGCGGATACGTAGCCAATGTGTATCCTTGAGGTGTCCATAAATATGGTCATATTTTGGGAGATTTAGGAGAAATCGAGATGCAGCATTCTGCACCAACTGGAGTCTCTTGAGTTGATACGCCGGGAGATGCCAGTACAATGCATTGGCATAATACAGCCATGAGTTTATGAGTGCATGAATTACAGTTTTCAATAAAAACTTTTTCAGGGTTCTTAGGAGGCCGAAGCATACTCCTACCACACTGTCAAATTGTGAACTAAAATATATTTGGAAGTTAAATAAGCTCCTTTATTATGCGACCAAGCGCTCTGCGTCTTCTAAGCAAATCATTTCTCCAAATGTAATTTCTCACATTCTAACTTCAACATTTTCCATTCTCCTGATGTCATTCTCCTGATGTCATTACTTCCATTACATCTCCACTACTGTGGAACTTGGTGAGGCACCTTGAGAGCACACCACATTGACTGCTTGGCAAGCTGTATCTGCTTGACTCAGTCGCTCTCATGTTGGATGCCTCGTGTACTGATGCATACTCCATTAGACCACAGTTAACAGAGAGAAATAGTCCACCAATCACATAGTGGGCCAGATTTACAAGGCCTCTGCACTGCTGAAGTGTCACTTTTAATGACGTTCCGGAAGCGCACATTGCAGTGCCATATCTACAAGGCCTCATAAATCCACCCTGCATTGCTTCTCATGGCATTGTAGATATGTTGCCTCACATTGCGATGGGGAGGAGTTCCATAGGCATTATGGTGTGTGTTCCCACATAACGCCCTTGGCTGTTGAGACATTTACAGATTTACAGCATTCTGTAAACCTGGGAATGCGTCAAAAGCCTACTCCTCTCCAACGCAGGTGTAAGGGAGGCTCAACGAGGAGAAATAACTTAATTTCTCTTCGTTTATAACTCATTCTTTATGGGCTGCATTCAGCAGTACACATAGAATAAGGACATCACCTCCATTGATTGTTTTTGTGCAGGTAGGAGTCCCTTACATATCAGATACTGTGCATTCTTTCCCTGAGATGGTGCTCAATTGGACAGTCAATTGAGCACCATCTCAGGGAAAGAATGCACAGTATCTGATATGTAAGCTGCATTCCTGCCCTTTTCTTTTGTCATAGGGCAGCGCAGAAGGAAGGCTTCTGGCTCTACGGCAAAATATTGTAAATGAGGCACAGTGTTTTTAGAGGCTGGTTCGATTGTGGTGTCCCTTTAAGATTTCCATACTGTTGTTTATTTTTCTTTCTTTCTTTATAATATAATATAAAATATTCCTCGGAGATTTCAATCTCCATTGGAATGACCTTAACAACCCGGCAGTAAATAGCCTCAAAACATTCCTCTTGGACCTTGACCGTATCCAAATCTGCAATAGCCCCACACATGTCAAAGGCTCAATCCTTGACTTGGTTATTGCATATCCAGAGGCCATTCAGCTTAACACGATCCTCCCATGTGATTGGTCTGATCATCATCCCATCACTTTCTTCATCAAGGAATCAGTTAAACTACGCTCAGCACAATCTACGAGACCTAAAATATGGAAGAGAAACCTAAAAAACTCCCTCACTGACCTATACTCATCCACCAACGTCAACCTCTTGATCCCTCCGGAAGACCTATGTGATGTTCAAGCTCTGACAAACCACTACTTTAACTCGATGACCACAATATTAGATACAACCGCTCCACTACAACTGAAGAGGCTCTCCACAAAAGACTCTAAACCTTGGTATGATGGTAGACTCAACGAGGATAGACGAGCCCTTAGGCTAGTTGAACGGCGATGGAGGTCATCACCTTCCCCTGACCACCTCAAACTGCTTAGAGCCACCAGAAACTCTTATTATAGAAAGATTAGACATTCAAAAGCAAACTTTTTCAAAAATCAGTTAGACCAAGCCAAGAACCGACCCAAAAAACTATTTGAACTAGTTAAAATTCAATCTAATGGTGTACCTCACCCTCCCCAAGCTGGTCAACGCACACCTACTAACTGTGAAGAATTTGCCTCCTTCTTCACAAAAAAGACAGAACTCTTGAAGACGGACCTACTTCAGACCTTAGTAGCTCAGACTGACACTGAGATGGATTCGCCATTACACTCTCTAGCAACCCAAATCTTTTGCACATCTAAGCTCACCCTCAAAAATAACGCCTCATGGTCCTCCTTCACAACTTACACTGAAGAAGAAATTCTATAAACACTCACGTCCTTGAACCCTGCCAACCACGTCTCAGACCCTCTACCTGAAAAGTACCTAAAAGACTTCATACCGCTGCTTCTGCCACTTTGGACAAAGATTATCAATGCCTCTCTACTCCAAGGAATGATTCCGGAAATTCTGAAATCAGGACAGGTATCCCCCATCCTAAAAAACACGACAGCGGACCCCACGAACTTAAATAACTACCGACCAATTTCCAACATCCCAACTCTGGCAAAAATCCTAGAAAAATGTGTACTCATTCAGTTGGGCAACGACATCACCAACTTCAACCTGCTCAATAAATTCCAATCTGGCTTCCGTGCAGGGCATAGTACTGAATCAGCTATGACCCACATAGTAGACGATGCACTAAAAATCCTAGACCAGAACGAATCCTGTCTACTTATCCTGCTTGACTCATCCTCGGCCTTTGACACTGTCAAACATGATAACCTACTAGACCTTCTGAAATATAGAATGGGCTTATCAGGGTCAGTACTAAATTGGTTTACCTCTTTCCTCCTAAATAGATCCCAAAGTTTCAAGGTCAATCAATCCTTGTCCATGGCCGTCCCAGTCACATTAGGAGTCCCGCAAATCTCCTCCCTCTCCCCTACACTGTTCAACCTATTCATGGAGCCGCTCACTGCTATAATCAACTCATCAAATATCCACTTTCACATGTACGCAGATGACACACAACTATATCTAAAGATAAACTCTCCAGAGGACATCAAATCTCTCAATGTAACGTTACAAAAAACTCAGTCTTGGCTGACGGACAACCACCTCAAACTCAATGCCCTTAAAACTGCTCCACCTAACCAATTAGTGATCGTACAAAAATGGCTTAAACAACTTACAGCGCTCAACTGCCAACCTCTTATAATTGATTCGGCAAAATCGTTGGGAGTAACTCTGGAAAGTAATCTAACCATGCAAAAACACATCAGCGCCGCAGAAAAAGGAGCAAACTTTAAGATGAACAGCTTGAGAAAATTAAAACCCTTCCTTCCAGCAAGCGACTTTAAATTGGCAGTCCAAGCTTTAGTAATCCCTAGACTAGAATATGGTAGTGCAACTCTTTGTGGGCTCCCAAGATCTACAACTGCCCCCCAAGAGCATCACTCAACTCAGCGGCTAGGCTCATCACTGGTTCCAAAAGAAATTGCCACATTTTGCCCGACTTCAAAGCTCTCAACGGGCTTTCCTTCGAAGTAAGAATTCAATAAAAAATCGCCTGCATGACGCACAAAGCCCTACACCACAACACCCCGAGGTATCTGGCCCAGAAGCTTGAGCTCTCATGCGGAAACAGATCCTCCAGGAGCACCAGTAAACTTCTTCTGAAGCCACAAAGATTTGCCAAAAAGAAAACATACAACCGCGCCTTCTCTGGAATTGCCCCATGGATCTGGAATGCATTACCCCCAGAAACCAGACTGAATCCCTCAACTGCCTCTTTAAAAAAAGAAGTTAAATCTCTTCTCATGATAAAATTCACTTGATCTGGGTTTCTGACTCTTAGAACAACTAGCTGCAACGTAAGACTTTACTTTGAAATACAATGTTTCTTTTGTTCAACTACCTCACTTGTAAAGCGCTCTGATACCCGCAAGGGTCATGTTCGTGCTATAGAAAACCTTCATGCCGGTTAAAAGCCATGAAGTTGCTAATAAGGCACTGTGATGGGCACAAAATACCTGGACAGAAAACGGCGGCCCACCTTTAATAGTGGCACTGACAGAGAGACACTGGACAGCTTTGGCAGGCAGCATAGAGCTCCACATTGTTGCTATCTAGGGCATCTGAGGCAGTTAGGAACTCAGCATCAGTGCCTCACCATGAAGTCTGTGGGTGGCGTGCAGATTGATTTCATCACAGGTAACCTATTGCACCACCACTTTATTTCACAGTATGAGTTAGGTTGCATGTGGCTTTGCTGCTTACTCTGCACACACCATTTCTATGTTCCTTTGACCTCACCTTGTTCACTGGCACTCTATTTTAAAACTGATCCCTCCCTTCACGATTGGCAAGTAGAGCTTTTTAGGAGTTTTATTACCAGGTTACATTCCCACATCAGCTTTGTCTTTATCGACTTGCTTGTGTGGTTTAAGAAGAAATGAAACAGCTGTATTTCGAAATTACAACATGAAACTATGAAATGCTATGTTTTAAGGACAAGGTGGGGTTTAGATACTGCAGCTTTACAGCTGAGGTAAATATGAAAATGCATTTAAACAGTTATCTGGCAATGCAATGGAAATATATTGTATCAGTTGAGAACAAGTATATTACAATTGTGAACAGTGAAATCTGTACGTATCTTATTGTGTTGAATGCTTTCTTATTTATTCAGCTGCCACAATATATTTGATACTAGAATGGTGGATAATACTGCATGTTTACTTTCTGATTTATTGTGTTTCTACTGTTACTGAAACCTTTATCTTTCACTTTCATTTGTTCTTTCCTTCGGTTCTATCTGTAATCCAGATTTTCTTACTTTCTTCTTCCTTCTTTCCATTCTTCCCCCTTCACTTCATGCCTTTGTTTCTTCCTTCCTTGTTTGCTTTCATTATTTTATTTTTGTTCCGTCTTGTTTTTTCTGTCCTATTTCATTTCACTTCAAATCAGGATGGGGAATGGAAAACTCAGGAATCAAATTTCAGTTAGTGAGTCTCTTCTTCACATCTCTTTCACTTCAAATATAGAACTCATCTTATTCTTTATGTAACTTTCCCTTCAAATGTGCAACTATTGAAACAGTTTAATGTCATCTAATGCTTTGCAGTACTAAGTTAGTAAGGAATAAATGTTTAGACAAAGGTATGGGCCTCTGAAAAAGGTCATCAATCGTAGAAAATGTATTACATTTTAAACTTCAGTTTCTACGTGCTTACAAATTCAAACTAACATATAATGAAGTATACAATTTTACTTCTTACCTGTGTGGTAAAATTTCCCAGAAAATCCGAGGTTGAAAGTGAAATTTGCAACCATAGAACGCAGTAAACTCTGTGTCTCCAATAAAGCCTACAAGAATGAAATATGTTTAGAGAATTTTTTTTCCAGAAACGTTAATTGTAAAAAATATCTTTAGTATTCAATTAAGACATTTGCATTAAAGCAAGAACATCATACATAATTTAGTTCCTACAGTATTCTTAAAGTAAACATCGCATATCCATATAAATAATTCATGATCCTAAATCTTAGTTAAAATAAGAAGCTCTTTATAGACCACCGTTTAACCAACCAAAATGGCTAAGAACATGTCTAAAGCATCTATCACCCTTGGCTAATGATTTTACCATGGAAGCAACCAATCATAAACCATCAATTTTAAAAAGAGCTCATTCTGGTGAGCAAGGATGCATGCTCCACCATCCAATCCAATAGTGAGCCAATCATCTATGTTGAGCAGGAAAGAAACAAGGCTTCAAACACAAAAATGTGTGTCGCCTAGTCATAAGCATATCCACAGAAGAAACAGTCCAGAGATAAGTTCTAATTTGTTGTACATGCTCATTTAAACTCTACTATTAACATAATTTAAATCTAAAGTGAGCATCTTCATTCCTAACTTTTGTAGTGATTAATTTAATAAGACGTACTTATTTGTCTTCCTCTAAATAAGTCTATATTTTGCTCACTTACATTGTCAATCATTGATCAGTAGCATAGCTGTAGAACACATTTACAGTGTTTTCTTCTCACATTTCCTGTTTAATGTATGTACTGATAAGGAGAGAAAATACCAATCTGAATTTTCTAAGGGTTGTAATGGCTGGCACATTAAAATAACCAGTAAGGTGGTAACCCTAGGAAGAGGATGTGTGCTACTCCAGAAACATAACCAGGAATCTGCTTAAAGGCAGTGGAGGGACAACATATAGCTCAAATGTTAAATGATTGGTAAAGGATGTGAAGGGGTGATCGCACATGAGTGATTGTGATAGGTGAGCACTAAGGAAGCGGGACCCCTCCCCACAAGGCTCTCCTACAACACCACCCTCTGTTCTCAATGACTAGCACAGTTTTGCCTTGCAAAGGTATCTTGTTTTGTTAATGGTCTGCTGTAAAGGGACAAGGTTTGAATTTTTTTAAATAGTTAAATACAGGTATCGTGTCCTCTACCTATGTAATAAACCAAAGGGAGATGTTAAGTGGGGACAAAAATTATTCCAATCCATGCCGATAAATTGAAAAGGTAAGAGCATCTCTTATAATGAATGGGGACCACTGAACAAGTATTTTAAATATATCACCCAAATTAGCAATTACCCATGCCTGTGTGGACTATCACACATATCTACACTATTTTCTATAAGGATTTTTTTAATATATGTTTGTCTGAAATACCACTAGTAGAACTGTCTGTAGTGTCCTTAGAAGTGAATTATAAGGGAGCACACATTAGGCCACAGTCAAACTGGTGAGGGTGCTTTATGGGATAACGTACCCCCTGCTATAGATTATAAGGATATTGCAAGTCACCAAAGAGTTTCATGACCATATACATGGAACAAGAATGAAGGCCATATTCCTTTATATGGCTATTTAAGTCTGGGGAGACTTCCAACATCCTTTTAATGTACTCCAGGAAGTTCTTTTTTACTTATAATGCGTGGTCTCTCCTTTCCCCCAAACCACTTAAATCCTTGGTGTGTAGCTCTTTCATAGGCAACAGAAAGCATGTTTGCAATCATAAAGAATAAAAATGGAAACTCAAATGCAAAGTGAAACACTTATAAATAGCTGTTAAATATTTATTGTTAAAAAAAAGTGCTACAGGGAAGAAACCCCAGCCAAAACAAAATATGGAAGGAATTGAATCATGCTCTTCCAATCACTCAACTCCTTCTTCATCTCCAGATAGAGTGGAGAATAAATCTTCACAGGCATGGAAGAAACAAGATCGATCTAGTAAAGAACACAGATAAGGGAAGTACCCGCTCCGTAGTCAAGACAGGAGCCGGTCCCACCAAATCGCGCACCGTTCTACCGACTGTATTTCTATAAGATACGCTCCAGGAATCAGAAGAACCAAGATATCCACTCTTCACCTTGGGGGGGGGGCCCAAGGGGGTCACAAAATCAATCTTTTAGAGCCAGCTAACATGTAATTGACGATCAATGGCGACATACTCCCTGTCATGGCAATAGAACAGCTCCAGCTCACAATAAAATACCTATGATATCAATTGAACTAGAGGACAAAGCGACAGAGATACCGGCTCACACCATGTCAGCTGCTACTAATGAGACAAAGGTAAATCAGATTTTATGTCACCTTTGCGAGATGAAGTTTCCCAACAATCGGCGCATCATAAAACTAATGAGCAATTGGGCCAGATCAATGAGAACTTCCACTGACTTTCGGCCCGCTATACACCCGTGAACAGAAGGTATCCATCCTAGGAACAAACAGCAATGATCATGGAAACAATTTAACTAGACTGCAAACAGAACTTTAAGATCTTCAGTTAAAATTGGATGATGTTGAAAACCGCGCTCGACGCACCAACCTAAGATTTATTGGCAGACCCAAAGATCATGAAGGTGGCCAGTCACTAGTCCAAGTATTAAATGAACTGGTGGGTGAAGTAGTTCTCCCGAAAAAAAGCAACAGACATTTGTGATCTGACTATCAACAGAGCACATCGAGTGCCAGCAACTTGTGCTGCAAATCCAAAATTTCCAAGAACAATCCTGGTTAATTTTAGTGGAAAAAATCCATTCCCCAAAAATTGTTTACTACTCCAGATAATTTTTCATTTAGAATTTATTCGGATATGTCAGTTTCAGCAGCACGAAGACATAAAGATTTTGTTGGAATGATTGATGAGTTAAAATGTCATAATGCTCCGGCTGGGATAATACAGTAATCTAAGCTAAAAGTCCTGTATAAAGGCAGATCATATATATTTCAGTCAGTAGAGCGGGCCAAAGATTTCCTTCTCTCAATCAAGGAAGAGGGGGTGAATAGGAATAGTATCCATATTAATAGGAAATTTGTGAAAACATTTGCATGCTGAAGATAAGGCACAATGTTGACACTTTTTTGTCTGTCCACTTTAGTCTAATTCACGGATAACAGGCTGTTTTATACCTTTTCCTCCGGGAGGAAGCTCCTAGTACCATGTCAAGGTACAATTGCAGGGGTAATGGGGGAAGGTAGGGGTACTGGTTAAGGGCACAGGGGGGTAATGGGCCCAATCAAAGGGGAGAGCGAGGAGATGGGATCACTTCAATGTGGGTGGAGAAAAAAGAAAAAGGTAATCACAGACCTACCTAGGAGCATTTTCCAAAATTTCAGGATCGGATACAATAGAACTAATTACATGGGTAAAAGAAGACACATGTAGAGAGCTAAAAGAGGTCCGAAGGAGATAGCCTGCCCTAGTGGCTGATCAACAGGTGTTGTGAATAGTCTTATGTAATATAAACAGGGGTAATAACCCAACTAAACTGAGAACCACACTTCAATGGCTAATGGTAAATCAGCCTCACATGATTCTACTGCAGGAGACTCATTAAAAAAAAAATATATAGTTCCAGCCAAGTGGCCAAAGTTCATAAAACAGGTGTTTTTGGCCTCAGCCAATGCAGCTGTAAGGGGGGGTTGCAATAATATTCACTTGCTAATATCAAGGGGAAGCCCTTCAGATTATGATTGACCCTTTAGCTAGATGGGTGATGGGAAATCTAAAGATCAGGGAACAGATCTTCTACCTAGTTTGCTGTTGTAGCCCCACAGATTATGAGATTTTAGCCTTGGAAAATTCGGTTGATTTATTAATTCCATTACTTTGTGCTATAATTATGGGAGGGGATTTTAATTTTATTCACAATTTGGATTAGACTCCACTAACAGAAATAAGTCACAAAATACAACATTAACCTCTAGATATTTGAACAGCCTGATCAGAGATTTTGCATTAGTGGATCCGTGGAGGGCCCAGCCTCCTGTTAGAAAAGAATTCACTTGTTTTTCAAAAAAGCATAACTCAGCATCTAAAAAAGTTTTGTTTTTAATTTCCTACTAGTCTGAAAGGAGGAGGTCCTGGACCATCCCCAATCCCTTTTCTGACCATTCGGTCCTGTTAATACAGATCAAAACAAATGTCAATCTAGGGGAATGAACAGGGTGGATCCTAGATAAAACCATGTTAACCAAAGAGGGCTGGATCAACAAAAAAATCAAGAGTTGCTTGTGGAATTTGCCCTTACAAATATGGGATCAGCTCCACACTTTCCGGGATGGGACTCTTGCAAGGCCTTTATTAGAGGGGAAGTTATTGCACGCAAGGCAAGCATCATTAAAGAGAAAAAAGAACTGACTAAGCACCTAGAGCAAGATCTTGATCAGGCAAGTCAATCCCATTCTCTACTCCATTCAGAAACAATGGTATCCAACTTAAAGAAGGGCAGGCAGAGCATTAGACATTTTTATGAGCACCAGGCAATAGTAAATCAAAATACATTTTTACAAAAGTGGTATGAGGAAAGCAAGCAAGCAGGCACATTTTTGGCATGGTCTGCTAAAGAAAAACCTCAATAACTCCACTATTAAATCTATCTTTGAAAAAGAGAAAGGCCAAGATGTTCATCAGATAGACAAAATCAAGAAGGTCTTTCTATCACAATATAAAAGGCTGTACTCGGCCCTGCATCCACACCGCTTAAAGAAATTGCTAAGTTTCTTAATACAATGGCACTAGCCACTTCTCCCAAAAAGCCTAGCTCATTGAGCCAGTCTCTGAGATGGAGATCCAGGCGGCAATTGAAAATACGCCTAGTGGCAAAGCTTGTGGCAATTTTTATGCCACAGCTAATCAGCTTATTGCTGTCTTTATTTAAAGTGATTCTGGAAGGGTGCCAGATCCCGAAAACATTTTCTGAAGCAGTTTTAGTCAGCTTTTTTTAAAAGAGTAAACCACCTGATAATCCTGGATCATACTGTCCCATTAGTCTATTAAATAATGATTACAAACTTTATTAAAATAATGGCAAAGAGAATTACTTTAATAGAGCAGAGTTTGGTCCATAAGGACCAAAAATTGGCTTTTTGCTAGAGGGATTTCTCACCAATAACACAACTCTTTTTATCCAGGCGATCGATTTTTTTTCGAATACCAATACTAAAGCGGCAATCATTGTCATTGATGCAGAAAAAGCCTTCGACTTGAGTTGGAATATCCTGTTCGCCATTCTAAAGAAATTTTAGTTCCCTGTAGGCTTAGTTGATGTGTTATTGAATTTCGGCCGATGCAAAAATAGTAATTAATGCGCAAGCTGCTGGGGCAGACAAGATCCAGAGGGGTACTTGACAGGGTTGTCCGATGTCCCTCATTTTATTTGCTCTGTACATCAAGCCATTAGCTTCCTGGATACGCCAAAACCCCTTAATTAAACCACCAGTAACGGGGGCACCTAAATTGAAGTTATTTGCTGACAATCTAATTCTCTATCTAGAAGCTGTCTCGGTAAACATTAAACAAACTTTTGATACAATTAGATCTTTCTCCGATCTGGAGGGGTATAAAATTAACAATAACAAATCAGAAATGTTATTATTTAATTACCACGATCAGGTTTAACCCCTGGATCTTCGGACTCAGGTGGCAGAGGATAATCCCATTCAGTACTTAGGTATTTGGGTTTTGTATGATCTTTCACAAATCTTTTCACTCAATTATATTACTACCCTTATTAAAGTCAGACATTTTTTAAATAACTGGCAAACTCTACCTCTTAGCGGCTCGTGGGGGGAGTGCCGCGGGGTGGTGGGGTGTGGGGTAGTAAACTCTGGCTGACGGCTGACCGGAGTTCTGTAAATAAATTAATAAATAAAACAAATTTCATTGCTCGCGCTGAAAAGCCAAATGCCCCTCCCCCACCCCACCACCCCGCGGCACACCCTCCATGAGCCGCTACTGCCTCTTTCTATAATTGGAAGTATTGAATTGATTAAAATGATGGCACTCCCGTTATTTATCTTTATCGCTCCAAACATTCTCATCAAAATTCCGCAAAAACTATTTTCTAGAAATAGATCAAATGCTATGAAAGTTTATCTGGTCAGGAAAGAAACCACGGACTAAGCTAAAAATGCTATGAAAGTTTATCTGGGCAGGGAAGAAACCACGCACTAAGATAAAAATGCTATGAAAGTTTATCTGGTCAGGGAAGAAACCACGCACTAAGCTAAAAATGCGACAGTTGAGTCTGAATGAAAGCGGACTAGGGTTTCCCCACATCCAAAAATATTTTTAAGCAACCTTCTTTGATTGGTGTGGACGAGCAGCTTTGCCTCACGAATATGTATTTAATGTCTACCTTCAGCAAATGTCACTAGAAAAAAAAATACTTCAAAAATCCTTTCTTAAAATCCACGGGCTACCAAAACGCTACAGATATAAGACTGCGCATAATTCTAGACAGACTTACTGAATTGAAAAAAGAAGTCTTATTTACACCAATCCATCCCGAAACCAAATTAAGACACTGTAGAGATCTAGGATTGTTAGTGGATTCAGACGCTAAAACTTTGGGAAAGGCTAGGGGTTTATCAAATAAAAGATCTTGTAATACAGGGAGGGATGAAGTCTTGTAAACAAGTCAAAGGGGATAGAACACAAGAAATCTCAGGCCTAGAATTTTCATATCTCCAGATTTCTAGTTTAGTCAAAAATGTATGACTTCCCGACGGCCCACTTCCCGAGGCTATTACCCATGCATTATATGTTAAAAATTTCGGGAATAGTGAATTGGTATTGCATTTCGCAGTGACAATTCTATGAGCAAATAGTCCCAAGTGCCCTTTTAAAAATACAGGAGTCTACGGGATGCCGGATAGATGCAGCATATGGAAGGACTACAATAGATGATCCAATAAGGCCATTCAAGTGGGGAATTTTAAACGTATGGCATTTCTCTTTATCTGGCAGTTATATTATACCCCTGATAAACTCCCAAAAGTTTTCCCAGAAATGTCATTAGGGTGTTTTAGATGTAACCATCTAAGAGGGGACTGGTTTCATATCTGATTTTCCTGTCCCAAATTAGGAACTTCCAGTGGATCAGCAGGCAACTCAAGCCTAGATCTCCATCCCTTGGCTATTTTATTTGGGATTTCTAGCCTAAATTTAAAAGGCCAACAAAAACAGTTTGTTTTTATTGCTTCCTTGGTAGCCAAGTCTTTGATCTTACAAAACTTGAGACTGCAGAATCCACCAAGATTCCTACAATAGGTTGCCAAAATAAAACAAAATAAAGAACGGGAAGAACTTTATACCCTCAGAATTGGGGCAACCCAAAAATGTACACAAATTTGGGGAGAAGACTAGATGCTTTAAGGACTGTAGCGAAGAGGGGAAGAAATAGACACATAAAAAGTCATTATTAGCATTAAAGAACCTTATCATAGGTATTACAGTTTGTTTGTTTTATGTAGTCTGTGAAGATACAGATGTTTTTTGATAGTATTTATAAATTATTACTGCACATTACCATTTATTGCTCCAGAATGATTGATTATTGAGATTGTGCTTCTTTTGTATTATGGGATTGGGATTAATGGAAAAAATAAAGTTAAAAAAAAAGATATTAGTAAAGGTGCAGTAGCTGGGAATGTATAGAAGCATGCAGAAAGATTATACCTTTTCTACTGGAACCTTGGGAGGGCAAAAAAAAAAAATTGCTATAAATTTCCCTTTTCTGCTTATCATAGTACAGATAGAGTGACAGAGCAGAAGAATGAAACACAAAGTTTTGTTTTCCTTCTTGAAACTGCTGCTTTAGTAATGCTCTATGGCCTGATCTGCCTTTCCCCCAGCTGCTAGCTCTGTCTTCAGGCATTGTGATGCCAGAACTCAACTTTAATAATTGATTACAGTTGAGTTTTGGTGTAATTTAGTTATGATCGGTGACTGAGTGTGTCGCAAGTCACTGATTATAAAGAATTTAGAGATGGGTTTTGAATACAGGGATTTCAGATTGCCATATATTAAATATAGATATACGTGTACACACACACACGTACATGTTTGATTAAATTATTTATACCTGGATTTGTGTGTTTATAGCTCTACATGTATATTTAGATATCAATACACACATACATACGAAGTCAAATTTGAACATTTTAACCAAGCCACTGCTTTGCAATAAAATGTGGTAGGACAAATTAATGTGTGCGATAAGGTGCAGTGTTTGCTTTTTCGTGTCATCTCCTGGTACGTTCAGCAGCTGTGGTTGGGGACACAAGGTAGTGCAGGAAAAATATTTCTGGGTTAAGGACCTTATTTGGCCCGTCGGAAACACAAGCGAAGAGACTCTGGAAAAAATTAATACAAACTGGGGGGCTGTAGTTCTGGGTGAATAGGAGGGTGGAGAAGGGCAATGAGAGCTTGAGACGAGGGATCCAGGATCCATGCCCCTTATAAGCTACAATATGGCTGTTAAACCAGCAGAACTGGATGAGCCAGGCTTTTCACCCCTGAACCCAGTCTCTACCAGATGGAAGAAAAGCATGGTGCTAGATGAGAAAGCTCTAGGATCATAAATCCAGAGGCATAGCTATCAGTGGCACAGCCACTGCAGTGGTACCACAACCCAAAGGTGAGAGGGTGGCGGAGAGTGCATTTCACCAGCTCTAGTTTATTGAGGAGAACATCCTTCTAATTGGAATGTTTTGTTCAATGCAATTGTCCCCTGCTTGGCTCTGTTGACTCATTCTTGAGGGAGGTGTCAGGGAGAATGGAAGTTAGTGATGCAGAGTGAGAAAGCGAAGGCCACACGCACCACTTGAAAAGTCAGAAAGTAGAGCAGAGGAGGGCAGACATTCAGAGCCTGTATAGAAGGGGCTCAGCAAATAAAACAGAGAAAAGAATGATAAACTAAAGTATAGAGGGTGATAAAGGAGGGGAAAATGAAGCATTGGTGGGAAAGGAAAGCAAAATTGCAAGAACATATGAAGGAGATCTCACAACAAAGAAAGCGGTTACAATGTGCTAAATGATCAAGGACAGCTGGGAAGGTGCTAGAGAAGAGAGGGAGGGAATAAAAAGGAGAGAGAAAAAACAGAGAGAAAAAGGAGGGAAGGTATGTCGAGGATGATAAACTAGATAAAGGGCATACAAACAAAATAGCATAATGGAGGAGCATAACCAAAAGGTAACAATAGGACAGGAGAGCAAAAGTAGAATAAATAAATGACAGAGAATGGAAAGGAAGGGAAAGGCTCCGAGAAAATTAGGAAAAACATAGGAAGATCAGATATAATGGAAATAAAGAGAAGGGAAGTAAAAGGGAGGCAAGAGATATGAAAAATAGCGCGCAATGGAAAAAGGAAGTTTGAGTGTACAGAGAGAAATCCAGTGCGTAACTAGAGACGGCAAAGAGGAAAAAGAAAAATTACATGGGAGTGGGCAGGAAAAGAAACGAAAATATATTGGAGTTAGAGAACAGAAAAATGAGAAAGGAATCGAGAGAAAAATAGAAAAAAATGTAGGACCCAAATTAAGGAAGGGAAAGGACAGGAAGCAAGAGGTAGAAATAGGATATGGAGAAAGAGTGGGGGAGAGGAGAGATTTGCTAGGCAGAAGTAGAGAGGGCAAACAAAAAGAAATGGAGATAGTGTTTGCAGTTGAGGTAGAAAGGGAATGAAAAAAGGCAGAAAGAATATAAGGTTGAGTAAGAAAGACGGGGAAAGAAAGAGAGTGAAAGCATTCAACAAGAATAGAAAGTGAATGAAAGGAGGGAGATAAGGAATGCAGATAGGAAGTGACAGACTTGTAAGCACAACATGCATTGGATACATTGGTGCTCAGTGGAGTGAGGGGCTCTTTACCCAAATGTGCTTGTGCTGTTAGGGACTCGTAAACTAAGATAGGGCTAGGGAGTTACCTTTTCGCGATATTTACCAGGGTGGACATTTTTGCCCTGAAGAAAGTCCGGGACCTTTTTAGGCCAACTTTCGGACTGAAACATGTTGCCACTAGGGACATAGGACCATAATACTCCTTGCGGCCCACATCGTTTTTTGTATTTTAATATCCCCTGTGGCTCCAATAATAAAGGGATATCTGGATCTGCATTAGGATTTTTAATCTATATAACCCCTGGCCATTTCTTCCTAAGTGCTCCCTGAAACATGGTCGAGCCCACCCTGACCTTTAGGAGTCAGGGTGAACCCGATGATGAAGCATGACACTACTAGAGTGTATGAGGGTTATACTAACAAAAGGAATTACTTCCTTTCCCACAGTTTAGTGGGTAATAGTTGAAAGGTCACTTTCATTTTTCCCATTTCATTGAGCTTTCAGACTTCGTCTAGAAGCCCGTGGGGTACTTGTTGTGGTAGATGATTAGCACAGGCTGACGTATCCCCACTAGGAGTATCCTCTCCACCCTTGAGGCCCTGGAGGAGTTTTCCTTCTCTAGGTGGCTGTAGTTTATGGTTGTCCTTATTATGGACCTTAGGTGCACAGAGGCCCATTTTCTATGCTTGCTTTAGGCCTTGACATAACACCCTTGACACAATACTGCTCTACACTGTAAGGAAAAATCATCTTCTCACTAGTGGAGATGAAGCCCTGATTACAGCTGGGCAACACTCGCACAGTGTGATTTTCAAACGAAATGCATTAGAAGCTATGGGATAAGCATGTGCCACAAGATAAAAAAACACAAGAATGAATGGCCTAGCCTGTATCAAAGCTAAAAGATGACACAAGCTCTGCCTGTAGGGTAAACATGCAGGGTGTGTGTTCCAGAGTGAGTGTGTCTCAGACACAAAGTGAATCTTACTCTCTAACTGGATCTCTCAGGATTTTAATACCTAACATCATTCTTAAGGCCTACCACAATATTCCTGAACCTGATTTATAGCCATGAGGTCTCACAGCAATTTGCCAAGCAAGGTTACGGTCATGTCTAGTAAACACTTCCTGCACATAACTTATTCTGTCCCAGCCATAACAGGATTTTAGTGGCACCAAATCTGCCAGTGTCCATGAAAACCTACTGAAGAGTAACCTTTGACACTACTAGATAGTGCATAATACAAGTGCAAAAAGCATTAATTCCTCTGAATCTTGAGCTTGTTCTTCAATAACTTTAGGAGTCCTGGCTTGCTAACTCTTTTGCCATTCCTACCCCAAGTCTACAGACAACTGGTAATGCTAAACTCTTAAATCATTCCTAATCAGTGAGCGACATTATAATTGTGCCATCTGAAAGTGCATAATCAATTACTTTAGAATTCTAAGAGATACATGAGAGTAACCAAGATAAATGAGAAAATTGACACAATCCACTGTGTTGGAGATATTTAAATAATGTTAACAAACATTACAATTAAGGTGCCGATTCCGATCCGGGTCGGAAAGCACGCCGACCGAGCCGGATCCGGAGTGTTTTCCGACCAAGCTGGAGTCCTGCAGTCCGACTGAGCGAGTACGATGCGGTCGTATGCTGCCGGACTCGGTTCGGTCGGACTCCCATAGAAGTGAATGGGAGTCGGTTGTACGACGCGTACATGGGCTCCCATTAACTGAATGGGTACGTCACGGACAAGTGCGCCCCCTACAGTGAGTACGCGTCAGTACCATCCGCACCGTACATGCCTGTGTTGGGGGGACCCTTGGGTCTCCCCCGTGTCCAAGTCGTAGGGCTGCGCGTGACAGGGGTCCGACGCGGACCCCCAAAAGCAACCACCCGGACGATTTGCGAGCCGGACACTCTGGCTCGCACAGGCAGTCCGACACGTGCATCTTACTGGCTCGGTCATGAATCGCATCCATTGTACGCCACGGTTAGCTTACAACCGAGACGTACGGAGCGATTCGGACCCGGAAACGACTCGGTCGGTGAATTTCATGTAGCTCGCATCGTACTTGCTCGCTCATACAGCTGTACGAGTCGGGCGGAAAACACGCGTACGGCTTGTAATTTTTCCGGCCGAATCGCGTTCAGTGCCCTTCCGACCCGGATCGGAATCGGCACCTTAATGCTCATATGGTCGATCATCATGCCACCACTAACCCTGACAGGGGTCTGCATCAGGAAACCTGCCTAAAATAAACAAACCTCCCTGACGTACTGGCGGCAGGGACCCTGTAGTGGATAGACCACCACCTATGAAGGACTGCAAGCAGACTTAGGCTCAACATTTAGTACCCATTCATTTTGCCATCCAGACTTACAGGTATCACTCGTATTAGTAATTCTGGGATGTCGAATCATGGGATTACCAGGTGCAACACAAAAAACTCAGGATAAGGCTTTAAATGTAAAGGTCACTGCCCGCATCATAGCATGGGAGCTCCCTGAATGTATGGAAGACTAACTTGCTCTGTCAAATGTAAATGACCCTCTTAATCTTCACCTTTTGGTGCCAGGTTTAATTGCCATCTGCACATCGCTTACAAACCTACTCCATTATTTAAGTGTCAGTGAGGGGCACATACACCCAGCCCCTAAAGTTAATTTTTCTTAATAAATATATTATATAAAAAAATATGAACACAGTTTAGTTTTCAGTGTGCATGTATGTAGACTACGTGCATCCCACAAGAATAACCTTTTTTCTCTTTTTAATACTAACTGTGTCACAGAAACTCCTGCTGAGTGTTGATGTAGGCTTCTAGAGGGTGGTTGGTTACTGTGAGCATATAGGCATTGAGGAGGGGAACCTACACGATTCATTGAAGGGGGCCCCTCGCACCAACCTTTGTCCCACAAGGGCTGACAGGTAACCCAGACAGTATAACATGAATTTGTACTTAATTTAACTAGAATATCCATCTGAAAAAGAAGGTTTGCCACACAGTGTTGTAGGTTTATGCATTTTGCATGGATGCAGTGTATTTATTGCCATTTCACTCATTACTTGATTTATCATTATGCAGACCAGGCTATTTGTAGATGATACCAAAGTAATACTTCTTCTATAGATAATTCCAAAAACTGGGCGGCTTGGGCTAAAGATTGCTGTATCAAATTGAATTGCACCCTTGATTTTTCCTGGCTGATAGTGTTTGACGGAAAAAGACTTATAAACAATATATGGTGCTCAATTCAGAAAACAAGAGACAGCTCCCAGGAAATTCCTTCATTTCATAAGGTAGAGTGAGAGACAAATTCACCCACATTATTTTCTGTATTGATAATGGTTAAGTACTATCCCGTGCTTTATCATGTTTATGTAAAGCAAAATTTAGGGAGATCAATCACTTTATCACAGAAGACAGAATAATTTCAGGCTCCTGCCTTCCTTAAAACTAACCCCAAATTAATTGTATTCAAAGTCTCTTATATCTGATTTATATTAACCCACAAAGAGACAAATAACTTCTTTCCCATGGAAAATTACGAGATTGCTATTGTGGGAGTCAAAGAGGAGGTAATGTTCCATATTATAAAGATTATGAATTGTCAAGAGCCTTTGAAAACCCACCTTAACGGCATCTAAGGTTAAAACCATGTAAGGTTACCATACTGTGAGATTGGTATATGATCCATTCCTATGTTGGTGAAATGTTCCAACTTTCCTTAATGTGTGGACTGTGATTGGTCCTGATGATTTTTGTGGATCATGTACAATTGATAACTTTGATTTGAATCTAGGTTTTACTACATAAATTCATGATGGCCTTTAAAAACAAAGAGGGAATACCCCAATTGAAGCGCTTAGTCCATTGAAGCTACAGCACTCATTTTTTCTTGCGGAAAAACAAACTGATACCCATACAGCTGATTTGTCAATTCTAAAAAAATATTTATTTAGATATCAAAATGCTAATATATTCAATTGAAATTGAAATTCATAGGGTGGAATTCCTTATTATCATTGCCTTATATGTATATTAAAAAAAAATAGAATTAGATATAAGAACATTCATCATCCTTCATCCATCTCTGTCAAGTACACAATAACCTGTTTGTTGTTCCTGATCATCTCTTCATAGAAGAGCTTGAAACTTGGGCTGAGTTAAATATGCGAATTGCTCACTTTTAAAGAGTGCTTCACCACAAACACTTACAAAAGGCAACATTCTCACTATTTCAAGAACATTTCACAGCAGGATTATATGGAGTCACTGACTTTTAATATTCCTACTTTGCTAATTTTAAGATAACTCTTCAGGATATCAACATAGGTCTCCTATTAACTGATCTAAGAATGTTTCTTTCTCTGACCTGCTTGACCCTCGCTCTTTCATCTCAAACCAAAAACACCTGAAATGCAACTGGAATTTACATGAAACTAACTTCAATTTTCACTTTTGTGGAGAAACAAACTGACACTTTTACAGCTAATTTGCCAGTAGTAAAACAATATTTAGTCAGCTATCAAAGGGGTAAAAAAAAAAAATGTCTCAATTGAATTTAATAGGTTGGTCCATATTATTACGGCTTTAGATATCACATTTTGTTTTGGAATTAGATATAAGAACATTTAACACCCATTCATCTTCTTCAAGTGTACAATGATGTATCAAAGTTCAGTTTCTGTTTCTTTTTTGGGCATAGCCCAAGTATCAGGGGTGTCTGTAAGATTGTAACTGCTAGGCTTTTAGGTCAAGTTATATTCTCTCCTATTTCAATCCTAATAACAATAACTACCCCTTCTTCAAAGCTACCCGATACATATTAAAGTGTTAAACTTAATTTGCCTTCAGGTGTATTACAAAGTTGTATTTAATTTCATGTAATGCCCATTCTAAGCACAGCTAAGGTTCTGCATGAAAGCCAGAAATTAATGTGTTTCGTTTATAGAAACAAAAATGTAATCTTTAACCTGCAACCATAATGATGAGGTTGATGTGAGATTGCTAGACCTTTAAATAAGTGGAGATATTAAATAAAGTTTAGCGAACTAAGATACTGCCTAAAGAGCCTGTTGAACCTTGATAAATATTGAAAAATTACATACCAAATTAAAATTGTTTTAGAAATGTTAAAGTAGCAGCGGGATAAATGTTCCAGCATTATAACACTCCATTAAATCCTATTACAGTTCATAATACTAATCAGAATGTTTTGAAAGCTATTTCAAAAATTATACTGTGGGGTACAAAACTGCACATTTTCACCTAGCTCAGCAGACCTTTTATGAATTGCTATGTTCAAATGTAAGCAGTGTTATCACAGGAGGGTACTACACTCAAATCTATTCTTCCAGATTCAAATCATGCAATGTAAGTTCAAAAAGTGAATATACATACTAAAGACATACATTCTAAAATACACACACGGGTACTCTCTAAATTAAAACTATTAAATAAATGAAAAGACATCTGCACAGATTGATTTCTCTATAACAAGGCCAATTACGGATTATGCACATGGAATATTTTTGGGGCAACAGCATTCTTGCCAGCCTGAATATTCTTGCTTCAAAAACTTTTCCAGACCTAACATTTGTTTTTTAAATATAAATCTAGGAAATTAGATTGTTAAACTCTGTGAGAGATGCCACAGTTTTGATGGAGCTTCGCCGTTGCTCCCCAAAGTGAAAATAATATAATTTCTATTAAGTAAATAGATTTCTATGAGGAGTCGCCATATTACTATTTTTGGTTTGGCACAAGCAGAAAGGCCTTCCTCTAAGAATACTGCATGTAGGACATGTGCAGCAGCACCATAAACACAATTAAAGTTTAAAAAGTAAATATGTTGAAATGTCCAAACCAATTTTGTTAAAAATAGAAAAATGTAATAATCACATTCCCTTGCAAATTCAAATCAAATCCGCTTTATTCGATTTTCATACAATAGAAAAATCATAAAAGCACAAAGATTAAAAAGATAAAAACTTTTCACAAGCATATTTACATATTTCAAAGACGCAAGAAATAACAGTCCATGTTTTCATAATCACATTACATAGTACAGGGACAAGCAGGGCAATGCATATATAGACACAGTACAATTAAAAAAAAAACTAATATTAACAAAAGGCTCACATTGTGTTTCGGTACCTAATAACAGCCTATAAAAAGGACCATAATGATTTGTTCATTTTCCAATAGTTGTAATCTTAAAAAAGCTGTTCTACATTGTCTAAGACCCCAGCTTCTGAGAGTAGGCATTAAAAACGTATTCCTCGGTACTACATAGTATTTACAAAACAAGGTGCAGTGCAGGGTCGTTTGTATTGAAATATCATCACATGGGCATATAAGTGAATTTTTTGTCCAATCATTGATTTCAGGGAATGTAATCAATCTGAAGAAAGACCCGCAACGAAAGCGTGCCAAGAGCATACGACAGAAGCTACGCTCATCCAGTGCCAAATAGGGTTGTAACCCTATACATGTGGTCATCAAATGGTTTTCCATGACTGATTTCTTCTCTCTCTCAATGAGCCAGCGCTCATTCTCTAAATGGTTCAGGCAGAATGCTTTTAGCGTTTTTCTAAATACAGTTTCCATGCTGCTTGGGGTATCAAAGTATTCTGGGTGGCCTATGTCAAGTGTCATTCTTTTTATATAACCAACCAATGTGATGTTGGCCACCCTATCTAATTTGAGACAATCCAAAATAACGTCTCTATTAAAATCTGTCTCCAGAGATACCCACACCTTGTGCCACAGAAAAAGGGGATTCATTTTTATAATATCAGTAATGTATTAGAGACCTAGTTCCCTGTGACAACTAAAGGTGGCGGTAGAACTAGGGACCGCCAACAAGTAGCGGATAAACTTGTTTTCGCAGCGTTGAATTTGTTCTGCTCCCTCAATGCCCCAGATACCCGCTCCATACGTCCCTGTTGAAATGCATTTGGATTTGTAAATGGCCAGCAGCTCTGGAACTGGTCTGCCTCCTAATTTCTTAGAGAAGTTAGTGACTGCTCCTATCGCTCTTGAGAATGTCAGTATCCTCGTGTTCATAGCCGCTTTCCAGGACCCCCTTTTGTCGAACATTATTCCTAGGTAGGAGAATCTATCCATACTTTCAATTTTTTTATTATCAATAACAATATCACATTGATTTCTCCTTTTTAATCCACAGCACATGGTGAAAGTCTTTGTAATATTTACCATTAAGCCCCTATCTTTCATATAGACAGCAAAGTTGGTGACAGACCTTTGTAATCCTAACTGCGTCCGCTCCATTATGACAGCGTCATCCGCGTACAGTAAGATGGGGATGGGGGTATCCTTAATGGTAGGGTAATCGTGTTGGTGTTCGTTCAGATACTGTCCTAAGCTGTTAAAGTAGAGCGAGAAAAGCAAAGGTGCAAGTATGCACCCTTGCCTCACCCCTTTTTTATAGGAAAATTTTCTGAGCAATCCCCCTGTCTCCCATATCTAACCCTCGCCCCCGCCCCCCTGTACAATTCTTGATGAAGCTTAGCAGTGGGGGATCAACCTTTAAGTCTTTAAGGATGTTCCACAACTTGTCGTGTTTGACGCAGTCAAACGCGGAGCTTAGGTCCACAAACGTAAGGAAAAGTTTTCCCTTCTTTGCTTTCGTATATTTATCTATGATTAATGACAGATTAAGTCCCTGCTCAATTGTGCCTAAACCTGAGCGGAAACCATATTGGAGATTAGATAGAACTCCTGTATCTTCAGCCCATATCTGTAATTTATTAAAAAAGACCCTCCCTGCAACTTTCAAAAAAGAATCCAATAAGGAGATGGGGCGATAACAGCTTGGTTCGTTTCTATCCCCCTTTTTTGAATATAGGAATCACAATTGCATCAGACCAGGTGGGGATAAACCTGTAACGATTACAGCTGTGTAAGACAATTGTTTAAAGTGGGGCCCACAGCTCTATGTTAGCTTTGTAGACATCCACCGGGACACCGTCCGGCCCTGGAGCTTTCCCCGAGGCACTCTCTTTTATAGCCCATGTTACCTCCTCAAGAGAGATATCAATGTCTAAGGGAAAGAGTCCGTCATTACTATTGTCTTCAGCTCCCAATACTACTATCGCTGTCCTATTGTCATCGGCGATCTCATCATTATAAAGTCCCGTAAAAAATTCTGACCACTTCTCACCTGTAATGGCCATATCTATAATATCAGACTCTCTATTAATAAAAAAGGGGGCATTAACCGCTCTCCAAAATCCCATATTATCTTTCTTTATGCAGGCCTGGTGTAGGGCCTCCCATGCTTCCCCTTTTAATTGTGCCTTCCGTCTATTTAATGCTTGTCGGTATGCAATTCTAGCCTGCCTTACCTTTTCCCTGCATCTAGGTTCAGTATGCAAAGTGTTTTTCAAATGGGTGAGTGCCTTCGTACATTCTTTGTCAAATCAGCCCTGCTGTTTACGGGCTCAATGTCGCTTTTCCCTCGATAATAATCTTCAGACTTCGTTTGTTATTTTATAAAAGGCATTGCAAATTTCTTTATCATCCCTAGTCTGAGATTGACATGTCTCTATTTCCTCTAATGTATTTTTGATCAGTCGTTGAAGAAATACCTTAGAATCCACTTTTGCACAGTTTAAAGTGTAACCATTGGTGCTGGCAAGATGAATATCAAAATTATATTGTGTATATTTGTCAGTTTTTCTCGTCAGCCCTCTTACAGTTAGCTCTACACAAATTGGGTAGTGGTCACTCATTAGGATATCGAGGGTATTACAAGTAGATACATTACCAGAGTACCTATTAGACATTAAAACAAAGTCAATGGTAGAGTTGCATCCCCTCCCATTAAAGGTTGGTTGAAAGGGTTTAGGGGGTAGACACAATTTATTTACATAACCTAAATCATATTGAAACATAATATCATTTAACAAATCCCCTGAATTTGTGTGTGAGAAATGTGCGGGTGTGTCTTCCCTGTCATTACCTAATCCACAAATACCATGTTCACTATGCTGGCACAGGGAACAGTTAAAATCGCCCACCCATATGACAAACATATCCCTGGACATTTTTCCTTCAATGTGTTTTAAGGATCAACATAAATCAGTGGAGATATTCATTATCAATGTTTTAGGGATATTATTTTAAAAATTTAGTAACACAACATCCTTTTCCCCCCCAGATTCATTGTCAGGATCTGATAAGACTCACTAAGAATTACACTTTTCACTTTAGAAACCCCTGCCGCATTGGAGATACAAATACATAGGCCCCCTTTATTTCGCCCCTGTTTACTAATACTTGCAGGAGTATTAAAGGTTTGAAAACCATTTATATGTAAGTCCCCAACATCCCATGTTTCTTGGAGGCAAATGATAGCATATTCATCTATAAAGGTCAGCCACTCGGGATTTCTTACTTTAGCTAATAATCCTGCGATGTTCCAGGTTAATATTTTACATGTTCTGCTGGTATTTGGGGCAATCATTTCTCCCTCTCTTGCCCTTTGCATAGTTGGTATGATTTTGTTACTAGATCCCTTGCCCGAATTATTTTGGGTTTTGGGTAGGGCTACAAATGTATCCCCATCCTCCCTGATCTTATCATTAGACATTAATTGGTCTCTAACTTTCTCCCTTTGGATGTTGGGTACAGATCCCAGGGTATGAAAAAAGTCACCCTGCTGGGGTAACATATCTACTTTCCTTTTCACCGCCTCCCTCCCTTGATTTAAAAATGGTCAATCCAGATCCTCCATCGATGTTAGTGGTTCAAAGCGGTTGCAAAGTGGGATATTACCTTGATGTATGAATTCTACCTGAGGGTTCCTTACAAATTTTCTAGCATGGGAATCCCCTACAGGTTTTCTAACATAAGGCCTATGTAGGAGCGAGTGAGGTGGATAGAAGGCTCCTAACGGCAATACATTAATTTCCTCATTATTATAGGACAGATTTCCTATCCTAGTTAAAATATCACAAACTAACAGGGGGTCACTGAATGCCAGAACTATACAATCACCCTGTAGCTCTTTTCGTTCTTTAACCAACCATGCAGTTCTTCTTGCCATTTTTTTTTTTTTTAAAGGACGTCACTGGAGCCGATACGCTTTCCCAGCCAGTGGAGTGACTTATTACAGAGTTCTAGCCATGATTCTCGTTCTGGTGTCTGCAAAGCAGGGGCATTAGCCAGGATAACAACATAAGGTGTAGCTGCCGGGGCAAGTCAAGACGACTCGCAGTAGAGGTTCCAAAATTAACTTCGGGTCTGTAAAGGTTCTTCCTACCTCGTCCTTGGATCTATTCTTTGCTACAGCCAATCTATTTGGCCCAGAAATATCATAAACTTCTTTCGTATCTGTTATAGATCCATGTACTAGGGATCTAGTGGTCATGTCCCTAGTGGATGTATTTGGGATAGCTATACAGGTCATGTCAACCGGCCTATTTTGGTGTATTCCTGTATGTGTGGACAATGGTGCACCCTCTTCAGGAATACTAGTTTTTCCCATTATGTGCCCCTCCAGATTTGCCACTCTCTCTGTTAGTTTCCCCAAAGTTCCAACCATATGGCTATGCAGTGCATCTATACTTTTAGATATTTTTTCCAGAGCTAATGTTTGTCCCTCCATTTTGGCATTCATAATGGGTTTTCCTGTACAAACGGTGTTTTTGCGTGTGGGTTGTTTCATGGATGACTGTTTGCCCAGGGACTTCCTTTTTTTTCCTAGCGGGTTATTATCTGCCTCGCCGGGCTTAGTCTTCCCATTTTTTGAACCGGTATGCTATCTGATCTTCCTGGGTTTTTACTACATTTCAGGGGAGGTTGTGAGTCCTCGACGAGATCACTTAAGTCACTCTGGGCTATGTAATCAAAACTTTCCTGTATGCAGCTATTTCCGGTAAACTGTACAATGTGAATCTCACTTGGGGATACTGGGGCTGGGGCTGGATCATTAGAACTGTATCCTTCCTCCTCTTTTTCTTTTTCTATGCCCCGTATCCCCTTTGATAGAGTCTCCTCCACTGTGTTAATTTGTTCTTCTATAGCCCACATAGCCCCGGTGAGGTAGGTCAACAACGATGTTTGGCCTGCTAGCTTTGGGTCAGCATTTACACTAATGGGTGCCTGTCTCAACTTCCTTTTAGGCATTTTTAATGTGTTTTAATTACACCCAAACAAAAGATTTTTTTTTTTTAGCTTACTTATACAGATGATCCTTAGTCCTCAATCCAAATGACAAACCGATATGGGGACTTAGGGGGATAGCCCAGCCCGGCCTCAGTCGGCCCCTGACAGGCACAGACAGGCACGCCCTTGGCCCGGGCTTAACCCGGGGGCGTCCCGTGAAGGGGGAGCCGCGATGAAAGTTATGTGCCTCCTGGTGCGAGAATGGCAGCGGCAGCACAGAGAGCAGTCTGGGGTCTGTAGTCCTCCCCCCCTCGGGAGGTTGCTGGTGGCACTGGTGTTGCGCGGGTCCCCTTGCAAATTAAGAAAACCACATGTAGGGATCAATTAAAAAACAAAACTATTCAGTAGAAAATAATGTGAGCTCAATATTCATTGTAAGTTCATGAGGTTTAGTTGATTGGGATCTACCCACCTTTCAAGGGTAACTAATAAAAGAGTATGTTCAGATATTGGCTGCTCGTTCAACAAACTGAGGTTTGGGGAGTGCCTTGATTTGGATGATGGAGCAAGGTTGGGGGTGTGTTTGTGATTCACGCTGCTCAAAATTATTTCTTTAGACTTTGAAACTGTTCTTGAGGTCAGAAACCAACAGCAGAGCAATGTTGGAAGCTGTGAGTAAGCAGGGCTCCAAAAGGACAGGTATCTTATTTTCTCAGTATTCAAAACTTCATGGTCAAAAGCTTCAGGAGATAAAAACCAAGAAAACATTGCCACTGAGGTCGCTTTTTTTCATGTAAACTTGCCACATTGTCCTTGGCGTTCAGATATTTTAACTTTCACACTTCTACCTTTGAAGAAAAGTTCTGTAACTGCCTCCATAATGCTTCAAGGGTCCCCAAACCTACTGGAATGGATTTCGGGATGGTAGGCCACAGGTACAAGCTGTGAAAAGGCTTCTTAAAACTTTTAGTTAAGTCAACATCTAAAGGTCTAGTTCGACTGATTTGCTACTTTTCTCCCAAGCAGGCATAGCTTCTTTTGTATCGATGGCATTCTGTACACTCTACCCTTTGGAGAAAAATCTCAACAGTAGTCAGGTTTGTTCTGGTCAGGAGCTGGACCCCCTTTGGCACTGAGGGTGTCATGCATTTTGTGTGAATCTCAGGTGTGGCTCAGTTTGCAAGTCACACCTGGTCAAAAACTGAGATGTCCTCTGTCTCCAGCTGTGTGGTGTGCCCCCAGATTTTGTGTATAAACTCGACTGGATTTCTCAGCTTCTCTTTGACACTTTTGAACAGGAGAAAGGAGCATTCTAAAGGCTCCTGGCTTTCAGATTCCAGACTTTCTGATACCACCTATTTCCCTATTTCCCTGCAGGGAATCATTTTGCTCACCAGTGCTGAGGCTCTAAGACTATAATCACCTCTAGAGTTCCAGTTCTACAATTTGCTTCAAATTTCTTTCTTCAGTGTCTGCTCAAGGTTCAAGTAAGATTAGTTAAAAAGTTTTGTGGGATTCAGATCACATGCATTTTTAGGTTTCACACGTGAGGATTGCTTTTGAGACTAGAGCACCAACTGCAGAGTTTCAGATAGTATTCTTGATCTAGAAACTTGGTCTTGTGGCAAAGCATTCACAAATTTGCATTTTAGAAATTTCTCCAGAATCTTAGGGCTGGATTCTGATCTTGCTAGGTAAGCCCTCCGTACAACTCTGATCCAGAGGGCAATCCTAGCGAATCGTACGGTGCGAGTCTGACCAAACTAGTACGATGCAGCAGTATGCTGACGGACTCGGTTCGCTCCGACTCCCATTGAACTCTATGGGAGCCTGTGTACTGACACGTACACAGGCTCCCATAGCACAAAAGGGGTGGGTGGGGAAAAGGTACCCCCTGTTGCGGGCACCCCATGTTGCCCGCCACACTGTGCATGCTTGGATCGGGGGACCCATGCACACCCCCTTGCAACAGATTCGGAGGGCTCCGGGTGAAGGGGGGGCTTTCTACGGCCCCCGAAGTCTGATTCCGACAGCCATTTCGTCTCGCTGACACCAAGTCGATACAGCTCTCTGAATCGTGCATTGTACTCGCTCGTTCGGAATCCGGCTCCATTGCGTGGCACGAGTCAGCTCTGAATGAGTTGGATGGACAGGATCTGGTTCAGAAACTATTTGGTGGAAGCGGATGAGATCTCCGCATCCTACTTGGTCATTTGGACCAGGGGACGACTTGGTCGGAAACATAGGCTCCGAATTGGATTTGCTCATTCTGGAACCTTCCTAGCGAGATTGTAATCAGCCCCTTAGTGTTTTTAAAGTTTCATCCATATTATGTTTAGTTGAGATTCTGGCACAACTGAGGTTATAGGTTTCCACCAAGTAGTAATTCAGAATTCCTGCACTCTCGTTTAAAAGCATGACATAATTTACAAAATCAAAGGAAATTCCAGAACCTCCTACCATGTGTGTATAGCAGTATAGATGAATGTTTTTGGATAACTTTTTGAATATTATATTTGAGGTATAACTTGAACAGACCAATGTTTACATTGCTTGTATGTATGTTAACATTTTTTATAATGTGTAATTTTGGTTGACAATTTACTTGTATTAATTAGTAATTTTAGTGATGCATAAAGTCGTAACCAATTAATTAACAATACTGCTCTTGAAACAATATGAATATTTGGTTTAGAAGTGTGACCAATAATGGAATATTGTCATGCTACATTTTTGATTGAGACACCATTTATTTTAAAATGGATGCATTTTCTGTGTTAGCTCACCTTGCTCCTGTCTCTTCCCCATCCCAATTAACAATGTGCTGAAAATCATCTCTCCCAACAGTTACCACGGAGCCTAGAAATGTTATAATGCAAAAGGGCCAATTGAAGAGAAAAACCATGTATTGTGAATGAAGCTTTCCATCATTTCCCTAATGTATCATTTTGAAGGATTTCCTCTGGAATTTCCAATGAAGGAGTGCAGAAAACATAATTCTATGAGCTATTGTTTGAGAAATGTTACATATTCAGTTGTACATGTTCGGAGTTTGGTTGCTGAAGACGCAAGCAGAAGATTTATCTTACCTTTTTGATTAGCCCATGTGAACTAACCATGATCATGCCATGCTGAGTTTGCATTTTTTTTATTATTAATATGCATAAATTGTGTATAAAAACATCTGCTTTTTGGGGTTTCCGGAGTAACTTTCCATTTTCCTCCTGAGACTCTGTCCAATTAGTTTGAGATTTTCTCCCTCTCTTAGATTGCTGTCACTACACTTCATGAGTTTGAAAATTAGAAGGTTTTAAGATTTATTTTCCTAAACAGGGATTTTGTCATGTTTTGTGATTCTGTATTTTCTGTAACTTAGTCTTCATGGCAGAGGTATTCATTCCTGTGTATTGTTCCTATTAATAATTCCATAATAAATCTAGTTTTCCTGATTCTGATCTAAAACTGGGTTATTTAGATATCTAAGTTTTATTTTGACTTTAACTCTGCTAAATTAATGGGCGAAGTTTTAATTGTGTCAATTAATTAGAATTGATACAATTAAACATAGTAACACAACTAAGAGAGTATAAACACCAACTACAGTAAAATCATACACATTATTATGCAAATAAGACACATTTAATATATTGGTGCGCCAGTAATGGCAATGGCAAACACAGTCAGGTCCTTTGCTCCCTGATGGCAATAAAGATCTGGTTGACAAATTTGCCAACGCGGGCCAAATGCAAGGAATCAGGAGTTGTCATGCAAAATTTCAACGCCTCTGTACAGGTGGAGACCCAATTTGACTTGAATATCTGTTTTAGTAAATTGCGACATGCAGATAAAAACTCTGGACAGCAGAATAATAAGTGTAACATGGATTCTTTTCTGTACTTGCAAAATCTGCAAGGGATGCTCCCCGGTGTACCAGCCCAGTCTAGACCGAATTCATTAATTGGAAGGACTCTGAGAGGTGCTCTGAAGATGCAGTGCCTGGTTTCCTTGGTTAATGATCACTTTAAAGATAGTTGCAGTTATGTGCCCTTGTATGATTTAAAAATAGGAGCAGCATAGATGAATGATTCCCAGGTCAGCATTCTCAGAGCTGAGCGCGGCCTGCTGCCTCAAAATAGCGTTTACGTTAAAGTGAGGGGCGTTGAGGTCCATCAATGTTTCCAACTTAACATCAAGATTAAAAGGCGCCTTTATAAGGTATGTAGACAAAGTATTGGACGAAGCAATTTTTAAGGTGTCTGATTTGGGTTGTTGCTTTGCAATTTACTACTTGAGGAAAGCTGCCGCGCTTTCAATATCTTGGCTATGCAGGAGAAACTCCAGGCAAAGTAGCAAATGTTAAGTATATTTTGAGAGCTGTAAAAACAGTCTCCTGAAGGGATGGCACTGTACCTTGTCCAGTGTTGAAGTAAATGCCCCTGGGGAAGCAAGTTGACCATAAGAGAGGTTAAGTAGCAGCTTCGCCTTAGTAACCAGCCATATAGCCTCTGCTCTTAGGGATTGTCGCTGGTGATATAATCTGCATAAGGCAAATGTAACTGCGTGGGCCTTCCTATTGTTGCGCTTGAGGTGTAGCATCATTTTTCCTGTATCCATGAACCAGACACCAAGGTAATTGTATTTAGATGTTTGAGAAATCCATTGGTTTGCAAGCCCCCATCTTAACTTTCTGTTATTGTTATACCTGCCCAAAATCATCACCTTTGTTTTATCATGGTTCGCCACCAGTTTGTTCTCTGAGTTATAAGAATGAAGTATGTGGACAGCACGCTGCAGACCAATTTTTATGTGACCCAATATAAGCTGATTGTCAGCGTTTTGAATCATTGGGAGCCCAATGGAGCCAGTCTTTGGTGGGCTTAAATTTGTTCTTTCTAGTGAACGATCTATGTCTTTGGTGTAAAGATCAAGCAACATAGCAGCGAGATCGCACCTTACGTTCTATGTCCTGTGTGGTCAAAACTTTTTTAGTCACTGAGTTATCTGTGCCAGACTTGACACGGACCCGTGTGCCTGAATACAATGCAATAATAGCTCTAAGTAGGCTGGCAGGTATACCCCAGTCTGACAGCTTTACCCAAAGACGCTGCTGAAAGCAGTGGAATAATCCACAAAGCACGTGAACAGTGGCAGCTATGAAGGAATGGAAGAGCTGTATGCTAGATATGACAGGGCAAGTATATTGTCAGTGGTGGAAGAATGCTGTTTGGCAGAAGGGTAAGATGTTATAAAATGAAAAAGCAATATTGAGGTTCATTTGATTATTGGTGTTGTACTCCCACACATACACAGCACAAATGTCCCAGTACTGTACACCATGCTTTAGGCATGACAAGCTTCTTCAACAGGTAAATAATCAGACGGGAAATTGAAAGATCCACTGTCTAAAGGTAGACTGATCCTAAGTGAAGAAAATAGCCTGTTGCTTTTTTCATAGTAGCAATCTTATGCCAAATACATCACATCTAGCACACATGACATAACTTAACTCTGGACCCATATCAATATAGCAGGGATGGACCAAGCCTAAGAAGTGGCATGTTCTCTCTCTGTCCCTCCCATTCCCCTTTCTCCGCTCAATTGTGTTACTCACGCTGCGATACTTTGGGGCAGTAGTCACACGTGAGTGGTGGAATTATGTTACTCCTTTAGGAACAAAGAAGGCACCACACAAATTGGTGCTTGTCATCCCCTGAAAGTTGGTATCCTTCCCAACTTTTAGAGCAGCATTGACTTCAAAGATTCAGGAAAAAGCTGGAGACAAACTCTTTCTCTTCAGCCTTTCACTAGGAAGATTGGATTTCTTCAAGTATGCATGCACATCTCTTCTGTTCAGCTCCCTCCTTTCAGAGTACTTCTCAGCAATTTTCAAGGGTTAACTCTGCTCTCATTAGCAATGATTTCTCAACAGTTAAGCTAATGTTTTTATACTATTACTGCTGATGAGGAAATTCCTCCATTGATTGTTTTTGTGCAGGAAGGTGTTCCTTCCTGCACAAAAACAATCATGCCTACAACGCAGACACCCTGGCACCATGGTGCAAGGGATCCTGCGTTCGTGCATGGCAGCCAATTGGGCACCAGCGCAGGGAAAGAGGACAGGAATACACCGTATCTGATAGATACGGCGCATTCCTGCCCTTTTCTTTTGCCGTAGGGCAGGAAGGGTTGTAGCGCTGCCCTGTAGCAAAATATTGTAAATGAGACCCTGAGTTTATAAGGTATATTTATAAGCTGGCCACGGGTCCTCCGATCCGCCAATCCCTGCCTGTCTGGCAGAGATCTCTTTCTGAGCTCATGCTGTGGTGGTTCCCCTAACAGCACTGCAGGTTTGCAAAGGAGTCACCTTATTTAAAGTGCCTGTTTATCATACTTTTTGGTTTAGAGAAAGCTGATCCAGTTGTCCTGTGGCAGACGAGCTGTTCCGTCAGGTGTTACCATTTGCAAAGGCAACTGAGGTTCAACAGCATCTCAGAAATGTCCCACTTATAAGTGGGGCAGGGCAGTGGCTTATTTGGCAGGATGGAACAGCAACTGTTTGAAACCCTCAATGAGGACCTATATTTATTTTAAAACAGGATTTAGCAAAACGTGATTTTAAGCAAACAAAGTTACTTTGAAACGGCTCTTTATACATAATTTGCTTTTTTTTAGCCCCAGAGTTAGATCTGAAATGTACATTTTAAATATAAATTTCCTTTTAAACACAAACCTAGCCACATTTTTTTAAACCCATGCTATATTTTGCTCCAGTTGCAAGTGGGCAGCACTTCTCAGAAAGCTTTACATATAGAATTTGACCTACATTACAGCTAAATTATCCAACGACTGAATGTATTAATTTAATTACACAAAGGTTTCCATATTTAGGAAATGGAGCACGTAGTTTGGAGCTGTCTATCAGCCACGACCTCCCAGAGCTCTAAATCCCATGCATCCAAAAATGAATGGGGCACACTGTAAAAATATATATTTTCTACAAAGAATGGTTTGTGCTTTGGATGGTGAACAAGAACAGCTTGATCTTCTGCAACAATGTTGGAATCATGGGACTAATCTCGATGCTGGAAGCCTTATAAAAACATGCTTTAAAAAATAGTGCCCAATAGGGTAGGACTAGTGTTTCTTTCCTGGTGTTTCAGGATGATGAAACTGCATAAATCCTTGAAATATTCAAGAATGGACATTCATCTAGACAAGCAGTGCGGGCACTTTTCAGTGGAGCTTAGGTGAGCAGGAGCATAGTGTACTCCCACTCTAGCGGCTTAACGGATTGTTGGGTTCCATGTGCTGAGTTCTGCATAAACATTGATTAGTTGTTTACGGCTCTTGTCTGACTTCAGGTTCGCAGACAAATAATACTGTTAGGGAATTCTGTGAAAGAAGATTGTGAGTTTCGGGCTGTAAGAAATAAAGAAATAATTTAAATAGGAGAAAAACACAAAGGGCAACTTAGGTGTTTGGTCTAAACTTAAACCAAACGTCTAAGTTTACGACTTTGGATATTCACAAAGGGCATTGATGAGTACCCTCTTTATGTCTGCACTCGGGCAGAGATCCGCCCCAAGTGCAGACGTAAAGATAGTATATGTTTGTGTGTGTGTTTAACCCATGCTGTCATTGTGGGTCCAGTAATTCCTCCTAGTGTTTGTGTGGATCTGTGTGTGTGTGGAAATGCATTAACCATGCTGTGAGGACCAGATAGGTCTTCATAGCGTGGGCTATCCATGAGAGAACCAGACAAACACTATCTTTGTGAGGACGGGTGAGTTATGCGGACCAGTCCCGGTAGTGTGTTTAGGTACTTTTGACTGAGTGTATCAAACAACTAAAAAGTGCAGTTATATTTATCTCTGTCCGCTCTATAACCTACCCTACTATCAAGGCACGTGTAGAGCTAGAATAGCAATTACACATTTCCTTATATGCGTGTGTTTGTGTGTGTGTGTATGTTTGTGGGTGTGTGCATGTTTAATCCATACTGTGGGGATGTCATTCCTCACTGTATTGGTAAACTCTGACAAAATCAAACACCATCTCTGCGAGGATCATCACGCTAATGGGACCTGACCCTGTAGAGTGTTTATTTACTTCCAAACTACTGCATCAAAAACAAAAAAATGCTGTTATATTTCTTTTAGGCCACTGTATAATCTACCCCAGTATCATGGTGCCTGTGGAATTAACATAGTAAATAACATAGTAAATACACACTCTGTTACAGTCAATAGCCTATCCTTGTACATAATGGTATGTCATGGTAAGTTTGAGTGTAACAACAAGCATGTACTGTTTCTACTCATTTTGTACTTATGCCTTGTGACCGGAAAGCTTGCACAGAATCTGGAAATGTTGTAACAGTTCTGTTTGTGCATACAAAGCTGGCACTGATGTTGCCTGTCTTGTGCTATGTCCTGTTTATAAGGATTATTATACACCTCTTACCTGAACTATATTTCATCTGTATGAAGAATATTTGCACTGCTGCTGTCTGTATACCACCTATTTTGTGTGTGTAGTGTTGCTTTTACTGTTTCTGCCCATACTGTAATTGGTCTTAGTGTGATAGAATATTGAAAAGCAGCTCTGCACACCTCTTAAGTGTGCATGGATAAGGGACAACAGCTGTGTGTACTGCCTCTGTGCATAAGTGTGTTAATAATGAAGCTAGATGGAAATATTTTCCTAAACTGTTGGCATTGTTGATTACAGTTCATTAGATGGCTTTGTCTTTAATTTAAGGTGAGTGTTACGGTTTTTCATTTGGTAAATGTGCGAAAGTGGGTTATTACTTATAAGAAGGAAATGTATTAGGTACACACTGCTCAATACTATGCATACATTTACAAATATGTTCAAGTAAGCATGGGGAAATACATATGGTGACACCCTCCTAACACTTCACACCCTTAGTGAGTCCTGAATCCTGTAACCATACCGTATACACAACATAATCGGGTGTCATTTCCAAAATGGAGGCCAACTGACTCTGTCAGGTTAAAATCAAATTCGTAAAAGCATAAATATGGCAAGATAAACCAATGCAACTATGGATGGTACATCTGACATGATATTCATTTAGGCCTGCCCAACGTTATTATAAATAATTCGTAACTCTTTTAAGTACATTTAACATGCTGCCACTGCTTCCCACACATAAGAGCCTCTGAACAAAACCTTTACCTCCAAGAGTGCTTGAAAACAGATACAACTACTGGCTATTTGGTGTATCATTCCACCTTCCATGATATGCGTGCATTGCAATGCACAAGGGACTATTTTACATCTGAGAATTTCAGGCAATCACCAAGCATGTTTTTTTACAATCAATTACTTGTCTTCTGTATGCACTGCATACAGAAATAAATCATGTTTGCTAATCCAGCGCGAACGCTATTCATGCAGCGCTTGTTTTGTGGCAGCGTTTGTTTTTAACCACTCGTTTTTAACATTTCCTTAGGAATACTTTTTTAGTTTTATTTTGGGTCCTACCTGCTTGGCCACGCATACCCCCACCTCTGCCATCATACCTGCACGATAATTGGGCTATTTCACCGCGTTTTGCGGATCCTTCGCCCCTGACTCGTGGCAGCCATCTTGGGTGAGTGGGTCCCAGCGCGCCAGCAAGTCCTCTCTCCACTTTGGTTGGAGACTATTTAGGCAGCCATGCTTACGCGTAGCGGTCACGCCGGACTGACGCCGGAGTTACGCCAGAGTTCAGCCCGTCTGTGCCCGTCCGGGCACGGACGGGCTCAGGGCTGGCCGCTATGCCCGTTCCTGGGGAACCGGGCCACACTCGTATTGGGTACAAGAGGGAAGAACTTATGTCCTGGCGGCTCACGAATCAAGTACCGTGTAGGTATGTCAATGAGGGTGATCTACCGTTCCTGCCATGTGGGACATGTAGTGGGGGTCGGTGTATGTCCGATGATAATTCTTTGCTCTCTATAGCTTTGCTGAATTGCCGGTCTGTACCTAGCCATGCCACAGAAATTAATTCCTTGATTTTGGACCATAAGTTAGATGTGTTATTTTTAACCGAGACCTGGATTTCTTCTTGCTCGGGCCCTGACATAGTCACAGCTCTCCCTTTTGGCTTCCTGATGGCACATTTGGATAGGCCTGTGAGGAGGGGAGGAGGGATTGCTATCCTTTATAGGGACTCTTTAGTCTGTAAGGTACAGGATGGAGGGATGAGTGACTGTGAGAGCTGCCAGTTCTCTCTTCGACTTTCACCCACGGCGTCTCTGACAGGCTTTTTGATCTATCGTCCCCCTGGGCCCATGGGAAATTTTCTTAATTCCTTCTTGGAATCAGCTGCCCTTCTTGCCTCTTCCACTGGCAATTTCATCGCCTTGGGAGATTTTAACATCCACTTTGAGGATCCTCATAACCCCGTGGGAGTAGATTTACTAAGTGATCTTCAAGTTTTGGGGATTAACTTGGTTAATTTCGGTGCCACTCACAGGAAGGGCCACTTGTTGGATCCGATATTCTCGAACTCGGCCTGCCTTAAAGCTTTTCCAGCGCTGGCCCTGCCTTGGACGGACCATTTCATGGTGTCCGCCCAGTGGCAGCTTGATATCCCAGTTACATCTGCTCCCAGGGTATACACGGTGGAAAGAGCCTGGTCGAGACTCTCAGTTGATACCTGGGCGGTCCATCTGGAGGCGTCCCGGCCTCCCCTTGGGTCCAATCCATTAGTCGCTGATGAGAGGCTAAACATCTGGCTGACCAACTCGCTTGATGTTCTCCTCCCCAAGAAGAAACAACTTTCTATGGGTAAGAGAGTGGGTTCGGCGCCCTGGTACACATCAGAGTTGAGAACTTTGAGAAGGGGTTGCAAGAGATTGGAACGGTCCTGGAGGAAAGACTGGAGTGAGGCAACCCGGAGAGAATACCGGGCGGCTCTTAGCACTTACAAATCTGCTATTCGGGCAGCTAAATCTGTATTCTTTGAGAAGAGAATAGGCTTGGCGGCCAACTCCTCAAAAGAGTCGTTTAGGGTCATCAAAGAACTTCTAAAAGCTCCCGAACCTCAAGTCTTCCACGCTGACCCTCTTGGAAAATGTTCCGAACTTGCCTCCTTCTTTAAAACCAAAATAGATAACATCCTATTATCACTCCCTCGGTTGAACGTGGAGAATTCCTCTGATAGTAAGTTTGAGTCTCTGTCCAGGGTGCGGACAGCGGAGTTGGGCTCTTTTGGGCCTGTCACTGTGGAAGAAGTTCTCACAGTTTTGACGACCATGAAAAGTGGCTCGCCTAAAGACCCTGCACCAATGAAATATCTTAAGCAGGTAGCCTCTACCATCGGTGGTCCAGTGACGGATCTGATAAATCTATCTTTTGCCCATGGAGTGGTGCCCCCGAGTTGGAAGGGAGCTGTTGTCAAGGCTCTCTTGAAGAAGCCTAACCTGGACCCCGCTGACCTTGCCAGCTTTAGGCATATCTCGCTGCTCCCAGGCATTAGCAAGGTAGCGGAGAAACTGGTGAATCAGCGCCTCTCGGGCTTCTTGGAGTCCAATTCCCTTCTGGGTGATTCTCAAACAGGTTTCCGCCCCGGTCAGGGGACCGATACTGCCCTGTTGGCAGTCGTGGAGAATGCCAGGAGCATTCTGGATACAGGGGGATCAGTGGCAGTGATCCTCCTCGACCTCAGTGCGGCATTTGACACTGTGGACCATCAAGTGCTTCTCCAACGACTGTCGGGGGTGGGGGTCTCTGGGCTGGCCCTGAAGTGGTTCTCTTCCTTTTTGGATGGCCAAACGTTTGAGGTGTGGGAAGGCCATATGAAATCTCCATCGGTTCCTCTCCAGTGTGGTGTGCCACAGGGCTCTTCGTTGAGCCCTACTTTATTTAACATCTATATGGCCCCCCTGGAGAATGAGATACTGCCCCTGGGTGTCAAGATTATCAGCTATGCTGATGATACTCAGCTGGTGGTAGGCCTCCCCCAGTCATCTTACCATCCCGATCAGCTGCATACGTGTCTGGATAAGATCTACACGTGGATGTGTAGCTCAGCTCTCAAGCTTAACGGCTCCAAAACGGAATTGATGATATTGGGGAACTCCCCTCCTACCCTGTTTCCGGGTAGCTGGCCTAGTTGCCTGGGAGCGGCTCCCACCCCCAAACAGGAGATCAAGAGTTTGGGGGTGTGGTTGGAGCAGGACCTTACCTTTAAGACTCACGCTAAAAAGACCGCAGGCGTGTGTTTTGGTCTGCTCCGTTCGGCCAGGAAGATTTTACCTCTCCTCCCAGTGGTCTCCAGGAGGTTACTTATTCAGGGGCTTATTATCTCCCGGCTGGACTTCAGTAATGTGCTGTTTCTGGGAGCCCCAGAGTCCACCTTAAACAAATTACAGCAAGTGCAGAATGCGGCCGCCAGGCTCCTGATGGATCTCCCCAGGCGTCAGTCTGCTCGACCTGCGCTGAAGGCGTTGCACTGGCTTCCCGTTAGGGAGAGGGTGAAATTTAAGGCACTCTGCATGGCCCATAAAATCTTGCAGGGAAAAGGCCCTCCCATCCTACGGGATATGGTGCAACCCTATAAAGCCTCTCGCTCCCTTCGATCGGACCATCAACATCTGCTGCAGGTCACGAGAGTAAGGAAGGCAAGATCTGGGGGCAGAAGATTCTCCATCAATGTGGCCACTCTGTGGAACTCCCTTCCACTTTACCTACGTCTGGAATCAAGTTTCTTGCGTTTCCGCAAGTTGTTAAAAACTCACCTGTTTCCTGCCTAACTTCTGGTGCCTCATGTTATGACGTCTCTCTTTCTGGATGAGCGCGGGGATGCCCAAGGGTAACCAGGCGCGTTATAAAACTCATTAATAATAATAATAATAATAATAATAATAATAATAATAATAATTTTATTCCTAGTAATGGAAAAGCCAGTTGAAGAGGTTTTAAGCATTTGTGTTTGCACTGTATGTAATCAGCATATATGAATGCATGTGTTTATATGCGTTGTCTCATTGAAGCCAGAGCTATTGGCCTTGCCAATGCATGTCACTCTCCTAGTATGAAAAAACAGATATAATTATTACTCCTGTACCTATCAATAGAGTGGTAGAATTATTGTATACTATATATATATGCTGTTAACAATAGCATGTATTCTTTAGCACTATCACCAGATGGTCTAATTAATAATGTACGAAAGCAAAATGCATTATAGTGAGCCATTATATTAACTCACCTTATTTGCTTTCTTATGTCACATGTTTGATAAGTGCTCACTTATTTCCTATAGTAATAAAATACAGCAGACCCAATTCATCTGAATATCTGTTTCGTAGCCCCACGCAGTGCCCCCACAAAAAATGTGTGTAGTATTCTAATGGATGAATTTAATAGATTGGCAGATTCCAAAGCCATAGTAAGAGAATAAAGACCAGTTTTCTAAGGGCATTTCAACTGCTGACTATACCATGGCATTTGTGCTACTTGCAAGTAGAACACTGGTTTCAGTTGCCAGTCTTTTGTATTGTGTGTTTGCGACTTGTCCATGATCTTTGATTGAGGATTGCTCACTGTAATGAAGAAAAACTTCCAGATCTAGACTATACAATTGGTATTCATGCTAGGTGAGTTACAGTGTAACGCCTGGGATTAACATGCAAATTGAAGTAAGGAGGTTGCTGGATTATACAGGTAGAGGATGTCTGTTAAACTTGCCATCCTGGGTGTGGTTTCCCCTTAACTTTTTGTCTTAAACCCTCTGGTTTGCTGACTTTGTTTTTGCTGGTTTTAAGACTCCGCACACTTTACCACTGCTACCGAGTGTAAAGTTCTTGTGCACTCTCCTTAAAACTTCATAAGATTGGGTTATACCCAATTGGCACATTTAATATAGCTGTAAGTCCCTAGCAAAGTGCCACTACGTGTGCCCAGGGCCTGTAAATTAAATGCTATTGGTGGGCCGGCACCACTGATACTGCCCCCCACTTAGGTAGCACTTTACAAATGCCTCAGGCCTTCCATTGCAGCATGTGTGTGCAGTTTTAAATTGCTGCTGCGATCTGGGTAAATAAAACCTTGCCAAGCCCAAACCTTCCTTTCTAACACATATAAGTCACTCCTACAGTAGATCCTGGACAGCCATGTGGACAGGGTGCAGTGTATACATTTTATGAATGTAATTTCCACATGGGAGAAGGTAACCAGTTCATGTTTGGTGTCATTGGGATTGTAATGAAAAATCCTAATTTATGGTGAAGCTGGATTTCAAATTAGAATTTGAAAATGCCACTTTTAGAAACTTGACATTTTCCTACCTTGAATATTTGGTGCCTGTAGCCTGTCTTTGGGTCACATGACTGAGTGTGACTGACACTTGGGCTTTGTATATTCCTCCTAGATAGCCACACACAATGAGGAGCTTAGGTGGGCCTGGATGGGCCATCACTGGTTGGATGGGAGGGACGAGCTGAGCCCAGTCCTTCTAACACTTGAATAGGCTTTGTCCTGTCTCCACACAAAGGGCTGCATACCCCTGTAGTTAGAGCTAGGGCAGGGAAGATAGTGCATCTGTGCACTTCCAAGGCTTGCCTCTAGACGCGTCTTCCCACTTCAAAGGCAAAACTGGGTATGTATACGGGACACTAGACACCACCACTTCAGTACACTTCTGGACCCGTGGATGCTCTGCCAGGAAGAAGGACTGCTGTGCTGCTGAAAGAACTACCACCCTGCTAGACAGCTGTTCTGAAGGATTTCTGACCTGCTGTGCTGCCTGCCTCTTACCTGGGTGCGAAGGACTGGATCTGCATCTCTTGAACTCAGAATCCAGAGTGAGTCCAAGGGCTAGTTGGCTGACCTCCTGATCTGAAGCCTCAGAAAAACAACATACTTCCAACAACCTTGCATCTGCAGCTGGATTCTCCCATCTATGGGTCTACCCTACAAATTGGCGCCATCCCAGTCCAGGACATTTGGAAGTGGGTTTAAGGTGCTCTTCTAGCCTCTGTGGATCCAGCAGGACTGATGCATCTCCTCTGCTGCATGAATGGAGCAACCCCATGCAGAACCAACACATCTCCTCTGCTGCATGGATTGGACCCATCACAAAGACCCACATCACCTGTGCATCCCGCTAAGCCTTCTGAACCACCCATGCACGGTGCATCCTCAGTGCAGGCCCTTGCATCCCTCTTTGACACCAGCCTGGACGAAGATGACACTGAACTCTGTATTGCAGCCTCACAGTTCCTTGGAACTAGTGCATCGCCTGGACTTGCGCGCTGCATCCTCAATGCCAGGCTTCACATAACAAGCCTTGTTGATGGGATCCTCATTGATGATGCAGGTCCTCATATTGCAGGCATCTTGGAACGGGCTCATCCCTTTTGCTGTGTGATGCATCTTCGATGCAAATCCTCACAATGTTCTGCAAAGCAGGATTTAACGTACTGTGTTCAGGGGCCTAACTGGGCCCCTGTAGCCGTCCTGTGTTCCATAGCGGGCCATAGTGGGCTACCAGAACTTGTGACACAACCATATACCAGGAGTCCGCGCTTTCTACTTTTTGGCTTGATTTTCAATAAAATCTTTAAACTTAAATATCACTGGTTCTACCAATGTATTTTTGTAGTTTTGGTCTTGTTTTATTTATTAAATGTGTGGGATCTATTTGTGTGGTGTTTTTCACTTTACTACAGCATGAAGTGTTGCACAAATACTTTGCACATTGGCTCTAAGTTAAGCCTAACTGTTCTTTGCCAAACTACCAGAGGGTTGAGCATAGATTCATTTGGGATTCACATGTGCCGTACCCTGACAAGGATTGTAGTTGCAACCTGATCAGGGCTCACACCCCAGTCAACAAACAACTACATTTCTTACAATGTCTTTTGGAGTAAGCTGCCCAGTTGCATTCTTAGTAGGGAGGTATGAAAGGGACTAAGATCCTGACACCATTTGGAAGTGCTGCAAAGACCTGTCATGAATAAAGAAGCCAACTTGCTGAGGATGGGTTGCTGGAATTTTGGCATTGCAGAAAGAAGTCATCTAGAAGAGGAGATAACAGCTGTGAAAAAAGACAATCCTGTATGTGGCCGTGGGGGAGGGCCAGTTCTGCAACAATCTTTAGTAATGAACGCCATCTGTACCTACCACCCATGCAATCATAGTGTCCCCACCAGGACTTGGAGAGTACCCACACTATGTCCTGGCCTGAAGGTGATCAGTGGAGCTATGAAAACAAGCAAATCATTGCAAATCACCCAACAATTGCAGAAATATTCCAAATTAAAAGACTATTTTGTGAGAGCTTGTTTTTATCCAGCTGCATCGCCTAAGGCTCTGTGGATGTCTTCAATATGGGATACGCTAACTGCTTTCAATGAATTTTAAAGATTAGATCCTGACATCTGTAAGCCTTGAAAAATTCCATCCACATTTAGAGGTTTCATAGGCAGGACTTTAAGATGTGGGGACATGAAAGACACTTTCACCATGTTCAGCAGGATCTGAAACATGACAATCCCTAATCACTGTCAGTTCTCAATTCACCACCCTGGGAATTACAGTCCACTGGCACCAGACACCAACTACACTTCCCACATGGAATCTCGCCTCATCCCCCTGAGCAGTGCCCTCCTACTGGAATTCCTCCATTGTGTGCTAGGGAGGCCTCTTCTGGCCTCTCATTTGTAGTGGACTTTGCTTTGGGCATCAGGATGATTCAAAGGATCTCCCCTGCATGGAGCAGAACTTCAGTCAGGTGGGACGGCTTTGGAATTTGCAATCCGTGTCCTACAATGTCACCATCAGCGATCCTTCTCTCCTCTGTGCCACACACCACATGAAATCAGCTGTTCTTGTAGACACAAGCACACAAGGCCGGGGGGCATGGGTGAGTCTGCTGTGTTGCTTCAAGTGCTCTGTGAAGGTTGTTCTGTTTCGATCAGTCGCTGAAAATGTTAGATAAAAAGCATAACCATAACAATAACGCTCTCCTTCCCTGCCCAGAGTGGCCCAATAGGTAGTGGGTTGGGCCCTAATGAAAACGCTATATTATAACATCTGCTGGTAAAGCCAACATGAAATAACTGGACATTGTGAAGAACCGCTTGACTAATGCTGTAGGGTGGGTCCGTTGTTTGTGGTAACCTCCTTACATTATTTATTGATTCTTGATGGGCATATGTGTATTTGTCATCTATCTTCCAAAGTAAAAGCCGTGATAGAATCGCTAGTATTATAACTATATCGGATGAGTTGAATTTCTTGCCCACCCTGAGCCCGGCCTTGTCCACTCTGTCGCGCTATCCTGATGGCCAAGTGCTAAAGATGTGTACCTACTTGTGCTCTCTGGCTTTTGCTGCATTCTCCACTCTTTGAGGTTTTATGCAGGAATTACTGGTTCTGTCTGACTGTTTGCAATGGGCATGCTGAATTTGCGTGGTGGACCATTAAAGTAATTTGAGACACGTGCCGCATCACATAATTTTTAGCCAATTCATTTTTACTTTACACAGCCAGTCCTCTGATTGCAGTCAACTATTTAAGACATGCAACAGGGGCATCTTCAGCGCTGATACCCTCAGGAACATCCCTCCAGAGGAAAAATCGTGTCCTTATGTTAGCTGAGCTTGGGGACTCTTTTTGAAGTCAACATGTCTGACTAACCTCGAGTCCCTTTCCCGCGGTAGTGTTATCAGTTGCCTCATCGCAGAGTTGCCCTCCGGAGAGGAGTGGCTCTTCCAGGCCCGTCCATCTTTGTTTACTCTCTCTCCTACTTTGCATACAAATGAGGAGAGCCCATTTTCTGTCTCTCCTTCGGGCCTAACAAGCTCTTTGCTTTCGTTAGCCAGAGGTGTTTTGACCTTTAATTAAAAGGGAAATTTGTTGTCTTCCGTTCAGGAGACAGCAAATAATGAACTCATTAAACGAGGTTAGTGTTCAGGCCTTCGAGCAATAAGCACTGAAGTCTCATTAGCAACTAACAATCCAGAACACAGGACATAAATACATCCAATGCGGAACAGCAAAATGATGTGGCGCGTTACAGTTGTGCAGAATCAAAGGTTTACAGACAATGATGTCTAAAGCATGACGCGTTAATGTACTTAGTAAAGGAAATAAAATTACTAGTCATTAGTTATAAAGTGATACCACTGAAATACATACCCCAAAACTTCATTATGCAAACAAGTGATGGAGGAGTAATTAGCCTGGGCACTGCAGGAAACTATCAATCCTGTCTATTAGAGCACCAATTATGCGAAATAAAGCAAGGCACATTGACCCACTAAAGGCAATTACATGGATAAATGTAAACAATTGTGTAGCGGAAAAAGCAAATAAAATGACTTTTCTTAAGTACGCACGAAGCCAATCACCAGGAAAGCGAAGAATCAATTAACCACGCGACAACAGTCACGTTACTCAATAATTCACCACAATTACCATTAAGTATTGTGTTTAAATAACCTGCCCCAATGAATACTGCCTTTGTGTCACCATACAAAAAGGCACAGGTCAGTGCATTATTTAAAGGCATTGTCCATGGTCACTGTAGGGTTAGAAAAAGCCAGAAGGCTTTGCGAATAACCATTTAGCATGTCACATCTTCTTGTAAACTGTTTACCAATTGCTATTGCCTTCACTTAAGCTTTCACCTTTCGAAGCAGTACACCCTCTGAACCTATTTCATTCATAAAGCAATTAGAGGCATATCAGCAAGGGCCGGCGATAATTATCGCTAAGCGCACTTAGCGCTAGGATAATTATCGCCGGCTATCGCTGCTTTCTATCGCGGAGGTACCAAAGCGATAGAAATGCAAGCGTCAGCTGGAAAACAGTGTGATTATCGCTGGAAATCCAGCGATAATCGCACTGTGACCGGCGATACCTTGCTGATAGGGAAGGGTGGTCTTAGCCATGTAAGCCACCTCCCATTGGATTACATGGCTAAGTCAGAACTAAAGCAGGCGTAAGAAAAGTAGCGATAACCATGGTTAGCGCTACTTTTCTTATCGCTATGCTTGTTAGCGATTCCCTTGATAATTGGAGAAATGTCGGTTAGCGACATTTCTCCAGTTATTTCTGGAAGGAACGCCCACTTTGCATCTTATTAGAAATGCAAAGCTGGGCGTTCAGTAAACAGGCGCTAAGGCAAGAATTCACGCGATAGCGTGACCTTGCTGATATTGCGATAAAATTACCGCCGCTTTTCGGCCGAAAACGGCCGCAAAAGCGGCGATAATTTTTTATCGCCGCCTTGTAGATATGCCCCTGTAGAAGTCAATACATAAACCACACTGCAAACATTCAGTGCTATTGAGGAAAATTAATTCATTTCATAGAACTGGACTAATGTAGCACTGTTTTATTTTTGTTATGCCTCTGTGATGAAATGCCCTCACACAAAGGGCAAATGATGCATATTCAGCATACATGACAGTTAGAATACTTTTTTTTAAGACATCCTTGGAAACCGCTGATTTCTCAGCTTTTTCTTGACTTTTTTTTTAGAGCGCAACAATTGACCTAAGGCAATTGTTGCTCTCTAAAAAGAAAAGAAAAACCTCTATTTTAGGTAGTGCAGAAAATGTACCTATGCCAAGGAAGTTAAATGTCGTTTGAGCTGCTGGGTGCATGTACACAACTCACACATACAACAAAAATCTATGTCTGCTATGAACACCACTGTGCTCTGGCTCGGCAATGGAGTGCCACATGGCAGGGAAAAGAGGCTTTACCATCTAGGGAAAGCCTATTTTTATATATTCACAAGCTACCTTTAAATTGTGCATTATAATAGGGTAGTAGGGTGTTAATGCATAGAAATAGGGCACACTACATATTGGGGGTCAGTGTGCTCTCACAGTCAAATGAAAGCTCAAAGCTATTTCACTGTGTAGGCTTTGCTAAGCTTTTCCTTGAACAGACCTAGATGTGATTAAAATCTTTATTTTGCATCTCCGCTTGGGAAAATGCTAGAAAAATGGTTTTCTAATTACTTTTCAAAATCTGTTTTAATGGTGAAATTATATTTAGGATTTTCTGCATTTAACTACAAATTAGGATCACAAACTAAACTGTGTGCATTAAAAATGCTCCACTCGTGTTTCAGAGTGAGAATTGTTAGAATTTTACAATTGTAAGAATTGCCACATTTGTAAATTAAGTGTTAGCGATGGGATTGTGCCATTTTGGGTGATTCTTTCATAAAGTCATTGGTTCGTAGATATTCACAATACAACACTTTTTGTGATTGGGAATAAGTGTGAAACATGTCTCTATTCAATGTGCGGTTAGAAAAGTTTTTTTTGCTACAATACAAATATTTTGTGTTTAAAAACATGCATGTGCAAAAGTAAATTTTCTCATATTCATGCATGCAGATGTTTACCTGGTGGCAAATCAGCATGAGTAAATGTTATGCATTGTGATGGTCCAGGATATCCATGAAAAATGTAGAATTCTTTGAGAACTTCTGGAGGATTAGAGGTCAAATCAGATTTATTTGTATCCATAATCTTGCTATGCATAGAGACTCATAGGGCCAGATTATATTTTGAATATACTCCTTTATTAAAATAAATACGACTTGGTGGTTCATGCGTTGAACCAGGTTTCAGGAGAAACACAACAGCCAACATGTGTTCCGCCCCTTCATGGCACGCAGGCCTGGGGCTTTTTCAAGGCTGAGTAAATTAACAAAATAAAGAAAAATGTATGGTATACACCCATCAAGATAAAAAGAAATGAACAACATAAATGGAGTTTCCATAACAGAGATGAATAAACAGTCATTAGACATTGACCATCTATCCATGCAAAGGCATGTAGCACATTGCACCTGAGTATTAGTATTGAGAACTACATATTATTAATGATCCCAAATTTAGTTATACAGCACTGAGACGTTCTCATGATGAATATGTCAAAAATACAGAATACCGACATTATATGTATGTGTGTGTGTGCAAACAAAGTTGATAAGTTATACAGAGAACAAAATACGGAAAAAGGGTACATATGAAATCCAGTAGAGTACGCATAAATCAGGTTTGTTATGATATTGAAGGGCATATTATCAAGGACAAGCGATAATTATCGCTAAACATGCTTAGCGCGATTTAAATAATCGCCTGCTATCGCTGGATTTCATTGCCGTGTCAGCGGCGTATTAGCAATGCTTAGCTGACAGGCGATGTGAAATCCTGCGATATACTGCGATAATGAGCATTAGCATGTGAAATCCTGCGATGATTTCACAACGCTAATGCCAAGCTTGGTAATAGGGGAGTGTGGACTCAGCCTTACAATCCACCTCCCATAGGCATAAATGGTAAGTCAGGTTTTTTTCTGGCGTAGGAGTCATGCGGTAATGGGGGCTTAGCGCGCACTTTGTTATCACTTCGCTGTCCAGGGGCAGCGTTGTTGATACAGCGATGTCGGTTTTGTGAGCATTTTACATGTTGACTTAGGAGGGAACGCCTGCTTTGCATCTCATTAGCGATATTTATCGTGGTCATGAGATGCGTTACGAAATCGGCTGCTAACATGCGCTGAAGCATGTTAGCGCCGCCTTGTTAATAGGGCGATGAGAATATTGCCGCTTTAGCGGCAATAAGTGCCGCTAAAGCGGCGATAATGCCCTTGATAATATGCCCCAGAGAGGGTTGTGTGAGGAGAAGCAATGGTAGAAAAATATAAGTAGGCGAAACATATGTCAGTTAGTTCACCAAATACTCAAATATTACAGCCTGATAATTTGTGGCTTGCCTTCTGACCTCATGGATAAGTGCACAGGAAAATGGCGCTGGCCAGGGAGGCAAAGCAGGACAACAAGAGGCCGGCCAGGAACTTCTCCTGAGGGCGGGGCCTCACAGAGACAAAGAAATGCCAGTGAAAGAGCAGGGAAACAATAAGGAGGGGGCTGGCGATTGACTGGTGGTGTTTGAACTCACCAATCAGCCCAGGGTCTTAGCAAGGGGCAAGAGGACAAATGGGTTTAGAGCAGGTTTCCAAGTTCCCCACCAGGGCCCACAGGCCAGTCGACTGAGCCACAATCTAAAGTCAATTAGTGAGAATTCAGAAGTAGCTAAGCAAAAAGTTGAGAAGGAGCTTGCATTAGACAGGATTGCAGGTCCATGTAAGGAACCACCGCTGGGCTATTTTGTAGTCTCCCCCCTGGGCCTGGTTCCCAAGAAAGAGGAGGGAAAATACCATCTGATTCACCACCTGTCATAACAACCGGGTGAGTCAGTCAACGATGGGCTGGACCCAGGGAGCTGTGCAGTGTCCTATGCCACAGTGGAATAGCGGTGGATATGATAAGAACAATGGGGAAGGGAACGCTGATGGCAAAACCAGACATTGAAGCAGCGTTCAGACTACTAGAGGTACATCCTGACAGCTATCACCTCCTGGGGTTCCAGCTGCAACAACAACAACATCAAGGCATCGCCCTTCTTGCGATAGTTTTCCAATGCAATGCCGTGGTGCCAGAAGAATATTCACGCATCACCGCGCGGCTGCTAAAATCGACGCAGCGCCTGTCGCTGCTGCAAGAATCGATGCATCGGGGATCGCAGCTGAAGGAATCGACAGAGACTGTTGCAGAATAAGAAGGCCACATTGGGGGAGATCCAGCAGCTCCCAGGTAAACTCAACTTTGCCAACAGGGTTATCCCAGCAGAACAGCCTTTTGCATGGCGCCTGGCATAGCAAACAAAGGGTTTGGCAAAGAAGCATCATAGGGTGCGTTTCTCACTGAGCGTCAGGGAGGATATGGGGCTCTGGGACGTCTTCCTAGCAAACTTTAATGGTACATTGATGTTGCAAGAGCTATTGGTGACAACCAAGCAGCTTGAACTGTTCACAGACGCCACTGGGAGTGAAGGATTTGAGGCGATACTGGGCACTGCCTGGATGGCGGCCCCTGGCTAGAGGCCTGGCACAAAGGGAGGGTCACAAAAAAAAAACCCTGCTAGGGCTCTTCCCCATCATTGTGGCATTCACGATTTGGAAAACACAGCTCACCAACAAGCAAATCACATTGTGGGTGGACAACCACGCAGTAGTGCAGGCAGTGAATTTGGGAACCTCAAACTGTCCAAGAGTAGTGAGGTTGCTAAGATACCTGGTCGGCTGCCAGCTGAGCATGAATGTAGCAATAAAAGCAAGGCACATACTGGGTGGCAAGAATGCCATAGCTGATGCTGTGTCCCATTTTCAATGGCAGATATTCCATGAGCTGGCACCACATGTCAAGCAGGACATGACTCTCATGCCAGAGCCGATGTGTGGCCAGGTGGAGCTGACCTAAATATGTTGGTGGAGAACGCACTGGTGCCCAAGCCAGCGCAGAGATATTATAAGTGCTGGAAAGTATTTCAGCTTGTGGCAGGTGCGCAGGGGCCTAGCACTTGACAACCAAGGAAGTAACCACCTTCATCCTGTGGACGTTCAAAGGGGGAGGAGTAAGGCATGTGCACAGTCCCTCCTCACGGCAATGTCACATTGCACTAAGCTGGCCACAGGGATGGATCCTGTGAACTCATTCTATTGTAAGGCAGCAATGAAAGGGTGGGCGAGGATGCAGCCAAGGGACAAGGACCATAGACGGCCAATTGAGTTTTCATTATTGACAGGATTGCTGGAAATGCTCCCGGACATTTGCAGGGGGAACTAGGAGGTAGTGATGTTCAAAGCAGCATTCACCCTGGCATTCTTTGGGGCATACAGGGTCAGCGAACTGGTCGCTCCATTGAAAAATAACACTGGAGAGGCTTGCCTGCGAGGGGAGGACATTTGGATGGGTGACGGGCATATGATTGTGTACTTACGCCAGTCCAAAACAGATCAGGAAGGGAAAGGGAGAAGCACGAGGCTGGACTGCCTGGAGGACAGGGCCTATTGCCCAGTATGTCTGATGCAAGAATACAAGGGGCAGGTTGTAAGCGATTGTAGACCACTTTTCAGGCACCAGGACGGGTCATATCTCAGCCGCTTCCAATTTTCAACAGTGCTCAATTTGGCAATAAGCAAGGCTGGCCTATTGGCCAAAGAGTTTGGATCGCACTCATTTAGCATAGGGGCAGTGACCACAGTGGCAGTTAGTGGTTTGGGAGAGGAACGCATAAAGCAGATAGGGTGCTGGGCCTCTAAGGGCTACAAGGGCTACATATGACCTTCATTGAATTAAGACTTTGTTTCTCCCACAGCAGGGCCATTCGGCAGTGGGCACAGAGTATGGATCCTGGGACATTTGTATGTCACAAGGGCGCAGAGGTGGGCTGAGGCATGCAAAGAATACAAGGGCATTTGGTTGCAAAACACATAGGTGACGTGGCTAGGGCAGGCAGGCATGCGATGTTCAAAACTGCTTCTCACCCTGCAAGAAGAATTAGGGAGGGTTGAAAGGCCCGACGTGGTCTTGATACACCTTGGGGGAAACGATCTGGCAACCCTCTGGGTTAACGGCAGTGACTAGGCTGGTACGGCCAACGGACTTCATATGGTCTGAGGTCATAGCACGGCACAAATGGCGGGCGCTCATGACCATGCAACACTGGAGAGGTCCAGAAGAAAGCTGAACATCTCTATGGCAAGAATCTGCAGGGGTAACTGGTGGGGGTTTGTGAGGCACGGCCTCATTAATCTGAAGACACTGGGTTATTACAAAACAGACAGAGTTCACTTTTCTGGGGTAGGGATAGATAAGTTCATACTCAATTTAGTAGGGGGGCTGGAGCAACTAGGATTTTCATAAGATAGAAGGGAGGAAGGGGGGAGCTGCCAGAGGTTGAGAAACAACTGTCAGCATGGCGGATCAGCACAAAAAATAGACAGACAACGTAGCACAATAGCCTAAGTTGACGAGCTGCTAAACAGTGTCCTTAGGATGGCTTCCGGCAGGGGCACTGAGGGAGCAGGCGAGGGGCCCGCATGGGGTCAGCAGCAGCTGGCCACAGCACTTGTAGCCTGGGTCGGGCCCGATGGCCACCCACACAAATTGGCCTCTCTCCTTTGGTGCCTAGCCACACAAGGGGCTGGACTGAAGTGCTGTAAAGAGTGTATAGAGCAATTCATCTGTGTGATAAGTTTATAGATGTGATGCAGTGCAGAAAAAATTGAACTTAGAATGACCATAAAATGTGATGTTTATGTTTCATGCTTTCAAAATAAACTGCAGTTGTTATGCACCAGCTAAGTCTCTGAATCTTATTACCCATAATAGGGAAGGGATGGCTAAGGTGCACAAAGGAGGCCATGGGCAGAGGGGGAACTTGCACGTCTGGGAGAGGTTATGGCGATGGCTGGAGAGGCGAAGCCGGACTAGAGGTCGGTGAGGAACATCTCCGAGGGCTGTCCTCATGGAGACAAAGAAATGCCCGCGAAAGAGCAGGGCAACAAGGAGGGGGCTTGCGATTGGCTGGCGGGGTTTGAACCCACATCAGTTCAGAGTTTTGGCAAGGAGCAAGAGTGGTTAAGAAGGGGCGAGGTCAAGGAAGCCTTATTCTTGACCACCCACAGTTGGCTCACCCACCCACACCAAAGAGCGGGCATCACAGCTGCAGATTGGGAAAGGGCAAGCAGAAACAGCACAAAATATAGATAGACAAGGCAGCACATTAGCCTAAGTTTATGAGCCGCTTAACGGTGTCCTTGGGAGGCCTTCCAGCAGGGGCACTAAGGGAGCAGGTGAGGGTCCTGCATGGGGTCAGGAGCAGCCGGTCATGGCACTTGCAGCTTGGGTTGGGCCTGACGGCCACCCACAAAAATTGGCGGTAGTAAGGTTAGCCTGGAGGCCGCAAGAGCTAGGCACTAAAGGAGGGAGGCTGTCACAAAAGGGGCTGTGCTGAAGTGCCTTAAGGAGTGTAAAAAGCATTGCATCAGTGTGATAAGTTTATAGATATGATCCAGTACAGAAATCATGTAACGTATGGATGACCATAAAATGTGGTTTATGTTTCATGCTTTCAAAATAAACTGCAATGTTATGCACCAGCTAAGTCCCTGAATCCTATTACCCATTATGGGGAAGGGATGGCTAAGGTGCAAAAAGGAGGCCGTGAGCAGAGGGGGCACTCGCACGTCTGGGAGAGGTTAGGAAAATTGGACCGGCCCGAGGGTGGTGAGAGAGAGTCGAACCAAGGATACGCTGAGAATCTGAATACCCAGCAGTCTAACAAACAGTCCAAAGACATACTGTGGTTAGCAGACCTTTCGAGTGGAACCAAAAAGACAAGAGCTTACCGGCAAAATAAATCAATGCTATCGGACAGGTATTTGGGGTCACTAGGATCGTAACCTAAATTAAAGTTATAGTCCGTTAAGGTCGGTACTCCAAAAAGGTAATGTAAAGTTCCCAAGCTATAGATAATAGGACACCAGAGTAATTGTATTCAGCATGAGCAATAATGTTTGTGGTCTCAGCAAAATCGAATCACTAGCAGGCCTGGTAGGCAAAGTCCATACGCTGAGTCAAGACCTCCAAGATTTTTATCATGGTTAGCTCCTGGTTGAGGATCGGGGGCAGTGAGAGTGTAGAACTCCAAGTCAGAGTCCCCAGCTAACAGCAGGTGGAAATTTGCTGCTGTCATGTTGTGAGTAGATGCTGATTGAAGGTAACAAGATAAAATGGTTGAAAAAGGAAAAGCACTGTGTTGGACTTGTCCCTTTTGACATGTTTATCCCCAAACTTTTTGCCTTTTGCCTACTATTTTCCTGACCCTGTTTTTGTTTCAATAGAATTCTGAGCAAAAGTGTATATGCTCTCTGTATAAATTGAGACAATGATTGGTTATCCATGATTGGCATATCTGATTTACTGGTAAGCCCCTAGTAAAGCGCACGGTGTGTGCCAGGGCCTGTAAATCAAATTCTACCAGTAGGCTTGAAGCACTCGTTCTGCCACCCACATGAGTGGCCATGTAAATGTGTCTCAGACCTACCACTGTAGTGTCTGTGCACGCAGTTGTAAATTGCCATGTTGTCCTGGCAAGTGCATCCACTCGTCAGGTCCAAACCTTCCCTTTCCTTACATGTAAGACACCCCTAAGTTAAACCCAAAGTATCCCCATGGGCAGGGTGCAATGTATGTTAAAGGTAGGACATGTACTGGTGTGTGTGGCATGTCCTGATAGTGAAATACTGTGTATTTCATTTCTCACAATTGAAAAGCTGTCTGTCCCATAGGCTTATCATTGGGGCTGTGCTGTAATTTTACATGTGTAGTTTACCATAGGGACAAGATAGAAAAATATAGTTTAGGCTCTCTGAACTCATAGTTTATTAAAGCACCTTTTGGCAAATTTGGTTTTTAAATTCTGTTTTGAAAATGCGAGTTTTAGAAAGTGGGCATTTTCGTACTTTACCATTTTGTGTGCCCCTGGCTGTTTGTATATTCAGCGTCTGGTATTTGAGTGACAGTGGCTGTGGATGTGCATTCATTTCTAGACAGACACTAGGGGGTTTGAGGTGTGCCCTGCCTTGCCTGGGTGACTCATCGCTGGGCTGAATAGACCTAGTCTGCATTTAGAGTGGTGAGAGGAGTTTTGGTTTCACCTGAATAGGCTGTGTCTCCTTTTTCACAATGCTGTCTCCGCCCCCTTTGGCCATGATGCACCAGGGAGAACAGAACTGGTTTGGACTGGGTTTTGAAACCCTTACAGCAAAGAGAACAATAACAAAATGGGGTATATGTATTGCACCTAAAATCCCAGGACTTTAGATTACTTCAAGGAACAAGAGGACCTTGCCAAGAAAAAAAGCCGAAGGACTGTGTGAGGAGCGCTGCCTTTTTTGTGTGAGGGGTGGGTTGGCCTGCAGTTGCTGCTTCTTTCTGTGATGGAGGAAAAGGACTGACTCCTTTTGCCCTGCTGGGGTATCATGCTTGTGAATAATCTCCAAGAGCTTGTGTGTGCATCGCTTCCTGTTGGAAGTCTCAGGGAGATAAAAGACTTCAAGAAAACTAAACCTGGTGCATCTAAAAGGAGGGCTGAAAAGCTGTGTGAGGAGCACTGCCCTGCTGTGTGAGGGGTGGGTGTGCCTGCAGTTGCTGCTCATACAGAGGAAGGTATGGATTGTCCTTCCCTTAAATGCTGAAGTGATAGTGCAGGAAAAACACCTTGTGTAGCAGTCCAGCACGTGGTGAGCGCTTTTACAACTGCTACAAACCTGAGCGCTGTGCTTCGAGCAAGTGGAGTGCTTTAGGGTGCTCCACCTCATCATTTCAAGCGCCATTCGGTGAAAGTGTGTGAGAAGTGCACACAGTGAGCCCAGCTCCCAATTAACAGCAGGGGCTCTGTGGAAGTGTCCCCATGCTGTGCAGAACCAGCGTCAGCCAGGAAGGTTGCTGGGAGGAAGGACGCGGCCCCTGGTGGTTGCAGTAGCAATAAGGGAGATGCAACAAGAATTGCCAGCCACAGGGCAGAGACCCCCTCTTAGTGGGGCCCCGCCCGCCAGGAAGGGAAGCCGAGAGGGAGCAGAGGAGGGCCACTAGTGACCTGCTGGAGCCAGGCCGGCAAGCAAGACCGTGCCTACTCTACACGGCTGGCTTCAAGAACCTGGAGGGCGAGCAGTGTCTCACTCTGGACTTGGGAGGAGAAGTAGTACCCACAAGGTGCCCAGCACGTCCTGGCCCTGAGTTGCTTTGCCTGGGTGAGGCAGCTGGAGACCGGTGAAGGTCTCCCACCCTCCTGGTCTACATAAAGTGCCAGTCCCCTGTGGGGACTCGAGCCTACTAAGAAGACCCAGCTCTGGATTGACCAAGGCCAGTGATGCTCTAGGGGCATTTCCTTTTTCCCATTCCTTCACAGTGGTGTGCGAGGCCACAGAGGACTCCGGACAGACTCCCACTTTGCTACCCATATTGTAGTAAGGTCGCCTTGCCCAGCAGTGGCTCTGCAAGTTTGCGGGCAGCCTTGAGCTGCTGTTCGAAGGGAGGGGGAGACAGCAAAGTCATCCATGTGATTATATCTTCAGGGGCAGGGTTGTTTTTGAACCAAGGTCTCAGATGGGTGGTCCTGCAGCAGCTGCCCTTCAGTGCAATTGCGAGCAGCTGCTTAATCGCATAGCTTGGGGGCATTTTGTGTCTTGTCGACCTGACGGGGGAAGAATTCAGCGTGAGGCCCATGCTCTATATGTTTAGAGAATCCCTGAACTGTATACTAATGGTTTTTCATGATGTTTTCATGATGGGTGAAATCTGAAAGTATTGCCTTAGTACAGTAACTGGGATGTTCAGCCCAATGTTTCCCTGATAATTTTTATGGCATCTGCAACCTGTCATTATTTGCTGTGATGTATTATCTGTAACGATTATGACAAATGCCTAGTTGGCAAAGTGATGGATGATCTATGAGATGTCATGACTATTGCCCTGTTGGCCAAGTAAGGATTGGTTTATTTGATTGCGGTCTAATGTGTTTTATGTATAATACAAAGGATATTTTTACATACCCTTGTGTGGAGTCTCTTTTTGTGGTGTGCCCAGTGTGTCACTGGTGTGTGTTTCGTAAATGCTTTGCACATTGCGTTGGGCTAAGCCTGACTGCTGTGCCAAGGTACCAAGGTGGTGAGCAGTGGTTATCTTGTGCCGGTAACTCCCCTACCATGACTAGAGTGGTGGGTTCCAGAAACCCTAATTTCTAACACAAAGGAAAAGTGTTAATTCAGAGAAATAGAACAAATAGACTCAGAAAGGAGGTCAGAGAGCGATATTGAAGAATGAAAATAACAGACCTCAAAAAATATCTGGGAAGGTGCTCCACTATAATGGGAATCCACAGTAGCCATATTGGTAGGAAAGAATAACTGAAAGACTGAGAAATATATAAAAGTCAGCAAAATAAATATTGCTTGCAAAATGTAAACATTAAGGCATAGGTCAATCAATTGCCAAAGTCATTTTAAAGCTAACGGATTCCACTGGGAAAAGTAGCGAGTGTAACAAAAAGGTTTAGGTAATGATTAAAATAAAATCTCACGAAGCATGAGATACTGGTAGGGTTTCTTTTGAGCTCATAATAATACGCAGATCATAATCCACCTGGCTAAGTGAGAAGAAATAGTAACTGCTTGAGCGACATTACGATTATGAAGATCATATTCTGGTGCTCAGGAATTGAGTTCCTAATAGTTGACATAGTTAAGATAAAAAACTTGATGTGTTCCAGTAGTACAGTAGCGGCTCCTCCGTAAGGCAGAGGAGCGTCTCCTCAATGCTGAGGGCAGCAGTAAAAGAAAGGAAAAATAAAATGATGATAACGCGATCCTATTATCATTTTATTCTTCTCTACTGCTGCAGCATGAGGGCAGGACTGCTTTGCTGACAGAGCAGTGGGGGAGTGATGGGCACACTAAAGTGCGCATGATGCTTTGACTAGCCCTCTTGGGCTAGCCAAACAGTCATGCACACTGTACTCCATGCATGCTGCATTACAGCCTGCATGGAGAACATGTCCAGGTCCCCAGTCCCTGTTTGAACGCCGAACTGCGGCGCTCAGACCAATCACAATTCTGCATTGGTTTAGGGGAGCCAATCACAATGCTGCATTGCAGCGTTGTAATTGGCTCAGGGGAGCCTGGCTGCTTCCTGTTCAGCGGAGGAGAGACGACGTGGGACAGAGTGGCGAGGAAGTAAGTGAATTTTATTTTTTTTATATAATTAAACCTCCTTACCCCCTCGCCCCCCTGCCCCACCACCCCAGATCTATGCTGGCGACAGCTGCCGTAGTACTTGACTATAATAGCACAAATATCTCAGTATTTAGGGAAATATCAAATACTACAAAAAAGAGAAAGGTGGAAAAAAAGAGCTAATTATACAGAAGATAATGTTAATATGCAAAAGGCAAATTGAACGATGTGGCATTGTGTTTAGTAAATAAGCCTGATTTATGCTGCAAAGGCAGAGATGAGCAAAGTGTTATTTTATGCAAATTCAATAGCAACATACCATTAAAAAGTGGAAATGAACAAGATGTTATTTGCACATGTTCAGTCCAAAAGATAGCAACATGCCATATTTTTAAAAGTCATAGGGAAATGCGAGAGGTATCTAGTAATCATATACTTTGCCATAGTTTGAGTTCGCAGCTACCACCTCAGGTGGATTTGGGAATTATTTCAATTTCTGTAAATGTGAAGGTTTTACTATGTTGAATGCCCCCAAGGTATGCGATTTATTATGTTGATGGTATTCATGGAAATCTTAGGGGATTTCAACCTTCACTTTGAGATGCATGAGAAAGCCGAGATTTCGAGCATTTTGTCTGATTTGGAGGCTTTCCCATTGGTGCAATGTGTCCTTGAGGGTACGCATGTGGCAGGGCATTTATTGGACCCTATATTCTCCAATGTATGCCCTCTAAAGGTCTTTCCACCGGCTCCTCAGGCGTGGACTGACCACTTCTTGGTCTTCTTCGTGCTGCAATGGTAGGGGAAAGCTGTCCTTTTCCATCCAGCTCCAGTTCTGAAACGTCCATGGCATAAACTGGACTTGGGACGGTTTTCTGCTTGCCTGGCTAGCCATAGGCCCTTGTTGCCTAGACATGGATTCAGCAATCTCACGCTCCCATGATGGGTGTTATTGGGTCTGGATACTTGTATTCCTGCTTGATTGGGAGCGAAGAGTCGAGGGTCTTCTAACCCGTGGTTTGACAACTCACTAAGGTCAGCTAAAAAGGGGTGCAAGCAGCTCGAACGCGCTTGGAGACGCTCCTATGATGTTACAGCAAAATTGGAATACCGGGCAGCCATTAAGCAGTACCATCGTCTCAAGTGTCTGTGCCACCATTCCATTCACAGGAGTTTGCTCTGTGTCATGGTGTACCGCAGGGCTCATTCTTGAGCCCGCTTTTGTTTAACATCTACGTTCGCCCCCTGGCCGCGGTAGCGAAAGATAGAGGGTTGGCGCTGGTGTCATATGCGGACGACACCCAATTGGTGATCTCCTTCTCTAAGAACTGTGGCGACAATCTGGTTAAATTCAAAGAGGACCTTCTAGTAGTGGCTGACTGGATGGCGCCAACTGCTTGCAGCTTAACGCTAGCAAATCGGAGATCTTACTGTTCGGGAAGGACCGTGAATTATGGTCTGAACAGTGCTGGCCAGAGCGTCTAAAACCCGCCCCCATACCCAAGGAGGTTGTGAAGAACTTAGGGGTGTGGCTCGATCAGGGTCTGACGTTCGAAGCTCAATCTAAAGCAGTGGCAGGGATGTGCTTTGGGCTTTTGCGGGGTTTAAGACCATTGCTGGGTTTTTTTCCTCCTAAAGTGCGACAAACCATAATCCAGGCTTTAATTTTGTCCAGATTGGACTATGGGAACACCCTTTATTTGGGCGCCAATAAGGCCAGTATCAAGCGCCTGCAGAGGGTTCAGAATGCTGCATCTCGTCTGTCAGTAGCACCCCCGAAGTCCAGCTCAGTTGCCCATCTGCTCCCCAAGTTGCACTGGCTGCCTGTTGAAAAACGCATTCAGTTTAAGGCACTCTGTATGTCGCATAAGATCTTGTCCCGTCAGGCTCCTGTGGGTTTGTCTAACTTGCTCAAGTTTTATGTTCCGCAACGCCTATTGAGATCGGCGGGCCATGCCCAGGTTTGTATTCCCCGTGTTTGTAAAGCTAGAGCAGGCGGCCGTTCCTTTTGAAGTCTGGCGGCAAAACTCTGGAACTCATTGGCTGTTCCCATCAGAGTAATCCAGAATCACCTGGCTTTTCGTAAAGCCATAAAAACCTGGCTTTTCCCCGGCTTTTTCAATTAACATCTCATTTCTGTCTCCTGCTCGTCTGTCTTGGTTTGGGGTCGCGCTGGGACGCCCCGTTGCTGGGGCAGCCATGCGCTATACAAATCTGACTAATAATAATAATAATGTTCTGTTAGAGGATAGTCTGTTATGAATTTGTTGGTATTTCAGTAATGTTCCTCTATTCTCATTCATAATGGTGAAATGGTGCTGCCTATGTATGGTTTTCGCATGGGCAGAGGATAATGTAATTTGTGAATTTACTGTTGCCATCAACCCAGGTCTGGATTTTCATTGGTGGGCTCCTTTTCAATTTGAGTTCTATTGTCCTGTGCGCTGTGAAGGAGTGAAGCATGTGTTGACTTGTGTTTCTCCTCAAACCTGGTTAACGCATTAAACAGCAACTTTAATTTATTTCAATAAAGCAGTATACTTAAAATACAATCTGGACCTATAAGTCTCTATGCAGAGCCATATTAAGGATACAAATACGTCCGATTTGACCTCTAATCCTCGAGTTATTCTTATGCCCCAGTGGGAAAGGGGTTTCTGCTACTTATTGAAGCCAATCGAGAATACCACAACTTTAGCCCAATGAAAAAGGGCATATGACACCTGGGTCAAAACCCCTTATTTATCGCATTTTTTAAGAACTTTGTAAAGCCCTCAAAATTCAGAAATCTGTTTCAAATATTAGAGTAAAGTCATGGAAGCACATTTTTACTTCTCAGCCATGCCCTTTGTAAACTAGTCCTGGAGTGGTTCTGAGACTTTACCTAGCATGCTAAAACTGTGAGGAAAAATTAAGTCACCTTGCAGCTCCCTACCCCAAGAGAGAGTAACACATTGACCTCACCCCATTTCACTCTGTGACAACTTTGCCTGATTCAACTAATCAATCAATCATATAACTTTATTTTGCTTTTGTTTAAAAAATCAACTAAAAATACAAGATCATTGATATAAAAATATAACAACAACAGTTAGGAACTCAACATAGAATTCATTCTTATAGCTCCGCTTATATAACACACAGTGCTAAAGCAAAGAAAATTGCTACGCAGCATCCATTGGGCTGGCCAATACATATTTAGAATGTAAATCATCATATAAACTCTAAACAAATATAAGGTGCATGGTATTCTAGTCTGAAAACAAGTGACAATTATAAAGTCCCAAATCTATAAACAGATGCAATTCCTATGGCTGACCTAAAATACAATATTGCAGGTTCAATTAAAATCTAGTCCGCAAATAATAATGATTATGGTTGGCAACGTACAATAAATATGGCACTACGCTTGCTACCGAAAACACGTATTTTTCGTACTGCAAATGGCATCTTATTTGAGTCCTCTACATGGGATCGCTTTGAAAAGAGGGGCCACAAGAGACATATTGGTATCTGTAGTGCTGAGTAAATAAAAGAACACTGGAACTCTTTTGGTTCCCACTGTACACCGTAGGCCTGTGTTGAAAGCATTAAAGAGAAGAGTTAAAGGCAGGCTTAGAATGTTGAGTTCTGACTTGCATGCAGCGGAATAAAGACATCTAAAAGCTACTCTCAGAGTGTTGTGTGCCTTTTGGCATGAACCAGGGCTAGCAGGTTGCTACAGCTGGCAACGACATAGCGGATATGAAGCCCTTACACTGAAAGCGACCTTCCATTAAGTTTGCTGCTGTGGTCCAGCAAACTGCTTGTGTGTGCCACGTGTGCAGGAGTCGATGTGCAGAATGGACGCTAGCACCAGTGGAGTCTCCTCACATCGCCAAAACGCTTACATAACAAGGAAGCAACATTGAAAGTCTACATGTCGGAGGCCAGGAACTGAATGAAATGGGTGCTAATACAAGGTACTGCACCATTACGTAATTTAATTATATACGCTTTACGGAGTAAGAACGCTAAAGGTCGATGCAACCAGGTGACGAAAGCTGCACACAGTCATAGTCCACAACAAATCAAACTGAAAATCATGTTCTATGAAACAGAGATTAACCAGGTGTTTGTAAAGAAACATTTAAGCACAAGTCAACATAATATCATAACATTATCTACTTCCATGGACTAGTACTGAACAAGGTTTATCTACATAGAAAAACCAGCAATGACTCATTATGCACAAGATGCTGTGGAGAGGGCCCAAGAAAAGGTTTGGGGGTTGCACTTACAAAGTTGTCCCTGAACAAAGAGGCCCACCACTAAAGGCTGCAGAGTAGGGGCTCAGACCAACTCCGTAGACTTTCATCAAGTAAAGAACTCACATGAAGAGCCAGGGTCAGATCCATGCTCCAAAAGATGTTAGGGCTGATCCCGAAGCCAGCAAGTCACAAGCCAGTAAAGAAAATGTACCTGATCAAGTTCCACAAGAAGTGCTTGAGAGATCACTACTGTCCACCAATGCATATACAGCTGCAGCATTCTTAAAACCGCCATCTGCATTTGATACAGCCAAGAAACACAATATTGGCAATAGATGGACTGCATTGATAGAGAAATTTGAAGATGACATAGACACAATAGATGAAAAAGATGATTAAAAGTTTATAGAGTATCCGAAGAACATGGCTGGTGAAGGAGTCAAAGAAGCCATGAAAAAGAAGCGGAAGAAGGTGAAGTGATGCTTGATCAAATTTAATCCATTGCCAAATGTGGATTATGAAAGATACATATTCAGTCAAAAACGCCAGAGACCAGGTGAAACCATCGATGAGTTTGTTGAGGGACTGGATGTTCTGGTGAAACACAGGTAAATTCAATTAATGTAATGATGAGAAAGCTACCCGCCTCAGAGTTATCGGTGGATGACTGTCAGATTCCTTTCGATGATGAATGCTGAAAGAAATTTAAGCTTAGAACAAGTCATAAAGGCTGCTCATGTGAAGAGCGTTCTGATCGTCAAGAGACTGACATGGAGTCCAGAGGCGCCCAACATGCCTCATTCATGAGCATGAAAATCCAGCCAAAGTACAAGGCTGATGGACAAAAGGAAATGTCTCCACAGAAAATATAAAACATGTTACAGATTTAGACTGTCATTTCCACATTAATGTAAATGTCCCGCCAATGGACAGATATGCATCAGCTGTGGTAAAGTGAACCATTTTGTGATGACTTGCAAGGCGAAGACAAAAGTAAGTGTGTCACACCGCGAAGACAAAATGACTGATTGAACACTGTCTCAGAGATGTTCGACGCACTCCCACAAGGCCAAGTAGCCCCACCAACTGAGGCAAATGAAGTCGATTGTCATCTAAATCATCAACAAAGAGTTCCTCAGGATCAGTTTCCAGTAAAAGTGACAATGAAAATTGTGCAATGTTGATGTTGAATAAAAAAAGGCATGCACATATGGGACAAGTAGAATGTGATGAAAAATCCAAAGTGAAGAATAATGGACATGAAAAAACACCGCAAAAATAAAACATTGTCCGAAAATCACTCTAAAGATAAACATGTTTTCGATACCATTCATAATTAATAGTGGTGCATTGATAAATATCATGCCTCAAAGACTAAAGCATACACATAGACTGCCTCAAGGCCCTTAAAGAGTCAAGGTTTGTTTGTAGCCACAATGAAACATTAGAAATAGCCACAATGAAACAGAAGAAAACTGTGGTTCAAGTGCCTACTCATGTACTTCAAGGAACAGCTTCAAGTGCTTGTATGCTTGATTTTAACACTGCTGCTGATATGGGACTGATATCAGTGAGCTACTACAATATGAATGCTCATCATGAAATTAAGAGTCAATTCCCCTTGTTATTTCATGTGTTAGGAAAACTCAAAACAGTGAAAGTGAAGTTACACATAAATGAGGATATTCATCATGTTGCTCAAAGACACAGACGAGTTGTGTTTCAAACTCAATTTGTTACTTAAACATGACATCATTGAACACTCTGCTGGTCCAACATGATTGGTTTCCCCTATTGTAATATTGCCTAAAAGACTCAGTGAAAGAGCGGTATGCATGTGCACTGACATGTGTCAGGCCAGCAGGGTGATTGAGCAAGAGAGACATCCTGGTCCGCACATTGCTGATATGATAACTCAATTGAATGGTGCAAAGTTCTCTCTGCTCACCCTAAATATCACCGTTTAGAGCTTGAAGACAAATTCAGGTACATTACAACCGTGTACAAACTACTCTCCATTAGTGGCATGGCTATTGGCGAGTATCTGGGCTAGCAGGACTCTAAAGTATCTACATCCAAGAGGAGTTGAGATAAGTGACCAGAAGAGGTGTGATTTGTTTTTAATCAGGTGAAGGCTGTCATTCATTAGCACAGGTGCAGCTGGGGAACTGCAGAAAAAGACTACCTGAACCTCACAACAGCATCTTAGAAAAATAAACAACCAAACTTATTAGACAGCACCTGCCATAAAACGTAGGAAGTACTACAAAGACAGCGGGAAGTTTAGGAACTTCCCACTGAGAGTTTGGGGGATTTTCACCAACCTGAAGTAGGTCAGCATTATACTCATCTGCTCCTACCACCTTGACAGACTGTTGGTGGAATCAAGAAATAAGAGAAGAAGACTGAGGTTGGACTACCTCTATCATCCAAGAAAAGAATGAGGGTGCGATTCTGCTTTCCTTTGAATCCCATATTCTGAATGCTATTGTCAGGGCCAGGGAACCTGGACTCCTAGTAGTCTGGTAGCACACAGGGAAAAGAGAGCACTGTGCATCATTAGAAGAACTACAAAGGACGGTTTGTACTAGACATTAGCTTGGGTCATGATTGAAGAAAGCAGTAGGCATACATGTCTCCCACTGAAATCCATGGCATGGTATTCAAGAAATTGTTAATGACAATTTTCCAGAATAATTTGAGTGTGATTAACAGTTTGAAATTGTTTGACTTCTTGGATCTCTGTCAAGCTGTAGATTTCAACCTCCCTAAACGTGAAAAAGTCACAACATCAAATCAAGAGTAAGAGAAGGCAGTAAAGTGTAATGAGAAGCAGCATAAACTAAGTGGCTACTTTCAGGTTCACTCTGTGCTTTTCTCCAGCGACGGCCCGTATAGGGTGTGTTACCGGGGCGGTGACGTGGGGAAGAGGAGGGGCAGGGTGGGGGGGTTGCAAAGTGTGGCATACGGCCGATTGCAGGTAAGTTACGAAAAAAATTAAGAAAACAAATTTTGTTGCGCGCGCTGCATCGCATTTGGCGATGCTGCGCGCACAACGAAACCCTGCCCCTCCTCTGCCCCACGTCACCGCCCCGGTAACACGTCCTATACGGGCCGTCGCTGCTTTTCTCATCAAGTTTTAAGGCTTCAGCAGGACCAGACAAGTGATGTAGCTGACCTAATGGAACCCAGCTTGACAACAGAATCCTTTCTTGCACTGCTGGTGGCTTTTTAACTTCTATAAAAACTCTCAAATCAGAAGCTAGAACTATTAAAGGCGGCCAACAGCTTGACCTCAACTTAACTTCGTTCTATCGTTGTCAGCTTCAAATGGTGCCTATGTCTTGATTACTTGCAACCCATAGGACATCATCGACATTTAGGTGCTTCACTGTGTGCTAGGAATGTTTTTAGTTATTTCTTAAAAGATTATTATCTCTTGATTTCCTTGATCAATTATCATTTTGGCGTCATTTTAATATTCAACTGCTTGACTTGTGTTACTAAATTGGTTTGGGAAATGTATCTGATTACTGTATTGACTATGATGTTATTTTGAACTGTTAAATGCCACATGCATTTTATTTGAGGGAAGGCTGCCTGTTTGTCACAGTAGAAACATGAAGACCAGAATCCCTCAAAGAAATCGACTTTTACTTTTAGGCACTAGATTGCCTTACATTGGATGAATTCGGTCTCAGTTCACATTACGGTGAAGATTTCTCCCTACCTCGTTTTTAATCCAGTTTCCTACAACAACATACCTAAAAACACCTATTTCCAAAACTCTTAGCAGGCATATAGGTACTGAAGCACACAGAAGCAAAACAGGAAGCATATAGACTTCAATGCACACCGACTCAACAACTGAAATATTCCGCAACTGGTTGATGTACATCTGTAAAGCTCAGGATGAAGTCCAGAAAGAGGAGCACATTAATGTGTATTAAGGCATGGGGTATTGAACAGCAAGTAAGTAGAAGGTGATATCTAGCATGACAAGCACAGCACAGCATGGCATGGGGTAGCAAAGCTTGCTGTGCTCTTAGGAGCACTTGTGAAGCAGATCTGGAGAACATGGAAGGATGCACCTCATGGGAACACCGTGTGGTAAGCCGTAGGACAGAACTGTGCCAGAGTTTCAGGGCACACCCATCCTAGTACCTTTTGTTTAATGCTGTCAGTAGTTCAGTCAAACACTTCACTAGAGCACTGGGTGAGGTGTTAGTGAGGAGCATTGAGTGATGCGCCTCAGAAGAGCAGATGGTGATGTGCCTTGCAGGAGCAATGGCTAATATACTTCACAAGAGCACTCAGTGTTGTGCTTTAAGGGAACAATATATATCTTCTATCAGGGGAACATTGATTGATGTACAGTTTTGGAGTACAGACCTTCACATTGTGATGCTACCGATTGATGGGAAGTAGATAGCACTGAGTGTTGATTCAGTAGGTGGGCACAGCGTGATGTCAGTGAGATCTCATGTTGTTTAAATACAGTTGTGAACATCTCACTCAGTCGTGGCCTTTTCTTTTCATTCTGGTATCTTTTTTCTGACTATAGATAGAATTTATATTTATCACTGCACGCATGTAGAGCACTAGATGCCATATGAATTGCATTCTTCACAATTTACATTTCAAGAAGCTTGTTGCTGGCAGATCAGCCAACAAAGAAGCCAGCAATTCCACTTGCAAGTCCCATTGAAGATTTCACATAGATCCTTGTGCAAATAAACTGTGCAAGTCACTTCCATAGAATCAAACTTAAAAAAGTTAATTAAGGTCCCATACACACAAAATGTTTGCATTTCCGAAGTGGAATTATTGTTTGTAAATTCTAACATCTTGATTCTGCAAATCAGAGTTTGTGGATTTTTAGGAAGTGTATTTCCACTTATTCTGTAGAAAATGAAATTTTTATGTTAGACTTATTCTGCATGAATGCATACTTGTTGGGTAACGAAAATGGGATAAAAGCAGATTTACAGGAAGAGAGTTGATTTTTATGGGGAGAGAGGTGATTCCTCGCATGGGTCCTCACAGAAACTTTAAAGTGCTAAAAACATGTATCTTGATGTATCTTTGTTTTGCGGCTACTTTTTCTGTGACTCCGTGATGCTATGCCTTGTTGTCGATATTGTTCTAATAAAAAGATTTATAAAAATAAAAAAAATAAAAATAAAGTGCTAAAGACAGGAGGGAGTGCATTTCCACGGAGGAAAGAGGAAGGAACACCTTCATAATTATTAGAGATGTTGGGAGGGGATTTTTTCAATGGTGACAAGTTTGTTCTCTGCAAAAACTAAAATGATGTTACAGAAAAAGTAACTGAATACAACAAATCGTGTGTCTGGAAATGGATATAGGAGTTAGGGTAACAGTCAAAACGAGCATTTAAACCGTATTGGAGAGCAGTTTTGGCAAACAATGTGAAAATATTTTGATATGTAGCGAAGATCTGGTGGTTTCAAAAAGGCATTTTTACTGTGCAATGCAGAAACCACCAGTCACCTGTTTTGCTGCTCTCTCACCAAAAAATAAAACTTCCCTCAGTCACGCAAATAAAACTTGAATAGCAAAATCTGCCCTGTTCTTTTTATTTTGTATTTGCAGTCTTGCTCTTGCAGACCTTGTCTCATGTAATAAATGTATGGCAAGTATCACAAACGAAAATGGAAAGCGAAGAAAACAAGGCAACGAGCGCGTAATTAGGAACTTTTTGCACTCTGATGCCTTCCAGTCCATCATATCACAGTGAAACACGGTCAGCCAATCCTGGCCTTTTTAACATTTCGAGATGCCACGGTTGAAAAGATGCGATGACGCGGCATGCTGGAGGGTAACACACAATGGAAGAAAGGGAAATAGTTGTTTGGCCTTTGGCTTTATATTGTACTTGCTACCATAGTGCAATATCTCAGTAAATAACCTGTTTCTTGAGCTACTTAGAAAGGGCTCGTTTTATTTACCTCGGGAGAATTCAAAACCTGAAAAAATGTAACTCAGTGGGGATCAATTGGCAATGTTTGCACTGTATAAACCTGCAGCACAGTGAGAGTTTTGTTTTTTAAACTGCAGTCCTGTGCCAGGAGACAACAGAACACATGAACTCATATGGCGTGCAGAGAGGACATTAAAACAAGCAGAGAATGTAGAGTAAGGGCTTGAGTGGCGGACTTTGAAGCTGGGGAACAGGGTTCGTGTCTCCTCGGAGGCTCAACATTCTGTGATTCTTGGCAATTCACTTACACTTAGGGTCATATTATCAAGGGCCATTTTGCTGCTTTAAAAGCCAAAAAAGCGGCGAGATTTCCATCGCACTATAAACAAGCTCACGTAAACCCTTGTTAGCGCTTGTTTTCGCGCGATGGCTGCCGTTTTTTGAACGCCCTGCATGCCATCGCCAATGACATGCAAAGTAGGCGTTCCTGGGTAAAACAGCATGGGAGAACTCGCTAACAGGGCTTTGCGCTATCATCAAGCCTGCAGCAGACTCGCGAAGCGATGTAATTTTTTGCGCTAATCCCCCTTTCTCCCTGGAAAATAACTCCTGCTTTAAAGTTGACTTATGAGTTCGGGAGAAAGTGATGCCTCTCACTTCCAAGTTGGAGGTGCGCACAATTATACTTGGACCTATTGAGGTCTTGTTTACATTTGATCTGTTCAATAAAGAATTCCATCCAATTCAATCCAACTTTGCATTCATATCTTTTATTTCATTTCTGTTTTTCATGTTGTGATATTTTCACATCTCTTTAGTGAAGAAACATATTCGTTTTGCATATTCACACAACCCAATGCATTTCGGGTCAACAAAAAAAGACCCTTCTTCAGGGGTCTGAAACGGAAAAATAAAGAAAATATAATGAGCTATTCAGCGATATACTCTTATTATTTACATATTAAACTCTGTCCAATGTATTGATGAATTAATATATTCAATGAACCTTAATGCAATCTGTCCCCCAAGTCTCATATATTTAAATTTTCATTATTCTTTGATGTTTAAACTGGTGAGGTTTGAAAGTAGACTCCTATCTGTATCATGACGAAAAGAAAAAGAAAAAGAAAAGACTGGTTGCTGCGCTACCCTATAACTTGTAAACGTGAATGTGAAAAAATGGTCTAAATCAAGTTAAACGTGTTGTGCTCGTGTTTGTTCCATTTTAGTGACGGCTTGCTATTATATACTTTTGGTGACTAAATATTCAATCTATAAAACGAAGAATGTGAAATAGCGTGGCAATACTTAATAAAACCTTTAGGTTACTTACTTCCGTGTGTGGCAAAACTCCCGCCTCTCCCTCTGTCAATCCGGGTTCTGTTTACGATTGAACGTATGCCTCCGGTATTTATCTGTGACTTAATTGGTTGAGAGCGCGCTGACGAGTCACGCTAACAACCAATAGCGTGCAGTAATTCACGGAACCTATCGGTTACCAACTTCCGTGTTTACAATAATCCCGCTTCTATCTCTACCTAGACAAAACACTAGGAGGGAGCAGCACACCGAAAAAAGAAAGAAATCACACAATTAAATGGTTCAAAAGAGTGCCAGATGGACAATTAAATGAATTAAAGTTGACTTAGCCATGTTAGTAATGGGAGGTGGATTGCAGGGCTGAGACCACAGGGGCGTATTAGCAATGTTTCCATTATTGCCCAAAATATATCGCAGCATTTCCTGCGCTATTCCCGCTTTGTGCTGCTATCGCTGGATTTCCTATCGCCTTTGAGATAAGCGTTGATAATAATGCGCTAAATCGGCGAGGAAATCCAGCGATAGCCGACGATAGAATTAAACGCACTAAGCGCGTTCTGCGATACTTTTTTTCGCAGTTTGATGATAATATGCCCCTCAATCACTTCATGCCATTGAATGTGCTCTCGAAAAGCGCTCTGATAGGGATTCGGTGCACAATTGCACACAAAAAACAAACAGCTGGAGGGGGATGGTAAACAAACACAAGGGAATGTGGGAAACAACAGCGGGAGCGGTGAGGCGAAGCACAAATAACACACAGTCTGCAAACATGCTTAAGCACAAAGAAAAAAGTAGTGCCATAAAAGGGGAAGGAAAATTCAAAGGGTGTACTTGGTCCAAGCTCCACTGGTGAGAGAACACATAAAGAAGAGCACAATAAGAAATGGCATGCGGCAACCAACAGAAAACAGAGTGACAAACATACGAACAAATAGAAATTAAGGGCGGGCTTTAAGCCTCTTATAAGATATTTTTTTTAATACAAGAGCCTTTGCAAACTCAGGGCAAGCACCGTGCAGGTAAAACCTAAGGCTGAATGCCTTCTTTTTTTAATGAAAGGAAAGCCTCTGAATGTACAAAATAATAACACGTGGAGGACAAATGTAGACCTATGTCAACTCACCTATATTTACTATTTGTAACAAGCGCCCGGGTATATGGTCTTGATTTGTTTGTTTTTTTACAACTCTGTGTACACTATTGACGGTTGCACCTTGACATGTTTTTTAATAGACTTTCGAATGCCAGTACAGAGTGTATGCCCTGCTTTGCAACAGCAACAAGTAATTTGCCAAAACGCTCACTTATTTTATAGTCAGCATCCATTTGCGTTTAACAACGTCCAACCCAATTCTAATAGAATAAATGTCAACCTCGTTTGTTTACATACCTTAAAAAAAAAAAATTCTTTCCCCCTTTATCACCGATTTCCGAGACATATAATTCATGTGTAATAACCATCATGCAGCTGCCGTTCCATTGTCTTTGATGAATCAGTTTGGCTTGAAGCTATCAAGTTAAATGTTCAATAAACACTTCTCACAAAGTAAGAGATATTGGAAGTGTTCCTTTTGTTTTGTTTTTTCCTGTAAGAATCTTGGCTTGTCAGCTGTCATAAGATGTATTTTCCTTTCTGTCGATTGAGCAAACCTACAATTGAGTTACAGCTTGTGATGAGGTAACAGGGAGAATGAAATATGAAGATGTTTTTAAAGCTTCACTGATGTAAGTGGTTGTTTGATCCACAAAACTCCAATAAATCAGCAGCATAGTATTTTATTGTCCCTGAAACTCTGCCCTCCCAAACATCAGACCTGCTGCTGGGGTCACTCCTCTGACCTCCATCAATAACAGTTGCAGCTTTCCCAAAAATCTTACTCCTACACCATTCAGACCCATTTTACATGTAGTGATAGATATGTGCCTTGTTCGCTATTTACTGCCCCATACGTTTACTCCTCTTTTTCCTTCCGTAAAGCTTTGTTTGTGTCTTGAGTGGCTTAAATCGTTCTGTCTCAAACACATTAAGGGCCGCACTGTATGCATGCTGCACTCCACAATAATTAAGCAAATACTCATATGCACCGTTTTCCCGCCTGAGTCCTGAGGAATGGAGCAAATCAATTTATCTCCACTCCAAATTACAAAATTACTTTTGCATACGGGTAAATATGGAGAAAAAAAACAGATTACGAAAGAATTGCAAAAAAATGACACATAGGTTGATTATAAATACATTTCTTGTGCGAAATAAAGGGTTTGACTGTTAAATTCTCAGCCACGAATACCTTTCGTTGGAAAGAAATAAAGCAGTCTTTTTGCATTGTTGTTCTGCATTCTTTATAAGAACCTGAGGGAAATAATTTTGCTTCAAACTTACTTTGACTTTTCATATTTTAAAAGTGAAATATAGGTTTTGCTTTCCAAAATAAAAAATCTAATCCAGATTTAAACTGAAATTGCTTCACATTTTTTATTTTTTTGCATTGAATTAAACATGACACGATTGAAAGTTTTGTCTCTTTTTAAAAGGTAGAGGGGCACTCAGCGACAAGCAAAAGCAGAAGGGTTATAATAATGTTACAGGTAACGCGGCATCTAGCAAGGGCAGAATGTTTTAAATAAAACAGGGGGAAATAGAAAAACATTGAAATGTTGCCACAAAGGGTCTACACAAGCCTGTGCATTTACCACAGTGGTACCACTCCCAGCACTGCCTTCGCAACAGGACCTCTCCCTCTACAAACATCATCTCCATGGCGACCCTGGGAGCAGTAATACAATCCTTAGTTTTCAACCAGCCTCCCCGGATTACATGGAAGGTGAAGCAGAAAAGCATACACCCAGAATATGTAAAAAAGTGAACTTCAGAAAAACAGAGGAATATATCCAAAAGAGACATCATGAAAACAGAAATCCGGGTACAACCTCCAGAAACTGTCTTGAGTGGACGTTTACTGTGTTGTCTGTCATCCTACCCTCGTACAGAAATACTGACCAAAGAGCAGGTGTAACTTAGTCTAAAACAATGGACAAAAAGAAATTCAGAGGAGGCGACGAACACGTGGGAGATAATAGTGCTCTCTATCCTTAATGTGATGAATATTTAGCACCATGTTATCTAATTCACCAGACTCAGTAATTTATTAATATATACCGGTTACAGATGCAGCACACATAATGTAATACCTGCTTTCTACTGAATGGTTTTTGTATGTGTTGCAAGTTGGCTGGAGTCTTTGTACAGTTCATAGTGGGCTTAGTGAGGAGACATCAGAGATTTGCACACCAGAGTGAAGACAGCTAGGGTGTGGCTGTCAAAGGAGCCTGTATAAAAAGCGTCTCATTTCCTATTCAGAGTAGTGCTGCTAAATAGTCTCTGTTTCATCTGAGAACAGAATTCCATTGGGAACAACACAGTATTTTTGGGTGTCCTCAAGTGTCCCTCAGTGGCATAACAAAGGCCCCAGCAGCCTCCACGGTGCATGGTGCCCCATGCTCCACAGGACCCCTCAGCACATTACCCCATCGGGACAGCTCCTGACTGAGAGTGGGGGGGGCACCTCGATGTAGTTTGCAGAGACGTCTCCTCAAGTTTCGTAATGCTAGTGGTGTCCCTTCCTGTTACTCAGGTTGGAAACATCGCAATCATGTTCGTAAGAGGAAGAGTTTGACAATCACCATGAGGACATACAGTAGATTTGCAGTAGTTCATACCAGGCTGGGTGACCTCTTCGAACCACAGAAGTCTTGGAAGGGACTGCACTGAAGGAGCAGGTACTCTTGACTGAGATCATGGAGAGAAGTGAGTTTTTTTATCGTCCTTACAGGGTGTATGGATGGTTGAAGCGTTGAAAAGGTAGTCCAACTGATAAGAGTATATCTTCAGTAGACATCTGATAGCACGGTCAAGAGGAACCCTGAGTAACTCATAGTGAGTTAAAGGGGAGTGTGGTTTAGAGATCAACTGGCCTAGATTGTTGTAAATGTTTATTATCATGCTGTGGTATAGAGTATTCTAACCTAATTAAAGCACATGTGCAAAGAGAGAATGTAGAAAATTGGGTAACTGGTTGAGGGGGGGAACACTAATCAAGCAGCAACCACAATTTCTGTCAGGGTGAAGTCATAAGCAACCCCAAATTGACCTGCGCTTAACCCTCTTGAAGAATGACGTGAAGCAGTCAGGCTTAATGTAGAGGCAATGTGTAAATTATTTATGCAGCAGTTCAAGCAGTAATAATGTGAAAACACAACACAAGAAAAATCTCACACAAACGTAGAAAAATAGAGTGAAAATTTACAAATTATTTGAGACCAAAGCAACAAAATTCCAATCCGTAAAACCGGAGATACGTTAATTTAAAGGCTGAGGAAGGAAAAATAGTGCTAAAAAGCACAAAGCGCCAACTGTGGATATCCGGTCGCCCACGACCAGGAAAAAGTAACAAGTTCAGGCTGACCGCAATGGAGCCCCGGCCGGATACAGGGACCAAGTTAGTCCGACTGAAACCCACAAAATTCTGGTTGTGGAGCACTACGAGATCCTGCGTCGAGGATGCGTTGGGCTTCGGGTGTTCCAAGAAGCTGCAGGCTGTGATGCAAAGCTCTGCATCAGGGATGTGTTATGCAGTGGCAGTTCTAATGAAGCTGTTGATTGGGCTTGTAAAGCGAGATCCTGCGTTGTCATCAAGGATGCAGTCTAAAAAGACCTGCGATGCGGTGTCCCTTGCAGCACTTCTGAGGATCTGAGGGCTGCGATGCGTGGTTCTTCATTGTGCAGTGGCAGGTCTGATGTTGCGCTGCAAGGAGATGCATCACGCTGTATCGGTTCTGCCCAAGAGATCCCAGCTGGGGTGGCAGAGCGCCTTCAGGCCCACTTCCAAGGGTCCAGGGCTAGGGTGCCACCACATGGGGACAAAACTCACAGTAAACAGAGACTAGGTGCTGGGTTCAGGGTGGTTGGAGCCTTTTATGTCTCTGAGGTTCTGATCAGTAGGTGACTCAGCTAGCCCTTGGAGTCACTCTCGTGGTCATGGTTTCAAGATTGTGGTTTAGTCCTTTTCACTCTGCAGCAGGGCAGCAGGGCAGCAGAGTAGCAGGGCAGCAGGGCAGTAGAGTTACAGCCCTTCTAACAGCCAAGCAGCACAGCAGTCCTTCTTATTCTTCTACAGGTCCAGAGGTGTACTGACAATTAGGTCTGAGGGTCCAGCAGTTATACTTGATGCCATATTGGAAGTACGAGACGGTTCTGGAGGTTTCCACCCCGAAAGGTGTTTGTGTCCCCAGAATTCAGCTTGTCTGGGGACACAAAAGACTAATGTGAAATCCTTTGTGAGTGCACTGAGGCTGAGCCTTTGTGATGTGTAACTGTGGCCAACTGCCAGCTACACCTAGTCATATGACCTAGGATACAGGCTCCAGGCACCAAATGTTTGGGACAAACAAATGCCAACTTTTTAAAAGTGGCATTTTGAGAATTTTGACTTAAAATCCAAGTTTACTATTAAAATGGATACAATTCCTTAGACATCAAGGATGGCATTCCTACTTGCTCCCAATTGAAAGTTGTAGGAAAGCCATCCTTTTGCCCTGATCACCCCCATTTTTGTACTGATTCTGGTGGTAACTGACTCTGAAAGTGCCCTGGACTCTGCTAAACAGGCCTGGGCCAGTGCTGTATTCACTAAAAGTATATGGTAATTGATGTAATTCTAATTGGCAAGGACAAACTACCCGTAAGACCCTCGTATATGGTAGGGAATATCGTTTAGAGACCCCAGTATACTTAAGGTACTTATATGTGCACTGCTGTCGTGCCTTTTATTTATTTATTTATTTATTCATGGGTCTTGTATAGCGCCTGAATCACCTCCGAAGGAGTATCTCTGCGCTTGCGGACATACAAGAGAAGGCTGGCACAAAAGTGAGTCTAAAACAGAGCAATTTTCAGAAACTTTCTAAACTGAAGATGGTCCGGACATTGCCTCAATGAGGTGGAAAGCTGATTGCAGTAGAGGGCAGCAAGATACGAGAAGGCTTTCCCGTCTGTCCTTGACTTCTTGACCCGAGGAACCACAGGAAGAGATTTGGAACCCGAGTGGAGATCCCGAGAGGGAGTGTAGCGAGTAAATTTCTCCACGAGGTAAACTGGGCTGTTACCACACACCGCCTTATGGACAATGCAGAAAACTTTGAACTTTATATGTTTGCACACCGGAAGAGAATGGAGCTGTTGAAGAAGCGGAAGGGAGGCCATTCTATAAGGGACATTTAGTACCAGACGAGCCGCTATGCTCTAGACTACCTGTAAACAGTCCAGCGAAGACTCATTAGCTGAGACCAGCAAGGTATTGCAGTGGTCCAGTCTGCTCAATATCAAAGTCTGGATAAGAGTTTCTCGTGTAGCGTCTGGAAGAAAAGGGAAAACTCGTCTCAGCAGATTTAGCACATGGAAACAGGAGCCAACAGTGTGGGTCACGTGTTCCTTCATGGTCAAGGCCTGCTCAATTCAAACACCTAGATTATTTACTGCTTCCTTAGGTGCGGAGGAAACACCAAGCTCTCCTGGCCACCATTCCGGTGACCACAACAGTGGAGCCTCTCCAAAGAGCATATTCTCAGTCTTCCTTGCGTTTAGTTGTAGAAATTGTTTCACATCCATTAAGAGATTGCTAACATGCCAGAAGAGAAGGTAGACTGAGCGGAGAAGGTAGATTTATTAAATGAAAAGGTAAGCTGGTTGTCATCCGCATATGATATTGGCATAAACCCATAGGTCGTCAGGAGGTCGGCCAAGGGAACGACATAGATATTAAACAGAGTGGGGCTTAAGCATGATCCCTGGGGCACTCCCTTGGTCAGCTCCCTAGTTTTAGATAGAAAAGGTCCCAGGTTGACTGTCGCAAGGCCATTTCCACCAATTCCAGATTCCTCCAGTCTCCTGAGCAGAATCTGGTGGGCAACTGTGTCGAATGCGGCTGAGAGATCTAACAACACCAGGAGAGTGGATTGGCCACTATCAAAAAGGCTAGCCTGATGTTGTCTGTGACAGCCACCAGGGCTGTCTCCGTACTATGTTTGGGCCTAAGGCCTGATTATGATGAGTCAAGGCTGCCTGAAGATTCAACATGATCTGACTGGTGTTTGTCAATATACTTTTCCAAAACTATGCTTAGGAGAGGTAGAAGGGAAATTGGTCGCAAGTTAGAAAGGTCTTCCACAGAGGCCTAGTGGAAGATGACTCTTCTGCAAAGAAAGATTAAGAAGGGAACAGATAGAAGCTGAAAGTTGTTTAGCAAGAGAGGAGGATATTTTAGCTGGTATAACATCGAGAGGAGAGCCTGACTACACAGTGCGTAGTAAGACTTCCACATCCTCACGAATTAGGGGGGGAAGCTCACCAGCGACTGCCACTTCAAACGAGGAGAAGAGTTGTAGGTCATGATGACAGACTGCGAGCTACCTGCTGTGATAATCTTGTTATAAATAAGATAAATTTTCTGTAGAAAGTAATCTGCTTTCGTGTCACAGAGGGCTTGAGATGGGGCTTCCTCCAGATCGCAAGCTTTAGGGATAGTAAAAGATTTCAGGATCTGAAATAGAGCTTTGGGGGCATTCCCTACCTGATTTAACTGTTGGGCGATGAAGGATTTCTGTGCCATTTTTATATTTTTATGATACTGGGAGAGCGATATCCTATATCTCTCTTTGTCATTTCTGTGATGGGTACGTCGCCATCGCCTCTCCAGGTTTTTGCAATGGCATTTTTCGTTGCGGAGCTCGGGTGTGAACCAGGCCACCTGAGCTTGCCTGGGCTTACTGGGTAGTATTGTCAGAGGGACGAGCTGATCAATGGCAGATCTAGCCAAAGCATTAAAGTGGGCTAGACCCTCCTTGACATTCTCAGGTTCAGTATCCCATGACGATGGCAAAACAGCTGAGAAAGAGTCGGGGGTAATTTTATGCCATTGTCTATAAAAGCGCTAGGGACCTAGGCCAGGTGCCGCCTGTACTCTAGGTCCCTGAACCTGGAAGTCAATGAGTGCATGGTCTGACCAACTAAGTGGCCGTGGGGCTTCACATGTAATGTGGGACGCGTTAGAGAAAATAATGTCCAGTGTATGCCCTGCTTCATGCATTGGACCGTCACTAATTCTGGTTAAGTCTAATGCGGCGAGGTCAGCCAGAAGAGATGTTGCCTCAGCATTGTCCAAGCACTCACTATATACATTGAAATCTCCCAGTAGTAGAAAATTATTGGTAGAGATGGCATAAGGTGCTATCAGTTCCAGGAGCTGAAGCGAGAGGTCAGCAAGGGGACTCGGGGGTCGATAAACTAAGGAACCCTTCCAGCTATAATGTGAAAGTAGATCTATCCAGAAGACTAAGATTTCAATCTTCTCATTACACCGTTGCACCAGTATGGTGACTTTAGTACTATCATTATAGACTATGGCTATCCCGCCACTCAGTTAAGACTGTCCGTCTAATCTTTGAATCCTATAGCCCTCCGGAAGTGCTATAGTATTTGAAGGGGTGGAACCAGGTTACAGCCATGTCTCTGTCAGAAAACCTAGGTCCGGTTTCTACGAAGTAAGCAAGTCCCATATCTCAATCGCGTGTTTTGGTAGAGATCTAACATCCTGTCTGGGGTAAGTTTATGCCTGCCCTGTATTTTGTCCTATACCTTTGTGAGAGGGAGTAGCTTCAATAAAGGTGTGGGGTTGACCGAGTGAAGGAAGGCCACAGGAGTAAATAGACTCTTGGTCAATACCTATACTCTGATACCTACACAATTTACACGAAAAAGGGCCTTCCAGAGAGCTGAGACTCTCCGTCAGGAAATTGAGAGTGGCACCAGAATTGTGAGCTTTCCCTTAAATTCAGAAGTTCCCTGCCAAAATAAGCTTAGAGCCTGGATCTCGGTCGGGCAAAAAACTGGCAGGTGTTCTGTCTGCTCGCGTCGGAAGGGCGCGGACGGGCGCAGACGGGCTTGCCTTTGGCGCGCCGCCGGCTCACGCTGCGCGCATCCACTGCACGTTCCGCTCTGCATCCAGCTATATGGAGGGGTCTGGTGGACTAGACCGCCAACCTCCAACTAACTGGAAGTTGCCTTGAATTCCCTCCACACAAACAGAAGAATACCGTGGTGGACCGAGAGGGCAACAAAAATGAGGTAAGGAGGGAAATGTGGCTGTAAATGGCACAATTTAAATAAGTTCTGGGCAATGCAGTAATTATTAAAACAGAATGGTTTAAAAGATCCTGACGTGATCGCCGAGCAGCAGCTTACACACGCGCGTCCGCTGCGTGTTCCACTCTGCATCCGGCTTTATGGAGGGGGTTGGTGGACTAGACCGCCAACCTCCAAGCAACCTGATGGTGCCTTGAACTCCCTCCACACAAAGAGAGAATCCCGCGGTGGAACGGGGAGGACAACAAAAATGAGGTAATTAGGGAAATGTGGCTGTAAATGGCACAATTAAAATAAGTTCATTGCAATGCAGTAATTATTAAAACAGAATGGTTTAAAAGATCCTGATGTGATCGCCGAGCAGCAGCTTACACACGTGCGTCCGCTGAGTGTTCCACTCTGCATCCGGCTTTATGGAGGGAGGTTGGTGGACTAGACCGCCACCCTTCAAGCAACCTGAAGGTGCCTTGAACTCCCTTCACACAAAGGGAGAATCCTGCTGTGGACCGGGGGAGGGAACAAAAATGAGGTAAGGAGGTAAATGCGGCTGTAAATGGCACAATTAAAATAAGTTCAGTGCAATGCAGTAATTATTAAAACAGAATGGTTTAAAAGATCCTGACGTGAGCACCAAGCAGCAGCTTACTCATGCGCGTCAGCTGCGCATTTCGCTCTGCATCCGGCATTATGAAGGGGGCTGGTGGACTAGACCGCCAACCTCCAACCAACTGGAAGTTGTCTTGAACTCCCTTCAAACAAATGGGAGAATCCTGCTGTGGACCGGGGAGGGAACAAAAATGAGGTAAGGAGGGAAATGCGGCTGTAAATGGCACAATTAAAATAAGTTCAGTGCAATTAAGTAATTATTAAAACAGAATGGTTTAAAAGATCCTGACGTGATCGCAGAGCATCAGCTTACTCACACACGTCTGCTGATGTCATTTTAAAGCCAGTCCTGGCTTGCAGGCTGGTTTTAAAATAAAAGTGTGTCCAAATTCAACTTTGGATTTAAAACTACTTTCAAATTTCTAAACTATGTTTCTATTACTTATAAATCACCCCTAATCTCTGCCCTACGTGCCCCAATGGTAGGGTGCATTGGTATAAAAAGCAGGGACAATATAAAATATGTCTTATGTTCCCTGGTAGGTAAAAACAGCCCAAGTCATGTTTCTCTACTGTAATGCTGCTAGCCTCATAAGTTAACATGAGGTAGGCTTTATTACATTTAATAAAGTCTATGTTTGCATTGGAGCTAGCTAGATATATCATTCAAACTATCAAATTAATTGTTAAAAAAACAGCACCTTGCCAATGTCGCATTTATTGGAACTATTCCAGGAAAGTTGTTTTAGAACTTGCTATACTGAAGTTACCTAAAGCAGCCCTGTAGCAGGCTCTTCTGATTGGGGTGCAGAGAAGTGTGGGGCAGCGACAGTACAGCCATTTGGTTGTAGGAGATTTGCTTCTTGGAGAAACCAGGGAGAGACAGGTGGCTGGGTAGATAAACCAGACTTCAAAGGCAGGAGTCACTGCGGAAAATAGATGTCACATGACCCAGACCACCTCCGCTTCCTTGATCTCTAGCCAAATATGAGCCCCTGTAATTAGATTAGGAGAGGGGCTGAAAGCCACACCTATGGATTGGGTTACTCAGACTAAGGAACGGTTTTCTCCATTTTGAGTTTATGGGAGTATACTGCACCAATCAAAGAACTGCACCCTGAAAGACTGCACTGTGAGAGGTGGCCTGATATATGCTGTCCACAAGTTCTAGTGGGCACCTTGTATCAGTCCAAACAACCCCTTATGGTGAATTGGTTAAAGACAACCTTTATTGAAAGCTATCCTAGTGGGAGCTATGGAGAGCACTCTTAAGGCTAAGTCTTGAAGGAATGTAAAGCAGCTTGTTTTACCAGTCTATAATCTCTTGAATGATCAAATGAAAGGACAACCACACCAGGTATATATTCAAAATATATCTATTTAGGATAAAACACACCCCTCTAGTTTCTTTATGAGACTAGAGTTCGAAGTACTTAATTTACAAGTTAGCAATCAACAGTAATAGCACAAATACACGTTTGGGCCCTAGGGGCGTACCAAACTATGTACCAAGAAAGTGGTATAAGATCCATGACTGAACTAGACACAAGGCCTAGAGCCTGTAGAATCGCTGGGACCCCAAGGAACCACCCAAGGTAGTGACACAGGGGACCCACGGGGACTGTATGCAGTGTGTGAACACAACCGCAGGTTCCCGTTAGCTTCTATGGGCGATGTCGCGGTTGGAAATTTAAAGATTAGGGGCACTAAGAATCGAGTCAGGACCAAACCCTTTTGGACTTAAGAAGTTCTGGGGCTAGCACCCACGGGAGCACAGGAGTACTCGAGTTACCTCACCCAGTGAAGCCGGGTGCATGGGTGTCTTTTGGTGTCGGGTCGCGTTGTCGAATACAATGGAAGCTGGCAAAGAACTGCTGCTGCCGTGAAGAGAAGAAGTGTCCGAAGAGATCCAAGCCTGATTCTAGGATGTAAGGAGCCTGAAAGCAGAGGGGACAGAGTCTGGGTCACTAGCCAGTGACCGAGGGCAGGATGGACCAATGCCCACAGATGTCAGGTGCTTCAGGTGAGTTGATGGGTGTCTTGACTCTTCAGTCACGAGGTCCAGGAGGTGCCGATGACAACCAGGAGCTGGATTCGAGCTGTCCCACAAAGTCTGTCGAGTGCTGCAGTATCGGCGACCAGATTGGACCCAACAAGCCTTGGCAACGGCAAGTCACTGGAAATCAGAGAAAGGACTGTGGTGCAGACCAGCAAGTTCTGAGGGACTCACCCAGCGAAGGTAAGTTGGGGCACATCTGGAGCAACCAGGAAAGCTCAAATAGAAGAGGAGTTGCTTTCGTGGGGACCTACTAACCAACAGGCTAGCGATCGCAAAGGAGCCTCAAGCGGTAGCACTTGAAACTGGCCCACGGATCACTCGTGAACAGGAGGCCAGCAATCTTGAGTGCAGGAGCTGCTCAAGGCTGGGGCTACTTGGAGCCCAAAGCACAACTTCATGTAAGTCCCAGAAAATAGTGTTGCTGCAAAAGTTCACAGTGTCTAGGGGTCATGGTTCCACATCACCCACGATAGCCACAGGCCTCAGCTTTGCTGTGGACTCAGGGTAGTCTCGGGGACATCTGGAAATCCACCTCTGGTGATGCAAAGACTTCGGCGTCCGGCGGGAGCTTCAGCAATGTAGACCAGTCAGTTGCTTCTTTGGTGCCTGCCAAGTAGGGGAGTCACTCCTTGACCCCAAGGGAGATTTCTTCCATCTTCTAGTCGAGATAGAAAGTTGAAGGTCCAAAATATATGTTGCAGAGTTTCGTCCAGGGTAATCTAAAGTCGCAAGGACTGGGTTCCCATACTTATACTAAGTTTGGGGGTTGGAAATACTCTATGGACCCACCTATGGGAGGGTTTGGAAAGAGGGGTGGTTACACCCATTTCCTTTGTCCAGTTTCATGCCAGAGCCCCTGCAACCGGTTTGAACTGGACTATGCACAGGGACACCAAGTGTGCCCCCAGTGCAGGACTTCAAAGCACCAAAGAGTGCTCCCGCCCAGCCCCAATACACATCTGCCTGTCTGGGGAGGTGGTTACATCTCCCTGGGACAGGAAACCTATTGTCCAGGCCTCCCCTGCTGGAGTTTCGGTCAGCAGCAGGAGGCCAGACCTGTGTCTGTGGCAGAGGCATCCATTTTGTGATGCCAGGGCTTAAGAAAGTCCTCCCAGGTTAGACCAGTGTGAACATGTCTCTCCCTCTAGAAGGGTGGAAAGCTACCCCGCCACCAGAACTGGCGGGGGGGGGGGTAGTATTCCAAAGCGTTTGACACCAAACACAACATGTTTCTGTGCAGCCATCCCAAAGTTAGCATTTACCGCAAGGTTATAATGCACTTAGGAGTATATGGTCAGGCTGCACCACAAACAGCATCAGTGGAGGTACTTATAGGTTTTATATGTGTGTGCAATGGTAGTGATATAGGTAGCCTATACCACTGTCAGGGGTGCAAGCACCACCTTACCCAGGTTGCAGTAGCAGACCTGTGGTGCAATTTTGGAGTGCTTCCCAGGGTGGCATAATACATGCTTCAGCCCCTGGTAGGCCTCTGAGGTACCTATGCCCTAGGTACATAGTATACCATATACTAGGGGCTTATAAGGCACTCCAGAATCCAATTAGATCTGTACCTAATGTACATGGAAACCATTTTACAGAGAAAGCAGATAGACTGGTGCCCTGAAAAGCAGGATCCCAGTCCAACTAAGTCATAAACCAGCAAAACACATGGCAAAAAGTGGGGGCAACCGTATAGTCAGATTCCACCTTCCTACATGAATCTGCTACACTAACAAGGCTCAATAAAGAACGGACTGTGCCTGACTCCAAAAGGAAAAGAGTGGACTCCCTGATCAGCAACATTTACAAAAGAGCTGAAGAAGTCACGTGCATGATCAAAGAGAGGACACCCCAGCTGACCAGTGTAACTGGTCTTGCCCTGGACAGTGCAAGTACATTGTGGATAATTGAGTCCTAGCTCCTAAGTGGCAATCGGGAGCCTCTGAACCCTTGGGCAGTGCTAGAGAACACTTATCTCTCCAAAAGAACCAAGAACCAGCTGGTAGCCTCATTGAAATCTACGCAAACCAATGCAAGATGACGTGAAGCTTCACAAAGCCTCTACACTTAACTTGAACAGAAACAACACGAGTCAACAGAAAGCCTTGCAAAGCCTCACCACAAAGCTTGAACAGAGCCTGCATAAGTTGACGTAAAGCCTCGCACAGCCTTGCCGCACAGTTACATTGGAACCGACTCATCATTACGCAACATGATGCAGGACATTGCATCGCAGCCGTAGCCGCTTCTCCGAACTGACGGAAGATGACGTGAGGTCGCGCAAAGCAATGCCGTGCAGACCGCACAACAAAGACATAAGATAGAATACTCAGGTGGCCTAACTTGCTCCTATGTCAGACCTGCACTTCATCGTGGTGAACTTGTGACTTAGTTCCATCCAGTGCGATCAGATATCCTCAGTTGGCACTTTGCCCCTTTTGGTGCTTTTTTTGCCTAAATCTTAAGAAATTCATATCTCTGGTTCCCTACATTAGATTTTTGTTGATTTGGTGTTTTTTGAAGATAGAAATATTCTCTATTTTTATAAATTGGTGTTGGTTTTTTAATGTGTTGTGTTGTTTGCTTAATTACTGTTTTAGTGGTAGTACCTGTCTCCTAAATTAAACCTGACTACTCATTTGCCAAGCTACCAAGGGTTGAGCAAGGATTTACTGCAACTGTTAGTGATTGTGGTATTATTACTAGCTGAGAGTGAATACCCCTGTCTACTAATAAACCACTTTCCTTCAAAAGTTATCACTTATTAAATGTAATAAAGTAACCCATTGGTATCCTATGGAAGAGGTAGGCCTTGCAGTAAATCAAAACGAATTTAGGAGTTTTTCATACCAGGAAATATAAAAGTTAAAAGCACATGTCCAACTTTTAAATACATTACACCCTGCCTTCTTTGCTATTTAGGGTGTATTCTAGCGGCGAAACACTAGTTTAAAACTGTGCACATTAGCTGCAATGGCAGACCTGGAACATGTTTAAAAAGCTACTTAAGTGGGTAACACAACCATTGCTGCAGGTCCTCGAGTAGCATTTATTTTACAGGCCCTGGGTACCTATAGTACTACTTTACTAGGGACATACAAGTACTTTTGAATTAGCCAATTGAATGTAAGCCAAGTTTACCAGTGTGGGGTGTACAGTGTGGCGCTAACTTGAACATTTTTGACAAGTTGATTTTGGTTTCCTGTCCAGCCCTGAAGATGGCTCTCATAGATTTGCAGAACAAATGTACAGCTGCTTGTGATCATGGTGCCTAATAATTGAAGCATTAAGTGGCTGCTAAGTGAAGCATGAGACATACGTCACACATATGTGATGACACTCAGGTTGTGTTTAAGTTATCAACGTGTCCTGCAAAATGGCGCGTGTTGTTACACAAAATTCCCTTTTGAATACAGACAACTGGATCACTTTGAACTACTTTGAAAATGAGTTCCTATTTAATGACACATGTTAGCAGCCATCCACCCTTTTCAATTGCAAGTATTTGCCTAGTAAAATGAAAACCCTGGAAGCCCTTTCTGGTTCCTCCAACTTCACAGAAGAATAGATTAATCGCACATTACTTCACTTTGTTTGTGGCAGTCTTAAAAAAGACGCTGTCTCACCTCCAAATAATTTGTAAACTTTGCAGCCCTTGATATAATGGTCATCGATGTGAAATTCTATGCGTTCTCATGGGTTTATAGGACTATCCATCAACATTGGCAGTCTTTCTGGAAAACTGTAATTAGATTCCATGTCCCACATCAGCCCCACCATTTAATCTCTAATCAGTGGCTAGACTCAACAGAAGCTTCTTGGGGCACCAGGGTAATGGAATAAATAGTGGAATTCTAAAGCCCATAAATGAAGAAATGGATGGATTTTTTTAAATTTAAGCCCAAATTGAAGACTTTTCTTTTCTAATAGAACTATCTGCCTTTAACCATGGTATCTCTTTCACTTGGATACCCCAGGATTCTGTGCTTCAAATGTATTAACTTTGAAAAAGGCAACATTTTCTTCACACAAAAAAACAATGAGACACAATTGATTTTTTTTCAGAAGATCATTGAACCACAATTGAGAGGGCAAAATCTTCGGAGGAAAATAGACAATGGGACTGATGTGTAGTGTGCTATCATTCAAATTTAGCTGCATTTCTCAAGTTAAACAACATTTTATACTGCAAGAAAGCAGGACAGCATGATAGTAAATTCGTTGTTTACCAATGCTTCAGTGCATCAATGTTTCAAAGCAGCAAAACTGTTTCAAAATGCATTGTGCGGTATGTCTCCTGGAAAACTAAAATTTAGCTCGCAATTCTGCATTTAGGTCTGACATCTAATGGAACAAGCATTGGCATAGCCAATAGGTCTTGCCTTTGGGTCCTTATACATATTTAGTTATGCAGCACAATATCCTTACTGCAACAACATTAACTGTTGCATGGCTAAACACTTATAAGGTCCCAAAAGCGTGACCTATTGGCTATGCCAATGCTTGTTTATTACAGTTGCAGGAGCAGGGCATTAACTGGGGTGGAAAAAAATGTGGGTATCTAAAAGAAAAGTAACTTTGTAATTAAAGGTGTGGCTAAAATACATAAACACATTTCTGTGATTCCTGTAGCGTACCACACTGACTGGTGTTTCGTTGCCTCTCTGACGTTTCAGTTATTGCATTGAGGTATATGACACTACAATTAAAATATACCCCACCATTCCTCCACCAGTGGACAGTTATCTGAACCTTTCACATAGACTCTGGGCTGTGGCTTAATTTTTGTTTGAGACCGCAATGGTGACAACAACAGGAGGTTTTACTTACAGGGTGGAGTGTTGTGAACTATGATAGGGAGGACCTGCCCACCGACTCCACGAAGGACCAGAACAAATATCGGCCTAGACACGCATTAATAGAACCTAGAAATTCTGAGCATATGGCCGCAAACCGAGCTTCCAAGTCAATCATGACGTGCAATCTTGTAACACTTGCTACATAGTGATTCGTAGTCTGACACGTGGGAAAACGAGACTATGCATCCAAGAAGGAAAGGTGCAGATTACTGTCAGACTGAGTAAATGTGAAAGGATGTTGCAATGAGAGCGACTTTGAAACTCCATTACTGTATAGAACATGAAGGTGATAACTGACTGTGTGTTCATGCACTTATGCTTGTTTTGCTGACTTATGAAGGATTAAAGACTGAGTGACGCCACTACAATTGGAGTCCATGACCATGACCACAGGTTCATCTAGTGAAACAAGGCCAATGTGAATGCAAAGGCATTGTGAGCAGAAGCAGCCAGTCGAACTAATCCATTCATTAAAATTCTCACAAATAGGAGGAAGTGAATGTTTTTTGATGAAAACAAGCTTGTGTTTAATATATTTAAGTTATGATTGACAAGTGCAACCATTCGTTAACAATGCCTACCTAAACTTGATTTGTCTATAAACACAGAAAGATGACACAACATGCCAGAGCCTCAGAAATGCTTGAGAAGCTGAGGCAGAGCCAACTAAATAGGCAGGTTTCAGCTATCAGTATCAGTATCAGTAAGGTAGCTCAGTAGGTTAATGCAGTTCATAAATGTATCTTTGCATAAGGTAAATGCCACATGATCACATGCTGTTGCTTGCAACTGTATGTTCTTTAAGCTTCATACATGTAAATCAGTACACAACCTGTGTTCTTGAGATATGCCTTTGAATGCACATCTGCACAGGTGGGGAGGGGGGGTGAGGGGAGGTAATATCCTTGCATTTGAGAGTGCTATACGTGCCAACTTTTTAGAACTGGGAAGTGGGAGAATTTTGGAAATAAAATCCGGGGAATGTAATTTCCCCGATATACTTCTATTAAAATGAAGGCCATTTCAGGCAGAAAAGTAAAAAAGCCTTTTTTTTTTCTAACAACCAGAGTGTTCCGCCTGAATCTGATCTATTGTTATGTATGGGGTGCACAGAGACAACATGTTTATTGTGCATGAAGGCGCTATAGTCAGACCCAAGGCAGCCAACCCCTTTCACAGCCTGCTCCTGCATGTGACTTGGACATACGTGGCAGCTGTCCCGCCTCCCACGCCATCAGCTATTTCTGGTTTCATGTTTTGGTGGTTCCTCCATTCCTGTTGGCAATTGGTTCCTAACGAGCCTCAGAAGGACGAGAGGTGGAGGTGAAAGCCTGGTGCAAGGGAGGAGGGAGCTGGGGTCTTTCCGCTGCCAGGGGACTGACAAATGGTAATCTCCAGTGTTTTCATTAGCCTGTGTAGGCAGTGCATCTGAGGGGGAAGGTCACGAATGTTGGCGTTTGAAAATGCACTCAAAAATCTTTTTTGCATTTTTCTTTACTGATTTTTCATGTTATTTACAAAGTGACACGTATAAAAACAAGGTGGGTAAAGGATCATACCCATGTAGTAACGAGAAGGAAAGCTTGTCTTGCACCTACTCGTGGCTACTCTAGAAAGCAGATGTGAAAATCGAAGATACATGGACGACGAAAACAGGATGAATCGCTCCACTGGCGCTTTTTACCAATACCATTGCACACGAATACTAAGAGGAAACACAATTAAAAGATCGGAGATCACAGTGGACATCACTTGCAGACATTGGAAACAAAACACTGGAAACGGATCAGGACACAAAAGCAACAAGCATTGGCCGCTCGGCAGTAAAAGTACCGCCGCGCGGCCGTAAAAGCGAAAGTCATCGCGATCGTGATCACTCTGAAAGCGAAAGTGATCGCGATCGTGATGATGCGCTAAAGCACAGTTTTCAAAGTGCTGCTGAAGGCTGGCGGTTTGCGCGTGCACGATCACGTGAACGCAAGCGCTAGGCCAGCCAGCAGCACTTTGAAAACTTACATACAAAATGTCTCTTCGAGCCAGCGCATGCGCTGGGCTCAGCGAGACCTAAAAAACATAGTGGTGGTAACAAATGTAAGCTAGTCTGTTATTCCTTCTTACTGCTAAATATTGTAATGAGTTCCTAGTCCCTCTTAAGTTTTTTCAGTACCTATTAAGATTTAGAACCACAAAAGTGTTGGTAGACACTTATGTAATATACATATCGAGTCCTAGAATGTCGTCTACAAAAGTATTACCATATAGGGGTTAATAATAGCAAATCTACAACCAATGGGGCTGCATTTTTGTAAACAACATTTAGGGTATGATATTCATGCAAGACGATATTTCTGTGTACGATATACAGACATAGAAGCACCCTTTAATAGTTTTAAAAAAAATCTTACTTACCTACTGTAACATTCGCATTAGTATGCCCAGAATCAATAAGTGCTTAATTATTTCTTTAAGTGCTATACAACTGCAATGCATTGAAATGAAACGAACTTGGTTCATACAATTGTCAATATTTACTAAGAATATTCTTTATACTCTCGAATTCTACGCAGCACGTCATGCTCTTGGGTCACTGCAGCTAAATTTCATCTGTTGCTATGTTGTTGCTTGATGCCTCATATTTTAAAAGTTTTTGACTATTTGAATCTGATTCTGAATTTGACTAGTTTTAATCCGTTTGTGTCATATTTTACATTTTAAGAACGGAGGTATTAAGTGTGGAGGGAACACCTTACCAAAATTGCATATTTTTTCGCATGCACTGTTCCTAATTTATTTTGCAACGTGGAGGGCTGCTTGCCAGCGTTTTAACTTGCACTCATCACTTTACTGATTCGGAGTGGGCGGGAGGTGTGTGCCAAAGGAGCTGCCCTTTTTACTGGCAGGTAGTGGTCTTGTTCTTGGTTAGGGGGATGCCCCTACCTGATATATAAGACGATCCAATGCACGAACGAACAGCGGAGGTGCACAGCTGGTATGCCTAAGGCAAGCCCATATGTTCCCATCCACGCCGGGCCATGCTCAGCGCAGGCCATCCCACCTGATTTATCCCAGTCAAGGGCTTGTGTACCTCCCACTCCACAAAAGAGCTTCTATGCCTGCGCCCAGCATCCCACTGCAAAGGTATGGGCCTAACTTAATGCAAACGTATGCCTACTCTATGTAAGTGCATGTACATGTTCTCTGCCAGGGCTGGACGCAGTAGTAGGTAACTCCCATAGTACCTCCTCTGACACCCTATGCTCAGGAGAGTTCATAGATATTAGGGTGCCCAGGTCAATGTGTGCTCTCTTCTTAAAAAATGCTCCACATATTTTGGCTACTTATGGAAGAGGAACTTGACTTTCTTTGCATTACTGAGACATGGATGTCGGAAGCTCAACACTTGATGCCGCCCTCACAATGACAAAGGGTTACACCATGCTTCATGGTGATAGAGCTAGGAAAAGAGGTGTCAGTGTGGCTATTGTCTTCAAAAAGAGTTTCAGGTGTGTCATGTTTGAGTTGATGGATTTAAAGAGCACCGGAATAGCTTGGATTTTGTTTTTCCCTATCTGCCAATAAATCCTTGGCTAGAGCATTAATTTATTACTCCCACACCCCGAGCTATGCTGGAGTGTTAATCCCCTCACTGGATGAAATCCTATCCAAATACCTCCTGAAATTTCCACATTTCACAGTCCTTGGTGACTTGAATCTACACTTAGATAATGTCTCTGGCTTACAGGGCAAATACTACTCGATAAAATGGCCTCCTGGAATTTGAAGCAATTTCTCAAACAACCCACTCACACTGCTGGTCTTATCCTTGACGCTATCTTTTCAAATTACCAGGTGATGGTTACTAATTCTAAAATTATTGACTGTTCTGATGACATTATGTTTTGCTCCCAGAAGATTGTCTCTCTTCCTTCTGGTAGAAGGTCTACACCTCCTGCATATCATTGGAATTGGTCTAAAGCCTCTAGTTTTGACTTGGTGTCTATCCTTCATGACACCATGCCGATGCTGAGTGGAGACATAGAGGCTGACTCTAAAGCTGTTCATTCATGGTTAGTGCAAATGGCTAATATTGTAGCTCCCATTAAGGTTCAGAAATCAGCTTACCCTTTAAGTAGACTATCTTTGGCACCTTGGCCTAATGATGAACTTAGGGCTTTATGTAAGCATTGCAAAAAACATGAAAGATGCTAGACAAAGGATTATCTCCTTGACAAAAAACACTACAAAATAAGCATTTAATAATTAGCACCACTCCATTAAGAAAGCTCAAGATGCCTTTTTATCCAAAAACATTGCTGTGTCAGGCAGTAAATTGGAAGCAATTGTTAAGGTAGTTAAAATGTTTTCCCACCCTGATGCCATCTCAGCTGGTATTGGCTTCCCTCAATCTGTGTGAGCAGCTATCTGATTTTTTCAACAATAAACTGAATGGTATTGTTGAAACACTTGATCTGACACCCTTAAGGACTCTTCATTAACGATGTGAGGGGTGATGTAAGTAAGTCCTTGCCCACGTAAGACTTTGGCGTGTTTGCTTCAGGAGTTTGCTCCCATTACTATTGAGGAGTCTGCACAGGCCTTGGCAGCATGTAAATCGGACTTACCTTATTACCCTTCTTCGCCTCGTATTCTGTGTGCCAGTCTTAAGGCCATCAATCCCAGTTTAAATTTACTGCTGAATAGCTCAGTTCAGTCAGCAACAGTACTGAGTTGATGGAAACAAGCCAAACTGATACCGGTGTTAAAAAATCTATCCGAACATAGATCTACTCCTCCAATTTTAGGCTTATCTTTCTACTGCCTGCCTTCTCTAAGGTTTTAGAGAGGCTCATTAATCATCAACTGTCTAGTTACTTGGATCATGGCCAGCTGTTACATACATCCCAATCTGGTTTCCGCCCCCATTTCAGTACGGAGACCACCTTAGTGGAGGTCACTGACACCATCAAGTTGGCAGTGGACCAAGTGAAACAAGTCTCACTGATCCCTCCTCATTTATCTGCTGTCTTTGATATGGTGTCTTATTTCATTCTCTTGCACTGTCTGGAAAACATAGGCAAGGGTGGATCTGTGCTAGCTTAGATTTGCTCTTTCTTCTCTGACAGAAACCAATAGGCTTGGCTGGCTCTGTTTGTTTCTCATCCCAAACCTCTAAAGTTTGGTCTCTCCCAGGGTTCTGCCCTACGCCAGTAGCTATTTAACATATATATATATATATGACTCCCTTGGCCTGATTGATGGAGTCTTTTGGCGTCCAGATTGTGTCTTATAGGTATAATACTCACCCCTTTCTTATTCCTGACAGGAATGTGCAGATTTAAGACCTGTTTTACTGCCGTTTTCCACTGGCAGCAGCTCAGTAACCTACAATGTAATGCCAATAAAACAGAGATCCTTTTATTTGGCTCTCCCCCTTCCTCTTGGGATGGTGAATGCTGGCCCAGTCATGCCCCCCTGCCAGCCCTTGCTACTACGGTGTGCAATTTGGGGGTAAAGTTTAACAATCATGCTACCTTTGCCCCCCCCCAGTGGCAGGTGTAGTGGGCTACTGCTTTGGACTTTTGAAATCTATAAAGAAATGTCTTTATTTCCTCCCGCTTGAGACCCAGAGATGGTTATTCATGCCCTCATTACCACCAAGCTCGGCTACACCAACTCTCTTTACTGGGGCCTTCATACCAGCTGAAAAACTTCGGCTGAACAGAATGCTGCTGCACTGCTTTTATTGGAAAGTCCCCAGAGGGGCACATATTCGCCATCACCTTAAGGAGCTTCACTGGATGCCGATTAAAGAGAGGATACAGATTAAAAGCCTTGTTATGGTCCATAGAGCGTTTCATCAAACTGGCACTTTGTATTTGGCCAAGAGCCTCACTCCGTATCATCCTGTTGCAACCCTTCGCTCCTCTAGCGCCAGACTTGCTGTGGTTCCACAAATCAAGAGGAAAAGATGGGAAGATACTTCTTTTTCCTGCCCTGCTGCCACAGCTTGGAATGCCCTTCCCTCAAACCTATGGGCTATGGAAGATGATCACTGTTTTAAACAATCTGAAAACTTTGTTTAACTCATCTCATCAGCAGGCTGGTCTCTGATGCGATGGGTCATTTAGTCTGCTAAATACAGGGACACTCTTTGAGTAGCCGTGCGCTCTATAAATCCTTATTACTTTTATTATTTTATTAAGATTATTATGCTTTTGATGCGTTCAGTAGGTTGCACCATATTTAGAGCATGTCTCCGAACCGCACACATCTCAACCAAAATCTTCCATATAGGACATGCTATATTTAACATACTTTGAACCACACATCCCTAAAGGAACTGATGAAAACGTAAGTGCTCTGTGGCTTTGTCAGGGGCATGGAGCACTATACAAATGGTGCAGTACAATGCAGTACAATGATAAAAAATAAAGGAGTCCATGAAGAAGTGAATGTCCTCCATCTTAAACTTTCTGTAGTTGATATATGGCTCATGCTGTTTCCGATTCATTAAGGCAAGAAAACATTTATTGTCAGTAAATGAAATAAACACAATAATATGGGTGCTGTGGACAAACTTCACCAAAACTCGCTTTTTTATGAGCTCAGATACCTTTTGGATATGAATCGCATTTTGAGATGAAATGTCTGCCACAAAACATCCCAGGTGGAAGAAGGTTAGTCAGAGCGTTCCTTACTAAAGGAGAGTAGACCCGCAGGATATAACTTCTCAAAATTAATAGGTCGCCCATAAATTCGGAGGATCAAGCCTCTTCTGCATGGTGACCCATTTTTGTCAAAAGTCCAGGGAGATCCCAGAGTCTCTCTTGCACTTGGCCCTGAGGCCTTTCCGGTTGATTGATCATGTTCTTTTCATGAAAGCATTTAGCTTTGGGAATATTTAAGAGTGGAGTAAAAAGTTAATTTTTATGATTGATGTGGACATGCTTTGCATAGCTTTTTAGAAGTTTCCTTCTCAAAGGCTTTCTGAACAATAATTAGATTTCCACGATTTCAGAAAAAATAGTTTTTACACCACTTCACTGATCTTTGGTGCTTTAAGTATATAGCGAGGTGATAAGAAGATTGTGTTAGTACTAAGCCATTCTGTAGGAATCTTCAAACTTTATCTCTTTTACATCTTTTACATCTGTGTTTCAATATTGGGAAGAGGAAGTCGACTAGAGCAACCATGCAGCCACATCAGACATGATGTCATAGTTAACAAAAGAATCTACACTAAAAAAAGCAAACGACCAAAACAAACCTGATCCAACTAACCAGAATATAGTAAGACAATGTGCATGTGCAACAGCCCTGCAATTACAGCGTAGAAACTCTCACCTCCTTATTGAACATTCGGAACATTCACAATGCTTCTAATGGGAATAGTCTAATTTTCATCAAAAAAGTTTGACTCCCCTTTGAAGAATAGCACCGAAAACATTTGTATTGCAGCCATAGAAAACTTTTTTGTATGAGAGTGTACTAACTTGTGTACAGAAATTGTGTGCGTTTCCCTTACAATTCCCCGAATCACCAATCCAGTTTCAAAGTAGTCCATGTGGTACATAGCCACTTTCGCAGTAAACCTGCAAGAAAAATTGTATATGTAGTTTCAGCACTACATTAACCCTTGCAAGTAAAGCTTATGCCATAGTGATAAATATAGGGGAAATATATACGAGCCAATTTGAGGGAGGGAAAAGGAATGTTCTGCAAACTCACAAACACCAATAATCTGGAATTTTCCAAAATGCTTAGATAATCAATACTTTGCACCCCTCGAACCAGGATTTTAGCATGATGGAACCGAGTCTGAACTGAACTAATAAGGAAGAAACACAGGCACTGATACCTTAACACAGATCCAAGTAATAATCCACTCAAAATGAATGCTGCCAGCACTTTTGGTGGCACAAATGGCACTAAAACAAGTGCCTGATCACGATCTTGGTGGACAGGGTTATCCCGTCGGCCGTATAACAATTCCAATATATCCTATGGAATTTGTAATACGGCGATGGGATATCGTCCATTTGTGACGGAGTAACCGTGTCCTCCAAGATCGTAATCATGCCACGAGTCTATTGATCATCACCCTGCAGAGCCAGGCGTTTACATATGGCAACCTAAGCAACTCTAAATTATTAAACTAGGCTTTCTAAGGAAGCCAGGAAGTGGTGGGACTTGGGCAGACCTCTACATCGGCTTCAACATTCAATCATGCCGTGTCACGCCTCAAACCCCCCTGCCCCCCCTACACAAGAGAGTTAGATACAATATAAACAGAAACATCAAATAGATGGGAACTAACTAAAGCTTCTCTGAAGCAAACCTTCTTTCGATTATGGACAACAAACTACAATGTTATGTGCTTGCCTGGGGAAAATACCATACACCCGCAACAAACTCATGCTTGACACATGCTCATTTTTAATTGAAATGTAGCTAGGAGGTTGACCTACTAGCAACAAAACAGCCAGTGTCAGCTAATGGCAGCCCCAAACAATTGCGGACCCAATCAAGGGTAGATATGCTGATATGCTCAAGGAATATAGCAGAAGCTCATGGTAAAACACACCACAGTCACCCAAAATACATAAGTGGCAAGAACCGACATACATCTTCACATAGGAAAGAGCGAGTGGAACCAAGTGCACAAGTAAAGAGATCCTTTTGCTTTGTTTCTCATTATGGTTATAGAACTCCTCAGTGACTTTCCATATACTTATATTGTACAGTAGAGGGTACTTTATCCCATATAATATTCTAGTCCTTATACTGTAACATTCCTTAAACAAAACTTAGCAATGTGTAATAAGGATCAGGTCTTGCATACTGGGACCCATGTGGATAGTCCGTGGATTATCTCAACTCCTTGTTTAGCACTGAGAACTATGGATCAAGGACTTGTGGTCATATTAATTCAAAGTTGACGCAACACAGGCAGCAAGAAAAGTTGATGCACAACACTGCATGAATGGGAGAGAGCTGAAATTTGCCATTTATACCAAGATAAGGCACTCTTCAGCTCTCTGTCTTGAGGCTGCCTAGTGCCAGTGCATGCATCCATGCACCATAGTGCAAGGGTGCCTGCTTTACGTGCAGTATTGTTTTTGTGCAGGAAGGAATACTTTCCATGACAAAAACAATCCTTGGAGGCACATTCCCTTTTCTTTGTGTGCTGCAAAATGCATCACACACAGAGGAAGTAATGAGGAGAAATAAAAATATTCTCCTTATTTTGCCTCTCTTGGACAGTTCTGGTGCAAACTCAGTTTTTTACGTCTTTGTAATTCTGAGTTTGCATTGCAGTGCGTCCTCTCGTGTGATACTGCCAGATGTTAAGTAAGTCAAGGTAGCGCAACGTACTGAGTTGTGTTATCCTGTGTTTACTAAAGCTACATCAAACAACAAAAAAATGCATGGTTGAATAAATGCCAAAAAGGTTTTTGTATTGGGGCTGCACCACAAACGTGATGCAACCCCGGCGCAAAATCATAGCAAATCTGGGCCAGGATGAGGACCACTTGATACAAATTATCGATACTTAAACTCCTATTTTGTATCTTCTTTCTTAAAACTGTTCTCTTTCTCTATTCTTTCTTGCAGAATTCTGTCAATCAATCAAATGGTACTTATATAGCATGGCCAATTCCTCCTATGGGTATCCAAGCGCTGAAGTCTCACTGGTCTTTAGTCGAAGACCCAGGTCTTGAGTCCCTTTCCGAAGTCAGTGAGTGAAGGTGAGTTTCGATGGTGGAGGTTGTTCCAGGACTTGGCGGCGAAGTATCAGAAGGAACAACCTCCGCTGTGGCTGTGGAGGATGTGAGGGAGCAGGGCACAGTTGTCTGGCGGGTTGGCGGAAGGTCAGGCAGTGGTTTGGCCTGATTGTGGAGGGCTTTGTGGGTGTGGGTTAGCATCTTGAACTGGCATCTCTTCCGGATGGGGAGCCCGTGGAGGCATCTGAGGTGGGGGGGGGGTGATGCTGTTCTTTTTATTGAGGTTGAGGATGAGTCTGGCTATTCTGTACAGTCTTGAGTCGTTTGAGGAGTTGGGTGGTGGTTCCAGTGTAGAGTGTATTCCTGTAGCCCAGCTGGCTGGTGGCAAGGCATTGTGTGACTGTTTTCCTGGTGTTGATGGGGATCCATCTGAAGATATTTCAAAGCATGCAGAGGGTGTGGAAGTAGGAGGATTATACAGAGTTGGCTGGGTGCTAAATAGTGAGCTTTCTGTCTAGGATGATGCCGAGGTTGCGGGCATGGTCAGTGGGGTCAGTGAGGGTCCGAGTTTAGTGGGCTACCAGGTGTCGTTCCACAGTGAGGTGTTCTTTCTGAAGATAATCACTTCTGTCTTGTCCATGTTCAGCTTCAGGCAATTGGACTTCATCCAGTCTGAGACATTGGTCGTGGCGTTTCGGAAGCTGGATCTCGTGGTGGGGTGACTTCAGTGAAAGAAAGAATGAGTTGCGTATATCCTGCGTAGGAGATTATGTTGTGTCCATGGGTGCTGGCGATGTTGACCAGCGGAGTCATGTAGGCATTGAACAAGGTGGGGCTGAAGGATGAGCCTTGGGGGACACTGCAAATGATGATCTTGGGCTCGGAGGTGAAGGCTGGTAAGCAGATTCTCTGAGTGCATCCTGTGAGGAAAAAGGCGATCTACTCGAGGGCGTCTCCCTGGATGCCAATGTGGTGGAGTCTTTTGAGAAGGATGTGGTGGGATATGGTGATGAATGCTGCCAAGAGGTCAAGGAGGATCTGCTGTTTCACCTTGATTGAGGAATGTTCTGATGTCTGCGGTTGCAGTGATCAGGGTGGTTTTGGTACTGTGTTTGGCATGGAAGCCAGATTGGGATGTGTCGAGTAGGTTGTTTCCTTCCAGAAGTTGGGTGAGCTGGTGATTGATGGCTTTCTCCAGGACCTTGGTGGGGGAAAGGGAGCAGTGAGATGGGGCAGTAAGTCTTGAGTTCACTGGGTTCAGCAGAGGGCTTCTTCAGGAGGGGTTTAAACTCTGTGTGTTTCCATGGGTCAGGGACAGTGGTCATTGTGATGGACATGTTGAGGAAGTCAATGAGTACACTGCTGATTTCTTTCTTTCCCAGGTTGAAGATGTGGTGAGGGCAGGAGTCAGTCAGTGCTCTGGAGTGAAGCAAGTGCGTCAATGGCTGTGGTGTTCAGCATAGTGAGCGGCTTCCATGAAGTGAGAAGGTGGCGGTGAGTGGCCTAAGTTGTCAGGAGGTGGCCTGAATTGTTGGAATGAGAGACAACGTTGAACAGATGATTGATATCTTGTTGTAAAAGTAGTCCACCAAGGTGTCGTAGAGAGATTGGAAGGGGCGGATAATGTTATCTGTGGCTAAAGGGCTGGCAAACTCTCTGATGATGCTGAAGAGTTCCTTGGTGTGATTGATGCTTGCTTCGATGCAGTTTGTTAGGGCGTCCTTCTTGGCTTCTTTGACGTGATGGTGGTATTTTCAGAAGGATAATTGTAAGGTGGTGAGGTCCGTGTGATTTCTTTTGGAGTGCCATCATCTTTCCAGTTGCCTTCATTTGCGTTTGATGGCCCGGAGTTCGGGGTTGAACAATGCTTTCGTGCTTGCTGGATCTGCTGCTGTTGGACAGTTTCATGGGGGCAACTGTGTCGGTGCAGTTGGAGATCCATTCGGAGATGTTCTGAACGGCCAGTTCCAGGTTGCTGGTGGCATCGGGCCTGGTGGTGTTGAGCGTGGCTGCCCACTGGGTCTCAGTTATTTTGTTCCATCTGCGATGCATAGGGTGGGGGACTTGGTGGTAGATCGCGGGGAGCCTGCAATGCTGGACGATGCTGTGGTCGATCCATGCTAGTTCAGTGACATGGCTGGATATGACAATGGTTGAATTTGTATATATAAATGTATAGTACCTATTGTATAAGACATTTTGGCCCGTTATGTATTTTAAGTTTTTCTTTATTACCTGTCTTGCTTATATGGTTGTATTTTACATACCGAATAAAGCTTTTGACTTGACTTGACCCTGTCGCAGGATGTGAAGATGGGGTCCAGTGCTTGGCCTGTGCTGTGTGTGGGGCAGGTGACCAGCTGTGTGGGGCCAATGTTGCTCATGCTTTCCAGGAGGTTGGCGGGGTTGGTTTCATTCAAGTCATCAAGGTGAAAGTTGAGGTCGCCGAAAAGATGCAGTGCTTGGAGTCGATTACTAGGGGGAGATGAATTTGGAGATGGCATTGCAGAAGTCAGGGTGAGGACCCGATGGTCTGTAGGTGAGAATTCCTCTGATGGTTGTCTTTCTGTCAGTTTGAATTTGGAAATTGAGGTGTTCCTTGATTGGTGTGGTGGTATTTTTGGTGATGGTGCAATGGAGAGTTTCCTTGTGGATGATGGTGATGCCTCCTCCATGCTTGTTGGTGCAGACGCTGTGTATAATCTTGTAGCCATGGGGTGTTCCAATCGCAATGTTGGGGTTTGAAGACGGATTGAGCGAAGTCTCTGTGATTAAGTCCACATCGGGTTGAGGTTGGTGATGATGTCCCAGATTTCTGTGTCATGTTTGCAGAGGGACTGGGCATCAAATCGCATGCACTGGAGCTGTTCTGGGGTGTTGGGGTTGGCATTGTGGGAGTGGTGGGAGTTTCTGTGTTGCAAGTAAGTCAGCATGGAGGCAGGTCAAAAGTATTTATGTAGATTGTGGAGAGGAGATGCAGAAGTTGTTGTTACTACGTCTGGTGGCCAGGGTTAGGAGGAGTGGAGCTTCTCTTTGTTTCACTGCTGGGTACATACACAAAGACTTGCAGCCAGCCAAACCTAGTCAAGTGACCCAGGATACAGGCAAATAGTTGTGACAAGAAGATGCCAACTTTTTAATAGTAATAGTGCCTACAAGTTATTTATTTTTGACCAATATTTTGTTTTATATTTCACTGCTTATTAATGTTCCATCGTCACATCACAAATTAATTAGCAAAATCCATATAAAGGATCTTCTGTGTGCATGAATTTCAAGAAATGGGTGTATATCTGTTTGTTGTAATTTCATCAAAACCAATCAAATGTGTACAATTTGTGGTTCACAACACATATCTCCAGACACAATGATAACAGACATTATAATTATCAACCATGAAGGTTTTCTAGTTATCCATGCATGTATATCCACTTCAAAATAAAACATATGCAGAGCATGTCTAACACATAGGAAGTAAAACGATGAAATCAAATTTAACAATAACTAAAGAGAACGTTTTTTTTTATTTAGAGTGTTTTATATGCGAACATGGCCCAAGGGTATCATAGCGCTGTACACAAGATTGAGCAAAAAATAAGCATAGATAAGTACATTAGACACAATGGGCTGTTGAAACAGATATCAAAATAAATGTTAAGCATCGACGTTTCAGTCTACGTTGCAATAAATCGGTGAGACCATTTTCAGGAATGAAAATTAGTATGAAGATTCACGATCCAGTGGTAGGTATGTTAGTGAAAGACACAAGGAACTACATGTCTTCAGAACTGTAGATATACATTTTAATTATATGCCATTTTGTCACAGTTCAAATCAATGAAAGAGTGTCTAAAATTCTCTTTTCATATTATGTAGCCATTGCGTCTAGCTGCGGTCAGATGCAGCATTCAACTGCAGTTCGACCCCGTACCTGACTGCAGATAGACGTAGCAGGGTTTCGTAGATCTTCATACCGATTTTCAGTCCTGAAGATGGTCTGACCAATTTTTAAAGCTTAGACCGAAACGCCAATGCTTAACCCAACTTTCTCTATTACTGTTACATTTGATTTCAGAGTTTTGGGGCCAGATGTACGACCCTTTGATTTGGCGAGTCTCTAATTGTGATTTTTTTGTGACTCACATTAAGAGACTTGCAAAATCAAATGTACTAATGTGTCTGTCGCAAATGACCTGCCTCATTATTATTCATGAGGCAGGTCGCGATTTGTGACCCAATGGGAATGGCCAGCACTCACATGGATGGTGGCCTGCTGGGGTCAACAGACCACCACATCTGTGACTGCCTTTTAAATAAAGCATTTTTTTTAAATGCAGCCCCTTTTCCTTAAAGGAAAATTGGATGCATTTAAAAACAAGCATTTGCAATGCAATAGGTCTTGCACTTAAGCAAGTTTGAGCTATTATCTTTTAAATGACAATGCCTTTTATTTATGTTTTGTTTTTTACAACATAAATAAAAGGCCTTGTGATTTACAATGCCAATAGCTTAAACTCGAGTAAATGTGAGAACTAATGCATTGCAAATGGTTGTTTAACTTTAACACTGAGCGCGGTGCCCGCTTCAATGACACCGCGCTCCTTTTTGTTTTTTACTTTAACACTGAGCGCAGCGTCCTTGAAGCGGGGGCCACGCTCACTGTTAAAGTTTTTTTTTTTAAATAAACCGAGCGCGGAGTTCTTGAGGTGGGCACTGCGCTCAGTTTTAAAGTTTAAAAAAAATAAACAGAGTGTGGTGTCCCTGAAGCGGGCACTGTGCTCAGTGTCCCAGAAGTGGATGCTGCACTCAACATGAAAGTATGATAAAAGTAAAATGTAAAATGATCCCGGTGTCCCTAAAGCAGGCGCTGCACTCATTATGCAAATACCAAAAAAGCAGCTGCCATTGTCCCTATCAGTGCCAATAAACAAAATAGTGCTCACCACTCGATAAAGGAGACCGCGCAACGAGGCTCAACCTAAAAAGGAAAAAGAATGTAAAACTATTCACCACATACCAAACGATATACATAAATGTTTGCTCTACACTTCTAACACAGGATGCACTTTAGAAATGTCACACAGAACATTTAAAGTTCATAAGCCAGAAATGATAGAGGACTAAAATCTTAACTCGAGTCTAGGGTGAAAATGTACAGGTTGTGGAGTGCTCATATTTATTTAATATAATAGTATCAACGCAACGCGCTCCACCACTATGATACGTGGAGGATACCAGTCGCCTCTTTAAACTCGATGCCACCTTGCTGCTGAAAATGTCCAGGTAAAGACGTCAGGAGTACAAATAAAACTAGACAACACCATTTCTTATAGTACATGACTGAATTCTAACTTTTAGAATCTCGTTCATTCCTATAACTCACCACAAAATTGAGTCATATTAAGGCGATGTCTGAAAAGTGTCAGCAATCGAAGGACAGCAATCAGCCTTGACCAAGTTCTCGGTTATGGAGCCGCAGCAGAATAAAATATTATGTAATTCATAACCCGAGATCAGGTATCCACAATTTGTTAATGCTAACACACCGTTCGCTGTGATATCCGCTGAGCCAGGGTACTTACCTTGGTTGAAGGCTGGTGCACACTTACGGATACGATGACCTAGTGATGCCATCACCACTCAAACTGAAGGAAGCTAGAAGCCCTGCGAGAACTGAAGTCCTGTCAAGAGAATGCCGCCGCAGTACAGTATGCCGGCGCCTATCGTGGGTTTTGGACAAAAGTAGACTTCGGTTCTCTGACAACACACATCCGGTTTTCCCACATCCGGTTTTCATGGATTGGGTAAACAATACCCAGGAAAGCAATTTATCTCCTGGTCGTAACACTATTAGGTTTTGTCACGAAGTGAGGCTGCAGCGTATCGAGGACCTCCGCAGCTGAGTAGAAGTTAAAGGGAAACTAGTTTGGGATATAATAGGTTTTAAAGGTGCACCACATGGCAAACATGTGAGATTGAGGTGGAAAGCGACTATTTTCCTAAACTTTCAATCCGTTATGTAGTGATTTAAGCCGAATATCTTTCTTTGCTTATAAAGCTTGACATGCAGACTATTGTTCCATTTTAATTGTACCTTCTTAAAAAGTATATTGTACTACTGTTTAGAAACTATACGTATGAAGCTAATAGTTCATCCTCCTTAAGAAAAAGCCAATATATTAAATGTTGTAGTCGGATGTTGTAAAATGCGGTGCTAAAGAACACCAACAGAGTTGAAAACTAAAAGCGCCCCATCAAGGAGCAATGTTCTTTCTGTGTTGAGGCACCTTATCCCTACATATTTCACTCTACTGTATAAACTCCATAAACATGTTTCAGTCGCTATTATTGTCTAGGACCTCGTTTGCTGCTCCTACCACAGCTACCTTATAAATAGATGGGTGAGGGCAAAGTTGAGATAGAGACAAGGGGAAGGAAAAAAAAGAAGAGGGGGAAAAAAAGGAGGTTAACAACATCAGCAATACCTTCATCCATTTTGTGACAAAGGCTTCATGGTTTATGGAAGTTGCCCTTTGGTACTGTCAGTGTGGAACGGGCACTCTGTAAGCTAGTCAGCACATGTGCGCATAGCAATCGCATTGCGCTGCAGTTCAATGCAATGTATATAGAGTACCCTGTTCTACACGGCTACTGTATTGAGTGACACGACACACACCGCTGCCTTACTCGGCTCCACAGAATGGTCGCCAGCAGCTCTTCGCACAGGCAGAATATGGCTCCCCATTTTCCTTTGTAATAGGTGACGAGTGCGCGCACTCAACAGGATCCGGTGCGCACCACCAGCTGCTGTGTTAGAAACTGAGACAGTGTTAGCGCAGAGGGGCACTTGCTCATCGTCTTGTACAGCAGCAATCACACCACAGAGAGCCACAGGAAGTGGGGTCCCAGAGATAGGACCTTTACCTGCAACTGAGCTACTCATCGGTCCTGCAATATTGCGGAAAGGGGAAGGGCCAAGCTGGAGTCCCGCAAGCGCTGTGTGGGGGCAGCCACTGTTAAAAGTGACGAATGCTCCAAATTCCAAAAGCGGCCGCCATTGCCCAGTTGGCATCTCACAAGTGAAAAAAGTTAAAGAGAGCTCCAAATCTCACAAGAGGCTGCCATTGCAAACCAGAAACTGAAGAAAGGGAAAGAACGCTCCAAATTCAAACAGCGGCCACCATTGCTGGGTTGGTGTAGAGTGAGTGAAAAAAATAGTACATATACCGTGTAACAACCAAGTAATGGGGCCAGTAGCCATGTGAGGTTACAAATTAAGGAAAGGCTGTACTAAGGAGGGACTAACAAGCCTACTAACGAATCAGAAGCCAACATTTACGAAGGACAAAGACACAAGGCAATGAAAAATATGGGCCGGCTTCTCTCCATACTGTACTACAAAGGATCATCGCCAGAGCAGCGCTTGCGCGCTGGCTCAGGCTCGACCTACAGAAAAGTGGACTCTTTTTTTAAGAGTAGGCAGTGGTCCTTGAGACCACTGCCTGTTCTGGAAAAATGTTGGCGCTCCCCTTTTTAGGTCTCGCCTGACCCAGCGCATGCGCTGGTCTGGCGAGATTTTTTGTGAGGGCTCAAAAAAGTGCTTCCACTTTAGCCTAGAGCTACAGTGCAGGTGCGCGGGCGCGCGCCCCTCACTTTCGCGGCCGCTTTGATGTTTGATCTCGATCACTTTCGCGGCCGCACGGCCGCTTTGATGTTCTCTTCGCTTTTTTCCCTGTTTATTACTTCTATGTAGTAATGGTGGCACCCGTGCACCGCCATTACTACAGAGCAGTAATAAACAGAAACAAGCATTGGCATAGCCAATATGTCTCGCTTTTGGGACCTTATAAGTATTTAGTTATGCAACTGTTGCATGTCTAAACACTTATAAGGTCCCAAAAGCGAGACCTATTGGCTATGCCAATGCTTGTTGCAATTGCCTTACCACCAATTTGATTTGGTAGTGTGTGAACGTTTTGCTACCACATTCCAAGCCGCAAAACATTCATACATACCAGCGCCACGCTATTAGGAGGGGACGCCCTGTACACACTGCTCCCTAATACCAACTTGCAAACCCTATATTGCGACTCGGAAATAGGTTACCGACTCACAAAGTAGGGTTGCTGCAAAGGAAAATTAATTTTACCAGTCGCAAACCGCTCAGTGGGCCGTTTCTGACCAGTAAATGCGTCATGCATCTGGACCATAGTTCGGTTGTATGATAGAACCATGAGTGGATAAACCACGTGTGCCTCGAATACGCAACCTAAACAACGAGAGCGCCTTAACCATGCATTCCTTTACCACGCATACCTTTACCACATACATTTGTGGTAAAGGCATGAATGGTAAAGGGAATGTGTGGCTAAGGTCACAAATCCTCCTCCCCCAGCCCTAAGCTACAAACTTCCCCCGCCCCACTCCCCGCCCTGAGGTCCAAATACCCCTAACCCCTCCCAACCCACAAGTTGTCCCTAACCCTTAAACACCACCTCAACCCCCTCCCATCCCCTTGCTCTGTCCCTACAACTACTCCAACCTCTTCCACTGCCCCTAGGCAAACCCCTAGTTTAAAAAAGTTCCCAACCACCCCACCAACCCTAAAAACTAGCCCGCCCTCCCCTAAGCCCTAAAAACTACCCCGACTACCCATTCCCATCCCCCTGCCCTGAGGCCTAAAACCCTGTCCATTAACCCTGTCCCTTAACCTGACCCAGCCCAGCCCAGACCCAGCCCTAAAAACTACCCCGCCTTCCCCTAAGCCCTAAAAAATAACCTGACTACCCAGTCCCCTCCCCCTGCCCTGATGCCTAATACCCTAACCCCTATTTTAAAATACCTACCCCAGCCCTAAAAAGTACCCTGACCCCCCAGCCTTGAAAACTAACCAAACCTCCCAGCCCTGAAAACTTCCCCAAGCCCTGAAAACTTTCCCTGACTCCCAGCACTAAAAACCACCCCAACCCACCCCAGCCCACACAACTACCCTAACCCACCCCAGCCCACAAAACAACCCCGACCCACACCCAGCTCAAAAAACAACCCCAACCCACCCCCAGCCCACAAAATAACCCGACTGACCCCCAGCCCACAAAACAACCCAGACCCTCCCTACAGCCAACAAAACAACCCCGACTCAACTCAGCCAACAAAACAAACCCCAACCCACCCCATGCCCAGAACTACACCCAGCTCCACTTACCTCACCACTTCCTATGAGGTCTTCCCGCTTCCGTCCGCAGCAGCTAGACCGCACATTGCCTATATGCGTGGTTAGGACAAATGCGTGGTTAAGGCATGCGTTGTGGAGCTTGCAAAGTCAGAACACTTGTGGTTTAGACTGCGGTGTCCAGTTTCCCCCATAGTTCCTATGTATAGTACAGTGTAGTACAGTACGGAAACAGCACATATTAAGGCCACTGAGGAGATTAGGGCTATGATGGACAGAGGGGGCATCCGGGAATTTGCTTTTAGTCTGACGTCGTACGCCGACTACACCCAGATAGTGGTGGCAGCATAAAAACATCAAGCATGACCCACCCTACAGTTTCAGAACTGTGAGGGAAATGGGCAAAGGGGCCGCAACCCTCCCTTGCAGGCCCGGGAGACAGGTGCGGGCCGGTATGGACCGGTTGATGGTGGTGGTCCAATGGTGGCCGCAGGGTAAAGAGATGGATGGGAACACATTGTCTTAAGCTCAACTCCGAGAAGACCGAGGTTGTAATCTTCAGTAACCTGCAACCCAGATGGGACAATCTCTGGTGGCCGGCGGAGATGGGTGAACCACCAAAACCAGCGCATAAAGGCAAAAAATCTGGGAGTGTGGATCGATAATAAACTTGCACTCTCATACCAGACAAATGCCATCGACTCTGCCTCCCACTTTCTGATAAAGAAACTCAAGAAGATCCTACCGTACATCCATGTTGAGTCTTGAAAGACAGTGGTAACCACACTAATTCAGTCAAAATTGAATTATTGCAATGGGCTCTACCTGAGTATGCAGAAGCAATATCAAAAAAAGCTTCAAACAGTTCAAAACACAGCTGCACGACTGTTGGTAAATATCCCTAAGTACGATTCAGTAACCAAGGAAATTCGTAGACGCCACTGGCTCCCGGTGGCACAACAAATTAGATTCAAGTCCTTATGTCTAGCAGACAAGGCATTGAGCAAAACAGGACCTCTTTTATGTAGAAATCTCTTTGCCTGGTATGTACCGTCCAGACAGTTACATTCCACAGGTGCTAGACTCATGAAAGTTCCGAGAATATTGTCCGCAGGCTGGGGCGGCCGAAGTTTCTCTCATGGCATCGCAAAATTCTGGAACATTCTGCCAATGGAGCTCAGATGTGCAAGCTCCCTCACCATCTTCAGGAAAGGGCTAAAAACCTGGCTATTTCAGAATTAGACACTTTGGCTGGGCTTACTGCTTTCATAGCGCCAAGACACCCCTGGGTATTAACGCACTCAATAAATCTCACTAACATAACATACTCTGCGTATGTTATGTTAGGAAGTTGGTATACATGCGTTGATAACTAGAAAATCTTAATAGATGATAGTTATGCCAGTTATCAATGTATTTGAAGATATGTGTTGTGAACCCTAATTTTATAAATTGCTCCCAATTGAAAATCATCACTTATTAAATGTAGTAAGGTAACCCAATGTTATCCTATGAGAGAGGTAGGCCTTGCAGAAGTGAAAAACAAATTTAAGAATTTTTCACTACCAGGACATGCAGAACTTAAAAGTACATGCCCAACTTCTGAAAAACACTGCACCTACCCTAGGAGTTACTTATATGTATTAGGAAGAAAGGTTTGGGCCTGACAAACACAGGCTGCAATGGCAGGCCTGAAACATGTTCAGAAGGGCTACTTAAGTTGGTGGCACAATTAGTGCTGCAGGCCCACTAGTAGAATTTCATTCACAGGCTATGGGTACCTGTTGTGCCATTTTACTAGCGACTTACAATTACATTAAATATGGCAATTGTGCATAAGCCAGCTATACATTGTTTAGGAGAGAAAGCACACGCACTTTTGCCCTGGTTAGCAGTGGTAAAGTGAGCGGAGTCTTAAAAGCCAACAAAAATGGGTCCATAAAACAGGAGTGTTAAGACAAAAGGTTTGAGGATAACCCGGTAGAAAGAGCCAAGGCCAACAGACTGTAGTTTATATTGCTTTTGTTTGTGGAAAACGTTGGAAATACCGATTAAACAGACTGGCTGGGGCCCTGTCTTCCTGACTGACAATAAAGTGACAGATGCACGTTTCGCTTCTTAGGGAAAATGACTAAAATTGTGTGTGGTGTCACTCAATAATTACCCATGTATTCATTGTATTTTACCAGATCTGTGGCTGTATTTGTTCACTGACTGCTTCTCTGCGCCAACACTTTGCATGCACGAGTAATTAACATGAAATTAGCCTTGGTCAAATGTGTGTTACAGAGAGTTTAGTTAATTAAATTACACTGCAACCTAGAAATGTTTGTCCTTATGTTGATTGTGTTTCCAGGAAATAGCTTATGGAGAGGACAAGTTGTAGAGCAAATATTAATTAAAGGTCATCTTGGGAACACACATCCTCTGAAAATAACCATGTCTTATTTGGTTCAGGGTGAGAATATTCTTTAAGAAGAGCTCAGTTCAGCTAAACTGTGTGCAGAAAACTTCCTTTCAGCCGTGATTCCAGCGGAGTCCCCGCTGCTCAAACATATTTTCTTAGGGTAAGCGAAAATCACGTAAGTTCCCTTTGCCTAATTAAGTGACATTTCTGAAAAAAGTATGGGAAATGACGTGAAACGCAAATGTGGAATTCTGCGCTTTATTTTGGTGCAAAATGCACCTTCACATGAACTTGGGACGTGAGGAGGCGCTTTGCTCTTAATATTTTTTTTTTTAAGGCATTAAAAAAACAAGTGCAATGCACAAGAGCCGCTGACATTCTGTTCCGGTGCTCCCGCGATGATTTTTATTTTTTACCCGAATGACAAAACCTTCACCCCTCAATCACATAAAGTATCACAATAGCATAATTTCTCGAAAATTCGCATAAAAAGTGTAAACCGAAAGGCCTGCAATTAAGAAAATTATGTCAGCGTACCTGAAATTTCATCCAGGCGTGTGTTCTTCTTCTGCGTGTGTATTTATGCTGCACATATAGAGAAACCCATGAAAACAGACTTTTCAAGCAGGCATTTCACTAATTCCAGCTTCAACATGGGATTGAAGAATGGCAGAACTAGGCCCCACCTACACTGAGCTGGTCGCTAACACCCCATTTCTCAAAACTTCGGGTTTTCATGCATTTGACCTGTCTGGTGCCCATGAAAAGCGCTGGTGTTGATGATTAGGTGTTGGTGCTGAGCACCGGAAACCGCCGGCTCAAATTGAGCACTGTGACCGTAAATTGCAAATTATTATTATGGGATTATTCATAGAGGCAGCTGTAATTTGGTAAACCCTTTACAAGAAAGAAAATGTAGTAGCAGAAAGAAGATACCTCCACACAATTGTAAGGACGTGTAAACAAGCATTGGCAAATCTAACAGGCCTGGTTTCAATTTCAGTTCTAAGCCAGGCCTACTGGCTTTGCCAGTGCTTCCTATTTTAATATCATGAGACTCTGCTAAAGATATTTGGGAACATTTACAGGCTCACTTTAGTGCTATATGACAATCCATTGGTTATGATGATGGCTGAGTATACCAGGTCCTGATACTCTTAGTTGAGCTGCTACTGCAGAGAGCCTCATTCCATTTACACAGTGCTTCCTGCCTGCATGTTTGAATCATTGCTGCATGACTGGCTCTGTGTTGAAGGATCTGGTATTACCATGTCTGCAAACTAGAGCATCCCTACAATCAATGTTGGGAATCTCCTAATTAGACTCTAAGTATATTAATAGTACACATTCTTCTGTTTTGTAAAGTACCAGAACACAGCCACCAGCCAGCTCTCCTCGTGTGAACTACAGAAAAATATTTACATTTGGACATCCTTGTTCACTTTACGCGCGCAAGCGCTATAGAATTATAAACTGCTGTTTGATATTTCTTATTAAACAGAGCTTCATCATCATCTGTTAATCCCTCTCGCATGTATGATAGACAGGAAGATAGAAGCCACCGGCTGGATCTTGTGGTCCAGATTGCTAGGCCCAAGTATTTCTTGAGCCAAAAGAAACAGGGAAGGACATTTGTCAGCCCCTTTATCTGGTTTATCACAAAGCCATCGGCTTAAGACTCATGATATTGCTGGGCCTCACAGCTTCCTTAGGCATGAGGGAGAGGATGTGGCCTAATGGCGAGAGATGCTGACTTTGGGATAGGGGAACCAGATTCGAGTCTCTGCTTCGGTTAAACATTCTATGATTCTGGGCAAATCACTTAATCTCCGTGAGCCTACCAAAAATGAATGTGTTCTCAAGTAAAGCACTCCAATTCCGTAGGTTCGGTTTCGTGCTGCACAAAATTGCAAACACCAAAAATTGTTGACTGTTAGAAATAGGGGTCTCTAGTTTGGAGAGGTAGGTACGTTTGTCCAAATAGGGACCATTGCTTCTAGTCAGGGTAAGGGGGATACATACTTTAGATACTTTAGATAACCCCTGCCCACCCCCTGGGTAGGTTGGCACAAGCAGACAGGCACATCCCAAAGGCAATGTGTAAAGTATTTGTATTCAAAACACACAGAAATACAGTGATAACACCACAAATGGACACCACACCACTTTAGAAAAATAAAGTATATTTATCTAAACTTTCCAAGACCAAAACAACAAAAATCCAACATACATGTAAGAAGATTATGACTTTAAAAAGGTTTCTAACAACTGGCACCCTAGAAAACTATGGCTGCCTGATTTCTCTCAAAGTACCTGTAGTTGTGACACAATTCACAAGACCAAACAGCCATAGATATGAGAAGCGTCGCAAAACAAAGAGATGCGTCAGTTCCTGAGACCATGGGAAGGCAGTGCAACGCAGGAGAAGTGATGCGTCAAATCCAGTCTGTAGGGGGAAGTGATGCGCCGATTCTGAGACAGTTCTGCTTTGCGGGTGATGCATTGGGAAAACTTGCTGCACAGGTGTGATGCGTGGAAATCCGGGATGCGGTGGTGATCAATGCGGTGTCATAGAGCGACATTGAGTCGGTTTCTTCAGCCGTGACCCCTTGATGCGTTGATTTTTGCAGCGGCGACAGGAGCTACGTTGGTTTTGGCAGCGGCGCGGCGATGTGTGGAGACTCTTCATGCACAGTGGTGCTGCATCAGGAAAACTGCAGCAAGAAAAGCGATGCATCAATTTTTTTGTAGTTGCATTGCATTTCCAGCTCCCAACAGCAGGAACAACCTCCAGAGGTCCAACACAGTCACAGGCACCTATTGGCAGGTCATCGACGATAAGAGGTGTGGCAATTTTATTGAAGCGTGGGGTGGGTTCCTGTGTTAGGACATCGCAAGATAATGGGGGTCGTTGGGTTATTGCTGAGTTGTTAATTAGTGGTATTTCATTTACTATCTGTTCAGTTTATAGTTCTAATTTTGATGATCCTGAAGTACTAGACTATCTAAATGTTGAGTTAGCACTGTGGCCTCATCCTCTATGTCTCTGTGGCGACCTTAATATTAACCTTGCAGCGGATTTTAATATCTGTGATAGCCAGGTAAGGTATGTAGGTAAGAAACCGAGAGTGTTCAGGTCACTACAAGCATTAGTCCAAGAACATTCCTTGACTGACCTCTGGTACCATCATTTTACAGTCTTAGATGGCTACACCTTTTTCTCAGCTCCACACAGGAAAATGGTGCGGCTCGATTACTTTTTTCTTTCCGATCAGTATCAAGATCGCACTTCGATTTCAATCCTACCCCGTATTATCTCAGACCACAATGCGGTGCTCATTACTTTCACTTTGAATGGAATTATCAAACCCGTTAAAGTCTGGACCTTCGAGAGAAAGCTTTTGACAGATCAGGCATATCTAGATCATATGAGGCCCTGGCTGCACAAATTTTTAAATATTAATAGGGATTCAGCCACTAGCAGTATTGTCTGGGACACATTGAAAGCTGCAACTCGCGGCGAAACTAAAAGCTTTTCATTTTTTCGTCAAAAAAATGTTCAGGATCAGACTAAGTCCAGGATACAAGCTCTATCTGCTGCAGAAATTCAGCTTGTCAATGCGATTAGGGATGGTCGGGATTTATCTTATAGTCAAACTCAGGTAGCCATCATTAGAGCATCTTTGCTTGAATTCTTTGGACAAGACCTTGCAGCAAAATACCTTCAGTATCGCTCAACGATGTTTGAATTTGGTGAGCAATCAGGTAAGGTCCTTGCTAAACGATTACAACAACGTGCTACAGCTAACCGCATTATTAAGATACAGGATAGTCGCGGAAACATTCAGGATAATCCAGAATCTGTTTTATCGGTTTTCTTTGAGTTCTATAAATCTTTATATACAGAAGAAATTAGGGATCGAAATATAGATCATGATATTACCACCTTTCTATCGGATATCAACACTCTTAGAGTTTCAGATCATGAGAATGCTGTCCTGGCGGCACCCATAGAGTGGGTTGAGGTTGAAGCCGCACTGAAAGCACTGGCAAATGGCAAAGCTGCAGGTCCGGACGGGATTCCGCTGGAATTTTATAAAATATTCCGGCTGGAGATCCGCGAGGATTTCTTGAAAGTATTAAGAGAGGCACAACTAGGTCATATACCAGATTCTTGGTGCAATACAACTATAATTCTTTTCAAGAAGAAGGACAAACCAGAGCTGGATCCTGGTTCATTTCGTCCGATCTCATTAATCAACACCGATAACAAAATATTTGCAAAAATTTTGGAAACAAGGCTAGCACGGGTGATAACTCCATTAGTCTCTATTCGGCAACACGGATTTATCCCTGGTAGGGACACGACGGATCACGTCCGCCGGGTTATTGCACTATTAGACTGGGCCCAGGCTTTGGGCTCCCCCTGTGGGGCAATTCTGCTGGACGCCGAAAAGGCGTTTGACAGGGTGGCCTGGGGGTTTCTCTGGCGGGTCCTACATTGGAAGGGGGTCTGTCCCAATTTTATTCATGCTTTGCAGTCTTTATATATAACGCCTCGTGCAAGTATATCGATATCTGGAAAGAGCTCAAGTTCTTTCCCAATCAGTAGGGGTACTCGACAGGGTTGTCCCTGTTCCCCCCTTCTGTTTGCTCTATATATAGACCCATTTCTCAGTAAACTTGAACTCTGCTCAAACATAGCTCGTGTTAAAAACGATACAGTTGATTTTAAAGCTTTAGCATATGCAGACGACATTTTAGTGGTTACGTCAGATGTGTCTACTTCATTCTCAGCAATAAAAACGGCAGCAAAATACTATGGTCAGTACTCGGGCTACAAGCTTAATGCCCAGAAAACTCAGGTAGTTCAAACAACTGCAATAGGCCCCTCTACTGCACCGGTAGTTCACAGTGCTCGTTACTTAGGGATAGAAATTACAGCCGCAACTGAAAGTTTGCCTGATACGAATATCTTACCCATCATTGATAAAGTTAATTTTACGTTATGCAGACTAGATAAGTTACATCTGTCCTTGTTTGGTAGGCGTAATGTTTTAAAGATGCTGATACTCCCGAAATTTTTATACCTATTTAGGACTATTCCCCTAGAATTTGCTCAGCTCAGCATCGCTCGGGCGGAAAGATGCTGTAACAGGTTTTTATGGGGTTATCGTCAGCCTCGTAGGTCCGCAAAATGGATGCAGCTCCCAATGGATAGAGGGGGGTGGTCTGTTCCCAACTTGCTTCTATACAGTTGGTCAGCGTTTATTCAATATCTTGCCGTTCCATTGTTTGGGGACAGAGCAAAACTTCCTCCATGTAGGTCACCATCTATTTTTGAGATTGGGCTAGGACATGCTGCCAAAGGGACATTAACCTCAATACTTGAGCCCAGCTACTACAAAAAGACTAAGTTCAAAGTTATTATCTCCATGTATTCAATATGGAGGAAGGTTCGTCGTAGCTGGCCAATTACTAATATAAATTTTTATACCCCCTTGTCAGCAGCCAGAATGCTTCCGTCAATTTTTCAAGATAACGTTACAATAAGGTGGCAGGCCGCAGGTATTAAGACAATAGGGGATTTGGCATACGAAGGTAATATGGCCACTTTTCTTTCTCTGAAAGAACATTTTTCCCTAGATATCCATCATTTTTTTAAATACTTGCAGGTCCGCAGCTGTCTGCTTAAACTTCTATCCAATACCCCAACATTATTTTGTAGGAACACACTCATGGATTTAATTCTTAAAAACTCAAGAATTGGACCAATTTATAGAAACTTACTCTTAGTCTTTCCTGATGATTTATTGAAATCTTAGGCTAAACTGGAAGCCAAACTTTGTAAGCCGGATATTGATATAGCTTTGGCCTTAGAACTCTCGGCCAATGTTCTAATCTCTGGGAGCTTACGTTCCCAAAGTTATATGGCCCTTTACGACCTTTATTACACCCCAGCCAAAATACATAAATGGGGTGGTAGCGCTGGCCACAGTTGCCCTAGATGCGGTCTAATAGCGGCTGATGATGTCCATATGTTTTTTTCCTGCCCTAAATTGGCCCAATTTGTTCAAGAAGTTCAAACATTTATGACTGTTAGCTTAAAAATCCCCTTGGTTTTATCAGCTGAATTAGTTATCATGGGTTGTGAAACTGATACATCAATGAATAGCACGAGTCATGTCATCGCTTTTATATATATTGCTATGTCGCAAATCAGATTATGCATCACATCAGAATGGAAAAATTCTGTCGCCCCAACCTTTATGATTTGGAAAGCAAGGATCCTAGCACTCCATAGGCTGGAGTCAGCCGTCTTTTCACGGGGGGGCAGAAGAAGGCGGGAAAGGGGCACATTAACATGGGCCCCATTCACACATTGGTTGGAAGGCTAAGTGAAATTTAACTGGCCCATGTAACGTCAATTTGACAATGTTCTATTCTTGGTAATATTGCCAATGTTAAAAAAATGAAATGTATTGTTTATCTTTTTCTGTTCTTTAACTATTGTTAAATAATGGGGGACTGCTTGTCTCAAATCTCTGTAATAGATTCTATTGTTTTCTAACAAGATTATATTAATTCTCTGTGTTTTCAAGCGAATAAAAAATAATTATTAAAAAAAAAAAAAAAAAGAAAACTATGGCTGCCTGATTTCTCTCAAAGTACCTGTAGTTGTGACACAATTCACAAGACCAAACAGCCATAGATATGAGAAGCGTCGCAAAACAAAGAGATGCGTCAGTTCCTGAGACCATGGGAAGGCAGTGCAACGCAGGAGAAGTGATGCGTCAAATCCAGTCTGTAGGGGGAAGTGATGCGCCGATTCTGAGACAGTTCTGCTTTGCGGGTGATGCATTGGGAAAACTTGCTGCACAGGTGTGATGCGTGGAAATTCGGGATGCGGTGGCGATCAATGCGGTGTCATAGAGCGACATTGAGTCGGTTTCTTCAGCCGTGACCCCTTGATGCGTTGATTTTTGCAGCGGCGACAGGAGCTACGTCGGTTTTGGCAGCGGCGCGGCGATGTGTGGAGACTCTTCATGCACAGTGGTGCTGCATCAGGAAAACTGCAGCAAGAAAAGCGATGCATCAATTTTTTTGTAGTTGCATTGCATTTCCAGCTCCCAACAGCAGGAACAACCTCCAGAGGTCCAACACAGTCACAGGCACCTATTGGCAGGTCAGAACTACCAGCAAGGAAGTTCGGAGAGCTGGGGGTGAAGTCTTTGTTTCTCTGAGACTTCAGAACAGGAGGCAAGCTCTACTCAAGCCCTTGGAGATCTTCCTCAAGCAGGGGCACACAGGACGCAGCAAAGACCTTGGCCTTTCCTTGGCAGAAACAGCTACTGCAGGCCAACCCCAGACAGCACACAACAAAGGGCAGTACTTCTCCTCAGTTTCTCCAGCTCTTCTCCTTGGCAAAGGTTCCTCTTGATTCCAGAAGTAGTCTAAAGTTCAGGGGTTTGGGCCCCACTTTTTATAGCACAAATTCCTTTGTTCTCTGGTGGCAGAGAAGCTCTTTGCCCAGCCAAAACCAGTCCTGTCCTCTCTGGTACAGCTGCCTGGCAGGAGGTGGAGACAGCATTGTCCAAGGCACACCGGGCCCATTCAGGTGTGAAAGAAATCTCCTCCCCTACTTTAAATGCAGCCCAAGTCGATTCAGCCCAGCCCTGACTCATCCAGGAAAGGCAGGACACACATCAACCCCCCCCCCCCGACGGCAGTCTGAGAGTATACACATCCCTAGCCCCTGTCATTCAAAAGCCAGACAGTCCATCCACAAACTAGCAGAGGCATACAGGATGGCTAAGCAAGAAAATACTCACTTTCTAAAAGTGGTCTTTTCAAACACACAATATAAAAATCATCTTTACTAAAAGATGCATCTTTATATTCTGAGTTCAAGCATACTAAACCATATCTTCCCATCGTGTCCCAATGGGAAGTTATATTTATTAGATGTTACAAATTAGCTCACATGTTATCCTATGGGGCAAGATAGACTTTCAATGGTGAAAAACAAAATTGGCAGTATTTCACTATCAGGACATGCCACAAACACCAGTACATGTCCTACCTTTCACATACACTGCACCCTGCCCAGGGTGGTACCTTGGGCCTACCATAGGGGTGCCTTACATGTAAGAAAGGGAAGGTTAGGGCCTGGCAAGTGGGTGCACTTGCCAGGTCGACATGGCACCTAATAAACTGCGCACAGACACTGCAGTGGCAGGTACTGAGATACCTTTTCAGGGCTACTCATGTGGGTGGCACAATCACAGCTGCAGTCCCACTAGTAGCATTTGATTTCCAGGCCCTGGCACACTCAGTACAATTTACTAGGGGCTTACCAGTAAATCAAATATGCCAATTATGGATAACCAATCATGTTCACAATTTACACAGGGAACATATGCACTTTAGCACTTATTAGCAGTGGTAAAGTGCCCGGAGACCTAAATCCAACAACAGGTCAGGGAAAAATCTTGTGAATGAGAATCACTGGCAATCTCACCAACTCCGGATTAATGATATCAGCTTGTGTGTGTGAAACACTTCCACTCTTCAAATGAAATGGTGGCCTATTTACACAGGATACATGCCTTAGTACAGTACCACTCTCTTGCCTTCATTGCTCCTCCCAAAGTCCACCCTTTCCATTTCAAAGATCTGCGTGTTCAGCCACATAGCCGGGAATCTTTCTCAAAGGGTGCAATTCACAATATTGAATTTCCACTTTTTGAGTTATGGGTGGGTTAAACATCAATTATTGAACCCCATTCCCCTACTTCCACTTTAAATGAGAAAGGTTAACAATGTGTCACCAATCCAGTGCGCAAAATGCACCACAAACACACCAACAGAGTAGTATAGCACTAAAAGTGCACGGACATCTGGCCAGTTACTGTTTTTTTTATTTTTAAAAGTGGAGTTCTTTATAATTTTAAATACTGGTTCTATGGTATTTTCAACTGAACTATTAAAACATGAAATATTAAAATCAAGTAGGAAATTACACTCAGCAAACACTGTTAAAAACTGGAGTAACTAAACCATTATAACAACCATATAAACTATAAAAGCTTTTATGGTTGTTTCTCAAATAGTGTTTGCACTATCTATGGCTTAGAAAACATAACGGGGAGGTTGACCTCTTCCATTTGGATTTCATTATTTAAAACTTACCCACACCTGAACCTCATTCTACCCTGTCCAATCTTATTTTGGGGGGATATCAAATAGGAAGAAGATATAACTGACGTAACAGAATAGCACATTAGGTGCTCCTAAACCTTAGCTGCCCCAACAATTCCTCTGCTTGTAACTAATCCTTCAAAAGCACTTTTGCAAAGATATTTTCATCTTGCAATATACACTTGTGCTGCTAATCCAATTAGGCCTGTGGCTAACAGTGCTAGCACAAGCATTAGTACTCATACGGCCAGCCAGAAAGGAGAAAATATAATTCTTAGGCCAAAGTTGATACTACTTCTACTAACTTCTTTACAGGGCATTTTTTCTACCTTAATCTGTTCATCTAAGGCAGAGGTCTTAAAACTTTTGGATGCCGAGACCCTCCTGTCAACATTTTCAGGTGTGAGGACCCCCTCCTGACAAAAATTTCTAAACCTGTAGGCAGGGCTACTGGAATTATGAGGCAGATGAGGACCAAATTATGTGACAGGTTTGACTAAATTGTGTGGGAAGGAAATGTAAATAATATTATGTTATGCCACGTATTTTTGGATAGCATTGCTTCATTATTTTGACATTTTTTACACACAGTAACACTGAGGAAATATTTCACCACATCAGATGTCTAGTCAACATTTGTGAAGGGCCTTCCACTCCGCAGGAATACGTGCTGCCACATTAGAAGCCCACTGGCCCTGGCCATGAGCAGCAGGGGTCCCTTAAAACCCTGGCGGTCTTGTGCAGAGTTAAGCAGTTTACCCATGCTGCTTTCCTCTCACCCCCTCCCTTCCATCCATCTCTTCTCTCGTCTCCCAACCCTGATCCCTCTCTCACTTTGCAGGCCATTTTCTTTCACCCCTTTTTACAACTTCTGAACTCTCTCCATGCAAGCTCTCACTTCACCTTTAATCACACCTTGCCATTCTGTATTTTTCCTGTCCTCATCTCTAACGGACTCCCGCATTTATCTCATCGCCTTTCTGGCCCCATCACCCCTTAGCACTTCTCATTCACCTCAAGTCTCTCCATTCAAATTTGTGTCTATTTGTATCTTACAACTCTCCAGTCCCCCCATTCATCTTTCACATCTCCCCTTTGTTCTTACACACCTTCTTGAACCAACGTCCCTCTCCCCTGGTACCTCAGCACCAGTACCGAATTTGAGCAGGTGGTTTCCGGTGCTCCGCACTGGCACCTAACTGTGCGCACTGGCACTATGACAGACTTCCACATGGTGGCTCTGTCTGTGTAATTTAGAGATGAGCAGAACAGCTGTTTATTAATTCAATACACATTGAAAACGATAAACTCCTGACGCCCATGCCATTCTTTTAACTTTGGGGGCTTGAAATAGTCTGAATAGTCACACTTGTACAAGTGTTATGGTTGGTAGTTGCATAGGTATTGTCATTGGCCGCGCAGGCCAGGCAATGGGTGGGTGGTTAAAGTTGCAGTGACCTACTGGTGAGGGCGCTGGCACATGTTTTATTGCAAATTAATCACTGCACAGCACGCACCCCAGTACTCCCTCTCTTCCCCTATCGCTGCTGTCCCTCACCCATGTCGCATCAAATTATCTTTTTAGGTCACAGATCATCTCTCAGCTATCTTCTCTCACAGTTTAACAGTAGCCCTCACCTTTTGCTCACACTCACTTCTTGCGTGTCCGCACTTCCCTTCGGCACATTTCTCCTCATCCCTGACTTCTTCTATCGAATTCTCTAACTCCTTTGCCGTCCTCTCTCATCCTCTCATCTCTCCTAACGGAGCATACGGGACGGACCGGTATGCTCCTCTCGGCCTGTGCCACTCTGCTTATTGTTCTCTAATTCAGGAAGGCATGAATTGTCTGTCTCACTGTTTTGGTGCAGGCCACGCAGTTATGGAACTTGCACCCTCCTTTGCTTCACGCCACCAAGAACCTACATATAAATCTGCATATTCATCAAACTCCAGCTCTGGTCCAGGCAGCACAACAAGTTTTGGTCCCAGACCAGGAGTGGGCAAAAAGCCTGGATTCTTGGCTCTGTCAATGCCACAGGTTAACAAACGTTTCCCTAAGCCTACATACTCAGTGCTTTAAAATTGTTTACAACTCCAGCACATCCACAGGACCAAATTCTCACGAGTTGGAGTGCCGAGATGCAATGGAACTTGTATATAATGTTTTTATAAGATAAATTATTCTTATAAAAAAAATTGGCAAAAGTGGAAAACACTTTGTGTACAGAAAAAAACCTTTTAAGATATATGAAGCCCTGGGAATTAGATGAAAGGTGGGATATTGGTGCTCTACAAATACACAAATACATTGTTTCATTAAGGGACAACTTGCTTATGTGCTGTTTTCAGACAAGCAGTATCAATAAACACCATGTAAAATAAGTGTTACTGCACACGATCCCTGCTAAAATGGCCCTCTCTTTAATGACCTCAGATAAAGGAAAGTTTGTGCAATCCCTCTGTGATTTGCTCACGAGACTTGAAGTCTGTATGAACATTTATTCACTTATTTGTACAGCTCTATTCCACCCTTCTGTCACTTCTGAGAGCTAGGGCGTTAAATGATTTTTTGTTCTTGGTTAATTTCATTTGTTGTTGAACTGTGACATTCTTAACTTCCTGGAGTTTTATTCACAGCTGAGTTTCGTAGAACTGTTTAAATGTAAGGAATAGGCAGAGTGGGTGCCCAGAGTTACTGGAACCAGAAAAAGAAACTAAGCCTCGGTAAGCAGTTTACAAAGGCATGTAAATATGCAAACGGTCTTTAACGACCTGTCAAAAACTCGGGCGTGTCGGAGATAAGACTCCAGACACTGCCCAGCCGCGCCCACAGCTGCAGCAGTCCGGGCTGAGACACACGACGGGAGGCGGTGGGCTGAAGCCCTTGTAGTTCCATGGGCCTGGGCAGAAGTGTGACTGGGAATGCACGACCCCCTTTGTATCACTCCACCCCCCCTGGGGGTCGCGCCCCACAGTTTGAAGACCCCTGATCTAAGGAGATGGATAGTCAGACTTAGATACTACAGTTTGTAGATACAAAATGAGGTATGCATGAAAACACGCATTGCAAGAGTAATTGTAATTAAAACTAGGCTCTTAGACTTATCCCTGAAAACTCGGAGTGACTGGTTTGATTATGTTTATTTTCTAGAATATAAGTGGTTTCACTCAGTGACTTGAAACCACTATTTTTAGGAGTGGACATTGAGACAGTCTTAGCAGTCTTGCCAGTCGATTGTTTTTTAACCACGTATCATATATATGTATATTTGAGGAGAGGTTTGACCCTGCAGCCAGAGCGTTTAACTCCGGAGTGCAGGACTCACGGTTCGATACCTGGCGCCGGCGACAGCTCAGCTTAACATCATGTGACTCTGTACAATAGCTCACTTAATCTCCCCGATGGCCCCCAGTGCCTTGAAACCCTTAAGGGGGTGATATGTTCACGCTTTACAAATAGGAATTACTATATGGGCTTTTAGTCAGTGGCCTTCATTCAATGGTCTGTTAAATTTCCACTCACACTTTGCTTCTGCCCACCAGATTATAAAGCATAGGAAATAAGTCAGACCCCTTAAGGCACTGGCTACCTTCACTGTGAGTGACAGCATTTTGCTTATGCGCAATGTGCACGTCGGCCACAAAATAAAACCCCTTCAGTGCCAGGTCCGGTAGGGTGTGTGTGTTGTTTCCTAAAAAGGCAATTTTTTATTTACTACTTTTGTGAGAGTTGGGTAGCTCCTCAGGCACTGGCACCCGGCCTTCTCTGCCACTTGAAATTTACAACATCCCACCCTGTGTCCTGCTCTTTTTCAATGCAACGACCAGTGCAGCAGCCTTGTAGAGGCTTATTTATCTTTCAGCACTACAAAGGGGCATTAAAAGTGCCATGCAGAACTGAATACAGATCATCTTCTTCACTCATTTTTTTCTACCAAGCGGAAGTCTTGTTATGTAACTCAGTGCTAATGTGTGTATACAAGAGTCTTATCATTGCCAATTCGATATCAGACAGCTGGGGCCGTATTACACATGGTTCTCTGGGAGTGCAACCGGCGTGTGCACCGGGGTTTTGCGCCCCCAGGGCACTATGGTATTACAGAAGAGACAGCAGAGGATTATGCACCTAATTCTGTAATACTGATACCAGTGGCACACATGTAGTGCCAGAGCCACCCTGAGCAGGTGTTCCCTCATTTGCATTGGCCCATGCAAATGAGGGGATCCTTTGGCCTCTGCGTCCATGCCATTTAATCGATGCAGAGGCAAACATGCCCTCTGAAGGTGCTGACAGTGCACTACAAAATTGTGGAGCATTGTCAGTGCGCCCCTTCAGGGCAGCACTCTCGATGGGTGAAAGGGGGTCTCATTGACCCCCCAAATACCCTCAGTGGCTCAGTCACTTACAGCACTCGCCTGCAGAGGAATATCTAACCTATTTTTAGGTCTCGCGCCTAGCGTTGCAGTGCGTAGCATTGCTCGCGCAGCGCAAGACGTTTTGTAAGGGGGTTCTGGAAGCTGACCTCACGCTTGTGCGTGTGCTTTTGTTATTGTCAGCTGCTATTGGCTGTACCGTGCGTCTTTGTGAAAAAGGCAGCACGCCATTCGTTAAAGGTGTGTGAATGTCCCAGCTTCTTTCCAATTGTAACCGCCCATTTCCCGACGGTGTCTGTTACGCGCAGCACACATGTGTTTGTAATTAGCACGCGTTCGCTTTCCTGGCGCACTCCCTCGTCCCCGCTTCACCGCTCCTGGCCCGGAGTCCACTGACGTCATTGTTGTGCCGCACTGAGATTGGTCTCAGCCTTCATGGATTCCTGCCTCGTCATTGCCGTGCCGTGCTTGGATTGGCCCCAGGCTCGAGGGCTTCCCCACGCTCGTTCCAGGAAGCGGAGCTGCGCCCGAGGCCGGGGAGCGTCCCGAAGACAAAATCGCCCACCGCATTGCACTAAGGTAACCCGGGAGTGTGTGTTGGTTTTACACTTTCTCACAAGCATCTGCCTAAAACATGTAAGTCCCTGTGGCCCATGCTGAAAGGTAAGTCAATCCACCTGAACGGATGAGCAAAGTTGGAGTCCGAGCCCAGGGCACGCAGGGTGGCTGTTTACTTTCTTTAAATGTCCAGCAAAGTCATGCATTTTATTTGTACAGTTTGTGATGCAAGGTAGCTCAACTGGAGGCTTCGCGTGCCACAAATCCTGCTGCGAGGCCACAATTCCACCAATAATGTCCCCAAAATAATTGCTAATCCCTATTAAGGAAAGCCTCACTCTAGGACTATTGCTGGGATATAAGCCCTCACGTTCTAATGTGAGTCCTGTCCCTTTAAATTAAGAGTTTGGAAAGTTTTGCCAAGTTCCCATTCCATTCCTTGGCCTGTCTGTAGGGCTCTTAATAATGTGTGAATATTCTGCTTCAAAGTGCTGTTGTCTCAGCTTTTTGTACACAAATGCATGCCTTGCATAGTGTTTCCTCGCAGGTGACTCGCACTCTCGTGTGGGAAAGATGCAAAAAGGTAATGTATACAGAAGCGCTACATTTTACAGGCGTGGGTAAGCTTTTTAGTCAATATGGTGGCTGTGCAATATGGACAGCTGTGTAAAAGTGCAGGTTTTCACGCCAAAGCTCTATAAAGTAGAACTTCACCACAAAACAATCCATACCGTAAATCCAATATTTGTCACATCTGCCCGCAGATGTAAATGTTAGCTCCCAGAAGCTGTACAGAAAGTCCTCAGCGCTTACAAAGGCCAGCGCCTACTCCAGAGCTGGGAAGATCAAGGCTGCTGGGGTTTGTTAAATGATTTTCACGCGAACCCTTGGTTCAGGATGAAGCCGATGGAACCATTTGCCCTTCTGAACTTTGGGGGTGCCGATGACTCCTGGTCACCCGGTCTCATACCTGAAAAATTGTAAATGTGATCACGTAGCAGCAATAAAGGTGATGCTAAATTCTCAACTGTGAGAAAGTCTTTAACGGAGTCTTTCATTTAAAGCGCTCTGATACCAGATTTCTCAGGCCTAGTTCACGCTATATAAAACTCTATAAATAAATAAACGGAGGGCAGGATAGCAGTGCTCAATTTGTGAAAAAATAAGAGCCGGAGTCCTCTTCGGGCCACTGCAGCTTGCACTACGCAATGACCCTGCCAGGGCTGCCAGTGATAGTACCAATACAACTACCAAGCATCACATTCCTCTAAGTGTGACAATTCAGACTATTTCAAGTCCTCAAAGTTATCATAATGGCTTGGGGGTCAGGTTATAGCCATTTAAATGCACATTCATTCAATAAAGGACTGTTGCTGTGCACTTCAAACAATAAGTACAGACTTTGGCAATTAAGTTCCAGTGCTGAGCACCTGAAAACACCAGCTCAAATTAAGCACTGCTGCGCTGAGATTGGTCTCAGTCTTCATGGATTCCCACCTCATCATTGCCGTGCCGCGCTGGGATTGGTCCCAGCCTCGAGGGCTTCCCCACGCTCGTTCCAGGAAGCGGAGCTGCGCCTGAGGGCGGGGAGTGTCCCGAAGACGAATCGCCCGCCGCCTGCATTTTTTTTAAATATTGCACTTGTTTCATATCTGCAGGTTTGCTGTGTTTCATAGCGCCGCAAAGAGGCTTTAATGTGGGATATTGGGTCATGATGGTTCAGCTTTGGCAATCAACCCTCCACTTTTCTTCCTCTCCATCAGTATCCAGCTTGTTTTGTTTGGATTCCCTAGTCCCGCGCACTCAAAGCATTGCAGCAATGGATCACAGTGATGTGTTTTCGGCGTCTTCTGGACTCTCGTCACAAGTCCACCACTTGCCAGACAACACACTGGCACTCCTACGTTCAAGGTCTGTGGTGCTACATTCATACGTTCACTAAAATGTGGATGCAGCCACAGGGCGGTAAAGAAGCCATGTCGTTTCCAAACTGCATCCAGATGTGCACACAAATGTGCCACACATTTAAACCCTGCTACATTTTGTGATTGATTAAGCTGCTTGTTATACTTGCTAACAGTAGCAATTCAGGAAATAGGCTGCAGCTTTTTTTCAGCACAATTACCATCTGCGGCTGTCTCAGTCATCCTTCTAACTGCCTTACAAAAGCTGTACAGTGAAGTCATTGAAAGGTCAAAGCTAGCTCCCTGCACAAAAAGGGAATTACTGACACTGACCTGAAATGCGCATGGAATTTGAAATACATACCTGGAGTTACTAACTGACAGCACTACACAGCATTAGTGTGATTGTTGATGCGTTAGTGAGGTTAATGCTGGCCTCAGTGCTCAAACGTCACTTATTAAATCATGACGTTTAATTTTGATGAATCCGGTAAGTCACAAGTTACTCTGGTTTTCTCTGCTCTGGGTCCAGTGTCATGTGATGTAATTTCCTGTGATGTCCTCATCGGGTCTAAAGGTCAAGTGATGTCATTTTTATCCTAATAGACGTTTTTGAAACTGTAGAAATCTGTCCTATTTAACTGTCACAGAAGGTGGGCAATTGTGAATAATTTCAATAAAGCAGAGACTTCCGGGCCCCTGTGCGGGAAGGCTGGAGTGCACCGTGTGAGCAGTCCCTTCTCGTGGGAATTTTGAGATGGGGGTCTCCTAGGGGGCTGCTGTGCGCCTACAATCTTTGGAAAGTGGATGGGCGGCATTTGTGGAAATCAAAATGGATGTACAATGCTGTATTTTCTTTCACTTGGCACTCTGCTGCCTTCTATTTTGCGGTTGTTTGTCTTAAACATTCAAATATGGGAGATTCTACTCATTTGATTTACTTGTAGAAGATTTAGGAAAATGTGCCTTCTGTTGGTGCTGTGATTTGTGTTGAACAGCAATGTTTCTCTCTCTGTGATCTGTTAACACTGTATTGTCAGATTTAATTCACTTCACTGTGCCTTGTTACCGATGTACTCCGCTGTAGTGTGGTTTCTATACTTCACTGCAGTGTTCATTGTGTCTGGTGTACTTGACTGCACTGTATTTAGTCCCATGCTTTTCACTGCAGTGCTCTGTGCACTCACTGGAGCGAGCTTTGTGCCGGGTGCATTAGGCTGCTGTAGGCTTGCTTTGGGTGACCACTATGCTTCCTTGCAGATGTGCTTGGCTGCAGTCCGCTCAATCACGATGCAGTGTGTTTTGGCCGAATGTCGCTATCCTGCGCAATGCTCTTGATGCACCTCACTCCATGGACTGTGTGCCTGTTGTTCTTTATGGCAGTGTTCCATTCTCTCTGTCTCCACTGCAGTATGTTCAGCCCTGGTACTCTTCACTGCAGCGTGTTTTATTCTGCACAGTGCCCTATACCCAATGCCTACCATGCTTCTTATAACAGATGCAGGGCAGATTTTATTTCTCTAATACACCTGAGCGTCAGTATACCCATAGTTGCTAAGGTTTCAGATTGCTTATGTGAGACATTTTCATAATTTCGAAATTCTATGGGAGCATGTAGCTTGAAGTACTTTCCCTGAATTTTCAAAATTTCTGATGTGTATTTTGAGCATCGAGATGATTTTTTGAAGATGACTGAAACCGGGGGTCAATGGTAGTGAAAAGTAGTAAGAGCTCTAAGAGCATTTACGGGAAACGAGATTTATGGGGAAATTTTAGTATGACTGTTTATCGATTTCTTAAAATGCTTTTTCTCATAGGAATATGTTTTTTTGTTTAAATTGCCCCTGGTACGGTAGATTCTTTGATAATTGACCACTAAATATCTCATATCATTTAATAGCGCTCTTGTTCTATATCTCGGAAACATGAAAGGCAGAATTGGCCGTACCGGGTTCTCATTCCTACATACCTGCCCTAGGTAAAAAATAAACATGATCATATACAATACCAATCGCTCTAATTCTAATAATTGCGAGTCCTATTGCATTGCAAATGCTTGTTTAAAGTGCAGGCGGGATGCCATCTGCACAGAGAAACACAGAACTACTTGGAAGTAGCTGCTCCGTACGTCATTGAATGGGCTGCCTCCATGGCAGAGTGAGTTTGCAGCTCCCGGGGGCAGTGCATTCATTGTAAAAGGTTGCACTGTCTCTGTTTGTGCCTGGCATACCTGCTTGAAAGTGCGCCCCATTTGTGATATTGCCCCTGATGTTTTCCATTCCCGTTTTTTCACCTGCACAAATGATGACACTGTTTTCTTATGAGATTTTTTCTTACTTTCTAAGAGAGCCATTAGTTTTTTTTCATATTAGTACTTCTTGCAAGTGCCCTGCAGCTTCCCACACACTGCTAACTGGCCTCGATACCATCAAATAAACAGCATATTGTGCCAGGCACTGGTAGCTTTTAGTTCATCCATCTTGGGGACTAGTGGTTTTTCTGTTTCAGCAGAACAGAAAGAAAACAAAGCTATCATTAGGCTCAAACAAATTCATTCTCTATATGGCCAACTTCGCATTTCCATCTCTGTTCCATAATGTTTTTTTGTGAAACTACTTCTCAATTGCTTACCTTGACAACAGACACACAATGAGTTTAGAATATTAATGTTAGTACAGGTACATCGTTCTACAGAACATAAAGGCATAATAATGGCTGCCAGACACCCAAAGGAACTCCTGCTTGTTAGGGGATATTTACTCTTTGACCAAACTATTGTCTCCTTTCCACAAGCCCCTGAAAATCTTCAATTATAATTTTTTCATATTTTTCGAAGATATTCATCCAATCATTAAAAAGGCCATTCTTATTCAGAATAGGAAAGGCACTATTAGAAATTGGGTTTCTGGTTGTCAAAGATATGTATCCGGTCCAAGCAGGAACCACCATTCAAGCCAGGGTAAGTTAGTAACACAGTTTAAATTAACCTTTGCTCAACTTCTGTCAGCTTGGCACAGAGAAGCCAGGCTAAACTTAAGAGGTAATGTATAAAGCATTTGTGCAACACTTAAAACAGTAACACAGTGAAAACACCACAAAAAGACTGAACACCAGTTTAGAAAAATAGTTTATATTTTTAAGAACAAAACAGACCAGAGCAACAAAAATCCAATAAGTAGAAGTCAAGATATGAATATTTAAAAAATAAACTGTTCTGCTTAGAAATAAATAGCGCCAACAGAGGTTATCTGGTCACACTTGACCGGGTCAAATTCAAAAGTTTAGGCTGACCACGATGAAGCGTGGGTCGGATACAGGGACTATCCCTGGCTCGCTGAACAGTACCTATGGATGGGTCGCGGTCAAGGGCGATGTGGGAAGAAAGGAGGCGATGCAACAATGTTTATCATGCAGATGAATGCATTGCGTCACTTCCGAGCTGTGCACCAGCGAGGATCTGTCAAGAGTCAAGATGCAAAGAACACCAGGGCAATGCGTCGTCGTCGAACTGCTGATCTATAAGCAATGTGAGCAGCACAAAGTGATGCGTTCACGCCATCAGGAACTAGGGACTATGCGATGGGGAGTCCATGGTCCATGCAGCGGTGGCAATGAGTCGTTGTCGTGGGAAAAATGCACTGGTTCTGATAGGCCCAATGTCATCGATGCATGGATTTTTAAAGATGCAACACTTTAAACCCCCTTCCAAGTGCCCAGGAATAGATTAGCACCACTTGGCCAAGCAGGACTCACATCAGACAGAGTCCAGGTGCTGTTTGCAGGTTGAAGAGAGAAGTTTATGATATCCCTGAGACTTCAGAAAACAGGAGGCAAGTCAGCAAGCCCTCGGAGATACTTATGTTCTGGAATGTAGAAATGCAGGTCCAGTCCATCTCACTCCCAGGCAAGAGGGGAGAAGGTCGCAGGCCAACACAAGAAAGCAGTTCGGCAAAGTGGCAGTCTCTCCAGCAGCACAGTAGTCCTTCTTCCTGGTAGAATGTCCTCAGTTCTAGACGTATTCGGAGTTGAGGTCCAGTAATTATACCCAGCTGGGCCTATGAAGTGGGGAGACTTCAAAGAGATGCCTTTGAAGTGCACAAGTCCCTTTCTTTCCTGCCCTGGCTTCAGACTTAGTAAGGGGTATGCAACCCTTTTTGTGGGGGTATGGGACACATCCCTTTCAGGTGTGTCAGCTCCACACACCCATCCTGCCCAAGACGACTGATCAGGATGTAGATGGCCACTCAGTCACACCTACCCTTCCCTTTGTGTGTGGCTGTCCTGATACGTGCAGCTTCCTTGACAACTGAAAACACTAGTGTGTGTGCGCGCTTGTTGGGTTATTTCCATAAATGTTATGGGAGTTTCCCGAACAGAGTGGTGTCAAAACCCGTTTTAGCTAGGGCCCCCCAGAGGTTTCCAGAACCCCAGTGGGACAATAGGGCAACTTTTTGTAGGGAAGACCATAACATTATTACCCGAAATAGATTTGAGGTACTCTCAGGCCTAGACGCCTGTGATTGACAGGAGGATTCTGTAATTCAGGGGAGCGCTAGTGTGGTAAATCCTGTCCCCAGAGTAAATGCTGAAACCCTAATGCACCATGGAACCTCACAATCAAACTCCGATAATATTGTTTCTGATTCAGGTGAAACCATAAAATTTATGAGTTGGAATATTGCGGGTTTACGGTCAAAGAAGAGTGACCGTGGTTGGTTAGACACTTTACAACTATATGACATCATTGCCCTTCAAGAGACTTGGGACAAGGACTGTGACTTCTGGATGGATGGCTATACCTCTTATTTTGTACCGGCCCAGAGTTCTAATGCGGGAAGAGATAGGGGAGGCCTCATGTTCCTCGTTACTGTAAATATTTTGGGCTGTGTCAAGAAGGTTGTAAGTACTTCCTATAATTGTCTTATTTTGGAAGTTAGTTTGGCAAATGATGTTAAGTTTTTGTTAATCAACTGCTATAATTCCCATCAAGAAGAGTCCCCTAACGAGCATATCCTCTGGCTGACCGAATTTTTAAAATCCTATAAGGACAATCATACCACTTTTTGCCATTATATTTTGATGGGTGATTTTAATGTTCATTTATGCAATGTTAATTGTCACTATAGAGATAAGGATGGCCCTGAATTTTCAAACCACCAACACTTTGAACATAGTTCTAAAGGGGTTGCCATGGAGTCCCTTTTGGCAAATTCCGATCTCTATGAGGTTGGATTTCGGGATATGCATTCTCGTGTCCCCACCTATGTTGCTAGGGATAGGGAAACTATAATTGACTATATATTTTTATCAGCAGGGCTTTTAAATTATGTACTTTTTTATAACGCCCAGCGCTCCTGTTTTAGCGATCACAACCCGGTGATATTGATCTTGGCCAACGTTTTTCCAATTATAGATAAACGTAACTTGACTCCTGTGGTGGTTTCGGTGAATGTTAAAGATCAAGGGAGGAGATTACAATGGTCCAAGGTTATCCCTGAAGATTTTTTTAATTCAATTATCTCAAAGGTTGGTTTCGAATTAAATACATGTACCGACCCATCTTCTTATGACAAAGATATAATAATGGCCTTTGAAACCATTTGTTCTCAAGTAGCTACGCAACTTACCACCAAAGGAGGCCCTGTTAAACCCAAAACTGACCAAGGTTGGTTCAATCATAGCTGTACTTCAGCTTTAACACAACTTAAAAAAGCCCTTAATGAAAAACCGAGGAACAAAGGATTGGTCACACAGTTAAGGAAAGCATACTCTCAAGTAATAATGACACGGAAGAGGGAAATAAAAGAAGAAGCTTGGGTAGCCCTAATGGATAACGCTACCCTGAAAAATAGTTCCAAATTCTGGGAAATTATTAATTCTCCTTTTTTATCCGGTTCCCAGAACATGGCGTTGGAATTAAATATCCCGGAGGAAGACTGGCTAGCCCACTTTGAAAATATTTATGGGAGTAATCTTGAGCAGGAAGTATTTAAGATCCCAATTTCTAGCTCTCCCCTCCCTCCTATCATTTTTTCCATTGAAGAGGTGGAGAAAGCAATTGAGGGCTCGGCCGGTCGTAAGGCACCAGGTCCGGATGGGGTGCCTACGGACATGTACAAGGCTAATCCCAAGTACTGGGCCAAAGTTTTGTTAAATGTTTTTAACTCTGCATCTTCAGTAGCCCCACCGAAATCATGGTCCCAGTCTATTATAATCCCTGTGTTCAAGAAGGGTCAAAGGGGTGATCCTAGATGCTATCGACCTATATCCCTGTTAGATTCCTCGTTCAAAATTTTGGGAAAAGTTATTCTGGCCAGGATAAATAACTGGGCAACTGACAAAGGGGTTATCTCTAACGCCCAGTATGGGTTTAGATCAGGGAGGGGTACAGAGGACCAATGCCTGAATTTATATTTAATTATCGCAAAGTACACCAAAGCTTCTGAGGGATCGATTTATGCAGGTTTCATGGACCTGTCTACGGCTTTCGACCTGGTTGACTGGTCTAAGCTTTGGTCGATACTCATAGAGTTAGGCTTGGATAAGCCCCTCGTGTATTTTATGGCAGAACTACACAAAGACCTGAAGGCCTCAATTAGGATGACTAAGGAGGGGAAATGTACTGCTAGCTTTAAATCTGGTAGAGGGGTATGCCAGGGGTGTATTCTTGGCCCTTTGCTATTTACTTTGTATATAAATTCCCTGGAAGATAGTTTGCTAGCTGCCTCCCTTGATATCCCTAGGATTGATGGTATTCCCGTACCTGTGCTTCTTTATGCGGATGATACCGTTCTTTTGGCACGGACTCCACTTGGTCTTCAAAGACTATTGAATTCTTTTGGTAATTTTATGTCATCTTTGGACCTGGTGGTTAATAACGGCAAATCCCACATAATGGCATTGGGGAAGGGAAAAAACCAACTTAAAACGTTTTATTGCAATGGAGCGGCTATTTCTAGAGTAAAAGTTTTCACCTACCTGGGCATCGTTTTTGACGATAAAGGCAACTGGTTACCCCAAGTAACTACAAAGATGAAAGCTGTGCGTAGTTCCTCGGCTGCAATTTTGAGCTTCGCAAAAAGGTTGGGAGGGAAACCCTGTGAGGCTATTTTGAAAATTTACCAAGCTAAAACTATATCAGTAGCTAGGTATGGGGCCGCTATTTGGGGGTATATTAACCTTGAATCCATCCAAGTAGAAGAGAATACATTTTTCCGAGCCCTTCTTGGCCTCCCCCAATCCACTGCGACCTATTCAGTACATCTAGAATTGGGGACGGGATATATCTCTGACATTTTAAAGTTAGCCCCACTTTTGCTATGGATAAGAACCTGGTTGAACCCGGATCTTACAATGAATCACAATATCTTGAAAGAATGTTCTAAATTGGATAATTGGAAGAATATTCAGTGGCTGTCTTACATTAAATTAATTGCAAAGACGGTAGGACGACCTGAACTCTTTTCCAACCCCGAAAGTTTAAGGAAAGCTGATTTAGGGTGGGTCAAGACGTATTTTATTAAGCACTGCGAGGTTGAGCGAGAATCTCAAGAGCTCGGTAAAATTTCAGTCAGGGCTCACCTCTTGCTTACTTTATCCACGGTCATGCACCCATATTAATCTATGGTTACGAACAATTATCATAGGTGGCTTTTGACAAAGTTTCGTTTTAACCAAATACATCAGGTTTTAAGTGTTCCGCAGGGTTGGTTTAGTTCTGAAGAGGGGGTTCCTTGCAGATGTGACAACTTTTCTGCCCAAGATGTGATGCATTTCTTATTTTTTTGTCCTTTGTACCTAGAGGCCAGGAAAAGGTTTATCCGGCCTATTTTAAGAAAGGAGGCTTTTGTCCAGGTAAAACCAGCATTATTATTTTTGAAATTAATGGAATCACCAACAACTATGTTTTGTGTGGCTAGCTTTTTAGTTGCCTGTATTAGATCAAGGAAATCAAGATTGACTGCTTTGGAAGAGATCAATTAGTTTTTATATTGGGAATCTACGGGGTAAATTATTTATTTTTTTAATATGTATATGAATGGATTGTTTTTCCTCTTTATTTGTGTAAATGTATTGTACACTTTTATGATTTTAACTAATCGAATAAAGTGGTTTTGATTCTGATTCTGATTCTGTGTGTGGCTGTCTAGATGGAATGCACAAAGCCAGCTGTCACCCACCCTAGACATGTATTCCAGAGACAAGCAGAAGGCACTAAGTGGTTACAGTAAGAAAATGGCAACTTTCTAAATGTACAAAAAGAACTATTGATGGACGGAATGCTGAAACAATGTCAAACATTCACCCCTAGTACAGAGATCTGGACCCAAATCTATGGTTTTATTTGCACACCGAGCCATATGCAAATCAGTCTTGACCCTACTCCTCATGGGAACAGTTCAGCCCGAACTGCCAGGCAAGGTCCTCCCTGGACTGGAAAAAAGCATCCTGGGACCAGTTTCAGGGTATCGCCCCTCAGCAGCTAGGCTAGCTTGACATCAGTGGCATGGTAAACACAGGACCCACGTCTGGGCATACCCTTCCCACTTAGGGCGACAAATGCAAAAAGCAAATTGATGAATGAAATGATAAAACAATGTCAAATATTCAACCCATTTTTGCTTTTGTCTACAAGCCAGTTTGCAACTGCACACAGAGGCTCTGTAGTTGCAGGTCTGAGACATGTTTAAAGGACTACTTAAGTGGGAGGCAAAATCCTGCAAAAAGAACAATTGATAAATGGAATGCTGAAACAATGTCAAACATTCACCCCCAGTACAGAGCTCTGGGCCTAAATCCATTGTTTGTGCACACCATGCCATTCCAGCTTAGGCCCAGGCATATGCAAATCAGTCTTGACTCTACTCTCTATGGGAACAATCCAGCCCGTACTGTCAGGCCAGGTCCTCCCTGGACCAGAAACAAGCATCCTAGGACCAGTTTCAGGGTATCACCCCATATCAGCTAGGCTAGCTTGAATCCAGTGGCATGGTGAGCATGGGGCCCATGTCTAGGCATACCCTTCCCACTTAGGGCGACAAATTCAAAAAGAAAAATTGATGAATGGAATGCTGAAGCAATATCAAACACTCAACCCATTTTTGCTTTTGTCTACACGGCAGTTTACAATTGCACACAGAGGCTCTGTAGTGGCAGGCCTGAGACATGTTTAAAGGGCTACTTAAGTGGGTGGAACAATCTGTGCTGCAGGCCCCCTAATAGCATTCAATTTATAGGCCCAGGTCATATGTAGTGCACTTTACTAGGGACTTTTAGGTATATTAAATATTCCAGTTGTGGATAATCCAATGTTTCCATGTTTTAAGTATAGAGCATGCACATTAGCACTAGTTAGCATTGGTAAAGTGGCCAGATTCCTAAAGCCAGCAAAAACGCAGCCAGAACAACAGTAAAAACAGGAGGTCTGAAGGCAAAAAGTCAGGGGAACCACGCTAAGGATGCGAGGTCTAACATGCACCTTTCAGCCACCATGGATGTACTTTTTTAATTGCCACTTCCTACCACGGGTATGACATTTTGCCGTGCTGTAAATGATGGTTGTGTGATCCTGCAATATTCTGTTAAACTCAACAGTGAACATGCATTGCAGGTATTTATGGCTAAGTGTTATGCATAAATATTAAAGTACATTTCAGAACGAACCTACCTATATGCTGTATTAATATGAGATCATGTTTTACTCTATTTATTAGCATTTACTCATTTCCTCAGTCAGCCACAAACGTTTTATTGTCCTCTTTGTATTCATTAATTCAATTTCACAGAAATGCTAAGCACGTAAAATTAAGCCAGTGAATTCTGTGTAGCAGAAGCTTGAAATAAATTTTTGATAGAGTGTGAATGTAGACATGAGTTACTTAGTGAGTGCAAGCAATGACTACTTAGAAGCAGCAGACTGTGATGCATTAATTTCACTTGACATTTGTGGCAAGTAAGCTATTGTATATGGTTAAAAAAAAGTAACTCTTTCCAAGGCCAGACCAATTGGCTTTGTCAATGTTTGTGCCTTCTGAGAGGTATAGCTGGTCAGTGCTAATGTTACTGGAAATCTGACCTTCAGAGCCCTCCATGCACATGGTATTGTTTCATGATCAGTTCCAGGAACTGTGGGGATTATGGCTTGCCCTTTGTATGGCTTTGCTATTCTGATTAATCTTTGGCTTAGGGTTTACTGTGAACTAATTCCTGTGGGAAACCAATGTGTATTGGCAGTTCACATAAAGGTGAATAGTTTTCCATTCAAGTTTGACTTTTTAACAATTTCTGTATACAAGGAGCCAAAAAGAGAATTGTCAACTCTTAAGACTTGTTGAGATGTTTTAAAGAAATATTTTCAGATGCTCAGATTTAACTTTCTATTAACAGCTATTGGGCCTCAATGCAGGACTGGCAAAGAGAACCACATAGATGAATCTGGGTGCCATCGAAGAGACCTGTTTAACATCCTGGATGCTATGTTTGAGGTCACAGAGGAAGTTACTTAGGGAATAATTTGCAAGAGATAAGCCTTTGTACCCTTAAAGGATGCCTTCAAGGCACTAGACCTAGGAGACGAACATATATTAATGGTCGTAAAAAGTGTCCAGAAGATTAGTTCATTACAGATCATTGAGCCTATGTACTGTGTATTAGGGTTGAGGTTCTGCCATAGGATTGCAGTGATTGTGTACCAGTGTCTGTCTTGATTCTTTTCCCTGATGAATCTCTGTCTCGGTTAATCCTTTTAAGACAGGACAAACAATTAAACTTATAAAATAATAAGCATTTGCAATGCAATCGGTCTCGCCTTTGGGACCTTATATGTATTTAGCTATTGTTGGACTTGGCCCTTTTGGCAGGTTCACCCCTGAACTTTTTGCCTTAAGCTCTGAGATGGTGGTAGTGATTTTAGGCCTCTGGGCACGTTAGCACTGTGGCCCAGTGTAAAGTGCGGGCGCTCTCTGAGTGCGTGTGGTGAGATTGGCCTGCCCTTCCATAGGAATGCATGGGGGATATGTGTGTCCATGGTAATTCCTGGTATGAGAGGAGTGCAGGGGCGAGTTTAGTATGTATGAACTTGTGAGAATAAATGCTGCGCAATGGTGTGCGCAGATTTATGGTGACTGGTGGAGAAATGCCACTTTTAGAAGTTGGCATTTCTGTGTACTGTGTGCCTGCCTGCCTGATGTGAATGGCATGTCTGGCTTGTGATTGACAGGAGCTGAGAGGTGTGGGTGGCTCCAGGAGACAGGGAGAGTCAGCCCAGTGGTGAATAGAGAGATCAGCATGCAGATGGGAGGGAGGAGTTGCACCTGGGACCTGAATAGGGATGTGCCTTCCCTCCACAATGCTGGCTCCGCCCCCTGTGGTGCGTCTGATCCCTGAGCCCCCATCTGACAAAGAAGAGAGGAGCTGAGCAAAACAAAGTGCTCCAAAGCTCCCCTAAATCAGTTCTAACTGGTACCCCCCAAGCATTGTGCTGTGACACAAAGGGATTGTCTAGTATAAATATAGGGGCTGTGACCCCATGAAAATGTTCTGTTTGTGGATCCTGAACCTGTGGGGTGTGCTGCTGCTGGGGCCCAGGGGGGGCTGCCAGGAGGGCTGCCTCACTGGGCCCTGCATTGCCCCTAGATGCCTAAAGGACTTTTGGGACCTTCTGCTCCTTTTTTTCCCCCAGGACTTGGCTGCATCCTGCTCTCTGGGAGCGCTTTAATTTTCCTTGTCACCAATGAGGAGCAAGCGATCTCCGCAGCGTCGCGCTGCTTGGAGCAAAAGAGAGAGGGAATCCCTAATCTTTGATGCCCTGAGAGCGGGTGCCCACCCTGCGATATTACCGTATTCTTTGGGAGCTTAGCGGGTGCCCACCCCGCTTCATATTGTGAATTGAGAGGGAGCCTACCCCTCATTATCTGCTTTTGTTGTTGCTGGTGAGCAGGAGCCCACCCCGCCGTATGCGGGTTTTGCAGGTGTCCACCCTGCTCTATGTTTGTTTTTGCTGCGGGTGCCCACCCCGCTGTGACTGCCTTGGCGGGAGTCCACCCAGCAATTTGCCTGTTTCGCGAAATCACTGCTGTTGCCCTGTCCTTCTGACCAGGAAGTCAAGCACGTTTGCCTGGGACATGGGCAGAATGAGGAGAGGAAGTCCCACCACCGCCAGAGATCCGGTCAGAGCCTCGCAGGCTCCGTGATGAAGTCCCGGGTCCCATGAGGGGGCCCGGGTGAGGCCAGGAGTAGAGAAGGGCTGAGGCGGGTTGGCGGGGCTCCCGTGGCTGACTGAGCGCCCCGAGTTTCCCCTCCTGGGACAGCTGAAGAGTCCCGGGTCCCAGGAGGAAGGCCCGGGTGAAGCGAAGAGGAGACCGGGAGAGTCCAGCCTCCAGGGAGAGCCGGTGAGCGGTGCTCCATAGTGGCTCTGGGTGTTGGTGCCTGTTGAAGGCACAGAGCCTGAGCAGCCCCGTCTGGCAGCGGGCCGCTCCAACGTGTGCCATGAGTTTAGTTCAGAGCCCAGGTGGCTCCAACATGGGGGGCAAGGTTATTTAAACGTCCCGTGGGGGCCGGAGGGCACCATGTGCCGGGCCCCTAGTTTAATTTACAGCTGCCCCGCTTGCTAGAGGGCATCTGCCATGTGTTGTTGGCATGTTTAGTTTCAAGAGCCAGTGTGCTCCAACGATGGGATATTTGTTTTTAAGGGCACCAGGGGGGGCCTCCCTGATCGGAGCACATTGTTGATGCTAGTGCTCCTACCCCAGCTGCGCCGCACCAGTGCGGGCAGCTGCAACGTTTGCCTATCTGTCCAGAAGGCACAGAGATGCCAGTGAGTTTCCCAGCTGCCCAGCAAGTAGTGGGCAGCTGCTACGTTTAGGTTTGCGCAGTGGCACACCTTGACTTCCGCTGCATAGGCAGCAGCCCTGGCATTCGGGACACAGGGCGTTTGAGCCCATTTGAGGTGGTCAGTTGGCCAGGGGGACAGTGAGGTAAATAGGGCACCAGGCCCTAAGGTGATTTATGTCTACTGTGGTCCTTATTAGGAGACTATGTGCTAAATGTGGTTTATGTGGTGCTAGGAAATGTGATTCATTTAGTATGATTTACGCACCCTGTTTTATACCTCTAAATGTAGTTTTATGTATGAGGTTGGTTTGCATATTATGGTTTATGCTAGTGAGATTATGTTCCACTGATATTATTTCCTAATGTGAGTCATGCTTAGGAGATTAGGGTCTAATGTGTTTAGACTTATGAGATGATTGCATAATGTGTTTATGCTGGTAAGGTTGGCGCAGAATGTATTTCACGCCTAAATGTGATACTGTTCATAATGTGGTTTATGTTACAGGCTGATGCTAAGTACAGTGATTACCAGTGGTTACTGGTTGTACGTTTATGAGATGTATTATTTTTAGTAAGTTCGCTTTGTGATGGTTCTGACAGTGGTCCAGTGGGCCCTGTCAGGTGTATATATTCCCTTGTAAATATGACCTAGTGCCAGGTGGCACCATGTATATTATGTGTTTACTATTCTAATGGGTTATGAGAATACAAAAACTATTTTTGATATAACCTTGTGTGGAGTTCCTTTTGTAGTGTGACTGGGATGTTGTTGCTGTGTGCGTGCGCAAATGCTTTACACATGGCCTCCAGGATAAGCCTGACTATTCATGATAAGCTACCAAGGGGGTGAGCAGGAGTTATCTTTGGCGTGTAACTCCCTTGCCCTGACTAGAGTGATGGTCTCTGCCTGGCTTTGGCGCAAGCCTTAGCCAACCAGAGATCCCATTTCTAACAGCTATGCAGCACATTAGCCTGGGTGCTGAAAAATCTACTGTTCTTAAACATGGAGGGAAAGTAAGCACCAAACTGCGTGACACACCAGGTATGGAAACACATGGAGAGAAATATTGCCTTTCAGCAGGAAATGGTAGCGACCAAAGCTCTGAAAATGCAAGATTTGAAAAAAATATTATTGTCTACAATTTCTAAGGACTGAAATCTAGAGAATGCTAAAGTGACTCAGGTATTTTACTGATCTCTGCTGGTCGTTTTCTATCAAGAAGGTTAAATAGAGGCAGTTGCCAGAAAAATTTAAAAAAGAATGTCCCTCAGCAGAAAGTATTTCTGGTATTTAACTGACCTCTTCTGGTCGTTTTCTTTCAAGACAGTTAAATAGAGGCAGTTGAACAAGCAGAAAGCAATTCTGGTATTTTACTGCCCTCTACTGGCTGTTTTCTATCAAGATAGTTAAATAGAGGCAGTTGAACAGAAAAAAAAGTCCCTAAGCGGAAGCAGACAAGTCCTAGGGCTGATCTCCAGAGCCCGCAAAGTACATGCACATATAAGTATATACTAAAGTATATACAAGAGGTCTCGAATGCTCGACCTAACAATCAAGTACGTTGGGGATAAAGTTATCAAATAGGTCGCAGAGGAGGCTAAAGTGAAGGCTATCAATGTGTCAAGTAAAATATGCCATATCAGGCAATATATAATGTAAACGATGTTTTCATATAATTTGAGTAGCCTCTAGAAATAAACGTCAGCATGAGTTCCAATACCTGGTTTGATGCCTATTGCAGAGCTGCTAGAACAGTACTTCCTAATCAGCTGTGATTCTTACTAGCTAGGCATTATAAAGGGGCATATGTATCAACATCACCATTTGCGATTCTCAAATAGCGATTTTTAAACAATCGCTATTTGAGAATTGCAAAACGGGATGTATTTAAAAAATTGCAAACTTTTTGCGATTTCTTAAAATTCCTTAATTGCGTTTAGCAAATTGCGAAATCGCAATTAAGAAATACCTGCCCATTCATTCCTATGGGCCAGGAGACCCATAGGAATGAATGGGAAGTAATTCTCAAATAGCGAATCGCAATTTGCTAATCGCAATTTGAGAATAATTTCAAAGGTGCAAGGGTGTCATGATGACACCCTGATGCACCCCTGAAATTAGCATGTGTGTGCATATGGCGTACATACATGCCCTAAGGGCATGTATGAGCGCCACGTGGCACTTTGTAAAATTCTAAAAAGTGCTTTTTGAAAGGAAATCGCAAATTACCACCAACTGGAAGTTGGTGGTAATTTGCGATTTGTTAAGGATAATTCGCACAACTTGGGTGCTTTTTACATATCATTTAAGAAATCGCAATTTGCGATTTCCTAAATGCTTACGCAAAATTAAGAAATAGCTAAATTAGCACTTCCTTAATTTTGCGATGGGATTTGCCTCATACATCCTGATTACCGATTTTTTAATCGCAAACGCTGTTATTTTGCGAATCGCAGCGTTTGCGATTAAAAAATCGTTTGATACATATGCCCCAAAGTCTCTCTTAAGAAGTATTGAAACTCCTGTCAATAGTTTAAATCTATGACTTGGCCAAAGAAGAAACTAGCTAAACCAAAAGTTTACATGCTCACTGAAGAAGCCATCTCTACAGGTTTTTCAAACTTCTACTCAGCATTGGTCACCTTCAATCGAATACGGCCCAAATGTATTACATTTCATGCAGCAATGCTTGGGAATTAGCAGTGTTGCATTGCAAGAGTGGTTATAGAATTGAGCTATATCATGTGTAACAGGAGTTATATGCTGAACTTACTCTAAAATAGAGGATTTACTGAGACGCTAAATGTTGTGCTGTGTTACAAATGATGCCCAGCACTGCCGTGTGTGAGATTTGTGCCCAAGGTATATCCTCTAGTATCATTTCCAATGCAGGGACAACACTCCAAGAGGGAGCTTTTCTAAAATGGGTAATTTTGGTGTAAATACACAGCTTACTTATAAGAAAATCAGGTGAAATTGCACTTGCCCTTTGTCTTCACCTTGTTTTATTTGATGCCTAGCTTTTCACACAACACTAGGCCATTCTGTGTTAGTGCAGCTGGCTAAACAAACAAGCAAAACAAATCACAATGGATGTTAGTGTTGTTCATGCTCTGTTATGCATCCCCATTAGCACAGGTAACTGGGGGGGGGGGTGATGTAACAGGCTCTACACTGACATGTTGCACTGCGTCGCATCAACTTTTCAGCCCAAAATATATTTTTCCTGCAAGGGAATCAGTGCGTTGCAAAGTATCGCATGAGTGCCTGAACTAAGTATTGCAAATTTGCAAGACAATCTAGATCACCATATTCCAGAGGATGACTGGTAGTTATTTTTTTTTTAGAAATCTGTCTTATGCTTTTGCAAAGTTTACACAGTTGTATAGTAAGGATGCTGTGGGCACTAGTGCAAGCAAAGAAAATGTGACTTTAGGGTAGTAAAATACAGCATGTATTAGGGTTCAATATGTCCATGTTGGCTCGGGACACCAGTACCACTGTACCTGCTGCACCAATGAGAGCTATGCCCAGGTGTTTACATTAACCCTGGGCATAGGACTATGCTACGCTCGCGTAGTTTGCGTAGTTTGCGCAACTACGCGCTACGCGAATTGCACGTAGCACAGTGCAAAAACGCGTAGCGTAGCGGGCATTTTTTGCTTGCTCACGGTGACGTCAAGTTGGTGACCGCGAGCGAGCAAAATAACATCCCGGCGAGACTTTTTCCTCGTTCGCGATCAGCAACATCAAGTTGCCGATCGCGAGCGTGGAAAATAAACCTCCCGGCGAGATTCTCAAAGCGGGGAGGTCAGGTTTCTCATTGCGAGTGGTCGCGTATGCTCCGACCGCTCGCGATGAGAAACTACCAGTCTGTGTTGAGAAAACTGCCGCTCGAGTACAAATCTACTCGAGCGGCAGAAAACGACCGCTTGCACTGTGCAAGATGCGGTTTGCAATGATTTCACAGTGCGGACAAGCATCCAGCTCTGTGCAATCAGTGCGAACAGCATTTTGCACAGTGCACAACGCAGTTCGCGTAGCTATGCGTAGCGCAAAGTGCACTTCGCGAAGCTACGCGTAGCGCTACTACGCAAACTACGCCCAGGCTTAGTATACATATAAAGATGACAATTTCATCTGTGATGCCCCATTTTTAAAAACACTTACTAATAGTCAGTGTAACATCACTGAAAGGTAGTTGGGAACAGGGCTCTGAAGAAATACTGAATTTTGTTTCGAAAATCCCCTACATTTTTGACAGAATTGTACCTTGCTTTGTTTGTTCGTGTAGCACAGGCTCGATAGTGAATCACATTCATAAAAAGGAAAACTAGTCGACCCACATTCATATTACCTAATTTCTTTGTTTAACTCAATACCTACGCTATTCAGCACTCTATGCTTGGAAATGAAGGTGGGGGAACTTAAACTGTTCCAGTTTAGAGCAGGCAGGTTTTCACTGGGCATTGGGCATGTCCAATGGAGTTTTTAATTATGCTTTGTTGTGCAGAAACCACTTTGATAGTCTTTTTTCCTGCTTCACGGATTTGTGTGTGGCGTGTGACAGTTGACTGGGCCTGCCTCTGATGAAACTGAGTTTTCTAAGTATTCCTTCATCCTTACTCTGCTTCATTAGGAGCCTTCCCTCAGATACTTGGAAAAGACAGAGCTAACATATTGAAATAAGGGGTGCATCTTTACCCCCGTGCTTTAGGTACTTTTTTGTGTTGCTCTACCAATTATGCATGCAAATGGCTTCCATCCTGTCTCAGCATGCTGAAATGCTGCTCTATTCCGGTGGTTTGTTTATTCTCGACATAACCCGAAAGGGATTGCTGCACCAATCATTTTCACCAAACACATGTACCCACTTTAATATGTTAACAGTTAATAACACAGACACACACATTCTCTAGTTTGTCAGGAAGTGTAATGACTGAAGTTGGATACTGGGAAATTCTGGACTGACATTGGTTGATTGCAATAATTTCTCAGCATGTTGTTTAAAAGCAACATTATTTTGAATGCAAATAGGGATCTGACTTTTAGTGAATCAGCATCAGTCAAGAGCGGCAGCCTCCCCATTAGGGAGGTGGAGCATTGCCCCCCTGCTGCCAGCGCTGCAAAAATGAAAAATAAAATGGTAATAGAAAGAATTACTGATTTATTTTTCACTGCTCCCAGCCCGAGATGTGTTTGGGCGCGGGGCATTGCTGCTGACTGGCAGCAGGGGAGTGGTGCTCACTCCACCAGTTTACACTGGGCAACTCACTTTGGCTGGATGTCTTGCGATGGCCAGCCTGACTTGCGTAGTGTAAACTATCGACCTAGTTGTCTCAGACAGCTGGGTGGAGAGCAGGCACAGGCCTCCTGAAGCATCGTGGCAGCCTGATCCAGCCAATCCTTGCACTGCTCTCATGCTGCTCATCTGCAGCGTGAGAGCAGCGTCGCGATTTGCAGAAGGGGGTTGCCTGAGACTCCATGAGGTGTCATCACGCTGATGGCAGGAGAACGAAGAATACATGGAGGAGAGGAAACACAGGTAAGTACGTTTTTTTTAATTACCTTTTTGACCCCCACTGGCTTTTTGTTTCAGCACCCTCTATGCACCTCAAGTGTTGAGGGTCATCACCCGCCACTGTCAGTCAAGAATAGTCTGATCCTGTGTTAAGAGCTTATTATCTGAAAATTACCAACCAGTTTTGTATAGAGTGTCTCTTTAAAAGCTAAAATAATCTCCTTACTGTAAAGTGTTCAGAAACAAATGTAGGAAAAATTCCCATGCACCTATTTAGGGCCTTATTTAGATCTCAGTGGATGGAACACTCTGTCACAAATGTGAAGGATATCCCGTCCGCCATATTAGGATCTCCATGGGATATAATGGATCATTATATGGCAGACAGGATATCCGTTAATCTTGTGCTGGAGTGTTCCCCGCCACCAAGATCTAAACCCGGCCCTAAGTCTGAAGGTGTTTAATCAGTACACCTAGAATTGGGCTTGCACTCCCCAAGAAATGAGATGGTAGTAGCTGGTTAAAATGTTTATTATCTCTGGCTTTTGAAAAGATCTTCAATTGCAGGCTTATTCTCTAATGATTTGTCAAGGAACAAAAATCAGTGATTGGATCCAAAGTCCAGGTTTTAAGCATTTAGTTGTTTAAAAATGACCTTGCTGATACTCTTATTTAAGCTTGTAATCCTATTCTTGCTCTCACTGCCCTGAAAATGAAACTCAGAGGTGTGTTCTGAGCTCATTTCCTTTGAAAGTGATACCTCATATTTTCATGGGAATCCATCCTTCGTTATCAAACTGAAGAGCATAGTGATAAGTGGTACTTGACATTTGTTCAAAATCCGGGCATCCAACTACTGCTTCTCTTTATCTGCTTGGGGCAAATCCTAGGGAAACCCTTTTTAAACATCGATAAAGTTTCATATTTGAAAGAAATTGTGCTGTTCCCAATAAGTTGTGAAACAAAGTTTTTCTACCTAACTGCCCATAAAAACATTATTGGGAAGGTAGGTTGTTCTTTGCCCCTGACACAAAATCTGTGAAAGCAGCTCTACTAAAGTTGAATTTAAAAAATCCTCTATGAAGCAAACTCTCCCTCGGCGGCTATTTCTGTTGGTGCCTTTCTAAATTGTTTTTTGAATGAATCTCTTTTTCCTTCTCTTCTCCTTGATCGTTTTTAATAGATGTGCAAGTATGTGCATGTTAGATCTGGCCCGTTTGCAGGGTTGTTTCCAAACTTTTTGCCTATCTCCTGTATTATTTCTGGCCTGTTTTTGTTGGCTTTAGGACTCTGGTCACTTTACCACTGCTGATCAGTACTAAAGGGCATGTGCTCTTGCTGGAGCAGAGTTTTCTGTTTGAAAATTTGCTGGTTTTTGAAGCTCTGGCATGTCTATTTGTCATATTAATTTTATTAATTACTAGCAATTAATTATTTGTCTTGTGCAAGTGCATTTATATTAATCAATCCGTTTGTTCTAACAAGAGAGAGTTACACGTGGGTGCGCATAAATGTGCTGTTTAAAAATAACGTGCGTGTTTTCATGTTTAAACGTTGCTATGTGCTGTTTATTTTTGAGCACAAAATGCTTTCCGAATTAATGCTTTTCTATGTTGCAAGTGCTAGATAGATGCATACACATAAGGGTATTAGTGGGGTTAACACTGTTTAATCACTATGCTGTGGTAACGTTGTTTTTGTTTCTTTTAATTAAGATGGTCTATTGTGGCCTATGGCGGCCTGGTTAAAGATGGCCGATTTTGTAAGCCTGGCCTCAAGTTGAAAATAGAAAACTGTGATGGAAGAGAGCCCTGCTGAATATGGTCCTGAAGTCAGCTGACCACAGTCCTTGCTTGCCGTATAAAATTTTCCGTGAGGACATCAGCAGCCGGGGTAATCTTCGAGTGAAATGGAACGTCCTTGGCAGCCTTGGGAAAACAAAGGAGCCTTAGAGAAAGACTCTGAGCATTGGTCTCATTGCCGAGGAGAAGTAGAACTAACAGATACATTTAAAATTCTTGGTTCCTGTTCTGTAGTCTTTATTTTGTGATTTTTCCTGAGCGGAGATTTTTGAATGTTGCAATGTTACATCCTTTCCTTCTCGCTCTGCTCAGCGGTCCAGCGGACATTACGACATTTCTTTGTATCTTTCTTTTGTTCAATTTAGTATAAAAATTGTTAGCCTAGGGAGGGTTGCCCCCACTCCTTTTGCCACTTGCCATTTGCCTTTGCCGCGTACCGAATCTACGTTGCTGAGGATTGATGCTGAAGGGACTTCGTCTTGAGAGACTTTACCGAGAGACTTGTCCTGACCCGTTCTGACATTTAGCTAGAATAGGTAACTATGAGAAAAATGATTTATGCTGCTTGATTTCCATTTGACTAATTTAGATAAAGCAATATAACTTGAACATGGTGTTGGATATTCTTTCTTGTCAATTATTGTGTATTATATTTTGATTATTCGTATAAGTTGTATAGATTATGTTTAAGGACAGTCACAATAACCAGGTCTTATCGACCTCGATATAGATGCAGGGTGACTAGGAGTTTTCTTTCCACAGGTTCATTGCTGCTGGTAGAGTATTTGAGCGTATGTTAGTGAAATGGGCCCTAGCGTATGATGAATGTATGTGCGTGTAACTGTGAGATTACTCTATCTGTGGTAGTGGGAATATTATGCACACCCTGATCTCTATCAATTTCCTGGTAGCAGAGTGATGATGGTTATTGATGATTGTCTTGATCTGATAAGATTGCATGTACATTAGCTTATTGATTATTGATTATTGATTGATGTTGGTATATATACTAATACTATATGTTGGAGTCGTAATGTTGAGTTATATGTAGTGCTTCTGGAACTTGGGAGCTGGTAGCAGTTCCGTAGTAGGGCAGAGGGAAGTATATGCTGCTCTCGGGAAAGACGGAATTGTAAGGAATAACGTGTGACAATTGAAGTTGCGCGTCACATTGTCTGGGTTCGGAATAAGTGACATCGTCGTATGTTACTATTAGATATTTCTGGTATATAAGAAGTGTGTATGATAGTGAAGGTTATCTGTGAAACTCTGGTCTTAAGTCCCAGGGATCCATAAGGATTACCGTTAAAGCTTATCGCGGGAGAAGTAATAGGTATTCTCTGAGCTTATTTGGGAAACTGAACAGAGGAAAGCTGTTTAGTTGATGTATGTTATAATTCTGTAGTGGAGCAGATTGTCTGTTCTCGGGAAGCAGGATTCTGTGTGTATGTACTATATTTCCTTGTATGAATGTGCGTGAATGTTTGTACATTTAGTTGATTGTAAGACTCTTTGGACAAGTCCTAGAGGAAACAGTTAATGAATGTATGTTAGTAGGGCAGAGTAGAGGAAATGCTACTGTGTCAATGAGAGGTTTCTTGTGAAATAGACTTTCTTTTACTATTCTGTGGTTAGCGAAGCAGACAATGGAGATGTTTTTATGTTGTAACTAATAGATTTTGTAGAAATTTTGACACGAAGTCTACTGAAAAGATTTTGTAAAGGAGGGGTAGACGAGTGACAGAAGACAGGAGACAAGCAACTGCAGCGACTGTTGACGTCAGAAAGACCGCGCTCTGATTGGATAATAGATCAGAATAGTGCTCGCGCTAGGATTGGTGCGTCAGTGTGAGCCGCGCAAGGATTGGAAGGGCTATATAGTGACGTAGACGTTCCAGGATTGGTTCGTTAGTGTGAGTCGCGCTGCTATTGGTTGAAAATTCGTATTGTATATTTATAATACGGAAAGAGTAGAGAGTTTTTTGTAAACGCTAAAATGTATTACCAAGAAGAGAAAAAGAAGAAAACATTTTTTGGTAAAATTAAAAAGTGGTTTAGCAAGGATAAAGATGTTAAAACGAGAGAGGGCGAGTTGTTACCTCCACCGAAAACACCTGCATCTTTCATGGCTGCAAGACATGGGTTTCATACCTGTATATGGTTGGAGAATTGGGTTAGGTATACTAAAGAAGATGGTGTTCTAGCATTTCCAGAACATGGTTCATTTAATTTGGCCGTGTTGAGAAATTTACGGGAAAAGATGTTATGTCTGGACCCGAAACCGAGACCTACACAGTTCGAGGCTTTAGTGGAATGGGAAGAGGAAGTACATGAGAGAGAAAAACAGAGATCTGGAGGGTACTACAGGTACATGTTTGGGAGAAGACATGATCATGAGACTCATCATGATCGAATGAAAAGGTGGCGAGATGTTAGTATGTCAGAGGGATTATATCCGATGAGAACAGTTGAAGGAGGAGCAGAAAGTGTTCCTGAGTCAGAAATGAGAAAATATGGAGTTAATGAGTATGAGGATGAGGTCTTGAATGACATGATTTACAAAAGACCACCTCCATATAGACCAGAACCGGATAAAAGTACACCAGTTGTTTCTCCGATAAGAGATACAGTTTGTGTTAGTGACACAGAAAATGAGACACCTGAGGTAAGAAGTGATCATTACCTTGATGAGAATGCCAGACAATTAGCCAGAACTACAACAGAGCTGACTGAGAAGATTAGGGAGTTAACGAAGAATCTAGAAGCTGTTACGGTGCCTGTAACAATAGGTCCGGTTATGCCTGTGTTTGACAAACAGAGGACAGGTGAGAATGGACTAGTGATTCCATATGTTGGGAATAATTTATAAATTCAGTTGGTCCTTCAGGAGATTCAGGCAAAAGAGCAGAAAGAAGTGACCTGAGACAATCAAGACATGACACATGTAGTGAAATATTGGATGCTAGTGAAGCTAGTTGTTCAGGGATGCCAATTTTAGAACCGCAGAAGAGAGTGGTTCCAGTGAGAAAAACTGCTGAAATAACAGTTGAGGATTTGAATGATTGGATGAAAGTTCTACAGAAAAAGGATAAAGATTCACAAGTAATTGACGTGGCTAGGTTGCGTGTAGAACTAGAAGAGCTTGTTACAGGAACAGTTCCAACAGAAATTCTGAAGAGTCATCATGATGGTGAGCTAATGTTTATGTGCAAGAACATTACCTGGAGAGCAAGAAATACACATGACAGGCTAAGAGCAATAGCGAATGAGCAGGGAGTTGACATTGATAAAGTGAAAGCTTTACAAAGAACCTATAGGATGGATTTTACAGAGGAGGATATTGAGAATTTGAATGCTACTGGTAGAACAGGACAGATTAAGGAAATGGTAGCATTATTGCGAAGATGGGGTGATGTAGAAAAGTGGAAGGATAGGTGGTACAAGAAAAGAGATGAGGCTGAAGATAGAACAACTTATTCAGCATTTCCAGTGAGAGAAAAAGAGAAACCAGTGGATAATTATCCTATGAGAGAAATACCTGGAGGAGGATATGTACATGTTCCATGGACCAGACAGGATATTTTATCATTCACAAATGATTTCCCTCGATTGAGAGAAAAGCCCGTCGAGTGGTATAGGCAGGTAGATAGGTTTGTGAAATTGTCAAAAGTGCTGTGGGTTGACCTGAATAGTCTGTTTGATATAATTGTTCCAGCAGACTTGTGGACTGAGTGTAAAATAGTTGTGAGTTGGCCTACTGAGGAATATCCAAGAGACCCAAGAACAGGGGCACCAGATCCAGAAGTAATGAGAAAGTATGATCAGGTGATGGTATACCTGAAGAGTAAAGTTCCTGCAAAAGAAACAGATTGGGTAAAGATAGATCGAACACAACAGGAAGCGAAAGAATCAGTTCATGCTTTTTATGAGAGGCTGATACTGGCATTCAAACAATTCAGTGGAGATGAACACCTGGGTGACAAAGATTTGAGTCATTTTGTATACAGATTTGTATATGGCCTTAGACCTGAAATTGGTGAGAGAATTCGTGAGCATACAGTGGATTGGCAGAGTAAGAAAGTAGATGAGATTCTGAGACATGCAAAATACTTCAGTGATGAAATTGAAGCAAAGCAAAGAAAGCTGAAAGAGAAAGCAATGTGGGCACAAGTGAAAGTTGCGGAGAGACAGGAAGCACAGTTAGTGGAACAGGCAAATAATCCAGGAAACAATGCAGGGAATAGACCTAGATATGCAGGGAAAGGAAAAGGAAGTCTTGAGGAAGCGAAAAAAAAGTTTCCTTGTCACAACTGTGGCCAATTGGGGCATTGGAGATCGGAGTGTCCTAATCCACCATTAGTGAGTAATGAGAATAAATCCTTAAATCAACAGGTGCAGAATGAAGGAAATAATCAACAGCAGCAACAACAGAAAGTTGTGAGACAACAGAGTCAAGAGCCAAAACCGCCCTTGCCGCAGAATAAGGGGTCACAAAAGTATAATCAGGATTCAGGATTCTACAATGATGAACAGGTAAACAAACCGAGACGTTCAAACAAGGTACAACAGTACTTGTTAAAGAGTGAAGGGAGGGAATCTGAGGGTGATTATTGACGGTGCCGAGGAGAGGAAGAAGAGTGCATACTTGGTGCAACTCTAGAAATAGACCAGGCAGGACCATTTGTGGATGGGAAAATTAATGAGGAGAGTGTTACTTTTTTGGTAGACACAGGTGCGACAAGATCAACTGTCAGGTCAACAGATGTTAGAAATCTTCCTCTCTCGGATGAAGCAATCCAAGTAGTTGGTGTAGCCAATACGCAAATCAGAACACGTCTTACTGAACCTGTAAGAGTACAGATAGGGAAATTTTCAGACATGCACAGATTCATTGTCTGTGACACGAGTCCAGTGAACCTATTGGGTAGGGACTTGTTGTGCAAGATGAACTGCACAATTTTTTGTACACCGGATGGGATAGCCTTTGAGACACCAGATGAAGATGTTTTGTACCGAGTGACTCTAGAGAATAGAGAGAGTGAGTTAATTGGTGCATTTGCTGTGTTTAATCCGGAGGATTTGCCTCGAGAGCTGAGAGACACAGTGAAAAGGACAGTTTGGGATTTTACTGGAGAGGATGTGGGATTGATGAATAATGTAGATCCAGTGAAAATTGCAGTAAAAGAGGGGATTACATATCCTAACATTCCTCAATACAAAATGACACCAGAAATAATTGAAGGGATAACTCCTATAATTGAGAAAATGATTCAGCAGGGAGTCCTGAGAGAACTACTGAGTAGTCCGTGTAATTCACCGATAATGGGACTGAAAAAGCCTAATGGGAAATTTAGGATTGTACAGGATTTGAGAAAAGTTAATCAAATTGTGGTGGCATGTTGTCCTATTGTACCAAATCCATCAGTGATCCTGTATCAAATTCCACATGATGCCGAGTGGTATACAGTAATTGATTTGTGTCATGCGTTCTTTTCAATTCCGTTACATCATGATAGCCAGCCGATTTTTGCATTTAGGTTTGGCCAGCGTATCTTAGCATGGTGTTGAATCCCACAGGGGTATACGGAGAGTCCTTCGATATTCAATCAGTTATTGAAGAAATCGTTGGAGAGTTTGATCATGCCTGAGAGCTCAGTACTAGTGCAATACATTGATGACCTACTTGTGGCATCAAAGACACGTGAAGCTTGCGAAATAGATACCATAGCTTTATTGAATCATCTGGCTGATGGAGGGTTAAAGGTATCTCCAGCCAAATTGCAATTTTGCAAGAAAGAGGTGCATTATCTTGGACACGATATTGATAGAGGTCTGAGAAAAGTGACGGATGACAGGATCAGAATAATCAGAGAAATGAAAGCTCCAAAAACTCAGAGAGAAGTGAGAATGTTCCTGGGTATGGTGGGTTATTGTCGTCAGTGGATAATTAATTTTTCCTTGATAGCAAAGCCACTGATTAAACTGACAAAAAGTGAGATGACAGATCCATTGGATCTAGATGCAGAACAAATGGCAGCATTTGAAGAGCTCAAAAATAAAATGTGTGAGGCTCCAGCTTTGGGTATGCCTGACTATGAAAAGGAGTTTGAGTTGTACTGCAGTGAGAGAAATGGATGTGCACTTTCAGTGTTAATTCAGAAACATGGATTACTGAGAAGGCCTATTGCGTACTTCTCATCGACACTTGACCCTGTAGCTGTGGGTTTACCAGGTTGTCTGAAATCTGTGGCTGCAACATGCAGGAGTCTGGAACAAAGTGAGGGAATCATAATGGGATATCCTGTAAGGGTATTCGTACCTCACAATGTGGCAATTCTTTTGACAAGAAGCAGAACTCAGTACATGTCACATAGTCGATTGACTAAATATGAAAAAGTGATTCTGGGAGCATCAAATGTGACTCTTGAGAGATGTGTGAATGTGAATCCAGCGACACTCTTGCCGGATATTGAAAACGTGGGTGTGAAAATGGAAGATGATCATGATTGTTTGGATGTGCTTGAGTACTGTACAAAACCGAGACCAGACATAAGGGATCTACCCTTGCATGAAAGTGATCATGTGTTGTTTGTGGATGGTTCATGCCTGAGAAATGATGATGGTGTGCTATGTGCAGCATATGCAGTGTGTAAAGTTTCAGAGGTCATGGAAGCATCACCATTGAAAGGAGTGAAATCTGCGCAAGTTGCTGAATTGATAGCATTGACAAAAGCTTGCGAAATTGGGAAAGATTTGAGGACGACTGTGTTGACTGATAGTCAGTATGGATTTGGAGTTGTGCATGACTTTGGCCAGCTTTGGCTACAAAGAGGTTTCTTGACATCGAGTGGAACTCCAATAAAGAATGCTGAAATGATTGGTAAATTGCTTGAGGCGATACAGCTGCCTAAAGAGTTAGCAGTTGTAAAATGTGCTGCCCATGGACCAGGAGAGGATTTTATCACGGTTGGAAACCGTTATGCTAATGATGTTGCGCAATACTGTGCCAAGACAAATCAGTCCATAAATCGGGACCGAGAGGGGGAAATGTCTTTTCTCTCTGTGATGTTTACTAATGTCTTAGAAACCTGGGATGAAGTGAAACAGTTGCAAGATGAGGCAGGAGAGGAAGAGAAAAAAGATTGGATTAAGGCAGGATGTGCTCCAAGAGAAACAGACCATGTTTGGGTCTACAGAGATGGCAGACCAGTAATGCCTAACTCCATTTTGTCGTCAATGGCAAGAATGTATCATGGCCAGGGACATTTGGGGAGGGATGCGATGGTAAGGTCATTTAAACAGACCTGGTACAATGCAAAGTTCAGGACAATTGCAGAAAGCATCTGTCAGAGGTGTTTGGTTTGTCAGCAATTTAACACTGGGAAAAAGACAGTGGTGAGTCTGGGAACAATAGGCAGAGAAGGAGGTCCTTTTACAAGAATGCAGATTGATTTCATTGAGATGCCCCAAGTAAACAGACTGAGGTATGTTCTAGTGGTAGTCTGTTTGTTTTCAAGGTGGGTGGAAGCTTACCCGACTAGAAGAAATGATGGAATAACAGTGGCAAAGTTACTGTTAAGAGAGTTGATTCCTAGGTACGGGTTTCCAGTAACAGTTGAGTCTGATAGAGGTGGACACTTTCAAAATGAACTTATGGGTTTGATTTGTGAAGCATTGAAAATACAGCAGAAGCTACATTGTGCATACCGACCAGAGGCTTCTGGTGTGGTTGAGCAGATTAATGGCACAATAAAGAACAGGATTGGAAAAATTTGCTTAGCCACTGGCATGAAATGGCCAGATGTTTTACCTTTAGTGCTGATGACTATTAGATCTACTCCAGATAGAACTACTGGTTTGAGTCCGCACAAGATAATCATGGGACGTGCAATGCGCCATGCATTCGTGCCTGTCAATAAGTTGGTGACAATAACTGATGACATGATTTTGGATTACTGTAAAGGCCTGGCTGACGCAGTTCATTCTGTGTTTCACCAGGTTGGAGAAGAAGCTACCACACTTGAGAAGAAGCAAGCCCATGATCTGAGTCCAGGAGACTGGGTGAGGATAAAAGTTCACAGAAGAAGAAATTGCTTGGTTCCAAGGTGGGGAAGGCCAAGACAAGTTATTCTGACTACGACGACTGCAGTAAAGTGTGCTGGAGTAAGACACTGGGTACATGCAAGTCATACTCTGAGAGTTCCAAACCCAAAAGAAGGGACTGGTAAAGAGTATTTTGAAGAGTCAGATTCCAGTGATGATGAAGATACAGAATCAGTGGGGAAAGAAATAGGAAAAGCTTCGAATGAACCACTGCGAGTATCAGAGAAGAGATCAAATTCTGTAAGAGAGCCTGAAGTTTCAAAAAGCAGTGAAGGAAAAAGAAAAGAAAAGAGAAATTTCACAGAGACTACTCCTGAATCAGAAGAGGAGGAGATCGAAGAACCACTTGAGATTATACTTGAAGAAATAGGGTCAGAAGAAGATAGAGAGGGAAAGATTGCGGAAGACCCCCAAGGAGGTGTAGGGAACATTTTTGATGAGCCAGGTGAAGGGACAAGTAGACAGCAAGAAGATTGCGTGTCGGAGACTCGAGGAGGGACAAAAGTAGGGAGATCTCAAACAGTGGTGGAAAAATCTGTGGAAAAGAAGAAAGCTGCTGGAAAACGGAAACAAGAGGCACTTGAAACAGATGATGAGAATGAACAAACTGAAGGTCGAGTTCTGAGAAAGAAAACTTGTATTGGAGAAAGAAGTAATAAAGAAATAAAGCCGAAAAAGGTGTTAAGAGGAGATCGTTGGCCTAACAACAGAGTTAAGAGGCTGAGATACAAAATAATAAGAGCAAGTACATCGAAAGCTGAACAAGAGAATGAAGTTTCGAGTCAAAGTTCAAAAGCCGAAGGAGAAGAATCAAAGGAGTCAAAAGAACCAGTGGAAATAAAAAGAGTAAGAAGACCCAACCAAAAGTACAGATCACCGGAATGGTCTTATGTGGCACTGTCTGAAGGAGGAAAAGAAGAAACAGTGACTCGAGATAATCCGGAAGAGATCTTGAGAGAAGTGGTTGAGGAAGATACTGGTGAAATTCTGAAAGAACTCTTGACTGACATTGGAGAAGAGTCGAGTACTGAGGATTTTGATGTTGGAGATCTAACACAATTTGATGTTGAAGAAACTGAAGTGAAGAATGACAAGTATCCAAACTGAATAAAGGAAGGATTCACTTGGATTAAGTGAACGAAGAGATCATTTGGAAAAACTGAAAGCTGAAGAATTACTGAAGAATTGAAGAGTTCCAACAGTAGTGGAGTAGTAGAGACTAAACTAAAGTAGTAAAATGGCTAACATAGAGGATAATAGAAATAGATGTGCCTTCTTTAAAAGGTGGTGTAGAATGTGCTGCTGCTGTACTGGATTATTAATGCTTCTATGGGGTGTTTTAGTTTTATTAGTTACTTTTAAAGTAGAGTTTGAGATGCATACAGAGAATATGACAAATGTAGAGAAGAATTCGCAAAAAGTAGTTCCAATTAGAATTAGTAATACTTACATACACAAAGATAGGTCAATTAATAACTTTTCTAGTAATGTTTTTTCAAAATTGTTATATGAATATGTGAAAACAATGGAAGTAAGGGATTGCTACGTCTGTATGCAATTACCTGCATCCGTTTCAGAGGGTGTTACTTATCATCATTTACCAGCTACATATGGTATTTCTTGTAGTATTTTAAGTAGTGTTTTTGATTTGTTAGGGAAAGTAGATTATAAGATGTCTAACAGAGATAGTATTTTTGGGCACTTGCCAATGAACAAAGAGCTGAATCCAGCTAAAGAAGCTAACACTTTTGGTGAAATTTTTATTGAAGAAAAAGGATTAACATTAGATTACATTTTTAAGAATAATTTAACTTGCAGTTTGAAAGGAGAGGAGAAAGCTTTCCTGGATATGGTAGAAGAAAGGAGATTGAACATGCAGGAAAAAGCAGGAAAATATAAAGTGAGTGAGACAATTTGGGACATTGAGATGGGAAAAGAGTTGAAGAATGGGGCTAGTCCAACTTTAGCTTTAGATGCACCACAGAAAGGTAAACTTTGCATTACAAGAAGGAAATCCCAATATGATACATATTTTGTTGGGACTAGTGAGTGCCATGATACATACTTCATTGCAACAGGTTGGGGTTTCAGAGGTGGAGAAGATACAATTTTTCCAGGAGTATATTATGTTTGTGGGAACAAGGCTTATTACAAGTTGCCTGACCATTGGTATGGCACGTGTTATGTGGGCCTGGTTTTTCCAAAGATTTTTCATATAGATAAAATAACAGATGTAGAACATATTAATTTACTAATGCGTTTTAAGAGAGAAACTTGGTCTGAAATAGTGGGTGACATTTTTGGGGTTTTGATTCCAGCAGTGAGAATTTCTTTGAATGCTTATGGAATTCGGAAACTGTCTACAGTGGTTGATCGCTTATCGACAAATACCGCTGGAGGGTTTCTTTTGGTGAATACGGAATTAAGTGCCGTACGTGCCATGTCTATGCAAAATCGACTTGCCCTTGATATTCTATTGGCCAAGGAGGGTGGAGTCTGTGGAATGCTGAAAGTTCAACATTGTTGCACTTACATTCCAGACGAAAGCAAAGACTTGAAGGTCTATATCAAAAATATTACTGATTTGCATGAAGAATTAGTACCACTTGAAGCTGAGAATTTATGGACTAAAATAGCTAATAAAATGATAGCTGTTAAGGATTTTATTGCAAAAATAGGTAGTACTATTATAGGTAGAATATTGTTTTCTTTAACTTGTATAATTGTTGCTTTATTGATAATAAGATTGGTGTGTGTGTGTTGTAAAAATAGGGGAGGGAGGAAGAAATTGAATAAAGAAAAGAAAAACAAGAGGTTGAAAAGAGAACCTCAAGAAATTGAATTAGAAGAATTGAGGGAGAGTGTTTACTTAGAGACAAAAAGGGATGATGAAAGAGTGACTGGTGTGTAATGTTGTGTAAGGGGAAAAAGACATTTCCGATTTCTCCTAAAATGGGACTAAATTTTCACTATTTTTTTTTTGGGTATATTTGGTGATAAAATCACCAAAGGGGGGATTGCTGGAGCAGAGTTTTCTGTTTGAAAATTTGCTGGTTTTTGAAGCTCTGGCATGTCTATTTGTCATATTAATTTTATTAATTACTAGCAATTAATTATTTGTCTTGTACAAGTGCGTTTATATTAATCAATCCGTTTGTTCTAACAAGAGAGAGTTACACGTGGGTGCGCATAAATGTGCTGTTTAAAAATAACGTGCGTGTTTTCATGTTTAAACGTTGCTATGTGCTGTTTATTTTTGAGCACAAAATGCTTTCCGAATTAATGCTTTTCTATGTTGCAAGTGCTAGATAGATGCATACACATAAGGGTATTAGTGGGGTTAACACTGTTTAATCACTATGCTGTGGTAACGTTGTTTTTGTTTCTTTTAATTAAGATGGTCTATTGTGGCCTATGGCGGCCTGGTTAAAGATGGCCGATTTTGTAAGCCTGGCCTCAAGTTGAAAATAGAAAACTGTGATGGAAGAGAGCCCTGCTGAATATGGTCCTGAAGTCAGCTGACCACAGTCCTTGCTTGCCGTATAAAATTTTCCGTGAGGACATCAGCAGCCGGGGTAATCTTCGAGTGAAATGGAACGTCCTTGGCAGCCTTGGGAAAACAAAGGAGCCTTAGAGAAAGACTCTGAGCATTGGTCTCATTGCCGAGGAGAAGTAGAACTAACAGATACATTTAAAATTCTTGGTTCCTGTTCTGTAGTCTTTATTTTGTGATTTTTCCTGAGCGGAGATTTTTGAATGTTGCAATGTTACATCCTTTCCTTCTCACTCTGCTCAGCGGTCCAGCGGACATTACGACATTTCTTTGTATCTTTCTTTTGTTCAATTTAGTATAAAAATTGTTAGCCTAGGGAGGGTTGCCCCCACTCCTTTTGCCACTTGCCATTTGCCGCGTACCGAATCTACATTGCTGAGGATTGATGCTGAAGGGACTTCGTCTTGAGAGACTTTACCGAGAGACTTGTCCTGACCCGTTCTGACATTTAGCTAGAATAGGTAACTATGAGAAAAATGATTTATGCTGCTTGATTTCCATTTGACTAATTTAGATAAAGCAATATAACTTGAACATGGTGTTGGATATTATTTCTTGTCAATTATTGTGTATTATATTTTGATTATTCGTATAAGTTGTATAGATTATGTTTAAGGACAGTCACAATAACCAGGTCTTATCGACCTCGATATAGATGCAGGGTGACTATGAGTTTTCTTTCCACAGGTTCATTGCTGCTGGTAGAGTATTTGAGCGTATGTTAGTGAAATGGGCCCTAGCGTATGATGAATGTATGTGAGTGTAACTGTGAGATTACTCTATCTGTGGTAGTGGGAATATTATGCACACCCTGATCTCTATCACTCTCTCCTTTAAACTTGGTGTGATTGGCTTACACCTGTTTAGCATTTTTAATTTACCAATTAGTCCCTTGTACGGTTGTATCCTATATGCCCACAGGCTGTAGATTAAATGCTACTAGTGGGCCTGCAGCACTGCATGCGCCACCCACAGAAGTAGCCTTTCAAACTTGTCTCAGGCCTCTGCCACTGCCGGGCCTGCGAGAGCAATTTACGGCCACAGTGACTTGGCATTTAAAGTTACTTGCCAAGTCTGGAACTCCCCTTTTACTACATATAGGTCACCCCTGAGGTAGGCCCTTGGAAGCCCTTTGGGCAGGGTGCCATCTAGGAAAAAGGTAGGGCATGTGCATTTATTGTGTGGCATGTCCTGGTAGTGACACACAGCCTATTTGGTTTCTCACTGCTGTGAGTGCTGCTCCTCTCATAGGTTTGTATTGGGAATTCCCTTATAAGTGTTCAGTGGTAATTTCTGATCTGAAAGGAGTTGCTATGTTTGATATGTTTGGAACAGTGATGATAAATCCTCCGTATTGGTGAAAGTGGATTTTTCATTACTATTTTAGAAATGTTACTTTTAGACATTTTCAAACACGGAGGAACCGTGAATCACTATGCTTTTTCTGTTGAGGGAAATGGACTGAAAATAATCCCCTGTCTGCATGCAGAAAGTAGTTCTCTGTGTTAGGCATCTCCTTGAGTATGATTTAATTGACAGTTTCAAGGTTTGCCAGGTTGCTAAATGAAATAGTGTAAAAAAACAATGCTCTTTTGAATCTTTGTATATAAGTGATGGCACATTTTATTGTTTTGTTTATGAATGTATTTTGTGAATTGTTCAATGTATTGTTTGTATACGTCATCTGAAATCTATGTGTTTCTTCTTTTCATAATTTTGAATTTCGCTAAAAAACATAGGAAAATAATTCTAAATGGAATGGTTTAATAAATAAACCAATCAAACAAAAAAGGTATTTGTTTGTTTGATGCTACAAAACGATAAAGCGGAAGCAGTGAAGGAGTCAGGTACCCCCCTTTGTATTTAATAACTTTTAGAAAGTGGGCATTTCTGGGTGCTTATTACTCTTTGTGCTTTGCAGCCTGACTCCAATCAACATCTGGTTTAGATTGACAGGGGCCTGTTTGTGCATTCATTCGAGGCAGTCACGCAAAGGGAGTTGAGGTGTGCCGTGCATACCCTGATGGCCCATCACCCGGCTGATGGGCATTCCTGAGCTAGAGTGGTGGGAGGAGTTGACACTGACACCTGATTAAGGCTGTGCCTGTCCTTTCACAATGCTGTCTCCACCCCTGTAGCATGTCTGGAGTTAAGGCTGGGAACTGAATGGAGGTGTTGTGCACTTCTAAAGTTTTGTTTGAAGTTACCTCTACATCAAAGACATTTTGAATATAAGTACAGGGGCTCTGACCCCATATTTTTAGATACTGCTTGGGACTTGTAACCAGATGCTGCTGGCACTACATAACTGCCCCTTGCCATGGACTGTTGTGCTTTGCACTGCCTAATGTGCTGGCCTGCTGCTTGCTTCCCTGCTTGTGGGCCTGCTGAGTGCTCCCCCAGGAGCTAAACGCGTGGTGAGCACTGTGGTCTGCTCCTGGCTTCTGCTCCTTTCACTGGTGACTGCAATGTGTGGGGCACTTCCCTTGGTGAGGGTCTGAAGGTGCAGCAGTCTCTTTGGTCTTACTGTGCTGATGGCAATCAGTCTCTACATCTACCATATGCCATCTCTTTCACATTAACTATTAAAGTTATTATTCGACATTCACCATGAAGATGCTCACAATCCTTAATCATTTGATGCCAAATTAAAAGTACACTTTGAAAACCTATATAGATATTTTACTAAACTATTGACTGCATGTTTGGACGAATTGCAGCACTGGACAAAACAATTAATTTCTTGCTTATTTTAGAGGTTGGGGAACCAACAACATTAAAATCGTAAGTCTTAAAACCACTCAAGAGCTACCTTTATGAGTGTTTAATTCTGATGTAAGAAAGTGCAGAGTACAAAAAAGGGCATTGGGTGCATAGCTATATGCGAAGAAAAAAATCTGTGAGTGTGACAAACAGATAGGTGGAAATTTGCCTTGAGGAGTTGTGGGAATATAATCCTCCATTACAGAGAAATGGTTCAAGCCATGTATTTACTATGTGCTTCCATTTCCCTGTGTAAGTCTTGATGTGGTACTTGATCCCAGCATGTAAATATGCAATGGGGACATGTACAATATATGTCTTGCTACATTACAGGTCTTCATGCTATATTGGAGGTCTGCACACTAACGCTCCCACAAGACATTGAATATGTAATTTAGTATTATAGACATTTGTGTGAATATCTGTTGAGCAGCTGATTCATATTAAATAACAGTATACCCTTATGTGGTCAAGATAATGAGTGATAAAGCAATATCAATAATTTATTAAATAAAAGAAATGACAAGGCACAGAGTGAAAATAGCAAAAATCGTTAAAATAGAGCACATTTCTTATTATGGTTTGGTGGTTGACCTTTGGGACATAGTACGTTTGAGCCATCCCTGGTCACGGAAGATACTGAAGTAGTCTCAATGCGTTTAATCACATTGACTATGTGAAGAGCTTGTAAAGTATTCAAAATGTTATCAAACCAGGGGTGGAGGGTTGCAACTGGAATACTCTGACAGGTTTTCAATAACTTTCCAATCTGTTGATTCACCATCAATAGCCATTAGCATTTATATAACTTTGCCATCCATAACAGAGTACATTGCACTAGCTTGCCCTGAATCATGGTTGTAGCACTTCAGCCTGTAACTTCACCCTCTAACAGCTGTGAGTATGTGATGACCGTACCATAAGGGTGGCTTCTCTCAGAATGTCCATCTTTAAATTCTTGATTAATCATATTGCTATTATATGGTGAGCAACACATGTCCCGGCTGTAACTACTTCAGGTGTAAACTCACTGGAATACAATAAACAATATTTCTCACTTTAGAGCCCACACAGTGGAGTTTTATTCAATAATAACAATGGCTTATTCACTAGGAACATGGAGAGTTGCTACCAGTCTCAGGTAGATGCTATGTTCTCAAATAAGCTGAGTAGGTTGGACATTCCCAGTAAGGCAGCTATTACTTCCATTATTAAATTGCTTAAAATGCTATTTCTAATAGTTGTAGCCTGGGCATCGATCACAGGCTCATTGCTTTGCACATGCCTCAGGAAAACCTTTCAGAATTGCAGTTTCACAATAGTACTTTTTACATGAAAAATGTAATTCCACCTGGAGAAACTGGCCATTTGCAGTGCGAACAGGTGTGGAAAAAAGGAGTTTCTAAATAACCACAAACTGTCATGTTTGTGTGTGTTCCCAAAGTTTCCATGGGGCACCCAGCCTGGAACATCCGCTCCCTAACCGCAAGTGAAATTTACTCACAGATACTATGACACAATCATAGGGTAATACTACTTATAGGTGGATTTATATGTGCATGGACACCTTTTATGAAAACTTCATACTTGTAAATCCTGTCCCAAATCTTCCAGGATCTCTTCTTCCTAATGCAAAGGGAATTTAGGGCTGGTTATATGGAACCTTTCTTCAGTTGCATCTTGGCCACAAAGGCTGGACATAGCGTACATCAGCATGACCGTACAAGCTTTCATAAAGCAGGACAGTCCTGGAAATAATCTCAATTTGTTTTAAATTTTATTTCTTTTACTGTTTTATATAGCTCAAACTTGACCTGAAGGTATCCGGTATCAGAGCGCTTTACATAGCACCAGTTGCGTTACATGAGGACACATTAATTTTTTTGTTAGGCACGGGGAGATTAAGTAATTTGCTCAGAATCACAGGATGTTCAGCGTTGTTGCTGAAACTCAAACCCAGTTCCCCGGAATCAGGATCGACTGCCCTAGCCATTAGGCCAACTCCTCTCCCCAATCCAGCAGAGACTCTTGTTCGGAAAACTAGCAATGAACTCTTGAGCATTTTTATAAATGTGGTCCGCAGATTCACATTTTATATCCAGAGCTTTATCTTTGGTACAATTGCAAATGTCTTTAACACGATGTGAGCATTATAGACTCTTACATGAGCTATCAGAACTGGAAATTAATGTATTTAGCTGGATGTGGTTGTTATATCTAGGTTACACTATTCATTTTTGTCCAGAACTCAAAAAGTGTCCTATGGGAAAATCTGCGTGTACACCACCAAATGAATAGCTTTACTCGAACACTTGAAAATAACAATACCTCCGGTACCTCCCTCGCCTTCCTTCTTAATCAATGAGGATTCCTTGCCTCCAATAGACCCATCCCTCTTAGAATAAAAACACCCTCACCCCCTCCTCCTGTTCTATTTTGTCTCCAAGCAGACTTACCTTCCTGTTCTATGTTGGAGTAGTCAATGTTGCCTCCATGGAGGTGCATGGGGGGCTTCGTCAACCTGATCCCTGGTGGGAGCGGAGCTCCTAATGGTGGTCTCCTGGCTTGAGGGCATTTCCTGGTTCCCTTGGTGTGGCAGGGAAGGTGCACCATCAGCGGATGCCGTGACGGAGCTTCCAGTTTGGTGCCTCGGTGAGGTAGGCTGCATCGTGGGAGCACTTTTGGATATGCTGAGGCAGTAGAACCGAGTTGGAGCCTGCTATTTCTTTCGATTTTAGCTCTGTTTTATTGCCTGTGCCTTTTGCTGCTGGTGTCGGTTTTAGTGTTGTTCCCTTTCCTACAAGCCCTGATTGGGTTCTCTTCATTCACATGTCTCATGGAGAGAGCGTCTGTGCAGTAGCAGATCCTACCTTTTGAACAGTTACTCTGGCCTAGTGGTAATGGTCACCTACTCTTGCTCTGCAGGATGTGTGTTTCCCGGTAACTCATGTTCTGCGGAGGTGGAAGTTATTCTCTTCTGCAAATGGCTTGTGACACTCGGAGTCCAGATGGGGCAGTGCGCCTCTCAGGAGGTGGTGCATAACATGATTGTGGCTGAGGTGATGGGAGCCCATCTTAGGAAAGCTTGTGACTGCAGTCAATCCCAATACTGATTTTTCAGTCACTGTGTGATCAGCGGGTACATATTACTTCTGAGTATATGCACGGTTTTCTGCACTCATGGGTGCGTGCTTGGTGTTGCCATCCTTTCAGGTAGGCTGATGTGTGAGGGCTCATTGTCCCCCATATGTGTACCCGTCTGGGTTTGCCATGCCTGTCTATCTCATGTTCGGGTTATGATACTTGGGGAATGGTTGAATGTAGTTAAATTCAGATCATTCAGTCTATGATGATGTTTTACTGTTTAGAGGGGAAGAGTACTCGTGCCCTTTTTTTCACCTAGATTCTATTCTCACTGCCCTGATTGGTATCTTCGCCACTGATCCTGGAGACAGTTCTCCCACTTATGTCACAGTTTAGATTGTCTCTCGTATTAAAAGTTTCTAGCTGAGATATTTTCTTCCAGCTTCAGCTTTGAACATCCTGGTGTAGGACGTTGGTCGACTGTTGGCAGCCGATCCAGAAAGTTTGTAGTGTGTTGGTCTGTTGGCGGCTGGGGAGCAGCAGGCGTGGTTGCTTGAGGTCAATTCTTCAGCCTTTGTTGACTCTTTAGTAGTGTCCCCAGGAGCTTTTATTGCTGCCAGGGACTCTCTGTGGTGGAGTTCAGTGAGAGGCGCATCCTGTGGGTTTGCCTCCTTGATGAGGATTCCTTTGGAGGTACTGTGCCTTCCGGGGTCTCCTGGCATTTTAGGGGTGTAAGACTGCCTTGCAGCATATGGGTGGTTCTTTGGCTGGGAAGAGGCGTGGTTTACTTTTCTTAAGTCTTTTCCGATATCTGTGGCCCATCACTCTTCCTTTGGTGGGGATGTTTTGGCTGGCCTTTTCTCCTAGGCATATGGTGTATTCTCAGAGGGGGGTCTCTGGTATGCAGTTGTTTGCTGCTGTGTTTTTAGCTTTCATCAGCTGGGGAGGGGTGGAATTACTCCTCTTACATCATCTTCGATACATAGGGCCCCTTCCCTCTTCCTTTGGTGGAGAAGGTTTTGGCCTCGCTTGTCTCCTGGGGATGATGTCCCTTCTCAGACAGGGGGCCTCCTGCAGGGCTCCTAGCAATCATGTCCCTCATGGGGCTCTGCAGTTGGAGGCTGGTTCCAGCAATTTTTTTCAGTATGACGACTTGTAGTGTCGAATCCATGCGTCCTTGTTGTTGCGGCCTCTGGCTGCGCATTTGAGTTCAAGACAGTTCCCTCAGATACTGGAGTCTTTCTATGATCGGGCCCGGTAGACGTGGTGAGTGGGCTGGCTCCTCTGGGATTGGGTCCTTGTTGTTAAATAGGGCTGTCTGCAGTGTGCAGGTTGTAGTGCTAGGAATGGGGGCATAGTCCTTCCTGTTTTTTGGTTCAAGAGGTGTCTGGGGCCTTTTGACCAGTCCTGGTTCTGTGATGGGTCACTTGATGGATAGCTCTATGAGTTTTATATGTGACCGATTCTGGCGGTTATTCTTCTGATTGATCCGGGAGCTTTTTTGGCCTTGTTGGATCTCCAGGATGCCTCTCTGCTCGTTACTGTCACATTTCTTTCTCAGCAGTTTCTGGGTTTTGCTTTAGGGGGCAGTCTTTCCGTCGTGGCGTACTTCCCTTTGGACATGAGTCATTGCCTGGTGTTTTAACTGCGGTTCTGGCTCCTCTGAGGACTGGTTTTCTCGTTCATCCTTATTTTGACATTCTGTGGTGCAATCTCCTGCAGTCTCCATTTGCTGTTCCTGTGGAGTGGGTTTTGCAGGTTCTTCTGGAGCATGCATTTCTGTTTTCTTGGGAACATTCATCTGTGGTTGCATCCCTGGATGTGGTGTTTATCAGGGTGCATTTTCTGACTTACAGGGGTCTGGTGCCTTTTTCTGAGAAATGGATGGTCTGGCTTTGGTGGCTCATGAAGTGTCAGTGGTGGTGGATTAGTTGCGGGATCTGTGTCACTTGGCTTCCCCTGTATTGATGGTCTCTCCTGGTCTCCCAAAGGTCTTCGTACTGGATGGAATTAAATTCTGTTCTGCTGATTCTGGTTTATTTCAGTCGGTCCTGACTTAGTGCATGGGTCTGATTCAGACGAACAATCTGGTGCCGATGTACTTCCGTCACTGGACAGGACGAGGTCCTGTCCAGGTCCAAGAACTTCAATGCACAGAACTTGTTCCTCAGGTGCAAGATTATCTTCTGTCTCTGTATGTTCTGTACTTTCCAGGGGAGGTGACTGTCAGTATGGATCAATTGGGCAGGGGAATTCCGTGCTATTGGACTGTGAAATAATCTCCATCTCGTTTTTCACTGTTGAAAGGCCATCTTGCCCATAGGATAGAATGGGAAGGCTGTGTAATATGTTTTCCAGCCTATCTTCCCAAAGGTTTAAGATTAAGAGGGGAAGTTTAGTGTGCCTGAACTCACAATGTAATAACACATCTTTTTATGAAGGTGGCTTTTGCATTGTGTGTTTAGAAGCCACTCTTTCGAAGTGGCTGGATATTTGTGCTCTAACATTTCTGTGTGTCTCTGCCTGGTTGTGAATTGATTGTCTGGATTTGAAAGCGATAGGATCTGGGGAATGTCTTGACCCAGGGGAGGAGGTGAGACAGCAACAGGCTGACCTGCATCTGGAGTGTAGGGGGAGGAGTAGCCCCTAGAGGTGAAGAAGCCTGGGTTGCAGCTATAAAACAATTGTCCCATCTCCTGCTGAGTGATTGAGAATCCAGATCCCCACTAATCAAAGGAAGAACGTGTCACTAGCAGGGAGGCACCCAGAACTAGTTTGAACAGGGGTCAGTGCCCCCCTGAGCACAAAGACTTCAAAGCCAATGAGGGGTATAACTATGAGAGCTAAAGCCCCTGAACTTTGGAGAATGGCTTGATGAAGATTGAACAAGACTGGAGCTACTTCGTGGTCAAAAGGAACCTTTGCCAAGGAAGAAACAACTGAAGAGACTGAAGGCAAGGACTGACCCTTGCTGTGTGTTCTGGGGCTGGCCTGCAGTTTGCTGTTTTAACCAAGGAAAGGCTGAAGGGACTTTGCTGTGGGCTGTGTCCACCTGCTTGAAAGGACTTTGCTGTGCTGTGTCCTGAAGTAACTTGTCCGCAAGGGCCCGAGGTGAGCTGGCTCCCTGTTGCGGAAACTCAGGAACACAAAAGTCTCCAGGAGAGTCTCTGCGGCACTGTGTTCGTGTGCTTGCTGCAGCTTGAGACCCTCGTAAGAAGTGCCCTGTGATCGTGGGCACCTGGAGTCCAAGCGAGGATCAGCGACGCTGTGTGCGTGTGCTTTTTGCAGCCTGGACCCTTCGTGAGGATTGTCCAGTTATCGTGTGCACCGGAATCCAAGTGATTCTCATCGACCGTGTTAGACCTGGCACCTTGGCGTGAGTCTCCCTTCCACTTTTTGTCGCTGTGCCTCATGTGTTTTTATGGTGTTGGCCGCTCAGAGCACTGTGCCACTGCCAACCAGTGCCACAGTGCAAGTGCTCCCTATGTAAAATGTATATGTTGGTTGGATTCCATGATTGGCTTATTTGGTTTACTGTCAGACCCCAGTAAAGTGCACCAGGAGTGCCCAGGGCTTGTAAATACAAATGCTGCTGGTGGGCTTGCAGCACTGGTTGTGCCACCCACAGAAGCGGCCTGGTAAAACGTGTCTAAGGTCTGCCACTGCAGAACCTGCGTGCAGTCTGGTACTGTCATGCTGACTGGGTACGTGCACCCACTTCCCAGTCCCTAAACCTTCCCTTAACTTCATATTAGTCACCCCTATGGTAGGCCAAAGGGCAGGGTGCATTGTAAGCATAAGGTAGGACAAGCCCTGATGTGTGTGGCATCTCCTAATGGTAAATTACAGCCATTTTCGTTTTTCACTATTGTAAGGCTACCTGTTCTCCATATGCCAGAATGGGCTGTTAGAATTGTTACATCCTATGATCCTAACAGACCCAGGGAACATGGTAGAAAATCTAGTTTAGTATGCCTGAACTTCGAATAATAAAATACATCTTTTAGTAAAGTTTATTTTAATATTCTGTGTTTGCAAATACCACTTTTAGAAAGTTGGTATTTGCTTGCCTAACCATTTCAGCCCGCCTCTGCTATGATGTGTATCTGCCTGTCTGGTTTGTGTGAGTGACAGGGCTGGGGAAACCAAGAGGGGCAGGGCTAGGTAGCCTGGTGGTGAATAGAGAGATTGACATCCAGATGGGTGGGAGGAGTGCACCTGGACTCTGAATAGGGCTGTGCTCTGCCACCACAATGCTGGCTCCACCTCCTGTGGTGCGGCTGATGTCTCTGCCCTGCACCCTGAATAGAAAGGCAGAGTCATGTCAACAAAGTGCTCAAGAACTGGTTTGGACTGGGCAAAGGCCCCTCTACCCCCAGAGGAACAAAGGAATTAGGGGTATAAGTATTGGGACCCTGCTCCCAAGAAATTCGATTCTGCTTATCAAGAAGAACCTCTGCCTGAGGAGAAGGAACTGGGAAAGCTGTAAGGAGGAGTACTGTCCCTGACCTGGGGGATTGGCCTGCAGTGGTTGCCTTGCTGCTGAAAGGAGAGAAAAGACTACAAAGACTTTAATTCAACTTGTGCTTAAAAGATCTCCAAGGGCTTGTGCTGAGCTTGCCCCCTGACCGAAGTCCCAGGACCAGTGGACTTCACCCCCAGCTCTTGGAAGTGCCTGCTGCCATTGTTGGGACTGCGTGTCGCAAGGAGCTGGAAGTGCGACTCGAGAAGGAGAAGCGTGCCGCCGTCGGAGCTGTTGTCGTCGCATCTCGCAAAGGGTGTCGCCGCTGCAGCATCGCATCGAGCGGAAGCGTCTCGCATCATTCCGGAAGAGTCTCGCAACGCCGAAGAAGCGTGTCGCCATCGCAGCCATCGTAGCTGACGCATTGCACCGTATTAAGAGAAGAGCCTCGCATCGAGGAAGAAGCGTGTCGTCATCGCAACCATCGTAGTTGTCGCATTGCACCGCATCAAGAAAACCGCCTCGCATCCACAGAGAAGCGTGCCGCCGTTGGAGCTGTTGTCGTCGCATCGCGTAAAGGGGTCACGCCGCTGCAGCATCGCATCGAGCGGAAGTGTCTCGCTAACGTCAGAGAAGAGTGCCGCTGCCAAAGCCGCTGTCATCGCATCGTGTAAAGGGGTGACGCTGCTGTAGCTGACGCATCGAGTCGAGTCTTCTCGCAACATCGGAGAAGCGTAACGCATCTGGAAGATCTTCACGTCTTTATTTCTTTGCACCAAAAACTTCATCGCATCAGCATTGTTGCAACACTTTCGTTGCCCTGCGTGTCGCATTTAAGGTACATTGACTTAAAGTGTTGCATTTAAGAACTTAAGAGAACTAAGCAAACTTCTACCATCTAAGTAACAGTATTGTGTATTTTTGTCGATTAATGGTCTTGTGGTAACTCTATATAAAGAATCCTTATTTTTAATATAAAAACCTGTGTGGTGTCCATTTGTAGTGTTGTCACTTGGTTACTGTATGTGTTCACAAATGCTTAACCTATAACGCTCTGAGATAAGCCTTGTCTGCTCGCGCCAAGCTACCTAGAGGGTGAGCAGGGGTTATTTTAGGAGTGTAGCCCCTTACCCTGACTAGAGGAAAGGTTCCCTGCTTGTCAAGTACCTACCTGTGCCAACCAGAGAGCCCGGATTCTAACAGACGCTGTGTGTGTGCTTTGTGCAGCGTGAGACCTTTGTGAGGATTGCCTTGTTATCGTGCACACTCGGATTCCAAGTTAGTCTCATCGATGGTGTTTGCGTGTGCTTTGTGCAGCGTGAGACCTTCATGAGGATTGCCTTGTTATCGTGCACCCGGAGTCCAAGTGAGTCTCATCGACTCTGTGTGCGTGTGCTTTGTGCAGTGTGAGACCTTCATGAGGATTGCCTTGTTAACTTGCACCCGAAGGTAAAGTGAGTCTCAGCAACGCTGTGCACGTGTTCTTCATGCAGCCTGAGACGTTCTTGTGGAGTGCCCAGTGATCGTGCACCCGAAGCTCAAGGGAGTGTCAGTGACGCTGTGTGCGTGTGCCCTGTGGCAGCCTAAGATCTTTGTAGCAGTAGCGGCCCGGACCAGCAGCCCCAGAGGAGCTGAGCCGCTGGCTCAAGCCTGCCATTCCCAATTCACAAAGATTTCATCTGAGGCCCAAGTCGCTGGACGAAGAGAGGAAAGTGAGGTAACGTGTGTCGACTCCTGGGGTGGGGTGCGGGCTCGGAGGGAGATGCTCTCGGCCTCTCTCTCATTCCGCACCACGAGCCTCTGCTTCGGCTCGTATCGCAGCCCATATTGCCAAGGGAGAGCAGTACCGGGGCTGGAGTGTGGAGCTGCACTTTTTGTTACACCATACCCGTGTTGGGGGCAACTGTTGACAGAGGCTGACCACGGGTCAGAAGGAGTGGCGGAGAGACTGCCTCAGGCACCGTGATCGGTGCCGGAGTGTATTACGCATTATCTTATTTCTGCATAATGAAGTAACTGATTGTCGTATTACACATTGAATCATTTCTTTATAACGGAGTACCTGATTAGTGTATTACGCATTGTATTATTCCTGTATAACAAACTTCCTGATTAGTGTATGACGCATGGCATTATTTCTGCATAACGAACTACCTGATTGTCAAATGATGCATTGCATTGTTTCTGCATAACTAACTACCTGATTAGCGTATAACGCATTGCATTATTCCTGCATAACGGACTACCTGATTAGTGTATTACGCATTGCCTTATTTCTGCATAACAACGTACCTGGTGGTTGCTTTACACATTGCATTTATTTATTTATAAAGTTCTATATAGCGCGAACGTGACCCACGAGGGTATCAGAGCGCTTTACAGTATTAGAACAAAAATGGTTGAGGTAGTATACATAGATTCAAAAGTGTCAATTCGTACAAAAGGAATAGAAGATATATGATTAACAAACATAGAGGACCATGATACTGTAGGACATAGTACAATATACAGTTAAAGAACATTAGATGAGTGTGCTAGCAAACATACATATTATAACCACGATCGGATCACAATGGATAAGAAGTGTATAGATAAAACAAAGAGAGACCCACCACTAGCTAAGCTATACACTACATACGGTAATTGAACAGTAAGGGTAGTGATATTCGTCATACATAATGAGGACTCAACCATTCCACTTGAGGTGAAAAGTATTCCGATCATAAAGATGACTCGGTGACATCATAGAAATCAGACTTGTGGTATGAATTTGTTCATTAGTAGTATTTTTACTTCTTTTTTTAAGGCGGTAAGGGAAGTGATTCCACGAACTACTGGAGGTAGGGAGTTCCAGATCCTTGGTGCAATCCCTGAGAAAGCTCTACAGCCAGTTCTCTTCTTATGGAAGGATTGGGGTTTCAGAAGGAGAGTGCTCGCAGTTCAAAGTCGTCTGCAGCCTCCAGACCTTTCCAACTTTAGAGCCAGATAACTAGGCGTATTGTTGTGAATTGCTTTGTGTGTCATGCAGGCCACTTTAAGGTGTATTCTTGTCTCGTAGGGCAGCCAATTCAAGGCTTTCAAGGTTGGAGAGATGTGACATTTTCTCTTGGTTCCAGATACCAGTCTAGCCGCAGAATTCAATGCTGCACTTAGCGGAGCCAGCTTGTATTTAGGAAGACCACAGAGGGTGGTGCTCCCGTAGTCTAAACTGGGTAGCACAAGGGCTTGTATTGCCATTTTTAGATCAGCCTGAGGGAGGAAGGGTTTGAGTTTCCTTAATATACTCAGCTTGTAATTAGCTCCCTTGGAGGCATTAGAGATGTGCGACTGCATATTCAGATGTTTGTCTATGGTGATTCCTAGTGATTTTGCTGAGTCAATGATGAGGGGGACGCAGTCAAAGCAGGTTAGGTGTTTTAACCATAAGTCTAGCTTTGGTGTGTGGCTCGGTGACGAGATGAGGATGAATTCCGTTTTTTTGGTATTCAGCATGAGGTGGTTGTTAGTGAGCCAGCTTTGTGTGTTCAGTAGAATAGTGTTGAGGGCAATGAAATCTTCTGGCGAGGTAATTTTCAGATACAGTTGAGTGTCATCAGAGTATAAATGATACAGGATGTTCGCAGATCTCAATGCGTTTGCCAAAGGCTCCATTAGGCGGTTGAAAAGAATGGGCGATAGGGCAGATCCCTGAGGAACACCAAGGGTGACCAAAGAGGATTGCGAGAGTGAATTCCTCATCTTGAATCTTTGAGTTCTGTTATTCAAGAAGGAGGAGAACCATTGCAGCATTGTGCCGGAGGGGCCCATCCTTCGTTCCAGTAGGGACAGAAGTTTGTCATGCTTGACTGTATCGAAGGCGGAGGACAGATCAAGCAGAATCAGTAGGCATGATTCATTGCAGTCAAGTATTTTAAGGATGTCATCCATAATATGGGTGAGTGCAGTTTCCGTGCTGTGCCCTTGGCGGAAGCCCGATTGGTGAATATCTAGGAGGTTATTGTTCTCAATGTGATTGCATAATTGAATTTGTACACATTTTTCCAATAGTTTCGCCAAAGTCGGGATGTTGGTTATGGGCCGGTAGTTGTTTAGATCAGATGGAGTGGCGTCAGCTTTCTTAAGTATAGGTGTGACCTGCCCTATTTTAAGGCAGTCCAGAATGGCACCTTGACTTAGGGAGGCATTTACAATTTTATCCCATAATGGTAGGATAGATGGTTTTAAAATTTTGAACAAGGCAGGGGGCAGGGGGTCAGAGAAATGATTGGAGGGGTTGATTGCTTGAAGAGTGTTGTCTATAATTTGTTGAGAGATTGGCAAGAAGGTGTGCCAATAGGCATTGTTTTTTGTGACTTCCCTTGGATTATCAAAATGTACTTTGAATAAATCGCTACAGTTGGAATCTTGGCCCTTAGTTTGCGGTAGCGCCAACTTGGATTGTATATCAAGCTCGATGGACTTAGTCTTTTCGTGGAAGAAATTGGCAAGCACATCACAGGTAGGTACTGCCAGGGAGTTTGATTCCATAGTGTTAGTTGTATTGCATTATTGTTGCTTGATGATTTCAAAGAGTTTTTTGGGCCGGTTGCTAGCTTGGTTCAGCTGAGTTCTGAAAAAGTCTGCCTTTGCCTTAAGAATCTTCCTATTGTAAGAGTTCCTTAATCTTCTCAGGTGCTCAAGATTATCAGTGGTAGGAGCCGATTTCCATAGACGCTCTGCAACTCTTAGGTGTCTACGCTCCGTGTTCAGACCCTCGTTGAACCATGGTTTGGAAATCTTAGTGGATACGTTTTTTTCCTGGAGGGGCGCTGTGGAGTTCAGTATTTTAAGCAACAAGTCATTGTAGAAGGTTGTGAGGTCATGTACATCAGTAATGTCCATCATGGGGGTCAGAGCGGAGTTACAATGCTTTAACAGTGTGATGGGGTTAATATTTTGTAAGTTCCTTTTCCATTGCCTTGTTTTTGATGGCTGGCGCCTTTTTTGAGTAACTTCGCTAATGATGGAGAAGAGGATGCAATAATGATCAGTCCAATCGCATGGGGTGATGGATTCTAGTAAGACGATGTTTGGTTTTGCAATGATGATGTCCAATGTCTCTCCCTTGTTCTGAGTTGGGCTGTCACAGAATTGAGATAGCTCCTGTACTGACAGAAACTCTTTAAGGCAACCTACAATATGATTGTTTGCGTTGTTCCAATGGAGGTTAAAGTCACCCAAGAAGATATGATGAACTTGTGAGTTGGCATTAGAAGCCATAATCTCCATTATCTCCTCAATACAAGTTAAGTTATACCTTAGGGGGTGGTAGAATATGTGTAGCTTGCTGGCGATGCGCTTAGTATCTGAAATATTAATGCATAGATAATCCCAGGAAGATAGCCCAATAGAGTCCGCTTGCTTGACTGATATTGAGTTACGATAAATGCAGGGTACCCCTCCCCCTAGTTTTCCAATTCTATCTAATCGTATCAGGTCGTGGGAAGGAGGAACAAGTAAGTCGAGGATGGTTGAGGAGGAACTATTTAACCAGGTTTCTGTGAGGACCATAATATCTAAATCATTCTCTAGAATGAGATTGAATATCTCTGTAGCATGTTTGCTAGCAGATCTGCAATTAATGAGCCCACACTTCAACTTATTAATAGAATGGTTTAAGGTAATCTGTTCAAGGTTGATATTTGTGAGGTTGTCTCTATTTATAGATCTGTTGTTGAGAGTCGGTTCTCTGAGGGGATTGGTTGCAATGGTTTGGATGGTGTTACATCGGGACTTACTGCTATCAGTATCCCAGGCATAGGATGAGAGGAGGTCGTCAATGTCACTATCAGATAGTCCATCGGATGACCTCCTAGGACACGTAGGGGATGGTAAACTACCCGGATTAGTATTATTGGGGAGTGTGACCTTGGGTATGTGTCTAGTGTGTTGGACGTTGATTTGGTTATACTGACTACTGTTCTCCGAATGATTCTTCATGGGGGTGGAGTTTCTCATTTGGAGACTGATTTGGTTCACTGTGTCATTGGTGGCTCTGTGTAAGATAAGCAGTTTTTTAGTGATAGTAGAAAGGTTATGCATTTCATCCATGAGATGGGATATACCGGTGGCTAGCTCGCTAAGTTGCGTGCTCCAGACTGAGTTGGGAAAGTAGGTAGTAGGTGAGGACGTCTGATCAGTTATAGTAGGTGAGGACGTCTGATCAGTTATAGAGGACGAGCGCTCGTTTATTTTACCGCATTATTTTTACATTGCAAAGTGCCTGATTGTTGCGTTACGCATTGCATTATTGTTATTTTGCAAAAGTGCCTGATTCTAGCATTACGAACTGCATAACATGGTATTAGGATTACAGTGGAATGTTTAGAAGTGCTCATTAATAATGTCAGAAGTTACATGGGCTGGCTGGCCTAACAACCAGCCAGAAGAAATATTACACATACTCAAATGTTGGATTTATATCGTGTGGTCTTATTGTTTATCTTTTTATATAAAATTTATCCTCCTTTTTATAAAACTTGCGTGGAGTTTATTTGTGGTGTCATCATTGGGTTGCTGTGAGCGTGTTTGCAAATACTTTACACATTTGCCTCGAAGATAAGTATATGGCCAGGCCTAAACTGGGGTGGCATGGTGGGGAACTTCGGACATCGGACATCGGAACAACACTTGCCGCCTACCTGTGGGGGAACTCTTCCTAGCGCTTCGGAGCTGGCGTTGCTGCCGCTGGGAAATTCCTTGTTGTGTCTCCCCGCCGCCACCGACACCTCTCGCGGCCGGAGACCGGAGACCACAACCCCCAGAGTGCCTTGCGCTTCACACGCGCCGGAAGGCACATAAAAGAGCGACGCTCTTGCTGCAGAGCGGGAACTTCGGACATCGGACATCGGAACAACACTTGCCGCCTACCTGTGGGGGAACTCTTCCTAGCGCTTCGGAGCTGGCGTTGCTGCCGCTGGGAAATTCCTTGTTGTGTCTCCCCGCCGCCACCGACACCTCTCGCGGCCGGAGACCGGAGACCACAACCCCCAGAGTGCCTTGCGCTTCACACGCGCCGGAAGGCACATAACAGAGCGACGCTCCTCCCGCATCGCGGGACGCGCGCAGGCGGCGCCGGGAGAAGCCCGGGACAAGGGCGGGACCGTCTGTGGCCGTCAGTGGTCTGCAGAGGTCGGGCGGGCCACCCCTCTAACATTTTCATCTTGTCTGAGGTGAGTTGGAATTGTCTCCTACCATGGAGTTTGTCAATGATGGTATCACACAGGAGGATTTCCCGTTCCCCCCTGCTACATTTGAGTCCCTACTTGAAAATGCACTGAACTTGGTATCAAGTGAAATAGCTGACACTGAAAGAAGAATGTCTATGAGCTGCATTAACAATAGTATTCAGCCGACACCATTGTCAAATAGCCCTGGGATTCCACTATCGCCGGCCGTTGTAATTACAAAACCGGTATTGGTACTAACACCACCCGTATCCTTGTTGTCTGAAATTGCTCCCTCTATTACAATTGCCTCCCAGGATGACGTTATTACCTTGGGTTCTACGGACATCAGCAATAAACAGGGAGGGGAAAAACGTAAAAGGGGCATTACCAAACCCAGTGCCAATAAAAGGAAACAACTCCCACCTAGCAAGAATCAGCCCACGCCCCAGAGTCTGTGGAATAAACAAAAATTTACTGGGGCACAAACTACTTATGCTGTGGATAAAGACCCTGTGGTTGCGGATGATGATATTCCTACCGCAACCACTACTGACTCAAGTGGGACCACTAACACTATATGGACCCAAACAACACTAATGGGAGATAATTATCATCTCTCGAAACAGAATGGGAACCTTATAGAAAATATAGTGGATACTATTTTTAATCGTCTGGAGAAGCAAATGATCAATCAATTTAATAATGTTTTTAAAAGACTTGATAGATTAGATAACCTGGTTAAAAACGAAGAAGCAAAAAGAAAGGGGTCTGTCAACTTGGATCGTATCAGAGCTGACCGTCTTGTAAAACAACTTGAATCTTTAAGCAACACTCTGTCAGTAAAGAATCAGGAAGTTCCAACTTTACCGGGCGGTGGCACGAGCAACCCTGGAATACTATCCCACTCAACTGTACTACCTATAATTGAACCCCCGATCTGCTATTGGAGGGAAGAACATGATAAAACCCAATCTACCTCCCAAATCTACCCCGACGCCTGCACCCAGACAAACTGCCCCTTCCTTTAGTATTAATAAAAATGCCAGTAACCACAAAAACGGTTCCATCCAACCTATAACAGCCACAAGACCAACTGCTGTTAACAATAAAGGTACTGGGCAACCAGGAACAAGCAAGCCTTTTAAACATCAAGGGCCTGCCTTACATCTGCCACCGGATGCCTGTCCCTTTGTTCTAGTCCTTGCAGGAGTACCACCATTGAGGGAGGATCAGGGGGAATCATGGGTGCAACTGCAAAACAAATGCATTGACTGGCTAACTAAGCAGAAAGGTGTCGGATTTGATATCTCAAGAGAGATTTTATCGGCTCGTAGGGTGTCTTGGGTCGGCCCCTTAATTAAAGATAAGGAAGGTGACTGTATCGTCCTCAATTTTAAAAACCCTGGTACTGTAAGATTTCTACTCAACAGGAATGGTAACTGCTCTGCCACTTCTACGGTTGTAACTATGTTACCTTTGAGTTACTTTTACAGACAACCTACAATGCAATCACGGCCACCCTTAATGCAATTTCAATCACCATCAATGCATTTCCAGTCACCCCCTTTGCAATTCCAGTCAGCTCTATTTCCATTCAATATGTTTAACAGATTCGCACCTTTGTCAAATTTGGACATGTTAGACTGACCCTTATCGACTAACTTAGTCGAATCATCATTGACATCAATCACTGAAACCCTGGAAGTCCCACAACCCTTGCCTTGGATTGTAGAGAGAGAAAAACCCATGAACCAAAGACTATTGCCCCAGGATTCCGAATTATCTTTTGTAAGTTGGAACATAGCGGGACTTAATACTAAAATGAAAATCAAAGAATGGTTAGAATGGGTTAAAAATAACTGTGACATACTGATGCTACAAGAGACCTGGTGTATAACTACACCTACAATGGAGGGTTTTTGCTGTTATAATTTGAAGGCCTCTACTTCACCTATGGGACGTCCCAGTGGGGGTTTATCTATCTGGACTAAAATAAAATCCGGGGTACAAACCAAATTGATTCCTACTCCGGGTAAATGTTTTATGGCTATGAAGTACATCAACAGGATGAAATTATGCATAATTAATTTTTATAATAATGATTTTGTTACTCGTCCTAATGACAATTTTTTATCATTGTTTAATTTCATTGATGAAATCATGGAGGGGCAGAAGTATGGGCTCTTTGATGGCATATGCATCGGAGGGGATTTTAATGCTCATATGTACCGCAATAGTCCATGTAGAAACGGTGAAGAGTTGAAAAACCATCTAGCCTCCCGTGATTTAGTAAACGCAATGGAAATTGCTGGTTCTAGTGCAAACAACATATTAACACCTACATATATAGGCCAGGGCTGTGCTTCTACGATAGATTATATATTTATCTGTCCCACTTTGTGTGATATAATTTTAAAAGCAGAAGTCATCTGTTCCGCATACAGTGATCACTACCCGCTTAGAATATACTTAGATAATCCACAGACCACGAAGGTTGCACCGAGAGCAGAGTTGGGGGCACAAAATTTGGTTCTATCTACCGACAGACTAAGATTAATATGGAAAGGGGTGGACAATAAAGACATTCTAGCTAGAGTAATCAAAAAATACCCTACGGTTGTAGAGACCTGTCTGTCGCACATTAGTACAGGCGACGATGTGGTCATTGCTTTTGGCAATCTTTGTGGGGCAATTAAAAGAGAATCCTCTAAACCAACTAGGCCTAATATAGATCAGGGCCCTCGCTGGTTCGACTCCTCCTGCTCTAAGGCCAACAGGGACCTGAGGGCGGCCCTAAAAATCAATCCTAGGGACACTCAACTTGTGAGAGAATTAAGATCAAAATACAAATCTGTGTTACGTATTAGATCTGAGGCCCTAGTGATTAATCACTGGGAATCTCTCACGCGTTCCGCCTCCTTAAAAGACACGACAGGTTTCTGGAGAGAAGTCAAGTCCCTCAGATCCTTTGGTTCTAACATCAAACCAATCAATTGCAATATAACCGGTGAGGTGTGGGTAGAACATTTTTCTAAAATTTATGCTATATTACCCACCTCCTCAGACACTATCCCCCTATCCAACACCGTTGATCGATTGAATTTTTCAATATCCGAGGTCGAGGATGCTATATTTGAGAGTGCCAGCAATAAAGCCCCAGGCCCGGATGGTCTCTCTATCGACCAGATTAAATCTGAAATCAATTTTTGGGCCCCCTTATTATGTAACTTATTTAATAATTTGGCTGACAGCTCAATTCCCGCTTCTTGGTCGAACAGTGTCATCGTACCGATATTTAAAAAAGGCGACAGGTCGGATCCTGCCTGCTACCGCCCGATTTCACTGATCGATAATACGCTAAAAGTTCTAGGAAGGGTAATTTTTAAAAGGATAAGAAACTGGGCTGAGGATAATAATGTTTTACACTGCAGTCAATTGGGATTCAGAAGCCATGTGGGTACTATTGAACAATGCCTTAATTTGAATTTGATTATGGCCAAATATACTATTGTTAAAAAGTCCCCGCTTTATTTAGGTTTTATGGATCTGAGTTCCGCATTTGATTTTGTTAATCGTTCTAGGTTGTGGTCACTTTTGCTTGATTATGGTTTGGATGACTCACTGGTATATTTTCTTTCTTATTTACATAGGGATCTAAAAGGCAGAGTACGTATTAATAACGATGGTGAATTATCTGATGATATTTTTATTAGCAGAGGAGTTAGACAAGGGTGCGTACTCGCCCCACTGCTTTTTATTTTATATATTAATGGGTTGAGCTGCTCCCTGAGCAAGAATACTAAGGATGTACCAATTATAAATGGTTCCCACATTTCTACCCTACTTTATGCGGATGACGCTGTATTAATGGGGCGTACCCCGAATGCTTTACGCACTTTAATCAATGGGTTTGTTGCTTTTATGTCCGATTTGGGCTTAAGTACTAATTTAAAAAAATCTTTCATTATGAATTGTGGACCCAAAAAGTACAACATTACTTCGATTAAATCAGGGGACAATATATTAAAATGCACCAGCACCTTCCCTTATCTAGGGTTACTATTCTCTAATACAGGATCATGGCAGCCACATGCTACCTATGCGAGAAATAAAATTGGTAAATCGATCAATTCAATTTTATCTCTCCGACAACCCAAACTGGCTGATGTCATTTCCCCCCTGCTCAACATTTATCGCACCCAATGTCAACCAACTGGGACATATGGAGCAGAAGTGTGGGGTTATTGTAACAGCACGTCTCTCCAGTTTGAGGAAAATAGATTTTGTAGAAGGGTACTGGGGGGAGTTCCCTGTGCGCCAACATTTATTTGTCATAATGAACTTAGGCTGCCATATATTGCCGACTTTATTAGATCAAGGCCCGCGCTTTTCTGGATAAAAATATGGTCCAACCCAGCTGCATCTTTAACACGCAGTATAATATCCGATTGTTTATTACACGAAAGATCTCACCTTATACCCTGGTTAAACGCAGTCAACAATAGCCTGTTGAGTGTGGGACAAGGCTTGTTGTTCAGCTCCCCTAACACCATTGCCCCCGCTCACAAGAACGGTGTAAAACGGGCACTGTTTGATTTATATAAGGAGGAACGAAGGAGATCCGAACTGGTAAAACCTGTCATGATTAAATATCTGCAATTAATTGTTCCAGACAATGATAACCTAAACAAGCCCTGTAGATACCTGTCAATCCCAATTGGAAGATGGAACCGGAGCCTTTTATTTAGGTTACGGGATGGAAGCATTGTTAATCTACTAAGCTTCCCTCTTGGCTATAATAAAAGTTTAGAAAAGCTGGATTGCCTTTGTGCAGAGGGTGGAAAACAAAGCTTGCTGCACTATTTTTTCTTCTGTGGCCATTACAAGTTATATATTCGCCAATATTTAATGCCGATTCTCCGTAAATATAACCTAAGGGACTTCAATCTGGCATTGAGATTTCTACAAATGTTGTCAACAGATGAGGTTATACATACTGTAAATTGTTTTATAAAAGCCTGTGTAAGATCGAGGGCAAGTATGGAACACACATAATGGTCACTGAATGTATATTGCACCTTACCATTCTAATATAAATTGAATATAGAATCAATTATATGTGTGTTTGGATCTGAATGATTATTATGGAAGTGGATAAAGTGGAATCCACAAAATACATATTTTAATAGACCATGTATTCCTTATTATGTACTAAGCACTTTATGTTATACATGCTACTCAAACCCAATTGAAAATCTTGTCCTTAAAAAGACTATGTATACTCTTAATATGAACTCTGCACTTTATGTTATATATGCTGCTCAAACCCAACTGGAAATCTTGTTCTTAAATTTTTATATATGTTTTTATGTTTTTTAATCTGTATGCACTTTTATGGATGTACTAATTCTGAATAAAGATCATTTGAATTGAATTGAATTGAAAAGAATGATGGATTTAACCCAGATCTTTTGACTGGGGATGAATGTTTTGATTTGTTCTGCATTCCATCCATCAATTGTGTGTCTTTTGAAGATAAGCCTGGCTGCTCGTGCCAACTATCTCAGAAGGTGACCTTCCTTTCCCTCACATGGAAACGCGGGTCCTTTTTTGGCTTAAGGTACCTACCTCAGCCAACCAGGGATCCCGGGTCTAACAAAAATGATAGTACTGTAGTTGTTTATTAGAACTTTTTGGTGGTGGTGCAGTTTCTTACTAGGGAGTTAAGTGACAGACGGCTGCTGTGTTGGGAGTGCATGTTTTAATCTGCATGTCTAAATATTTTACTGTAGTGTAATGGATGAGGAAGTTATTTGAGAACTTATAGAAAATGTGTTCTCATTTTAGCTTTCTAGAGCACTAGCCATAATTCTATGACAAAACGACCCCCTTATTTTGTTAATTTCTAAAGGAAATGCTTTATATTTTACAACTTTGTTTTCATGAAGATGGCTTCAGGTCTGCCAAAGTTTTGTCATAATTTCAAAATGTTAATGCTCTAGTTGTTAATTAGAACACTATGAGGAGCTGCAGTAGAATTAAATAGCAGGCTGTGGATGCTGTTAGAAATAATTTTTTCCCAGAATATCAGATTTTATTCTCTCATGGCTGAGGAAAATATTATGAACTTGAAAATGTGCTCTTATTTTAGCACCTGTAGTACTTTCCATAACCTTTGCGAGAAAGTCATGAGATAAAACAGTAGTCTCTCAAACATGGTTCATCAAGTCCAAGCAGAGGATCAGCATTTTTTAGAGAGGAATTACCTCAGAACACACCAAAATTCTTAAAATTATTATGAACACCCCAACAAATGATTTATATTGTGACTAAAATCCTCCTTTCTCTGTAAGGTGCTTTGGTGACCCCGAAAAAGCAGCTGCTCACTACAGTACATTTCAATGGGGTCTATTACCCAAGCCCTCTGGTAACTGACACAACATGTTCATGTAGTGGTCAGACAATCAGAAATGACTAGTCCCATTTAAAGCGGCCAATCAGTGTATATCTGACAGTCCAGATCGACCAATTTTTAAGCCCTTCATGACCACTTTGAGCACCTCTTAAAAAGCAGATTTCTCAAAAACGCCTGAAGATATTTACACCAAATCACAAAAAGCACCCTTTCTGAGTACAATTCTAACTTTTTGCCACATTTAGTGTAATTCCAGTCAGCTATCCTTTTGTGTAGCTGCAGCAGAGGTCCCTAAGGAGAATTAAATGGGGTAATCAACATTTTGGGACCCTGTTCTTCTTGCATCCTACTTGACAGATCACCTGAAAACTTTCCAGGAAGGTGTTGACATGGATGAACTTTTAAAATAAAATTTTCTGTGAAGATTTGTCAAACAGCACTTCAAGATGATTTGTCAAATGGCACAAAAGTTATTAGTGAAACAAAAAATGCTGTTCCTAAGGACCTCTTACTTAACTATAACTACACAGTGATAATAGCTTCTGTACAATACTTTTATGTAGGTACATAGGTGTTAGGTAGGGATCAGTCTAATCTATCAGAGAAAGCAGGGATGTGTGATGTAAAATACTTTGGATTTTTCTAATGTTCATTTTGTTTTACATAATGATTGCTGGGATTACAAAATTATTTACCATCATTCGGATAATATTTGTAAGAAATTGGATTACTGATTGAGGGAGTTAAACCCTACTTAAGCATCAACCACAATCCCTTTCAAGGTGAGGCACAAGTAACCCCAAATTAACCAATGCTGAACGCTCTGGTAGCTTAGTGCAAAGAAGTCAGGCTTAAGTTCGAGACAATGTGTAAAGCATTTGTGAAGCACTTCGAACAGTAATAAAGTGACATAACATAACACATGAACAATCCCACACAAATTGAGAAACATGTAGCAAAACATAATAAATTATTCAAGACAAAAATGAGAACAATCCAATCAGTAGAACTGGAGTTATGCAATTTTAAAGATTTAAGTGAAAATAGTGCTGAAAAGCCCAAAGTGTCGTTCACGGCTATCTCATCATGTGTACCGGGAGAAGTCGTAAGTTTAAGTGGACTACGATAGAGACGAAATTGCATTCTGGGACCAGGTTAGTTCTTTTGAAAAGTTACCTTCTCAGTCGAGTCACGGTTTTGGGGGCCACAGGGAACATTGAAGCGGCGCGAACAGTCATCGATGTAGCACAAACAGCAGCCCTGGTGTTGCGGACGTTCATCGATGTAAAGTGAAAGTGATTGCAAGAGGATGGGCTGAAGCTTCGCAGCGGCGCTCTCTGTGATCGGTCGATGCTGTAGCAAGAAGAGTCGGGTTGACTGAACTTCGCATTGGCGGACTGTGCGTGTGACAAGGTTTTAGCACCATCGGCCTGTTTGCATCATGAAAAGCCCAAGAACTGCAATTCAGCCTCCCCAATGCTACAGCAAGGGTTTAGGACCTGAGGGCACCACTTGGGGTCAGGGGCCTGCTCCAGCTTGACTAGGTTGCTAGTTCCTATGGTTGTGACCCTGTTATGTCTCTGTGGATGTGAACAGGAGTCCAGAAGAATAGCCCTTGGAGTCACTCTGGTAGTCCTGGGTTCAGGTGCAGGTCCAATCCCTTTGAATCACACAAGAGGGCAGTAGGGCAGCTGGGCAGCAATCCAGCAAGGCAAAAGTGCAGCATAGCAATAGTCTAGCAGGGTAGAAATCCAGTAGAGTAGCAGTCCTTTCTGCAGAACTGCAGTCCTTCATCCTGGTAGTGCCTCTTGCGGTCCAGAAGTGTACAGATGAGTTGGTGTATGGGTGTCCAATATTGATACCAGGGTCTTCCTTTGAAGTGGGAGAGCAATCTAGAGGTATCCCTTTAAAGTCCTGCCTTACCAGCTCTGGCTCCAGACTAACTAGAGAGGGTACGCAGTCCTTTGTGTGGAGGCAGGACACAACCTATTCCATTGTAAGTAGGGCTGTGCCCAGTTCCGCCCTCCCATCCTGCCAGTGATGGCCATCCAGGCACACCTAAGTTTTCTATTGTGTGTGGATGTCTAGGGGGAATACACAAAGCCCAACTGTCGGCTGCATCCAGTCATATGATCCAGAGACAGACTGCAGGCACCAGATGGTTAAGGCAGGAAAATGTCAACTCTCTAAAAGTGGCATTTTCAAAACTATAATAAAAAATCTGACTTCACCATGAAAGAGAGTTTTTCCTTGTAATTCCAAAGACAGCAAACATTAACTGATTACCTGTTCCCATTTGGAAGTTACAGAATGTTAAATGTAATAAGGTAACTCCAAAGATATCATATGGGAGAGGTAAGCCTTGAAGTAGTGAAAAACAAATGTAAGAGATTTTCAATACCAGGATGTGTGAAACTTAAAAGTACATGTCGAACATTTTAAGTACACTGCACCCTGTCCTCTCACCTACCTTAGGAATGACTTACATTATTATATTATTACAAAGCAAGGTTTGGGCCTGGCAAAAGGTTTATTTTTACAGGTTGAAATAGCAGTTTAAAACTGTGCAGACAGGTTGCAATTGCATTCTTGAGACACGCTTAAGGGGCTTCTTAAGTGGGTGGCACAATCAGTGCTGCAGGCCCACTAGTAGTATTTAATTTACAGGCCCTGGGCACAGGTAGTGCCACTTTACGAGGGACTTACAAGTAAATTAAATGTGCCAATGGGGTATAAACCAGCATAAGGGGGTATGGTATGGATACCCTGACCCACCCTAGGCCTGGTGGAGGGTCCCAGAGGAACTCTGCCTGGGGCAAAAATGATTTTTTTTTAAATTTTGCTGTGAATTTGTGGAGGATCTGTGAATCCTTTGCAAAATTAAAAACAGACCATTACAGACCCATCCCAGGGTAGACCAGGGCCCTCGGGTGAGGTGTATATGTTAGACAGAGGGGGTACATGGCGACCCTCCCCAAGCCTCCAAGAGACCCCATGGTCAGCAGCTTAAATAAAGGGGAGGGGGACACGTGGCCCCCCTCCCTGAGCCTAAGATGTCCCCAACCCAGGGGCTGTGTCATAAATGAAGGTGAGGCCCCCCTCCCTGAGCCTGAAATGCCCCCGGTCACCCCATCCTCTGGGGCCGGAAATGACTAGAGTTGAAGAGGGCATCCTCGCAGAGCCATTTTATGGCCCCTGGGACCCCATCCCCTCGGGCATGCTCAGGTACGGTGTTCCGGGTTACCCAACCCCTGGGACATCATCTGGAGCACAAAGCTCCTCCCGCTTGGTGAGAGAACAAATCTTAGTCCCTGCCAATACTGTGAATTGTTTCCACCCAGTGGGAGCAAAGTATAAATAGAGGGAACATCATGAAACGTAGTGCTAACACTCCAGGACTGGAAGAAATCACCTCTGCAGTGATTGACGGATTGGTTTTCTTTCCCCCCCCCCGAGAAATCAGAGAGTCAAATTAACGCACTGACAGTAATTTTACAAACCCGGAGCCAGTAAATGTACTGAGGAGTAACAGCAGGCAGTTGGAAAAATGTGGTAAAAAAGTATTAGTCTCCACAGTGCTGAAATACCCCACCTTTGTCATAGGGAAGAATGTCATTGCCAGCAGAGCACCTGGCCAAGGGATGGAAAACAGCAACAAGTCAAGCCACACCACCACCTCTGTTTTAAGGGTTGTCAAAAAGTGAATCCGGCCCCTGCTAATTGTAGAAGGGGCATTTATATTAACAGCACACAAAGGGGATGGCTGACACTGTGTTACACAGCTGTTAAAGCCCACAGGCCGGGCCTGGCTCCCAAATGTTCTTAACTCTCGATCCTAGTGTTCAATCACCTGGAAACGTCAACCATGCAATAAAGTCTCACTTGAAAATGAGTTCATGGAACATGAGAGGTTTGCCCTGTAGGAAACCTGGGCACTCCTCTCGGCTCCTTAGTCTGGCTTCAAACTGACTTCACAGTCTACGAAGGGGGCCATGCCTCTGGCGGTGCATAAATGTATGCAAAAAATTAACTGCCAGCAGCTGCCATGGTGATTCGCACAGGGAATGGTGACAACATCTTTCTCAGAGTTTCCATAGATATGTCCAGTAAAGCAAGGCCTTGGCTCGCTCTCATCCTAGGCAGCGGTTATCTTAACACCGCAAACACAAGAAGAGAGGTAATACTGACCTCACTGTTCCCAATTATGAAATATCCAGCCGCTTTGTATCCAGATTACATGGGGGTCATGCTGGGAGATTTCAATGCTAACCTAAGGTGCATAGAGTCAAATAGCACATTTGTGGACCTCGATGATCACACATAGGCCATACTGTAGATTGAAAGGCAGTTCCAAATTTATGATAAACAGGACAATGCACTTGCTTCTTTCCTAAACCAGCTAGGCCTGAGTATATTAAATGGTAGATTCAAGAGAGACTCACCTGCAACCTACACGCACACTTCCTGCTTTAGGATCTCCACTCAGGGGCGTAACACAGGCCCCCGCAGCCCCCATAGTGCGGGGGGCCAAGCTCCAGGGGGCCCCCTCAGCACAGCACTCTGGCCTGAGAGCTCCTTATTGAGCCCAGAGGGGGCCCCTCCACCTACCTTGCAGGGAGACCCCTCAAGTTTCGTTAAGCCAGTGTGGCCACTATTGTTTATATTTGGGTGTCTTTGGCTCACTTGAAGTCACTCCAACTGTGACCAGCGATCACGCAATCATTACATGTGAAGCACAGGTCTCATGCCATATTCGCCATGGAACAAGACTTTTAGGGAATCCAGAAGACCTTCAACCTTTTAATAAAAAAAAGTGGTCTGTGACAAGGTGTAATTGCAGCCTGGTGGGGAAGATGCACAGTGCGCAGGATTGTTTGGCTGGCCCAAGAGGGCCGGACAAACAGTTATGAGCACCTAGGGACTGTGCTTAACACTCTTTCCCCTGCCCCCTGCACTGGCCAGCCCAGCCAGCCCCACTTGTCCAGACCCTCATCCAAGCAGGAAGGAAAATATAATAACATCAGTTATTATCATTTTCGTTTTCCTTTTTGCACTGCTCGCAGAGCAGTGGGGTGACACTCCTTCGCCTTAGCGGACGCCTTAGCGGAGGAGCCGCAGCTGGACATACCGACGGCGCAAGAGGTTTATAAATAATTGCCCATGGTCTCTTTACATGGACGTTAGGCAGTAAATGCAACTACAGAGTGCCATTTACCTCTTGGTTCTGAGTCCCACTCCTTGTGTCACCAACTAAGATGTAACGTGCACCTGTTTGGCCTTAATACCCAGTGGTCGAAGTGGGCGGGAACGGCAGGGCCCGGCGTTCCCCTACTTCTTTAATTCTATAGATTCCGTTCCCCTACTTTTTTATTTTGAATATACGTCCCTGGACGTAAGAAATATCCAAGGCCTGCAGAGAAGGCTCTGCATTAGTGGCTGTTCGGGACGGGCGGGGAGCAGAGAAGGAAAAGGTCTCCATCTCTTGCTTCCTGCCCAGACAAGACAAGGTAGGTGTCCGCTTCTGCACTGACGCTGGCAGCTGCCCCCCCTCTCTTTCTTTCTCTATTCCCTCTCTGTCTGTCTCTAACTCCTCCTCACAAACCGAAAACCGTGACTCCAGAAATGGTTCTCACCCTCTCTTTCTTCCTGTCGTTCATTTGTTCCCCTGTGAAATGGAAGCAAAAAAGAAAACCACTTTTGCTGGAAATGCCGTTTTGAAATGTTTCTATTACAAAGTGCAGCCTCGGAAATAAACGGTTCAAAATATGAAAATCAATAACTAAATAAAGCAAGACGGAGTGTTCTTAAAGTGGCCAGATCGGTTTTATTCAAACCCCAAAAACATTAGCATCACTTTACTGAGTTTGCCAGTGAAGCGCTGTTTCCCCCTGTGGGGAAGTGTTCCAAACCTGGGGGTACTGCAATACCTGGTTGATGGGTGGATTGGAAAACAAAATGTGTACGGCGGCTTTGTGTTCACGAATGTGGTCTTTTTAAACCATACTGCTTACGTTTTGTGAGCATATAAGCAGTGGACATTGAAATGGGTCCTTTCCGGGCCCTGTAGTTTTCAGGCAGAAGCACTCACTGTAAGATTCTTTTGCTACTTGAAGTTTATAAGTTAAAATCCTAACAAAGAACAGTGAGCTATTAACTTTATTCTAAGAACTGCATACAAACTGCAAGGTATAAACTAGAGCTTTATGGTTTTTTCCCTAAGCCTTTGATTATCCTAATGTTGCAAAAAGTGTTCAATTGGATAGAAATCAATAATGATTATTAAAGTGATCCCCAATCTTGGTATTAAGTTTTAAATTCTGAGTTTGTGTTTCTCCGGATCAATCACTATTAAACTATACTGCCTACTAATATGGTTGTCATGTGACTCCTACACCTTGTAGTCCTTTGTCTTATGTAACATTTCCCATACAGTGATTTACGCACGTAAAATTGATTGTCTCTGTGTATATTGCTGACGACAGAAAATCCATGGCTCGTAAACAAATGGCTTGTGCTTCCACATTAAAGCATATTTGGGACATTCTGCGATTAGAAACATATCCCACTTTGTGAATTTATTTTAATGTCAATAACTCATATTATTCGTTAAATAATCATGTGTATCCATTGGTTGAATTACATAACATAATAAGCTGTAACTGGTCAGTGAAATGCCAAACAAATACTAAAGAGTGGGATGTTTTGCTATCCTGGCCACACCTGTAACTCCGCCCACTGATCCAATCCTCAGGTTATTCCCGCCTTCTGATTCTCCGCCCACAGTTCCCCTACTATTTTTCCCCACTTCGACCACTGTTAATACCACATCCTGTGCTCTTTCACTCCCATGCACTCATTTATTGTTCAACACCTCTAGTGTGTAGTGAATATGAGTGAGATATAGATAGACACATATTGTGGAAGGAGAATAAAAGAGAGAAAGAGAAAGTGGGGGAAAGAGAGATAATATAGAGAAGCATTTGGAACGTTTACTCCTACTGCTGTCCTTGTCATTTCTGCTTCCATGCTTTCGATGTTTTTCTAAACTTGCAGTTACCACTCGCTCCAAGCTTGTGGCAAATAGGTGCCGATTGAGCCTCGTACTTTCCCTGCAACATAGAAAAAACATGGATTTCGACAGGGCATTCCCAAATCCACATGTTATTCCACATTCTGGCGGAAATAACTCGTAATCCTTTGAATTAGGCGCAGCGATAGAGGCTAGAGACGAAAATGACTGCCCTACAGTATCCCCAAACCTAAATCCGGAGAACCCTGTAAGGAGGGATCTTGCGGTATCAGTCACGAAGAGGGAATCACAACATAGGGGCAAATTATCAAGCCAGGCGATGAAATTATCGCCGCTTTAGCGGCAGAAAACTGCCGCTAAAACGGCGATAATGGGCTTGATAATATGCTCTATGGAATTCCAATTGAAGCCCATGTTAGACGTCCTTCACATTTAACATGGGCTTCAATTGGAATTCCATAGAGCATATTATCAAGCCCATTTTCGCCGTTTTAGCGGCAGTTTTCTGCCGCTAAAGCGGCGATAATTTTATCGCCTGGCTTGATAATATGCCCCCTAATTTCTTGTGTCTTTCTGAATGGAAATATCAATTTTCTAAGGGTGATACAGTGATCTTGTCTCTCCCCTCCTGAATGCTTCCATTCCATTCTATGCGTGCCGTTTTGTCTACCTATCACCTCTTAGCCTCGGTATGTCTGTGTGTACCTGCTATAGGAATGGTTTTCTTCTATGAGTCAAACAACAGATTACCTCTTGGTGGTGAACTTGAATACCTACTGTCAGAACCACAACGCCAGCTCCATCATACCTTGCAATTACATACCCTGATATATTATGTTATGTTATTATCGTGGTTGCTGTGGGCTTCGTGCTTCATCCAGGGAACTTCAAAGTGCACGCTAATTAAGTTAGTCACAAACATCGTCACATGCAGGCGAACACGACTTTCTGTCAGGAAGCTGTGACTGCTGTCTGAAGGGTGGGCTTGACGGCTAATGCGCGAAATGGATATTGCAAACAAGTATGTGTAGGGCAAGCCCTCGAAATGCAAAACTCGAACATGGTAAGGCTGCTTTATGTTGCCGCTCTGTGCGCATGGTAACGTCGCCTACATTCAGCAGAAAGACATCATTTTAGCCAATACGAAGCTAAAAAAAAACTCGCTCTATGAATTCATTAAAAATGTGCAAAGGACTATCTTCACAAATTGTCAAGCAATGCTGTGCTTTGTCACACTTGTTAGAGCTTCATTTTTCCATGGGGCATAATGACTTTTGCTTGTGATGCAACGCTTCACTTTGCAGCCCTCCTGTGGCGAATGTTCATGACAGCTTTTACGCTAATGTTTGACACCCCTGTGGGCCCTGTGAAAATGTACAAACAGCTCGAAATTCACCTTCTGCTTTATAATATGACAGAGTCCCCCGGTTGTCATTTTTACTGTAATTCGTTTTTTTCCAGACTGTGCAATTGACGGCGCAACCTAGACCAAAGAGGAATTTAAACACTATTATTAACTTTATTTCGCAGCCCTTAAGGTAAGAACATATCGCATTATTTTGACGATCAGTTACACGGTATAAACTCAATTGCTCTGCAAAACAAGTCGGGCAATTTAACCTGTTATTTTCAGTTATTGTGACGCCGCAGATGCAATGATATGAGACCGAACGAAGTCTCAAGGGATTTCGACTCGCGGTGTGTTGTGTGTCACCAATACGTATTTCTTCCAGTGGCGGCTGGTGACATTTGAAAGCGGTGAGGCGTAAAATTATTGTCCTAATGCAGCGCAACGAGCGAGCGTAGCGAGCGAGCCGGAACAACCTACGCATAAAAAAGAGTGGACAAATGGTGCATTTTCAAGCAAATTTGAGAAAGCAGGAAGGTTAATAAAGCAATTGTGAAAGTGCAGTTATTACATTAATAAAGAGATGTCATATAACATAGGTAGCTGCTTAGTCAGTATATGTGTCTTTGCTCTCCCTGTGCCCTTACATATCACTCATCTGTATCTTTGCTCCCCCTGTGCCCTTACATCTCACTCCTGTGTGTCTTTCCTTTGTCCACGTCCTTACATATCTCTCATCTGTGCCTTTGCCTCTCCATGTGCCCTTACATATCACTACTGTGTGTTTTTTCTCTCCCAGTGTCACTACATATCACTCCTCTGTTTGTTTTCCTCTTCTTGTGCCCTTGCATATCACTCCTGTCTGTCTCTGCTCTCCCAGACCCCTTACATATCACTCCTCGGTGTCTTTGCTCTCCCTTTGCCCTTATACATCACACCTCTGTGTCTTTGCCTCTCCACGTGCCCTTACGGATCACTCCTCTGTACATTTTCTCTTCCCTGTGCCCATCCCCCCTAACCGCCTTTGCCTTTATCCACCACTCCTAGACGCTTTGCTCTCTGTGCCCCTTCTGCATCAGTCGCTGTGTCTTTCCTTCTCCTATCTGTTTCACTTTTGCCTTTAACTTTATCTTGTATCCATCGCTCTGTCCCTTGCTCTACTTGGGACCTTATAATAATCTGTTTGTCTCCATCCTCTCCCTGTGCACTCATGCACCTCTCCAGAAATCTTAAATAAAACCATCATACTAAGGGGCTGCTAACCGTATCTACCTGCCAAAAATGCACCCATATCCCACAGCACTCTATCTTCAACCACCTCCTTCATCGCACTCTACGTCCTGCGACGCGTCCTCAGGCCCCTCTGATCTGTCACAAACGACAAAAAAAGTCTCCCCCACACAAGATCCCAACAATACACCCTGCCTACCACTCATTCCCCACTGTGCAGCCTGCTACCCGCTAAGTGTAGAAAACATGCATCAGCTTCCAAGAGAGATTTCTCTGAGTGAGGGTCGTGCAATACTTTTCATGGGAGAGTGCCAGCACTTCTCAATAACACAAAGACACTCTTGGTCACTGAGTACCTACACACCTTTGTATTTCCCTTTCATTCACTGTCCATTACTGAAGTGTGCTGTTTAATAAAAGACTTTGCCACACGTGCAGTGGACTTGGAGCACGGAGAGTAGACGAGCCAGCCACACATCTCCCCTTGCTGTGATTTACCCGCTGCGACAAATGCTCGTGACCCGGGACACAACAAATGGCCTGCGGTGCTCTTGGTATCTGTTAGACTCAGCAAGAACAATTGTCACAGTTGAAATACAATTTACACCAGGGAGTCTAAAATCATACGTAAATGGTATTATTGCTGGTATTAATCTTTTACATCACACATAACATCAACAAATAGCATTGTATCTCGGTGCTTCATCGTCGTACCTGATATACACAATGGTCTAAAACGTTATCTCTAAATGTAAATAGGGCAAGAATCAGTTTACAGATAAAATAAGGCAGACCCTCCCCCAACTACCAACCAATTTCTCCTAATGCAGACCACAAACACTGTTGGCAAGACACATGATAAACATCTGGCTGGTCAGATGTCATTATTTTCTCCTGATGAGGCCCCCGTTTACTTACAATACAATCGCTGCATCTACAACCCAGCCTGAATGCGCTGGTTTTAATCTTTTATATTGTGATGTTTCGGTTGCGCATTTATATGCAAGGGTGAAATATTGCTTTGAGGTTGGTGGTGATTAACAAAAAGGACAGTGGTAGCGCGTGTGTCATGAATAGAACATGTACCGGGCACCAATAGTTGGAAATGGAATATTCTGACTGCACCCTATGATTGGAAGGACTGGGCTGGGCTCTCCTATGCATCAACGCGAACTCCCAGTGACCTGGAGACGGCTGTCCTCAGAGGAAGAATGTCATTGCTGCAAGCCAGCCTTGCAATCGTGGCATTTTGGGGGAAATAGAGGGGGATGCTAAAACCCTTAAATGAAACACACTGGACAAAGAGCTATCGAGGCCCATGTTAGTGCGGACAGGCTCGGACCGCGAGTCTCCAGCTTTCATTGTGCCTTGTATCTAGGGTGACGCCGCCTTGCTTTTGAAGACGCCCACGCGGGGTCATAAATTTACGGTTTTGGCAGTAATGTGATTCACAACTGTACGGTTGTGTCTGTGCCCTTCGCAAAAGTAAAACTCGATTCCCGCGCATTTTTCTGGGGTTTATGACAAGTTCTCCTTTATCCTAACATTTTCCCCATCACTGTTCATGCTGAAAGGTGCTGGACCCAGGCCCGGGTTATTTTTGTAGTCATTCACACTTGCCTTAAACTTAAACAGACACAGACAGGGGTCAAAGGTCGCATTTTTCCTCGATAAGACGGTCCAGTGTCGACGAAGTGCCTCCTTCTGTGGACGGCTTCTTTTGACCTCGGATTCCGACGCGCTGAGGAGTGACAGGCTGCTAGTGACGGAAGAGCTTGTGACGGCGCGGCCAAGACCTTTTTTTGCAAGTCCAGGGCACTTCAGGTCGGCCGGACTGGGCTGGCATAAAGTATATAATAATCCAGAGTCCCTTCCTAAAACAGACTGTGTGCGGCGGTCTAACAACACCCATCATGATTCATGATGCCAGTCGCGTCTCGCGGGGAGGGGGGGGGGTCGCGCACGGGGGGGGGAATGTAATATTTTTTTTAAAACTTACCTCACAGCCGGTCCACGGGTCCACGCCACCTCTCATACCTCTGCTCCCCTGGGCGCCTTCACGAACGGCACTGGAGGGGCCTACCAACCCCTCTCAGCCAATCCTGGCGCGGATTGGCCGACGGCACAGCTTACGCTACGCCCGCCGCCTGCCCATTAGGAGACCGAGGGGCTCCTAATGGGCATGCGCAAGCCAGTGCAAACACAAGTGCGCATGACTGGGCACGGGTGAAAATCCGCTCACCTTCCCCACTCATGCGCACTTGTGCTGCTGCCTGTTGCCCCATGTCTGACACAATCATGTCAGTCAACATGACGCTGGACCGCCCACCCCCTTCAGACTCTGAAGGGGGTGGGTGGTCCAACGTCATGCTGACTGACATGATTGTCAGTTGGTTCTCCCTCGGCTGCTCGGCATCTTTAAACTTAAGTAAACTGATTCAGTTTACTTAAGTTTAGAAACGCCGAGGGAGCTACAGGCGGGGGGGCTACGCCCCAATGGACGAACCGCCACTGATTTCTTCTATTTTGTATACTTTTGTATGTTTGCCTTTCGGGTTGCTTTCCTTCAGATAGTTCACACATAATTGGGACAAATGTTTTTGGGGGACAGGGGTGGGGGTTGTGCTGGGATTAAAAACATACAAACTTTTCCGATTTTTTAAAACTTTTGCAGCGGGTTCTTCAGGTATCACATTCACAACCCATTCGAAATATCGAAAACAGTCATCCCAGTTTACTCCTTGGGGCAGATTTATGTTTCCTGGCGCATCCCTGCAAATCAGCAGGGATGTGCCAGGAAAGATGCGTCACGCAAGTTTACCCTTGCGCCACCACAGATGCGCCGCATTTACAATGCGGTGCATCGTGGCACAAGGATAAACAGATGCGTGACGCATCTGATGGTATAAGGGCGGCGCATTGCTGGAGTCGTGTCGCAAGCGCGACGCAACTCCAGCAATGCTCAGGGGCTGCCCATACCGAACATGCTGCGTCATGCCTTACGCCTGCTTCAAGCAGGCGCAGGGTTTTGACGCAGCAGCGTCGGAAAAGTGACTCAGTGAAATCTTGTAGATTTCACTGCGTCACTTTTCCGAGGCTTTTTCCGACGGAACGCCCACCCTGCATACATTAAACCTGACGCAGGTTTAATGTAGCGCAGGGCTTTACAACGTGACGCATCTCCCTAGATGCGTCACGTTGTAAATAAGGCGCAACATGGCGCATGGTTTACGCCGCCGCTGCGTCACAGAAGTGACGCAACGGCGGCGTAATTGTCTCACAAGGGTCTTGTAAATCTGCCCCCCTGTGTTTTAATGAAGGTGTGGCCTAACGGCTAGAGCGGTCGACCGGGAAGCTGGGGAACGGAGTCTCGGCAGGGACGCTCAACTACCTGAGATTCTGGGCAAATCACTTAATCTACCAGTACCCAGCAAAATGAATGTGTCCCTCTGTAACGCAACTGGTGCTCATGTAAAGCGCTTTGAAACCTTCGGGTTGAGTTCGCACTGTATAAAACTTCCCAAAAATAAAACAAACAACAAAAAAACCTCTGTGCCGGTTAGAGTCTCGCACTCAGCCCACCAGCATTGTGCCACTTACCAGTTCAACACACTAGCCACACTCTTGTACTTCTGCCGATTCAATTGAAAGAAAGGGATGGTGTCTCAGTTGCAAGGTGATGCATTGTGCAGGTTGGTCTTGAGATCAGGCCTCCTGCCCAGCTGCCCATTCAGAGACACAGCGTGGGGCACCAATTGTCAGCACTTTAGCGCCCCATGGGGCAGATTTATGTTCCCTGGCGCATCCCTGCAAATCAGCATGGATGCGCCAGGGAAGATGCGTCACGCAAGTTTGCCCTTGCGCCACCGCAGATGCGCCGCATTTACAATGCGGTGCATCATGGCGCAAGGACAAGCAGATGCGTGACGTATCTGCCGGCGTAAGGTTGGCGCAGTGCTGAAGTTGTGTCGCAAGCGCGACGCAACTTTAGCGCTGTCCCAACCTACCCCATACCTAACATGGTGCGTCAAGCCTTACGCCTGCTTCAAGCAGGCGCAGGGTTTTGACGCATCAGCGTTGGGAAAGTGACTCAGTGAAATCTTATAGATTTCACTGAGTCACTTTTCAGGGGCGTTCCTGCGACGGAACGCCCCCCCTGCGTGGAAACGCCCACATGAAACCTGACGCAGGTTTCATGTGGCACAGGGCTTTACACCATGACGCATCTCCATAGATGCGTCACGATGTAAATAGGGCGCAACGTGGCGCAGTGTTTACGCCGCCGCTGCGTCACGAAAGTGACGCAACGGCGGCGTTAAAGTGGTGCAACTCCAACATAGATCTGCCCCCATGTGTTTATCTCCGGAAATGGGCTGTAAAAGAGGTGCTTGTAGGTGGGGGGATGAGAGCAGGAGCTGTGGCCCAGGAGAAGTCTCAACTAAGCAGCTTCTGGAGCCCTAAATATGTCATGTATGCAATTTAGAGGGGCCTTGCACATTCCCTTTTGGCCCAGGGCTCCAAAACCCTAGAACCGGCCCTGGCTGCATGCCACACTTTCACATTCTGCTGGGTTAAGTTATCCTATGGCTCTTTTCATGTCGATAGAATGAGCACTGATCGCTAATTAGTAGCACTTTATTTTTCGATAGTGCAAAAAAGCCGGTGCTTTGATAAAGTACACTGCGGCAAACAAAAGACCTTTCCAGAGTGCGAGGTGAAGCGGTGCGACTGCAACATCTAACTAGCGGGACTTTCGCATTTCTCCTCCCTCAACAAAAGTTGTTTTCCACAGCAACTCTGTCTAAACAGCACAAGAAAATCAACCACCTCACTGTACACACTAAAAGCAGGCTGACTTCTGGCAAAACACAAGCCCAGGCATCAACTTCTTAACTGGTGCTAAATGATACAAGATGCCTCACTCTCATATTTCTCACGTCCTGGCCTGCACATGGCACTCTGCTATTAACCTTTCATATACAGGTGCCTCTCGAGATTTCAGTATCTCATTTTGCTCGGACTGTTCCTATGGACTGCCTTTGCTAGACAACTCTGAAGAACGCTTTCTTTTCTGTGCTCAAGCGCTCCTTAGAAATGCACGCCATGTGCCCTGGAAACCTAGTCAACTGACCACCCTCACTGTGATGGTGGCAGAGGTCAGCCCTGGCTCTGTGATAGGGTGTCACTGGCCGGTGACACCCAACAAATAATGGACACAGAGACAGGTTACGCTCATCTAGGGAGATAGACCTAGATTGGTCTACTCCCCTTTTTATTAGTAACCCTTTGGCCACTCCTGGCCAGGGGATGATGTGTTTGTACATCCGGTGTTACTCCTCATCAGCAGGACTGCTGACCTGCTACACTCACCACTTCATGACTCTGCCTACACTTGCTCTGAAATGCGCCCCCCTTCAAAACATGTAAGTAAAAATGTATGACCTAAATATGTCCTTAAAATAATACATATTCCCACATAAACCCATGATAACACGTGCATGTGTGAAGGCAAGGTATTTACTTCACTGGATAAATACCGATTCCACTAGTTGGGTGCAGTAAATACCTCCTAATTTGATCTTTTATCGTGAAAATAAAGAATTACATGCATAATCTGAGGCTTTCTGCAGCTAATCCCATAGGAATTGGAATTGGCTGCATATTTTTCACCTGATAAATGTAGGCAGGTTTCACTGCTAAAAGTCCCCATGGGAAAATTGCAGGGGGGTGGTAATTGCAGTGGGGTTTGGAACACGGATAAAGTTCAATCTGGAGTTTGTGCAAGGATCGGAATTTACACTTCTACTTGCAAACAATGCGAGGATTCATCACTAAAACCTTGCGTCATCATTTCATCACGATGGCACAATATCCTAAGTGTGGCCTCCTATACCACCCTGTTGCCATGTTAAGCATTTCCAAAAGAAGGCTTTCTAGTTCAAATGAGACATACGAATATAAAATACTGATGTTCTTTCAAAAAACTCCAGTTGCTCAGATTTTATTTAAAAGTTCACAAATGATGCTCTTTCTCTCCATAAAACATCTAGTGCAAATGCTCCTGATTCAGAACAGTTCACTCCAGTGTTTCATTGGTTGTACAGGAGCCTATCAAAGAATAAAGAGTGATGCACCTTTTCATACATAAATCAATCCATGTGTCCACTGAGGTATTTTTAGGCGAGTTCATGCCTAGAGGCAAATGTCTCAGACTCATCAAGCGCATTAGTGTATTTCAAAAAAGGTATATATGTTTTATACTCTTTGTTGGAGAATCTAAAACACTGCTAGGAACACCACATTATCTTCCCAAGTAAGTGATTGAGGCAATACAAAAGGAGGACAGTCACCAGTCATTAGCTTTTCATAAAATGCTTGATAGGAAGCTACAGTAGTAATCAATTTTTTCATATACATGATTGATAGTAAGCTACAGAAGTAACACATTTGGAGAAAGAGACGAAGGGAAACTAGGTGATAGTAGAAAACAGAAAACAGAGAGATACAGAAAAGTATAGAGGCAGTAAAGTAAGAAAAGTAAGAAAAGACTAAACTTATATAGCTATACCTATTGTTAGTCTCTGACAGTGAATGAACTGTTGTGTCTGACCATACGTTCCTTGGGTCCATTTGTAATCAAAGTTTAACTCATATTATCCTAGTCCCTCGTTACTTATGATTACCCGAAATTGTCCCTCATTATTTTTGTTGACTGTAAGTAACCATTTTTAAACCACACCAAACAGGAAATCCAAACCACATACCTATCAGGCTGTTTGTGGTTGTATTCGAGAAGGGCAAGATTACCAGGCTGGCTCAGATAAGGACTCCGACCCGGAGGTCACCCTGCATTTCCAAGGACCAACGAAAATTAAATGGCTGTTGTACCTAGCGATAATTGTATTTGAATATTTAACCCCACATATAAACCAAAAAACTGTACACTTCCAAAGAATAACTCTTTACATACTGAATTCACATTATCGCAAATGTACCCTCAAATTAGAGTCACATTATCAGAGGAAACTCCAGTTTGGTAGAAAGTGGCCAAAGGCCCAAGCTTATTTTAGCTGGGCATGTTTCAGGCATTGCCATATTATTAGAGACCCCGATTATCAATCGAACAAATCTCGTAAATTAAGCTCTATGTTTACCACAGCCGTTCAGAGACTGCATATCACCCACAGGCACTAAAATAACACAATTATTTACCATGCTTAAAGGAGAGAGCACAAACACTTTAGCACTGGTTAGCAGTGGTAAAGTGCACAGCGTCCTGAGGCCAACAAAAAAGAATGCAGCAAAATAGGAGGGGTGGGTGAGCAAAAGGTTTCAGGATGACCCTATAGAGAGAGCCAGGCCCAACAGTTCATTTTGTTTTCAGCTGTAGACGCAGTAGCCTGTGCAGTAATCCTGGCATTGTCAATTAACCTAATTTTTGTATATGTCCTCCATAGAAAGCATTTGGAATAGGTAACTGGATCAGAATCTGGTAATTCACTGCTGTAATGTCACAATGGTGTCTCGCTGTGCAACCCGTATGTCCTCTTTGTTATGTCACCTCACCTGGGTCTCCAGAGCCTCAGCGGGGTGTTGGAGTGGCATATGCGGTTTTACCCACCTTCTCCCGCCTCCAACAGGTCTTCACAGACCCATGTGAGGTGGGAGAATATGGGTGACAATATACCTGGACCAACCGCCTTCTCCCCTGCCAGCACTGGTCTTCAGAGACCTACGCTTAATGGGAAAAAAAGTTGTATAGACAAGTGACTCTCGATGCACTCGCGTCTAACGACCTTGGAGACAAGATGGCGGATGCGATGCGGGCTGTGTAAGCAGCTCCTTTCCCCAGCTCCGCGTCTTTGAGGAAAGAGGAGAGATTATGCTAACGGAGGTCTGATTTTTCGACGAAACTTTCATCTCCGAGAACGAGAGTACTTACGCGACTATCAATCATAGCAAAGGAATCTCAATCGGCGAGCTCTCAGTCGGTGGTGACTCTCAGCGGTTTTAGAGGCTGTGGATATCATATCAGTGGCGTGTCCGGTCCGGGCGCTCCACTACGGAGTTTGTTGGTTGCTCGGCTGGTGTCGAACTCAGCTGCGACGGATGCTGCTTGACGTTCTAGAGGTGCTCCGGACCCGCGAACGCTTCATCCTGTGGCGTTTGTTTGGATTTGCAGCGGGAAGCCGGCTTCTGGTGTACCGAGTGAGAGGGAGCAGGAACAACGCTCTACAAGGAGGTGGGAGAATGCCGCAGAAAACACAGAAACAGCAAACGAAAGTCCAGACACGCAGTGTAAAGGTAAAACCGTCTGTGAATGAGAAATTGCCCTTAGCTAAAAATGCTGCAACTGACCCCTCACCTACGAAAACACATGAACTTATGGACAGTAATGACGATGTGGTTAATGCTCCGGCAGATCTTACCAGTATAAACACATCTATATCGGTACCTCAGTGTTCTTCAAAACAAAATGCTTTTCCATTTCATGGCTTTTTTGACAAAAAAGTACCAAAGCATACTGCAACAGTATCCTCAACTATTGCTATTACAGAGGCTCAAGTTTTGAATGGAGACAATGTTGCTTTGGATGGCAGTTCTGCTGATGCTACAGACTCAATAGCGATAAGCTTGAATCCTAGGGGCCAGGACGTTCAGAGTCTTATGACAGATAGAAAACAAGCCGATGTACTGCAGGATGTATTGCAGGATATTACCTCCAGCGAGTCCTCTGCTGCCACAAAAGTTAACTACGTTTTGGAAAGCTCTAAGACCCAAGAGGCACTGGAAAATTTTTACTCTCTCTCAGATCATTCATCTGATGAAAGTTTAAGTGGGAGAAGAGATTGGGTGGAGAACATGGAAGAAAACAGTCCCTCGGGTGAAGGAGAAGATGACGATGAAAATGAAGATGTGGGCCAATCTTTTTTAATCTCACCCAATGATAGTATGGCTACTCTGAAGAAACGTAAGAAGAGGAGCACTCTTAATCTTGCGTTTAATAGTCAAAAAAAAGCTGAGAATACTGTTCCTGCTCCTGCTTCTCTCGGTGAAAGGGGTTTAGTTGGTCAGACTGGGGCTATTTGCACAGAGAGGTCCGATTCTACTACAGATATGAACTCTCTGACGGAAACACCCCCTGAAATTACACTGTCAACCATCTATGACACTATGATGGCTCATCGCGCAGAGACTAAATTAGAAAACTTGCGCACTCAGGCTTCCTGTATAAAATTAAAAAACACGGTTCGTCGTGCAATTAAACTTTCCTCTGAAACAGCAGACAGAGTGACAGAAGCAGAGGCCCGTATCTTAGTATTAGAAGAAGAGATGAAATCCCAGAAGCAAGAACTTGAACTTGTCAAATGTCTTAAGGATGACCTCTCCTATAAACTGTCAGATCTTGGAAATCAGGCCCGTAGGAATAATCTGCGTTTCCTCGGAATTCCAGAAAAGAAAGAGGGAAACGACGCCAGACAGTTTGTGATTGGACTTTTAAATGAGGCCTTTCCGGATCGAATTGAGTGGGACTGGTCAAAAGAGATCCAAAGAGCTCATCGCTTCCCTTTTTCTATTAGGAAGCCACGGCAGGGTGAAGCTGAGTATCCCCGTGCAATCCTGGTCAGCTTTAATAATTTTCTGGCGAGAGAAGATATTTCAATTCGAGCTAGACCAGATAAAAAAGCAACTGCCAAAGGATGTTCTTTTTTTGTTCGACCGGACTTTTGTCAGGCGACTGTGACCCAGCGGTGGCATTTAAGGCAGCTAATTTCAGATTTCCAGAAAAAGGGAGCCCTTGTCTACCTGCAGAACCCGGCCAAATTAAAGACTATCTGGAAAGGACAAACAAATTTTTTTTTTTTCAGAGATCAAAGCAAAAGAATATTTAGATACTCTCTAATCCAATCTAAAGCTCTCTTACTCTAGCATAAGGGCTTATTTGTTTCATCTTATGAAGACTTAATGATCATCTATTCTCTTAGAGAACAGTACTTTTGATGTTTCTCCTTTTTCCTTTTTTCCTTTCTTTTTTTTTTTTTCTCAACTGACGCGGAGCTCGGTGAACGCAGTGCCTCTTCTAGCAGGAGCTGAGAGTTCCTGAGTCTCATAAGGTGGGGGGGGGGAGGGGGGTGGGCCGAAGGTCTTGTACCTGGGGGTGGGGGGGGCTTTGGTGGTGGGGTTTGGGGTGTAAAGCAGCAAGAAAGGGTGACCTAGATGTCAGAAATGTACAAAAAAATAAATCTTATGAGCAGAAATGTACTTATAAATATTTTTTAAGAATACAATATGGGGAGAAAACTAAAAATTTGCTCGTTAAATATTAACGGCTTGAATGACTATAGGAAGATCGGGGTCTTACGTTATTTGATTCACCTGCTGAATATTGATGTTCTTTGTCTTCAAGAGACACACATTTCTTGGGCCAAGAGGGATCTGTTAAAAAGACTAGGTCTTGAGCTTTTAGTTTGTTCTAAACAAATGGGAACTACAAGAGGAATAGCTATCTTGATAAAACAAGGGATTGGGAAGTGTATCAAAACGCTAGGTGACAAATGGGGCAGATGGGGAATTGCACAGATTCTTATAGATAAATTAGAAATGACAGTCTGTTCATTATATGGTCCCAACTTAGATGACAAAGAAGTCTTTAATCTTATTAATTGTGAACTAGCAAATTGGAATCAACCTTTAATTATATGTGGTGATTTTAATATCAACATTGGAGCAAACTGTAATATAAGAGATATTAGGTGTCATCAAGGACGGAAGGTTCAATCTTATAGGGCCCTTAGGAATTTAGTCTTGGGGAACGGTTTGATTGATGTTTGGAACAAACTTAGACCAACAGAACCAGGCTTTACTTATTATTCTGCACCGCATCGTAAATTTGTTCGCTTAGACTATTTCTTTATCTCTCCTAAGGTTTTTGATGACTTAAGCATAGAGGTTTTACCACAAATGATTTCTGATCATAATCCTATTGTTTTAAAGCTCTCAATTCCTTTTTCTGAACATCACAATAAGAGACAATGGTAATTTCAGAGAAACCTATTGTTAGATCAGGATTACCTATCCCATATGGATGGGATTATCAAAGATTTTTTTGTTAATAATAATGGATCTGCATCGATACAGGTAGTTTGGGATACCTTTAAAGCAGTCATTAGAGGTGAGACTCTGAGCTTCTCGCAACATCGCTTAAAGAAAAAACAAGCTGAATTTATGATTGCTTTGGATAAAATTACTTCTGCAGAAGTAAACTTAGCTTCTTGTATTAGAAATGGTATTGGCATTCAAGAAGCTCAGAAATCTGTAGCTGTGGAACGTTCGACTGTTTATTCTTTCCTGGCTGAACAAGTAGCGATAAAATATAAACTATTCAAAAAAGACTGCTATGAATTAAGTGAACAGACGGGTAGGACCTTAGCTCAAAGGCTGAAACAAAAAGCTGCCATTACGGAAATTCTCAAAATAAAAGACCAAGATGGTGTAGTTCAGGAGTCTACTGTAGGCATATTAGGGGCATTCCGGGATTTTTACCAATCCTTATATAATAAATCAAATGACGGTACCAGTATAAGGAATGATGTGTTCAATTATTTTTCAAATCTAGATAGTCCCTCCTCCCTCACTAGTGAACAAGGTAAAATATTATCTGCCCCTATAACATGGGAAGAGGTAGAGGAATCGATATTGGGTTTGGCTATTGGTAAAGCGATGGGCCCGGATCATATCCCTTTAGAATTCTATCGTACCTTTCGTAACATTTTAAAACTCGAATTATTAAAAGTCTTTCAAGAAGCTTTTGCAGGTAGACCTCCTCCTTCATGGTCACTAGCAACCATTGTTGTATTTAAAAAAAAAGGTAAAGACGCTCTGGATCTGGGGTCGTATAGACCAATTTCTCTACTAACCTGCGACAGCAAGATTTTCTCTAAGATATTAGCAAACCGATTGAAAGATCTTATGCCTAATTTAGTTGTAAAAACCCAACATGGTTTTATTAAAAATAGAGATACAACGGACCATGTAAGAAGAATTATTACCCTTCTAGACTGGGCTCAGGCCTCGAGATCCCCAGTCGGCGTGGCGCTATTGGACGCTGAAAAAGCGTTCGATAGGGTCGACTGGGGATTTCTCTGGTCTGTCCTAGCCTGGAAGCGATTCCCAAGCAGATATACAACAGCTTTGAAAGCCCTATATATTGACCCTAAGGCGAGCATACGAATTGCTTCGGACATTTCAACAGCATTTAAAATAACGAGGGGGACAAGGCAGGGATGCCCATGTTCCCCCTTGTTATTTGCATTATATATAGAACCATATTTACAAAAAATTCTGCGAGATGACAATATTTCCCCTGTGACGATCCACCAAATTGAGTATAAAATCTTGGCATATGCCGACGATGTCGCGATAGTGACCTCAGACATTAATCGAGCTTTTCCCAAGATTGTTGAAATAGCTAGCGAATTTGGATCTTATTCTGGTTATAAATTAAATATCTCAAAAACACAGATGATTCACTCTACCGCTGACGCGCCAACTGGTTTGCTATTATCGAAGACGGCTTTGTATTTGGGTGTGATTCTGTCACCTAAAGTAGAAGATATTGTTGGGCTTAATCTTGATCCAGTACTTGCTGCTATGAATAGGTCCCTCGAGAGGTTAGATAATTTACATCTCTCTTTGTATGGTCGTGCTAATGTTGTTAAGATGCTTTTCCTTCCCAAATTTCTTTATTTTTTTCCGACTATACCATTACTTTTTCCATCCAGTTTTTTTATCAAATTAGATAGGATAACTTCTAGATTCCTATGGGGATATAAAAGGACAAGGAAGTCTTTACTTAGTTGTACTCTACCCCCGCTTCGAGGTGGTTGGGGAATCCCTAATTTTCGTTTATACTATATGGCGATATCACTTAAACTAATGAGCAGTTTAATTTTTGAGGGGATAACTCTGGATGATTTCTTATATCCCTCAATCTACACAATGATTCTTGGTAGTCAAGCACAAAGATGCCTGGTCCGTTTTTTAGAACCAAGTTACTATAAGAAAACAAGGTTCAAGATAATGGTTACAGTCTTCCAATTATGGAAAATGTGCAAACGTAGACTTCATCTAGATAGTAACTTCAATTTTTACACGCCTTTATTTCATAATCCATCGTTGCCATCAATTTTTTCTGATTGTATTATGCAGCGCTGGGAAAATTGTAATATTCGTCAAATTGGAGATTTTTTTCCTAATGAACAATTTATAACATTTTCTCACCTTCAACAATTGTATAATTTACCTAAATCAGATTTTTTTAAATACCTTCAAATACGTAGTTTCCTAAACTCAAAGAATTTAGTGAACTCTAACAAAATTAAGAAACATGAGGTATTAGAATGCTGTTTGAAACAAAAGAAAATTGGGGTGATATATAAAGCAATGATTAAAGGCTTAGAAGATAATCTTGTATCTTACAACGCAAAATGGCAAAAAGAGATGGATATTGAAAATATAGACGTATTGGATACCTTAGTGCTGTCTAATCAAGTATTAATTAATGGATCGCTAAAGAGCCAGAGCTTTATGAGCACTTTTGACTTATATTATACTCCTGCCAAGTTACTAAAATGGAAAGGGAATACTGGAGATAAGTGTAACCGCTGTGGATGCATAGGTGCAAACTCTATTCACATGTTCTTTTTATGTCCTAAACTATCCCAATTTATGTCTGAAGTTCAATTGTTTTTAAACAAAATAATGAATATTCCCCTAGTATTGTCTGCTGATCTTGTAATACTTGGCATTCAATTTAATCCAGCTCGGCCGTACACACGTGCTGAAGAGGGATTTCTGTTCATATCAATGTCTATTTTTAGATACTGTGTCACTTCGCACTGGCTTGATGCAGATCCCCCTTCATTTTCTCAATGGCAAATTAAACTGCTAAATATGTATCAATTGGAGAATGCTGTTTATCGCTTAAAGGGAACGAAAAAGAGGAACTTTGGCTCTAAACTCTGGGCTCCTATTTATGATTGGTTACAATGCTAAAGTATAATTTGTACTTAAATTGATTTTCCTGTTATGTTGTATTTATGTTTTCGTATAACTAAATGGACAATAATGTGTCTGATCAACTTTTACTTGCTGCTGTGAAAATCAATAAAAAAAACAAAAAAAAAAAAACAAAGACAAGTGACTCTCACAGAGCCACTGTCAGCATGGTGCTGGCTTTCCTCAGTAAATGTGAGAGCACAGAGTGTAGCTTAGAACTGTGGGGATTGAAGTTCACAGAGGGTGATGGGGGCGGGTGGCAGGAGACCAGGAATTCATTTTTAAATTTATGGGAGTATGGATTATGTCAAGGGTGGTAGGGGTGAGTGGAACAGGCCAATATTGTAATGCATTTTTTATATGTTATACATGATGCTTACTTTACAACTTTCACCCTGTGTAAATGTTGTTAATCGGGCCAGTGGATTTTGGGGGGTCATATACAACATATAGTTACATAGATGTAAAATATGAATAACGGAATGCTATTCACCTTGGGGTTCTGAGTGACATCAAAGAAAACTCTATTTTCGCTCTTGTCTGCTTCATGTGAACGAGAACACCTCAGTGAATAACATCTTTGTTAGTCACAGTTATCCATCTGTAATTTTATATATATTACCATTAGAAGTTAAATTTAACACCCTATTTTCCAGCTGTTGCAATATACCACATATGCCAAAAATATGAGCACTTAAAAAAAAGGTACTCCCAGCATAAAACATTATACATCCACATGACGTGTACAATTGAATCGACTTCTTTGACTTCTGTGATTAAAGCAGCAACCATGGGTCACAGATCTAAGATGTGCTTCTCTTTCTCCTTTCAGCTGTATCAAAAGGGTCTGAGCGTCCTTATGAAGCACTGCTGATATTTTACTCTCCACAATGGGGATGTGTTTCACTGGAGGTTTGCAAATACCTGTGAGTAATAATCTTTTTCACATTTTGTATAGTGGTAACAGGCCTGGCTTCTTCCCCTCTCCACGGCCACAACAGACTGACTGTGCAAGACTGAAGGCACAATTTATAACCTAACCCTTCAACTTGACATGGTAAAGATGTCCCAAACGGTGTTTTCCTAGTGAAAGGTTAAACCTCCATACGTGAAAGTGACTTTGGAGTTGTGATCCAATCATATATTATGTCTGCTAATAACTTTGGCAATATCTGACTTGCCGGCCTCCTCACTTGTTACTTAGCTTTACTGAGATAGAAACATATTCTGCAAAAAAGTCAAAGCACATATATTTCTTATCAACCTCCATTTGCTCCCGCCTGAAGCCAAATAAAACCTGTAAAATCGGCAGCATCACCTTTATGTTGGAACTATCTCCTGCCTTGATGTCAAATTCAGCGTAGCAGAAGGGCTCAGTTCTCATGGCATACAGAATAATCGGTACCATGGAATCCCCTAACCAAATATGAAGCCTCTTTAGTGAAGCACTTCCTGTCTAGAGGCCTTACTTTGGGAATTGAAAGATCTACACATCTCCTTGTAGTTTGGAGAGCAACAATGACCCTTCTCACCAAAACAATCCTTCTTCATAGATGTGTTCTACTTTCTAGCAAGCGTCCTTACCTCACGGTAATCTCTAACCTGAATTCAAACCATCCTGCTATTATTCCCCCCCCCCCCCTGTTTTGATGAAAAGCACTCTGGTGCACCGTGATTTTTGCAGATGACCTCAGTTCCTTTTCTACTTCTCACAGAAATACACGTTTTTGCCCGGTGTCTCCTCCAACCACCCACTCTCTTCCCCACTGTATATTCCATTCTTCACAAACACAAAAAAGTACTGTAGGCCCTGCCTTCTTCTACCAACCATAACATTGCTTTCAATGCTCCAAAATAAAACATCAACTTGTGTTTTCTGTCACACTCCTCACCTCTCTAATGGCTCTTGTGGCTTCCTCACAGACAGCCTCATTTACTAAGGCCCCTGCGCCACCGGAGCGTCACTTTTTGTGACGCTCTGGTGGCCCGCTGTCCTGCTCCATATTTACGAGGCAGCGCTAAGCCACTTTGCGTGACTTAACTCGACCATGTAAATATCGTTCCCTTTGACGCAGTTTTCTGCATTAAAGGGGCGTTCAATTGGTGTTGCTGTGAGCGTTCCCGGCAATACCCATGGGTGTTTGATACTGCCCCAGATTTACAAGGAATCATAAATCTGAGGGAGCGCTAAAAACGTAAGCCTCCCCAGGGGATGCGTAAGGGTGCTGCAACAAGGAAAAATGTTTTAATTTTCCTTGTTTTTGCTCTTTCTATGTGTGCAGCAAACATAGAAGGAGCAAAACGCCAGTAATGATTGTTTTTGTGCAGGAAGGTGTCCATGGTGCAAGAGTGTTTGTGTTGGTGCATGACGGCTGCTGGAGCGCCGGTGCAGGGGGAGTACAGGAACGCGCAGTATTCTTTGTAAATACGGCACATTCCTGCACTTAGACAATGACGCATCTCGGTGCTGCAAAATTGCATGTGGCACCGCAATGCGCCATTATTTTGTAAATGTGCCCCAGATTGTTTCTGTTGTCCCCTGCCTAAAGGACCTAAAGACCTGAGGAAGATGGAGATGCAGCAGATAGAAGCGCTACAAGAGGTTGAATGTGTAGTTGTGAGGAATTGGACATTTTCAAGGTTTTTATGGATTGATATGGCTAGAGTGTAATCTGTTCCAAATTATTTGCTGTTATAAAACTAAAAATACTGTCACTCAATTGAGGAATGAACAGTGACATTCAATCAAAGAAATAAGGGTTTTACGTGAGATTTCTTTACATGATGCCTGCATGTGACAGACCTTCAAAGTAGGTGGAAAAATGGGCAAAAACACTTCCATTGACTAAGGTGAGAAACATAAAGAAGCCTAATATGGTAAACATAAAGAAGACAGATCTATAAAGGGCTGTAAGCCTTGAATATTTAAAACTGGAGTAAAAAACACATTTCCAAATTGAAATATGTCCAGGTGCCATATGTTGGACGTCCTGCAATCCGTGTTCATTTAAAACATAACAGGACTGACAAAATATAACAATAGGAAATGCTCAATGGCAGCACAAAAAGGTGCCTGAGTGTAATTTTCCTTTTTTGCAAGTAAATCTCAATTTCCAGCGTGAGAGTATAGCCATGATTGGTAGGAGCCAACTCCGGCTATGCTCCTATTACGACCAGGGGCCGCATTATGCATTGTGATTGTTTGCACCCGGCGCACCTTTTAAAAGGTGTGCCAGGCGCAAGCAATCACAATGCACCCTATTATGTTGCATGCGCTGCCCCCAGGACAGCCGCAAACTCGTGCTGCCCTGGAGGCAGCGAATTCATGTGAAAACATGAAGCTGCCGCTCCGTGTTTTCACAGTGCAGGCGGCATCCGCCTGCAAGGGGATGTCTGGCGGGTCCATGGGACCCCCTTTACCCCCTTCAGAGGTCTGCTTTCAGGAGGCGTACTGACAGTGCGCCACCTTTTAAATGGCGCACTATTAGTTCGCATCCTGAGGGCTGCTTTGACTTTGCGCCCCCGCCAGCGCTATCGGTATTATAGAAGGGGATGCACAAGCATCTTCATCCCCTTCTATTATACCTAAGTGCCTTGGGGACGTGCAAAGTGGGCGCAAAAACCCGTTGCGCCCCCGGGGCACTTATTGTAATACGGCCCCAGGAGTCTGTGTCTGCAGTCCATCCTGCTGTTATACAGCTCACAGATTGCTGGAGCTGAAGTGTGCGTGTCGGGCTAGCCATGGCACGACAGCCAGCCAATCCGACATGTGCAGTTCAGGCAACTGTCTCCAAGTCGGAATGGCTCCAACCTCATATGCGAAGTGTGATTACATAAATTTTTGTTTTCTGTAGCTGCTGCACTGGCAGCAGGCTGGGTGACACTGCTCCACACTTAGGGGCCGATCAAGTTGTCAGACGGACTGGAGTCCGTCCGCCATTGTGGTGGTGACCGGGACCATCCGCAATACATGCGGTGGTTCCGCACACCACATTAGGATGGTACCATCTTGCATTTTTAACATTGTGGCGGGTGCAGCTGACAGCAGCACCCACCGCAATGTTGAAAATGCATGTTGAGCATTACAGTGCACTATGTGGCAAGCACCACATACACCCCCCCATTGGGGCCTGCAAAAGGGTGGCTCACAGCCTGCATCACAATGCCTGCTAGGCACCGCTGATGGAGCAAGGTTTTTACTCTAAAACCGAATATCTGTTTCATTTTCGCATGTTATAACTAAAAGTACTACTGATTAATTATTAATGATTAAAAGTTTGTCGAATGTTGACTAATCAACCTTATTAACAAGAGAATTACACGTGGGAATGCTATTGCATGGCTAAATAACAAGTGAACTAAGTTGGTGAGCAAACTGACAGAAAACGATGTTGCTTATGTGATGTTATGGTGTTTTGCGCTTCTAATTAATATGCATTAATGGCTTCTGATGTCGCAAATGGCTAGATAAATACACACACATAAGGGTATTAGCCGGGGATTAACACTGTTCAATCATTTCTATGCAGTAATTCTGTTTTATGTTTACTTTGCTTTAAGTTGTCCATTGTGGCCTGCCACAAAATGGCCGCCACCCGCAGCCTGCATTGGAGTTGCTGGAAATTTACAGAAAGGCATCGCTCTGCCTGTGACCTTGCACCTCCAGTGAACCGAAAAGCCATAAGCATGATGACAAGTCTGGGACGTCAGCCAAAAGCCCCTGAAAGACGGAAAAGTTGATACGAACTGAGAGTGAACCCATTTTTGCAACAAATTCAACTAATAGAGACATCCGTGGATGTTACAAATTAGTCATGAACATTCAATTCTGCTATTCATTAGTTGGGACAATCTATGTGAGAACCTTCCGTAAAATATCGAAAAAGTACCAAGATGACATTATTTCCGCCATTCATCCGTTCTGAATAAAGAAATGTTACTTTTTAGAATGTAAATTTTAGTATAAAAATAAGTAGACTAGAGAGGACTAGCGCCACTTCTTCCCGAGCTGATGATGCGAGGTCCCTATGCTGACGGAGAGGACGATGACACTACATGACGACAGAAGACTCTAAATCTTCTACAGAGGACCAGTTCTGACTTAGGATCTAACTTTTAGACAGAATAGGTAAATATGAGAGAAAATGATTTATGCATTTAATTGGCTTTTCTTGAAATTTTAAATAAACGAACAATTTGTTTGAATTACTGACTCGGGTGATTATTTCTGGTCATGTTTATTGATTATTATTGTATATTCTTTGAAATGTATTTCGCTAGATCTTCAGCAACTAGCTGGTCGCATTGACCTCAAAGTACAGGCAGATCAGATAGAGCATATGTGAAAGGTGGTTTTCTCCTTTACAGGGCACGGATAGATTTGGTTTAGGGTGAATGTTGGTGTAATGGGCCCCACCAGCGTGTAATGTGTGTATGCGTGTGTGACTGTGGAATCATTCCGTCCGTGGAAGTAGAGGGGATTGGGAAGCTCTGATCTGCACCAGTTTCTTGGTAGCAGATTGATGGTTAGCTATTGTCTTGATCTGGCGAAATTGCGTGTATATAGGCTTGTTGATTATTGATTGATATTTGTACTAACACTATATGTTGAAGTCGTGTTGAGTTCTATGTATTGTGAACGGCTTCTGGGATGTAGGAAGTCGGTGACAGTTCCGTAGTAGAGCAGAGGGAGTGTTGCTCTCGGAAAAAGGCGGGATTGTTGGCCGTGTATGCAAACAGGGAAAAACGTGTGACAATTGAAGTTGCGCGTCGCATTGTCTGGGTTCGACAATGTAGCATCGCCGTGTGTTGCCATTAGAAACGTTTTCTGTGTGAGAGAAGTGTATATGCTAGCAAAGGTTATCTGTGAAACTCTGGTCTTAAGTCCCAGGGATCCGTAAGGGTTTCCGTTAAAGCTTACCGCTGGAGAAGTAATAGGTATTCTCGGAGCTTGTTAGAAGGACAGGGCAGAGGTAAGCGCTGCTTTGTTAACGTATGATATAATTCTGTAGTAGGAAAGACTGTTTGCTGTTCTCGGGAAAGACAGAATTCTGTGTGAATGTACTACATTTTCTGGTGTGTAAGTGCGTGAATGAGAAGGCATTCTGGTTAATTGTGAAACTCTTAGGAGCATTCCGAAGGGAAACAGTTAATTGATGCTTGTTAGAAGGGTAAAGTAGAGGGATGTGCTACTTTATCAACGGAAGTAACGATTCTGTAGTAGAGCAGAGGTAAGCGCTGTTCTCGGGAAAGGCAGAATTGTCGTGGGAAAGGTCTTTTGCTGTTCTGTGGCTAGCGAAACAGACAATGGAGATGTTTGTATGTTGTAACTAACAGACTCGTAGAAGTTGAAACAAAGTCTACCAAGTAGTCTTGTAAAGGAGGGGTAGACGGAAGAGGAAGAGACAGGAGCAGAAGCGACTGCAGCGGCTGCTGACGTCAGGAAGACTGCGCTGTGATTGGACAGTGGGTTAGAACGGAGGAAGCGCAGAGATTGGTGCGTTAGTGTGAGTCGCGCTGGGATTCGCGGACTGAGTCAGTGACGTAGACGCTCCAGGATTGGTGCGTTAGTGTGAGTCGCGCTGGGATTCGCGGATGGAGTCAGTGACGTAGACGCTCCAGGATTGGTGCGTTGGTGTGAGTCGCGCTGCAATTGGACAAAAGATCGTACAGCTGTAGTAAGAGTAAACAGCTAGTGGAAAATAAGAAAGATGTATTACCATGCTGAGGAAAAGAAGAAAAAGTCCTTGTTCAGTAAGGTTAAAACCTGGTTTGACAAGGATAAAGACATAGTAACAAGGGAAGGACAGTTATTGCCCCCAATAAGAACCCCGGCATCCTTCATGATTGCGAAGTATGGGTATCATACCTGTATTTGGTTAGATAACTGGGTGAAATATACCAAAGACGACGGAGTGTTAGCCTTCCCAGAACATGGTTCATTTAATCTGGCCATACTGAGGAACTTACGAGAGCAAATGATGAATTTAGAGCCTTGGCCTAGGCCGACGCAGTTTGAGGCATTAACTGAATGGGAAGACGAAATGCAAGAACGAGAAAAGCAGAGGGGTGGGGGTAGTTACAGGTACATGTTTGGGCGAAAGTATGATCGCGAAACCCATCATGACAGAATGAGAAGGTAGCGAGATGCCAGTACGACCGAGGGGTTATATCCTGTAAGAACAGCAGAGGAATCAGGAGGGAGAAAATGTACAGAGAAAGTACATAATGTAGAGACCAGAAGATATGGGGCAAATGAGTCTGATGATGATATCTTAGAGGACATGCTTTACAAAAGACCACCCCCGTATAGAAGAGAACCAGAGGTAGGAACAGCAGTTACCCCAATGAGAAACACCCTGCGGATTATAAAGACGGAGGCTACAGCCCCTGAGCTGAAAAGCGGTTGTTCTCTTGCAGAAAGAGAAAGAGAGAGAGAGTTAGAGAGAGAAAGAGAGTTAGAGAGAGAGAGAGAGAGAGAAAGAGAGATAGAGAGAAAGAATGAACTTGAAAATGAAAAGACCAGAGAACTAGCAAGAACTACATCTGAACTAACAGAGAAAATCAGGGAGCTGACTAAGAATCTTGAGGCTGTTACAGTGCCTGTGACAATAGGCCCAGTTATGCCAATTTTTGACAAGCAGAGGACGGGTGAAAATGGTTTGACGGTGCCATATGTGGGCAATAGGTTGATTGTACCTCCGGAACAGGCAGAAATGAGAGCGGGAGAAACACAATGGAGAACAGGAGAAAATCAGTGGAGACATACTGTATGTGGAGGGGAAATGAGTGTGCAGACTAACTCAAGTTTGAATTCTGGATGTATGGAAGGGACCAGTGGATCAATTTTGGAACCGCAGAGGGTGGCAGAACCAGGGGGTGCGGAAAAACCTGTGATAACTGCTGAAGATTTGAATGAGTGGCTGAAAACATTACAGAAAAAGGAGAAAGAGTCACAGGGAATGGATGTAGCTAGGCTACGTATGGAGATGGAAGAATTGATAGTAGGAACCATACCTACAGATACTCTGAAGAATTACCAGGAAGGAGAGATTCTCTTTTTATGTAAAAGTATCACATGGAGAGCAAAGAACATACACGACAGGTTGAAAGGAATAGCCAGTGAAGTGGGAATTGACATGGATAAGGTGAAAGCTTTACAGAAAACATACCGAGTGGATTTTTCAGGCAAATATATTGAGAATCTGAACACTGCAGGCCGAACAGGACAGATTAAGGAAATGATTGCCTTGTTAAGGAAATGGGGAGATGTAGAAAGGTGGAAAGACAGATGGTATCGAAAGCGAGAGGATGGAGTAGATAGAACCTACTCAGTATTTCCCCTAACAGAAAAAGAGAAGGCAGTGACAGCTTACCCCATGAGAGAGATTCCAGGAGGAGGGTACGTACATGTCCCATGGACCAGACAGGATATTTTATCATTTACGAATGATTTCCCTCGACTAAGGGAAAAGCCTGTGGAGTGGTACAGACAAGTTGACAGATTTGTAAAGCTGTCAAAAGTACTGTGGATTGACCTGAATAGTCTGTTTGATATAATTGTACCAGCAGACCTGTGGGCCGAATGTAAAATAGTCATAGACTGGCCTACTAAGGAATGCCCGAGAGATCCAAAAACAGGAGCTCCAGACCGGAGGTCATGAAGAAGTACGAGCAGGTTATGGCCTTCTTGAAAAATAAAGTACCCCCCAAGGAGACAGACTGGGTTAAAATAGACCGAACACAGCAGGAATTGAAAGAATCAGTTCATGCTTACTATGAAAGACTGATACTAGCTTTTAAGCAGTTCAGTGGAGATGAACACCTAGGTGACAAGGATCTGAGTCATTTTGTGTACAGATTTGTGTATGGTTTGCGGCCTGAAATCAGTGAAATGATACGGCAGCATACCGTGGATTGGCAGAGTAAGAAGATTGATGAGATTTTGAGACATGCAAAATACTTCAGTGATGAGATTGAAGCAAAACAAAGAAAGCTGAAAGAAAAGGCAATGTGGGCACAGGTGAAAGTTGCAGAAAGACAGGAAGCTCAGCTGGTTGAACAGGCAAATAACCCAGGAAATAAACCTAAGTTTAGTTCAGGAAAAGGAAAAGGGAATATAGAGGAAGCAAAGAAAAAGTTCCCCTGCCACAACTGTGGAAAATTGGGGCACTGGAAATCCGAGTGTAAGAATCCACCATCCACTAACGATGATAATTCATCATTGAATTCGCAGGTGCAGAGTGAGGGGTGTGGTCAGCATCGGCAACAGCAGAAGGCTGATAAGCAGCAGAATCAGGTGCCAAAACCACCCTTTCCACAAAGAAAAGGATCCCAGAAGTACAGTCAAGAATCGGGGTTCTACGATGAAGAGCAGGTAATCAAACCAAAACGCGCAAGCGCTGTATCTCAGTACTGGCTGAAAAATGAGGGAAGTGACTCTGAGGGAGACTTCTGACGGTGCCGAAGAGAGGAGGAGGAGTGCGTACTTGGCGCTACTCTGGAAATAGACCAGGCAGGACCTTTTGTAGATGGGAAAATTAATGGTGAAAGCATCACTTTCCTAGTTGATACTGGGGCTACGAGATCAACTGTCAGGTCAGCTGATATAAAGAATCTTCCTCTCTCGGACGAAGCGATCCAAGTGGTTGGTGTGTCCAACACACAGATCAAAACATTACTTACTGAACCAGTAAGGGTTAGAATAGGGAAATTTTCAGACATGCACCGATTTGTGGTGTGTGACACCAGTCCAGTGAACTTGTTAGGCAGGGAGATGCTGTGCAAAATGAATTGCACTATTTTCTGTACTCCAGATGGAATAACCTTTGAGACACCTGATGAGGATGTGCTATACAGAATGACCATGGATAACAGAGAATGTGAGGCTTTGGGTACATATGCAATATTTAATCCTGATGCATTACCCCCAGATTTGAAACAGACAGTGAAAGCAGCCGTTTGGGATTTTACTGGAGAAGATGTGGGCCTGATGAGAAATGTAGATCCAGTAAAGATTACTGTAAAAGAGGGAGTGGTTTACCCAAATATACCGCAATACAGATTGACACCTGAAATAAATGAAGGGATAACACCTTTAATTGAGAAGATGATCCAGCAAGGGGTGTTAAGAGAGATATTGAGCAGCCCATGTAACTCACCGATAATGGGACTGAAGAAACCTAATGGAAAGTTCAGAATAGTACAAGATTTGAGAAAGATTAACAAGATTGTTGTGCCATGTTGTCCGATTGTGCCAAATCCATCAGTGATTTTGTATCAGATTCCTCATGATGCAGAATGGTATACAGTGATTGATTTGTGTCATGCTTTCTTTTCAATCCCATTGCATCATGACAGCCAGCCAATATTTTCGTTTAGATTTGGAGAGCGGATTTTGGCATGGTGCCGAATCCCACAGGGGTATACAGAGAGCCCCTCAATATTTAATCAATTGCTAAAGAAGTCTCTGGAAAGTCGGACAATGGCCGAAAATTCAGTCCTGGTCCAATATATTGATGACCTACTTGTGGCATCAAAAATACGTGAAGCTTCTTTATGAAGTAGATACCATCGCATTTTCTGAATCACTTGGCAGATGGAGGATTAAAGGTATCTCCAGCCAAATTGCAGTGCTGTAAGAAAGAAGTCCAGTATCTGGGACACAATGTTGAGAAAGGCCTGAGAAAAGTGACCATTGACAGAATCAAAATCATTAGGGGAATGAGAGCCCCAATGACACAAAGAGAAGTGAGAATGTTCCTGGGAATGGTGGGTTACTGTCGTCAGTGGATAAGTAATTTTTTCCTGATTGCCAAACCATTGATTAAATTGACCAAAAGTGAGTTGAAAGACCCATTAGAACTAAACCCAGAAGAAATGGCTGCATTCAGAGAGCTGAAAGACAGACTTTGTGAAGCTCCCGCCCTAGGGGTGCCTGATTATGAAAAAGAATTTGAATTATACTGCAGTGAGAGAAATGGATGTGCACTTTCAGTGTTAATCCAGAAACATGGACGTCTGAGAAGGCCAATTGCCTATTTCTCAGCAACTCTTGACCCAGTAGCTGTGGGTTTGCCAGGTTGCCTGAAAGCAGTAGCTGCTACTTGCAAAAGTTTGGAACAAAGTGAGGGAATAATAATGGGATACCCTGTACGGGTATTCGTACCTCATGATGTGGCAATCCTTTTAACAAGGAGCTGGACACAGTTCATGTCTCATAGTCGGCTGACTAAATATGAGAAAGTCATTCTTGGTGCAACCAATGTAAGTCTAGAAAGATGTGTAAATGTGAATCCAGCTACATTGTTACCTGATGCTGAATATGTGGGAGTGAGAAATGATGTTGATCATGACTGCCTGGATGTACTTGATTACTGCACAAAACCAAGGCCAGACATAAGAGATCTGCCACTGCCTGAAAGTGATCATGTGTTGTTTGTGGATGGATCTTGTCTGAGAACAGAGGAAGGAGTGTTGAGTGCTGCATATGCTGTGTGCAAAGTCTCGGAAGTTGTGGAAGCATCACCCTTGAAAGGAGTTAAATCCGCTCAAGTGGCAGAATTGGTGGCACTGACAAAAGCATGCAAGATTTGGAGAAATGTGAGAGTGACTGTGATGACTGACAGCCAGTATTGCTTCGGAGTTGTCCATGATTTTGGCCAGCTTTGGCTACAAAGAGGTTTCCTGACCTCAAGTGGAACTCCCATAAAGAATGCTGAAGTGGTTGGAAAACTGCTAGAGGCGATACAGCTGCCCAAAGAACTAGCAGTTGTAAAATGTGCTGCTCATGGTCATGGTGACGATTTTGTAACAGTTGGTAATAAGTTTGCCAATGACATTGCACAATATTGTGCAAGGAACAATCACTCAATTAACAGGAGCAAAGAACGGGAAATGTCTTCTTGTTCATTAATGTTTACTAATGAAGTGGGGACATGGGAGGAAGTAAAACAGCTGCAGGATGAGGCAGAAGATGATGAAATGAGAGATTGGGTGAAGGCAGGTTGTGCACCTAGAGAAAAGGATCATGTGTGGGTCTACAGGGATGGAAGACCAGTCATGCCTAACAGCATGCTATCAACAATGGCAAGGATGTATCATGGCCAGGGACACCTGGGGAGGGATGCTATGATAAGAGCCTTTAAGCAAACCTGGTACAGTCCAAAGTTCAGACTGATCGCAGAAAGTCTCTGTCAGAAATGTCTGATATGTCAGCAATTCAATCCTGGAAAGAAAACAGTGGTGAGCCTAGGAACAATAGGCAGAGAGGGAGGACCCTTCACAAGAATGCAGATAGATTTCATTGAAATGCCCCTAGTCAACAGGTTGAGGTATGTCCTGGTGGTGGTCTGTTTGTTCTCAAGGTGGGTGGAGGCATACACAACAAGAAGAAATGATGGGATAACAGTGGCCAAATTACTGTTAAGAGAATTCATCCCAAGGTACGGGTTCCCAGTAACCATTGAATCAGACAGAGGAGGACATTTTTATAATGAAATCATGAGTCTGATTTGTGAAGCATTGAGTGTACAGCAGAAGTTGCATTGTGCTTACAGACTAGAGGCTTCTGGGGTTGTTGAGCAGATGAATGGGACTATCAAGAACAGAATTGGCAAAATGTGCTTAGCCACAGGAATGAAATGGCCCGATGTCTTGCCTCTAGTCCTGATGACCATTAGGTCTACTCCAGATAGAACAACAGGGTTGAGTCCACATGAAATTATCATGGGACGTGCTATGAGGCATGCATATGTACCAGTGAACAAGCTGATGACTATAACTGATGACATGATTTTGGATTACTGCAAAGGCCTGGCTGACGCAGTTCATTCTGTGTTCACCAGGTTGGAGAAGACGCCACCACACTTGAAAAGAAACCAGCCCATGATCTGAGCCCAGGGGACTGGGTAAGGATAAAAGTCCACAGAAGAAGGAATTGCCTGGTTCCAAGGTGGGGAAGGCCAAGACAAGTCATCTTGACCACAACGACTGCTGTGAAGTGCACTGGTGTGAAGAATTGGATACATGCAAGCCACACACTGAGAGTTCCAAATCCAAGAGATGGTACTGGAAAAGAATACTTTGAAGAATCTGATTCCAGTGATGATGCAGACAGTGAGGCAGTAAGAAGGAAAAAGAATCCTGAAAGTGGGGAGAGCGAGTCAAGAGAAGCTTTCATCCCACCTGAAGAGGTTCTGAAGAGAACAGTGCAAACTGCAGAAACAAGTTCAGACTCAGAAGAATTGCCTGAGGTTCCAATTGACAGTGACCAACACAAAAAGAAAGAAAGAAAATAAAAGAACATTCCAACAGAAGAGACACCTGAGTCACATGAAGGAATTGGACAAGTTCCACCTGAGATAAATATTGAAGAAAAAGGGACAGACAAAGACAGAGAGGGACAGATTGCGGAAAAACCCCGAGGAGGTGTAGGGAACATCAACAACAAGCTAGGTGAAGGGACAAGCAGACAGCAAGAAGATTGCGTGTCGGAGGCCCGAGGAGGGACAGAAGCAGGGAAATCTCAATTGGTGGAAAAAGAGACTGTTGGAGAAAAAGAGGTTGCTAAAGAAAATGAACCAGTAGCAACTGAAACAGAGTCTGATGAAAGTGACAATGAGACACATGGAGGACGAGTTCTGAGAAAGAGAACTTGGCTTGGAGAAAGAAACAATAAAGAAGGAAAGCAAAAGAGAAATGCTAAAGGAGACCTTTGGCCAAATAAGATAAAGAGACTGAGGTACAGACTGACACGAGTTAACTCTTTGAGAGCTGAGCAGGTGAACGAAGTGTCAAGTCAAAACCCAACCAAAGAAGAAGAAGCAAAGATACCTGAGAGAACTAAAAGAGTAAGAAAACCAAACCAGAGGTACAAGTCACCGGAATGGACGTATGTGGCACTGCCTGAAGAAGGAGAAGAGGCGGACAGCCAAGAAAGTCCAGAGGAGGCTTTACTGAAGGAGGTGGCTGAAGAAGAAGCTGTGGGAATCCTGAGAGTTATCTTGTCCGACATTGGAGAAGAGACGGATGTTCAGGACCTGATACAGTTTGATGATGATGAAGAGACAGTGAAAAGTGATGATAATCCAAATTAAGTGAATCCAAGAGAAATCACTGGGAGGAGAAAAGAAGAAGTAGTACTAAAATTAGTAGAGTTTAATAATCTGGTGGGTACTTGCTGCCCTTAAAAGTTCAGTAAAGGAGTAGAAGAGGCTAAGTCAAAAGACACGGTCAAAGTAACAAAATGGCTAACACTGAGAATAAAAGTAGATGTACCTTTCTGAAAAGATGGTGCAAAATGTGCTGCTGCTGTACAGGTTTATTAATGCTACTTTGGAGCGTGCTTGCTCTACTGATTTCATTTAGAGTCACTATAGACACTTTAGAAGGTCATACTGAGAACAAGACTAATATAGGGAAGAGTCCATTAAAGGTAGTTCCGACTAGAACTAGTAATGTACATATTCACAAAGATAGGTCAATTAACGATTTTTCTAGCAATGTTTTTTCTAAATTGTTGTATGAGTACGTAAAGACAATGGAAGTAAGGGATTGCTACGTCTGCATGCAATTACCTGCCTCTGTTTCGGAAGGAGTGACTTATCATCATCTTCCGGCTACGTATGGAATTTCCTGTAGTGTGTTGATGAGTATATTTTATCAGTTAGGGAAATTAGATTACAATATGTCTAATGTAGATAATATTCTTGGGCAGTTGCCTATGAATAAAGCACTGAATCCTGCAAAGGATGCTAACACTTTAGGTGAGATTTTTCTAGAAACCAAAGAATTAACCTTAGACTTTGTTTTTAGAAACAATTTAACTTGCAAATTGAAAGGAGAAGAGAAGAATTTTCTAGACATGGTTGAGAGAAGAAGGTTGAACATGCACAAGAAAGCAGAAGGGCATAAAGGGCCATATGTAGGAAGCCAAATACCGGTCGGTAACGGCCGATTTTCGGTAAATATCCCGTTACCGACCGGTATTTAGGCATTTGCTATGTAGGGGGCATATTTCAGGATTTGGTAATTTACCGAATCGGTAAAATTACCGAATCGGTAAAATTACCGATTCGGTAAATACCGAATCCTGAAATGAGATGTAGGAAACACTCTAATGAGTGTTGTGTAGGAATTAGAATTCGGTATTTACCACCAAATATAGGTTGGTGATAAATACCGAATACATTGCAAAAAGCAATATTTTGCTGAAATAAGAGTGCCATGTGGCGGGCATCCGCCACATGTGCCCACATGCAGGAATCAGAGGTGCAACAGGGTGTCAATGTGACACCCTGCCACCCTTGAATGTGCTCCCCCATTACCGAATCGGTATTTACCGATTCGGTAATGAGGCATACCTTCCCATTGATTCCTATGGGCCTCCAGGCCCATAGGAATCAATGGGAAGGTATGCCTCATTACCGAATCGGTAAATACCGATTCGGTAATTACCGAATTTCTCCGATTCGGTAACATTTACCGAATTATTACCTACATACACTTTACCGATTCTTAAATACCGAATCGGTAAAATTTGGTATTTAAGAATCGGTAAAGTGTATGCCATCTACATATGGCCCAAAATGAGTGACACAATGTGGGATATTGAGAAAGAAAAGGAGTTAAAAAATGGAGCCAGTCCAACTATGGCTATAGATGCCCCACAGAAGGGAAAACTGTGCATTACCAGGAAGAGATCCCAATATGATTATTATTTCATAGGGAATAGTGAGTGCCATGATACATACTTTATTGCAACCGGATGGGGATTTAGAGGAGGAGAAGATCCAGTTTTTTCGGGAGTGTATTATATTTGTGGGAACAAGGCTTATTACCGTTTGCCTGACCATTGGTTTGGTACATGTTATGTTGGCCTGGTCTTTCCAAAGATTTTTCACATGGATAGAGTAGATGATGCTGAACATTCTAACACATTAACACGCTATAAAAGAGAAACATGGACAGAAATTGTAGGAGATATTTTTGGAGATTCCAGCAGTGGGAATTTCTTTAAATGCATATGGCATTTGGAAACTGTCAACAGTGGTAGATCGCTTGTCAACAAGCACAGCTGGAGGCTTTCTTTTGGTAAATACAGAAATGGCTGCTTTGCGTGCTATGGCGATGCAAAATCGACTCGCCCTTGACATTCTTTTGGCAAAAGAGGGTGGAGTCTGTGGAATGCTGAAAGTTCAACATTGTTGCACTTACATTCCTGACGAAAGTAAAGATCTAAAAGTTTGCATTAAAAATATTACTGATTTGCATGAAGAATTAGTACCACTGGAAGCTGAAAGTATCTGGACTAAAATGGCTAACAAGATGATTGCTATTAAGAACTTTGTAGCTGAAATAGGTAGTACCATATTTGGTAAGATATTATTTCCATTAACTTGTGTAATAGTTGCACTATTGATCCTTAGATTAGGATGTATGTGTTGTAGATATAGAAGAAATAAAAAGAAAATCATAAAAGAAAATGTTAAAAAGAGACAAAAGAAATCAGAAAGAGATCCACAAGAAATTGAACTTGAAGAATTAAGAGAAAGCATGTATATAGAAACAAAAAAGGAAGATCAGATGGAAACTAGGGTCTAAAAACAAGAACAAGAAGACATTTCAAATTCTTCTAAAAGGGGAAACTAAATTGATTTTTGGGGTTTTTGATTTTTGTGGTGATTATATATCACCAAAGGGGGGATTGATGGAGCAGGGTTTTTACTCTAAAACTGAATATCTGTTTCATTTTCGCATGTTATAACTAAAAGTACTACTGATTAATTATTAATGATTAAAAGTTTGTCGAATGTTGACTAATCAACCTTCTTAACAAGAGAATTACACGTGGGAATGCTATTGCATGGCTAAATAACAAGTGAACTAAGTTGGTGAGAAAACTGACAGAAAACGATGTTGCTTATGTGATGTTATGGTGTTTTGCGCTTCTAATTAATATGCATTAATGGCTTCTGATGTCGCAAATGGCTAGATAAATACACACACATAAGGGTATTAGCAGGGGATTAACACTGTTCAATCATTTCTATGCAGTAATTCTGTTTTATGTTTACTTTGCTTTAAGTTGTCCATTGTGGCCTGCCACAAAATGGCCGCCACCCGCAGCCTGCATTGGCGTTGCTGGAAATTTACAGAAAGGCATCGCTCTGCCTGTGACCTTGCACCTCCAGTGAACCGAAAAGCCATAAGCATGATGACAAGTCTGAGACGTCAGCCAAAAGCCCCTGAAAGACGGAAAAGTTGATACGAACTGAGAGTGAACCCATTTTTGCAACAAATTCAACTAATAGAGACATCCGTGGATGTTACAAATTAGTCATGAACATTCAATTCTGCTATTCATTAGTTGGGACAATCTATGTGAGAACCTTCCGTAAAATATCGAAAAAGTACCAAGATGACATTATTTCCGCCATTCATCCGTTCTGAATAAAGAAATGTTACTTTTTAGAATGTAAATTTTAGTATAAAAATAGGTAGACTAGAGAGGTCTAGCGCCACTTCTTCCCGAGCTGATGATGCGAGGTCCCTATGCTGACGGAGAGGACGATGACACTACATGACGACAGAAGACTCTAAATCTTCTACAGAGGACCAGTTCTGACTTAGGATCTGACTTTTAGACAGAATAGGTAAATATGAGAGAAAATGATTTATGCATTTAATTGGCTTTTCTTGAAATTTTAGATAAACAAACAATTTGTTTGAATTACTGACTCGGGTGATTATTTCTGGTCATGTTTATTGATTATTATTGTATATTCTTTGAAATGTGTTTCGCTAGATCTTCAGCAACTAGCTGGTCGCATTGACCTCAAAGTACAGGCAGATCAGATAGAGCATATGTGAAAGGTGGTTTTCTCCTCTACAGGGCATGGATAGATATGGTTTAGGGTGAATGTTGGTGTAATGGGCCCCACCAGCGTGTAATGTGTGTATGCGTGTGTGACTGTGGAATCATTCCGTCCGTGGAAGTAGAGGGGATTGGGAAGCTCTGATCTGCACCACCGCCACCATTTTATGCATGCAGACCGCTCCGCCAGGCAATTGGTTCGATTGCCTGTGGCGGTTCCTTGGCGGACGGTCTTTCCGGGCCGCCACGGTCGCAGTCTGGATCCCCCGTCATTGTAATGTGGCGGGGGAAATGAGCGGTCCGATGGAGTAAGGACCGCCACCGCACGACTGGCGGTCGCGGTCCTTCTGCAATCGTAATGACCCCCTAAGGGAGGAACCGGCGCTGCATGCAAGAATAATATTAGAAGGAAATTTGACAGGAAAATGGGGGGGGGGTAAATAAACGTTTTTAAAGCAAGGACTTTATAGGGGAGCATTTGAATATTGAGAGGTGGGAACCCCTTAGAAAAGCAAACCTTTTCAGGGGTGGGAGGGGGAGTCAAATTAGAGCAATTAAGCATGCAAGGGAAGATGGGGAAAGTGACATTTACCTCTCCAGAGCTTGTTATTAATGTGAAAGTATTACTGAGTTCATTTTAAAGGGAAAAGGCTTCTCACAGACAATAAAATACATCAACATGCAGAAGCGGCCAAAAATACTACAGTCATATCGAGCTCTGAGGTGATTTTCAAGACTGATTTTCTTTATTTCCGGGACAAGTTAAGAAGCACAGTGTAACATGTGATTGACTGCCTAAGAAGCTTTGCACGTTTTTTCATGTTGTTAGTATTTTCGTTTCAACTTGTCAGTTGAAAATCAGTACTATCTTTCCAAGAAAGGATGAGGTAACCGAACAAAACAATTTCAGCCACTATAATAGTTATCGGCTAAATACAATGTTTTCTTTACCTGTAAGCCCTGGAATAGTTTGAATTGTATTCACCCTTATATCTTCTTTTTAACAAGAATAGAATCCTTGCAGTCCCATCGATACAAGTAGTTAATAAAAAAACTAAAATAGGGCCCAAAAGATTTTTTTAGGAGCGTGCCTCTGAATACCAGTGCCGCCTTGTTTTGATTCCATCACACATCTTTCAACCACCAAAATAAACGTCCAATTTCCATCATTCCTGCAGGTTCTTTTTCTTCCTCACTGTTTTCCGATGTTTCTCCTCCTCTTTCTCCACTTTCTGCTCTGTGTCAAAATCTGATGATGAAAAAGAAATCCAGGTTCCCAAAAGTTAGATCTCCCACTCACCACCTGCACAAATTAAGCGCTGGGCTGTTCTTAATGCCTGCTGTGTTGCTTGCCTTCCTCATCCATATTTACCTAAGAATAACATAGGGATCTAATTACAAAGTATCCCAATAGTAATTTTGAAGGAAGAAAATAATTGATTACTTGTCCATAGAGCCAATAGACAATTTGGTTTGAGCCTGGGCTCGCACATTCTGATATCACCTCCACTACCATGAATCTGCTACTTAGCTTAAAACTTCATTTCATTCTTCTCAATTTCTAATTTGAATTGTATAATCTTGCAAAGGGAACATTTAAAATTTGTGCTACCACAATTCTAATGTTTCAAGAAATACTATTTGGTAGAATAGTTTGCCCATTCTATATTGAGAGAAAATACTTTTAATTGTTTTCTGTATATTTTCTGCAATTTGAATTTGTTCCAGCTCTTAGAATCCTGGGCTGAATTGATTGCTTTTAGAGTGATACTTCACCAAAACTGTCCTAATTCTGAACACCTTTAGGGGTTCATTAAATTAAGTCTGTACAAATGCACCAGCTGGATCCCTTGCTGGTTTGCACATTGGCATCCTGAGACTGTGACAGCTCCATGTACAGTGACTGCCGCCTGCATCAGAAGATGAGACTGAGGTTAATAAGTCTTCTCCATAAGGATCCCCAAAGCTGGTGCAATGAAGCTGTACCTTATGCTCAGTGGTAGCCTATGGCATTTCTCTCTGATTATACACCAAGCGCACGCTCTATCTCTACACGTTGAGTGGTGTTAAATGAAAATCCGTATTGGAGTAATTTTAAGGTTTTCAGAGCATGACTCAAATGAGACAAAATGAACACGCAGATATGGAAATCAAAGAACTCTTGTAAAGAACGTAACTAGCACAGCAAACGCAACTGACGTAGCGCTCTACACATGGAGGAGAGTGCTCCCATCGACTACGGCTCATACAGTGAGAGCTCATAGAGGTGAGAAGTGAGAGGTGAGGCGCTTGCAGTTGCTGAGGCCGGGGGGGGCTTTCTTTTATTACAACAGTCCCGTACCTTGGATACAATTTGATTGGGCAGGGTCACACTGAGCTCTGAACAACTGATGCTTCTCATTTACAAGGTACTCCAGCGTTTGTTGGGGTCAGTTCGCTTTGCTCTCCCCACGGCGCCAAGGCTTTCGGACACTTGCCTCTTTCACAGCCCAAGACTTTCAGCGCTCTATTCTTATTATTTGGGGGGGGAGCACGCGGATAAGTTTTTTTACCACTCCTCCATGGCTCCTAAGCTGATAGCACGAGGCGCCCGTATCGGACGAAACACATCCCACCAGGCTGGTCGAGCCCAGGCCCCCGCTTCACGTGCAAACAATAACGCCTCTTCAGATGGGCTAGGAGGTGGAACTGACACGGGCAGCGGCAGCAGTTCTGATCGACCCCCTATGGATGCGGCTAAAACATCTAAAATATCTAATTCAGTCAACATGAATATGAATATGCCCGTGATCCGCCCTTCCCTCTTGGCCGCTCCCACTATTTCTCCTAGTGGTGAAAGGGGGCTTGGGGGACCGGGACTACCTACTATCTGTAACAATGAATCCTCGGGGGAAAACATGGGTTCAGGGCATCTCTCCGCTTCTGGGGATACTCCTCTTTGCGGCCCACTGCTTGCCTCACCTGCGTGCCTGACTGGTGCGTCACTAGATGTTGAGCCTCCTTCTCCCCAAGACAAGACCTTCAGTGAAGCTATGACTCCGGGGTTCGCCGAGGAGGATGTAATCACAGCCCTCCACTCTCCATCCATCCTCGCAGTGTCATCTTCAATTCACGAACTTCCGGAGCTACCCCTGCTTATCCCAGGTATCTTGGGTGGAGAAGGTGGAGAAGGAGAGACTCCCCAGGATATGGGAAACTCAGACTTCAATAACGATAATGAAGCAGAGTCCGATGTAGAGTCTGACGAAGAACCCGAACCATCTCTCATCTCCCCGGCCAATGTTATAAGAAAGTCCTCACGGAAGAAGGGTTGGTTCAAGGCTAAAAACAAGCTAAAAGCAGGCAAGCCCTCAGCAACTCAGAAGGCTGTCAACACTTCTTTGCCCGCGCAAGTCAAGCCCATAGCTGAAAATAGCCCTCTACGTAAATGGATACAAGCCAATGGAAATGTAAGGAAGATGGCTCTCCGCCTGTCCGGTGCTAGCTCTCTGCTGGGAGACCAAACAAAGGAAACGCCTATGGCTCAATCTCAACCTCAACCTCTAGTGCCAATGGATATATCAGTACTCTCCTCTCCCAATCCTGCTCCTGCTCCTGATCCTGCTCCTGTACTCACTAACCCCTGTATATCTGTCTCCAGTTCTCTAACCGACTTAAGTAGCCTGACTACTACTGATACTACTACTGATACTACAGATACTCAGGAGAAAAGCTCAACGTCTAATACTATTATTCCTGAGCAATCTATTCTGCCCCCTACTGTTCCAGAGCTCCCTCTTTCCGATCATACAAACCTCTCGCTTTCTTCCGATTTTGATTCTGATAGATCAGGAAAACACAGCTCTCCCCTCAATATCATTTTGCAGACCCTATCTGCCCAACACAAAGAAACACAATTACAGTTTTCCCAACTCAGAGAGGACAATGCCAAGATACAACATTCCATTCAGGACTTAAATAAAAAGGTGGGAGGGGTAGTTCAAGACATCGAATCTCTTCAGCAAAGGGTCTCCAAGGTGGAGGAGACAACTGCTGGTAATCAGAGTGTGGTTAATCAATATCAGGAACAGATCGGCAAGCTTCAAGACAAAGTTGAGGATATGGAAAACAGACAGAGACGCCTTAACCTAAGACTTTTTGGCATACCTGAAGGATCGGAAGGGGCTGACCCTAGGGCGTATATGGTATCACTTTTTCAGAAAGCTTTCCCGGAACTCTCAGATTGGGATTGGGACTCTCAGCTTCAGAGAGTTCATAGACTCCCCTCTTTCACAGTTAATAAGGCGAATAGATTTCCTCGTCCTTTTCTGATTTATTTTGGGAACTTCCTTCTTAGGCAGGCTGTCTCACTCAAAGCTAGGCCCAACTCACCTGTCACAATTAATTCTGTAACATTCTTTGTAAGATCAGACCTTAGCAAAACTACCATGGATAGACGCTGGAGGCTTCGCCAGCTCATTGATCCATTTAAGGCTCTGGGTGGCCAGGCCTTCCTACAGGAGCCTGCTCGCCTAAAAGTCATTCACGGTGGGCGGACTTATGCATTCACAGATGAAAAAGAGGCAGAACAGGTTCTAACGAAATTAACATCTTAACACCTTAACACCGTAACACCTTAGAGCTCCGAATTATACTACTAATTATACTACTATCCTACTATCCTTCAATATATAATCAGGGGGTAAAATTTAAAATTTAATAAATAAAATAAAAAATAAAAAAAAATAAAAAAGGGGGATAGGCGTACGTGCTCTCTTATATTCACATAACTCTGGTGTACTAACTGTAATTAAATTGCTTTAAATTTGCTTTAAAAATAAGATCCAACATTTGTTTAGCAGGTTGACCTCTGCTGCTCCTTTCTTGCGCTGCCCAACCACCGGCAGCTGGGTATAAGAGGTTTCCCTCCTCTTTGGGATAGGGGTTCTCACCTGAACCCCCAAGGGTGGTCCTTTTGGGGTGGGTTTGGGGGGGGTAAAAATGTTAAAATGATCAGGCGGGAGGGGAAGGCTATCTGTTACTATAATTTGTATTTGATGTTGTTATGTAGTATGAAAAAGTATAATCAAGAACAGGCAAAGCGTTTTAATAGATTGAAATGACACACAGAATCAGATGTTTGGTTTGGAATGTATCAGGACTCAATGGCAGGAACAAGAGACGGCTTGTCTCCGAGGAGCTTAATTTGTATAAGCCACAGATCGTTTTGCTTACTGAAACACATATTATTTACTCTGACCGCAAGCTTTTGGGGCAGTTAGGATACGACGTGCTTATTTGTTCAGAATGTAGTCTACCAACTAGAGGTGTCGCTATTTTGGCACAGAAAAGGCTAAATATAGAATTGACTAAAACAAAGGTTGATAAAGCTGGCCGCTGGGCTACTGCTCAAGTGCTCTGGGATGACAATAATTTTACCTTTTGTGTATTTTACGGGCCGAACATTGATGACCCGTCTGTCCTAGATAGGCTAAATATTGAACTATTGGATACTTGTGGGGAACTTATCATAATGGGGGACTTCAATCTTATTATGGATTATAATATCGATACTACTCGACAACGAGCATTTCAGAGGATGCGCCGCTCACGAGCCGCGCTTATCGAACTTGGACGTATTCATAATTTAAAAGATGTTTGGCGAACAATACATCCCTCTACTGCCGGCTTTACATACTACTCTGCCCCCCATCAACTCTGCTCAAGAATTGACATGGTTTGGGCATCAGACAATATTATAAAGAATAGCTTTATCGAGCTGTGCCCAAGAGTCACATCGGATCATAATCCAATAGTGATATCATTTACCCCGCCACGGACCAATCGGAAACTTAGGACATTCACCTTTCCCAGACACCTACTATCTAATATGGACTATATCACTCAACTTAAAGCACACTTACGCGAGTTCATTGCTATAAATATTAATTCTGCTTCTCTGAGTATAGTTTGGGATACGGTTAAAGCAAGTGTCCGTGGGTTTACACAACAGTTTGTCTTCAAACAAAATTCATTAAATAGACGTGGCTGGACGGCTTTGAGCAACACCATAATTATGCTTGAAAACCAGCTGTCACAGGCTCTGATACAGGATGTGCCAAATATCTCTGACATATGTCAAAAGTTAGCTTCATCTAAGCTCAATATTAAAACAAGATTTATGGAGAAAAATCTAAATAGTTTGCAAAAATTCCATATATCTCAATACGAGAATGGGGATAGGGTGGGCAAAATTTTGGCATACAAAATTGCTGATGACAGATCTAAAACCCTTATAAAGGAAATTAAGGGACCAAACAACTTGGTTTACACCCAACCTGAACAGATTCTCCAGCAATTCGTCGCATTTTATAGTACATTATACACTCCAGAGGATCATCCTGATATGAATAAGATACAAGAATATTTAGATACTCACATAACTAAAGGAAACCAGATCGAAGACCAGGAGTTGCTCTCTGAAAACATCACTGAGCAAGAGATTAGGAAAGCAATTGCTTCACTACCCCTAGGAAAAGCTGCTGGAGAGGACACTATCCCACTAGACATTTACCAAAAATGCTCTGAGGAAATTCTCCCATTACTCACTGATGTGATCAATAATGTTGGGATAAATGGGGAGGCTCCTAAATCCTGGAACACAACCAGGATGGTCTTCTTTTTAAAAAAGGGTAAACGGGCGGATCAATGTGGGTCCTACCGACCCATCTCACTCATCAATGCAGATGCCAAAATTTTTGCCAAGGTACTTGCTTCCCGATTAGCTCCACTCATCCCTCTCCTGGTGTCCCCTCACCAACATGGTTTTGTTATGGGAAGAGATACTACTGCCCATATTAATATGGCCATTACGGCATTCGATGTTGCCAGGGTTGGACCCACCCCACTCGGTATGATTCTCTTGGATGCTGAAAAAGCCTTTGACCGAGTGGGGTGGGAATTTCTCTGGTCAACAATGATCACTATGGGATTTCATGGCCGATTTCTTAAATGGCTCCAGGCTTTATATAACCGTCCTTCAGCTACGCTCTGCTATGATGGGCTAACATCTTCTAGCTTTTTCATCTCTCGTGGCACTCGGCAAGGGTGTCCGTTATCACCCTTGCTCTTCGCGCTATCGCTTGAACCATTTCTCGTGGCATTACAAATGAATCCTAAAATTACCCCTTTCATACACGGTCAGAAACAACTAAAAATAACGGCGTATGCCGACGATATTGCGGTCTATTCAACCAATATCCCACTAGCTATACTGGGAATTACTGAGGAGGCTAACAAATTCGGGTTAGTCTCCGGCTATAAACTTAACTCACATAAAACACAAGTTATTCTTAACTATAAACCATCGATTCAAATAGAAGGGACTTGCAAAACAGCCACTTACCCTGGTATTAAAATCTCTTCAGACACTAATGAGATTATCAAACTTAATTATGAGACTCTTCTTAAAGAAACTGCTACAATTCTAAAAAAATGGAACAAGGTTCCCTTAAGCATGGTTGGTAGGATCAACCTAATTAAAATGAACATATTACCAAAATTCTTATATTTATTTAGGTCCATACCTCTTCTCGTTAGTAATGCATATTTTAAGCGGCTTGATGGGATCTTTAGCAGCTATATCTGGGGATACAAGAAGGCCCGCAGGTCAATAAGTCTTCTTAAACTGCCTCTTAACCAAGGTGGCCTGACCTTTCCCGATTTCAGAGTTTATTATTTTTCTGCTTTTCTGAGCCGTCTCCGTGGCCTGTTTATCCGCAACATACAAACGATATACTGTTATCAATTCGCCCTCGGCGAGGACTCCAATATGTTTCTAGCCAAATCTACTGACCCAAACTACTTCAAGCGGGTAAAATTTAAGACGATCAGAGACACGGTTAAAATTTGGCAACTTATTTTAGCCAAATGTAATACGTCTTTTTTTCATCCTAAACTGTCTTTATGGGCGAATCCCGGTCTTCCGGACATATTTCATGACGGTGTATTTCATAAGTGGAAGGCTGCCGGAATTGAAACACTCGGTGACCTTTATGGTAATGATGGACTACTATCCTTTGAGTCACTAAGAGTAATCTTCAAATTACCTTTAGTTGCACAGTTTAAATACATTCAGATACATGACTATTTAATACGCAAAACAAAGCTACTTAAAATTGAAGATTCAGATATATGGAATTGCTTTTACACTGTTAAGGTTAGATCACTCATCAGTTCAGGCTATAAAGTTCTCACATCGTTCAAACCGGACGATTGCGGGAATATCGCGGATAAATGGAGCTCCCGTTTGGGGTTGAATATCACAGCTAACCAGATATCATCTTCACTTACTAGTTTTAACCGCTCGGTCCAATCTTCTAGCTTACGTATACAACAATATAAAACGATATTTCAGCTATATTATACTCCGGAAAAAGTTTCAAAATGGTCTAGTAATAGCTCCAGCAGTGACCGGACAAGGTGCCCTAAATGTGACCTGCTAGCCGCTACTCTCGAACACATGATGTTCACGTGTCCCCGACTCACTGAATTTTGGTCTAAAGTTAGCCAGGGTATTACGCAGATCTTGACACAACCAATCATAATAAGCTTGGCCAATGTTTTGCTTGGCATCCCCCTGCTGAATCATCCATCTCTAGCCTTACACACTGATCTTATTAATATCCTGATTGGTTGTGCCAGACTTACTATCGCTAGGACCTGGATCTCTTGCAACCCTCCACATGTGATGGAGTGGTGGCTTCTTGTCAAAGAAATTCACACTATGGAAACTTCGTTAGCTAAGATCAGAGGCCACACATTTTTACAAAAAACTAATAGAATCTGGGGCTCATCAACTCTAAGTAAAGACTGAGGGGGCCCCTTCCTTTTTTTTTTTTTTTTTTTTTTTTTTATGCCATTGAGTCGATTCTGATACAACTGATACGGTTTCTGATCCGAATATACATGCTCTGTATTGTATTGCCTGTTTGATTTGATCAATATGTTTAATTGCTTGTTATGCTAGCTATTATGTGTTGTCCCGTTCTCCTGTCCTGATCTTAATAAAAAATTTAAAAAAAAAAAAAAAGCTACTCAATCCCAAATTATAGCAGAAGAGCTACTTCAGAAGACAGTCCTCAACTAAATACATCCCCAAAGTTAAGCAGCAAATAAATCTAATATTAGAGCAGCCAAACCTTTCCCATAGCATGTTAAGCAAAGGTTAAAGTGAAATACTGTTAAGCACTACAACTCCAATGACTATTTACATAATTTGGACGCAATTGCAAACATAATAGAGACAACACATGAAACAACTACACAAGTAGAAAAAGGGCAGAAACCCCCAAAAATAAACAGATAGAGTCCAGTATTGGAGTAAAGGAAAGCAATTAAGTAAGACGCAAAATACGACAGATTGCAATGGATGAAGAAACTTCAAATGTATAACTCTCCTAACTTTGTAATACATTTCAAGAGGCCCACATATTATCTAAACCACACCAACATCCTCAAAGTATTAAAAACTCGGGCTAATTATCACATGTTCTCTGACGTATGGATAGACAATGTAGCTTTTCTTCCTCCTCAATCAGGTGAAACCAAAGAATCAACAAGAATATCTTTAAGATTTAAAGAAGAATTGGAACAATATTGGCTCAAAAACAAGCATTCACCAACTGGGATATTTTGAGTTCAAACCCCAAACAGGACAGTTAGCATAAGATTTTTATTGAAAACCAAGATTTCCATTAATGCACCAATGAACAAATGATGAGCCTCCAACATGCACTTTAAAGGAAATAACAATATATGAAAGAGCCTCAAATCAGTGGTGTAACATTAGCTCCCACGGTGCTGGAGGGCCCCCGAGCTCCTGGGAGTCCCCTCCAGCACTTTGCACGGGCAGCAGGCCCCTGGCCTGAGAGTTTCCAATTAAATCAGGAGAGTGGGGGACCGGCCCTCTCCATATACTTTGCAGGGGGCTCCTTAAGTTTTGTCACGCCACTGCCTCAAATAAAACAGGCTCAAGGGGTTGGAAATACAGGAGAATATCCAAGAGAAGGCCGGAATTGAAGAGTCCTCAAAGCAACGAAAGGTCGTGAATTATCTACTTATTAAAACAATGATATTTTGGTCAGTATTGGCCACTTGACATTGCAGAGAAAAAAAATGGAATAATTTTTTTAAGAGGACCAGTGCTGGCTGCCAGAAGCACTTAGGAAAAAGTGCCATGCCTAACTTCAAAATAAACCTACCCTGCAGCTCCTAAAAACAACTTGACTGGGTACATCAGTCCAACATGCTTACAATACAATGCAGTGATCTTTATATCCACTTTTGACATCAAGTGCTTACAATAAACATGGAAAGTCGACTGATCAAGTCTGCTGAGATACAAAATATTCCTCCGTCCAGCAGTAAAACTTACACCAATGGGTAGACCAGCAGTGGGGCTGGAAATGTTTGTGAAAAACAATATAAACATTAACAATTAAAACAATGATACTGGGAATCCTTGGCTACTAGGTGTCAAGCTGCACCTCCCAAAGAAATTATTATACTTCTCAAATGTTCTAATACTAAATGTATACCACTTCCTGGATTTGGGCAAAGTAGACTGAATTCAAACAAGCTCATGAAATATATTTTTAATCTGCTAACCATATTGTCCAATTTTGGCTTCTTAACAACAGTTGATTTCAATTAAAAAAATTAAAATTGAATGCACATCAATCCCAACAAAGAATCAACAAGGGAGGAGGATGTAATATGGAAAATCCCGGAGTTAGTGCACCCTCCCAAAAGAATCAACGCTCTTGATATCCATCTAATTGATTTGGCTCACTCAAGGGCCATGTGAGCTTTAAAAGAATGCCTTCCAGCAGACATGCATGCATCCTTTACACATACCACAAAAAAACAGAAAGCCATGTTGGATTAAACCATTATATCCATTGAACTGTTAAACCATTTTCAATAATACAAAATCTGATTTCAACTGGATAGTAATCACTCTCCATAAACAATAACTCCAAGACAGCCACGGTCCGTGCGGGTGGCAGCGGTGGGGTAGCGTTGGGGGATATGTCGGGGGACAGTGCAGAGGGAAAATGAATTATTATTTTAGTTTTCCCTCGGCATTGTCCCTCGGGATCCCCCCTAGTGCTGCCCCACCGTTGTTGCCTGCACGGGCCGTGGCTGCTCTAAGATTTATTGAATTCACAGTATTGTGTATGAGGAATATAGGTAGAGAGGTTGCCAACCAAAAAGATGAAATAATAAAGTGGTGTGCAAATGTGGAAGAACGGCTACAAGAATGGATGACAAACACTACTCTAGATCTCTCTAGCTAACTGGCAACCATCTAAAAAAAAAAAAAAGGAAATCAAAGAACTCCTGGGACTTCTCATGCCTATTATCCAGCTTCATTTCAAGAATGGGTTTTGAGATTTAAGGTCCCAGATGAGTTTAGATTTTCCTGCTTAAACTAGCAATGTAATCACACTCAAAGAACGCTGTGAATGATCTATCTATCTATCTATCTATCTATCTATCTATCTATCTATCTATCTATCTATCTATCTATCTATCTATCTATCTATCTATCTATCTATCTATCTATCTATCTATCTATCTATCTATCTATCTATCTATCTATCTATCTATCTATCTATCTATCTCTATATATATATATTGTTGTAACGGAAGAATAGTCCGTATTCAGGATGGTATCTTCATGTAGTTTATTAGGAAATAAATAAATGAAGTAAGGTACAAATGAAGGAATAAACAAAACCAAGTAAAGAACCCCAACAGGAGCAGCCTCCTTGCTGCTCAGCCCTACTTCCAACTGACATTCATGCACGCATACAACACACTATGACATCATACACTCATACTAACATTCTACACCATCCACTGGCTGAGCAGCAAGCTGGAAGCAGACACCACACTTCTCCCCCCTTTAATAAAACACCAAAAAATGAAAATGCAAAGAATAAGCATAATAGAGCCATTAAAGCGAAGAAGCAAACAGTCTGAATGTCAATACAGAAAAGTAACTAAAAGAGAACATATTGCAATTATTATGATAGAGGATTCTGCAATAAAACAATGGAATTAATAAGCAGACTAACGATGAGAAGATAAACACTAAAATAAGGAAGAAAAGGGGAAATGCAAACCTCGACAATGAATAACAAGAATATCCAAATAATACACACTCATCTTCCCCCTTTAATAGAACGACAAAGAAATCATGTGTAGGAAGAGCAAAAGAAGAGGAAAAGTAGGAAATGTCATGTAGTAAAGTTAGGATTTTGTCTTAAGTTTGACTTAAGACAGACTTAAGACAGACTTATGTTAGGATTTTTTCTTAAGTTTGTCTTAAGTCTGTCTTAAGTCTGTCTTAAGTTTGTCTTAAGTCAAACTTAAGACAAAATCCTAACTTTACTACTACTAAATGCCTTCTGTGAATACCAAAAGTAGTAAGTTTAGGATTTTGTCTTAAGTTAGTTCTGTGAATCGCCCCCTCAGATTCTTTTAGAGAGCATTGGCTTCATAACAAACAAAGACAAATCTATCATGACTCCCTCAAAATCTCTGGAATTCTTGGGGTTCACAGTAGACACAGTAAAATCACTTTTGCTACTACCCAAGAAGAAAATCACAAAAATCCAAAATATCTTCTTCTATCCAAGCTATCTTTCCGGGACCTTTACATTATCGAGCCCTTCAAAGAGTGAGGGCGAAAGCTCTCCGTGCAGGACTATGGTACGGACGCAAATTAACCCTAGACCCTGAAGCCAAATCAGAACTGGACTGTTGGTTAGAGAATCTAGATGCCTGGAATGGCAAAGCCAAGAATTCATTCTAGAGTCAGATTCGAGTCTTCATGCTTGGGGAGCATGCTTACAGACTCAGAACACGGGAGGTCTATGGTCCGATACAGAAAGCTCACACCACATACATTTCCTAGAAATAACTGCTGGCCTTTACGTTCTGATGAGCTTCAAACAATCTCTACAAGGCAGATTGGATACTCTAAAAATGGACAACATATCAGCTATGGCATACATAAATTGCTTAGGGGGTGCAAAATCCTCACACCTATAAGAATCTAGCTAAAAGATTCAGGATGTTCTGTCTAGAACACAAGAAAGCCCTAAAAGCTGAATACTTACCGGGAAAAAGCAACATCACTGCAGACTAGAATTCAAGATCACTCCTAAACCACAGCGACTGGAAACTCAATGTGCAAGCCTTCAGAATTCTAAATTAGTTCTGGGGCCCTCTGTAAATAGATCTTTTTGCAAGCAAACTGACATTCCAACTGCAGAAATATTTCAGCTGGATGCCAGACCCCGGTGCTCAAGCAATCAATGCCTTTATCCAACCATCAAAAGGAATTCGAGCATACGCATTTCCCTCAATTGCAATGATACAGAGATTCCTCCCGAAAGTGAGACAAGACCAGTGCTCCTTGATACTAATAAATCCTTTCTGGCCCTCCCAGGTGTGGCCCACGATAAGTTTGGAATTAGCCTGCAAAATACCCTTTCTATTTCCAGCCACGGAAGGCCTTTTAAGAGACATAGACGGAAGGGAACATCCCCTAGTCCAGACAGGGATTTTGAACGTTCTTGCCTGGAAAGTGTCAGGAAATATAAAGAAATCACAGACCTTTCGAGACAAGCTACTAGACTCCTCCAAGAGTCATGAGCTCCTGGAACCCATTATAGATACAATGGCATCAGGAGAACTTGGGTACGCTGGTGCCTGGAGAGGAATATGGATTCCATGGACGCTCCTATCATACACGTAGCAAATGTTTTAGTTGAAAAATATTAGAGAGGACTTACTTACAGATCAATTAATTGCTACAGATCAGCTATTTCACTAGGCCACGCTCTGATAAATAGCAAAACCATAGGGAAAAATGACAATATGCAGAATTATGAAAAATATCACACCAAGGAGACCACCTAAAACTATTATCTGATGTTAAGTTGCTACTAGACCTTTTCACTACCTAGCCTGAGAACAGATAGCTAGATAAGAAGAGACTTTGCATAAAACTAGCCTAATCTCCTGCCATAGAGACCCAGATGTTAAAGCACTAGAAGTAACTAATAGTTTATGACACCTTTGGTGTCAATTTCGAGATTATTAAGAGAACTAAGACTATGTTAGATACAATTTTCTACCCAAGGTTAACAAATTCAAAAAACTTTGAGTGGCCGGTTGTATGAAAGAATATGATGCAAGAATGAGCGAAAATCATGCGCATGGTGTTAAACAACCATTTATCTCATTTGTAAAACCCTTCAAACCCATTACATCAGCTTCTATTGCAAGATGGGTTAAATATGCAATGCAATCAGCTGGTATTGACCTAAAAAGGTTCCAGGCACACTCAATAAGGGGCGCTATGGGATTATTTTGGAAAAAGGGTAAACTAGATGACATTCTTAAAGCAGCTGATTTGTCAAATTCTAACACTTTTGCTAAACACTATTGTAAACCTATTGAACATATGTCAGATGTAGTGTTACTAAACTACCAACATGCATACTGGTAGCTTCTGGTCTGGTCTTGTAATAAAATTGTGATTCTCCTAATAACATGGCAAGAGAATCTGGATTTATTTAAAGACGCATAGGCTAAGATTATCTGCAATGACCAGCCAAGCTGCTCTGTAAGCATGAACCCTAAAAAGGAGAATGTGTGGATTTTCTCCAGGGACACTCTCAAGTACCAGATGTGGTTAGGTCAAGGGGCAGGGATTTAAGATCATGTACTTTGTTTTGGCAAGGTTAATCTTCAGGCCTCTCTGTCTGCAGAAGACTCCGAACTGGTCTAGCAGATTTTAACTTAAATTGTCTTGTGAATATTTTCTGCGATGTAAATGTGTATTCCAACTCTTAGAATCCTAGGCGGGATTGATTGCTTTTAGAGTGATACTCCACCAAAACTGTCCTAATTCTGAACACCTTTAGGGGTTCATTAAATTAAGTCTGTACAAATGCACCAGCTGGATCCATTACTGGATTGTGCATTGGCATCCTGAGACTCTGACAGCTCCATGTACAACAACTGCTGCCTGCATCAGTAGATGAGACTGTGGTTAATAACTCTTCTCCATAAGGATCCCCACAGCCTGTGCAATGAAGCTGTACCTTATGCTCAGGGGTAGCCTATGTCATTGCTCTCTGATTATACACCAAGCACACCCTCTATCTCCACAAGTTGCGTGGTGGTAAATGAAAATCCCTATAAAGGAATTTTAAGGTTTTCATAGCATGAGTCAAACTAGAGATAATGAAAATGCAGATATGGAAATCTAAGAACTTCTTGGACTTCTCACGCTTAATTTCCAGCTTCATTTCAAGAATGGTTTTTGAGATTTAAGGTCCCAGATGAGTTTAGATTTTCCTACTTAAACTAACAATGCAATCACATTCAAAGAACGCTGTGACATATTTGTTTTTCAACCTTACATTTAGAAAAGGGGACAATTGAATTATACATTAAACATGAACAGTGAGAATCTAATAATTTCTATTTATTTGATACAGATGTTTTGGAATGGATTTTTTAAATGTTTATTCAATGATCATTACGCAACTATAAGTAGTAGTCCACATTACTTTAATGTTAGTATTATATTCATCTCATTGGAAAAGGATTTGACTTATACTACTCTTACATGATAGTTGAGTATTCTGAAAGGCTGTTACGGATAATATCACAGTGTAGGGTAAAGAGTAGATGCATTCATATTATTGACCCCCGCTTATGAACCTGCTCTCCAGTAAAACCTCCGCTAAGTAGGTTGCTACCTGGGGCATCATGGGTGGACTGACAAATTCACGAATCTAGGCATGTGTAAATACATCAGTTCTAGCCCTTGATTTGAATATTTTGCCTGTTTACAAAATAATAAAATATTTGGTCTGCAACATTACAGTTTTAATATTTGTGCATCAACTTTTGTGTGGCCAGCACAGTTTCATCAATTTCTCTGTTGTTGCCTCCTGATTAGATCTAACCTACTGATAGCTTTAGCTGTTTTTTACCGAACAAAAAACAAAGAGTGAGCTTGGGGTCAGCCCTTACTTATTATTAGACAGCTTTCTTGTCTATCTCAGTTTCATGCTCCTGATTTGATGTTTTTTTCCCTTGTTCCTGGGTTTTTCCCACCCAAGGAGCATTTCGGTCTCACCATATTTTGAGTGGATGGGATGCATCTTTCCACTGCTGTCATGCATTGTAGTGTGTACAAACCCAACAACCTTCTATTGAAAATAAATTTAAATACTCATTATAATTTACAAATTAAACTTAATAACATTGTACTCAACCTCCCCGGGTGGGTAAGGCGTTGCCAAGCACCGCCTTTGGCATAGCGCACCATGGGATTGACCACAGGCAGTCAAGTCCCCATTAGAGGGCAGCCTCCTACATACCCCACACCCCGCTTTTTTCCCTTTTTAAAAAATGATTTTTTTTGGTCACTTGGGACTTCCACAGGAACACAAGGGTCCACAATGGGTCCTGTAAGGCTCCTCTGAGAGCCTTGCATGATATTAGATAAAATGAACATTTACTATTCACTATTGGTTGAGTGAACTATGTAAAAAAGAGTTTGTCTCATGATTTATTTTGGCAGCATGTTCTGGCACATTTCTGGTCATGCCCCCTTTTATTTCTTTAGGCAAGTGGATTGCACAGCAATTCATTTATCTGGGCTTAACAGGAACTGTGTATTTCCACACAAAAACCCTGAACATTTTGCTGGGGTGAACCGGCAAGACTGGCCTCCTGGAGATATGTTTGGGAATTCCTTCAAATCGTGATCAATATTTTCTTTACTGCTCACAAGTGTCCTGATTCCACTGGTAAGTTATAAACTCCTGGTACTCCCTATCTTTCTACTCTTACTGCTGGATTTTTGTTAACATTTGGGTATTAACAATTCTTTAAATGGGTTAATTTTAAAATTCTTCATAAGATATCCTGTACTTAAATGGAGATTAGAACGTGTTTCAACATATCTTGTCTCTCTTTAAATTTTCATTTGAAGGGGAAATCTGAAATATGTTTCAGACAGAATCCTACTGAAGATTGATTGTGATCAAGAACTGTAGAATTATAGTTAGATAACACAATTCGATGATTTGCAGAGTAATTATCAAAAAAAGTACCACAGTTTATTTCTGACAGATGCCCAGAACAGCTCATATTTTCTAACGGTAGCAATCCTCACATTTACTGTCGATTGCTATTGTAATTTCTCTCTGCCAACCCCTATGAAAACTGATTTATATATAAAAAAACTTCACTAAATCAATGCCTGTAATATTGATAATGATTTTAAATTGACAGTCCCTGCCACGGTATCTCATGGATCATTAGATATTTTTGTCTACTTTTTTCCTCCCACTACATGTATGTTTTTGACTACGTTGTTTACTTTTATGTGGGACTGAGACCAGCTCAGAAAATTACTGAGCTACCTATATTACAAGCAAATAGGCTAATCAAAGTATTATTTCTGGAAGAAGATGATTTGATAAGGGCATCATCCCTAACTGGTATGGATGATAAAAGGCTTAAGCAAGCAGCATATATCTCCCCTATATACATAGGGTATTACACCCCAAAAGTATGAATGAATTAAGCCATGTGGATGGCTTTATTAAAGTGAGATCATGTCCAAATATCTTGGTGCTGCTCACACTTACCTTACAAATGCTCTGGTATGGCATGAGAGGGTGTCTTGTTTGAGCTACACATGTGGTATTTGTTTTTCTTAGCATTGACAAACTCGACATAATGTGCCAGGTATTATAATATGTCACCATGAATATTGCAAGGTTAATGACTGGTCATGATTGGAAGGGTAGTGGAGTACCAAATATATTTGGATGACATCAAAAGCAATAACTGGTGATTGACAGAGAAAGCCTTTCAATTACAAGAGCCAGATGGGGTGCATTCCGAAAGGCCTCTCCCTTATGTCAAATTTACCAGTGGATTCTACTCACTTGAAGCCATAAGAGTTTGCAGTTGGAGAGTTACAGGTCCAGGTCTATTTGGAAATATTTGACCTTCAAAAAACTATGTAATAATAATAATGAGCATGAAAAACATAAACTAGGGAGGAAGGGCGATGAGTCTGCAGCCTGTGGCAAAATTCCTACAGAATTTGGTATTCCCAGGTGATTTTCCACCTAAGTACTAATCAGGCCTGCGCTGAAGAGGGGGTTTCAAATGCTGCATTTAGAATATGATCAAAAACCTGCAAAACATGAACTGAAAAATTGCTAGGCTATATTACCATTGTAGTTAGATATGGTAATACGATATTAACGTATTTTAAAAGCCCCAGGTTTGAATGAAAACCCAATGGGTAAAATGATGATGTGGTTACTTATTAAAATAACACCGCAACATATGTTTATAAAACAAAGAAAATACTGACAGTTTGCAGTTATTTTTCATAGGGCTTGCTATAATTTGGGCTCTGTCATGCACTGTGTATGACCTCACATATTACATCACTTACTACATCTCAAATTACATCTTTGAGGACATCACTGATAACATCACTGATAACATCATTCAAAAAATATGACTGTATGCTACACACTTTGTGACAGGATGTGATTCAACACGCTACACCTGGGGCCAATTTTCTATCACCATTCAAGTACAGATGGACATAACAGTTCACAACATGCAGGACAGATAGCATATCTGTCAACTCATTTAGTAGATGCTAGCCTCCTTTTACTGGTACTCAGCTATCTAAATACCAAAATGGCTCTTTAGACATGAATGGGTTATCATTGAATACACTCCAAAAAAGTGAATTCTTTGTTTTTAATTTTCCTTAATGTGATCAGACTGTAAAAAACCTCATCTGACCCACAATTTTAATTCAAGAGCCATGTACAGCAATGCCCTGTGGACAACCCAAGTAGTTTGTTAAAATAACCTACACAAATTCCAATGACATTCAAACTTTGAACCACGCTCTCAAACATACTGCGTGTTAAACAATCTCTAAGTGGGTCACCCATACATTATACTTTCTTCATCAATGTATAATTTCTCAAAATAGTCAGGGAAGTCCTAAAAATTAATATCTAAACCCTATAACCCTCCAATTTATAGATACATTTTCTATTGCACTGTATGACATTTATTTAACATGGGCATGTGTCCAGACAGCAATACGTGGTAATATATTGTAAACAGAGACTTTAGCTTTTCTCATTCATTTTCGGCCTTAGATTTCAGCCATCTGAAATATGCCTCTGCACTCTGCGTTGCACTCAGACGCTACCTTGTTCAACACTCAAAACACAGCTTGCACTCAAAAGTCTATTGGTATACATTTATTTCAGCACACTGAACCAGACTTGGCTTAAGGGCTGTGATACTTCTAGTCTATACATACGCACATATACACATGGTAAATCTATGATATATGATTGCACGCCTTTTACTGCCAACTTTGTCTTTTAAAGTGATCTAAAGGTTTTTGAACTAATGTGAAAACATTATCATGGATAACGTCATCATTGTTGTCATCTATGAAGTAATTTGTGATGTTACATGTGATCTCATCAATTATGAAATTTAACATGTCAACGGTGATGTAATATGTGCAATCAGAAGCAGTGCACGATGGGAGTATTAGTATAGTAATTTTATTCTTGGAAGCCGTGATCCCACCATGACACCCACACATTGCACATATTGTGATGACTAGCTATGGCCAGAACTGTTGATCTAAAACCTTCTGTAAGACCTGTCATCTTTGGCATGGCCTTTCCCCAAATAGTTTGCCTTCACCCCACCTGTTTTCCTGAATTTGTTTTTGTAGGCTTTAGGACTGTGCACACTTTATTATTGTTAACCAATGCTAAAGTGCTTGTGAGGTCCCCTAACACATGGCACAATTGGCTTATGCCTGATTGGCATATTTAATTTATTTATAAGTCCCTAGTTCATGGTGCTACATGTACCCTGGGCCTGTTAATTACATGCTACTAGTGGGTCTACAGCACTAATTGTGCCATCCACTTACGTAATGCTTGAAAACATGTCAGTCCTGCACTGCAGCCTGTAATGAAGTTTTAAAACTGCCAATTCGCCCTTGCAAAATAAGCCTTCCTTTTTAAAAACATATAAGCCACCCCCAATGGTGGCCCTAAACACCCCACAGATAAGGGTGCATTGTATTTAACCAGTGGGACATGTGTTATTAAGTTTTACACGTGCTAGTAGTGAAAAACTACTGTAAAGCCTACTTCTCACATTGGATAAATTGGGTTACATTATTATATTTAATAAATGCAAACTTTTAATTGGTAACAGATAGGAAGGCCACGTTTGAGCTCAAATCAATTGTAATTTAAAATCCTCTTAAATGGTAAAGCCAGATTGTAAGTCACAATTCTATAAATGCCACTTTTAGAAAGTTGAGGTTTTGTTGTCCTAACCATTTTGTGCCTGCTGCCTGTGTCCTGGGTCACATGACTTTGAATAGCTTGGCAGTTGGCCTTTATACATACTGTCCAGACAATGAGACAAAGGAGGATTAGATGTTGGCAGGATGGGTCCTCCTGCCAGGATGGGTGGGGTGGAGCTATATCCTCTACCACCTACACTTCAAAGGCTTTCTTCAGAACACACACAAAGGAGCTTGACATCAGTCTTTTGTCACCCAAGACTACCTGGAGCCTTGGCAGAGGAGAGGAAGACCTTTCCAGGGCCAGCTTTGGAGGTAGCCAGGATGTCAACCCCAAATCAAAGGCTGGCATCAGGTATAAATATTGTACCTCTTGAAGCATCTTGTCAGTACACTCCTTTGCCTATAGAAATTACAGACGAAGGACTGCCTTGTTCCCCACAGAACTGCCCATGCTTCTTGAGGCCTGCCTTGTTCCCCACAGGACTGCCCTGATGTTACTAGAGGACTGTCGTACTGCTTGAACCCTGCCTTGTTCCCCAGAGGACTGCCCTGTTTCTTGAGGCCTGTCCTGCTCTCTGTGAAGGAAGACTTGATCTGCTCCCTTCATCCAAGCTAACCTGAATGATTCCAAGGGTCAGTTAGCTGAGCTCCTGTCCTGAGCTTAAGGGACACAAGCTGCTGAGGTCATAACCGATCTTCACACTACAAGGATGACCATCCACAGCACCAGGCCTGCTCTTCACGCTACAGCGAAGTGTATCTGTGATACTCTCCCTGTTCCACCTCTAACTGAACTGTTCGTGCCAGACTTTGAGAAGGTCACTTTTTCAGTGGGACTATCCTGGTCCCTGTATCCAGTCCATGCTCCATCACTTTTGGGTTGAACTTTCCTGTGGTCTGGCATGACCAGATAACCCTGAGTGAAATTCGTGCTTTTAGGCACTATGCTTACCTAAAATGTTGAACTTCAACATCTCCAGTTCTACTGATTGAATTTCTGTCATTTTGGTATCTTCTTAGAATTAAAATATTTTCTATTTTTCTAAATTAGTGTGGGATTTGTTTTGTGTTGTAGTTTCACTTTATCACTGTTTGTGTCCTATACAAATATTTAACAATACTTAACAATGAGGCATCAAATTAGGCCTGACTGCTTTTGTGCAAGCTACCAGAGGGTTAATCACAGGTCAATTCAGTGCCTTTTGTAGAACACCCTGAATAGGATGATGGGTGTTGTTTTCGGAGGATTGGCACCCCAACTCAAACAACAACCCAATTTGTTATACCTTTCAATCATGTTAACAATCTTAAATAGACCAATATCATTAAACACAATAAAACAAGCTTGTCTGTACCATATAGCTTTCTTGATTCTGCCATGTATCCTGCCCACCCCACTCACAATTAACATTTCCTGAACTGTAAACTTTCAATGCTCTTGTATGCACCATTGTGGCAATTCAGGTGATTTACTGATAAAACTCTGTCCAGAGTAACACTCAAAGTTATTCCTGGTTTGCTGCTATAGTTAAGAAGTTGTAGGGACCACTGACTCTTTTTTACAAAGGCCATTGACTGGATCACAAAACATTTTTAACTGGTGCTATTTTGTGTCATTCGTTGTAAATTAAGGCAATGCTTGCTCCAAGCACCTTTTACCAGCATATTATGGAAACACGATTCTGGAGGTTGCAATGTATGGCAAAAGCATTTTTGCCTATTTGCTGTTTGGGGTTTTGTTGTTTTCAAAATACTATGTATTTATTCTGCGCTATTGCAAGGTAATTTTGTTGTGTTGTACTGCAGTTTTTGTGTTGTGTTTTGTTTTTACAGTTTTGTTATGATATGCACCATAATGCTTTAACCCCTTCGATGCTCATGACGGAACGGTTCCGTCATGAGCATCGGTTGGGCTGTGCTCATGACGGAACCGTTCCGTCATGAGGACAGCCCCCGGGGGAAGCGCTGGCGCTCCCCCCCTTTTGCCTCGATCTTGCCCCCCTTTACGGGGGTGGCAGCGGAAGAGCTTCCGCTGCCACCCCCGACCCCCCCGAGCCCCCCCACGCTTTCTGATGACGTCAGCGTGCACAGCGCGCGCCGGCGTCATCAGGAAGCGTTGGACGCGCTGGAATCCATTTCTTCCAGCGCGTCCGAGGGGAGCAGAGGTAGGTGTTTGGCGTCTGGTGGGGGCCGCGGCGGTGAAATCTCTAGTATTGAGGCATCGGGGGAGAGGAAAGAGTATTTCCTCTCCCCCGATCTCTCAATACAGGGCATTCCTGCTCCACGATCGCGCACAGCGTCGCGATCGTGGAGTAGGGATGCCCCACTAGACACCAGGGATTTTGTATTTGGAGTTTGGGAAGCGACCCCTTAGGCAAGGGTCGCTTCCTTGGGCACGATTCTTTGGCAAAGTCTTTTCTGCCCCCCCTGGGGGCAGATCGGCCCGCTTTATGCACGTTTCTGCCCCCAGGGGGGGCAGAAAAGCCCACTAGTCACCAGGGATGCTGTTTTTACTATGTAGGAAGCGACCCCTTGGGCAAGGGTCGCTTCCTTGGGGGCAAATTTTGTGGAAGTCTTTTCTGCCCCCCCTGGGGGCAGATCGGTCCGCTTTCTGCGCGTTTCTGCCCCCAGGGGGGGGCAGAAAAGCCCACTAGACACCAGGGATATTGTTTATGCTATGTAGGAAGCGACCCCTTAGGCAAGGGTCGCTTCCTTGGGGGGCCAAATAATTTGAAGACTTTTCTGCCCCCCCTGGGGGCAGATCGGTCTTCTTTCTGCCCGTTTCTCCCCCTAGGGGGGCAGAAAAGCCCACTAGACACCAGGGATGTCTATTTCGTTATGTAGGAAGCGACCCCTTGGGCAAGGGTCGCTTCCTAGGGTGGTAAAGTGATTAGGAGACTTTTCTGCCCCCCCTGGGGGCAGATCGGTCGTCTTTCTGCCCGTTTCTGCCCCCAGGGGGGGCAGAAAAGCCCACTAGACACCAGGGATGTCTTTTTCTTTATGTAGGAAGCGACCCCTTGGGCAAGGGTCGCTTCCTTTGCGGCCTAATTTTTTAGAATACTTTTCTGCCCCCCCTGGGGGCAGATTGGTCGTCTTTCTGTCCGTTTCTGCTCTTTGGGGGGGGGCAGAAAAGCCCACTAGACACCAGGGATATAAATATTATTGTAGGAAGCGACCCCTTGGGCAAGGGTCGCTTCCTTGGGCCCCTAAAAGTTTTGAAGAATTTTCTGCCCCCTCTGTGGGCAGATCGGTTTTATTTTTTTGCCGTTTCTGCTCCCATTGGAGGCAGAAAAGCCCACTAGACACCAGGGAATTAGTTCAATTAGAAATAGAAGTGACCCCTCGCTTCCAGGGTGCAATTTGTTATATGTATTTGGCTCACCTGCCCCGGGACTGAATAGCCTTTTTTTTCCTGCTGTTTTCTGCCTGACCTGGCACACAAACCGATTGACCATTTGGGTAGTGACATGGCATGTTATAATGTTTATTGTTATATGTTTTGTGATTTCCAATTGTAATGTTTTTTTTGTTTACTGTTTTGTTCTAGGTGAAGGCTTTTCTTCTGTTCACGGTGACATTTTGGTTCTGGTGGTTTTGCTGTTTGTGTAGTTTGGTAAGAGACTGTTTTTTTGTACAATGCAAATGTGTTTGATTTCTCTGCCTGTTTTTTTTTGCAAATGGTGTAATAATAGCAGTATGTTTGGTTTTTGAGTTTCAAAAACTTTTTGCATTGGTGCATGATGTGTATTTTGTTGTCTTGTGAGTAATTTTTTTTTTTTTCTTCTTTCTAGTTTGATATCGTTGGTCTTTGCTGTGTCACTGCAGAGTTTGTTTCTGGTGAGTGTAGCTGTCTCTTTTGATTTTGGATTGTATAGTTTTTGAGTACATTGATCTTATTGATATAAGGTACACATTTCTTTACTTACTTGGTTTGCACATTGTTGGTTGTTGTTGACTTGTTTGTGCAGTCTTCCATCTTAGTAGGTATAATGGCTAGCCGCAGGATGACTGCTCAGCAGGTTGTTGGTTTGCTGTTTGAGTCTTCCTCTGATATTGGGTCAGAGACTGACTCTGCTTCTGAGGGAGAGGGGGCAGGGGACGATTCTGGCAGTGAGTTTTCTCTCTGTATGGGGTCATCGGATGATGAAGATACTCTTAGCGCGGATGAAGTGCCTGTGTTAGAGGAGGAGACTGATGTGCCGATAGTGCGGCAAGAGGCATCTGGGCTGCAGCCTGCGGCTGCAAGGCTTCCTGTTGGTGTAGTGCGGCAAGAGACATCTGGGCTGCAGGCTGGGACTGCAAGGCTTCCCGTTGGTGTAGTGCGGCAAGAGGCATCTGGGCTGCAGGCTGGGGCTGCAAGCCTTTCCGTTGGTGTAGTGCGGCAAGAGACATCTGGGCTGCAGGCTGGGGCTGCAAGTCTTCCCGTTGAAAGTGATGACCTCTGGGTTGCCCCTGGCATGGTGCAGCCGGAATTTCCTGAGTTTACTGGTGTTCCAGGGTCTAGAGTGAATACCGAGAACTTTTTGCCTGTAAATTTTTTTCAGTTGTTTATGGACGATGTGTTTTTGGCAGAGATTGTTGAGCAGACTAATTTGTATGCCGAACAGTTTTTGAGGGACAACAGTGCCAGTCTTAAGCCACACTCTAGAGCTACCCGGTGGACTCCCACAAATGTTGAAGAGATGAAGAAGTTCTTGGGTTTAACTTTTTTGATGGGCTTGCTAAGGAAGCCATCATTGGCTTCATATTGGTCTAGCAGTCCCTTGATGGCAACGTCTATTTTTCCGGCAGTCATGAGTCGTGACAGGTATTTGCTTCTGCTTCGGATGATGCACTTTGTAGATAATGGTTTAGCGTTGCCACGAGATCACCCTGATTGTGACCGTCTTTTTAAGATTAGGCCTGTCCTTGATCACTTTGTTGATCGATTTTCTGAGATTTATGCCCCTGGTAGAGAAATTGCAGTGGATGAGTCTTTGGTGTTGTTCAAGGGCCGCTTGGTTTTTAGGCAATACATTCCTAGTAAGAGGGCACGCTATGGAATAAAGCTGTATATGCTGTGTGACAGTAGGACTGGATATGTCTCTAATTTCAGGGTGTACACCGGTAAGGAATCTAGGTTTAACCTCCCTGCTTGTCCGTCCACTTTTGGAGTGACTGAGAAAATTGTTTGGGAACTTGGAAGAGGATTTTTTAACAAAGGCCACCATTTATATGTAGATAACTTCTACACTGGTGTACGGTTGTTCAGGGAATTGGCCAAAGTTGACACTTTTGCTTGTGGCACAGTCCGCTGTAACCGTAAAGGTTTTCCGAAAGAACTTGTTTGTCAAAAGCTTGTGCGGGGACAGTGCAGTGCGTTGCGTTGCCAGGAGCTTCTTGCTGTGAAGTTTACAGACAGGAGAGATGTCTACATGCTGACTTCCATCCATGATGAAAGCACTGCACCTGTGACTGTTTGGGGTCAGGTCGCTGAAGCGCGCAAACCTGTATGTGTTTTAGACTATAATAGGTACATGGGTGGTGTTGACAGAGTAGATCAGAGGTTGGAACCTTACACTGCTCTTCGTAAGGCTTACATTTGGTACAAGAAGTTGGCTATCCATCTTTTCCACTTGGCAATGTTTAATGCTTTTGTTGTGTTCCAGGATTCTTGCCCTGAGTCAAAGATGACTTTTGTTAAGTTTCAGGAGTCTGTAATAGGCAGCCTTGTTGTAGTGGAACAGGCAAGTGTTCCTAGAGTTGGACTGGTGGAGGATGTTGCTAGATTGAAAGAACGCCACTTTCCAGATCACATTCCTCCCACACCCGCAAAAGATTTTCCCAGTAGGAGATGTAGAGTCTGTTGGCGAAGAGGTTTGCGGAAGGAGTGTCGTATGTACTGCCCCGATTGTCCCTCTCATCCTGCACTGTGTCTCTCTGCTTGTTTTAGAGCGTACCACACGCGAAAAAAATTTTGGGAGGATTCTTGAGTGGTAAAGTGAACTGGCTGGTCTGTATTCTTTGGATAATTTGATTCTGTTTCAATGTTGGTGTTAGTGCAATGTATTTAGTTGCTGATTTTCTGTTAGAAGATTTGTATCTATTTGCAATTTGTTTGTGTTTTTATTTTTTTCTAAAAAAATCCAAAATGTGATGGCGGTGTGTGTAGGCTTGCGCTTGGCTGTTGGTGTGTGTGGACTGGCACTTGGTTGGTGGTGTGCGTGGAATGGTGCTTGGCTGACGGTGTGCGTGGACTGGCGGTGTGCATGGACTGGCGGTGTGCGTGGACTGGTGCGTGGCTGGTGGTGTGCGTGGAATGGTGCTTGGCTGGCGGTGTGCGTGGCTGGTGGTGTGCGTGGAATGGTGCTTGGCTGGCGGTGTGCGTGGAATGGTGCTTGGCTGGTGGTGTGCGTGGAATGGTGCTTGGCTGGCGCTGTGCGTGGACTGGTACTTGGCTGGCAGTGTGTGTGGACTGGTGGTGTGTGCGGACTGGTGTTTGGCTGGTGGTGTCCGTGGACTGGAGCTTGGCTGGTGGTGTCCGTGGACTGGAGCTTGTCTGGTGGTGTGTGTGGACTGGAGCTTGGCTGGCGGTGTGCGTGGAATGGTGCTTGTCTGGTGGTGTCCGTGGACTGGAGCTTGGCTGGCGGTGTAGGTGGATTGGCGATTGGCTGCCGGTGTGCCTGGACTGGCGATTGGATGGCGGTGTGCCTGGACTGGCGCTTGGCTAGCGGTGTGCGTGGACTGGCGTTTGGCTAGCGGTGTGTGTCGACCGGTGCTTGGCTGGCTGTGTGTGAGTAGTGACTTTCTGCTGGTCACTACACACACTGCTAGCTGAGTGCCACTCCACGCAATCCTTCTGCCTGTGTAGTTGCTGTGTCTGGATTGTGGGCGTGTGAAAGTGATGGGCCCTTGAATGGCGCTGTGTGCCGGTGTGAGTTTTGTTATGTGATGGGCCCGCGGCTGGCGGTGTGAATGGTTTTGTATGTCTCACACGTATGAAAGGTGTATGAATGGCCTGTAAAGAGGTTGGTGCCTTGTCGTGGCTTTACAGCTCACGAGCTGTGAGTCAATGGTTCAGTTTCTTGCCCTTTCAATTATTACCAGTGCATTTCATTTTTTGTGAAATCACTTGGTAATACAATTTTATCTACTGAACCATCACTCACCCTCGTGCCAAATCCAACCAGTATGTGCGTGTGCTTGCGGGTTAGATGACTGTGCAGTAATATTTGTTTTTTTGAAGCAGGGTGTACCTTGTCCCTTTTTGGTGATTTTTGTACTGTGTTGCTTTTGTACCTGGTGGTGCGAATGGTCTTGTTTGTATCACGTATGAAAGGTGTGTGAATGGCCTGTAAAGCGGTTGGTGCCTTGACGTGGCTTTACAGCTCACGAGCTGCAAGTCATTGGTTTGGTTTTTTGTGAATTTAATTATTGACAGTGCATTTCATATTTGTGAAATCTCTTGTTAATAAAATTTAATACACTGAACCATGACTTGCCCTCGTGCCAAATCCAACCAGTATGTGTGTGTGTTTGAGGAATAGATGGTTGTGCAGGAATCTTTGTTTTTTGTTTCTCTGCCAAGGTACACTTTCCATGTAAGAATAACCCACCAACTGTAGATATTGTCGAAAACCTTTGGGAGTTCATGGTGATGTCTCTCTAGTGATTTGAAAAATATTTTTTATCCCCATTGTCCTGTAAACCTCAAATTGTCTGCCACATTTTCTTTGCAGTATTATTCCTAAATTCTCACGCTGTAGTAACAATAGGTAATCTGGTTATGCAAGGGGGGTTACTTTTGTTTTTTGCCCAGGGCTCGGCGGCCATCTAGGGAAACCTTTCCAACCCACGCATTTCTGAAAAGTAGACACCCGGCGGCTTCCAGGGAGGTATGGCTTGCGTGGATCCCCCAACGTTTCCTTACCCAGAATCCCCTGCAAACCTCAATTTTTGCCCAAAAAATCACTTTTTTCACACATTTTGGGGTGGGAAAGTAGTGGCATCACCGGGCTCACACAAATTTACCACCACCCAGCGTTCCCCCAGGTCTCCCGGTAAAAATGGTGCCTCACTTGTGTGGGAGGCCCAAGTACCCGCGGCAGGCAAGGGCCCCAAAGGTAGTGAGGCCACCTCAAGATGGCCTATCGCCAAACCACCTGGTTTTGCAAGGGGGGTCACTTTGGTTTTTGGCCCGGTGCGCGGCGGCCATCTAGGGAAACCTACCAAACCCAGGCATTTTTGAAAACTAGACACCCGGCGGCTTCCAGGGAGGTATGGCTTGCGTGGATCCCCCAACGTTTCCTTACCCAGAATCCCCTGCAAACCTCAATTTTTGCCCAAAAAATCACTTTTTCACACATTTTGGGGTGGGAAAGTAGTGGCATCACCGGGCTCACACAAATTTTCCACCACCCAGCGTTCCCCCAGGTCTCCCGGTAAAAATGGTGCCTCACTTGTGTGGGAGGCCCAAGTACCCGCGGCAGGCAAGGGCCCCAAAGGTAGTGAGGCCACCTCAAGATGGCCTATCGCCAAACCACCTGGTTTTGCAAGGGGGGTCACTTTGGTTTTTGGCCCGGTGCGCGGCGGCCATCTAGGGAAACCTACCAAACCCAGGCATTTTTGAAAACTAGACACCCGGCGGCTTCCAGGGAGGTATGGCTTGCGTGGATCCCCCAACGTTTCCTTACCCAGAATCCCCTGCAAACCTCAATTTTTGCTCAAAAAATCACTTTTTTCACACATTTTGGGGTGGGAAAGTAGTGGCATCACCGGGCTCACACAAATTTACCACCACCCAGCGTTCCCCCAGGTCTCCCGGTAAAAATGGTGCCTCACTTGTGTGGGAGGCCCAAGTACCCGCGGCAGGCAAGGGCCCCAAAGGTAGTGAGGCCACCTCAAGATGGCCTATCGCCAAACCACCTGGTTTTGCAAGGGGGGTCACTTTGGTTTTTGGCCCGGTGCGCGGCGGCCATCTAGGGAAACCTACCAAACCCAGGCATTTTTGAAAACTAGACACCCGGCGGCTTCCAGGGAGGTATGGCTTGCGTGGATCCCCCAACGTTTCCTTACCCAGAATCCCCTGCAAACCTCAATTTTTGCCCAAAAAATCACTTTTTTCACACATTTTGGGGTGGGAAAGTAGTGGCATCACCGGGCTCACACAAATTTACCACCACCCAGCGTTCCCCCAGGTCTCCCGGTAAAAATGGTGCCTCACTTGTGTGGGAGGCCCAAGTACCCGCGGCAGGCAAGGGCCCCAAAGGTAGTGAGGCCACCTCAAGATGGCCTATCGCCAAACCACCTGGTTTTGCAAGGGGGGTCACTTTGGTTTTTGGCCCGGTGCGCGGCGGCCATCTAGGGAAACCTACCAAACCCAGGCATTTTTGAAAACTAGACACCCGGCGGCTTCCAGGGAGGTATGGCTTGCGTGGATCCCCCAACGTTTCCTTACCCAGAATCCCCTGCAAACCTCAATTTTTGCTCAAAAAATCACTTTTTTCACACATTTTGGGGTGGGAAAGTAGTGGCATCACCGGGCTCACACAAATTTACCACCACCCAGCGTTCCCCCAGGTCTCCCGGTAAAAATGGTGCCTCACTTGTGTGGGAGGCCCAAGTACCCGCGGCAGGCAAGGGCCCCAAAGGTAGTGAGGCCACCTCAAGATGGCCTATCGCCAAACCACCTGGTTTTGCAAGGGGGGTCACTTTGGTTTTTGGCCCGGTGCGCGGCGGCCATCTAGGGAAACCTACCAAACCCAGGCATTTTTGAAAACTAGACACCCGGCGGCTTCCAGGGAGGTATGGCTTGCGTGGATCCCCCAACGTTTCCTTACCCAGAATCCCCTGCAAACCTCAATTTTTGCCCAAAAAATCACTTTTTTCACACATTTTGGGGTGGGAAAGTAGTGGCATCACCGGGCTCACACAAATTTACCACCACCCAGCGTTCCCCCAGGTCTCCCGGTAAAAATGGTGCCTCACTTGTGTGGGAGGCCCAAGTACCCGCGGCAGGCAAGGGCCCCAAAGGTAGTGAGGCCACCTCAAGATGGCCTATCGCCAAACCACCTGGTTTTGCAAGGGGGGTCACTTTGGTTTTTGGCCCGGTGCGCGGCGGCCATCTAGGGAAACCTACCAAACCCAGGCATTTTTGAAAACTAGACACCCGGCGGCTTCCAGGGAGGTATGGCTTGCGTGGATCCCCCAACGTTTCCTTACCCAGAATCCCCTGCAAACCTCAATTTTTGCCCAAAAAATCACTTTTTTCACACATTTTGGGGTGGGAAAGTAGTGGCATCACCGGGCTCACACAAATTTACCACCACCCAGCGTTCCCCCAGGTCTCCCGGTAAAAATGGTGCCTCACTTGTGTGGGAGGCCCAAGTACCCGCGGCAGGCAAGGGCCCCAAACGTAGTGAGGCAACATCAACATTGCCTATCCCAAATGTCGCCTCACTACCTTTGGGGCCCTTGCCTGCCGCGGGTACTTGGGCCTCCCACACAAGTGAGGCACCATTTTTACCAGGAGACCTGGGGGAACGCTGGGTGGTGGTAAATTTGTGTGAGCCCGGTGATGCCACTACTTTCCCACCCCAAAATGTGTGAAAAAAGTGATTTTTTGAGCAAAAATTGAGGTTTGCAGGGGATTCTGGGTAAGGAAACGTTGGGGGATCCACGCAAGCCATACCTCCCTGGAAGCCGCCGGGTGTCTAGTTTTCAAAAATGCCTGGGTTTGGTAGGTTTCCCTAGATGGCCGCCGCGCACCGGGCCAAAAACCAAAGTGACCCCCCTTGCAAAACCAGGTGGTTTGGCGATAGGCCATCTTGAGGTGGCCTCACTACCTTTGGGGCCCTTGCCTGCCGCGGGTACTTGGGCCTCCCACACAAGTGAGGCACCATTTTTACCGGGAGACCTGGGGGAACGCTGGGTGGTGGTAAATTTGTGTGAGCCCGGTGATGCCACTACTTTCCCACCCCAAAATGTGTGAAAAAAGTGATTTTTTGAGCAAAAATTGAGGTTTGCAGGGGATTCTGGGTAAGGAAACGTTGGGGGATCCACGCAAGCCATACCTCCCTGGAAGCCGCCGGGTGTCTAGTTTTCAAAAATGCCTGGGTTTGGTAGGTTTCCCTAGATGGCCGCCGCGCACCGGGCCAAAAACCAAAGTGACCCCCCTTGCAAAACCAGGTGGTTTGGCGATAGGCCATCTTGAGGTGGCCTCACTACCTTTGGGGCCCTTGCCTGCCGCGGGTACTTGGGCCTCCCACACAAGTGAGGCACCATTTTTACCGGGAGACCTGGGGGAACGCTGGGTGGTGGTAAATTTGTGTGAGCCCGGTGATGCCACTACTTTCCCACCCCAAAATGTGTGAAAAAAGTGATTTTTTGGGCAAAAATTGAGGTTTGCAGGGGATTCTGGGTAAGGAAACGTTGGGGGATCCACGCAAGCCATACCTCCCTGGAAGCCGCCGGGTGTCTAGTTTTCAAAAATGCCTGGGTTTGGTAGGTTTCCCTAGATGGCCGCCGCGCACCGGGCCAAAAACCAAAGTGACCCCCCTTGCAAAACCAGGTGGTTTGGCGATAGGCCATCTTGAGGTGGCCTCACTACCTTTGGGGCCCTTGCCTGCCGCGGGTACTTGGGCCTCCCACACAAGTGAGGCACCATTTTTACCGGGAGACCTGGGGGAACGCTGGGTGGTGGTAAATTTGTGTGAGCCCGGTGATGCCACTACTTTCCCACCCCAAAATGTGTGAAAAAAGTGATTTTTTGAGCAAAAATTGAGGTTTGCAGGGGATTCTGGGTAAGGAAACGTTGGGGGATCCACGCAAGCCATACCTCCCTGGAAGCCGCCGGGTGTCTAGTTTTCAAAAATGCCTGGGTTTGGTAGGTTTCCCTAGATGGCCGCCGTGCACCGGGCCAAAAACCAAAGTGACCCCCCTTGCAAAACCAGGTGGTTTGGCGATAGGCCATCTTGAGGTGGCCTCACTACCTTTGGGGCCCTTGCCTGCCGCGGGTACTTGGGCCTCCCACACAAGTGAGGCACCATTTTTACCGGGAGACCTGGGGGAACGCTGGGTGGTGGTAAATTTGTGTGAGCCCGGTGATGCCACTACTTTCCCACCCCAAAATGTGTGAAAAAAGTGATTTTTTGGGCAAAAATTGAGGTTTGCAGGGGATTCTGGGTAAGGAAACGTTGGGGGATCCACGCAAGCCATACCTCCCTGGAAGCCGCCGGGTGTCTAGTTTTCAAAAATGCCTGGGTTTGGTAGGTTTCCCTAGATGGCCGCCGCGCACCGGGCCAAAAACCAAAGTGACCCCCCTTGCAAAACCAGGTGGTTTGGCGATAGGCCATCTTGAGGTGGCCTCACTACCTTTGGGGCCCTTGCCTGCCGCGGGTACTTGGGCCTCCCACACAAGTGAGGCACCATTTTTACCGGGAGACCTGGGGGAACGCTGGGTGGTGGTAAATTTGTGTGAGCCCGGTGATGCCACTACTTTCCCACCCCAAAATGTGTGAAAAAAGTGATTTTTTGGGCAAAAATTGAGGTTTGCAGGGGATTCTGGGTAAGGAAACGTTGGGGGATCCATGCAAGCCATACCTCCCTGGAAACCGCCGGGTGTCTAGTTTTCAGAAATGTATAGGTTTGCTAGGTTTCCCTAGGTGCCGGCAGGGCTAGGGTACAAAATCTACAGCTAGTCACTTTGCCAAAAAAAGGGTCATTTTTCACTCCAAAACGACGTTGCGTTTTGCGCCGTTTCCTGTCGCGGGCACTAGGCCGACCCGCACAAGTGAGGTACCATTTTTCTCGTAGGACTTTGGGGAACGCGGGGTGGGTGGAAATTTGTGGATCCACGCAGATTACAGAACTTTCCATCACAGAAATGTGGGGAAAATGTGTTTTTTTTGTCAATTGTTTACGTTTGCAAGGGATTCTGGGTAACAGACCATGGTGGGAGGCAGTCAAGTCACCCCATCCTGGATTCCCCTGGGTGTCTAGTTTTCAGAAATGTATAGGTTTGCTAGGTTTCCCTAGGTGCCGGCAGGGCTAGGGTACAAAATCTACAGCTAGTCACTTTGCCAAAAAAGAGTCATTTTTCACTCCAAAACCACGTTGCGTTTTGCGCCGTTTCCTGTCGCGGGCACTAGGCCGACCCGCACAAGTGAGGTACCATTTTTCTCGTAGGACTTTGGGGAACGCGGGGTGGGTGGAAATTTGTGGATCCACGCAGATTCCAGAACTTTCCATCACAGAAATGTGGGGAAAATGTGGGTTTTTTTTCAATTTTTTACGTTTGCAAGGGATTCTGGGTAACAGACCATGGTGGGAGGCAGTCAAGTCACCCCATCCTGGATTCCCCTGGGTGTCTAGTTTTCAAAAATGTATAGGTTTGCTAGGTTTCCCTAGGTGCCGGCAGGGCTAGGGTACAAAATCTACAGCTAGTCACTTTGCCAAAAAAAGGGTCATTTTTCACTCCAAAACCACGTTGCGTTTTACGCCGTTTCCTGTCGCGGGCACTAGGCCGACCCGCACAAGTGAGGTACCATTTTTCTCGTAGGACTTTGGGGAACGCGGGGTGGGTGGAAATTTGTGGATCCACGCAGATTCCAGAACTTTCCATCACAGAAATGTGGGGAAAATGTGTTTTTTTTGTCAATTTTTTACGTTTGCTAGGGATTCTGGGTAACAGACCATGGTGGGAGGCAGTCAAGTCACCCCATCCTGGATTCCCCTGGGTGTCTAGTTTTCAAAAATGTATAGGTTTGCTAGGTTTCCCTAGGTGCCGGCAGGGCTAGGGTACAAAATCTACAGCTAGTCACTTTGCCAAAAAAAGGGTCATTTTTCACTCCAAAACCACGTTGCGTTTTGCGCCGTTTCCTGTCGCGGGCACTAGGCCGACCCGCACAAGTGAGGTACCATTTTTCTCGTAGGACTTTGGGGAACGCGGGGTGGGTGGAAATTTGTGGATCCACGCAGATTCCAGAACTTTCCATCACAGAAATGTGGGGAAAATGTGTTTTTTTTGTCAATTTTTTACGTTTGCAAGGGATTCTGGGTAACAGACCATGGTGGGAGGCAGTCAAGTCACCCCATCCTGGATTCCCCTGGGTGTCTAGTTTTCAGAAATGTATAGGTTTGCTAGGTTTCCCTAGGTGCCGGCAGGGCTAGGGTACAACATCTACAGCTAGTCACTTTGCCAAAAAAAGGGTCATTTTTCACTCCAAAACCACGTTGCGTTTTGCGCCGTTTCCTGTCGCGGGCACTAGGCCGACCCGCACAAGTGAGGTACCATTTTTCTCGTAGGACTTTGGGGAACGCGGGGTGGGTGGAAATTTGTGGATCCACGCAGATTCCAGAACTTTCCATCACAGAAATGTGGGGAAAATGTGTTTTTTTTGTCAATTTTTTACGTTTGCAAGGGATTCTGGGTAACAGACCATGGTGGGAGGCAGTCAAGTCACCCCATCCTGGATTCCCCTGGGTGTCTAGTTTTCAGAAATGTATAGGTTTGCTAGGTTTCCCTAGGTGCCGGCAGGGCTAGGGTACAAAATCTACAGCTAGTCACTTTGCCAAAAAAAGGGTCATTTTTCACTCCAAAACCACGTTGCGTTTTGCGCCGTTTCCTGTCGCGGGCACTAGGCCAACCCGCACAAGTGAGGTACCATTTTTCTCGTAGGACTTTGGGGAACGCGGGGTGGGTGGAAATTTGTGGATCCACGCAGATTCCAGAACTTTCCATCACAGAAATGTGGGGAAAATGTGTTTTTTTTGTCAATTTTTTACGTTTACAAGGGATTCTGGGTAACAGACCATGGTGGGAGGCAGTCAAGTCACCCCATCCTGGATTCCCCTGGGTGTCTAGTTTTCAGAAATGTATAGGTTTGCTAGGTTTCCCTAGGTGCCGGCAGGGCTAGGGTACAAAATCTACAGCTAGTCACTTTGCCAAAAAAAGGGTCATTTTTCACTCCAAAACCACGTTGCGTTTTGCGCCGTTTCCTGTCGCGGGCACTAGGCCGACCCGCACAAGTGAGGTACCATTTTTCTCGTAGGACTTTGGGGAACGCGGGGTGGGTGGAAATTTGTGGATCCACGCAGATTCCAGAACTTTCCATCACAGAAATGTGGGGAAAATGTGTTTTTTTTTTCAATTTTTTACGTTTGCAAGGGATTCTGGGTAACAGACCATGGTGGGAGGCAGTCAAGTCACCCCATCCTGGATTCCCCTGGGTGTCTAGTTTTCAAAAATGTATAGGTTTGCTAGGTTTCCCTAGGTGCCGGCAGGGCTAGGGTACAAAATCTACAGCTAGTCACTTTGCCAAAAAAAGGGTCATTTTTCACTCCAAAACCACGTTGCGTTTTGCGCCGTTTCCTGTCGCGGGCACTAGGCCGACCCGCACAAGTGAGGTACCATTTTTCTTGTAGGACTTTGGGGAACGCGGGGTGGGTGGAAATTTGTGGATCCACGCAGATTCCAGAACTTTCCATCACAGAAATGTGGGGAAAATGTGTTTTTTTTGTCAATTTTTTACATTTGCAAGGGATTCTGGGTAACAGACCATGGTGGGAGGCAGTCAAGTCACCCCATCCTGGATTCCCCTGGGTGTCTAGTTTTCAGAAATGTATAGGTTTGCTAGGTTTCCCTAGGTGCCGGCAGGGCTAGGGTACAAAATCTACAGCTAGTCACTTTGCCAAAAAAAGGGTCATTTTTCACTCCAAAACCACGTTGCGTTTTGCGCCGTTTCCTGTTGCGGGCACTAGGCCGACCCGCACAAGTGAGGTACCATTTTTCTCGTAGGACTTTGGGGAACGCGGGGTGGGTGGAAATTTGTGGATCCACGCAGATTCCAGAACTTTCCATCACAGAAATGTGGGGAAAATGTGGTTTTTTTTTCAATTTTTTACTTTTGCAAGGGATTCTGGGTAACAGACCATGGTGGGAGGCAGTCAAGTCACCCCATCCTGGATTCCCCTGGGTGTCTAGTTTTCAAAAATGTATAGGTTTGCTAGGTTTCCCTAGGTGCCGGCAGGGCTAGGGTACAAAATCTACAGCTAGTCACTTTGCCAAAAAAAGGGTCATTTTTCACTCCAAAACCACGCTGCGTTTTGCGCCGTTTCCTGTCGTGGGCACTAGGCCGACCCGCACAAGTGAGGTACCATTTTTCTCGTAGGACTTTGGGGAACGCGGGGTGGGTGGAAATTTGTGGATCCACGCAGATTCCAGAACTTTCCATCACAGAAATGTGGGGAAAATGTGGGTTTTTTTTCAATTTTTTACGTTTGCAAGGGATTCTGGGTAACAGACCATGGTGGGAGGCAGTCAAGTCACCCCATCCTGGATTCCCCTGGGTGTCTAGTTTTCAGAAATGTATAGGTTTGCTAGGTTTCCCTAGGTGCCGGCAGGGCTAGGGTACAAAATCTACAGCTAGTCACTTTGCCAAAAAAAGGGTCATTTTTCACTCCAAAACCACGTTGCGTTTTGCGCCGTTTCCTGTCGCGGGCACTAGGCCAACCCGCACAAGTGAGGTACCATTTTTCTCGTAGGACTTTGGGGAACGCGGGGTGGGTGGAAATTTGTGGATCCACGCAGATTCCAGAACTTTCCATCACAGAAATGTGGGGAAAATGTGTTTTTTTTGTCAATTTTTTACGTTTGCAAGGGATTCTGGGTAACAGACCATGGTGGGAGGCAGTCAAGTCACCCCATCCTGGATTCCCCTGGGTGTCTAGTTTTCAGAAATGTATAGGTTTGCTAGGTTTCCCTAGGTGCCGGCAGGGCTAGGGTACAAAATCTACAGCTAGTCACTTTGCCAAAAAAGGGTCATTTTTCACTCCAAAACCACGTTGCGTTTTGCGCCGTTTCCTGTCGCGGGCACTAGGCCGACCCGCACAAGTGAGGTACCATTTTTCTCGTAGGACTTTGGGGAACGCGGGGTGGGTGGAAATTTGTGGATCCACGCAGATTCCAGAACTTTCCATCACAGAAATGTGGGGAAAATGTGGTTTTTTTTTCAATTTTTTACGTTTGCAAGGGATTCTGGGTAACAGACCATGGTGGGAGGCAGTCAAGTCACCCCATCCTGGATTCCCCTGGGTGTCTAGTTTTCAAAAATGTATAGGTTTGCTAGGTTTCCCTAGGTGCCGGCAGGGCTAGGGTACAAAATCTACAGCTAGTCACTTTGCCAAAAAAAGGGTCATTTTTCACTCCAAAACCACGTTGCGTTTTGCGCCGTTTCCTGTCGCGGGTACTAGGCCGACCCGCACAAGTGAGGTACCATTTTTCTCGTAGGACTTTGGGGAACGCGGGGTGGGTGGAAATTTGTGGATCCATGCAGATTCCAGAACTTTCCATCACAGAAATGTGGGGAAAATGTGTTTTTTTTGTCAATTTTTTACGTTTGCTAGGGATTCTGGGTAACAGACCATGGTGGGAGGCAGTCAAGTCACCCCATCCTGGATTCCCCTGGGTGTCTAGTTTTCAGAAATGTATAGGTTTGCTAGGTTTCCCTAGGTGCCGGCAGGGCTAGGGTACAAAATCTACAGCTAGTCACTTTGCCAAAAAAAGGGTCATTTTTCACTCCAAAACCACGTTGCGTTTTGCGCCGTTTCCTGTCGCGGGCACTAGGCCGACCCGCACAAGTGAGGTACCATTTTTCTCGTAGGACTTTGGGGAACGCGGGGTGGGTGGAAATTTGTGGATCCACGCAGATTCCAGAACTTTCCATCACAGAAATGTGGGGAAAATGTGGTTTTTTTTTCAATTTTTTACGTTTGCAAGGGATTCTGGGTAACAGACCATGGTGGGAGGCAGTCAAGTCACCCCATCCTGGATTCCCCTGGGTGTCTAGTTTTCAAAAATGTATAGGTTTGCTAGGTTTCCCTAGGTGCCGGCAGGGCTAGGGTTCAAAAACTACAGCTAGACTCTTTGCAAAAAAAGTGTAAATTTTCAGTGTGAAAATGTGGTGTGTTCACCTTAGGTTTTGAGCCACTTCCTGTCGTGGGCACTATGCCTACCCACACAAGTGAGGTACCATTTTTCTCGGGAGACTTAGGGTAGTTCAAATTTGTAAAGCAACTGTTATTACCTGTTGATTTTTGATGCATTTCTCCCTTCCAAATGAAAGACATTGTGTAAAAAAAAAGTCATTTTGAAAAATGACCAATAATTGTCATGCAAATATGAGTATTCCCAATTTCGAAAATGTGCAAATATGCACTGTTTCTGAACTCTGTAATTTGTTCCCATTTCAGAAATACATAGGTGACTTTCATACCGATTTTTCCAAGTATACATTTTCCCACAATAATTGCTATATACCCGGACCAAAAAAAAAAAACATTACAAAATGCTGCTCATTTTTCTACTCTGGGTTCGTTGGGCTCTTGATGAACCTACAAGTCCTATATGTCCCCACAACCAGGAAGGTCTACCGGATGTAACGGTACATTGCTTTCAAAGAGATGTCATAATTCGAAGAAGTTACAGGTAAAAACGTTGACTCAAGAGGCTGCTTTTTTCAACAAATTTTTAATTTCTCCTATATTTGCCTGTAAATTTCTATAAAGAAACCTTGATGGATCTACGCAAATGACCCCTTGCTGAATTCAGAATTTTGTCTACTTTTCAAAAATGTATAGCTTTCCAGGATCCATTATTGTTTTGTTACCCTTTTCTACCGTTAACTGGAAGGAGGTTGAAAGCACAAAAAATAGCAAAAATAGGGTATGTCCCAGAAAAATGCCAAAACTGTGTAAAAAATGTTGGTTTTCTAACAAAAGTCTGTCATTCCCTAAAAGCTGGAGAAATTGTGATTTCAGCCCCACAAACCCTTTTTTGATACCATTTGCAGAGAAAAACCCAGAAGCTTTCATTTGCAGCCCGTTTTTCACATTTTTCACAAAAAAAAAAAAAAATTGCTGTATTTTGACTAATTTCTGTGACCCCTCTAGGAGAATCCACAAACCCTGGGTACCTTTAGAATCCCCAAGATGTTGGAAGAAAAGGACGCAAATTTGGCGTGGATACCTAATGTGGTCAAAAAGTTACAGGGGCCTAAGCGCGCACTACCTCAAATAGCCCAAAAAGGGCTTAGCACAGGAGGGGAAAAGGCCTAGCAGCGAAGGGGTTAATTGTGTTGTTATATTCCTATTCGTTATTGTGTTAAGATCTGTTTCTTGCATAAATATGTCATGAATGCTCATTCATTGTCATTCAAAAGAAGCACATGCTTTAAATGTTCATGTGACAAGCAACCATTTCTCAACCTCAAAATAGCGCTGCTTTAGCTTTTGAACTACATAAGATATCAGAAAGCCCAGGACTGTGGAAATTCACAATTTAGCACTCCGACTGTTCACTTTATGCTATACAGCCATTATCTCAGCAAGACTGAAATAAAATGATCATTAACATGAAATTCTTAGGAGGGAAGGGAAATAACATAGGCAGATATTTTAATGTGTTAATAATTTACAAAATGTGAATCAAGAAAACTACTTTTCTTATTTAATTAAAACAATCTTTGTTGAACTGATCTTAAATAATATATCTCCTTTTACATATGTTGCAGTGCTAGCAAAAATGAAATGTCGTAAACAAAGTATGTATATCTGTTTAGACCTAAATTTAATCTATAGCATTAGATGCTTGTGCGATAATGTGTATTTTCATCAACGATAAAAAAAAGTGAACTGGACTTATTGGAATGTTCTTCAAGAATTTTGAAACCCCACAGTAAAACCATCACCAAAATTCACATTGTTTTTAATTGAATTCACAAACATAAAGTATTACTATTGATTTCAACACAAATTCTTAATGCAGCATTTTGGTTATACTTCTCAACGCGCCAAAAGCAAAGCAGACTTATTTAAGGGAATTCACAAGTAATTAAAATAATGACATTCATGGTGCACCTATATTTCTGCTGATGGTCTGTTCATCAGAGAACAAAATGGAGAGATAATTTTGATTTAAGGGTTTGAAAATATGTAGTAAAGAAAACCAGTGGTTCTTGGCCTTAGGTTTGCTATCTTAAACCTCCGATGGGGCTTGTAGCCTGTGAGATTCCTGCCTGTTCTCTCTAGAGGCTCATGACTACAGAGGGCTTGGAGCTGAGATCCCTTCCTTCTCTCCCCAATTAGACTTTCATGGGTCTGGCATAACCTCAACGGTCGTGGTGGAATAAGATACCTGCTTGGAGAGGTTTGGGTGGGGAGAAAAATCTATTTCTGAGCACCGGTGAATATAAAAATCTATTATCTTCCAAATCTGCCATTAATTTGTCAAATGTTTTATTGACACTAAAAGGGCACGTTGGGGACTTGTCTTGCACAAGTGCAGTGGGGGATATGAAAGTAATCACTGGTAACGTAGAATTAACATAAATGTAAAGCATAAGTTCATCATTTTAATAAGCCCTCCAGAATTTCAAACTACCCTTGATTTCAAAATAGCATCATTGAGCCTAGGAGGCCACTCATTGTGCTTTAATTTTGTTTTTAGAGTGAATAGGGGATTTGGATGCATGAAGCATGGTGACTTGTGTTATAATCTCCATCAGTGTTATATGGTATATCCCACTTCCCCCCTCACTGCAACAACTTGTATTATCTTTGCCAAGTTTTAAATAACCAGGACAAAGCAGGCCTTTATTTTTATAAATGAAAAGCAATAGATAGTTGCATTCACTTACTCACGTACATCAACACAGTTTAACAGTTCTCAAGATCTGAGTGAGTATGCTAAACAAAATAAGCTCATTTAAAAACATTATTCTTAGCAACAAATATTCACCTGTTACATGTCATTTTGAAACATATGCAAAGTGAGTGTAATTAGGAACCAATTCAATTGATATTGAAATGGGATTTATTATTTGCATAAGAATGTTTGAAGGGTTTGGTTCAACGTCTAAAGATGAACCATATGTATGGCAATGTTTTCAGATAAAATCAAATGTGTATTTTTGTTATTGTATGTTTTAAGTCTCAAACATTACATTTTGTTCCAAATTAAGAGCTGTGGGTGTGGCTAAAAGAATGCAGACAAGTTAGCTCACAGCCCTTTTCATTCTAGGCAACAATTTCTCTGCAAGTGTACATGGTTTTCACATACTATTGAAAGGGAAGTGGCTGGTCTAAGATATAATCCAGTAAATAAGAGGGAAGATAAGACCCAGCTCAACAATGGTGTTCTAGATTGCAAAATGTCTGTGACTGCTTGTGTGAGTTTCATGCTTTCACTAAAAGGTGTAGGATTGTGCAATCCCAATAGAGAAAGACCTTTCACTATCTTAATTTGTTTCTTCGTGAACAAAGCAGAAAATCAGTGAATTCCAATGGCTGATATTTGAGTGACATATACATAGAAAAATCCTTCTGCTGATTTAGTTTCAAATAAACACATTATAATGACTTTGGTTTTAGTGGGTAGTTGAATGTAAAATTGCAATTTATTTAAAATGGTGAATGATGTGGGTCCAGTATTTGACTTTGACTACTGAGCCTAGAAGTGGAGATACAAAATATCCTCTTGACAAAGCCCCATGATTTAATTTGATTACAAGCCACCAAATATTATGTTAAAGTATACGTCAGGAATACAACATGAAGGAGAATTATTACAAAGCATTTTCCTTTTATCTGTCCCATACTCATTATCATACCTTAGCATAATATCAATTCAAAATGTACATATTCCAATACTTGTTTAAAATTATTTTACTTTCACTACATCTCTTGTCTTCTGTGTTCTTTCTATATTTCTGTTCTACATTGTCTCTATGCCCTCTTTCTTGTTTCTTGTTACATAATTTGTTCTCATCTTACTTACTTTTTTCTTCTTATTTTGTCTCCTATTTTTCAGGGTTTTTCTCTACAAGGTAGCATGTGGGATAAAACATTCTCCTACATTTATAATACATTTATAATTGAATATCAGATTGTAAACTAGAATGCAAACATATAGCATCATTTTGATATTTGATTACAGTATGAAGGCATCAATGTATTAATTACCACTGTTATGTGTTTTGCCATTGTTAGTATAATTCCATCACAAGAAAATAAATCCAATTAAAATACTACATAGGACATAAAATTCTGATAAAAGATATGCTAACAGAAATACATCAAAACAAAAATGTTTGGACAAAGATAATGTGTCATACAAAGGCTGCAGAATCTCTAAACACCTACCTCATTTTTAAAAACCAGCAACAGATAGTTTGCATCATTAGACTCCTGATCCAAAACGCACAGGCATAAAATAGTCTGTGAAAGATTGTAGGCTGAGCAAATCATGCCTTTTTTGAGGATTACAAAACTCATGTCTCCTATTCTGCAGGATCAGTTCATTTTGTAAATACTTAAGCCATACACTGTGCAGTCTTTCAAATCTGGGATTTGCAAAATCAAAGCAACAGCATAAACATGTAGATCAATTAATGGCATTTTGATGCCCCAAGTAAATATACCTGAAGCCCCTACTTTAATACCAGCACCACTTCCAATGTGTCAATCCAAGTAGAGAATTCTCTACCTAAAGAACTCTGAGCTATCCCCACTTGGGCTTTTTTTCCACAGATAAGTAAACACAACGATCTTCACCACAACATACCGGTTAGTCTCTCAAAACATCCTAAATAAAGTGTATAAACACACTGCTTGAATATACAAACTAGTTGCCCAGCCTTTTCTGTAATAGGTGCTACTCATGTTTACTGAAAAAAACCATCATCCTTACCTGCTAATGTCATTAGCCTTGTAATAGTGACAAGATTACATTAATGACCACCACATGCAATATTGCTAACAGTGATCACCTCAGTGCATCAGGCAGGGTTGCCAGCAGTAATGTTAAAAGCCTTTGCTAATTGTGAATACCGTCACATAGATAATATGACAGCCATATGTGTAATGTCCATGGCAGCAAGGTAATGAGTTTAGTAATAAGTTTCCCAAGCACCACAAGATTGGGCACTAAAATATCAGCTTTAAATATATATTGAAAATTGAGCAGTTTTTTCTCCATCATCAGCTTATGAATTCTGATAATACATTTTCATCTGAAATACACACTTTCAATGTTGGCATACATATATTAATTCAACCAAGCAAAGCTTCTAATTAAATAGATTGAGCTGCACAGAGGAGAGCTACTTCAAATTAACTGGAGAGCTAACAGTAGCACACGAGGTACTGGTTGAAGAAGCCTGGGGTAGTCCATACGGCAGACCATCTTTTCATCTTTTCACGCTTGTGTTTTAGCACACATTTAAAACAAATGCCAAAAATCAATGATCTGAATGAGTGCAGTGTCAAAGATTTTGACTAAAGGTTTAAGCCCCAATTTGACCCTGTACTGACCCTTGTGAAAATAAGAGATTTACTACAAAACATCAATCAGTGTAACTCCGCTGACATCTTTTGTCAATATTCAACATTGTGTACTCGTTTCTGCATAACTGCATAATGTTATTTTGTGTTGTATGCTTTATTATTCAATTTAGGCTGCTTACAATGCCTAGATTTAACTTGTTGCAGAAACTGAATTAGAGCATTGTTCTTTCTATTCAATTGCTGTCAATATGTACATGTAAAATCCAGTTCCTACTCATCATTCTTCTGATTATGATCCCTGCATAGATTATCATTAGAATTTAACATTTTGGAGGAAATTGACCAAAAAAATTAACTGTTTTAGATTTGGTTTCTGTTTGGGATGGTAGTAAATTAAAATCAACATATCCAAAAGAAAATCCTTTGTTCTACTTTTGTTCCAGTTCTACTACTCATAATATTTCTTAGGCACTTGAAGTCCTTAAAAAATGCTGTTTTACATATGTATGTAACTTGTTTGACTGTTATGATCCTCTTCCAACACCATTACCAATTTATATTAGCATACATAGTTAGTGTGGATGTTTCAAATGCCATTTTTATATTGAATGTCGTTTTTGTCATTAAATACAATAAAACTATGCCAACTAATGTGCTTAGAGCTGTGTAGATTCTAATTTAAACAACAGGAACACGTTAGATGAGTTTGATCACATTTAAATAACAGAAACACATTAGAATAATTTTGTATCAGGCTAGATAGATTTTTCTTCATGTTTTGATTTTGAAACCAATATAGCATTTCATTGATGCTCTTGATCACTATTGCTTTAGAGGCGCATGTTACAAGTAAATTCCAAATCACTACTTTACCAATACATTCTGCTTTATTTTTATTTGATGGCACTTTTAATTGTATCACTGACTACAATGGAAGTTAAATTGGATTTTAAATTATCAAACATGCAAATACCTTCAGAACTGACAATTTTGTCAAAGTATAAGTATGGCTAGTCACATCACTGAAAGCAAATATATATTTAAATTCTAGGACCATAACAGTACTGACATTGTAAGCACTGGTTCCTTTGCAAGCTTAGCTAAGCATACTCCCAAAGAGTACCTACACAAAACCTGACATTAGAGACCTTTAAACAGATCTAAATGGATTAAAAGTTTAATATGTTATGATTTCCATAATGGCCCAATCATGCTATAGAATGTTATATTTAAAAAAAATGTTTCATTTTTACCTTCACATCCATAATATTCATCCGGGTCCCTTCTTTTCCGACAAAGATGTCATCAATATCCACTAGAATATATCGGTCCAAGGACAAGGTCAGCATTTTCCCAGACAGAAAAGAAATGGCATCAATAAAGATGAGTTTATGCAACCAGAAATTTAAATTGTTTCCAAAAAAAACCCGTTGTATCCCATCATGAAGTCCCAAATCGTGAATTACTGTTGCATGAAGGGTAGCTTTAGATAATGGCGTTGTAGAGCTGCCGGGTGTATATGATTCTGCTAAGAGCACTGGCTGGTAGGTTGAGTGATTAAATTGAAATACGGTCCAATCTTCTCCAGGCATTGGCCCCTTTACAAATTTTGGTGCTTTGGTTATATGAAGTAAAGAAGATTGGGGATTTACAAAGCAGTCTCTAAGAGCAACATTATTATGAATATACAATGGAAATCCATTCAATTTAATATTTGGCAGACTGTTCTCATTTGCTTTATGAAAGCTGATGATGTTAACACTGTATTCCACACAATATTTTTCTAAGAGTTCCTTGTTCCATGAGTCAACATTCACATACTTCAAACCATTTTCAAATATAATTAATGCATATTTCCCTCTGCCATTCTCTGCCAGAGGAGGCATGTCCCCTTTCCCTGGTCCAATCACCATATGGTATTGAAATTGGCTTGACTCCAGAATTGCTATGATATCTTGACCAAGTTGTGAATACTGGTTCTCCACAAAAAGAAGGACAATAGGTTCTATTTGAGATGTATCAATTGGTTTAGTAGTCCTTGTTGACACTGACCTGTATGGTAAAAGTTTGATGTCACCACAATCTGAGTCTGGTGTTGCTTCTATCAGTGTTATTTCTTGTTTATATCCATTATAGAGAAAATATGCTGAAATAACTATGCTCAGCAAACAGAAAGTAGCAAGGAGAAGTATCAGGGTTCGAAACCTTCTTCTAAGTTTCATAACAAAATTCATGTTTTAATGTTTCAACAAAGCTCTGTTTTCTTTCTTTCTTTCTTTCTTTCTTTCTTTCTTTCTTTCTTTCTTTCTTTCTTTCTTTCTTTCTTTCTTTCTTTCTTTCTTTCTTTCTTTTCAGAGAGGCATTATGACTAGTGTATAGAATGGGGCTTACATTGCACCCCGAAAGCTCATGTGACCATTGCAATACATTTACTAGAAAGTTTATGATGTAGTAGGAATTAAAAGCAGAACGTCCTGGATATTCATGTTTGAGCAGCTTTTCCGTGGATGCACAAATGATGATTGCAGGTCATTGCATAAACTCCTGGACATTATTCTGAAATTGAAAAAAATGGAAGTAGAAAATTAAATTATTAATATTATGTTTACAGCAAATAGAATACAAATTCAAACATAAAGGGCATAGTATTACCACCCTACTTGCATCAATTGCTTTGCATTGTTATGTTTACTCATTAAATAAGTAGTAATAGTCTTGTCATTGTTGAAAAAATAACACACAATATTGTATTTGCTTGACACCATAGTTTTTCCCTAAAAACTAGGGGTCTCCAAAGAGTAGCTCGGGAGCTACTGGTAGCTCACTAGAACCCCCCAAGTAGCTCTCAGAGATGAAGCCAAGCCCAGTATCCCAGAGTGTCTGAATATTAAAGAATGGCAGCACTGCTCAGCTCAAGACCCTTTGAGTAACAGCCAGCTAAACTAATGACAAGGCCTCCTGATAACACTCATACACATAATGTGTTGGCTTAAAGGGAATGCCACTTGACCATCTTTATCTACTCTCAATATTTTTAATACCCAAGGAGAATGGTGATGTTATACTTCCTAAACTCCCTGCTCTATCAGTGGCCCCACACATATGACCAATGTACCATAAATGATGAGTGGTAGCAGTAACCAGCACTGATCCGCCAAAGTGCAGGACTGCAGGAACAAGGGAGAAAATGTGTTAGCTGGGAGCATGATCAACCCGAGAGCTGAGGAGAGGAGGATATGGATCCAGAGCAGAGTAACTTAAGATACTCATTGCCATTCATTTATGTGTATGTCTCCCTGACATTGTATCTGTGAGACGGAACGTATGATCATGGCTTGTGCACAAGCAGGAAATTTTGCAGGCAATAAGCATTTTCTCTCCTTTTTTTCTCTGCATGATACCAAGATTACATCTAAAACCTATCTTATATTTCTCTGGCGCAGCACCAAGAATTTGGAACGCTCTCCCCCTAATATAAGAAACTTTATGTCCATCGCGACTTTTAAAAGCGCAGCCAAAACCTCCAATGATGGACGAAGGACTACAAGAAAGAAGGGCGCCGAGACAACTGGAGGCACTGGGCAACCTCATCCGAGTAACCCAGACCCAACAAACTCAACCTATCAAGTGCCAAAGCCCCAGCCGGAGGCGGTGCAGGGAGGCAACCCTGAGAAGAGGAGCCCGCAGAGGGGAAGGACACAGTGGGAACCGCCAACGGGGGCACACAGACAAGGACTGAAGCAGGGGAAACTAAGGCAGATGGGACCGCCCCGGCAAAACCAGAAGAACCGTCGCCCGGTCCAACTGAACCTTCCGGAGGACCCGGGGAATCAAAGCAAACTGAGGAAAGGCAAACAGGAGCAACAGCGACCACGGAATGGAGAAAGCATCGATCGCCCAGGCCAACCGGGAGGGAACGAGGCCGCTAAACCGAGGCAGAAGGGCCGAGTCCTCCGAGGCAAAAAGATCCAGCCAGGGAAGACGGAACCGGAGGACAAGCAGATCGAACAGAGCCGGGGACAGACACATATGCACAGAGGAAGGGACACTCTGCACAGAGAGTCCGCAGACCCAGTCTCTGTCCCCGGAAGAGAAACAGCTGTCAGAGACAAGAGATTCCGCCCGGCCCAAAGACCGATCACCCTGGAAGGGAGAAACAGAGATCGGCACATGACCCCATGACGAGTGACATAAGCCTGAACAACCAGGTCTACGGTCTGAACTGAGACAGCACGGCCCAGAAGGAGAGGTGCAAACCAACGAAGAGCCAACTAAACTGCCCACAACACCTTCCAGTTCGAGGACTGGAGAGACACAAAAACGGGACCACCAACCCCGAGCCTTGGAAGCACCCAGGACAGCACCCATGGCACTGGCAGCCATGGACAACACCATCACATTCTAAGGAGGTAGAAGGGCGAAACCCCGGGAAAGAGACCGAGGGGACAACCACCACTGGAGAGCATCCCGAGTCCCCAAAGTGACGGGAACCAGGGCATCGTAGACCAGAGAGGCAGGATCCCAGTGCGACAGGACATGAAACAGGAGGGGATACAAAAGCAGTCGGGCCCCAGGGAGGAGAGGCAGAGGGAAGCCAACACCCCACAACTCCGCAACCAGAGACGGGCAGACACCCGGGACAGGGACAGAACCGAAGAAAGGTGATGGAACAAAGCCAACCGGCTCTCCAGGGAGAGGAACACCATCCCCAGAAAGGGAAGACTCCATGCGAGTGACGAGGAACCCATAGGACCCCAGAAGAAGACACACCTGGTCCACATCCAACAGATGCAGACCTCCGGAATGGAGAATACCCACCCGAGGGGCCAAGAGCTGCGTGAAAACCCATGGCCCCGAGAAAAGGCCGAAAGGAGGCACCTGGAACCGGAAGTGCTGGGAACCAACCGCAAACCGTAGAAACCGTGGATCCGCAAGACAGATCGGGAGGTGCAGAGAAGCAGCCAACAGGTCCAGGGACAACAAAGTCACCAACACAAATGTAAGGTGGGGACGAAGAGATCGACCCTCACCAGAGCCAAGACAGGGTGCAGATTCAAAGCACCGTACCTGGAGAGAATTGAATAACAACCCACACCCTCACCAGAGGAGGAACCTCCACGATAGCCGTCTCCCCCAACAGGAGGCGCACACCGACCAGCAAAGCCTCCCGCCGCAGAGGATGATGGGGCAGGGGGGTCACCCGGAAGACCGGGGGGGGAGGAGAGGAGAACTCGACCGAGAACCCCTGGACACAGTCCGCACCGCCCCAGGCCTCCGGAACCTCCAACCACAGGGGCAGGAATGCGCAGAGGAAGGAGCAGGGGCAGCATCACCGGTAGGGGCACGAGACTAGGCACCCCCAGGGGCCCCGGGCCACGACCCCTGCCACAAAAGGGCTGTGAAGCACCCCGAGCAGAAGGCCCAAAGACACGGCGGAAGCCAATCCCACGCCCCCGAGAAGGAGGGCAGACAGGAGCCATAAGCTTGCGGCACCCTGCCAACAGTACGAGCATAACCATGGGAACCCACAAAGGGCAACTAAAGCAGGACCGACCACTGAGAAGACCCAGCCTATCAGGAACGCATCCAGACAGGACGCCTCGCAGCAAACAAAGCATCAGAATCAGCCGCAGTGTCACACAGATTGACAACAAGCAGCGCACCTGCAACTCCAGGAGGGCCTAGAGAGAGGAGGCATCCACACTAGGGGTGGGCGGAATTTGCGTAATCGCGTTACGCAAATCTCCGCGAAACGATAAAAAATCTCTGCGAACATGCAGAAATTCCGCGAACACGCGGAATTGCTTGTTCGCGATGCTTTTTCCTGTTCACAATCGCTGTTTGCGTGCTCGGGGAGAAATATCGCGCGAACACGCATTTTGAGAACGCGAACAAGCAAAAAATTTCGCGAAGTCGCGGAAAGCAGAATTTTGGCCAATTTCGCGTTCTCCACGGAACGCGAAATTACCCAAATTCCGCAAATTCCGCGAGCGGAACGGAATTCCGTTCCGCCCAGGCCTAATCCACACCACCCCGCAAAAGAATAGCCAGGGCCCGGACCATGCAGGAGGAATAGGCCGTCGCACCGACAGAAAAGTGGGAAGCAGCACCGGAACGCTTCACCGCCCCCTCAACATGCAGAACCCCAGTGACAGAAGGAAGGGCATCGTCAGACGAAACCAAACCTGTGAGGAAAGGTCAGCCAATCAAAACGCCAACCAGGATGGAGTGGGAGAACTCAGCAGCAAACCTTGCTCACAGCGCCATGCAAAGAGAAGGACACAGGAGGCGGCAGGCGAATTAGTAAAAAAGACAACCTCCAGGACACCAGACACAGGAGTAGCGAAGCCCAAAGCAACCCGTACATGGATGAACAAGTCAGAGAGCTCCGCACCCTGGACAAATCCGCCACGCACATATCCCACATCACCAGGGCCCACCCCGGCAACAGCAGCATCAGGTGGATCTACAGACCCACGAGGCACCGTGGCAGGAGGGCCAACAGCCTGCCGAGCCCGAAAGGCATCAGCATGAAGAAGCAGGCACAAGGAATCCAGAGGAGGAGCAGAAGAAGAGGCACCCTGCGCCATGGCAGCAACGCAAGAGAGGAGGATACAAAGCAGCCACACAGGACGGGAACCAAGATAAAGCGACCCGCCTGGAAAGGCATTAAGTCCCGAGGCCCCGTCCTCACACGGGACCAGGAAAAAGGTGGCGGACACTGAAAAAGCAGCCGGCCCCAAAAAAATCCCCAGGGAGCACATGCTGCAGGAAACACCGCTGAAAAATCCTCACCCTCTAAAGCAGGGCGCATCGGGACCGGCATGGAGAGGAACGGCCGCTAGAGCAGGCCGAGGAGGCACAGGTGTATACCGTACATAGGTTTAAACCTAAATCAACAGTATGAGTCGAGTCACAACTGTTAGCAGATTCCAAATGCCCCAAAAGCAAGCAGTGGCTAAAAAAGAGGCACAAGCGGCGCTAGAGCGGACCGAGCAAGTGATAGGCCCCCCTATATACAAGTACATGAAGGCGGAGCCACAAAGTGCAGGAATCGAACCTCTGGTAGTCACACATGCAACAAAAAGGAGAAAGAAAAAAAGGCAGCCGCTAAAGCAGGCCGCCACAACAACAAGAAACTGAGAGAAAACTTACCCCCAACAGCTCCTGCTAGGACATCAGTAGACTGTGAAGGCAGAAAAAAAAGAACAGGATGTTCTGTGATGCACCTCCCCCTTTTATCCTCGCCTGATGGTGGAGCCATGTTGGGGGAAGTGCAAAAAGCTCTGCTAGGTAGTAGGTTTCTGTGGAGCAGACTAATTGCTCACTGTTAAGGAATTGGACGGTAAGACAGGACGAGGAGGTAATCCTGCATGCAATGTAGGCAGCCTTGCACCATGGTGCAAGGGTGCCTGCGTTAGCGCTAGGCAGCCAAACGAGCAACAGCACAAGGGAAAGGACAGGAATGTCCAATATTGGCTGAAATACGGTGCATAACTTCCCCATAAATAAGCCCTGTCATTTCTTAAAATAAAATGTGTACAAACTACTGTCATTTGGAACCGGTGCTCTAGGGGTAGTCTTAGATATATGTAGAACTAAATAGGGAAGTGTAGGTGAATATAAACATAAAAGAAAAACTAGTAGTCTTACAAGATACAGCTATCATTCTACCTGCCAATAGACGCCCATGTTTTTTAGTGCTTCTAGCTTCCATGACTTTACTAAAATCATACCATTGAGGAGAAAATTTCAGCAAATAGAATTCTTCAGTACGTTTCTACTTGTACAATGAAATGTTTGCAAACCAACAAACAGTTGAAAAGATAGGGAGATTGAAGGATTGTGGGGTATTTATTGACAGTCACTAAACGTTTTTGTTTTTAAATTTATGGAGAAACTAAGTGTGTTAATGCAAGAAGTTTAATAATATATATCGTGATGGTAGATCCAATTTTGAAAATAAGTTTTTATTGTTCATTCACAGTTACCCCTGACGAAGGGCCCCGAGGGGCCCGAAATCCATTGGGTCTTAATAAACTGCTTTTGACGAATATTGCTTCATTCGTGTTCATTGAAGAGGTTCGGATGGCCCACAAGAACATAAGAAAAAGTGAAAATTGCATTTCCTTGCATGGGATATTGTAAAACTGAGTCTAATTAGAAGCGGAAAAACAAGATGAATAAAAAATGGAAATTTCATTGAAGATGATTGATTAAAAGTATCTGCAATTGCAGCAACAGGCTGTCGCCACTGGCATTGGGGCTAAAAATAGCCCCATGAAGATGGTGTCAGTATCAATCAGTGCCACAGGCCAAGACTTTCTTGTCTCAACCTCGAATGTTGACTCATAAAGACCCCCCTTAGGCCGAGAATGAGTTATTTCAGGTTCTCGCTGATTTTCTGTAACTTGTTCAACCTCTTCCATCTGCCTTTCAGGTGTGGTCTGCACTTCTGGGAGAGGTACTGTCACATCATCAAGTGAAAATTCCACTCTGGGAGTATGGGCAGGGTGGATCTAGCTGGGAAGACCTCCACACTTAACAGCAGTGTTTGTTAAGAAAAGTCCTTTCCATCAAGATTCCAGACACGTCTTCTGAACGTGCTTCTTCACCAAGACCCAGTCTCTGGCACTGCTCCTGCTCCAGCTCCAACCTGGTGAGACAGAGAATGCACCACATCCTCTAGTCCTTTGCAGTAGTCAAGAATCATGTCAACTGTAATGTTCCCAAGTGAATTTGCAGGCACTGCTGGATGTCTCATTGCAAGACCAATGATGATCTCATGTGGGGACGGTCCTATCCTCCAATGCTGCAAAGACTCATTCACACAAGGGGAAAAGCATCAGGCCACTTAGGAGATGTTTTAAGAGACACTTTGGCACACCTAAATTTCAGGTTTCCGTTCACCTGCTCGACTATGCCTGAAGGCTTAGGCCGATGTATGCAATGCAGTCTTTGTACCTCTTGTGACACAATATTTTCGGGACCTCATTATTGAAATTAGTCCCTCAGTCTGACCCCAGCAAAGTTGGGAAACTGAACCTGGAGATCAGTTCCCTCAACAAGAACTTAGCTACTGTGAGGTTATCATTTCTCCTGGTTGGATATGCTTCAACCCAACACAAGAAGAAACACACAATCACCAGGACACATCTTAGCCCATTGCACACAGGCATCTTGATGAAGTCTAGCTACATCCTGTTGAATGGCCCTCCTTATCTTCCTATGATGCTTTGTATCACTGTGGTTCTTTTTCCTACATTCATCTGCTGGCACAAAAAAAATCTATAGCACAGTCCTTCGGCCATCAATCTGAACCGGGGGTTAAACCAGTTATATCTGAACAATCAGAACATGGCATCTCGTTGGACTGTGAAAATGTCTAGCCATTCGGGAAAGCTAGCTATATGGCAATACAGGTCTTCCATCTGCTGAAATCCAAATGTATCCTTTCTTTAATACAACCTGCTCTGACTCAAGCCTGTTTTGCCTCTCAATCAATCAATCAGGATTCTTATAGAGCGCAGATAATTACCCATTATAGTCTCAAGGCACTTCCTTCTGCCTTGCTTTCACTTCCTCCCAAGTGTCAGTTGTTGTCAACAAAAGGTTGTAATTGTTGTCATCTGCAGATTCATTTTCATATTCCCCATTAAATGTTTGGGAACCATAAGCACAGTATTGTGCAACCTCATCAGCATATTGGTTGACAACAGTTACATAGTCGTCTCCATTTCTATGGCCGAACCCTTCACAATAGTAATTTTGATAAGCAATTGAAATCTCATGACATGTTTTCCATTTTGTAATGGGGATTTGGATGATGGCAACATGAAACCTCTCTGTGACCATAGTTGACCGAAGTCATGAACGATAAAAAAAACATGCTGACTGTCAATACAAAAATTGACATTTTTAGGTGTTCAGAAACACAGCAAGCTGTGGTAACAGCGATCAATTCAGCCACTTGAGACGAAGACATCCCTCAAAGTCAGGAAGCTTACACTACCCCTTTGACTGTACGGACTGAATAGGCAGCTTTTATGGTTCCCCCGTCAACTGTCAGGCAGGACCCATTAACAAATAGTATCAAATCATGTGTATCTGGTCTTTCTTGGTGCGTAGTTCTGTGACACTGAGGCAGTCATGCTCTACTTCCCGATCATCATTTTCATTTTCAGGTTAAGGTAAAAGTGTAGCAGGATTCAAAGAAGCACATCTTTTAAGGGTAATGTTCTTTACTGCAAGTATAATCTGTTCATATTTGGTCATGCAACTGTTAATCAGGTGCTTAGTGCCTGTACGTGTCAACAAGATCTCGACTAAATGGGGAACTAGCACAGTAAGACACTCCTTTGACATCATTCTATGCTGACCTACTGCTGCTACTACTTTAAGGCATCTTGGCAGTCCTGTGGCAACAAGGTCAAGAGTAGCAGATAAAAGAAACAGGTCTTTGTGAATTTCTAAGCATCTGTGTAAGCACTGAGACAGTCAAAAACAACAGTTGATGGACAGAATGCAGAACAATGTCATACCTTCACCCCAGTACAGAGATCTGGGCCTAAATCCACCGTTTTTTTGCTCACCATGCCATTCCAGTTTGAACCCAGCCATATGCAAATCAGTCTTGACCCTGTGCCTCATGGGAACAGTCCAGCCCGAACTGCCAAGCCAGGTCCTCCCTGAACTAGAAACAAGCATCCAGGACCGGTTTTGGGGTTTCACCCCTCTTCAGCCAGGATAGCTTGATTCCAGTGACATGGAGAGCACAGGACCCACGTCTGGGCATACCCGTCCCACTCGGGGTGACAAATGCAAAAACAATAGTTGATGGACAGAATGCAGAACAATATCATACATTCACCAGAGGACAGAGATGTGGGCCTAAATCCATAATTTATTTGCTCATCATGCCATTACAGTTTGAACCCAGCCATATGAAAATCAGTCTTGACCCTGTGCCTCATGAGAACAGTCCAGCCCGAACTGCCAAGCCAGGTCCTCCCTGGACTGGAAACAAGCATCCTTGGACCGGTTTTGGGGTTTCACCCCTCTTCAGCCAGGATAGCTTGATTCCAGTGGCATGGAGAGCACAGGACCCACATCTGGGCATACCCGTCCCACTTGGGGTGACAAATGCAAAAACAACAGTTGATGGACAGAATGCAGAACAATGTCATACATTCTCCCAAGTACAGAGATCTGTGCCTAAATCCATCGTTTTTTTGCTCACCATACCATTCCAGTTTGAGCCCAGCCATATGCAAATCAGTCTTGACCCTGTACCTCATGGGAACAGTGCAGCCCGAACTACCAAGCCAGGTCCTCCCTGGACTCCAAACAAGCATCCTAGGACCGGTTTCGAGGTTTTACCCCTCTTCAGCCAGGATAGCTTGATTCCAGTGGCATGGAGAGCACGGGACCCACGTCTGGGCATACCCGTCCCACTCGGGGTGAAAAATGCAACAACAACAGTTGATGGACAGAATGCAGAACAATGCCATACATTCACCCCAGTACAGAGATCTGGACCAAAATCCATCGTTTTTGTGCTCACCATGCCATTCCAGTTTGAACCCAGCCATATGCAAATCAGTCTTGACCCTGTGCCTCATGGGAACAGTCCAGCCCAAACTGCCAAGCCAGGTCCTCCCTGGACTTTAAACAAGCATCCTAGGACCGGTTTCAGGGTTTCACCCCTCTTCAGCCAGAATAGCTTGATTACAGTGGCATGGAGAGCACGGGACCCACATCTGGGCATACCCGTCCCACTTGGTATGACACATGCAAAAACAACAGTTGATGGACAGAATGCAGAACAATGTCATATATTCACCCCAGTACAGAGATCTGGGCCTAAATCCATCGTTTGTTTGCTCACCATGCCATTTCAGTTTGAACCTAGCCATATGCAAATCAGTCTTGACCCTGTGCCTCATGGGAACAGTCCAGCCCGAACTGCCAAGCCAGGTCCTCCCTGGACTGGAAACAAGCATCCTAGGACTGGTTTCAGGATTTCACCCCTCTTCAGCCAGGATAGCTTGATTCCAGTGGCATGGAGAGCAATGGACCCACGTCTGGGCATACCCGTCCCACTCGGGGTGACAAATGCAAAAACAACAGTTGCTGGACAGAATGCAGAACAATGTCATACATTCACCCCAGTACAGAGATATGGGCCTAAATCCATCGTTTTTTTGCTCACCATGCCATTCCAGTTTGAACCCAGCCATATGCAAATCAGTCTTGACCCTGTGCCTCATGGGAACAGTACAGCCCAAACTGACAAGCCAGGTCCTCCCTGGACTGGAAACAAGCATCCTAGGACTGGTTTCGGGGTTTCACCCCTCTTCAGCCAGGATAGCTTGATTCCAGTGGCATGGAGGGCACGGGACCCACGTCTGGCCATACCGTCCAACTCGGGGTGACAAATGCAAAAACAACAGTTGATGGACAGAATGCAGAACAATGTCATACATTCACCCCAGTACAGAGATCTGGGCCTAAATCCATCGTTTTTTTGCTCAGCATGCCGTTCCAGTTTGAACCCCAGCCATATGCAAATCAGTCTTGACCCTGTGCCTCATGGGAACAGTACAGCCCAAACTGACAAGCCAGGTCCTCCCTGGACTGGAAACAAGCATCCTAGGACTGGTTTCGGGGTTTCACCCCTCTTCAGCCAGGATAGCTTGATTCCAGTGGCATGGAGAGCACGGGACCCACGTCTGGCCATACCGTCCAACTCGGGGTGACAAATGCAAAAACAACAGTTGATGGACAGAATGCAGAACAATGTCATACATTCACCCCAGTACAGAGATCTGGGCCTAAATCCATCGTTTTTTTGCTCAGCATGCCGTTCCAGTTTGAACCCCAGCCATATGCAAATCAGTCTTGACCCTGTGCCTCATGGGAACAGTCCAGCCCGAACTACCAAGCCAGGTCCTCCCTGGACTGGAAACAAGCATCCTAGGACCAGTTTCGGGGTTTACCCCTCTTCAGCCAGGATAGCTTGAGCCCAGTGGCATGAAGAGTACGGGACCCACGTCTGGGCATACCCTTCCCACTCGGGGTGACAATTGCAAAAGACTGCACTAAGAACACAATCTTCCTTCCCCCCTCATGCACCGTCAGTGTGACAGGTTTGAACTGTAGCCCTCATGTTTGTCAAACACAGGAAATGGCTGAAATGATTTTTTGTTCTGGAAGGAATTCTGATAAAAATATCAGGATCTGGTTAGTGATAAATCTGGGGCCATTTACATTTTGCTGCAGAATCAAGGCTTGAGGAACTTGCATCACTGGAACTTGTACATTATGACCGTGTGCCCACTGTCTCAGCACATTTTGTGGTTGTAAATGATTATTAATCTGTGTCTGTACAGACCTTGAATTTCGAACATGATTCTCGTTCATTACTCGGTTAGAAATAAGACGACATTCCCACTTTCAATGCCCTAACTTGTTGCAATAATGACATGGATTCAATTTCTTTAACATTGCCATATGAATCCCATAACTCAGGTCAATCCGGACACCACGTCCTTTACCCTGTTGCATTTAACTATTTCCACACAGCATCACAGGAACTCCCTACTGATACATGCCTTACATGGGAAACTACCTTTACATCGCGGATTGTACATCGCAATACATTCACAACACGGTCATTCCAACGACCGCGTTGTTACAATGCAGTGCCATTACAATGCAAGTCGCATTAGATGGCGCTCTAGACTAAGGAATAGTATGATTTACTATTCCAACACATTTCCTAGTGTTGCACAGACTGGAGTTGGAATAGTAAATCATACTATTCCTAACTCCAGTGCGCCATCTAATGCAAGTCGTTGTACTTACTTGCGTTGTAAATGCACTGCGTTGTAACAACGCGGCCGTTGTCACAACCACGTTGTGAATGTAACGCAATGTAAAATCCACAATGTAAAGGTATATATTCACCTTACATAGCACCAATATTCCCTATATAGCGTTGATTCTGAATTCATCTCTGTACTGCTTTTATTTGTGCCAACATGATCTTCTCTTTTAACCACTTCTGTTTCATTCCCAATTCATCCCTACAATATTTTATATACCTCAAGATCTCATCAATTGACTTATTCTGCTAATAAATGAAACGCTGTTGAATCCAAAACCAAGACACAAGCTTCCCATATCTTTCGTTTCAACATTTTCATCGGACTGTCCTGTCTAAACACTTGCAACAATCTCTCGTAAAAAGCATGCCCAGAACCCTTAGACTTTTGATTAGTTTTGTCATTATTAACCCAATCAATGTCCTTCACTGGTATCTTCCCTTTTAAAAAGGTAAAGGTAGTCACCTGTTGATACTTTTTCATCACCAAGGGCAACGAGGCATGAGATATCAAATTTTTCTGTGGCTCCTTCTCTAGCCACAGTATGACCACTTTACATTCCGCCCACAAATCACTAGGTACCACAATGCCAAAAAGGATATTAAAATTATCCACAACACCTGTGAAATCTTCACAAATCTATCAAGCAAGGTGTACCATTCCACTGGCTTATCTTTCAATTTGGGGAAATCATTTGTAAGTGAAGTAAGATCACTCCTACTCCACAGTTCATTAATATAATCTCCACCAGGCACTTCTCCTAATGGGAAATTTGAAGCACCTTCTTCATCTATCCAAGACAGCGGCGGCACCCCTTTCACCTTCTTCAGATCTTTCTTCTTAGTCCAGTTGCCTTTCAACTTGTCTAACTCACTCCTTTTCTGGATGCTACCAATTAATTCTCTAATTTGCATTTTCATTCCTGATGTCCTCATAATGGTTATGTAATTTTCATCAAAACACGCACACAGTAACTTTTCTGTACAGATTTGGTCCTGCTTAAGTCAACATCATATACTCGAACCAACTCAGACAGCTTATCATGAGCTCGCCATGCATGTTTAGTGACATCTTTGCACATGCTTATAAGATTATTCTCTTGCTAGTTATCTAATCTGGAAAGATCAATATTTCCTGATATCATCTCATCCAATTCTAATTTTATTTTGACAACATCCACTGCATTCTCTCTTCCTGGAGAATGCAGTTCTCTGCTCAGTGCTGAACCCTCACCTACTCATGGGGACCCATTGAAAAACCTAATCAAATCATCCAATTTCTGTGAATTAACATCATTTTGAATTCCAGAGTTATTGGACATTATTCCTTCCTGGGGACTACTGCTTGAAATTCACTGAGGTGAGTTCAAAACGCACAGGTGAGAATGTTATGACCTCTGATCTGGTTCCTCTACAGGGGTGAGTCCTGTCTGATTTATTGCTGATGGTACAGGAGCAACATATGGTGGAGTCACTATACTAAGGACCAAAAGGGTTCTTCCTGTTGCTCCCCATCCGGGGCTACAGAAACAGTAGTTGCATGTGGCTGGGTCCAACCGGGGGTGGTGTGGTGAGCAAAAGAAAGATGGATTTAATTCAGATCGGTGACTGGGGGTGAGTATTTGACAATGTTCTGCATTCTGTCCATCGTCTTTTTGAGTTGCTATAGTCGCCCTAAGTGGGAAAGGTATACCCAGATGTGGGTTCCGTGCTCACTATGCCACTGGATTCTGGCTGATGAGGGGTGAAACCCCAATACTAGTCCCAGGATGCTTGTTTTCGAAGACAGGGAGGACCAGACCTTGCAGCTTGGCTGGACTGTTCCCATTGGGAGCAGGGTCGAGACTGATTTGCATATGCCTGGGTCCAAACTGGTGTGGCATGTTAAGCAATAGAAAAATAGATTTAACACAGATCTGTGACTGAGGGTGAATATTTGATAATTATCAACATCCCTTCCATTGACTTGTTGTGTTGCTTATCTTCTTTCACACCACCATGAACCAACCAAATAGCTACTTGAGTACATCTGCAACATCTCTTCAGTTTACCATTGTATCAAAACTCTGACTGCATTTCTCAACCATGAACATTTCTCTGTCGTGGTACATTATGAACACAAGGCCTCTTTTGACTATTAACTCTCCACGTTCCCTGCCAAGTCCTCCCCCCAGGCCTTACTATCTGCAGTCTCATACAAACAATGAGTCTTTTTCTAAATAATGAAAATCCCGATATTACACCTGAAAAGAAAAGAAAGAACATGCTGGCAAAGCAAAATGCTTGCAGTCAGGCAAATTTAACTGGGCATTTAATATGCACTTCCAATGCATGGTTTTACATATAAACGTAAAAATTGAGGAATAAATGTAAAATGTGAGTAAAAGAGTACGTTTATGCGTTTCAAATGAACATTAGTTTATAAGTGTATAAATCTCTAATCTTTAAAATGATTACATTTCATTAATACGTTTAAATGTCGCACACCCGTTAATGAAGTTAAGGCACACAATAAATACAATGCCAATTATATGTATATAATTGCAAATTGGTGACGCATAAGGGTAGAGCCTAAATTGCACCGTTCCACTGGCAAATTATTGGTGTAGAGCCAATTCACCTGACAGGACACCATTTGTGTAGAGGATTTCCCTTGCAGTCTTTTTCAGATTTTCTGTATTTAAGGATATGTTTAAAGGACTTTATTTGCCAAACATTCACCTGAACCAACACAAGTCAACAGGAGACGTGTCTGCTCATCAACCTGATCACACACAGACTTAAAAACGTGTCTCCAATCCCGAGGCTGTTTGGCATATTTATGTCTTCTCTTTGGAATTACAGACAAATGTACTAAATGTATGTAAATGTATGTGTATACTTAAAAAGAGCTACAAAGCAACAGCATGCTTTATCAAATTGGGGATGTTTTATTAGTCCACCTTGTATTTTGTAAACTTTGTCATCTTAGGTTTTGTAAACTTGGGTTATAGTAATAATAAATAATCCGGCACTTGCAAAGTGCGAACTAATCACCCCTAAGGGTCTCAAGGTGATGGAGGGCTATCTGGGAGTTTAAGTGAGCTATTTCCCAGAGTCACATGGTGCTGAGCTGAGCTGCTGGTGGTGACCGAACCATGAGCCCTGTGCTCTGGAATCAGCTGCTCTGGTTGCTGCGCCACACCTCTCCTCTCTACTACTTGTTTCATAATTGATGCAATAATAAAAAATTACATATTCTTAGTGCATCTCATATCATATCATTGATGACGTCCCTGTATATAGGAAACAGACTAAATGTTTTTTACAAAGTGTGAAGGACATATTTTCTAGCTTCTCCCATTTTTTTTTATTCTTTGACACCTAGATTCTTGATTTTTGCTTTTTCATTGCACTGCCTTCTGTACAAAACTCAGACATGTTCACTATATTAAAGGTTACCCCAATCTCCAGTAAAAAAAGGACAGACATTTGAATTTTGACAAGCCCAAGAGCTGGCACTGAAAGGTACCCCATACTCATGAATGAACCACTGTAAATACAATATAGAAAGGCAGTTATTATGGTTACTACTGTACCAGTTATGGAATAGAGATGTTGTCTCCCTCACGAGAAATGTCACAGAATTTTGTGCGGCAATGATGGCTGCTCAAAGGACAACCATCTGTCTCTTCTAAAATAATAACGAATTATGATTGATTCATAGACATATTGTTTGCATTATGTGGCAGCTAATGAGAATTGGCCAACAAGTAGGTCGAAGGGTAAGTGTAGGAAAATTGGTTATTATTTGATGAGGAGAAATGTTTCTAGCTTGATGCGAGCTGCGGCTTAGCTGATACAAAGCCAAACACAATTTGAATACTTTATGCCAAACTGGAAAAAATTCTTGGCACATTCTTAGAGCCATATATATCAAGCAGTTGTATTGCACTTGCACCACACAATGGGGTGCAAGCAGAACACAACTACTAAGTGTGATCTATCAAGCCACGCAAGGCCACCTTGTGTAGCCTTGAGCGGCTTGATAAATCTGGAGTCTTGCAACTAAGTGTAAATTTCTACATTGAGTTACTCTGCTCCAGGGAGGCCTTCCACTGGTGGGTCATGGGTGTTCCCATGCAACACCAATGGATTTTGAAGCATTCCCAGATTTACCACAAGTGATAGACCTGGGAATGTGCCAAAACTTCTACGCCGCCCCAGGTAAGGCGTAATATGGAGAAAATGTACATTTCTCCTTCTTGTATCCTCTTTCTACGTGTGCTGCATTCTGCACCACACATAGAAAGAGGAAAGTGCCTCAGGGGATTTGGTTTTGTGCATGAAGGTGCCCCTTCCTGCACAAAAACAATCCTGCTTACAATGCAGGCACCCTTGCAACATGGTGCCAGAGTGCCTGCATTGGCGCTAGGCAGCACATTGTGCACCAGCGCTGGGAAAAGATAGTAATGCACCATATAATGTTAAATACGGCACATCCCTGCCCTTTCCTTGTCATGCAGCACAGCAAGGTGGCTTGCTGCGCTGTGTGACTATTTGATAACTATGCCCCTTGCTAACTTTGATTTGATTGTTACTCTCAATTCAGAATGAAAAAACCAAAATGCAGGCTAAGGAACTGTTTAAAAACCTTTCTGTAAGATGCAATGGGAATGCAAAAATTCATGCTAGTCAATAGAGGCAGGGCAGGACCTAAGTTCCCTAAACAGTGTGTCCCTGAAGTAGTGCAGTTGAACAGAAGATGGTGGTTCACCCCAGTGACTAAGACCTAACCCTTTGTACCAGCAGTAGAGTAAGAGTTTGTGGAACAGTGTAGACAAATGTTATTCATTTGCATTTGGATTTTTACTGGAGGTTGAACACCTTCAGTATTGTGACACTAAAGGCTGTAGTTTGTCACAGGTCAAGACCAATTCTTCTAAATTCTTCTAATATAACTTCTACAACATTGTCTTAAATGTATCTAAAAAATTGATATGTCTGAATTCCCATTTTCTTATTTATCCACCACTTTCTTATTCCTTATTATCTCTGGGGGATGGTGGCTAGCTGAAACAACTACAAACTATTCTCTGAAAAAAGGCTATTCTGTCAGTGTAGGCACATCTCAAGCAATGCCTACCTGCAATGGATTCTATGACACCTCTTTGCTTTTAGAGTAAGGACCAACCATGATTCAAAGGAGCCCTTCTCCCGATACGGATGAAGGTTGATGTGTCCTGAAGGATGGGATCTTTCTTTCATCTTGTAAGAATACGGGTGGGCTGGCATTGGGAAAGATGGCAGAGAGAGAGAGAGGGAACATTGTGAGCCAAGTTTAGAGTAGTCGCAATAGAAATCTGTAGCCCCCGGCTCTGGAAATATTTTACAGAAATAAAAAACCCTTGTTGAGACTGGAATTGCATCACAGTGCACTAGATAGAGTATGTTTAGGATCTTTAAGTGGATTTGCTTAGGGACTTTTTCCAATCACAACTGAGATTGATCTTAAAGACCTAATGCAACCACACTTGACAGTACAGACGAAAATAAATATGACCTGTTATTTGCTGGCTGAACTCCCTTCTGCCTGGTAAATAACAGTTTTGAGTCTTCATCCTTATTCTGAATCTCTTTACTTGACCAATGGTCCAAATACTGAGGAGAGATTTCCCCCCTTGCTGGCCCAATAGTGTAAATGGAATTCAGGTCCCTACGAGTGGGGCGTGTCTGCTCCTTAACATCTCTCTTGAGAAAAGAAGAGTGTGGAAGATCCAAAAGATAGAGGTAGCTTTAGCCAGGAGGAAGAATAACAGACAAACCAGTGCAACTGATCATTTGTCTGTGACATGTTGTATGATACCTGAAATGAAGCCCTTGAAAATGTGAGAACTTTTGGATAGCCAGGTAAAAAGTTACAAAAACAATTTTGAATTTATTAGCAGTTCCTACCACTTAGAAAGCATGGACTGTTATCTGAAACCCACTCCTCTTGACATTGTTTACCAGCATCTGTTTAAGCAAGACTATATGCTGCTACAAATAGGTAACATTTATTTAGCACTGATACCTCTAAAAAATATTTTCTTACAATCTGTGGGGCACCTTTCTGTTTCAATCATAGCATTGAACACACTACTGCTTCCTAGTGTTTGGTTTGACAATCACAAGCTGATTATAGATGGACTCAAGTTTTACCTCACTAGTGGGAAATAACTAAATCCAAAGCAGTGTGGGATAGCTTTTGTTCCTCTCTCGACGAGACTTGGTCAGGCAGTTCAGGCTGGACTGTTCCCATTGAAGCAGGACCAAGACTGTTTTTCAGTCTCTGTTTAAAGTGGCATGATGGCTGAAAAGTGATTGTCTGGAATGTGGTCTAAAGAATCATTGGTGGCTGAGATAATTTCAAGCATTCATTCAACCATCTTGTTGTTTGAATCAGTAGATGCCCTAGGTGCAATGGGTATTGCCAGATGTGGTTCCCCCACTCACTGCTCTCTGACAGGACTTAAGCTGTTCCTTACTGACAAGATCTAAGTAGATTGAAAACAGTCTGGGTTATCTTTTGTTCTCGTCCGAAGGGGACTGGGTCTGGCAGTTTTGGCTGGACTGTTCCTACTGTAGTTGGACCAAGACTGATCGGCATGTGGCAGGTCTCTGCCTAGAGTGTCTTAGTGGGTGAAAAAGTATAGTCTGGAATGTGTCCCAGGTGAGCACTAGTGACTGAGATTAATTCAAGCATTTCTTCCATCTCTTTGTTTGTTTGGGAATCACAGGCAGTTCTCACATTGCTGTTCAATTATATTTTTAAAGATTGCCTAAAAAGCACCCCATTTCATTTTTAAAAACTCCTGTACCCTACAACAGATTTACCTTATTTTTGTTTCATTGTTTTTGTGCTCTATTTTTTACTGACTGTCATAGTTGTTTTGTGTGTGTGTGCTTTGACCTCTAACATGTGGTGAAATTGGTTAAGGCAAATGGACATATTTAACTTTACAGTAAGGCCATTGTATATGGTGCAAAAAAAATATACCAATGTCATGAAAAGTTAAATGTTGCCTGGGAACTGCAGCGTGCCATCCACTAGAATGACAAAGAAAACATAGCTTTAGGCTTGCCCTCAAGGTAGGGTGCTAAGTATATAAAAGCAGTACATGCAAGAATTTAATTGTGGCTTGTACCTACAGTAACTAAACCCCAAAAGCTATTCACACTGTTATGACTGTAGCTGTCATATGAGAAACATTACAGTTCAGATAAAATAAAATAAACTATCAATTGGGATAAGATACAGAGAAGATTAATATTTATTAGAAATCCAATTAATGGGCAAAGTCAGATTTTTAGTAAATATTTAGGAAAAAGTTATACTTTATCTACCTGAACAACACATGGGCTAATTAGCAATAGCCAGCAGCTGCACCCTGTCAGTGCTTCCCATTAATGAGGTGCGCAAACTCTGCACAGTGTAGGAACAAAGGCTTATGTCTTTCAACAGGAGGACATGGAAGTGAGGAATCTGACTCTTCCAAGCTCAGGAAGGACAGCCGTGGAGGGTCCAGGAACTAAGTTTCAGTTAACCATGAATAGTGACTACTCATTGGTGCTTCACTTTTGCTTCGCGCTTGTTTGGATTAAATGTTTAACAATAAATAACCTAGGTTTGCTAATAGGATCTGTAGTGTTTTTATGTCATTTTGCTCATTACCATTTTCAGAAATTGTTTATTGCATTTTTATTCTGTTGTGTTTGAACATGTTAACTGTTTCGTTACTGCTGAAAATTATCACAAATTTTTCTAAGTTAAGACTGCTTGGTGCTATAGCTACTAGGCCAGTTGAGCCCAGGATTAATTTATTGAAACTGTGTGTGTAGCCTCACTCCTGCAGCTCTCCAACCTTCAGTCAAACCTGTCAAAGTAACTCTTTTTGACATCAAATAACTCTACTTTTAAATATTCAATAAGTAATCCTAAGTAGGTTTTCTAGCCCACCAGGGTTCTTAGTGTTTAAAAGCGGTAGATGCAAAAACATAATGTTGGCATGTCTCTACTCTGTACAAAACTCTGGTCAAATCTACAGTGACTAGTTCTAAAAGATCTTTTCTCTGTTAGGGATGAAGCTGTCCTATGACAAACACTGAAGTTCAGATAAAACAATGTATGCTAACTTTGAATTATGATAACCTATAGAGGCAATCAATGTTTATCAAAATCCAATTAATTGGTAAACTTGGATTTTTAGTAACTATTTAGGAAACGTGATACTTAAAAAGTTACACTTTACGTGCCTGAACCAGGGGTAGACTAATTAGCAATAGCCACCATCTGGACCCTGTCAGGGTTTCGGCTTAATGAGGTGTGAGAACTTCTCCCAGAGCAAGAACAAAGGCTTAGATCTTTAGACAGGAAAACATGAGGGTGAGGAATGTAACTCCTCCCAGCCTAGTAAGGGCAGCTTGGGAGGGTCCAGGAACTAGGCCCCGATTAACTGCAAACAATGACTACTTATTGGTACTTTACTTGCCACTTTTTGCACTAAAATTAAAAAAAATCAAATGTCTGCTTTGCGTTTTTGAATTGTGATTGTTTTAGTGTCATTTTGCTCATTAACATTTTCTCTATTTTTAGTTGGGGGATTTTTATTGTGTTGTGTTCGGTCTTTTTAACTGTTTTTTTGCAGCTTCTACTTTACACGTTTTCCTAAGTTATGCCTGTCGGCTCTGTGCTGTAGCTACCAAGGCACTGAACCCAGATTTTGTTTATTGAAACTGTGTTTTACTTGTGTAGCCTCATGCCTGCAGCTTTAAAACCTGTAGATGAACCTGTCAAAATAATCTTTTTGGCAGGTGAGAATCCTACTTTTAAATATTCAATAAGCCATCTCACAGTAGGCCTTGTGGCCCAAAAAGTAGGGTGTGTAGTATTTACAAGTGGTACATGAAAGAATTAAATTTTGGTATGTATCTACAGTGACTACGCTTATAAAGATATTTACACTATTAGGGCTGTAGCTGTCCTATGAAAAGCACCTAACATTTTGATACTGTGAGAATAAGTCTGCTAAGTTTGAATTGGGATAAGCTATGGAGGAGATTACTATTTATTAAAAGTCCAATTCATGATTTGGTGAAGTTGGATTTGTAGTAAATATTTAGAAAATGTGATACTAAAAATGTTACTCTAGGGCGTTGTGTAGTGCACTCTAGTTTTCTTTCTATGTTCATTAGCAAGACAATCCACTTAGCTTTAGTGTGCTACATTGGGAGGCATACTGTCTCATATGCTTCTAAAACATCAAAACTCATAAAAACAAGTACATGTACATGGACTTGAGCCAATTTGCACAATTCACAAACGACAAGTGTCAATTAGATTGTTCTCAAATTTTCTTCATTCCATTAATTTCACATGAATGTATTCCTTGACGTGTCTCATCATATTCATATTAATTCACATATAAATATTACACAGTACACATTCATTATTATACAAATTTCAAATTTAACATATGCAGATGCTTGCTTGCGACATATACATGTTCACAATCTTCTTGCCCGCCCAATGCATTTCGGGACTTGTGTCCCTTCGTCAGGGGCCAATCTGTAATAATAAACAATAACAATGTACATGGTGATATTGTTATTTCAATGTAACATTGGACAGGGTGATAGTGTTATTCCAATGTGTTCAGTCTGCTCACTAGCTCTTAGCAACATTCAGTTCCACAAGTTGCTTAGGATGCATTGCTTACCATTTATTATTTTCATTTTCCTTATATTTGGCAATTCAAAGTATTCATTTGAAAGCCTCCATTTAGCTGTCAGTAGAGAAACACTCCTATTGAAGATTCTCTTTCTATGGTTAGTCTACTTCATCTTAGTTGGAGATTGTTTGTTCCTTCTTAGACCCCTATGGCTCACTCAATGCTTCTTACCTCCATTTATATTACAAGACTTATACAAATAAGGAACTCGCACCTTTATCAGAAACTCACTACTACCAGTCATTAGATTTATTTGCACTGATGCCTTTTCAGATGTTAACAAAAAGTATTCTTCACTGTGGTTAGCAGATCAGTGTGGGCCTTGCGTGGCTCTCTTGGGTGTCTTTGCTTCATTTTTAACCTTAAATGTTGAAACACAAGTCAGATTGGGCCCATCCTCTTTGTCACAAGAAGTGCATTGTAAATACACAACTAGGAGTCCCTCAACAAAAAAACATCTTAAATGTGTGTATACATATGTTGTGCAGTGCTACAGAAATATTGCAGAAAGACACTCTGAGGTCAGGGGAGAGTAGAGGTTACAACTCTAAGCTTTAAAATGCTTTGTCCACAGGCGCCATCCGGCAGCTTAAATAACACTTCTTAAGGGAAAACAAACATCGAACTATCTCTGACAGAAGGGTAATAAGGTCTTATAAGTCTTAGGAGTAAAATCAGCTAAAAAGGTTTTAGATTCCGAGGGGCTCATTTGGAGCCTGGCAGGCGCCGCACCAGTCTGCCTGCTCTGTGGAGGACCTGGCCCCTGTCACACCTGGTGGAAGACGGCCAAAGCACCCAGAGATCACCACCTGCCTGGCGGGGATCTCTGTAATGAACGTGCATTTGACACATTGGAGGAAGCACTTACGTCACATATCAAAGCTGAGTGGGCCTCCGGGACTTTTAGGCCCTCTCTGCATTTTATTTTACTTTGTAGGTTTGTTTATGAAAAGCAAAATAACTATGGCTGGTGGTAGCTCTTTTTGTGTCAAGCCATTGTTTTACAGATGTAGGCAAGGAATTCCTTGCATGGCAGACCCAAGCAAAGCATCAGGACTAGGGTATGGAATAACAATGGTAGTGCCTCTGCGCTCAGTAGGTCATGGCTACCACCACTGTTACCCATTGGTCCTGTGGCTGGTGGATTTGTACATAAAAGTGGGCTAAAGACCAGGGGGCAGATTTATGTTCCCTGGTGCATCCCTGAAAATCAGCAGGGATGCGCCAGGGAAGATGCGTCACGAAAGTTTGCCCTTGCGCCACTGCAGATGCGCCGCATTTACAATGTGGTGCATCGTGGCGCAAGACAAGCAGATACGTGACGCATCTGCCGGTGTAAGGTTGGAGCAGTGCTGAAGTTGTGTCGCAAGCGCGACGCAACTTCAGCACTGTTCCAACCTACCCTATCCCTAACATGGTGCATCACGCCTGCTTGAAGCAGGCGTAAGGATTTGACGCACCAGCGTCGGGAAAGTGACTGCGTGAAATCTTGTAGATTTCACTGCGTCACTTTTCCGAGGCTTTTTCTGATGTAACGCCCACCCTGCATACATTAAACCTGACGCAGGTTTAATGTGGCGCAGGGCTTTACAACGTGACGCATCTCCCTAGGGGTGGGCGGAATTTGCGGAATTAACCTTCGCAAATTATCGCGAGAATGTTTAAAATTATCGCAAACAAGCAGAAATATCGCGAAGATGCGGAAGTTTTTTTCCGGCATGTTCGCGAGATTTTCTGCATGGTTGCGGGTCGCCAACTTACCCATGTGGTTGCTTGCGGGCGCGGCCATCTTGTTTTGAGTTGTTCTCGCGGTGCATGATCGCGAGAAGAAAGACGTGATCGCGCGACGCATGACGTCACTGCGGGCGCGAACTGTCGCGAGACAGCGCAAATGGCTAAAAACAATACAACATCTCATGGAGAACGCGACCGGATCAAGAAAACTTGTCGGCGAACGCAGGGATTCAGGTAAGGCGATCGCGCGCGCGCGACAATGTATTATTTTACAGCGCGAGCAAGAAACAAATTATCGCCAAGCTGCGGAAACCGGAATTTTTGACATTTTCGCGCTCTCCGCGGAACGCAAAAATGTCAAATTATCGCAATTTCCGCGAACGGAACGAAATTTTTGCCCAGGCCTACATCTCCCTAGATGCGTCACGTTGTAAATCTGGCGCAGCATGGCACTTGCTTTGCGCCGCCGCTGCATCACAAAAGTGACGCACCAGCGGCACAAAAGTGGCGCACGGGGCTTGCAAATCTGCCCCCAGGTTTGTTGATGCAAAATCGACAACAAAATACAGAAGGCTCAGGAACTCCGAAAATATACATTTAAAATGTTTAAAAAAATCTAGAAAGTATGTTCAGTGCAAATAGGTAAATCTCCTTTCTGCGCTAATTTGATATTCAATTTGCAATATATAATTCTTTTTTCATGTAATTGTTGCTTGATGAGTGAAAAAAGTAATGCTCTTTATCAGAATTGCAACTATTGCAACAATTTGCTTAGAATACTTACATATTGACAGCAAGCTACAGAAAATCAACTTCAGAATAGTACCTGGTTAGTATCCACAAATCAATTCCTATTCAGCTGTTGAGTGCAGATGCTGGTCCGCCAACAGGCACACATTAAAGGTCATGTGACCCAACAGAAGTTGAGGATTAAAATATCCTGTGGGAGAAAATACATGTCATGCTCTCATTTCTAAACCATTTGAAAGTATTCATGACCTGAACTTTCTTCACTTAGATCAACCGTATATCGCCATCAGAAAGGTTCACTGGCCTCATAAAATATGCAGAAGAAACTTTACTTTAAGTCCACACTTAGAAAACTCTTTACTTACAGTGACCTGAGGTTAAACGCCCTGAGAAGATATGTAAATGGCAGCAGAAAATAAAATGCTCCAACAATGCTGACTACTTTAAAACATTTGCCATCTTACAGACACTTTGCTGCTCTAGGATACTTTGAGGCATATTCACAAAGAAATGGCTGCAGCGTGGCACTGCAAACAATTTAACAGTGCCATGAAACATAATTTAAAAAATGCACGGTAGCGTCATATTCACAAGAATAAGGCGCACCCCTGTGATTACCCTTTCACGGGCGTTAAACAAAGCTGCCACGGTGCAAGGGTGCCTGCATTGCGGGAATGATTCCAGCAACTCAAGGGTGTCTGTGTTGCAGGGATGATTGTTCATGTGCAGGAAGGGACGCCTTCCTGAACATAAACAATCATCAATGGCAAGTTGCTCCTTCTGTGTGTGCCACAGAATGCAGCACACATAGAAAGAGCAAAAACGAGGAGAAAGAAAGATCTCTCCTTGTTGCAGCACTCTAACACCTGCGTTTCAGGGGCATTCATTTTTGGCGCTGCCACAGATTTACACATCTTTGTAAATCTGGGGCAGCGTCAAAAATCAATGGGGGTTGTGGTGGAATGCCCACAGCAACACCCATTGCACGCCCCCTTCATGCAGATACCTCTGTGAAAGGGTATGATATTTACAACTTGGCGTTAAGCCATGCAAGGTGGCTCAACGCCACTTTGTAAATATGGTGCAGGACATTGCGCCACAGGAGCATCACAAAAAGTGATGCTCCACTGGTGCAACCTCCTTGTAAATATGCCCCGTACTTAGTGAGAGTCCCTGACTGAAAACTGAGGGGCTTATTTACAAGACCTGTGCGCCACCGGAACATCTCTTTTTGTGACTATCCGGTGGTGCACAAGCTTAGCCATATCTCCAAGGCCACGTAAACCACAATGCGTGGCTTTTTATGGCCGTGTAGATATAGAGTAAGGCAAAGCAGCGCAAGTCACGGCGTTGCTTTACTCTCCGCGAAAAAGGCGTTCCATGTGTGTTACTGTGGGTGTTCCCCTGCATAACCCATGGACTTTGACTGTGCCCAAAATTTACAATATCTCGTAAACCTGGGACAGCATCAAAACCTTAGGTCTCTCTAGAGCAGGCATAAATATTTCTCCTTCGTTTTTTTCTCTATCCATTAGGGCTGTATCCTGCTGCACACATGGAACGAGGAAAATACCTCTCATGATTGTTTTTGTGCTGGAAGGTGTCCCTTCCTGCACAAAAACAATTCTGTCAACAACCATACACCCTTGCACCATGGTGCAAGAGTGCCTTCCTTGGTGCTCGGGTGCAAATTGTGCAGCGAGGCAGGCAGAAAGGACAAGAATGCACCGTTCTGGCCCTTCTGAATTGGCATAGGACAGCACAGCAAAATGGCTTGGGGCACTGCCCTACGCCAATTTGTTGTACACATGCCCCTGAGGGTGTTAAATAAACCCATAACCAAAGCAGGGGCTGTGGTGGCACAGATCCTGATGGCTCCTTTAGCAGTCCTTAATCCCACTTAACTCTCTAGAAATGCGGTACTACTTAGTATACTCCCTTCTACCTGCTTCTATCTGTTTATGTTTTTTCCCCAAAAGCTGAACCAATTGCTATACCAGACTTTGCAATAAAGTGATGTAACAAGGCGTAAGTATCCTCCATTAAAATTTTTTGTAATAGTAAACAATTCAGTAGTTAATATTGAAACTCAGATTCGTGGGTGTGCCATAAAAAGAATTACAAGGTATCGTGCATACCCCATCTACAATAATCTGAAAGCATGTTCACGATTTATGATTTTTAATCTGAGAAGGCTGTTTGTATGGTGGTTCTTCTGTGCTTTTATCACACAATGTTTCCAGTATATATGTATAAACACTGTGCGTGTACCTGAAGATCACAGCACTACTTTACAGCTGAACCAGTGTTTGAAATGGAAACACAGAACTTCAGGCGCACCTTGTCCTAGATAACCGTTTTACTGCTGAGAAGTGCTGGTGCTCTCTCCCGTTAAAACCATTGAAGCAGTGCTGAGAAGTGTCGGTACTATCCCTTCCAAATAAAAGAAGTGCAGGTACTGAGTACCAGATAATAACTGCCCATTTAAAGCACCAAGGGAAACCATCACAGAGGTGAGAGGGGATGGATTCCTTTTTTGACCACACTACAAATGATCATTCCCACAAAACTGTTACTTCTTTTTTAAATGTGTCCACCACTAGAGGGCACTATTTTCTTGTTTTTTGTTCACAACTAATAATATTCAGAATGGACAGGTTAGAAAACAAATGGAACTGCAATCACGCCTGGGCCAGAAAGGTCACAGTAATCTATAACAGCAGGGAAGCCGCCTTCTCGTGGACTAAAGTGTTGCAACAGAAGCATTTAGCTGCTAATAAATCTGTTACAACTGCAGTTTTAATAACACATAAAAAGCCACATTTCTACTACTGTAGAAAACACAATTTTAGTGGAGTGTGTGCTGTTGCTGAATGTAGCTCACCTTTTCCGATTGTACCTGCTGTCTTTATTTTGTGTTAAATGACAGTTCAGAACCCTCATGTTCTTGCTCTCAGTGACAAACTGCTAGAGCATCCCGGCTCCATGGATTCTTGTCCTAATATTGTTTGCGACCTTGGTTTTATTGAAGGAGCAGGGCAGGTTAATTACAGTCTCTGCTTTTCCCCTTATGGAGGAAGTGCAATCGAGCCAATTTGTCACTTAATTGTGCCTGTGTGTAGAAGCAGAGCTGGATCGGATCCCGGTGCATATTTTATTTAGACTAACTTAAATGGTATAACCGAAGTCATATGTATTAGAGGAATGGTGAGCAAAAGGGTTGCATTGAAAGAACAGTCTACAATGACTCTATAAGAGCACAATATGTTATTAAGAGAAAATCAAGCTTTTTATGTTACCTTTATATTAATTTATTAACAACAGTTTTAGAATTATGCTAACACTGTACAAGAGATTTTACTTCAGATTGTTAGTTCACTCTACAATGATCCATTTTTTCCTCAGACATTGGGCACATCATGATCGTGCTAGCCAGTGGTAGCTCCTCCGCTTAGGCAGAGGAGCGCCGCCCCACTGCAACGCAACAGTGAAATTAAAAAACCATAACCGGATAATAACTCGATAATATAATCATTTTATGTTTTCCTGCTGCGGCAGGTTTGCGTGCAGGGTGGGCCTGGGCTCACACAGAAGCAGGGACAGGAGTGGTTTGCCCACTCCTAGTGCGCATAAATGTTTTGCCGGCCGTCTCAGACTGGCGAAACATTCATGCACACTTTGCATGTTCTCTACTATACCATCCCTGTAACCTTTGTTTTTTTGGAGGGAATTTCAACGATTTTTAAAAATCCTTTTTCCTAACTATAACGACCCTGTAACCTTTGGTTTTTTAAGAGAATTTCTAAGGATTTTTATTTTATTTTTTAACTATGAACTGTAACCTTTGAGAGTGAGTGTGTGACTGAGTGCATGAGTTTCTCAGTGGGTGTGTGAGTGAGTGTGTGAGTGCCTAAATGGGAGTGTGAGTAGGTGTGTGATTAGGTGTTTGAGTGTCTGTTTGATCCTGGGAGTGACTGTATAAGTGTCTCACTGGGTGTGTGAGTGTCTGAGTGGGTCTGTGAGTTGGTGTGTAACTCTGAGTGGGTCTGTGAGTGTCTAAGTGGGTTTGTGAGTGTGTGTGTTTCTCAATGGGTCTGTGAATGTGTGCATGAGTCTGAGTGGGTCTGTGAGTGGGTGTGGGAGTGTATGAGTGGGTTTGGTAGTGGATGTGTCAGTGTCTGAATACATCTCTGATTGGAAGCATGACTGTGAGTGGATGTGTCACTCTGTCAGTGGGTCTATGAGTGGGTTCATGACTGTCTGAGTGGGTCTGAGGTTGGGTGCATGAGTGTCTGAGTGGGTCTGTGAGTGGGTGCATAACTCTCTCAATGGGTCTGTGTGTGACTGCGTAAGTCTCTGAGAGGGTCTGTGAGCGTGTGTGGCCAAATAGGGGAGGGGGCTGCATGGCCACACTCTCCAGTCCTATTTTGGCCCCGGCCATTAACAAATGGGGAGGAGGTCCGGGAAGCCTGGAGCTGGGACTTTTATTTCTTTATTTATTTTTAATAGGGGAAGCCCTCCTCCTTGGGCTGATTTCGGCCCAGAGACCCTATGCCCCGGGCCTTGCCTTTTATTTATAATTTTTTTTATAAGGGCAGGGGGGCCGCGTGACAGCTGGACACTGGCAGAAAAGCCTTTTGGTTTTAGTCACTACCAAAATAGTAATATAAAACCAGACTTGGCGATTAAGTTGGATTTTCATCTAATATTAAAATGAGCCCAGAGCCCTTGAACCATTTTTCTAGCTACTCAGAAACATAATTTAGCACTTATTAAATGTTATAGTGTAAACCAGTTTTGACCTACAGTAAGGCTAGCCTTGTCACAGTGAAACGACATTGGGTGTTTCTCACTGCCAGGACATGTAAAACATTAAAAATACATGTCCTACTTTTTAAATACCATTCACGCTGCCCTATGGGCTTTTAGGGGCTACCTTAGGGGGTACCTATAAGTGCAAAAATTGAACATTTAGGCCGGGCAAAAGGATTGTTTTGCCAGATAGAAATGGCAGTTTAAAACTGCACATACAGGCTGCAATGGCAGGCCTAGAGATATGTTTTTCAGTGCTACTTTAGTGGGTGGTACAGTGAGTGCTGCAGTCCACTAGTAACATTTAAATTACAGGCCCTGGGTACATGTAGTACCTCATACTAGGGACTTATAAGTAAATTAAATGGACAAATCAGGTGTATACCAATATTACCATGCTTAGAAGGAGGAACACAGCACTTTACCAATGTTTAGCAGAAGTAAAGTGTGCTGTCCTAAAAGCGAGTAAAGTTTTCAGAAAATGACTGCAAACATCCGGGGGAATACCACACAAAAGATGGTAATTTCTAACAATTTATATTTGCTGTTTCTTGTAACATGAACCAGGCCCAGAACAGGGTGTGAGAACACTGTACAAGAGTTCTGTATAAAAATGAAAGAATGAAAGCACCATACAATGGAAGCATAACAATACTTACATAGATATACATCAGAAATAAAAAGGTTTTAGATTCAGTAAATAATTGTTTAGAGAAGTTAGATGGCCATGGTCATACACTGGGATTAAGATTATGGCCCTGATCATGGAACAAGAATGAATACAACTACTACCAGTAGGCAAAGTGAACAGTAGAAAACCCCAACTAACGCTTTCCAACACACTACATCAAACCCTACAAATCAGGGAATTGATGTGCTCCTCATCAATAGTCAGTATGTGCAATAAGATTTCAGCTTTTGAGTAGCACGCATTCAGAGGGCAATGCACTGGATTAAGAGTTTTGAAAGCAGTAATCTGGCTCAGAAAAGCAGATGCGCCGTCTCATTTTTAGGTCTCGCTGAGCCCGGCGCATGCGCTGGCTCGGAGAGACATTTTGTAAGTGGGAATTTCAAAGTGCTGCTGGCTGGCCTAGCGCTTGCGTTCACGCAAACATGCACGCGCGCAGCTGGCCGCCAGCAGCACTTTGAAAACCTGTGCGTCATCGCAATCACTTTCGCTTTCAGAGCAATCGCGATCGCGATGACGCACGCTTTCAGTGCTTGTCTTATGATTGAGTTGTGTAACATGCAGACTGTGAACATTCACTACATAATGCGTTGTGATTATTACTATTGAATGCAGATTTTACCTGCATTCATCCAGGATTGGAGACTGAGTGGTCTCGTTGGTTTGACATATAATAGCTTGTCTTTGTCCAGAAATGAAATTGATTGCTTCAGTCATGTTCTTGTTCTATCTGAGTACCCAGTCTCGCGTGGCGTCTTTATTTTCTTGAATGGTGCGTTGCAGGCAGCAGAGCCGGTGTGTTGATTGTAAAGGTGCTGGGGGTGCAGGAGGAGTGTTCCATGCAGGTTGCCGTCTGCAAGCAGCTAGGGAGCCCCCGGGGGACAAGTTCAGCTCTGTAGAGGACCCTCCCTCTGACCGCCGGCTGAAGGTCCTCTTCACTAGAGAGACGGCCGCACAGCTGAGAGCGGCCCCGGAGGACATCATTCATATTCACCCGCCTTGGTGAGTGACAGACAGGCACGCAAGTACAACACACTTCTGTTATCCACTCCTTTCTCTGTCAGCGTCATTCCCAACTGCTCCTGTTGAAGATGTACGCTACACTCATCGTTAGCATTGGGGCGCTTAAGCAGCCAATGCAACTTTTCCCCCCAGAAAATCTTAGAACATGGGCGTCCGCAAGGGGGTGGGGGATCTTGCCACCGCATTCCCACCTGGGTTTTTTCAGTTGCCCTTTAAAAAAAAATGTCAAGATCGTTCTGCTGTTTGGAAAGGATTCTAGAATGGATGACGCTAAAATGATGCCCCCCCGCCCCCCAAAAAAATAAATAATAATTTTGCAGACTCCCAAGTCTTGGAACTACGCTTTTCCGTATGTACAGGAATGGCCTTTAAACTATTTGAATCCTTGTCTCCTACTTGAAAAGAAAACTAAACATATTGTCTGGATGCCACCCCCACCCCAGCCCATATTAAATAGCCTCCTATAATATTGACCGGTGAGCGTTGAATACGCCTATAGCACATTACAGTTGATGGGGCGTTTGGGGGATAAACTCAAAGCCAACAGCAACACGTGATATTCAGTGCTGGCAGCCTCGAGCCTTGCCATGTCTGGGATGGTGACTTTCTCCATGGGGGTTGGGAGATGCTGTTCAGTAGGTGAACATTAAGACCAATACTTTAAATGGGCAGGTACTGATAACCTGCACTTCTTGAATTTTGAAGGGAGAGTTCCTGCACTCCTCAGTTGGAATTCAACTCTTTAAGTGAGAGAGTACAAGAACCCCAATGTAGCACTCAGACACTGTGAGGCAAAGAGCTCCTACACTTCTTGAACTCTAGTTCAGCCACTGTTTAAGCCCCTACAGCTCAGAATCCTGCTAGGTTCACAGCTGTGACACTGGACACTTCTTCCTGCTCCATGGGCTGGACAGGAAGTGTGAGGAGGAACATAGTTGTCCACTCATGGGGCTCCAACTGCGTGGTGGTTCTCTGCTCTTGAACCTAGGAGATGCATAGCACCCAGGACAGGTTATAGGTTGTAGGGAGGAGGGGGCTGCAGGTAGAAAAGGCCAACAGACGCTCACTGTTCCACCCAGGCCCCACCTCTTTTATTGACTGAGCATTTGTGAGACTGCCATACTTGTCCGGGTGCAGTCATCCCTTCCTCTACACCCGTAGACAATACAGGGGTGTTTGCTGTTTTCAGACTCAGTTTGCACAATTACTCAATTCTTTTAGGCACTTATGTTAAATTAGCGGATTGAGAATATTGCTAAGTGTCTACCAATGTATGACTGTGTAGGTGTTCTGAACACCCCTTATAGGCTCCCATGTTCCTACACTCACCCTTACCTATAGCTGAGAAAGGTCTGCTGTAGATGAAGAATTCAGAGGTGGCATTTCTTTTTCATCTAAGCTGAACATGGGGGCACAAAATGTATTATGAATCCAGACAATATATTCTCTCTTCGTTGTGTATATAATTTAGCTCACTCAGTGCATTTGTGCATTTTAAATTTGCACCATCGTTCAGTGGAAAGACTTACATATCATTACATATACGCATATTGATTAGTGAGGAAAGCTCATGCACTACTAGGATTGATAGTATAGGTGCTCATTATAGAGTTTCATGATTTTTACAAACATTTTGTCTCATTTAGTATGAATTTCCCTCTTTTGAAGAATTGTGGATGCTCCTTGCTTAGGTGTTGCTTTCCCCTTTATTAATACATAAATACATGAATCAGAATGCAAAAAATGGTACCCTTGTATTAGACAGCTTGAAATCTCTTTATAACTCAACTTGCAGATACAGACTGCTTATGCACAGGTAAAGGAAGGTGGTTCTTATATTCTCTACTGAGCAGCATTTACTGCAGGGATGTTCCTGCGTCTTTTCAAGCCAATCCCTTTGATGATTATTATTCGTTACATGTTGTTGTTGTGGTGTTTAGTCCCCTTTGGGTGAAGCCATTTTTGCGATATTACAGGATCCAGAGGATTGTTGGTGGTGGAAGTCTTACAGGTTGACCTTCTAAATGGAATGACATTGCTTCCTGTGATCTGCTTGTTTATTTACTACAGTTGACTAAGAAGACACCTTGAAATGCTGCCTTTCAATTAAAGATTGCATCATCAGCCATTTGTGTACAGGGAATTTGGAAGAATCTTACAGGCAAAATGTCAAACAGTCTAGGTTTTAATTTGTTCTAAAAAAAATCAGTAATTGTTACGATGATACTTATAAGTTTAGTTGCATTAGCAGTTGATTTACTTAGCATTTTGGTCTCGAATTGTAAAGTTAGTAACAAACTTGGAGCACCCTTGGCAGATGTTGAGTCTTAAATGTGGATAAAAACGGCTCGTTCATACATGCCTTTTAAGAGGAAGCATCATGGTATACGCAGATGCAGCCTTCACCTGAGATATCTTATCAGAGAAGTTGGTTGAGGTGCTGTAGCCGTTGTGTTTCCTATTCCACTAAGTTACAGGACCATATGTCACATACTCCTTGGATAGACCACTGTTTGACACTGAAAACATTGTCCATTATTACTCTTTTAACATTACTTCGGTAACAGCCGTTTTTTCCCCTTCATTATGGCGCGCAGACCCAGAGCTTGTGACACACCTGAGTTAACAATGAATCGGTGATTCAGTAGTACCCACTTGGGGTTCTTTGGTCAGGCTTTTCATGGGTTAGCTAGGTAAATGCTAACTAAATGCGTATTGGACCAAACAACAGGAATACTGGGTGTTTATGGAGTGGTGCCATACAGCTGTTAACCTCGGCTTTCTAATGCTCAGATGTTTGAGGAAACTTGGAAAAGACTTGGGGCCTCCTTAACCCCTTCAGTGCCCCGCCCTTTCCCCCTCCTGTGCCGGGCATTGTATTAGCGGGCGGGGTCCATGACGAGATAGTCTCGTCATGGGCACAGCGCAACCGCGCTCCATGACGAGACTATCTCGTCATGGGCATAGAAGAGGTTAAAGGCAGCCATTGCTGTGTTACAGATTTCAATAGCCTGATGCAGACCTGCGAGTTGTCCGGCCTGTACTTGCCTATGAGTGGATCACCTATGGTTTTCCTCCGTGCGTCATTACCACCACGGCTCTCATCTGTGCCGTCCCACTCATGTTTTACCAGAGCCAACCTCATTCCTGCACTGCCACCAGAGCTGCTGTAAATGAGAAGGTTCCCACTTGTGTAGTGCATGCTCTCTATACGCTTTGGAAGCTCGAACTACAGATGCAGTGTGTGAGTGTGCCTTTGTTGTAACTGTTCTGTATATGTTATTATGTTTATTAAGGGCTACCTCACTGAGGCATGTTGGCGCTAGGACAGACCAAACAAGTAATTAGTGCAATATAGAACACCCAACACAAAACACCACTAACCAAAAAACATCACTAAATCATAATATATACCAATCTATGAGCTTTTAGTATTTGTGGGTCATTCACTTCTGCAAGTCCACGAGACATTGTTTTAGCCTTTTAATGTAGTCTCCTTAATTCTTTTTTCTTTTTAGGTCTCGCTGAGTCAGCGCATGCGCTGTCTCTTAGAGACATTCAGTAAGGGGCTTTTAAAAGTGCCACCAGAGGCTTTTGCTGGCCTCAAGCCTTGCGTGCCTCTCTCCGCCTTGTTTTATTTACCTTTTGCAAGCGCACACAACTCCCGGTCGCGGATGAAATTCTTGCTCGCAATCACTTTCGCGCACACCATTTACTTGTTTAAACACTTCTCACCCTTTCCTTGCTGTTTCTTGTGCATCGCTCATTCTTTCATTACTTGTCACTTTTATGTGCATTTCTCAGTCTTTCTTTGCTACTTCACTGTGCATTACTCCTTCCTTCTTATTCCTTCTTTGCTGCTTTTCTGTGCGTTTCTCATTCTCTTTCTGCCACTTTCATGTGCTTTTTTCATTATTCCGCAATCTTTCTTTGCTGCTTTTTGAACTTTTACACTGATTCTGTGCTGATCTGCGGGGCATCTGCCACTCTTTCTCTTTCATTCTTTGCTGATCTTCCGTGCTTTTGCCTTTCATTCTTTAACATTTTTCTCTGCCATTTTCACTCAATCCTTGCTGCTTTTGGCTTCTTTTAGTCTCAGATCTTCTCTTCGAGTTTCAAACTCAGTTGCTCTCTTAACTCCTCTTCTTCCTTTTTCTCACTCTTTTGCTCTTCTTCCAGCCCTTTTCCTGAATTTGCAACATTCCCTGCTTCCTCTCCCACGCCGCACTCCCTTCTCGGTTCCCGCCAGTTACTTAGCCCAACCCATTGCCCCCCGCTCCTAATTCATGTCCGCCGCTGCTTGGATGCACAGCCCGTATGCACCCCTCCCATGCCCAGCGCCAGACTCCTTGCTCTCACTCCCATCACTGCTACGTCTCTGCTTCCCTCTCTTCCTCCTAAACCTTGAATGCACCTTCCAGTGCTGCTGCTACGCCTCGGTAGTCGACTGCGAAGGTGCCTTGCCCTGTTACACCTGACACTTTTCCTGCACCTTCCCACACCTTCACACCACCCTCATGCACCGCACACAACACTCACCTCTCCCTCGGTTGATGTTATTGCACCAAGGATATTGTGCTGCATAACTAAATACTTATAAGGTCCCAAAAGCGAGACCTATTGGCCATGCCAATGCTTGTTTTAATATGCCACTAGTTCTTTCAAACCTCTTTAAGTATAGAATGTTTTGAAATGAGAGGTAAAGAGAAATGCTTACAGAACTTGAGGGTTAATGAAATCCGAGCAAATAAACTCCCTCATCACAGATAGCATTCTAAAAGGTCAATATAGAAAGGGTGAATGAAAAAAGTAGCATTCCAAAAAATCAGAATGAAACAGGCTATCATAAATTAAATACATCAAAAGATATTCACCCGCCCCCCTGCTCTATTGTAAGGTAGGTGTGCATTCCAAGTGTCCATGCAACGCACTACACCAGTATTCATCAGACAGCACCCTGGGCTCAGCCAACCTCTTCCAACCTGCCAAAGAAAGTCAAATAGAAGTTTAAAATCTACCTTCTGCTCAATATAATCCTCACTTGGCACCTTTCCTGCAACCTGCACAATTCTCCTGTCATCTGACCAACAACTGAAAATAAAAAAGCACCACCGTTTCACATCGTCAGCTCGGCTAACTTGACTCGGTTCCCTTCCAACTCGTACCTCCTGCAAAGACTAATTATGAATGTAAAAAAAAAGAAAAATTGGCCAATGTCGAGTGTACACCCACTCTGTTACTGCAATGTGAGGCATCGGCGGAAGGGTCGCTGACTCCCTCAAGATGACAGCCATCATATGCAATTAAAGTAGAAAGAAACAAACGAACCACAATAATGCAAAAAAGAACGGCCAACATAAGTCCAAGAACCTATGATGTCAATAATAAAATCCGTGATCCATTAACATTTAAAATGTGCACATTGCAATGAAACAAGGCAGACGCTATTGAATATATGTTAAAAAGGAAACAAAGGATCCATTGGTAGTGTACAACACTAAAATTATTTTCATTAGGGGTGGTTTGTAAAAAGAAAACAAACATCTACTGAAATGTTCCAGTGAGAGATGTGAATTTGTAAACAGGTGGATAGTATAACTAAAGTCACTGTATGCCGTGTGCAGCCCTATTTGCATAGACAATGCCAGGGCCTTTTAAGGCACAGGACGAACAGCCCTCCTTGCCCCTTGCCCAGGCCCTATATGGGAGTGCACGCTCATTCATGCGCAAACGAGATCGCACATGCACCTGGTATCACAAAGAGAGTGTGGGGCCCAGTAGGGGGCACATCAAGTACTTTTACCAAGGACAATCGATATTATGGAGGAAATTACCCTGATGGATTTTACATAACCATTGATCTTTACAGGACTAAGCAAAAATTGGTGTAACAAGGCGTTGATGCCACATTTTAATTCATTTGTATTTAAAGTCTTAAAAAGGACACAAAGCAGTAAACACAGCCCATGCAGGCATGGTGCATTTTTACTTCGAATACCGGGAAGCTCCTTGGGGGAGGGGGGACTGGACGGGGGGGGGGGCGTTGCTTATGTGTTTTACACTGTAAAGATTTTAAGTAATCGTACGGTTAATAAAGTCTCTCTCCAACAGAGAGAACCAGAGACATGCGCCTTGTTTAACAAGCATTGGCATAGCCAACAGGTCTCGCCTTTGGGACCTTATAAGTGTTTAGCCATGCAACAGTTGCATAACTAAATACTTATAAGGTCCCAAAAGCGAGACCTATTGGCTATGTCAAGCGGCTGTGGGGCCGCGAAAGTGATCGCGATCGCGATCAAACATCAAAGCGGCCCTGCGGCCGTGAAAGTGAAAGTAATCGCGGCGCGCGCGCCCCCGCGCACATGCACTGTAGCTCTAGGCTGGCCTGGTAGCCCTTTTTGGAGCCCTCTCAATAAGTCTCGCCAGACCAGCGCATGCGCTGGGTCAGGCGAGACCTAAAAAGGTGAGCAGCTTTTTAACTTTTCTGGGCCTGTTAATTAGAGTTTGGCGACTATCCCTTGTCTGTATCAATGGTTTATTTACTTTGCCTGGCCTGTGTATTGAAGACTATGATCTTCATCTTTTGTTAGGCACATTTCAGAACATGAGCTCTGACCCATAATCCCTTATTCTCCACCTCTTCGCCTCTGGGTCATCCCCTGGTAAGGGGGAAGGGGCCTGATGTTGCCAGCATTGCCTTTTGAACACATCAATAAGTGTGACCCGTGCCTCGTTCGAATGAAGTGTCTACCCTCTGACTACATGTAAACATTGTTAATGGAGTGCTTCAGGCTAGCACTTTCAATATGCAAAGCCTCTGGTGAAATATGGAGCATGAAATTCATACAGAAAAAATATTTTGATTAATCAGAATGCGGCAGACTAGATTAATTGTAAGTCTGTTGTTGAATGATTCTCAAAGGTGAGCGTGTTGCTTTAATACTGAACTCTACATGCAGTTTCTAATGAGATTATATGGCAGTGCAATAAACCCGACAGAAACCTGAGCAATGGGTTATTATTAAGGAGGCCTTCCCCAACCAATTCATTTCTCTGCCACTCTGGTAGCCTGTCTGCAACTCATCAGCCACAGTAAATGTGTGACTACAGAAAATGTCAGGTACCATGAAATGCACTATATGGATTCTCATTTAGAGTTTCTCTGTAGAGTAGCAGGACTATCAAGGCTCAGTAATTGCGATGCCTCAAAGGAGACCCCTGGTATTACTTCACATTAATCTTTACATGGGAAGAACTTGTATCTGCGAGTTATTGGTCAGGAGTTAGCACCAGGTTTTTTCTGGTGGCAACAGAAACTTTAGTTTATAATCACATTTTCGTAGATTATTTAAAATGCTATGTTACATTTTAGCTCATGTATTAATAATAGTTTCTAACTATATCATGATTCACTTTTAATCATTATGTTATACTCATGACATTTTTAATAAATTATGATATATTGAAATATAAGTTATTACATTAATAATATAATGCAGACGGACATGACTGGTAGCACAAATGTGAAAGATAAGAATTCTGTCTATCAAATGTCCCACAGCACAAAAAGTAAAGCAATTTACTAAAGAGGAAAGTCAAAAAGCTCCATAGGATATGATATACTTTGCAATCTCCCTGGAAACTTTGTCCAAGCTCAAGATTTAACAATAAAATGGCTGCTAATGATGACAGAAAAAAGCAAGCATAGAGTTAAAGTCAATAAAATTTGAGGGGCCTATTATCAAGCACGGCGTTATAATTATCACCGCTTTAGCGGCAGAAAACTGCCACTAAAGCGGCGATAATGGGCTTGATAATATGCCGCAGAGAATTCCAATAGAAGCGCATGTTGACACCAGAACATGGGCTTCTATGGGAATTCTCTACGGCATATTATCAAGCCTATTCATCGCCACTTTAGCGGCAGTTTTGTGCCGCTAAAGTGGCGATAATTGTAACACTGTTTCTAGATAATATGCCCCTCAGTGATTAAAAAAAGAGTCTAGGAGCCCTGAGTTGGATCTGCTATGTCGGTTTTTCTCATCGTGGGCCAAGAATGAAAGAAAAGAAATAGTGAACTTTGATGTAGACAGGAGAGAAAGACAGAGTTACCCATCTGTTGGGTAAAATTCAGAATGTTAGACCAGATAACTTGGAATCAACGGTGGCTTTCTTGGATGTCCAAATTGTGGGATCCTAGGCAAATAATTTATTTCACAGGGCCTTCTTTTTCTTTGTTATCGCTTATGATTGCAATTCTAAATATTTAAGTTCAGGATGTGCGCTGTACAAGCACCTCTATATATTAAGAAATCTAGACCACTTTTTTTTTGTGGAGTTGTATATAACGCGAACTAGACCCAAAGGTATCAGAGCGCTTTACATGAGCACCAGTTACTTTACAGACGGACACATTCATTTATGTTAGGCACAGGGAGATTAATTGATTTGCCCAGAATCACAGAATGTTGAGCGTCTCTGCCAATACTCGAACCCAGCTCCCCAGCTCTGAGGTCGACTGCCCTTGCCGTTAGGCCACATTCAATCCCCATGAGAAGTTTAGGGTGTACATCACTACTGACTTGCCTCTTAGTTCACTACTGGTGTCATTGGGGGAGAGAACCATGAATGTTTTTAAAACTCACTTTTAATAACTGTCTATCTATGCAGTGATATAATCGAATGTGCTAAGGTTAAACACTTTTGTAGGGTTAAAAAATACTCTTTTTTTGCATTTTTAATAGATTATTTCATAGTTTTACATTATGTTTATTACATGACAAATGTTTTCATAACTTGGCTCGTGCAGAGCCTCTTAGAGCCAAGCCTGACCCATGGCTTGGCTCACCTGATTAATTTGCCTAGGAGCCTTCCTCCATTTGCGATGCAGGTTTAGTACATGAGGATTGATAAGTACTAAATATATATAGTGATTGGTCTGACAAAAAAGCAGTAGATCTGCACCCATAGACGTAGTCATTGAAGTGGTGCAAATGTACTACTTTTGGGAATTCACAAACATTGGCCGTAGTAGGCACTGCAACCTTTGCCACTCTCAAGTTTCCAAGCATACCACTGGCAATCAAGCACCCAAAATGTGATGGGATGAAAGATTACAAATTGTCTAACCAAGGCAATTGGTCGAGGTAGCACTCCAACCCATCATTTTGGAAAGAGGATCCCATCTTGTGCAAATCACTATTGACCCTGTTCCTCATGGCAACAGTTCATACTTAACCTTGCTCATCTCACCCCTGCACCCTGCTGCTCATTGCTTTTCTAGTTTGGAAATTTTAGATTCAATCCCCCCCGAATCTCACTGACCAAGCTACTCCCTTGTATGCAAGTAAATGGAAGCTTACTATTCATAACTCCAAATCTGCATACCGTGAGAAAGCAGTCACAACTGCCTAGTAAGGGTTCAGATGCAACTTCCATTGAATGTATTTGTTTGCCTAAATTTAGGTCACATGGATAGATCTGCACCAAATGTAGCACGCGCTTTGCCTTGTCAACTAAGGTTTGACATGCCCAATTCCAGTGACAGGAAAAAAAGATAATGTTGGGTATCAAAAATATGTGTTTTGCCATTTCAGCTCTGTTTGGAATATTTGCTGACACATGTAGCTAAAATCCATGAGCAGATTTACACCAAACTTGTCATTATTATTATTATTGTTGAATTTGCAAAGTGCAACATTCGCCTAACAGGCATCTGGGTGTTATCCGAGACTACCAGTCAACTACTGGAGTGACCACTGTTATTCTTTTCCAGACTAACAGCTCCATAATCTATATTATTTATTTAGGAAAGAACCATGTTTTATGGTTCTTCCTGAAGCTCAGAAGATTTCCCTTCGCTCTGAGGGATATTTGCAGCTTGTTCCAAAGTTGCGCTGCCTTAACTTGGAAGGCTCTCCCGCCTACCCTCGTTTTCTTAAACATAGGTACACAGACCTGGCTGGTTTCCTAATCAAGATTTCAGCATCCTCCCAGGTTTTTAGGTGTTGAATGTATTTTGTAGATGTGTGAGTCCTGAACCATTTATAGCTTTATTGACTATACACATGGCTCCGAAAATACTTCTTTCTTTAACCAGTAGCCACTGGAGTTCTTTTAGGGTACCTGATGAAGAGTGAAACCTTGATTTATTGAGGGCTAATTTAGCAGCCATCACTTGTATCCTGTGAAGTCTTTTAAGCAGATAATCTGGAGCTCCCATTAGAAGGGAGTTACACCATTCCATTCTGCTTAATATTGTACACTACACTACCGTTTTCCTTGCTGGCTGTGGGAGCAGAGGAGATATTTTTATCAGGTTCCTCATGAGTGCATAACAGGTAGCTACAGTTTTATTAACATGAGTTTCGATAGAAAGTTTCTCATCAATCTGGACTCCTAGGTGCCGATTCCGATCCGTTAAAAATATTCCCCGTACGAATCGTATCCGGATTTTTTTACGTACGAATCGTACAAGTCCCGTACAAACTGGCAAGTACGATTCGTATGTTAAAAAATCCATACGAATCGCATTGGGAACATTCCCCGACACGTCCTCGGGTCGGAATAAGTGTCCGACACGTCCCCGGACAGTTTTACCAACAAATCGGGAAACTGAAGTCTGAGCGCGCAAGTACGATCCGTCCCGTCCGTCCGAATGCACAACCGTATGGAAAAAACACCGTTCAGAGCGAACTCCCATAGCAACCATGGAGACGTCCAAACATGTGCCCGTATACGCGCTGAACACCCCCCCAGCCCACACCCCGAGTACGCGCCGTACCCCCAGCCCCCCCATGTACGCGCCGTACCCCCACCCCACCCCATAGGTACAGAGCGTACCCCCAGCCCACCCCGTAGGTACGGAGCGTACCCCCACCCCACCCCGTATGCACGAAGCGTACCCCCACCCCCATATGTACGGTGCGTACCCCCCCTGTCTGTATGGTGCGTACCCCCAGCGCGTAGCGCTGGGGGTGCGCACCGTACATACGGGGGTGGGGGTACGGCGCGGACATGGGGGGGGTGCTGGGGTACGGCGCGGACATGGGGGGGGCTGGGGGTACGGTGCGGACGTGTAGGGATGGGGGTATGGTGCGTACCGGGCCCCCTTTTCGCCGTGCATCGTGGCGTACTTAGCTTTTCCGGCACTTTTTGGGTCCCGTAATAATATTGCCGTGCGAAGTGCTGTGGGTATGAATCGTACTTGCTGGTCCGTAAAACGCTGCCTGACTCCATCCGAATGTCGCGTACGCGGTGTCCCGGATCGGAATTGTGGGTATATTTTAGCCGGTCGGTGTATTTTACGATTCGTACGGAAATGGTGTTTCCGTACGAATCGTACTTGCATGTTTGTAAGGTATTTTTCCCGGGTACGAGTCGGACGGAGAAAACGCTCCGTCCGATGATTCATACCCGGTTTTTCCAGGATCGGAATCGGCCCCCTAGACTTCAAACTGACTGCGCAGTTATTAGATCTGTGTGTCTTGTCCAAGGCCAGAAATTGCTTGGAAGTTATGTTATGTTATGTTAAAATGCATTTTTATAGCGCTCGGCTACTCTAAAAGAGTGTCCCGGCGCTTTCCACAGGCAGCTACAGAGTATAACAACATAGCAAGAAGAACAAAGCCCAAAAGAGAAAGAAAGAAGCCCACCTAAACAGAATGATTAAAAAGCCAAGTTTTCAAATTCTTCCTAAATTGAAGCAAGTTGGGAGTGCTGCGGAGTGCCAGTGGAAGCGAATTCCACAACTGGGAGGCCTTGAGGCTGAAAGAGCGTCCCCCAATGCGGGCCTTCCTCACGCGTGGGACCACAGCAGTGAAAAGGGATTCCGAACGCAGTAAGCGCGCAGGACGATAGAAGGCCAATCTTTTCTGCAGATATCCTGCGCCTGAGCCAAACAAAGCTTTGTGCACCAGCCTCAGGGATTTAAAAATAATCCGCTCCCGGATCGGCAGCCAATGAAGCGTCTGCAGCAGCCCAGAAGCCCGTGCTCGTCTATGCAGACCAAAGATCGCACGGGCTGCAGAGTTCTGTGCCACCTGCAAACGCTGGACCAAGTAGTCCGGAAGGCCTAGGAAAAGAGCATTGGCATAGTCTAGCCTAGATCCGATGAGCGCCTGCACCGTAATCCGTCTGTGCTCCGCAGACAATAGAGGAAGAAACTTGCGGAGCATTTTCAGGATGCCGAAACAGGTGCCGGACAGGCCAAGGACATGCGCTCTCAGAGAGAGCTTGTTATCAAGCTTCACACCAAGGTTCTTGGCAACCAAGGAGGATTGTGCCGGAGGACACATGGCGGCCGGCCACCACTGCCGCCACTCGGGATCGATGGCACAGCCGAAGAATAAAACCTCCGACTTGCTGGAGTTGGCCTTCAGGCTATTCCGCTGGAACCAGCCGAAGACCCTGTCCAGGCAGTCCCGAATTCTCTCCCCATCAAATGTCTGATCTTTTCCACATGTGAAGAGGAGTTGCGTGTCATCGGCGTAGGACACGATCTGGGCTCCGTAAGCCTCAACCGCAGCCGCCAGGGGGGACATAAAGATGTTAAACAATGTCGGGCTCAACACAGAACCCTGTGGAACCCCAACTCCCAATGGCGGCATCTCGGCGGAGCTCTGGGAAACCCAGACCGTCTGGCGGCGGCCCTCCAGAAAAGATGTAAACCATCTGAACACCGTCCCCCTTAGGCCGATGTCATAAAGCCTGGCGAGAAGCGCCTCATGGGGGACGGTGTCGAAGGCCGCCGACAAGTCCAGCATGACTAACATGGCCTTGCCACCCACATCCAAGGTCTCCCTGATGATCTCAGAGACCTCCACCAACGCCGTTTCCGTGCTAAAATTCGGACGGAAACCGGATTGGGATGGATGGAGCAGATTGTTGGACTCTAGGAAGCTCGACAAGACGCCATGGACATGTTTCTCAGTGGTCTTAGCCAAAGCCGGGAGAAGTGAAATTGGCCTGTAATTGGCCAAGACCTCGGCATCAAGACCAGGCTTTTTCAGGAGGGGGATCACCATCGCCCTTTTCCAGGTGCGTGGGATACTCCCCTCCCTCAAGGAGGCATTGAGGATCGGGTTGACCAGGGGATTCACCACTGCCGCCATCCCGGCCAAAAATTTGGCGGGGCAGGGGTCAAGTGGGGAGCCAGATTTGAGACTGGCCAGCAGAGTCCGGGACATGTCACTGGAGACAGGAGGAAAGTCCTCCAGGGTGGCCGTAGGCATGGACGATGTTCCAAGTCCTGCCCCGGGGTCACAGCAACCCTCCACCAAGCTCTCCGAGAAGGAGGCCTGAATTGCCTTAATCTTGTCGGTGAAAAAAGTGGCAAGATCACACGCCCACGCATGAGGTGATACAGGCGGGGGTGAATAAGAAGTAGGGGACGTGAACTCCTTCACAATCGTGAAGATCTCCTTGCAGGAGTTCGCCGACGCCTCAATCCTCCTGGCAAGATATTCCCGCTTGGCACCAAGAATGTCACGGTGATAGGCCTTCACCGCCGACCTATAGGCGAGTTTAGCCTCCCCATCATATTGATGGCGCCAGGCCCGCTCAGCGACCTTACATTGGCTGCGAGCCATACGTAGCGCCTCCGTAAACCATGGCGCTGATTGCCGTATCGCCGTGGACCGGGGGGTTGCCCTTGGGGCAAGATCATCTAACCTCTCGGTCAACCATTGCTGCAGGGCCTCAGTGTCTCTTTCCGGATCCCCCGAGAGAGAACAGGGATGTTCCGCGAGCGCCTGCTCCAGCATAGCAGGCGTCACTCTGTGTAACACTCTCGAGGCCGATCTGGGCACCGTAGGGGCGCAGGTGTCAAACCGCCCATTCTCCAACACAGAGAACCCAATCAGCCTATGATCCGACCAGAGCACCGGCCGCGTTTCAATGTCAACAATTGGGACAGAGGAGAACACTTGATCAAGAGTGTGTCCTTTCTCATGTGTAGGCCCTGATACAAACGGTGCCAGGCCAAGCGGAGATGTAATATCCAACAATTTAGCCCCATCCAGGTCATCCGTGACATCAAGATGAAAATTGAAATCGCCTGCCAGCAGACAATGTTGTGCAGACAGCGCCAGCTCCGAAATGGCTGTCTGTAGGTCCTACCAGAAGGAGCCCACCGGGCCAGGAGGCCTGTAGACCAACAGGCCCTTAAGCGCATGGCCTGGAGACAGTCTCAGCATAAAACCAAGGGATTCAGAGCCCTCAATGGAGTTCACGGGAAGAAATGAACAGGAAATGTTCTTCCTCACCACGACAGCGACTCCGCCCCCCCCGCCCTTAACTCTGTCTTGGCGAAAAATGTTATAGGTCGGAGGGATCGCAGTGAAGATGTCCGGATTGGACGCCTCTCCCAACCAAGTTTCGGTCAGGAGCAGACAAAGAGGATTCTCCCTGACAAGAAGATCGTAAATGTGCAAGGCATGTCTTCCTACCGACCTTGTATTAAGCAGCAGACAGAGATGTTTCGCATGCACCTCGATTGTCCTAAGGGCGCTACACTGCGCCCCAGTGGGCGACCAACCGCAGGCCGGGCAGCATCGTTTACCCTTGTGTCGACCGGGAAATACTGAGCGACACAGGCTAGATGTAGTACGCATGGCGCGGAGCATCGCCGAGGTATAATGGATCATCCTCGCCCACGCTTGACCAGAGTCCTACGCCGCCCCGCCGCCTCCGGGACGCTGACGGGCGCAGACGGGCAGGACTCCGGCACGACTCAGGCTACGCGAAGGCGTCCACCTGCGCGTCGTTGATACAGAACTTTGCCAGGGGAGCAACACAGACCACAGTGACAGTAATAACCACTTTATTTATTGCTTAAAACGGAAAGTATTTTGTTTATGTTTACTTATCTGCACACTTTGAATGTATTTAGTATGTGGAGAAAATGATGCTCTTTAAGGCTGACAAAGGCCGAGTGAACAGCTGAAATGCGTTCCTGTGGCAAGTGCTTTCTCCACATAAATGAAAAATGCTCATGATTGTGAGTGCAGCCTTTCTCTTTGCTTGGGAGAAAATTGCAGTGAAATTTAAAAAGGGCGGAGTGGTATCCCCTTTGGCTTGCACCACTGGCAGTCTTGATGCATACCAGAAAACCACAAACCCAGGAGTGAATGTAAAAAGTTGGTGAGCCCCCGAACACCACATCGGATGAGCGAAGGAGGAATGGGCAGAATGCAGCAGCGTATGTTCGGCGCCGTGCGTCGTAAGGGCTACCCTTGACTGGAGCTAATGCTCTGCGGTAAGCCCATACATTCTTGAACGTTGACGCTGCTCGGAGCGGGCACTGCTGAAGGCTATTAGCTGAGCAGTGAGAGCAAGAGACTTTGTCATCCGCTGACAATGCTTGTTAGTGAGTTGCAGCATTCTAGCAGTTTTCCGTGGATAACTGGTGATAAGCAACATGAAGGATGTTTTTTGGAAAGTTAAAAGAAAAGTATATTTTTGTGACTGTGCAGAGAAATAACATTGCACTTGAACTTGGACAGAATTTCTAATGGGGACTGAAAAATAGTAATAATGTAAAATGAAAGTGAGAGTCTCAACACCGGAAAACTAAAAGGAAGTTATCAAGCATATATTTTCACCACTGCATTTTTTTTTTGTGTTGACATTTTTAAATAATTTTTGCAAAAACAACATCAGTAGAACTGTAATAAATATCTGCAGAATCTTAATAAATAGATGAATAATACTGTAAGAATAAATAAGCATTAAATAGATGACATTGTGCTAATAGAGAAAAACATCTAAATATAGAAGGCATAAATAATCATATGTTCAATATATAATCAAATTACATAAAGAACTAGTTAGTTATAAATGTAACTAATTGAATATGATGTAAAAATTGATATACTATTTATTATTGATTGAACAAATAGAATAAAATCAATTAATATTACATTAGAATTTCTTATTAACCTTGAAAATGTGTGTTATCATAGATAATGGTCATATTGTATAATGGAACCCATTAAAGAAGTGAAAATAAGGATGGGGAAAATAGCATAAGGCATAAAAGAGTGATGTGGAAATGTGAAGCCATGTGGAAAGGTGAAGCCAGGGTATTTAGATATGGGGGGAAAGGAAAGGAAAGGAAAAAGAGGATAATGTAATAAAACACAGGATCAATTCCACTAAGTTGTTGCAATGATAGTGACAGAAGCATTGTTAATAATATCATCATTGTGTTAAAGAAGGGTGACCAAGTCAGTTTGATCAAGGAGATTATAAATTACACGTTCATGTGATGCTGTTTGTATAATAGCTATCAACCATTCTTCCTCTGATGGTGGAGATGTTGATTTCCAATGACGTAGTATACATATTTTGGCTGTAGCCAGTGCAGTGTGATAAAGGTGGCATTGAGGCTTGGAAAGTTTGGGGGAGTTTCATCAGTAATGTGGGAGGATATTTGCAGGTGTGAGTGGAAGACATAAAGGCATTGTGGAGTGCAAAACCTTACCTACCTCACTCCAGAAAGATTGTACATTCGGGCATTCACAGATAATATGAGTTGTATCACAACCAGAATTGGAGCATCTCCAACAATTAGTATGGGAGAGAAGGCCAGCTTTGTGTAATTTCACTGGTGACCGATGCCAATCATGGAGAATTTTAAATAAACAAAATGTAAGTCTTGCTTCGTGAGTGCCTTTGTGTAAATTCTCCAATATCTGTTCCCTTTCATCATCTGTGTATGTATTTGATAAACAGATCTGCCATTCAAAGTGAACGTGTTGGGAGAGGGTTTGTGAAAAGAGGTGTAACGTGAGAGTTTTGTAAAGACCAGATTTAACTCCTTTATGTTTTCCCCATATGTTGAGATACAATAATATTGGTGAATTTTGGAGAATCCAAGGTGACGGTCCTAGATGCTTTTTCAAACATTGTTGAAGTTGAGTGTATTTCAAGGATTGTTGTGCTGGAATAATAAATTCCTCTTTTAATTGTGTAAATGATTTAAAGTCGCCATAACCGCAGAAGTTGATCCGGAGTATGAATGCCTGCTTTTTCCATAAAAGCCAGGATAGAGTACAACCATTAATGCGTATGCCTGTATTATTCCAGAGCGGTGCTTTGTTATGGATACATGGATTTGAATCTAGTAAACGATCTGCTCGTTGCCAAGATCTGTGCATAGCTGATAAAATCTGATTTTTGGGGTCAAGACGACTAGTTCCACTCCCATATAAAAGTGAAAGCCCTAAATCTGTGAATAAGAGGTGTCTTTTTATATGAACCCGTTGTCGGGCATCAATAATCCCTGAAAGTAAATAAGATATGTGAGACAAATGCAATGCAAGGGCATATGTTCAATGGATGGTAGGCTAATTCCTCCATATGATTGATGAGCTTTTAATTTTGCCGCAGCAAGACTTGGCTTAGTCGAGTCCCATATGAAGGTTTTTATCTTAGAGTCTATTAATCTAAGCGTGGATAGGGGGATCTAAAGAGGGAGCATACCTAGAATGTACAGGAAACGTGGAAGGATAACCATTTTAACAGCTTGGACCCTACCCCAAAGTGAAAGCCCCAAGATATTCCATTTTTCTAAATCACGCTGCATTTGAGAGATCAGAAGGTTTAGATTATCTGTAACCATGCCTTCCAGACCTTTGTTCACTAAAACTGCTAAATATTTAAGGAATGAAGATTGCCAATGGAAGGGAAAACCGTGTATAGCTGCTTTTGTTGTTCCATCAGAAATGGGTGGCGCCTCACTCTTATCCAAATAATGTTATAACCTGAGAAAGAAGAGAAGTCATTTATAATTTGAAGGAGAGACAGTGTTGAATGAGGAAGATTTGTGAGGGTGAGTAGGATGTCATCTGCATATAAATAAAGTTTAGAGTTTTCTATTGGAGGGTGTATGCCTGTAATTTCATCTGATTGACGTATTGTGGCTGCTCGGGGTTCCATAGCTGAGAGAAAAAGAAGTGGGGATAAGGGGCATCCCTGACGTGTTCCCCTATGAATCGGCAAGGTTTCAGATAGGAAACCACCACAATTTACTTGAGCAGATGGATTATCATATAATAAACATACTTTGGCTATGAATTGATCCCCTAATCCAAATAGGTCCATTACTTTAAAAAGGTATTCCCATTCAATGCGATTGAACACCTTTTCTGCGTCGAGCAAAAGTGCCAATGCCTCATTTGGAAGGGATTTAGCAGACCATAGAGTATGGGCTAAGGTACGAAGATTATTCCGAGAAGATCCCACTGAAACAAATGCCACTTGTGTTTGATGTATCAAGGAAAGTAAAACTTTACAAAGAAGGGATGCTAAAATACTGGCCAATATTTTAATATCACAATTTAATAACCCTGGGCGGAGTTCGCAGATTTGCACTATGCGGCACTATGCAAAGTGCAAAAAAAACCTCAGACGCAGAGCGAGCGGTAGAGTACGATATAACAATGCCGTTCGCGGTGATTGCACAGTGCCGGATGCTTGTACGCACTGTGCAATCATTGTGAATGGCACCATGCACAGTGCAAGCGGTCCCTGCTTTCCTTTTCTGCCGCTCGAGTAGATTTTTACTCGAGCGGCAGCTTTCTCAACTCGAATGGGCAGTTTCTCAATGCGAGCTGTCGCGAGCATACGCGACCACTTGCAACGAGAAACCTGAACACCCCGCGTTGAGAAATCTCACCAAGTTGTTGATTTTCCATGCTCGCGCTCGCCAACTTGATGTTGACGATCGCGAACGAGGAAAAATCTTGCCAGGAGGTTGATTTTCCTCGCTCGCAGTCGCCAACTTGACATTGACGAACGCGAGGGAGGAAAAACCTACGTTATGCAACGCAAAGGGGAGTTTTTCGGAACTCCGCGATCTCCGCATAACGCGTGTTGCTGGAAACTCCGCAAACTCTGCAAGTGTAGAGGAGTTCACCACCCAGGGTTACAATTTAATAACGAAATGGGACGATAACTATTACATAACAAGGGATCTTTACCGGGTTTAGGCAGTACAACGATGAGTGCTTTATTAGAAAGAGGTCCCAATGAGGATATATTATCCGCTTCTTGGAATGCGGAATGCAATGTGTCAATAATATTTTGTCCTGTCCATCGATAAAATTCAGCTGGAAATCCATCTTCCCCAGGAGCCTTATGATAAGGTAGGTTAGCTTTTGCATGAGAGATCTCTTCTTTGCTTATTTCACCTACAAGGAGAACTCTACCCTCATCAGAGAGACGGGGAAGATCCACTTTGGAAAGAAAAGTAGACATCTTATCTAAATCTACTTGGGTACCTAGAGTGTGGAAAGATTGATTAAAAGAGGCAAATTAATTTACTATATCTTGGGGTAGCGTGAGCATATTACCTTGTGCTGTTTGAATGGCTAGAATGGCCACAGCTGCTCCTCTTTGGTGTAACTGCGCAGCTAATAATCTCCTTGCCGTTTCCCCTTATTCGTAATGTGTTCCTTTCATTTTCTGCAAAGCGTATTCAGATTTGGACTTAAAAAGACTATTTAATGCCATACGTGCCCGTTCAAGTTACTTACGATTCTGCAAAGTTTGATTTGCTGTATATAGGCAGGTATAGGATTGAATGTCATGTTCTAACTCTTTTCATCGTGCAGCATTCTGTTTATTAACAAGTGGTGCATCTCTCATTACCTGGCCCCTGATAGTGGCTTTGGCTACAGCCCATAGAATCCTGCCAGAAGACACAGATCCGTGATTAGAGGAAAGGGAGTCCTGAAAGTGTGATTGCAACTGGGATTTACCCTTGGGAGTCCTATGACGTCAAATGTTCATGTGCCAGGGCTTGCGCCCTGGCCCAGAAAGTCCTAGTTCCATGGACAAAAGAACTGGAGAGTGATCAGATAATGCGGTCTCCAGAATGCGAGATTCGCTAACTGATTGAACCACTTTTTGTGATGTCAAAAAATAAGCCAAGCGAGAAAAAGTACCATGAGTGGGAGAAAAGAACTTGTATTCTGCTTCCATTGGATGACTAAGACGCCAATGGTCAACTAGCCCATAATCTATCATTATGTCATCCATAAGAGCTCTCCCTGCAGCATTTCCCTTGTCTAATGTACCTGTTCCATCCAAATCGGATCTCTTGCTAGATTCCACTTACCACCAATGATGTACTGTGATGCATTAATTTCTGTTAGTAAGCGGTTCAGCTTTAGAAGGAATGATTTTTTTGTTCCTGTAGGAGCGTAGACTGACCCCACACAAAGGTAAACATCCCCTATGCGTAACTTAACAAACAAATAGCGCCCATCTGGGTCTACCCATGTTTTGGACACCGTGACTGGGAGGGATTTGCGGATACGGATTGCTACTCCACATTTGCGAATAGGACCTGCGTTTGTAGGTTCACCCTTGTGAACACTGCTGTGAATCACCTTCCCCACCCATTCTCTACATAGTTTATCAGATTCTAGTGTATCTAAATGAGTTTCTTGTAGTAGTGCCACGTCTACATGTTTTGATTGGAGATAGGAGAGTACTTTTTCCTCTTAGTGTAAGGTGTAAGACCGTGGACATTCCACGCTAATACACAGAGAGGATGAGTGTGCGTCATGCTGAAACAATGTCAGGAAGCAAAATAGTATAATGAGGAGTGCCTTATTCAAAGTTAAAGGGGGTAGAAGAATGGGAAAGATACAGAGAAGTGAGAAGAGAGAAGTACCCTGGCTCACCACCAAGTCATCAATTTGGGTTTAATAACCACTTTCAAAAATGTTACATTAGAAAATCTAGATCAATAAAGCAATGTTGTGTGTTATTTTATAAGAAAATAGATACAAAAGAAGGGAGAAGATGGGGACGTAAGAGAGAATTAAAATGAAAAGTGTAGATTGTTTATGTAGCAATACTAAAGTTCCTAAACTGTTGATCGCGGGTCTGGGCTCACTGGAGCACTGCCGCGAGGAGGGACCCCATCAGAAATAATGAGGTAATAAGTAGAGTGAACATGAGAATAATGTTAAATAGATGTGTCTTAGAACGTGATATTGGAGACATATGTTGATGACTAAATAAAACATAATATGACGAGAATGAATTAAGATGATATCTTATGATAACACATCAATCATTATATTCAGAAGTACAGAATAAGGTATCACATAGATTATATATGATAGAAAGATAATGACAAAAAATACTAGATATGTTAGATATACTGCAGTAATGAAAGAAAATTAATACTTTTGTATTATATGCATAAACAGATAAGTGGAAGATAGAAATTTCATTAAAAGTGGTAAATAGGAGACATGAGAGATAAAATATGATGGATATTAAATAGGATAAGATAATATACTATAGTATACCCTAACCTGAACCTGAAATACTATAATATGGTAGAACATAAAGAGAATGATGCTCAGCTGAATAAAATGTGAGCTTCATGTGATAGCATGTAGGCTGTTGAAAGTACTTATATTAATGATTATTGATCATAAACTTATTTGAGGCCTTCTTTAACAATAATAGTTATAATAACTATAATAATTAACAGTCGATTTGGTTAACAACATTCTCAGTCCGTATCTGAGGAGGACTTGAGAGGAGATCGAGACTTGTCTTTGTGTGGTTCTTGTGCAGAGGTAGAAAGAGTTTGTAGGGTTCAATTTTTGTCTTCTTGGGAATGATTTGGTCTTTCTAAATCTCTGCTGCGGTGTCGTGAGTTGCTAGGATTTCGACTTCTATTAATCAGCAACTGTTGAGAAAGGTTATGAGTTGGCTGAATTAAATCCTTTCGCACATATTGTACATCCATATCTTGCGGTTTCATAGACTCTAGGAACTTCTGCAAGTCTTCTGGGTCGTAAAAATCTTTTGAGTCCCCATTCTTAGTGAGGCAAAAACATGCAGGTTCAAATAGTCCATATTTGATATCCAGCTATCAAAGTTGAGGTCTCATGGAAAAAATGCTTTTTGACGTTTGTTTGTTTCCTTAGAGAAATAAGCTGCCATGTGAATGAGGTGACCCTCATATAAAAAAGAGCCTTGTGAACGAGCTGCAGCCAATAGTTGTCTTGCTTATTCATGTCTGAGGAAGCAGGCAATAAGCGGCCTCAGGCATGCTGAAGGATCCTTGGGTGGAGGACCAATTCGGTGAGCTCGTTGAATTTCTAGAGGTTGATTAAAAGAGGTACCAACCAATTTTGGGAGAATATCACAAAGGAAAGCTTTAGTATTTTGGCCTTCAATTTTCTCCGGAAACCCAAAGAAGTGGACGTTATCTCTGTGGATTCTGAGTTGAATGGTTAAAGTCGGACTCTGTGATCAGACTGTGAGGAAGGAACAGATCCATTCTAGGACTTTGTCACGGATGCCAGCATTGTGGAGTCTTGCTCAGAGGGTGTGGTGGGAGATGGTGCCAAAGGCGGCTGAGGGATCCAGGAGGATGAGGGCAGAAGTTTTGCTTTGGTCGAGGAGGGTGCGGATGTCGTCTGTAGCGGTAAGTAAAGCAGTCTTGGTTCTTTGATTGCTTCTGAAGTTCGATTGGGAGACGTCCAGGATGTGGTTTGTTTTGATGAATTTGAAGAGTTGGGTGTTAATGACTTTCTCGATAACTTTGGCTGGGAAGGAGAGCATTTACATTATTTAGTTTTATTCTCATGAAACATGTGCTGGGAATATATCATTAATGGAATGTGTCAGTTAGTTACTTTTTCATACACCTGCCCTTCCATACAATGTTTTTAACTATCACTTGTTCACTACTAAATAGATTTTACAACAGGATATTTTCATCTGGCTTTATACCTTGGAAAAAACACATTTTTCATTTTGGCGTTACTGAAAGAATATAAACACTGTTTATTTTGATTAACATCTACAGGGTATTTTGTGTATATGTATGGTGGAGTAGAAGACAGATATTAACTTCTTAAAGTTGTAGTTAATATGTGAGTCAAGTTGTCTTTAGATGTTTGAAATAATTTGTAGCATGTCTTCAATTTCCATTCACGTGAATGTGGTAATTGGGCCATTGTCTTTTATATCACCTTTTTCTTAAAATATGTATGAATAACTTTGAAATCTGGGCCAGGCTGATCACATTCTGACACCAAGGCCAAAGTTGGGGACTTTTAATACCCTCCTCAAAGACAAATGCGAAAAAACAAATCTGTGTCGAAGTCTGATGTTTAGACTCCATGCACCTAAGATGGTCCACATATTCCATGACTTTGGCAACCAGACCACAGACTGTGGACACCATTTTAGGTGTATTGAGTCCTCAGCCCAATGGTATCATTTTGAGTATGCTGAGTCCATGGTCTCTATCTTAGTCTGCAAACTACCAACAGAGCTGTTTAAAATGAAAAAATAACTATATCTACAAATGAATGTCCCCCACCTTGTGTACTGGCAATAGGTTGAATTTTTATGGGTTTACTTCTTACACACATTTTTTCCATTAAATATACATATCAAATTAATTTATATGTACATTGGGCAAAGGGTCTGGAACTGAGGCCAAAGTACACTATTGGTACCTCTGGATGCTGTCATCATTGATGTCATCAATGAAGTAACTGAACATGTATTGAGTAATGTCATATGTAAGAACACAAGCAGTGCATCACAGGGGCACACAGGTGCTGCTGTACGCAGCCAGCTCATGCCAAGCACAGCCTTTGGTGGGGTGATGGCCACCCGTGAGTGGTTGGTCGAAGGCCATGTGCAGAGAGGGTTGACTACCAAAAGGAGGGTACGCCATAAACCACACCACACACCGCACATGGCTGTGGCCAAAGCCAAGCGTGGCAGGAGTGGCTGCCGGTGGTGCTTGAATGCAGGGCTTGTCCACAGCCAAAGGCCTGCGGCCAACCACACACCATACATAGCCGCTGCAGGGTTGGCTGCCCATGGACGGGTGGGGACAAAAGTATTTATAACTCGGGCCATCGTAATGCACTGCAGATGACCTCTGATCACTAATTACATGTTTTATAAGATCACTGGTAACATCACTGATGACATCTGAAATTATATAACTGATGACAACACTGCACATGGCGATGGCGTGAGTTGAGTAGTTTTTTTTGCATGAAATGTTATATTTAAACTGAGGTTTTCAGCTAAATAGGACACCACTTTAGCCTTTGTTTTTTTCAGTTTTAACTATTCATAACTTCACCTGATCTTGAATATAGCTGTTAATCAACTAACCCCTGAACTCAGAAAAAACACAAATGATTGCAAATAAAAAGCCTTACAAAGTGAGAAATGTATGACCAATATTTAATCACACAGATCAGTGAAAATGCCTAATAGGAATATGAAGCTGCTGAGTTTATTTCAAAAAAGAAAATCAATCACAGTTAAATATTTGGGAGTTTCTGTGCTGGATATTAGAATCTGCATTTATTTATTTTTAATTTTATTTATTGTTGGCTTTTGATAAAATTATACACTTTCAATAAACCTATACATATACATGCCATCATTTCAATGATTTATATGTCAAGTACTTGACAAAAAGTATTTGAACTGTCCCCAAATGTTATCATACATATGCAGCAATTTTTTTTTTTAAATATATTCTTTCCTGCACACTTGTCTTTATCATTTTATTAATCCACATATCAAACTGAAGAGGGGCTTCAGCTTTCCAATATTCACTGTGCAATCAGCAGAGAAATAGAAAGCCATCTCCTCAGATTTTTCAATGTAATATCTAATTACCTAGAAGATCCCAGTAACACTAAAAAAAAGAAATCCTGAATTATAGGTAATCCAAACATATTTTTGACAGAGGTAAATATTGAATGCCACAATTGCTGTGTATTTGGACAAGTCAGACAGTGATCTCATTAACCAATGTTCAAAAATCGAGGACACTAGTACGAGATATTTATATGTTTTTGTGTGGGAGTTCCAGAGTAAGGAAGAGGAGTCATTGCAAAAATAGCTGCATTTTAATTTGGCACTTCACAGATTTATGGTTGTGGCAGGATGCTTCATTCCAAATCTCCGGGGCTGACTCACAGAACTAATCTGAGATAAAATCCTAAACTTACTACTTTTGGTATTCACAGGAGGCTAGTAGTAGTAGCAGCCGCGGTCGGTAGTAGGAGTACCTGCAGGGTGGTGACGTGGGGAGAGGGAGGGGCAGGGTGGGGGGTAGTAAACTATGGAGTACGGAGGTTTACAGGTAAGTTAACATAAATTAATAAAACGAATTTCGTTACGTGCACTGCATCGCATTTGCGGATGTAGTGCACACAACGAAATACGTTTTATTAATTTATATGTTAATTTACCTGTAAACCTCCGTAATCCATAGTTTACTACCCCCCACCCTGCCCCTCCCTCTCCCCACGTTACCGCCCTGCAGGTACTCCTACTACCGACCGCGGCTGAGTAGTAGTAATGTTAGGACTCCTAACTTTACTACTACTAAACTGAGATAAAATCCTAAACTTACAACTTTTGGTATTCACAGAAGGCATTTAGTAGTAGTAAAGTTAGGACTCCTAACTTTGCTACTACTAAATGCTTTTTGTGAATACCCGAAGTCATAAAGTTAGGATTGTGTCTCAGTTTAGTAGTAGTAAAGTTAGGAGTCCTAACTTTACTACTACTAAATGCCATCTGTGAATACCAAAAGTAGTACGTTTAAGATTTTATCTCAGATTAGTTCTGTGAATCAGCTCCTCCATATTTATCCCAGGATTAATCTTACTTTCCCATTATTCAGTAAGGAATGTGTCATTTAATTATGTATATTATTTATATTAGATAGCATGGCACTTTCTGAAAGCATGTATATTGTGGTTTTGTTGAAAACAAATCTCTACAATGCTCTGAGATTTTATAATCTCTTTATTTGGTCACTTATGTCCCATTGTAGTAATATGCATATAGGAAAATCTACATACCCCCCTCTGTCTTTCTATTATAATGGCTTTTTGATCCCATTAGACTGGAGCCTCGTTCAAAAACCATTTGCCAATTTACTCATATCATCAAAATTTTAGTGATTTTTTTTCCTTCCATATAAACTGCTATTCATGTTGCCTAAATGTGTTTGTGCATGTACATGTAGAATGAATTTGTTAATATCTGCTTAACTGCATATAGATTGTATTCAAACATTTCTGTGTGTGATATCCCACTTGTTTTGGGTTATGGGGCTCCTTTTTTTTTAGCAATATGAGAAGTGTAGGTTTTTACCTATACTTAGGTTTAGTAAATAGTTTGCATATTAGCTGTTTACCTGACAGCATGGAGTAGGACGGATGTTGTTCTGCCTTAATGGCATCAGATGTATAGTTATTGCCATGGACATAAAACAGTCCCTCATATACAGTGATAGCACCACATTGCCTTTGGGTTTGTTTCCCACTCACCCTTACATAAGGATTGGAAAATTCCTAAAATGAATTTACAACATGCATTGTTGCATAGCGGGGAGGAGCCCTCATAAGTCTATGACTGTTTACCCAATCAAAGGGAGTGGAAGAATCCTTAACTGATCTTGGTTACAACCTCCTGATTTGCTTCAAAAAGTCATAGTATCCCAATTGGCTTATCACAGGGTCTGACAGCACAGCAGACAAATCTCTGAAGACTATGTATACTATCTGATCCTCCATGGAGACTGGCCACTGTGACAGGTCACCGCTGTGATTATGTGTACCACAGAAAGACATGTGAGCTCTAATATTCTGATGTTGAAGCTCTGGGGTTCAATAGAACTGTGTCAGAGAGAGGGGATGGAGTGGGTACCAGTCTGTCTGTGAACCGTGCAGACATTTGCTTTAATCAGAATGGTGTGGAATGTGCTGAGAGAAAAACCATGAGAGGTACAAGGTAAAATGCTACATCCAAGCTTGATGGTGTGTTGCCATTGTCACTGGTTATCACTAACACATGACAATATCTTTCCAGCTGGTGAGCCCCATGATTCGTGTGTTGAGCATGCGGTGGATGCGTCAAATCTCCCCTATCTAGCTCCTCACTCCTGGATATTGCCTTTTCCAGAAAACAGTATTCTCACCCTCATGCTAGGACATGCAGTTCTATCCACGTGATGACATTCTATTGTCTCTCAATTCAACTCCTGTTAACTGTTCAGTTTTCACTAAGCAGCCTTGACACCCACCCAAGCATGTTGTCTTCTGCAACTCATTGAACGCCAGAGATCGCCCCCAACATAGGCAACTATGTTTACTTTGTAAGGTGGTTCAGAAAAATAAAAGGTCAGGGCAGAAAAAGTGCTGACATTTGTATATTATGGGTTTTTTACGACAACAAAGCAAATTCAGCCTTTCATGACTCCATGGAGAGTATATTGCGGATGATTACTCTGGGTTAAAGTCGCAGCTGTTATTTACAGTGTTCAGAAATAGATGTGCAAAATAAAGCGCTATATAATAAAGTATCAAGTCCAAGGTATTCCTCTGCCATCTTCCAATGGACGTTTGTGGCTTGTTTGAATGTGTCACCCTCCCCATCCAGTGTCACATGCATGTGATTTCCATGCCAGTGCACTAAACTGTGTGTGTTGCTACACTGCATTTTTGTTTATATTGATGACACACCTCATTTTCATTGATGTGCATCTGCTGCATGTAGGTTCGTTGAATGAGGGCACAATTTGCATGTGATGCAGTCTGTAATAAGGTGTTACTTTATTTCCCTCAGTGTAGAATACCGCTTTCAGAAGGGCTGAAGGGCCTCCAAGGGGTTCTGCAGATTGGCCTCGTGGTCTCTGGCTGTATGCGTATCCTGGTCAATGGCTGCTGAAAATGGTGGTGGTTGCATGCGATAATGTTTTTCCCATAGAGGATTATACTGGTGTGGCTAGGGTTTAAGTTTTTATGGTCTCAGTGGTGTGCTATATGAAATGCCATATAATTAATTTCCTACTTCTACTTTTTACAGAACAGGACCACTAAAGGCATTGCTCTGAGTTCTATGATCGGATGCGGGTGCCAAGGAATTTGGTTTATGTTTTCGGTACATTCACTCTCTTCACAAGAAATGGCCATGATGTTACCCAGGTCCATGGTTTGACCCGCACAACAAGGTGAGAAAGACTTTGTAAAAGCTCATTTCATATGTGTTGCCTAACTTGTGGATAATTCATCTTTTTTGTTAATTCTCAAACAATTCGCAAACTATACATTGCTTAATTAACCCTCATTCTTTTTTCTCCAACTAAAATATTTCTTCTATACATTCTCCTATCAAAACTTTCCACTAGGTTTGCATCACAAAAGTGATGCAAACTGGTGCTAATTGTTGATTTGAGGATTTACTTTCCAGCACAAAATAGGTTTTGTGTTGGAAGGTAGCCCTAAATAAATGCAAAGCAGCCATAGGCACTACTTTGCATCAAGAAAGTGTACCATGGCTGGTACATGGACATTCCCAAGCAGCTACCCATAATTTTTGATGCAAATGCCTATCTGCTGAAAAAGGTAGACGAGGATTTGCAAAAGAAATATCCACCTCCTCGAGGCAGGCATAACGTGAAAAACAATATTTCTAAAAACTTTTCTAACTTAGCATGTGTGCCTTTCAGTACAAAACCTGTACTAGACTTTACACACACACCCCTATACTATGGTGCAAGGGTCTGTGTGGTGCATGGCAGTTAAAAGTGTCCCATCTCAAGGGGAGTGAGAAACAGGATTATATTGTATGAGACATGGCACTGTTCTGCTCTGTTCCTTGACACAATGCAGCACAGCAACTTTGGTTACTTTGTCTGACTGTTCTCTACCATATGCTATACCTCTTGCTAAATTGTCAGTGCTATGTGGATCTTGCATAGGAAATAAGTATCTTCTATTTAAAAATCACTCAGCTACTTTTTAAACATGAAATTGTATTTTAATCTTTATTTCTTCGATAATTGTACATTATTTATTGTGGAAGTTTTATGTAATGCTGCAATATATGTAAGGACTTCCAATATTTTATTAAATGTCTATTTAAATTATGTTTGTACTGTACTTTAATGGCCCTGATGGCCGAAATAAAGTTAAATCGACTTTGGTTACTGTGCCCTGTTGCATCAAATTTTTGTAAATTGAGCCCATCTGGTCAATGTGGAATTGGTTGGAGAACTCTTATAATGCTCTGCGGAGTGTGATGACATTGTCCTGTCAGAAGGGATTTTTTTCTGTTTATATTTATAAGAGCATGCCATTCTACTTTCATTATTTGAATAGGAAAACCTATTTGTGCTACTGTCTGTATACCAAAGAAATGCGCGAAGCAGTGTAACATAAGTGACATGGCGTGGCAAGTAATGTAATTGAGCATCAAAGACTGGGTAAAAAGATAAATCACATGTGACAACAGATAGAGTTCCCTAATTGAGATCTTAAACTCAGAGATTGAAGTTTACATGTGTACAAGAGGGACAGGGTGATTGATGCTGTCTACACTCAGACAGATAGAGACCAGATTGCTCCAAATCTCTTTTATCAAGAGAAGCACGAAAAACAGGAGGTGCTAGGAAAAGATAAGAGCCTCTAAAATGCCAACAGTTGTGCTTACTTTTCAAAAGCTTTGTACCACTTCCCTTCACAGACATGCGAGCTGTGTTAACAGCGTTCTAGGTTTTCATATATTTCTAAGAATAAGGTGTTTGAATTAAGTTCAGTAATGGAAAGCTATTGCAAAACAATGTAAAGTGGTCATTTTTTTATTGTATTGTAACATTTATATCTCGCTTCATACCACTATATTGAGCAGTGAAAAGTGCTAACTTGCAGCTGTTGTGTGGTGTTTTGTTATTAGGGCAGTCCAAGATGAAGATGGAAGAGCCTAGGGCATGGGCTGTATGTATTTGATTGTATGATAAATGTGTGTCAGGTGTTTCAACACTTTGGAACCATGGCGGACTCTTTCCCTTTGCCTAGACACTAGTTCTTGTTTCATAATGTACCGAATGAGGCAGTGTTCAGTTGTAGATGTTTTCAGATTGGGCTCTGCCATGGAAGTTTAATGCTTTTTTATAATGCTCTGCGGAGTGTGATGGAGGTCTCATGTCTTAAGTGATTCTTTTGTGTTTATGTTTTATAAGAGCATACCATTCTTCATTCATTATTTGAATAGGAAACCCTATTTGTGCCACTGTCTATTTGCCAAATAAATGAGCAAAGCAGTGTAACATAAACAACATCATGGCCGGGCGTGGAATGTAACTGAGCATCAAACACTGGATAAAAAGATAAATCACAGGTGTTCCCTAATTGAGGTCTTAAACTCAGAGATTGAAGTTTACATGTGTGCAAGAGAGACAGGGTGATTGATGCTGTCTACACTCAGACAGATAGAGACCAGATTGCTCTAAATCTCTTCTATCAAGAGAAGCAAGAAAAACAGGAGGTGCAAGGAAAAGGTAAGAGCCTCTGAAAAGCAAATCTGAAATGCTAACAGTTGTGCTTACTTTTCAAAAGCTTTGTACCACTTACCTTCACAGACATGCGATCTGTGTTAACATCTTTCTATGTTTTCAAATCTTCTAAGAATCAGGCTTTAGAATTAAGCACAGTAACGTAAAAAACGACTGAAAACATTTAAAGTGGTCATTTTTGTATTCTATTTTTACATTTATTTCTTGCTTCATACCATTATGTTAAGCAGTGAAGGATGCTGACTTCAGCTTTGAATTTGCATCTGTTGTGTGATGATTTGTTATTGGGGCTGTCCCATGGAAAGATAGAAGAGCCTAGGAGGTGGACTGTATTTATCTGATTGCATGATAATGTGTGTCAGGTATGTGAGATTTAGGTCAGGTGTATTGTTTCCATACTCTCTTCTATTTGGAGTTTTCAGCCCCTGGCCGGAGGGGCAGTGATCTCTGCTGTCCAGTAAGAGAACTACCCCAATAGGCATATGGTAGAAATCAAGTCATAGAGGTGATAGTAGTAACTTACAGCTTAAATTTCAGTCATAGGAGGCCCTGGCCCCTCGCGTGAGAGGTGGAGACTTGTGTATCATACTTCTATTTGGGGATTTCTATCAAGAATTGATGACTATCCCAGGCTTCTTCCCTACGTACGTACATTTAACATGCTGGTTGCTTGTTATGCATTATTTTCTGCAGTATTGTTGAGTTGTATTGTAAAATATGGGCCCTACATATGATAGGCATATTGTATGTGTGTATTAATGTTGCTGTTCGCTACAGTGCTGTAATATTTGTTCCTTTACATTTTGTTTAGTATGGCATATGTAGAGTAGGTCACATTGACACCAGATGGCATATATGACAATCACTGTGTTACAATTACTCAAACTGTTCATTGTGAAGCTATTACTTCCCTGCTCAATAACCTTGGATTCCTCACAAAGATCTGTTGCTTTGCGATGACCATATTTGAAAACTCTTAAGATGGAAAGTAAGTTTGTTTGGGAACATATCATCACTGATGGGGGTAATTGATAGAAATGCTTTAATAATCTGGCCCCTTATGTTGTTCCTTCTTGCATAAAATGGTTTATTGGGATATTCAACTTCATCCTTGATTAAATCCCACATTTATTAGGGATCCTTTTCATCTGATGACTTTTGGTATTAAAGGTTGTAACACATACCAAAACAAAAAAAGAATTGATGACTATTATCTGGGTAGAGATCTCTACATAGAAGTTTATGGAAATCTATCTGTTTGTAGAACTACAGGCATAGATTTCCCTTTGTGAATGCGCCCCAATGTGTATTGCTTGAAATAGGCCACTTGAGAAGTCATCTCATGCACTATATTTAGAAATAACAAGCTCAACAACACCGCAATCCCCCACACTAAATATGGAAAACAATGTGTGAATATATCAGCAGTTCAAATGTATTTTATGGCACTCATGGTCCTTGCTGGGTCTTTGGAAATTCTAGGTGCCCAAAACAATGAAAGGAGATAAGCCCTGAGAGTAATTTTAATGTATGGATTTGGGTAGTTACTTTTATTGGAAAACTCATTCAACCAATAAATTACATACTAGAAAATAATGTAGATGTATGTGATCAGAAAGGAATAATTACAAACCCATTTCATAAATATAGTCTAGCTGCTTAGTAAGCATAAAAACAGTGGTACCTAAGACCTATTAGGGGGTAATCCAGTGCTCTTCAGATATTAAGAAAAATAAAGCATCTAAACGTTATTGAAAATACATTTATAGGATAACAAATGTTAGCTAGTTTAAATTCTAAAAATTTCAAAAACATGTTGATGTTTTTCTGCCATTGTGTTAAATATGTGATTTTTTTGTTACAGCTACAAAGCAGCTACAAAGTATTTTTTTAATTGATCAGAGTGAGGTCAATTCTCCGTAGCTGAAGGCTAGACAGTCACCTACACGTTTTGAGCAATTTCAATCCAAGGGCCTTCAAGGGTTAGTTGAAGTACATGAAGACACACATGTAGTGTATGTGATATCTATCTATCAACATATTTAATCCCAAGAGTTGGTACTGAAAATATCATATGTTGGGGCTCATGGTGCTTAGCTTAATGCTTGTGCTGAGAAGGTCATGTTTACGTTCTATGAATTGGGCCATTTAGGTTTGTCTGTGATTTTGAAGATTTATGAAGCCAGAATCTTCCTTTTGCTTATACACCATCAACAAAGCCACCAAGAGAAGCAGAGCACTGTTATAAAGCACTGCATCAACCCCCCAGCAGGACCCACCTCCTCCTTACTTCACAGAAAAGTGCAAAGCCATCAACCTTGTCTTCAGTGAAAAAATACAGAAGATCCAACAGAGCATTGATGACACCAAGTCTGCTTCAATTCTTAGAGACACTCATTCCAGTAGGATGCCATAATGGTGAGTCTTCAAAGTCCTATTTTTCCAAGATCTCTCTGCCATACTCAATACCCTCAAAGCTATTTCTCATGAAGACGATTTCTTGCCATTGTCCTTCATCAAATCTCCGTATGGGTAGTCTCTTTTACCTCTACTTTCCATTGTCATTGCCTCCCCATTCGTGGCATCTTCCCAGAAGCTCTCAAGAGACAAGACAAATCCTCCCTCTCTTTAAGAAACTTGCACTAGACCCACATGACCTCGCCAACTACTGGCCCATTACTCACTTACCATTCATCAGCAAGGTCATTGAAAAAGCAGTCTATGTTTAACTCCATGACCACATCCTAACCATCACTTGCACAACTACCAATATAGACAATGCCCTCTTGACCACACATTAAAATGATCCCTGCTTTCTGATATTGCTGGACCTCTCAGCTTCCTTGGACACAGTTGACCATTCCAACCTCATACACATATTGGTGTCTCGAATGGGATTCACTGCACTGTCTTTCACTGGTTCTCTACCTACCTCACATGGGCCCCTCCATTCTACAGAAGGTCGCTATCACTTGTGGAGTCCTCCAGGGCTAATCCCTGTCTCCCATCATATGCAACTATACATGGAGCTACTTGTTGCTGTACTCAAAGAGAAGAGCACCAATATGCTGATGATACCCAACTCTACTCAAAAGACTCCTCCGCTTCAGACATCCAACACCTCAAACACTGCTTGCACATCATCCATACCTGGATGCCTAGTGCCTATCTGAAGGTCAACCAACACAGAATTCCTATTATTTGAATAGAACAATAAACAAGATGTAGTACAAACCTGGCTCCATAACATGAATCATGACAGCTTCGAGACCCAAGTTTCAATGAATGCCAAGTCTTTGGATTCACCCTGGACACCAACCTCACTCTCAATGAATACACTGTCAAAAAACACAAACATGGCCCGGTTCCTTGTTTTCTTCTAAAGGAAGTTAAATTGTTTCTTCCAGAAAGACACTTCAGTAGTGCCATTCAGGTCTTGTACTCTTCCATCTGGATGGTGAAAATGTGCTGCTCCATGGCTTTCCAGAGTCCACATTGCCACCCTTTAGGCGCATTCGACTTACTTCAGCATGTCTCATTCAAAGCCTGAAAATATATCATCAAAACTACACCATTCCGATGGAACTCCACTGGCTTCCCTTGCCGATCTGTACCATCATTAAAAACAACTTCATCACTTCAAAGCCATCAGGATCAGCCATGCTTATCTTGGCGATAAGCTCACAATTTCTGGCGATTCTCACACCCGCAGCCAGAACACCATCAGACTGCTGAGTAAGAAATGTAAAAATGAATAAAACAAGACAGTATGCCTTTTCCACCTATGCACCCAGGATCTGGAACAACATTCCCATATCCATCAGAACCACTCCACATTTGTTCTAATTTAGTAAAGAGTGTCACAATGTTTTAAACACCCATAACTCATCTTCCTCTCCTCTTACGCATTGACGCTATGCTTGCCTTTAATCATGAACAACACCCCACTGCATTTTGGCTAGGTTCATGCTTAAGAAATATCATACACATATAGGAGGTTTAAATGTCATGTTAGTGGCATTCTGAATGCAGGAAGAACACAGAGAGGCAAACGAGGTACAACAGAAATCTGAGCGAGCTGTCAAAGGCCTTTCACCACTAAGAAGCTAATATTTTCAGCAGTGAATATGTATTGTTGGTTTTCTAGCAGCGTCATTGCTAGACCTGTCATCCTTTTCGGTGGCCTTCCTCCAAACTTGTTGTCTTCACTCTCCTATTTTGCTGACTTTGTTTTTGTTGGTTTTAAGACTTTATTCGCTTTACCTCTCCTAACCACTGCCAAAGTGCTTGTGCTCACTCCCAAAAAGAAATGGTAAAATTGGCTTACATCCGATTGGCATATTTAATTTACTTGTAAGTCCCTAGTAAAGTGGAATACTATATACCCAGGCCTGTACATTAAAGGCTACTAGTCTGCCTGCAGCACTTATTGTGCCACCCAAAATAAGTAGACCCTTTAAACTGGTTCAGGCCTGCCATTGCAGCCTGAATGTAGTTTTTAACTGCTAATTCAACTTGAAAATATAACGCCCTTGCCAAGCCTTAAACTCACATATATGTTGCCTCTATGGTAGGCCCTAGGTAACCCATAGGGTAGGGCGCATTGTGATTACAAGTGTGGAGATGTACTTTGTTGTACGTGCCATGGTAGTGAAAAACTCCTACATTCATTTTTCACTACTGTGAGGCCAACCTTTCCCACAAAATAACATTGTTTGCCTTATTACATTTAATAGGTGCTAACTTTTGACTGGAATCAGGTAAACATTTCATTTTTGGTGTCTGCAAAATTGTAAATGAAAACCGTCTTTAATTGTAAAATTGTACAAACTGCTTCTGTGCCCAGATACCAGAGGGTTAAGCACAGGTTAATTCAGTGACTTTTGTTTTTCACCCTGGCAGGGATTGTGGCTGTTGCTTGAGTAGGGTTAACACCCACTCAACTAACAACTCAATCTCCCAGATTCATTAGTGAACAAATGCCATTTGCTAAATGTACCAGCAACCTTGCAGCCCTGTGATATGAATACCTTCTAAGGCTTAGCACACAGACCCTTGATGAATTTAGATTGATCAAGACTTTTGTAAATGGTCTATATCACATTCCTACTGCTACTGATCTGCAAGGTTCTACCACTACTTCAAACTTATCAATGAGAACAACTACCCAGGTAATTTTTTTTACAATATGATCTTCAAATGCCTACCTAAAAATAGAACAGACAATCTACAGACTTTATAACAAAACCAAGCAGAAAATATAACTCTTAACTGGCCAACTTTGGGGATTACTCAAGAGTATTTAAGGTGAATAAATGTGAATGTTGAAGAATGTGCATTTAACAAGCATTAAAAAAAGGTTATGAGGAATGATCCTTGACTGGATGTATATCTTCTAAAAACCAAGTGCATATAGAAACTTTACACACCAGCCAATATTAGAGAAGCACGTACAGTGCATCACAGGGCAGGATAAAATAATGAAGAAAAATGTTTTCCATGAATTAAAGCAGGGTGAAGGGTTCCCTTCTTCTGAATGTGCAATTGAAGTCGGGAAACACTGCCCTGGTGCTTGGTGTGGGAAGTTTTCCAACATTGCCAACCTCACCCTAGCCAAAGATAAATGAGCCTGGCAACCCACATTTTCTTTGCCTAGGGTGTCCCATGGATCACATGGGGGAAATCCTGTTGTCGCCATTCCCAAAAATCTCAAGCATGTATGAGGTAGCCAGAGAGAGGCAGACAGTGTGAGGAAAAGAGGAACAGGGTGAAGGAGGGGATGACACTGCAGGGGGACAACTGTGGCAGTGGGGTGCTAAAAGTGCAGAAAGGGGACAGTGTAGAGTCTGGAGTTTTGGAACTCTGTCTGGGACGAGAGAATTATACATTGATAGTTTAACGGGGGCAAAATGCAGGCCCCTGTGGCACAGGAGAACCCCACCCTTCAAGGGCCCCCCATGCAGCCAAGACTTGTGAATTTATGTGCGCTATCGGAATCTCAGGGGCTCCTAAACATGCCCTGCAGGGGACCCCATCATTTTGCATTACCCGACTTGAATATAGACAATTGGCAAAAGATCCCCATGCTTTCCTAAACAGCCCCTCAGTGCAGATAAAAATAGTTTTTGTTGCAGTATTGCATTGCAGATGTGACCCTTTCTTTTATACTGCACTATCTTTTTCTTTGAAAAGTTTAAAAAGGGGAATTTATGAAGTTAAATTTGCACATATTTTCTTCCAAGTGGCCGAGGAGGTAAGAAAAGTGTTCTGTAAAATATATCCGCATTAGGGTTTTCAATATTAACTAAACCTCTGATGTACATGTACATCACTCTTCTTTCTTCGGAGCATCACAAAGGGTACACAACCCACATCTTCTATAATCGTTGCCACTCTACAGAAGAACCTATGGTCAGCTGTTTTCAACCCATCCACAAGTAGCTGCAATGCTTCCAATATGCACCATATATCAAGGCTCGACTCGAGGGTAGACAGCAGAGAAAATTCATAAACATATGCTGAACTCTTCTCAGTGTTAGTTTCTGACATTAGGACACTTTCAGCAGCACCTGCATGTTGTCTGCTTTTATTATGAGCAGCAAAGTGCAGGCGGGAAATGGGCTTCTCAGATTCCATCTTTGCCCATAACAAAAGCCGACTTTAGGGGGCCTACAGGCCTCTTTTTGTTGGAGTATCCTGGCTGGGAGCTCTCGGGAGCCTCACACCTAGATGCAATTGAGGGGAAACAAAGGCTCACATTTTATCACTTCAAGGTACTTAAGAGAGAAATGCTATTGACTTTGTTCATTCCCTGCATATAAGAGATATGCATGCACTGTAATAATGTCAGATGTGTTGGTTGCTCCAGTATGTATACAAATAACAATTTAAATGCCACTATTTGTTTTAGTTCTTTCATAGCGCTAAAGTGCTATAAAAGACATAAAACAAAATAGTGGTATTTAAATTATTTGTGTACCTGTAATGTAACATGCGCTGACACCCTGCATTGGGATGAGTAGTTCGACTACTCATCCCAATGCATGGTGTCAGAGCACTTTACATCAGGAGGAAGAGGTGTGGCGGTGCGGCCAGGGCGACTGACTCCGGAATCTGGGGATCACGGTTTGATCCCTGGTGCCGGCGGCAGATTAGCCCAGTACCATGTGACTCTGGGCAATAGCTTGCTTAATCTTCCCGACGGCCCCCAGCGCCTAGAGACCCTTACGGGTGATTGTACGCGCTTTACAGATGTGGATATTATTATTATCAGACGTGCAGATATTACATTGACAACAAGTCATGTGTGTGTACATCAATATAAAGGATGTGTTACATAAGATAGTGTTGCAAGGTGTAGGAGCTACACATCCTTCATACCTCACTGTGCCACATTAGAAGGATTACAATTTTTGAACTGCAAATAGCAAAAGGAACTCTTTATCAAAGGAAGTAACTCACGTACCTATTTACATAAAATAAAAAACTGTCACCTGTGTGTTACATAACGTGCTTTGTAGGAGACACTTAACCGTCTATGTAACTTTGATTCAAAACTAGGACTAGGTAAAACACAGTTCTCTCCCGCAAATAAGTAAGCCTCCAGAGTTACCTTACCATTAGTATTATTATTCGCTGAGATTTCGCTGGCACACAAAGATCTCTACAGCAGGTTCCTTAACCCCCCATAAGATATTTTAAAATACAGACATTGCAACCAAGTTAGCAGAACAGATTTACCCCCACGTTTCTCCTTTTTGCCAATTTCTTTAAGGTAGGGTTTACATTTTTTTTATAATTTGAGGCCCAGAGTCATGTCACACGCGATTATGTCACGCGTGGTGACGATGTCAGTCACGCGTGAGGAAGTCACACTCATTCTGCTCTACTTGGTGAGTACCCCACTTCTTTTTTTAGTACATGGGCCCTGCTATATATTTTCCAAACTCGGAATATAGACATTCAAGGGCTGCTTCGAGTTTTATTAACTGCAGGCCTGTGCCACACACGTTCTGAGCTCTCTATAGCCTGCGAATAATCAAACGGATGTGTTGCTCTCAGATAATGAAGTGGTCACTCTGTATTACGTGACTTATATTTCTCCACAGCACAGTCAACATATTGGATCAATATTTGGTCAAGGGATTAAGAAATGAACGAGAGAGCACAGCTTATTTTTCTGCTATCAGGGATGTACCGCTGCTCTTCCTGCGTCCCTTCCTCTGCTGTCCAGCGAGCTGCACGTTCCGCGTGGGCTGGGTGGAAAATCCAGCGGCAGCATTTGGAAAGGTGCCATTGAAAAATGTGGCGATAAAAAAATTATATATATATATCTCCATGAGCACATTAACTGTTGCAAACAATTTTAGACTGTCTTTGTTTCCAAAGGTGGAGTAAAATTCTCTTTGAATAGTTTGCAAGAGTTACTATACACATTTTTAATCTTTAATGCACTGCAATATTTATTTCTCATTATTATTCTTAATATGTAGAGTCTGTTTCTTTCGATCTACAGTGATCACATCTGTCTTTTGCCTTTTTTATACAGTTTAATTAAGTCACCCATTACGCCTAATCACGTTACTATTGTGTTAATTTTAACAGAACAAGCTAAATTCAGACGCCTACTCAGAAACATTTGTGGAAAAAGGCTGAGCGCCAAATTCCACTGTCACATACTCTTTGTGGTCCACGCTCCTCATCCTCGGTGAGAACGAAGCATCAATTCTTAGCTCATTCTAGATGGACAGAGGCAAACCACATCAACTTTTAGTATATCAATACAATATTATGAATATTTTACAAGCAGACACAACGTTCTCAAGGATGGGAAATTTATTTTTAGAATTTTTTCTGAGAAAGAAATTATAAGCTCGATTTAGCAGTGAGCCTTCTTGACATTTGGGTTACTTCTGAGCAAGCCTGCACTGCAAGACAATACTGAACAGATACATACATACATACAAAAATCTAAAATATGTTTATTCAGGTCTAAAAATTCTGTGGTCCTGTTTCATAACAATGTGATTTTTGTAATGCTTAAAGAATTCCAGGAGTACTCCTGGGAAACAAGGGCAGTTAAAGCATCAAAGGACTTTTCAAATTGGTAAATTCTTTTCAAAAGTACAACTGCACATTTTAGTTTTATTTTCTCGAGGGACCAGAGATTTTTCACTGTGGAAAAACATTCATTCCTCGACAGTAGGAGCAGATGTATTCACATGTAACATTACAGAAGGCCGTTGTTTTGTGAATACATCATTTCATAATGGTAAATCATGCCAAGTGTGCACCTAATTTGAAATTAGCTGTAGGGATGGCTTTGGAAACTGGGGTCTCTGTGAGAAAACACCACTATTCTACCTAGACCAGTTAAAACGAAAAAAACATACTTTTATAGATTGCGGGAACAATGATGGATACCAAGGTCATTTTTACCTCATTTACTCATTCTGACACATACATTGTGTCAATTTGAAAGCTTAGGGATGTCTCCCAGATTCTGGTGGACTATAAAGGGTGCGGTTGCAATGTCATGCGTTTAGATATGTATTACATCATTGACGATCAGGCAGTTTAAAGTAAACCATATCTTGACTACTTCAAGGTTGTGATCACGGTTGGTTTACATCCATTTTCTGGTGCCAGGGTTCACAAGAGAAGCCAGGAATGCTGTTAGTCAACTGGAATTGTTGCAATGCATGTTGTCATTTAGAGCTGTGTATTGGCAAGAGGTTCAGCTGGATATTTTCAAGAATGTGTGTTAATTATCACAAAATTAGCTTAACGCACCTTTGCACATCGCAGTCTACCGCAGGAAAATAACACAGGGTTAACGTTGTATTCTCAACATGGCGGCACCATGTGATAGTCCCCAGATAGCACGGAAAATGACCGCATTAAAATCAATGCGACACCGAAAACATGCGAAAGGCCAACGTGAAAAAAGTGGTGATGTGGCCAACCGCATTAAAAAAATCAGTGATAACCAGAGACAGGCCTGCAATCCCATGCGCCATGTGGTAAAAAGCACCATAAAAGCCCCGAAAAACACAACCAAAATAAATTCAACTGCGTAGCACCATGGAGGAACCCGGAGCAAGCACAGAGGACGACCAGACCCCCACAAGCTCCCAGGATGACCAGCCTGGGACCTCGGGTCACGGAAGGCCAAGGAGAAGAAGACGAGGAAGACGAGGTTCAGTCTGCAGGAAAACAGGATCATCATCACGGAGGTGATAGAACACCACCAACAACTGTTAGTCACCTCCAACGTGCCATTGGCAAATAAAAATGTAATATGGCAGTCCATCCTGGATAAGGTGAATGCAGTCGGAGAGAGGAGGAGGACAATTGGAGAGCTCAAGAGGCGCTGGAATTATGCGAAGCGCAAAACCAATAAGAAACTCACTGAAAACCATCAGGCAGCAATGCAGACTGGAGGTGACAGTCCAACGGAACACAATGAGCTGGGTGAGATGGAGGAACTGGTCTCCACAGTCATCAGTGGGGAGACGGTGGCAGGAGTTGGGGGTTCGTACACTGCTCGACGTGACTGGACACAACAGCACCAGGCTGAGTACTGAACAGTGACTGGGGGGGACGGGGGAGTTGGGCACAATGGCAAACATGCACAATTAAGTACAGCACACCCACAATGACTCTGGACCACGCCCCTGATCACCTAGGCACACTGGGGAAACACACACATAGCAAACACAGCACATCAACATCGACGACAATGTGGTACAAAGTGCAACACTTTCACAACAGAACAGAGGACACAACTCGTCCCGCTTGTGCGTAGAAACTGCCCAATCACATCTGGCATAGCAGGAAACTGTGAGATGACAATGTACGCATACAACCCGACATCCATCATGTAGTTCAAATGTCCACAGTCCCGCATCAAATAGTCAGCTCCTCCCAAACAGTCACAATGTACATTGTCATGCAGTCTGTATGTAAACTTGAACAATGCGTCAACATACATGTCAATACAATGTTGAAATGCATCTCCACTTCACATTGCAGAGCAGACCAGACAACTCATCAGTGATGATGAAGAGGACCCCCACACCTTCGACACTGACGCCCTACAACAGTTCATGGACATCTACAGCAACCCACCTCCAGGAGCAGGGCAGCCGAGCTGCATCGAGGAGACCCCACCCCCTGCACAGACCAAACAGCAGGAAGCACCCACCACCACGGCTGGCTCCCAGCACCTCACCGAAGAACACAAGGCATTCCAAGGCCAGGTGTTACACTGCCAGAAGGAGGTGGCTGAACAGGTGCAGGTGGGGTTCAAACTCATGGCAGCCAAACTAGATGACATACATGTGTCTAAGTCACATCAGGGACCACTTACACTCCCCAACGGACACCCACATTTCGCTCCATGATATCCAACAATCCATGCTCGACATCACTGGAGTCATGACTATGAGACCAGATCAATTGTCTGGTCAGAGCAGCCTCAGCGATGTCAGCCGAGAGTTGGCACAGATGCTGAGGACAATGGAGAACATGGAGCGGAGGCATGCGGAAAGAATGGTTGCCACAGATGCACACCAGGGAAGACTTCTTGGGATCTTCCATGCCCTGCAGATCCTCATCATCGCATTGCTGCCACTAAGGCAGTCGCAAATGAATGCTGCTGGTACTGCTACACACACATCTCTGGCCCTCGATCCGTCAGTGGCACACAGTGCTGCGGCCATACCACCTTCAGCCTCAGATGTGTCAGTGGCACAAAGTGCTGCGGCCACACCACCTGCGGCCTCTGATGTGTAAGTGACACACAGTGCTGCAGACCAAACACTAGCACCCACATGTCAGCCAGATGACACAGAGGACGACGATGCGGGTGAATCAACCGTTGTATTAAGGAGGAGGCATTAGCATTCATCTCTGCTATATGCCCTGTTTCAGCTTGGTTCTGCCCTCTGCATCATGCCTGTAACAACACCTCCCACTGTCCCCCAAAACACTCTGCTACACTCACCATGGACAGCCATATATTGTTTGTGTACCAATGACACAGCAATCAGACTGCGGACTGTACTCTTCATCTTCCGATGTACCCGTCAAGCCCTAAAGGACTCTGGCTGGCCCTCCCCTGGGCTACAAAGTAATGTGGGGTTTGCATGGCCATGTACTGTTCCAGATCCGACACTCCACCTAATATGAACTAAACATTCCAAATTGACACAGATGTGTCATGTCCATGATCGACCAAGTATGTAAGTATGGATGAATGTAGTGACATTGATTGCACACAAAGATACACCCTGGGAAATGACATCAATGCGCCTGTTTGACCATGACCCACATGGCCGATGAGATGACTAGGAAGGTGTGCACTAGCTGTGGCCTCATTGCTATGAAACAGCAACTGCACAATTTCACACCTTTGAGCCACGCAATGTTTGAAATAGTGCTGTGCATGAAATGTCAAAGTCGTTGGCAGGACTGAAGTAGTGTCCCCATCACATTCGTCAACAGTACATCTCTCCGCATAACTACATGTGTACTCTCCCTCCAGCAGTATATCAGATTGAGGTATGTTGCCAAGCGCCGCTGTCCACTCACCTTGCACAGGTGTGTGTCAACCCGCGTTTTTGTCTACTTATGTATTCGGAGTCCAGACGAATGCAGCCGTGTCCACTGTTGTCGTGGGATATGTGACCTGTTCTCCAGGATGCAACAAGGTGTTGGGACCAGTGCAATGGTCCGGACAGGAGTGCTGACTCCACCCCCTTTCCCCAATATGCATCACAGCCCAATAGGGGAGCGTTTCAATGTGGTCACTGCACATGAGGAGTCATGCAGTCTCCCTTGTCCGGCTGCCAGCATGTATGCCAAGTATCAATGCAAACCCCTTGAACGGGTATCACGGTGACACTCCTGGTCATGGGCCAACAGGGGGTGCACATACATGTCAAGATCCAGTTCAGCTACCGTCCTCTTGGATAGGCAGACATCCATGGACCACTCGAATATGCTCGATCGACAATGCAACACAGGCTGAAAGCAGGTGATGTTGGCAAGGCGGAAACTTAGCCGGTAACTGATGCACAACACTGCCAGTAGCAGTGCCCCAACAAATGCAGCATTCTGTCAAGGTACAGTCCTACGTGACGGGGGTTGTGCATGTGCCCGGGATTCCTGCCATTGCGTTAGTGGCTCTCAAAGAACCGTCACCCTTCTGACCTGCGTCAGTTATGTGGATGATATGCCACTGCTTGGAGCAATGGGTCGTATGAGTGTGCAACGTTTGGACATATGTGTTTTTGTGTATGTAAGTGCCAAGGGCATTCCATGCAAGAGTACCTCAAGCAAGGACTTCTGTGTGTGGGGTGTGGATACGTTGGACTATCATTACTGCTGTGCGTAGTGTGGGAGTCGTCATCATCTGGTATGGTGTATCTTTCAGAGGGTGCCTGCTGCATGCAAAACCCAGCTCCGAGGTGCAGATGTCCTTCCACATTCTGTATTGAGACAAAGGAGCTTTCATCCTTAATGTTAGTCTGACTACTGCCTGCATTCTGGATATGTGATGTGTCTTTCGCGCTGCAATTGATGCGAGGCCTTAGGCTTATGGTGCAACAATAACGATACACACACACCAGTTGGCATGTATGAGCCAAGACCCCAAGCGGCCTTGCGCTTCTTGTACAACCCTTTTGTGCGCATCTGCCATCCGTGTGCATGCAACATTGCAACATTGTCGATGGCGGGCCGTGTGGCACCGACACTGCAACGGAGACACAGGCATCAGTTTGTTTCCTGTGCAGCCCAGATATGGACCATGCCCAGAGGCCAGGGATAATTATTCACACCCCTACGCTGACCTGGCGTACGCCGAGCCTGCCCACTCGGCTTACGTATAAAGGGGGTCAACGACGCAATGTGTCCTAGTTCTTCCCCACTGCCTGAGGTGACATGGCTGCATCTGCCTGGCATTACATGAGACTCAATCATAGAGGGTCCATGACTTGCATTGCACTGAATTGATGGCACGGGATACACTGTGTCCGACAGAGGGCCTACCGCCACGGGATGGTGACTTTCTGTGCACTGAGGTAGGGGCACCTAAAGGGCTGAGCGGGTGTGCAGCCTGAGATGATGCGCCATCCTGGCGTTCCGGACTGGTGAGTGTTAGTGTGAACCCTGCTGTACCGCAGTGTAGTCCTGAGCCAGCGGCACGTGGCACCTGTAGAGCTAAGTGGGTGTGCAGCCTGTGATGATGACGTGTGCACTGATATGATCTCTGCCATTGCAAAATCAAGACCCAGAATCAAGTGTGCGACCTGGTGGACCGCGATGTGGGGCTGCATGATTTGGAGGCTGCCAAGGTCGCAGGCCCCGGGCTTGGTGCTTGCACCGGCATGTGGTGGGCCATCTTGGAGACACGCCAGTGGCGGAAGGTGAACAGTGAGGCCTGGGTGCGCAGGGGCGGGTAATCACCACTGTGCGGCAGGAGGGCTGGGGTGCAGCAGCCTGGGTGCGCAGGGGCGGGCAAGCGATGGTGCCATTTGCAATGAAATGTACTCTGCCATCATTAACTCTGGACTCTGTTTCAGATAAGGGACCGGGTGGACTGCAGTGTATGACGGCACGTGGTTGGGGACACACCGGTGGCAGCAGGTGAGTAGTGAGGCCTGGGGGCGCAGGGGCAGCACTGTCTCTCTCCCTCTCTTTCTTTCACTGTCTCTCTCTCCCTCTGTTACTCTCTCGTCCTCTCTTTCTTTCACTGTCTCTCTCTCCCTCTGTTACTCTTTCTCTCTCTCTCTCTTTCTTTCACTGTCTCTCTCTCCCTCTGTTACTCTCTCTCTCCCTCTTTTTCTTTCACTGTCTCTCTCTTCCTCTGTTTCTCTCTCTCCTTCTCCCTCTCTCCCCCTTCTCTCTTTCTCTCTCTCTCTCTGTCCTTTGATGAGCGCATGACACACCTTCTCATCTTGAATTTTGTCTTACAGGCTGTGACTCACAGATTGTCCAGACATGACCTGCCATGACTCTTCAAAATAGTTGTATTGAGTTTATTTTGAAATAAATATTTGTTTTTGGAATTCAAAGATCAATGATTCATTCTCCTTTTTCTGGCCACACATGACAGTTGATTGTTGTGTTTGTGTGACATCAGGCGAATTGTTTTGTTCATGAATTTGTAAAGTTGATGTACAATATCTTTGACCGGGGGGGCCTGGGTAGGGCCCAGAGGGGGTGGCAGGCCGTGGGTGTTGTGTCCTTCTTGGGTGTCCGGGCTGCATAATCAGTAGCTCCATGGCATCTGTTGTTCTTCTGGTGTGGTTGTGGGCTGGGCTACCGTTTCTGGTGCAGGTTTTCTTCCGACTTAACACCAGGTCGGAGCAGGTGTTAAAGCCCTGCTGCTAACACGCCTTATCGCATGTTTAGGGATGTTATCTCCGATCTTGCTGGTCATTGTGAAGATTGCGAAGTTGTGTTGTCGCGGCTTTTTGCACGGGAACGCCTACTCTGTATATCATTAGCGTTAGTTGCCGGTATCATCCGTGGAGATATTTTTTGCGGCGGCTATCACAGGTAAACTGGTGTTATCGGCTGTTAGCACCAGCTTGTGAATGGTGCAATAGTTTAATCACCACTTTGGTAGCAATAAAGTGCCGCTAACTCTGCGATAAGTCCTTGAGAAGATCCCCCTCAGTGTACAGGTTAAATGGGAAAGGGAATAGCTCCGAGCACTGCCAGACTCCACCATTGATATGGTTCACTTAACAAGGCATTGTTTGCTTGCTGCATGTGATAAGTACCCTGTGCAAGAAGTCAGCATTCCTTTTAAAGCAAAGGGAAGCTCGAGGATTGTTATGGTTGAGGGTTCTCTTGTTGGTTGTTTGGAAAGCATAACCTACACAAAGAGAACACTTACTTTGTCTCTTTTAAGTCCAAAAATTATTACAGGGACAGGGGCCAATTCACCACACCATTATTGAGTATGTGAAGTAGTACTCCAGTAGTACTACTTCATGCACCACGAAATGTAATGTACTAAAGTGCAGGCACAGATTTCTGCCTATGCCTGTCTAGGTCTCTATTCAAAAAGTGTAGGAAGCTGAGTCAGAGGGTGAATAGTTGTGACTCAGTGCCTGATGCACTAAGTTGTAATTCACAAAAAGAAGTTGCAAATTGTGAATGCACTGTTCGCAAATTAAATCAGATTTTACAAAGCAACCTATGTGCTTATAGGTCAGTTCACAAAATAACCATTCTCAGTAGGTTGAAGATCGACCTACCTCATCAATACTCATGATGTAGGTCACAAAGGGGGACTCACTTCATTTGGATGCTATCACATGAATGTTGGCTTACTGGCGTCAGCAGACCACCATATAAATAAGGTACTTTTTTTAATACAGCTCATTTTTCTTACAGTAAACAGGTTTCACTTAAGAAAAAAGTAGCTTTAAAAAAACATAAAGTTTCTTCACAAGTTGGCGGGGTTCCTCTGGACCACTGTCCACTTCCAAACAAACATTTTATTTTAATCACCAATGGTCCCCAGGTGACCCCTTACCCTTTACAAATAGGTTATCACCTACTTTGAGGAGTCGTAATCTATATTAATACATAGCATTGCAAATTGGAATTTACCAGGGGACAACCTAAATACACCCCTTCCGAATTGCGATTCCTATTTTGTGATATGGTTAACAGTTACTGAATCACAAAATGTGTTTAGCACATATGTGCAAACCATTTAACAGTCTCAAACTCTGTACTTTATTCAATTGTAGACTTTGCAAACACTAAATAGCTTTGTACATCTGGGTCTTAGTTTCGTATTGCTACTGGTTTGCTATTAAATTTGAAGAGTAAGCCAGGAATACTCCTGGCTTACATTAGACAGTGTGTGCCTGACTTTTCGGTAGACTAATTAGCATTAGTCAGCCTGCAGCTAGCCCCTGCCTTAAGGTTTGAAAACTGCTCCCAGAGCAAAAGCAACTTCCGCCTTTTGGCACGAAGTCATGGGTGTTACATATGTGACTCCTTTCAGCACATGGAGTACAACTGGGGAACTTACGGAATGTTATTAGTTTCAAAGGGACCAGAGGGACTCACACTCATTCATAGTCAAGTGCAAAGGTGGATGTAAGGAAGAGAAGCCTTTGTTCGCTGGGCCTACTGTACCCAGCTTGGCACTAGGGTTGTGTACAATTTGTATCCTTTGCTTTCACATAATTATGTGAAAGTGTGTCAAAAGTACACCAAATAACGAGAAATTACACATTATTTTGCAAAATGGCAATCCATCACTTCAGACTAAATTACGTTTTTCCTTAGATTCTAGTCCCTCTTTTTGAAGCTGTTGCAAGAATTCCAACAATTTCTGAGTATGCCTTCTAGTTGATTTCTAATATACCTTACTACTTTAGTTTCTGCCTGGATCAGGGTCCACTGTTGGACTGATTCCAAGTTCATGAAAGCAAAAATTTAATCTCAAATATTCCCCTTTTAGCAACCATTCAACCGACTATTTGCTGTGTATCAATGAAAAACTCAACTTCAAGTGAGGGAGACCGACTGCTTCTGCTGAAGCATTAGAAATCTACAAGGCCACAGTTGGTGAATCTTTATCGTGTTCAATGATAAGTTCTCCATTTCATTTCCAGCTTTGCTCTTTTTATTGTTAAATTTGTCATGATGGACTTTTGTTTCTCCTGCTTTTTTCCATTATTTGTATTTGAGAAATGGAATCATTTTTTCACTTGGATTGCAAAATCATTTACAGGTTTTGGAACATATTTCTACATAAGTATTTAATCCATTAGTAAAATTTTGTCCCATTTGTTATTTAAGTCCCTTTACTAGAAGAACACTTTTTAACAAACCCACTCAAATATGAGCCAGCTTCAAGAGAGGGGCTGAATTCATTCTTGGTACACAGTTGATAGCAACTTTCATTGCACAATATTTACAAAGCATGCTGCGTCGACTGACGTATTTCTAGACACAAGTGGGATGTGAAATGTCAGGCAAGGCAATACTCTCAATTGTGGTCTGACATTCCCCTTTGGTTACAGCGAGAGTGTAGTCCAGTTTGAGGAGATTTCAATAGGGCACTATTAGGATTATAAATCCCTCCAAACACAGGTATTTATTGAACTACTTCACTGAACATATTTTGGAGTATTAAGTCATTCTTGGTAGCTTAACAGATTTCTGTCTCCATTGAAAAAATGCCAATGTTTGACAGGAATGATAGCTCTGTATTTTAATGATCACCAATGAGATGGCAGGCATAACACTAGTGACGTGGCACTGTTCCCTTGTTGCAGGGTAGTTGGCCCGAAAAGCAAGACTTGCTGGCTTCAGTGCACAGTACCCTCTTTGCATGAGGAAAGAAGGTTTACTAACTTGAACAAAGGGTTAAGGCGAAGAACAGTAGAACAGCCCAAATAAGCCCTTAGTCCTTGCCGAGAGGTAATGTGCTTCATATGTAGAAGGAGCATCAGCTTAGCACTTCCCACGTTTCAGCCAGGACACGTACTAGGTCCATGAACAGAAGGGCAAAGTCAAAGACTCAAGGCAAAGACAACAACTTTTTGTAGGATGGCTTGTGCAGTTATTCCAATTTAAGATTTCCTTTGCACCCACACAGAAGAACCCAAAACATGCTGTATCAACCCTAGGACCACACATCCTGATTCTAACTACACTACCCCCTACGTGGAGTGTTTTCTTTGCCATCAAGCAACAAAACCCACTACCAAATTGATGTAGTGTTGTGGAATTCTCCTCTAACTGCACCACGTATCTACTTACTTAAGATACATTTTCTCAGGATGTAAGCCTATGATCAACCAAACCAGGGGAACAAGCTACTTTGATCCCATCACTATGTACTTTCACTAAACCTTTGGCAACATCTCCTGCTTGGAGCTTTAGATTCCCTAAGAGTGAACAGGCACCCCTGCTACCTTCTACTTCCAAGAGTAAATTGCATTAGTGAGGACAACCTAAACCAGATACATACATAGAACACACGCAGGACTGGCCTTGAAATGGGTCCTACTTATTGATCCTTAGAGGTTTTCTGAACGCTTCATAATGGTCATACACATGGGTATATGTTGCTATGCCATTATTATTTTAAGGTATGTCATTTTACTTTGCTAATTCCTTTGTATAGTAAACACACTACATAGCATCATTGTTTTGTAACAGCCCAGGTATGTTGAAGCGCGTTACAGATGTTACCTGTGGAGAGGAGTGGTTAGATGCATAGCATGTTAGCAGTTGACATTATATACTACTGGCAACCTCACTACTGAGGGCAAGCAGAACGAATTTTATGTAGTAAAGCTTCGGTGCTGAACAAAGTCCTTCCAAAAACATTTGTGCTTTACTGAGCTAAGAAAAAATGTGAGTTCTGGGGGCAGACCGTACATATCTGGCTGATTAGTCTGGTAGATGCAATTTCGTTAGGTAGTCAGGAGCCCAACCATAATGGACGTTATAAACCAGGCTGAGAAGTTATGAAAATACTTCAAAAGATATACAACTTACACTCTCTAAAAACCCTTCTTGTTATTTCTTCCCTATACCGTGCTCTTTTGTTTCTTCCACTTGGTGTTTACAAAATATCAAAACCTCTGAAGAACACTGATGATCATGCCTTCTTTTTTGTCGATAAAGTCTCTGCTATGTACAAGATAATAAGCAGAGTTCAGCCTCTCAAGACAAGGAACCTTTCATTCAGAAGGTGACCATACTCATTGTGATGAGGTGACTCATGCCAAAGTCAGTGCTGCTTTAATAAAGCTCATGGTTGCTTTTCTGAGCAATCCCCGTCTAGACTTGATGCTTGCATGTGCGGTCCCATCCCTAATTGCTCCACTGGAAGACTTTAATAATGGCTCACTGTTTGAAGGATATGCACCTGATTTATGCAAAAAGGGCACAGTGGCACATCTGTTAAAATAGGCAAATCTAGATCTAGGCATTTTGCAGAACTATAGGCCCATCATGTTCCTTCTTGCATTTACCAAAGCAATGAAGCAGCATCTTGTGAAATGGCTGGCTCATGAAGCTCCGATGCCCTTCTGCGTCTACTGACGCCTGCAATTCTCAGCTTTCCTGGTGCCAGTGCTCGCACTGATGCCATCACCGCCAGTGCCTGCATACCGTTATCTTGGGGCCTATAACCGATGAGGGTGACTTCACAAATTCTTTGATGTCACATCGCCACACTGGAATTGATGCCTCACCGCCGCCGCTGCCTAACTTCCCTATCCTGGACTCGGTGCCTCGCCTCCTCACAGACTCGACACCTCGTCTTCTCCATGGCAGAAATGAACCAGCTTCACCCTGGCACTGACATCTCACCTCCACAATGCCGTGTATCGTCTAGTGACTTTCTTTCCAAGGTACTGTTGTTTGGGGGGTCCATGTGATTCTGTGATCGATGTCGCACATCTTGTGGGTGCACCGTACTTTGGATGTATGCCTGTCACAACATCATATTAGCCCCAGAAGGAGATATTTGGTTCTACAAGTGTTATTTTTTAAGTAACTGTTCTAAAAGTGACATTTTAATACATGTTTGTTGGGTTTTTGTCATTTTGGTCTTGTTTGGTTTAGATTAATATAACTTATTTTTCTAAACTGGTGTGGTGTCCATTTGTGGTATTCTCACTGTGGTACTGTGTGTTTAGGCACAAATACTTTACACATTGCCTATGGGATATGCCTATGTGCTCATGCCAAGCTACCAAGGGGGTGAGCAGGGGTTATCAAAAGTGTGTAACTCCCTTACTCTGACTATCAGGAAGGGTCCCCATTTGGACAAAGGTGCACACCTCTGCCAATTAGAGACTCCCATTTCTAACAGGCTGCTGTTCCCCTTTTCAAGAAAGCCCATTGTAACAAAAGTTCTTTCACTGTTCTTCTCCCACAACTCTGGAACAAGCTCCCACTCTATAGCAACTTTCTGACTATTCCTCTTCTGGAAAGCCTGAAAGACCTATCTTCTCCACTAAATGCTCAATTCTCCTAACTCTTTAGTCTATTTAGTTGTGTGTGATGTTCTCTCTTTTCCAGTTTCTAGTAGCACCATGCCTTCAGGCAATACTAATGGTCTATAAATATATATATTTTTTTAAAGCAGAAAGCATTTTGGCCACAGGCACAACCACAAAACTCTGGAGGATGTATTTTCCAATTCTTCCAAAAGTGCACACTTTGAATAGGCAAAAAGTCACTATTTTCTCATGTTTGAGCACATAAAATCCCTAACTTACGTCAGATGGAAGAATAAGTAATTTTCAACTTCATCCCACTTACTGGAAGGACCTCAATTTCTGACCTAGTCTCATCCAACTCCACCTTCCTCAATCCAGGGTTCAGATTAAATTGCTGCGTTGTGTACATCCTTGTCATAGCCAGGCACAAATCACGAGCTTATGCTTTGCATGTTGTTACTAACTCATGTCCTAAACATAAAAGAACACATTTACAATATCCTTTGAGTAAATTCCCCATTTGTTTGGGTTTGGCCATTTCACGGACACCCCCTGAGATGAGCCAATTGTATTATAATTTAGGTTTGAGGACTTTACACACATGAAGCCCTAAATTTCATAAATTGCACTTTTCTTTATATTGTAGATTCAGTGATGAGAGTATTTATGGGTAGAGCAATAACTGTGAGACAAAATTATTCATTTATAAAAACACCCAGTTGCTGTTTTGTTCAAAGGAAATAATATCTACTATACCCAGACAACGTTTTTTATTGCTCATATTTGGTTCTTAACAGTATTTTGGAAAAATGGTGAAGCTACTCAAAATTAAAGAACTGTATAGTGCAAGCCTTAATATGGTATGTTAGCTTGCAAGTAAGCTGTTTATTCAAATGTTTTCAGAACAACTGCAACCATTTATGACAACACTTTGACTAAAGTAAAAGAGATATTGGAAAGGAGGAATACTGGCATTCACCTTAACTGTACAAACTCAATGAAAGTAGCATTCTACATAGTTAGCACGTTTTACTACTTTTAGCAGGAATAATGAATTCAACAGTGGCATTTCCAATTACTCATTTTCAGGTGACAGTTTTTGATTTTCCACAACAGTACATCAAAATTATGATAATATATCAGACTCTCTATGTAATTTTGCGAAAGCACTGCTCTTCAAACTTGTTGCATTTTAAATGATACCAAAGGGAGTTTTCTCTTTAAACCACCTCAAACCATTACCCTGAGGGTGGTACAGCTTCTAAGAAATGAATAATATATAAAACATGAATACCTAAGATATTTGGGATTTTAAAACACTGCATTTAATGCTTGGAAAACCACCTGTGAATTGTGTTTCCCAGTTATGTCCATACACAGATATAACAAGTAAGTATAGTGTTCTTGAACTATTGACGCTAATATGTTGACCAAGAAATGATGCCTCATTTTTCACAAATGTTGGTACATGCTGAGGTTAATGCATTAGAAAGGGGCTGATAACTTGAAAGAAAAGTTGATAAAAGAGCCACTAAGGAAATTTGTATCCATAATGATATTGAGAGTTTGTGCAATAATGAAATTGCAAATTATCAGGATGTTAACTGCATAACCCATTCAAAGCAAATCTTTGAAGATTACAGAGGCTGGAGCTGGTCACTCCAAAGATGGCTGTAATAATAACCAGAAATAAAATAGGCTACATTGTTTGTGAGAACGAAAGAGGATGGTGAGATCACAAGTGTCAAACCAGAATATAAAGACTCTGAATGAGAGCCTTACAAAATATGGTGAGGTAAAGGTAATTATTTAACACTTATTTACTGTACTAATAACAAGGTTTTAACCATACTAGCAATACTCCGAAAATTGTGACTGGTTGTCAGTGAAAGATAAAGTTGACTGTTAGACAACGTTGCTTGTGATTCAGTCAAATACTTGTGACTGTATAAACTCTGCATGTAATTTAAGTGTTTTTCTGAACTGAGACCTTTAAATTCTTCAGATCTTATGCATACATAGTGTGAATTTCCTTCACGCTAATACACAACAATTATAAACCTTCTGCATTCATTTTCTTCAGAGAAAAGAATGAATTGAAAAAACAGAAAAAAGGTTGTTGGTACTTCTTTAGAAAGCTATATTTTGCAGGGTTTCTTTGCAAAAACAGTTCCAGAATCTATATGAACTGGGTATCCACAATGACAAGAATTTAATCTTTATGAAAAAATCAGGCTTTGAGCTAAGTACAATCAAGTATGATTCATTGATCACCTGTTTGAAACACACAAGTCTATCATGTCCAAGAGTGAAATAGGAACAGAACCTCAAGTGCCTCAACCATTATGCATTGCGTGTAAGCTTTATCCAGCAACACAACAGTAGCCTTACTTCAATCAGTACATAAGATAATACAGCGTACTGTCAAAGAGGGAGAACTGGAAACAAAACATACCCCGCTACTTTGAATTGATTTGGAAATTCACATTCCTTGTCTTAAGACTCCCAAAGTCCAAAACAACATTGCATGGAAATTGGTTTGTCATATCCTTTAGTCATTGGGAGAGATTTGAGCGGAATAGTTTCTCATCAATCTTTATATGACATCTTTTGGTAGAAGAGCAAGAGAGATAATCTGTTTACATAATGGCAATAATGAAGGCCCAGCTACTAAGTTCAAAAGAGCACACAACTACCTATCATGAATTACAATATGATTGAAAATGTAAGTTGCCTATGGGGACATATTGAATAAAACTATCATGGTTCATTGGGATAATTCATATTTTCGACAATAGAAAGGGTATTTCTTGGTGATATCCAGTACTGTTAAGTGTATGGATGGGAACATTTCAATTAAAGAAATTGTATAAAAAGAGGACACAGGAAGGTATGCTTGTTTCTAGAATTTCTAATGCAATTTTTTAACATTCATTTTGATAGTATGAAACTAGCATGTTACTGCGTTTTGATTTAATGGAGAAAGTGAACACAACACTGGTTTGGTATTATGCTAGTATTTGTCAATGACACTAGACATTTTACATTATAGTGTGTAGACTATTAGCCCATTATAAATTAGCACCAGTCAGCCACTTCTACAATTCTTCTAATTTTTTCAATGACTTGATCCTGTAACTGTTCCCTTTGTTGATATGTTGAGAACATAATGAATAGCATATTTTTATATTTACTGATTACAAGTTTCACATAGCGTAGCGCTGGGTCTCTCTTTTTGGTTACTTTAGCGTTCTTAAGATGTGCCTGTGTCGATTATTGGGATGTCATGGAAGGCTGCAATATGAAACATGTCAAATGCTAATTCTACTGTGTGAAGGTTCGGTTATTCACAATATGAACATGGTCTATGTTCTAGATTTTTTTAAATGCTATTTATCTTCATCATCTTTGGCTCAGAATTCATCTGACATTATCCTAGCAGCACTTTGTACAAATCACAATAGAACAATATTGCATCTGTCTCCCATTCTGTAACTTTCGATCCGTTTACTACTACATGAATTCCATATGTGTGTTCTGTGGGGAAGCTTTGCATTTATAAGTACACTTCTGAAACAATTAGGGACTTTCAAGGTTCAAGGTTCAAAGACACTTTATTCGGATAACGTCGTATTCATAAAAGCACAAAGACACAACAACAAACAAGTTAAAAATGTGCAAATTAGAGAGTCATAATGAAACCATGGCAGCGTACGGTATACAATAATCTTTAGGTTTGTAAAAATTAATAAATAGGTGATATAAAAGCTCAAGGATTAGACCTCAGTGACTTGTTTGAACTACAATTCTCAAAAAAGTGCCTGTGCGAAAGACCAACTCTTCATCACGTAGGGTAAGTAATCTCAAGTAAGCGTTTTCCAGGCTGATAGGGATAGGCGTTTTAAAATACGGAGTTAAGAGACACTTAATATACTTTAAATAGTATTTACAAAAAAACAAAAAGTGTAAAATAGATTGGCCATCACACGGGCAAGGTATGCAATCAAGATCGGAGTGGTGACCAAGGGGAAAACATAATACAAATTTAATAGTGCCAACCCTCAAACTAAACAAAAGGCTCCTCTCCCAGTGGCTCATCGGCAGGGTAATGTAGTTAGCCAGCAGGTGTACAGAATTTTCAATAGCCATAAATCTATGAACAAGGAATTCTTTGGATTCCTTTTTTAACCTTTCTGCTCTATATAACAAATAGAGCACACTCCTGAGCTCACTTTTGTTCGTAGCCATTGCTGCGCTGGGATCTGAATAAATTCTTCCCTTATTAACGCTGCAAAGGCTCTGATACACCCCTGACAGCCATGGTATGTCCTTCACTTTTGCGCATCCTATACAGTCACTGATAATCTCTCTTGTTAGGGATGCGGCCGGGTTTTTCACGACCGATAATCAAAAAAGGGAATGGTGGGCCCTAATAAAATGTTCAATAAAATGTAAGTTAAGTTCCTTATGGCAGGTATGTTGGGAGGTGAAAATTGGGAAGCCTAATAACTTACTGCATTTAGGGACGTATTTATGGGGAAATCACGCAGTGAAGCACAACAAGTCCCCTTGCTGTTCTGCACTTCATGACAGGGAAAGGGCAGGAATGTGCCATATTTATGGTAATACGGCACATTTCTGTCCTTTCCCCTGTACTAGCGCCCTTTTGACTACCTAGTGCCAACCAGTGGCATAACACAGGCCCCCGCAGCCCCTGTGGGTCTGGGGGCCCCCAAGCTCTGAGTGGCCCCCTCAGCACAGTACTCTGGCTGGAGATCTCCTGATTGAGTATGGAGGGGCACCTCCACATGCCTTGCAGGGGGGGCCGCTCAAGTTTCGTTACGCTAGTGGTGCCAACGCAGGCCACCCTTGCACCATGTGTTGCATGCAGGATTGTTTTTTTGCAGGATGCTGAGCACACCTTCCTCCACAAAAACAATCCTCGAAGGCATATTCCTCTTTCTATGCAGGGCCGGACTGGCCATAGCGGACACCGGGCCTTTCCCCGGTGGGCCGCCAGGGTGGGGACTGGTTTTCGGCCATTTGGGGGTCCGTTTTTGTTACCGGGGTAGGCAATATCAGCCCCCTGTAACAAAATCACCCGAAACCGCTCTTAGCAAACAGCTTGGCCAAACCCCCTTCCCCTCCCAGGGTGGCGGGCCAAGCAGTTTGCCAGGGTCGGTTTCTGTTCCCAGTCTGGCCCTGTTTCTATTAGTGCTGCAAAACGCAGCACACATAGAACATGGGAGAAACAAGGAGGAATAAAGATATTTGTCCTCAGTACACCTCTCCTGGAAAGGTGTAAGATTTTGGCACATTCCCAGATTCACAAGTTCTTGTAAATCTTGGAATGCGTCAATAACCATGGGAGTTGCTTGGGAACACCCATGCAAAACACCCATGGAACACCTTACTAGGGCAGAGTAATGCAACGCTATGTGTGCTGCTTTGCATTACTCCAGATTTTAGGAGCCCTCAGAACCATGCAAAGTGACTTTGCGTGGCTTAAAGAATCTGTCTCAAGGTTTGCATCACTCTTGCACCACGTTGTGTGGTGCAAGGGCGACCTAAACAGACTCATAAATAGGCCTCTCAGAGTCTCTCTGAAACAGATATAAGATGTCAGAGGAATTGTGTCTGTTTCAAGTTTATTCACATAACATTAATTATCATTGCACATGCAGCCACATACATCAGGCATTTCACTGTTTAAATTGGACAATATGACTCATTTGCGTTTCATTTATGTGGTGCATTAGGGACAACATCTTTTGACTATAAGCCTGCATGACTGTTCTTCTTGGCCTCATAGTTCATGCCATTTGTGTGAGATTGAACTAGTGTTTTACATAAAATGAACAATCAGCAGCGATAATGAGTAATTAGGGCTTTATAGTCAAGAAACATACACTGTAGCCCTACAAACATGTAAGGCGTATCCACAAAAAATGTAGCGGACTTGCAAACGTACTTACATGTACAATGAATGACTATCTGAATCATTTCACAGAAATGAAATATTTCTCAAGACATTGGTGTGAATTAGGATTTTTGAACGAATAACACATAAAAAAAGATTCATATTGGTGTTCCCTCTAAGATTATCATTCACATGGACAGATTACAACCAGCTCTTACCTTTTCACTTACGTGTAACACCTGGAAAACGACCCCTCAGTTGTACATTGCATTGGTCAGTAGGAATGGCCAATCTTTCTGTCACTTTGGAGCAAGAATAACGCTTGCATACCATCCCACCATTACCATCAAAAATGGATATAGCAAATGCAATTTTAATTTCTACTGCAGGGATTTTATACAGCAAATTAGTAAAAATCCTAACTCCATTTTTTTTTCTTACAATGTTAATGAAACGTCAGTGGCGTCTGTTAGATAGAGGTTCCATTAAACCCCAAAACCTTGATTGAAATTTCTTTAAAACAGACCTGGGATGCAAAGCGTTGCCACAGTGGGGCTACTTGTCCTAGGGACCTTTTCTGCATCTGGGAGGGGCAGAGGAGGTGGGTCTCTCCCCTGTTGACACCATGCTTTAGTGCTATAAAGCGGGGGCAGGAATCCCGCCGCATGAGACACAAAGCCTTGCTGCAGCAGGAATGCTTGTCACAGGGAGATTTTGGGCATCTATGAGGGACAGAGGAGGTGGGACCCACGACTGCTGACACTATGCTGTAGCATTATATGAACCATCAGGACTACCGCAGCATGGGACGCAGGAGGGTGTCGCTTGGGCCAACCTCGGACCAACGATGGGCGTGTTTTTGCCCATCATCACTGGGCAATCCCCCTTGGATTTGATTTTTCCAAGGTACAGTGTCTGCTGTTCATGCTTTTTTTATCATCAACGTTCGCATGTATGTTCTTTTGGCTACAAACATGATCTACTTGACTTTTGGAGTTTATCTCACTTCGATTTCTTTGAGGGGAATGTATGGATGTGAGGGCCTTGGCATTTTACAATAGGAAAGAGAAATGCAGCTGAGCTTTTGTGGGTTCCAACGAAATAGAAAACAACTGCAAAACATGCTGCTGAAAACTACACAGAAAAGATTATAGACACTCTAATTAATGAGGTTTTAACGTTGTTGAATCCTGAAAAGGCCCCCAAACTGTCCAGCAGCCAACCCAGGGTACCAAAATATTTTTCCCAAAAAACCCAATGCATAAATGTTAATTCAAAAAATCTAATAGGCACAATAGACCTTGGTAATCTGTCTAACTCACCTGTAGAAAATATCATTTCATACAGAAGGCTGTGTACTAACAAGGAACCAACCACTGGTTGTTCTCAGTCTGAGTACAGTGTGCAGTAATAGGTATGCCTCTCTAGCAAGTAATGACGCCGTTCAGCCAGAAGGACAGTCCTCTGTAGCTGACAAGGGTGCAGGGAAACAAGCTGCGATTATGGTGCAAGCCCTAACACACGTAAAGAATCTTGTCACAATAGTACATTCATTGAGAGCAGCGGTAGCAGAGCTCAAGACCATGGCACAATATTTAACAAGCAAAGAGCCAGCAAAGAGACGAGCTAATTCCTTAAATGAAGAATAACCTGTGAATAATTCTACAGCAGATTTACCTCACCTACTTCCATCTAAACCTGTCTTGAAAGTACACATATATCAGACAAGGACACGACTTGAGTAAAGGAATGGGAAAATGCCCTGAAACAGACCCTGTGGATCAAACATCTATTGAAACCATGCCAACTAGTTTTCCTAGAAGACCCACTTCGACTAACGACTTTAACATAGAGGGGTGTAGGTCTAATTATATCAGGCGGCCATATAGGGACAAATATCCCTAATATTCTTTGAAACTTTGTCCCTGAAATAAATGTGGGGTAGTGTACATGATGAATGTCCCTAAACCTTCCCCTCAGGCTAGGAAAGATAAAGATTTGTTAATAATGAGGGCATTTTTTAGATAAGAAATACTCGATCAATCCTTTATTCAGCAAAAATTGCCATAAAAATTACGTAAAATACAAAACGCCAGTACAATAGAACCATTTAAAAACATCACAATACATTTTTTGAGAAAATCCAGGAAAATAGCTGCATATGTAAAGTTAAATACATAGTGCATAGTACTAAAAATCCCAAATCATAATAAAACAAGCATTTACAATGCAACGGTCTCGGCATTGTTAAAGTCAGAGCTATTGGCATTGCTCATGACATTATTTGTGTTTATGTTTTTGTTTTTAAAACGTTTAACCTCTTCAATGCCCGTGACGAGCTGGTCTCGTCATGGGCCGCGGTCGTGCTGTGCCCATGACGAGACCAGCTCGTCATAAACCCGGCCCGCTAATACAACGGCCGGCACAGGGCGGGGAAAGGGGCGGGCACTGAAGGGGTTAAAGAAACGGCATTGTTATTTACAATGTCAATAGCTACAATGTCAAGGTCCTAGCATCCATGCCACAATTTCCCAAGGGTTTGCTTACATGCCAGACATTTTAAATCCAGATGCCATGCGGGTGCCCAAACAGATGAGTTTCCACTACTCTTCAATAAGAAAGTACATTCAAAGATAACAACGGGTAAAGTTATACCTTTCCTAAGAGTAAAATGTTAACTTGTAGGCAGCAGTATTAGACATATGTGGCATAGGAGTACTTAATTATGAGGCAAGGTTGACTAAATTGTGCAAAAAGGAAAAGCAAATTATGCAGCAGTGAGGAACTAACTTTTCCCATTAAAAACACCATACAGTGTGCTTTATATTTTATTATGTCTGTATCACCTTTGGGAATAATTCCTGTAGACAGGACAGCCACTATCTTTGGAGCTGTATTTACGTCATAAAGGCACTCCAACTTTCGAAGAGTTAAAAAGATGTTGTATGTCCTTATAAGGGTCCATGTCATGAATGCTAAAGTACCTCTTAGCAAGACACAAACATAATAGGTTGGCACAGTCCCACAGAAACTAGATGTATTTGCGCCCGCCAGAACTACCACACAAGTGTAGCACGCTAGAGGGCATCGGTAAAAGGTTTGTGTGATGAAGTGTTGGTGGCAGGCTGTGAATATTAAGGGAGTGGTTTAGGTCGAATGTACGTAGAAGAAATAAGGAGGGGGGTGATTGTGTCTGCTGTAAATAGTAATTTGAGATTATTTAGGAGAGTATAAAGACAATTGCAGTGAACGTGTGTTTCGGGATAAAACCTGTATGTTGAATGTGATGTGGCATGCCATGGGATTTATTACAGAAGCAGGTGGTGGTGTTGGGGTCCAGTTGAACAGACTGGCTGTAGGAAGGGCGGTAACTTGTTTAGGTGTTTGCAGGAGGTCTGAAGGCAAGGGTAATTATGGCATGAGGTTATTTTTCCTATATGAAGGAAGATGTGTGTGGGGCAGAGGGATAAAAAAACGAGACACAGCCCCGAAACAATACAACAGTAGCCAGATATTTGCGAGTGGAGAGGACAGACCACATAGGAGGCAGGGTGCCATTAAATGGTGGTAAAGAATTCACAGGGGCGAGGGAAAGTATTTTGTGGGTGCGAGAAAGTAGAGATGGGTGTGGGTGGTTTTGGAAGATGGGGCAGCACATTGTGCATTCATTGCCTGTTGTGGTGAGTGGGAGGACTGCCCTGCGGAAATAGGTAGGGTAGCAAGCAGTGTGAATCGTCTCTGCTGCAGCAAGAACGTGTAAGAACTGTGCAGGAGGACAGATTTCGCTGGGGAGCCGGTAAGGGAGTAGCTGAAAGCCTATCCCTGCAGAGGAGAGGAGGTGGCACGGGGAGGGCAGAAGGCACGAGTTGAGCCTCTCTGGCGCCGGGGCGGACCTCCTCACCATGCGCACACTAGCGCCGAGTTTGAGAAAGAAGCGGCGGATGCCGGAACTCCTCACTCATGGAAGGTGGTGGGGGAGGAATAGGCGAGCATACACCCCTCGGTGGACGGATTTGACTCGAGGTGTGGCGGGACTGGCCTCAGCTGGTGTGGAGCGACTGGCCTCACCTGGGAGGGGAGCTGTTGCTGGGCTGGCCGGCGATGTTTCCACTGAGTGAGCTGGAGCCGTGGAAGAGGAACCACCCGGTCCATAGGTCCATAGTCTCAGGTGAGCAGCGTGTTTTTAATGACTCTGCACGTCACGCCAATCGATCACGCGCGCGCACTTTCGCACATCCTCTCTCAGGGGAACATTTCAGGGACACACATTCGCATCAAATACAGTCTTGTATCCGTGCGATTCCGATACGGCTCCTAAGTTAACCTGTTTTAGAAAGTCAGTAACTTCAAATTTTGATGATTTTTAAGAATTAACGTGTCTTGTGGAAGGATATCACGTTGCAGGCCATACCACCATAGAACTTTTTTAAGTTGGATACAGATGGCAGTGAGAGTAATGCTTCTACGCGTGGATGGTCAGCTTTAGAAAACAAAACAAAAAATGGGCATTATACAAACATAAACGCAGGACTACAATTTTTTACGGACCGAGGAGCACAGAAAGACTAGCAGAAAGCCAGGGCTGCCGACTTTGGAACTCGTGAATTAGATTCCAGTATCTGCGTCGACTGAACATCCTGTATTTTGGGGTAAATTACTTACTGCCAAAAAAACACATGCAACCTTTGTAACTGCTGCTCGTGTAAATGCCTTCGGGTCGAGTTTTCGCTATTCAAAACTGCAAACAGAATAAAACAAGTGAGTGCTTTTACCTGAAAGGGGCCTTGAAACGCCGAGCAGCAAGGAAGAGGCGACCCCACAACCTGCTCCGATAAAATGGATGAATCTTCCGACGCTAAAAACAAAAACAAACACGCCCACCACGTGTAAAAGGGGCGGAAAGGGGCGGGGCTTCAAAAAAGCGAAAGAATCGAAAAAACATGCCCACAAATCCAAAAATGACGGGGCTTGTTTGGAGAGACAAAGCTCTTCTCCAATGGCTGACCAGCATTTAAGAGGTCAGCCAATGGAGAAGAGGAAAAAAAGGGGCGGGTTAAAGCCCCACTCCTAAAACATTAAATCTCGCAAGCGAGACTGAGCAAGCGCAGCCTTCGCTAGCCGAGACCTAAAAATGAACATGCAATTCATATGATAACAACAGATTATGTAGTGCAGGCATAGGCTGCGTACAAGTCCTCACACCTAGTCTAGGAACAAATGAGCTGCCCTTTTCTGTCTACATCTCCAAATATGTAGGAAGCAGGAGACAGCGAATACAATAGGTTGTGTTGTGTTAGATCTAAAAATCCTACAGGCTGTACTATAGTCCCTGACTCCCAGATTGTGACACAGTGGCATAATTCATTTCCTCTGATGAGCGTGGCAATATGGCCAAAAAAAAGAACATGGTGAATACATTCTTTTGTATCGGACAGAAATGGCAATTCATATCTAATTCAGTAGGGATCGATGCCATTTAGCAGTGAATGATCGTAGCAGCAAAGCCTCAATCCGAAATTTAATATACAGTGTTAGCAAGTGGGGGCTCAATTGTATCCATGTATTCTTCTAGGGAGAAAAAGTCTTTGAATTCAAGAAAGGCTGAGGTCAAAGAGCTCACCCTCCCAGTCCTGTAGAGCCCATCATCCATGTGTCTCTAATAAATCTCCTTCAGAGTTGACTTTGATAAACTGCATGCAGACTCTGGATTAACCCAAAGGTCCTCACACCCAATCTTTGTTAAGCCTGGTTTAAAAAACCTCAACCATGGCATCCTAGCTGCCACTGGGAGCTTTCGAATTTCAGCTAAACCCATCTGATAGGCATTAAGTCTGCAGAGGACCAGATCCTTCTTTAATACAACAGGAGTCTAAGTCCAATTCTGTGGACAAGAGATCTATGACCTAGGTCTAACCGGAGGGGAGTGAGTGGGGTACTAGTGGGTAGGTTAGTAAGGAGTCATATAAAGCGGTTCTCCACCAACTCCATTTCACATTCATTCTCGTGGCCCAAAGGTTCACCACCATATAAAGATCCCCCTGTGGTTTGTAGGTTATAAATTTGGAGGGCCAGGGTTATCGGACGAAAGCCGGAGCCCTGCACAGCCTTTAAAATGCCTCATGTATAGGGCTCTAAACTAAGTTTGCACTTCTGTATCTGGGAAGACTGGCCAAAATGCACATTGAGAGTGTACCCCAGGTATTTAAATGTATGTAGTCTCTCCAGGGGGACACCATTGAAAACTGGGTATGATCGAGTTGAATGACAGGGGTTCAGGACCATGTAGTTGGTTTGATTAAGGTCGATCTCCAGACCTCTCTGCCTGCAAAGGCATACAAATTTTGAATACCCATAGGAGATTTTGAGACCAGTAAGGTGTTGTCTGCAAATAGGAGCGCCTGGAACTTCCTTTTGGCCAAACTTGTGGCGACGTACTTACATACCTCTAGCTAAGCTATATAGCAAAAACAGGGTCAGAGCTAGAACACATCCTTGCCTTATAACTCTGAATTACTGGGATGGGGTCCGTCAACGCCCTGTGGGAACCACATCTGACCTGTGCATAGTTGTTCAAGTGGAGCCTACTAATAACATCAATTAGATATTTCGGGGCACTGAGGTCGGTCATGACTTTTCATAGGGCCTCCCTTGGGACAAGGTCAAATGCCGACCAAAGGTCGACAAATATTACATTGATGTGAACACCCCTGTGTGACATGTTTACAATACATTCATTGCATTTGGAGCACTTGATCAGTAGTGCTAGTCCGTACCCTAAACCCTGCTTGTAGGGGCATCAAGAAGCCTCCATCCAAGCGTGTAGTCTAATCAGCAGGATTTGTTTAAAAAGCTTCTTCGAGCTGTCGATGAGACTTTATTAGCTGATAATTAGATGGACGGGACCTTAGCCCCTTTTTATAAATTGAGATAATCTCAGGCCCCTGCCCATGTATGGGGCTTCGGTAGCCCATTCATAATACTATTAAACTACAGGGCAAAGTAGGTGCTCCATATCTCTTTCTCAGCCTTAAATAAAATCCCCTGGAACCTTGGCACTTTCCCTGAGGGACTCAGTCTATTGTTATAACAATTTCACTCACAGTGATCAGGCAAATAACACAATCAGTCTGTCTAGACAGAGCTGTCGCAGAAAAAGCACTAGGTGAACTCGCAGTAGGTTCTGTGACTAGCAATTTTTCCAGCTCATTTGACTCCAAGTCACAAGTAGAAAGACCTGTAAAATGGTCGACCCTAGAGGCAGCAGTTGTATGACAAGTCAAAGATGCAGCAGATTCTGGGCAACTATCAGCGAAGATTCCTTTTTACTGCTGGCAGTAGTGAATCCCATTTTGCCATTTCATACATTGGGCTTGTCTTTTGTGGCCTTGTAAAAGGCCCTTGCTTCCTGAATTAGAGATCTGTCTCCACCTTTGACAGCAACCATCAAAATACGCCTTGCTAACCTGCAAGCCTTGGTGTACCATTGGGCCATTTTGGGCCGTTTGGGGAGAGACCTGGAATCCACCACAAAAAAAGCTCTTTTAAGGAGCAGAACATGGAGTCATGGATAGCAGTATAATTCTCCCAAGAGGCAGCTGAAAGAGAGTTCCCTACCAGGGCCAACACTGCTTCAAGGGCAGTGGCGAGTGCTTTAAACAGGTGCGTCTGGATAGTCAGCGTGGTAGCAGTAACACTTCATTTGAACCTACGGTGGTTACTCGTAGGAAAAAGCTGCATATCAAATGGTTCATAATCATGGGATGGAGTACTAGATCCCATGAACTCAAGGAAAGATCCAGGGCATTATGGTCACTATCCTGCTGTCCTATCACCTCCATACATACCACTTGCGGCCATAACCTAATATTCATCAGTATGTAATTGATACGACGAGTGCCTCCTTGTCGATTGAAAGTATCCTTCCCTTCCTTGTCTGATAGTGTTCTCCCATTACAGGCTCTCAAACCATTGTTGAGGGTAAAGACGTTTAGTTGCAGGGCAGCAGCAGACCGTTTTCTAAAGGGTGCAAGGGAAAGCCCAGGGACGGCCCACGCTTTTTCCTCTTTATTATTACTATTATTATACAGTTCTTTTATAGTGCATGGCTACGCAGCCAGGGTTTCCCAGCGCTTTGAGAGCAGGTAGATCAGCCTAGAAGGAGCTAAAACAACAAAAATGTCAGTTCCTTGCAAAAGGTGGAAAGGGAGGCACAGCATCTTAAGGACACTGGAAGAGTGTTCCATAGCCTAGGATCGAAAAAGGAAAATGATTGCCAACCCATGCAGGTGTATTTGACTGTCATAACTGTGAACAGAAACCACTGCCTGAATGCAGATTGCGAGCCGAAGAGTATGGATTCACTCGTTTGTGCAAGTACTGTGTTCTGAGCAAGAGCGGGTCTTGTATTTGAAGCACAACGCTTTGAATTCTATTCGTGTGTTCACTGGGAACCAGTGGAGTTGATGAGGAAGACCAGATGTTGAAGAGTTTTTAGAAATTGGAACAGGAACCTGGCGGCATAGTTCTAAAGAACCTGCCAGCACATTAAGGTAGGCCGATCTGCCCCCAGGTATAAGACATTGCCATAATCAGGTCTAGATAGTAAGATTGGCCTGGATTACTGTTCTTTATGCAGAGAATGGGAGTAGCCACAGTATCTTCTCAACTAAGTATGCTAGGGGCAATATCAAGGGGGTCAAAACTGCAGTTAAGCTCATCCACTACAACTCCGAAAATACCAGCCGATAGAGATCGGAGATAAGCATCCATTATATCAATGGCGGCTATATTGGACATTGTACCTTCGTATCTGCAATAGACATTAAACAAACATAATAAAACCCCAACATGAAATTACAAGTTTACACACAGTACATCTGGAGAGCCTAAACCAATTACTTTAAAGGTACAGACCAGGCTCGCTTTGATTACATTTTGCAAGGCCCCCCGACGGCCAGCCTTTACGATGAGCAAAAAGGCAGGTTGATCCAAACTAGCAAAGCCAGACCAGAATGTTGGGTGACAGCCCAAGTCTCCTAGAACATACATATATCAAATTGTTCCACTAATTTACACCAGTCTGTGCAAGCCAGTTTGTGGTTCATACGAGCGAGGATCCAGGAGACAACTTAAAAAAAGGTTCAGCATTAGACAGGGGATAAATAATACTTGATTAGCTATTGCAACTACCAGATGTTGTTCACAGGGTCTAGATGGCTGTGACTACATTAGGCTGCATTTAGATAATAAAGATCATGTGTACGGACTGGTGGCCTTAAATGTCTGTTCACTGTCCAAACATAGCATTTGTATAAATGACAAAAATCCACAATACAGTACTAAAATTATGATTCTTCAAAGGTAGAAACAGTTATGTTCCAAGAAAATGTGGGATGTGATACTTTTACACAAAGTACCTTGGATGCGTCGAAAAAGGCAAGCAAAAAGGTTTGCAGGGTAGATAATGGATCAGTTCCTTACACTCAGGGAAGGTGATGCGTCAGTTCCTTGCTCCGGGGGAGGAGAGGTGTTGGTTCCGTACAGCTGCGCAGGGGAGGTGATGCGTCGGTTCCTTACTGCGTGGGGAGGGGATGCGTTGGTTTCTTTCTTAGCGCGTCCCCCAATTATGTGTCAGATTTGATGCTTCAATGCGAGGTGTGACGATCTGGTATGCTGCTTGAAGATCCGGGATGCGCTGCGATGATTTCAGCCACGCCCCCTCGATGCGCCGGTTCTTTCCCAACAGGGCCTGCATCAGAATTAGTGTGGTGATCTCGGACGTCAGAGATCAGTGCACAGGATTCATTGCACGACAGACACTTCAGCTTCGAGCAGGCGCTGCATCAATTCTTTGGCGGCGGTGATGCGCTGGAAAATTCTTCTCGCACCATTGCAATGCGTCCAAAACAGGTGTTGTGTCAGTTTTCACAGTTCTTGCGATTCCAGTCCCAAAACAAACTCCAGCGGTCCAGAACACTGGCAGGCACCCACCTCTCAGCAGGTAAGAACTCCTAGCAAAGGAGTTCAGGGGGGCTGGGGGTGAAATGTTTGTGTCCCTGATACTTCAGAACAGGAGGCAAGCTCTATTTCAAGCCGTTGGAGATCTTCCTCAAGCTGGGGACACAGCACACAGCAAAGTACTTCTCCTTTCTTTGGCAGCAAGTAGCCACTGCAGGCCAACCCCAGACAGCAAACACCACAGGGGTAGTATTCCTCCTCAGTTTCTCCAGCTCTTCTCCTTGGCAAAGATTCCTCTTGATTCCCAGAAGTAATTTAAAAGTCTGGGGTCTGGGCCCCTCTTTTTATAATACAAAATCCTTTGTTCTCTGTGGCAGTGAAGCTCTTTTGCCCAGTTAAAACCAATTCTGTCCTCTCTGGTGCTGCTTCCTGGCAGCGGGTGGAGACAGCATTGTCTAAGGCAGACCAGGCCCAATCAGGTGTGAAAGAAATACCCAAACCCTACTCTGAATGCAGCCCAGGTTAATTCACCCTAGCCCTGACTCACACTGGAGAGGCAGGACACACCTAACCCCCCCCCACCCCCCAAGTGGCTGTCTGAACAGAATGCACATCCAATCCCCTCTCACTCCAAAGCCAGACAGTCAATACACAACCTAGCAGAGGCACACTGGATGGTTAGGCAAGAAAATCCCTACTTTCTAAAAGTGGTATTTTCACACCCAGAATGTAGACATCACCCTCACTAAAAGATGCATCTTAACATTCTGAGTTCAGGCATATCAAACTTTATTTTCCTATCGTGTTCCCATTGGCAGTGATACTCATAGGAGGGTATAAGTAAATTCCCTATTCTATCCTATGGGACAGATAGCCTTACAATAGTGAAAAACTAAATTGGGAGTATTTCACTATCAGGACATGCCCCACACATCAGGGCATGTCCTACCTTTCACATGCACTGCACCCTGCCCACAGGGGTACCTTGGGCCTACCTTAGGGATGACGTCCATGCAATAAAAGGTAACGTTAGGGCCTGGAAAGTGGGTCCACTTGCCAGGTCGACATGGCAGTACCAGACTGCACACAGGGACCGCAATGGCAGGCCTGAGACCTTGTTGCAAGGCTGCTTGTGTATGTGGCACAATCAGTGCTGCAAACCTACTAGCAGCATTTGGTTACAGGCCCTGGGTACACACAGTGCACTGTACTAGGGATTTAACAGTAAACCAAATAGACCAATCGTAGAGACACCAAACCATAACAACAATTTACAAAGGGAGAACTTGCACGTTGGCACTGATCAGCAGTGACAAAGTGTCCAAAGCATCTAGACCAGCAAAACAAAATCCATCAAACGGTAAGAATACAGGAGGTAAAAGCAAAAAATACAGGGGGAACCCACGCCAAGGATGTCAGTTCTAATGGGTATCAAATACCATAGCAACTTGGACAGAGATTCCTGATAGTTGGCGGAGGCGATAATTGTCCTGAATTATAAAAAAGGTGATAAAGAGGATTCGGCCAACTACTGCCCAATTAGTCCAATTGATGCACTGCAGACATTTTTTTACAGGCAGGTCCTGGGCAAATTTTAGGGATAGGGATGGATGACTGAGAGTAATTTACAATCTGGGTTTAGGAACAAGTTGAGCACAATTTATCAGATCTTCCAAAGACAGAGGCTCCGCAATGGGGAACCTGCATGTGGCATTTGTTGAACTCTGGTAATGATTCCCAGACCTGAACTATGGGGCAGTTCTGGAAGGGAGGGAGTGCCAGATAACATTTTTGTCATCTGCCTTCATACTTACAACTATGTCCAGTGAGATGGGGGAAAGAGAGGAACCTAACAGACCGTATTGCAGTTGACAATGGGGATAATACAAGGTTATGTGCTCGCACTCACCCTTTTCTCCCTGTATCTCAAATGGGTTGTTGACTATCTCACCTTCAGCACAAACAACGCACCAAGAGTGGTAGGGAACACATTTTCAGCTTTGTTCTTTTCTGACAATACGCGCCTTATTTCGAAAACACCTATGGGGCTTCAGTCCTTGATGTATATGTTTGTGGCTTTCTGTAAGGATCGGTGTCTAGAGTTGAATCCACAGAAGACTAACTACATGATCTTTAGTCCTCACAAAATACATAAATAACAAAGGCGAAAGCTGACCATGGGCAATTCAAACATTTATAGCGCTACGCACTTAGAATACCTAGGGGTAGCATTGACTAGTAATATGTCATAGTCAGCACAAATTACCAAGAGACAACGAGCCTTACAAAATAATGCATCAGCAATTCAAAAACATTTCAATTCTACAAGTTATAGATATGCCTTACTAGAATTGGTGATATATAAGGCAAAGGCCTTTGGAGCTGCATTATATGGTGCTGGATTGTGGGGTTGCAGCAATACACAATGCTTGGCCAGAGTCAGGGTCGGTCCTAGGACTTTTGGGGCCCTTGGCAGAAAGGGAATGTGTGAGGCCCTCCTAATTTGCATACAGAGTGAAATTACACCACAGGAAGTGCCACAATTGACTATTATTGAGCAAACTTTTAAGAAGCAACTTTTTTGGCCTGGATATCTGCAAAACAATAAAAACATAAATATTAAAACTAATCAAATAAGTATATATATTTTGAAGTTCTACTACATCGAAATACGTTATATTAGTCCTGTGGTGCAAGTCTTGCCTCCAAGTTGTCATGAATGCAAATGCTGGCCACCTCAGTGCAGTGGTTGTTCCCAGAGTCAATGTTGTGACATCCTATTGGGATGGGATGCTCCAGGCTTGCCAGCTAAACTATTTGTTTTTCACCCCCTATTGACTAGCCTGCTTGCCTACATCTGTTCCTTGTCAAGCAATACAAATTGAAATTTTCATCCAGCAGGAGCTTGCTGCAAGATCCAGGACAAACATCTAAAATGGAGAATGATCCTACACCCTGCCAGCCTACTTTAGTAGGCCTCAGAACACTAGACCATGCCTATAAGGTCCAGGGGAGAGGAGGAATCTCCTCATCCTCACAGAATTGGATTTGCCTGTAAGGTGCAGGAGTGCGGGAGGAGTGGTGTAGCAATGCTGCAATAGGCCCTGGTGCAAGCAAGGTAAATTTTTCCTCCCCAATACCCTCTGTTCACTGTCTGGACTGTAAAATACAGTCATAATGTGGGTGTATTGGACCCACAACCCCACAAGATAATGGTCCAATTGCACTTCCTACACTATTGATAGGTATGTCTATCAGAGGGTGCCTCTTGCCCCTGGGCATGGAATCCATGAATCTTTACAACAAAGCACAGAGCAGCAGACTCCCTTCCTTGGACCTCTCAGAACTAAACCATGGCTGTAAGGCCTAGGGGAAGGTGGGCCTATCATGAGCTGTTCAGCTCTGGTTCATGGCTCTGCTGTGCATGGGTGAAGGAACTAGTGGCATAGTAATGTTGACAAGGGAGTTTATGCAGGAAAATGGTGCCAGACAGTAAAGCACAGCCATAATTGGGAGCTGGGTCCCTAACATCGTTGAGCCCTGGTACCACTGCACCTGCTGCACTACTACACCCCGGGGGAGGACCCATAGGCCTTATAGCCATGTTCCAGTGCTGCTCAGCTTATAGGCAGATGCCTTCACCCCTGAGTGCCCAACCATGGCTAGGAGATCTTGCAGGCCTCACAGCTCTGGAACTTGGCTGTGAGGCCCTTGGAATAGAGGGGAGTAGCACAGCAATTATGCCATGGTGCAAAGTAAGCACATCCCCTCACCTTGTCCACCGGCTGCGTAGTACAGTAAAGCCATAATATGGGAACATTGGGCTCTTAATGCCCCTGAGCCTTGTGCTGCTGCACTGCTGATTGCTATTGCCCTGTCAGAGACCCATGCACAGGGGAGGGGTGCAGCACTGTTTGACAAATGTAATTGGGCTCATGGGTAGGGGCCCACTAGTGTCTCTACGTAATGGTGTAGCATTAAGAAGATTGTGGGAGACCCACGGGCCTAACAGCACTGAACATGGCTTTGAGGCCAAGGGCAAAGGGGTCCTCTGCAGTGCCTTTCAGTGCCACACCATGCTTCAAAGCATAGGCTAGTGGCCTCCAGCCACTTAGGCCTTGCAACCATGGTCTAGTGGTGCGAGACCTAAGAGAGGGGACCCAGAATAGGGGAGCCCTGCTTCATGGGCCTTGCATCAGTAGGGTAGCACTGCAAGCCCAGGTTGAGGGTGTTCCCTCCCCTGGTCCACCCCACCATGATCTAGAGCTGCAAGGCCAAGGGGAAGGTGGTCCCATCCCCTGGCCTTTCAGCTGTGGTCTAATGCTGCCTGGCCCATGGCATATGGCCTACTGCCCTGGGCATCACATCCATGGTCTGGTGCTGCAAGACCCAGAAGAGGAGAATCCCCTTCACTGGGCCTCTCAGTCTTAGTCCCCAGCCATCGCTGTGAGGGTCAAGTAATGTGGTCAATTTTCCATTATCACTTCACAGGACAATTTATGCCTTTGGAGACACACTAAACCTGTCGAGACACATTACGGGTGCAGAGGCATCAGAAAATGTGCATTGGGAAACAGTCACATAGTGGATTTTGAGAGTTGTGTTCTAAATCCCTCTCTCTAAAGCAGGATATATTAAAAGATAACTCAGCTGGATATTGGGTTTTCCAAGCTTGATCACTCTTCATACTATATTTTAGTTCTAAACCCTTTACCACCTCCTGGAGTAAGCCCTGGCTGCTCGCTATTGCAGATTGTGTGTGACAAGTGTGGAAAATAAACTCTGGTATCCAAATGGAATGAAATTGTCTTAAGTTTTGAAACACCAGTGGTAAATACCAGTATTTACTACTCAGAAAATCCAGTAAGTACCCCTCTGTCACAGGAACTGGTCCAGTGGGGACGCTTTAGCAATGGGTATTTGACATTTAATCTCAGCTTTATGAGGGAAATAAACAATGGTTTGTAAAGCTCGGCAGGGCCGAAAACAAAGTGCCAATTCCTTGTGATGGCAGCCTCTTTGCTTTCCCATCAGAATCACTGACCCCTCATCAGAATCACTGACAGCTCGGTTGTGGTCTGGTGGACTAGTTGGAAATATGGAACCAGGACGAGCAGTTTTTAATCCCAGCCTCCCATTGTGTGCTCTTGAGCAATCACTTTTCTGAACGTATTGCTCTGCTTCTCCCTTTTTGGCAAGATTGGTAGTATTTTGATTCAATTTAAAGACTACTAGTCAGTGTGATTTAATAAATGGACTGGATATTGCCTTGGAGATGTGAGGAGTCCAGTCACTTGGTATAGTAACCTAAATGCAGTACAGTGGTAAATATATAGCCAATGCCCCAAGCAGGAGTGCATTGCTGTCCTTGGTCTACTAATTTAACAAACTGTTTGATCCTGGGCAAATCATTTTCTCCTTGTGCCTCGTCCACTGATTCGGCAATTTGCCAGCATGATGCTTCGTGTAAGAGATAGACATTAAGAGCGTACTGCCGGGACAGGTCCTCAACATGGGTAGAGGAGGGGAAAATATGTGGCATTATGTCAGAGCTGATGACTTTTTACTTAATCTCTCCTTACCTAATAAAAAGGAATACACCCATGTTTAATGTAATTGGTGCACATGTAAAGCAATCCAATACATTTGGATTGAGATCGCGCTATATAAAAACTGCAGAATTAAAAGGATTTAATTTACTCATTGAAGGCTATTTGCATCTAAATAACTGAAGGTGCTCATGACTGTTCATGGCCCTTCCTGTGCTGCAATGCCTCCCTGCCTGCCACTGACAAACATCTCTTTCACAGTTCATCAGCATCTGAAAGAGTGAGGGTTGGTTGTATTTTCAAATGGTTAAAACTGCCAGGCGCCACAATGGGCATTTGAGTGGGAACTGGACAGCATCCCTGTGTGCAGGCCAAACCTGGCAAATGCAGACGGGCCTCACACCTACTAGTGGGGCTGCAAAGCCCAGGAAAGAAGGGGGCCCTCCCTGGGGTTTAGTAGCCATGGTCCAGTACTGCAAGGCACAGGGTTGCTGAGCCTTTTTCCTTATTTCTCGCAGCGCGACACATGCCTGTGGGGCCCAGGAGAGAGGCATCCCTTCCCTGGGCATGGCAGTGGTGCATCATAAGAGCGAGGCCTAGGATGGGGGAACACTTTTGCGAGGCCCCATGTAGGTGGGCTGAGCACGGGGCCCTGGGCACCAGCCCATGCTGCCCATGCCTAGCCCCGGCCCTGGCCAGAGTAGAGACCAATTTTATTTTAAGATTGATGCTAAATTTGCCACAAAGCTCTCCCATTGTGCACTACATCTTGACATGGATATGAAGAGTGAAGAGGATATATTCAAATATAGACCTAGCTCATGCTAGTTTAAAATTTGACTTCACAAAGAGCTGGAACCATACAGGTTGTGTTTGCAAGAAATAATGAAACTGGACTGCGCTTGTACCCTTCCTTGGCTCAAAACTAGGAAAAATTGGTTGCTAACCCTGGGGATGAAAGGAATGTGGACTAATTCTAGTTATGTAACCAGAGAGAAGGGGAACCTGTTAAAAAACGCTAATGATATCAGGACAAGGAGTTTTGGTGGCAATCAGTCTGTCCAGGAAACAGCACTGACCACTTCCTGGGCCTTAAGACTGAATTGGAATTTGAGCCCTTTCTAGATGAAATTAATCTGCCTACAGCAGGACAGATGTACATAAAAATCAGGAAGGGAGTCGTACCTTTGAGGAGCTTCACATGTAAATGTTCCACTAATGGCTCCCTACCTCCAGCCATATTTGCCTACTAGCAAGTGAAGGTCACTTCCTCTTTTTCTGCCCTTGTTATGTGAAGCGAAGGAGGAAGTTGTTAATATCAGTTTGCAGACTCTTAGCTTTAGCCCAAAACATGGTGGCCTTACATTTACTCAAAAGTAATACCAGTGAGTCAATTGTGTTCAGTGCAACTCCTTATTTATTTGCAATTTGGCACCAGCAGAAACAAATTAAGCACAATTGATAATAGATAGTGTTTTTAGGAAGACCAGAGATGTGATTGATTTTATTTGCATACTTGTACATATAGATATATTTATGATTCTAAATTCTATTTTATACTTTTATTTGTAATCTGATTATATGTATTTTTTATGGGGTTTGTCCCTGAAATAAACTAATTTTATTTCATGAAAACAGATTACTTTTTAAAATTCTGAAATGTAATTAGGAGATTTGAAGGAGTGGCATTTTAAATAAGAGAAATAGTAATTAATAGATTTTTAGAGAGTAAGCTCAAAGCCGTTAAAAAAGTGTATATTGTATTAAGAAGATTTTAGAGAACAATTCAACCAATGTAAATGCTATTACATATTGGAATGAGATATGCACTTGCCTATTTCATAACCTTCTAATGCCATATGATTTGGAAAGGAATGCCATTTTGTCAACAAGAGGGAGCTTGGGCCATCCTATTAATTTAGTTAATACTTGTGGTTGAGTATAAAGGACCTAGGGGCATATCAACAAGGGCTTTATCTCTGCTTTTCTGGCTTTAAAAGCCAAAAAAGCTGAGGTAAAACTAGCGCCCTATTAACAACAGGGTGCTAACACGCAAATTTGCATGTTAGCACCCTTTTACTCTACGCTTCCCCTTGCATCTCTAATGAGATGCAAAGGGGGCGTTCCAGAGTAAAATAATAGGAGAAATGTCTCTAAGCGACATTTCTCCTATTATCAAGAATGTCGCTAACCCTGTTAGAGACAAAAAAAGCAGCGCTAACGGCGGTTAACGCTGCTTTTTTACGTTTGGTATTTTTCTGACTTAGCCATGATATCCTATGTAAGGTGGATATCATGGCTAAGTTTGCCGGTCCCAATCAACAAGGTAACGTGAGATTATCGCTGGGTTTCCAGCGATAATCTCACGTTAGCCTGTTAGCGTGAGGATATTTATCGCTATTGAGATAAGCGTTGCTAATAGCACGCTATCTCAGCGATAAAAATTCACGCTAGCCGGCGATAATTATCCTACCGCTAAGTGCGCTTAGAGATAATTATCGCCGGTTGTTGTTGATATGCCCCTAAATTTCTGTGGTTCACAAAGATTTCCAAGAGTACTTCAAGACACTTGTCACAAATTTCCAGGAGTATGCCACATTTCTTGGTGTATGCCTCAATTGATTATTATTATCATTATAAGTAGTAGTCGTAGTAGCAGTAGTGTTGTCATCACTAGTTATGTATTTATTTGGCTTATATTAAACACACATTACTATAATAATTAATGTTAGTATTGTTAATAGGAGTAGCATTTGTATGCTTATTGACATAGTAATATTTTGTAGTTAGTAAGAAAACATAGGGGCATATTAACAAGGAACAGGGAAAATTAACGCTAAGGGCGCTTAGCGTTAATTTTTTTTACTCCCGCTATCGCTGGATAATATCGCCTGGTTATCGCGTTATTAACAACGCTAACCGCATAGGCGACAAAAAAATCCAGCGATAGCGGCATTTTGGGAGGTTATCGCTGGTAATGCAGCGATAAAACTACAAGGATAGGGATATCCTTGTTGATAGCCCATGGTGGACTTAGCCATCTAATCCATCTCCCATTGGATTACAAGGCTAAATCTGAAAATTAGCAGACGTAAAAAAGCAGCGTTAACCGTGGTTAGTGCTTCTTTTTTTGTCTCTAACAGGGTTAGCGTGAAGCTTGATAATAGGAGAAATGTCGCTTAGCGACATTTCTCCTATTATTTTGCTCTGGAACGCCTACTTTGCATCTCATTAGAGATGCAAAGGGAAGTGTAGTGAAAAAGGGTGCTAACATGCGATTTTGCATGTTAGCACCCTGTAGTTGATAGGGCGATATTTTTATCTCAGCTTCTTTGGCTTTTAAAGCCAAAAAAGTGGAGATAAAGCCCTTGTTAATATGCCCCATAATGCTAATATTAAACAACGGTGACTGTTTTACTGTCGTGATAATCATTAAACATATCATTCCCATCGTCTCAACAAAATAGATCACCTTTTCCTAATGGAATCCTCAATAGCACGGCCTTCCTCCCGTTGTTCCACACCGGGTGCACTTGAAAGCCCTCCCAGCCACATATATTAACATATATACCAAGCGCAGATGTAAACAAAAATCAGAGAGCAGTAACTCATGTCAGCCATTCTCTCTAATCCCCCTACCCCACCCAGTACAGCAGGTATTACGATAAATAAAGCCGCTCCTTATCTCCTTTTATATTGGCACATATAGGGACATGTACCCAAGTTCTCTATTGGTTCGGTAAACAAATGTCCTTGCAAAAATGAAAGCCTCTGTGTAACTTGTGTGGGAGCACAGCCTATATTTAATTCCGAAACATACTCTGTGTACATATCTCTAGTTAAGCCATCACGATTTGACTTTCTTTTGATATCAAAGCAGGGGACGTGTGTGAGGTAACGCTCAATCAGTCTCAATACCGACAGTAAATAAAGCACAGCACATTATCACACAAGCTTTTAAAGATGTGCCTAGCCCCGGGTGTGTATGAACTCGGCCTCTCAGGAAACAGATCAGTTTCAATGGCTCAATGATGCAAATCTGCCATGTAAATGTATAGCGCAGAAAGTCAATGGAGGTACCCTGTCTTCACAAGGCCTTGAGCGCTTCCTAATGTTAATTCCAGAAAGGAATATTCTGAAACAAGCAAAATGCCTCCGGGGGCAGCACACACCTCCACACACACGAGGTCTCTGTCTGCTGCACTCTGTGGCTGGTAACAGCCACGATGGCGTTTTGTCAGCCCGCTTCCAGAATGCTCAACCTGATGCAAAACAAATTGTCTATTCTGACCATGGAAATGTGGAATATCGTTGTCACTGAAAACTGCTTGCACGCTGCAAGCATGTTAAAACATTAACATGCTGGCTGACAAAGGCACATTTTTCTTGCTCGTAAACATATCACACAAGTTATCGATCATGGCATGTCGGAGGTCATCGGTGATTTCTGCAACTATATCATCTATGGAACTTCAGAAGATTTATGTGTGGCCATGAATGATGTCACCCACTGAGTATTTATGACACTCCATCTTTGATATCTCCATAATACGTTTTTTCAAAGGGCCAGATTCAAAGATTCTGCAGGGAAAATTCGGAAATACACTCTTGTTGGGCTTTAACAAGAAGTGTGGTGAATAACTATTTTACACACATGAAATGTGAAGCAAATGTGCATTTGGAGATTAAAACTTTTTTGTTGATGTGGCCAAAAAATAGGTTCCCACTGTAAAAATCCCTTTGGGAATGCTCCGTTCTGATTCTGATCCTGAAAATGCATTTACATTTGCCCTCCACATATGTTAATTTTCTAGCCTTTTTAGAGTGGATAATTACTTGAAAAAGATGGATGAGTAGTTACTAACGTGAGTTTCTGAATGTTCATAATCTTTTACTGGAGTACACCACCAAGAACATAAGAAATCTCTTCCTAGGAGTAAACCAATTCACAAAGAAGGGGAAATTTCTGATTCTGGCCACCCGAAATGAGATTTCGCCCTTTCTAATTTACACATTTGGACACCCAATTTTAATTTGGACGCAAAAGTACGTTTGATTGTATTGCTCCTTGTGGGTTATGGTGGAATCAGAAAATAAATCCTGCTAAATCATTGTCAGTAATAATTAGATCTTTCTAAATATAATTCTATATGCAATACTTTTGACACCAAGTTACACAAATCCCCTTATTTTTTGTTTATGATGCTTACAAACTGGGCAGACAAAGCCAATTCCATCTGTAACTAAAATTACAACTTGTGCATTGAAATAAGCCAGGGCGTAGTTCGAAGAGTTCCGCTAGGTGACCGCTCAGCCCTCCACAGGGCTTGGTCGCCCCACTCACTGCTGCCGCTCCTGCCTGCCTTTGCCGCCTCCTGCCTGCAGATTCCTTCGCTCGCTGCCCGCTGCTCCTGGGAATTTCCTGCTGCTCCTGGGAATTTCCCGCTGCCCGCTGCTTCTTGGAATTTCTGCCTCCCTGCGGCCCCGCCACCCTGTGATTCCATTCGCCGCCCCGCTCCCGCCACCCAGCTGCTCCTCCCTCCCGGCTCCTTACTTATGACGCCCCCAGAGCGACCGCGCAGCAGACGCGCGCAGCGGGAGCGCCGATTGAGCGCCAAAGGTGCGCCAAAGGTAAGCCCGTCTGCGCCCGTCCGCGCCTGGACCACGCCCAGCGCCAGACCCCCTGGTCCTCGCCCTCGCCAGCACACCCTGCACATCTACGACGCCAAAACCCTCCACGCACTCAACGCCGGCCGAAACACCGCCTGCTACCGAGCCACCCCGAGACGCACCCACGGACCCTTCACCTGCCTGACCTGCCGCTTCACCGGCCTCCGACACAACACCGCACCTGCTAAACCGAGCCCCAGCAACAAACACCTGATGTGCATCCTGCTCAACACCCGCTCCGTTCACAGGCATGCCGTCGAACTCTGGAACCTCCTCGACTCGACAGCACCAGACATCGCCTTCCTGACGGAAACCTGGATGAACGCCTCCTCTGCGCCCGACGTCGCCATCGCCGTCCCAGAAGGCTACAAAATCACCAGGAAGGACCGCGTCAACCAGACAAGAGGAGTCATCGCCATCATCCACAAGAACACCATCCGCATCACGACCAACTCCGATGACACCTTCACCTCCGCCGAACACTTCCACTTCCAGATACACACCGACCCCAAGACCACGCTCAGAGGCACCCTCGTCTACAGACCACCGGGACCACGCACACAGTTCAGCGAAGACATCACAGACTTCGTCAGCCCGCACGCCATCAATTCCACCGACTACATCCTCCTGGGGGACCTCAACTTCCACCTGGAGGACAACAAGGACCGCAACACCACTGCTCTGCTGGACAACCTGGCCAACCTCGGACTCAAGCAACTGGTAACCACCCCCACCCACTACGCCTGCCACACGCTTGACCCAGTCTTCTCATCCAGCAAATACGTCACCTTCAGCCACTCCACCAATCTCCAGTGGACTGACCACAGCTGCGTCCACTTCAGCTTCAGTAAAACGATGACCCACCACCACCCTCAACAAGCCCCCCGCAGGAGCTGGAACAAGATCACCGGCGACCAGCTCACCACCTTCCTCAGCCAGAACCCCCCCACCAGCTCAACGGACCCCAACGAAGCCGCCAACAACCTCACACAGTGGATCACCAACTGTGCAGACGCCCTCGCACCACTGAAGAAGAACCCCCCCAGCAGACGCGGCAGCAAGAAAGCCTCCTGGTTCACCGACGAGCTCATCACCTCCAAGAAGAACTGCCGCTCCCTGGAGAACACCTGGCGCACCAACCAGACCACAGACAACATGACGGCCCTCAAACACGCCACCCGCAAACACCACCAACTGATCCGCGCCACAAAGAAGACAGCCTTCAAGAAACGACTGGACAACAACACCCACAACAGCAAGGAACTCTTCAGCATCGTCAAAGAGCTCTCCAACCCCGACGCCGGAAACAATGACATCACTCCCTCGCAAGACCTCTGCGACTCCCTCGCAGCCTTCTTCCACGACAAGATCGCCAACATTCACAACAGCTTCGGCCCACCAACCACGAACCCTACCACCGAACTGATGCCCCCCACCGCCAACCTCCGCACCTGGACCCCAGTCAGCATCGAAGACACAACACGCACAATGAACACCATCCACTCCAGATCCCCTACGGACCCCTGCCCACACCACATCTTCAACACGGCCGACCACATCATCGCACCCCACCTCCGCGACATCATCAAGGCCTCCTTCAACACCGCCACCTTTCCGGAGTGCTGGAAACACGCCGAGATCAGTGCCCTGCTGAAGAAACCAACTGCAGACCCCTCCGACCTCAAGAACTACCGCCCCATCTCGCTCCTCCCGTTTCCTGCCAAAGTCATCGAGAAGACCGTCAACAGACAGCTAGCCGCCTTCCTCGAGACCAACGGATCCCTCGACCACTCACAATCCGGCTTCCGAGCCAACCACAGCACGGAGACCGCCCTCATCGCAGCCACAGACGACATCAGATCCCTAATGGACAATGGGGAAACTGCGGCCCTCATCCTCCTGGACCTCTCCGCAGCGTTCGACACTGTCTGCCACCGCACCCTGGTACAGTGCCTGAACAACACCGGCATCCAGGAGAAGGCCCTGGAGTGGATCACCTCATTCCTCGCCGGAAGAACCCAGAGAGTCCGCCTCCCCCCGTTCCGGTCAGCGGCCACCGAAGTCATCTGCGGCGTTCCACAAGGGTCATCGCTCAGCCCCACCCTCTTCAACGTCTACATGAGCCCCCTCGCAACCATCGCACGTCAACACAACCTCAAGATCATCACCTACGCCGACGACACCCAGCTGATCCTCTCCCTCACCAGCGACCCGGACGCCGCCAGAGCCATCCTACACGAAGGGATGAAAGAAGTCGCCGAATGGATGAAGAACAGCCGCCTGAAACTGAACTCAGACAAGACGGAGGTCCTCATCCTGGGATCATCACCCTCCGCCTGGGATGACTCCTGGTGGCCCCCCACCCTGGGAGCCACCCCCAAGCCAACGGACCACGCACGCAACCTAGGCTTCATCCTGGACTCCTCCCTCTCGATGACCAGACAAGTCAACGCCGCCTCGTCTTCATGCTTCAACACCCTGCGCATGCTTCGAAAGATCTTCCGGTGGATCCCCACCGAGACCAGGAAGACGGTCACCCAGGCCCTCGTCACCAGTCGGCTGGACTACGGGAACGCCCTCTACGCCGGCACCGCCGCCAAACTCCAGAAGAAACTCCAACGGATCCAGAACGCCTCAGCACGACTCATCCTGGACATCCCCCGACACAGCCACATCTCCGGACACCTGAGAGACCTGCACTGGCTCCCCGTCAACAAAAGAATCACGCTCCGACTCCTCACCCACGCACACAAGGCCCTCCACGACCTGGGCCCCAAGTTCCTCAACAGCCGCCTGACCTTCCACAAGCCCACCTGCCAGCTCCGCTCCGCCAGCTTCGCTCTCGCCACTGTCCCCCGCATCCGCAGAGCCACCGCCGGAGGAAGATCCTTCTCCTACCTGGCAGCCAAGACATGGAACTCCCTCCCCATCCACCTCCGGACAACGCAAGACCATCTCGCCTTCAGGAAGCAACTCAAGACCTGGCTGTTCGAGCAGTAACGTTCCCCCCCCCCAGCGCCTTGAGACCCTCCGGGTGAGCAGTGCGCTATACAAATGCCTATGATTGATTGAATGATTGATTGTGGAACTCCGCGATGTGCAAAAAAAACTCTGCCGTGCTTCGTGGAGCTCGGCGAGCAGCGGAGTGCGTTAGATAAATGCCGTTCAAGGTGATTTTCAGTGCCAGGTGCTTGTCAGCACTATGCAATCATCGCGAAAAGCACCATGCACAGCGCAAGCGGGCGCTGCTTCCTTTCTGACGCTCGAGTAGATTTTTACTTCAGCGCATCTTTCTCAACGTGAACGGACGGTTTCTAAATGTGAGCGGTCGCGAGCATACGCGCCCACTCGTGATGAGAAATCTGACTGCCCGCATTGAGAAATTTCACTGGGAAGTTGATTTTCCACACTCGCGCTTGCCAACTTAATGTTGACGATCGCGAACGAGGAAAAATCTCGCTGGGAGGTGGATTTTCCTCGCTTGGCTTGCCAACTTGACGTTGACGAATGCGAGCAAGGAAAAAACTCTGCTCCCCAACGCAAAGCGAAATTTTTCAGAACTCCGCCAGCTCCGCGTAACGCGGAGTGTGGAAAACACCGCAACCTCCGTGAGCAGAGCGGAGTTCACCGCACAGACTTACATTTGAAATGCACTTTTGTTTTAGTTTTCCTAAGTACATATCAGTAGGAAAGAAATCTGCCAAAACAAGTGTGGTGAGGAAAAAGATCTAGAAAAGAGGAGAAAGCGGTGGGATCAGTGCAACAGCAATGATTCCACAGATTATTCCTAATTTTTCATGGAATTGCTTGTAATTCTACTGTAATCTTGCACCTTGAAAACACTCATCCACTTTGTGTAAGCATTTGCGGCTGCTGGATTGATATTATGGCTCTCTCACACCCTAAAAAGATGTGAGGACTATTGACTACAGGCTACATTTACACCCTGGCAAGAGGTCTATCACCTTGTCAGATGAGTAGATCCCATATCCTCTGTTCCTCTGCTCCCCTGCCTGTTAAATTTAAAAATCACTGCCAATCAGTTGCAGATTGTGGATCTCTATGGCAACTGCAGTTCTGCCAATTTGGCTGCACCACTGAAGGCCCTGAAAATTGCTGAGCGGTTGCCTTGTTTGTTGCGCCAATATAGCAACACTTAGGGCCCGATTCACAGAACTAACTTAAGACAAAATCCTAAACTTACTACCATTTTGGTATTCACAGAAGGCACTTACTCATTTTGGTATTCACAGAAGGCACTTACTCATTTCGGTATTCACAGAAGTTAGGAGTCCTAACTTTAGGACTCCTAAATGCCTTCTGTGAATACCGAAAGTCTTAAAATTAGGATTTTTCTCAGTTCAGTAGTAGTATAGTTAGGACTCCTAACTTTAGGACTCCTAAATGCCTTCTGTGAATACCGAAAGTCTTAAAATTAGGATTTTTCTCAATTTAGTAGTCCTAACTTTAGGACTCCTAAATGCCTTCTGTGAATAGCGAAAGCCTTAAAATTAGGATTTTTCTCAGTTTAGTAGTAGTATAGTTAGGACTCCTAACTTTAGGACTCCTAAATGCCTTCTGTGAATACCGAAAGTCTTAAAATTAGGATTTTTCTCAATTTAGTAGTCCTAAATTTAGGACTCCTAACTTTAGGACTCCTAAATGCCTTCTGTGAATACCGAAAGCCTTAAAATTAGGTTTTTTCTCAGTTTAGTAACTAAACTGAGAAAAATCCTAATTTTAAGGCTTTCGGTATTCACAGAAGGCATTTAGGAGTCCTAAAGTTAGGAGTCCTAAATTTAGGACTACTAAATTGAGAAAAATCCTAATTTTAAGACTTTCAGTATTCACAGAAGGCATTTAGGAGTCCTAAAGTTAGGAGTCCTAACTATACTACTACTAAACTGAGAAAAATCCTAATTTTAAGACTTTCGGTATTCACAGAAGGCATTTAGGAGTCCTAAAGTTAGGACTCCTAACTTCTGTGAATACCGAAATGAGTAAGTGCCTTCTGTGACTGCCAAAATGAGTAAGTGCCTTCTGTGAATACCAAAATGGTAGTAAGTTTAGGATTTTGTCTTAAGTTAGATCTGTGAATCGGGCCCAAATTGTTTTCAAGGAAGAAACTTCCAAAGTGGGAATGTATTTCTCGAAAACAAACAGTGAACCTGACCTATACTGAGTTTTCTCCCTGCATATTGGAGCTGTGTGATTTTTCCCTCCTGAGGATTGCAATGCCTTGCTGGGTGGTCTCTGGAAATGAAAAACTAGTGATAGTTGACCTGCCCTAAATAGGGCACAGCAACCATCACTGTGAACAGATGGCACTGTGGTAGATGGGCCATCGGGACACATTTTTCATCAATAAATCAAATACCTCACACAGCTCTAAATAGAGCAGGAAATCCACAAGTGTGGCAGAGCAAGAGCACTGTTGATTTAAGTCTGTGCCCTCTTTCCTCCAACCTGCAATGGACTCTCTAAGTATTTGCTAAACATTATTGATGATATACTGAATTTCTCCACCTATGTGTCACTCTTTTTCATTATGACAATGCACAAGTGACTTATAAGTCCTTAGTGTAACTGTGAGAGCCTATCCACACTCATTACTTAAATCCTGCTATTCTTGGTATTTTATCAGTGGACTGGCATCACTCTATGATAGTCCCAGAGTTTAAGCAGGGGGGACAGAGCTGACCTTGCCTGCTTTATACCCATTACATTAGTTGATGCGGGTGGTCAAAATCATTAGACAGGTGATACTGCAGAGACTAACCCTTTGGGCCAATGAGCATGACATTTTGTCCGACATCCAGTATAGATTTAGACAGGGGCGGGGCATGGTTGATCAGAATCTTAACTTGCACCTGTTAATAGTTAAATATGCAAAAGCAAAGGGGGCTCAGAATATTTGGCCTTCAAGAACCTCAGATCAGCCTTTGATAAGGTTGATAGAGATAAGCTCAGGGCTGAGCTGGGGTCCACTGGGGTGACCCTCCAATGATTGCCTTTTTGAAAGATCTTCATAATAGCCTCACACCATCAATCAGATATGGCACCAACAAGGCGCAGCACTTTAATTAGAAAAGGGGAGACTGTTAGGGTTGCAGCTTGGCACCTTTTCTCTTCATTATGTATATTAATCATCGTGAGATGTGTTATATGATCAGGACCTTGATATTACGAGGGTAGGAGGAAGGCTGATCAACACCCTCCTATATTCAGATGACGCCGTCCTGATAGCACGCACGGCAAGGAGCCTCCAGTGACTTTCAGATCTTTGTATTGATTTTATGGACAGGCTTGACTTGTCGACCAATTTGAAAAAATCCCATGTTATGGTGGTGGGCCCTAAAAATACAAAAACATCTAGTTTCCTGGCCTGTGGACAGAACTTAAGCAAGGTGGATAATTATTCTTATCTGGGCATTTTATTAGACTCTGGACTTCGCTGGAATCTTTTATTGAAGAAAAAGATGGTGAATCTTATGAGAGGAATATTAGGCCTTAATGATTTTTCTGTGTCGATTAGGGCAGAAGTCAATCAAGACACTGTCAGAGGTATATAAAGCACAATGTATCCCTGCAGCCTCCAATGGGTGTCACATCTGGGTGTATGCCTTCACTGCCCCGATTCAGTAGTGAAAAACAAGTTTTCTGAGGGGCCTTTTAGGGGTTGTGTTGGAAACTCCTTCATAGACAGTACATGAAGAACTTGGCATTGGATATATATTTGACTTTATACTCATCCGACCTGTTCTACAATGAAGCACAGTGTGGCTTAAGGAAGAGTTAAAGCTCTACAGCCTAACCATCTGTGATTGTGTAAGCCTGAATAATAAGTTTCACATACGATGGCTGCACTACATCAAGTCTAATTTTAAAGACCTGGGGAGACCTGAACTTTTTTCTGACCCCAGCGTCATTGTTGAAGAAGATCTTGCTTAGGTGATGCAGGCATTCTCTCTGAGGGTGGCAGACGAATGGGAGACTTCTGCATTAATCAAGCAGTTGATGAACCAGTACATTATGGTGAAGTCAGTGATGGGAATTGAGCCATATCTTATTATGGAGATGACTAATCACCATTGTTGGTTGTTGACCTATTTCAGAATGGCCATATTCCATCAGTTGATGTCCCCAAACGGCGCTTGGTATAAAACATCTGACTTATTGGCACGTAAGTGTGATAAGGGTATGGTATGTGACACCATGCACATTGTTCTTATCTGCCCTAAATTCAACTCTCTAGTTAAGTTAGGCCAGAACTGTGATCCTTTATCAGAAGCTCTTAACTTCTCCCAAATATGTTCCTTTGTGTCATGGTTTTTAGTTGCAGTTTTTAGCTCCAGATTTTAAATTATTTGCTGGTAGGAGGCATCTTTTTCAGCCTCTGTACATACATTTTTTGCAAGATTTGTGAATATGTATTTCTTGTGACGTTGCCATTGTTTTTCCTCGGGTTGTTGAGCAAACATTTTACTGAAATTTGTATCTTATGTATTATGTTGCACTGTATTGTATGATGTATTTTTCCCCAATGTACACAAATTTTGTATACTTTTATAATTTTTATCTAAATATCGAATAAAGTTTATATGTTGATAAAGTGTCTTTTTACTTAAAGTGCATTAGAAATATGTTATCCCATTATGCATCTGATTTTTATGAGTATTTGTTTAAATAGACATTCCTTTATTAGAAATTGCTGAACATGAAAGAAGTCATTGTCATATGATCTGAATGTTCATACGACGCTGCCTGTATTGCTTGAAGATTTACCACTGTGATTTGAGCCAGTCGGACATTCTAGTGGACTGAGTCTGTCTTAAGGACCTGCTACTCAGCAGAGAGCAAAAATGTGCATGGATGTGCAATTATTCTCAACAACCTAGAGCTGAAATGTATCTTCTCATGAAAATTTCCTGGTACAGTGGCAAGTGCAAAGTTATTTAAAGGAGTTGTCCTTTAAAAGAGTCTCAGGGCTGTGCTAAAGATATAGGAGATTAGGTCAGCCAGTAAATGGTGAACATCTTAGCGCTAACCAGTCAGTGGAAAAATACCAAACCCAGCCAAGGAATGGGCCAGGACTTCAGGGCAATCTGACCCCAGAACAAATGTTCAAAGAGAAAAGATAAAGAAATAAAGTAAGTCGATTTAAAAAGAATGAGGTAGAGCCATGTTCATTTGAAAGTAGTCTCTGACATATTGGAGTGCAACCTCTGCAAGTCTAATTAACCTGGCATGCAAATACACCGCTGATACTCTGGTTTCGGAAAGACCAGTGTTAGACCTGTCATCCTTAGGGTAGTCTTCCCCAAACCTTTTGGTCTGCTTACCTCCTTTGGGTGGGAACAGGTGCACTCTGAGTTTCACTGTGACAAAAAGATTCTTGCTTAAGTGCTGACCTTAGTGGCAAAATTATAGGGCTTAACCTTTTACCTATAGGAACCTAAGTGTATCTGGAAAATGCAAAACAACTGGTTCCCAAGGAGTCATTGAAGAGAGCAAATAATGGATTTACAGAATACAAGGTAAACATATCTGTGAGATAAAAAGAGTCAGTAACTACTTGGTGAGTTAGCTGAATAGTGATAAATCAAAACACTGAGAAATGTGAAACCAGAAAAAACACACAAAACGGAGTGCCTCAAGAATCTAACAATTGTATTGTAGAGTTTGTTCTCTTTGTTTCTTCTCTCCTCCTTTCATGAAGTACACATAGTTCAAGGTTGTCAATATCAGTGTACTCTTCTCCAGTATCAGAATGGCATGGGAACTGTGATATGAAGTCTCAAAACAATTCTCTTTATTATTGTTCAATACATCCTAGAAACAGCCTGGCCAACGCGTTTCGTTCTCCAAGAGGACTTTATCAGGGTTAATGTATTTCTTTATAGCAATGTCACATCGAAGTCTAAGTGTAAAATGGATCAGCAGCTATAATATTTATATGTGGTCACCTGGTATTTCCCTGCAACAATAAAGGAGCAGTACTAGTGCTCCAAGAATTTCATGGAGAACTGATCCATTTCGCACTTAGTCTTTGATGTGACATTGCTGTAAAAAAATACATCGACCCTGATGAAGTCCTCTCGGAGGACGAAACACATTGGCCGGACTCTTTTCTTTCATGTATTGAATAATAATAAAGAGAATTGTTTTGAGACTTCAAATCACGGCATCTATGTTATTCTGATATTTGAGAAGGGCATATTGATATTAACACCATTGAACTATGTGTACTTTATGAACAGAGTAGAGAAGAAACAAAGAGAACAAAGTCTACAATACAATTGTTGGATTCTTGAGGCACTCCCTTTTGGGTGTTTTTTCTGGTTTCATGTATTTATGGTTTTGGAGTAGTTCGACCATTAGAGGGTGAGTGCAGAGCACTATTTCCTTGTGGAACTAGCACCTGTACAGCTGTCTTTAGCTAGAACTACTCTTGCTTTGGGATTATTTTTACTGAGAAATGTGACCCGCATAAACAAATGTTTGGAAATATCATGTGTATTGATTTACTGAACAAATGATACCATTAGGCTCGTAAAAAATGTGCTGATGGTTCAGTGCATGGTGATTGTGTGAGTGAAGAATTTCGGCCCAGTGAAGCAGAGTAATACAGGAGGACATTAAAGAGATGAATAAAATAGAGATTAATCTCTCTCCATTTATATATATTGTGTCAATTTTAACATATCAGTTCCTATATTTAATGTCGACATTCTGACCAATGGTGGTATTAGTACAAGGGTCTCATCAGAACATAAAACAAAAGGAAATCAGCTACATAAAAGTTAACTACATTGGTAGCAGAGTAAGTACCCTACAAAGAAAAAGGATGGCAATAGGTGCTTGCTTTACTTCCAGCATAGCTATTCTACAATAAGGTGATTTCTAAATCACCCAGATATTCACATCATTTATTCCTGATCATATAAATACCAAAATGTGCTTAGTCACTACTTAGGGTGTGGGTTTGCACTAACTCAAGACATCTCTGCCATACGGACTCAAAACCTATTTAATCAATGAGGTCCAAAAATGTTGCAATTAATCTAAGATAACTCTTTGTTCTGTTCAGGGAGTTTCGTGTGCCCCTTTTTGAGGGAATGTGGCATTACTTATTTCAGCTAGGACATAATATCAAGACTGATGTATATGTGGGGAAACGTCCATTACAACACAGGCATTACATCGCAATGCCTTTACAACGCAACTTGTACAACGCAAGTACTTTTACATCACATGCCATTACAATGCATGCCATTACATCGCAATGTCAATACAACACATGCCATTACAACGCATGCCATTACAATTGCATGCCATCACAACGCATTATATGGTTAGTAATGGAGATTTTTAAGTTTTATGGTGGGTATAGGTTTTGGGGTAGTTGGAAATAGTAATTTTTACCCCCACGCATCCCAACACTTTCCCTACTGTTGCATTCACTGGAGGGGGAATAGTAAATTTTACCCCTACGCTATCCAACACTTACCCTACTATTGTACTAAAAATGTTACACATAGTAATGGTATGCGTTGTAATGGTATGCGTTGTAATGGAATGCATTGTAATGGTAGTTTTAAAAAAATGCGTTGTAATGGTATGTGTTGTAAAATCATGTGATGTAATGGTTGTTGCGTTGTTAAAACTGAGATGTAAAAGCATGCGTTGTAATAGTTTGCATTGTAGCATCATATATTCGTATTTATGGTAGTTCCAAGGCCATAAAGGCAAGGAAAACCTAAAGTCATGATGGAATTAAATGTGTCAAAAGTAGTTATCAGTAGACCCCATTAATTTAAGCATTTCCAAACACCATAGTTGTACTGCCTAAGCAAATTTTCATAAGGGGCAATTACGAGGTCCAACAAGGCTGAAACGTATCTATGCACCTGGGCTACGTGTATTCTCATTCACTGTACACATAATGCATCGCTTCAGTACATGCTGTCTTTTTCTAAGCCGGATAGGATTAATTAACATTGCCATGTCCCTTTCTCTAATGGACGAGAAAATATGATGGAATGGAACACACCCAAAATAATTATTAGCATTTCCATATATCACTTTTTGGGCTTTCTAATTGAGTTAACCTTAATCATGTTGCTTGAATTGCTCATTCATTTCAAGAAAGCCTATTTGGAGCGTGGAGACATCTTTGCTAAAAAAACAGAAATTATCATTTCTGTATTCCCAAAGAGTCCCCATAATTTAGTCTTACTCCACACTCTGTACACCCTTCAGATGGTGTGAATTGTCGCACACTAAAACATTTGTGCAATTGAGTTGTGCTCTTGTACACTATCAGAAATTGTCATTAGCATAATTGTCGGAAAAATTGGCAACCGTGTGCATAACTTTGCATTTGTAATACCTTGATATTTTTTTTTACAAAATGTGTAAGTAACGGAATGTGCTGCACCCATAGATGTGGAAATCTTACTATGGTGCTTTCTGTTTTTTTTTAAAACCTGACTTTCACTAGGCTACATGTCTTACTGATCAGAGAGACCCAGTTTGACAAGTTGCTTTTCAAGTCATACATCTGCTATTAAGGAAGGTGGATTAATGAAAATGGGCCTAATTTATGCTTTGTCAGCCCAGCCAGTGAACCACTGGCATGGCGAAGTATTGCATCCATCATACTTGTGGCAGCCAGGCTTTTACATTACATTTAAAGTTGCCTGCCATTGTAGCTGACATCTTTTATCTAAAAATGTTTTCCGTTTGGCAGGCTCTGCTTCTTGGGATTAAAGACGGGTGGAATATCAGGGCGCGCCATTCAAAGTGGGACTCCATTATCAAGACCAATGTAGTAAACACCCTTAATGTCCTGGGAGTGTTCTGCCAGTGTGTCTGGGACATTGTAAGAGATGTTTGTGTTTAGGGCCACCAAGATATTTGTTGGTGAAACCCAGACCATAATGGAAATAATATCAGATGGGCCTTATTTATAGGGCCTGTCTAATGCCATTACCGTAGAAACCATGTCCACATTGTAGGTGTACCTGATAGTGGAGGCACTGAGCAGGGGGCACATGTAACCACTTGAAACTTTATTGGAAGTCCAAAACCCGCCCGCCTTCAATTGAAGCCCTATGACTTTTAGGAGGTTGTTTGTGAGGACAAGCAACTCCCTTCCCTATCTGGAAGACATCTCAGCGTGTTAAGAACCCACAAAGTGAACTCTGTTTCTGTTCGATGCCCCATATGGTGTGTTGGTATTTGGGAATTCAGCTTCTTAATTGTCAGAATCGAAAACAATGAGTTTCTGCTGATTAAATCAAGTACCATCTTGAACAAATGAAGATTAATTGACACCAGTAACTGTTTCCAAAATAGAACTAAAATCAAAAGGATATTTCTTCACAGAAGATTATTTTACATCCAGAATTCCATGTGCCAGGAATTGGATCCTGTAGAAACCATTTGCAACTGGTCAGCTGGAATTTTCCCCAGTGGTAAGTGCAACCGAGCAGATACACAGCATTCACTCCCCCGCTCACTTATTGAATTTGTGTAACAGTTTGAAATACAAGCCGGACACCGACAACGAGACCTCACCCCGTGGCTGCTGCGGGACCTGTAATTGGTTTGCCATTTTCAAATTGTTTTGATACCCATAATTGAACACATTAGAGCCCTGATATGATCGGATCCGCGTTGGCTACCTTTTTTAAATGACATTCATGCTGGATTAAAGTGGAAAGAATGTGAAACTAAGCAGCGCGTCTCCAAGAATACCAGAGGAATTCATTAGGATCAATGCTTTCAGAGTGCACCGCGGTGCGGGCGGAATTCATAATGACAGGATACTCAGTGCGTATTAATAAAAGACGAGCAGGACTTTGCCGAGCAGCTTTGCATTTAGATTAGACTGAGACAACATTTAATGCGATAGAAATGTTCCCTGTCTTAACCGCTACAGTAACTACTCTGTAAACTGAAATATGAGGGCTGTTTGTTTTGTTTTCTTCCCGTCAGCCGGGCTGAGCTGTGAGGGGCAGTCCTGCTAGCTGCACTCTGCATGGCTGCCCTTGGAGGATACACCTGTTTGGCATTTTTACATAGGGAGGGCCTATCTCCTAGGTACCTGCAGATTGGCATTTGGAGAGGCCAATACCGTAGTTCTATCAGCATTTCCTCAACTTGTGTTTCCCTCCAGCACATGTTCTATTTTGAATCTTTTTTGTTAGAGGTCATTTCCAAAGTCTTAGTCCACCCCTTAGATCTCTCAGCAGAGTACAGACCATCCAATTTACTCTCGTCTACAGCCAATCAACAGAGAGGAAACGTTCTGATCGCTTTGCCAATTGCTAAACGGTCAACGGTAGAGCGCAGGTTTAAGGAGAGGGCGTTCCATAGCTTTGATCCAGCTAATCTAAGATGAAGTGGTGGGCGAGATTTTTTTCTCATATGTTCCTGGAAATTTTAGCGGTAGGGAAAATACCAAAGAATTGGAAGGGAGCTATAATAAGGCCAGTTCATAAAAAAGGCAATATGAATGCACCACAAAACTATAGGCTGATCAATCTACTAGATATAGGAGAAAAAGTATTTTCAAAAATAATTCTGAATAGACTAAAGGACTGGGTAGAGGAGTTTTCAATTGTACCAGTTGAACAGGGTGGCTTTAAAGAAGGCCACTCTACGGTTGATCACTGCTTTGCCTTGTGGGCAGTAGCACGCAAGTCAATAGAACAAAATGGTAAGCTGTGCTGCTGTTTTGTTGATTTTCGAGCAGCATTTGACTCAGTTGATCGAGAATGCCTCTGGGAAACCCTTGTAAATAAAAATATCCCTAAAAGCTTACTTGCGATAATAAAAGAGCTACATTGCGGAAATTGGGCACAAGTAATTAGAGACACAGAAGGGGCATTGACGCCAAAAATAGCAATTGAGAATGGCCTTAGACAGGGCTGTGTGTTGGCCCCCATGCTATTTGCCATATTCCTAGCAGATCTACCAGCAACCCTAGAGGTTGAAAGAAGTGCTAGCCCGAGAATGGATGGAAATAAAGTGTCTTGTTTACTATACGCAGATGATCTGGTAATTTTGGACCAGACTGAATTAGGTCTCCAAAGAAAGCTAAATGCCTTTAGTGAATATTGTGAAAGGAAATTTCTAACGGTAAATATGGAAAAGACAAAAATTTTAAGCTTTGGGAAAAAGGATATTCGATTTAATTGGTTTTTAGGAGGCCTGAAACTAGAAACGGTGAACGAATACCGCTACCTCGGGATGTGGTTTGACAGGTCTCTAAAGTGGCACACTCATATAGAGGCCCAGAAGGCGAAGGCCTTTACATCGATCTGTGGCTTGAAAAAATTTAACCGAGATTATGGAAACATGTCGCACAGACCGCTGCTAAAGGCCTTCAGCGCAATGATACCCCCACAAGTACTCTATGGAGCGGAAGTTCTCCATCTGAGTGGTAAATGTGATTGGGATTTAGAGGAAGGGAAATGCCTAAAAACATTATTGTCATTACCACATTCGGCAATGATCCAAGCAATAAGAACCGAGTTAGGTACAACTGCTTGGAGGGTACAGGCACAAATGGCTTTAATTAGATTCTGGAAACGCCTGGATATAGAGATAGGCCAGAAAGTATCCCAATGGTGTAGAAAAGAAATTCAAAATAGTAATCTAAAATGGGCTAAAGAGAACAGGAAGAAAATACGATTGGCCTGTAAGAACTTAAAAGTGAAAATCTGTCAAGAATCCCTGTATGTAGAATTCATTAAAAGTGATCTTAGTAAGTATGGACAGGAAGTCTCTCGATGTGCAGATATGGAATATCTGGCAAAGAAAAAATCTGTGCAATTTATGAGAGATTCATGGTTAAATAAAAATTGGTTCCCTTACCTGGATATTCTACCAAACCTTTGGTACAGACAGGAAATCCTAAGACTGAGAATTGGTATAAATCCCTGGTTGATAAATGAAGAATTAAAAATAAAAATGTTAGGCCATGAAGGTTATTGTAAATGTACTTTGGGAACAAAAGGTGATATATTACATATTTTGTTAGATTGTGCAACATTACTAGAGCAGCGTAAATTATGTCTCCGCCCATTGTTTCTAAAATATGGCACAAAGTTACGGACACAGGCGGTGGAGCTAATCACAGAAATGCCTAACCTCGAGATCGCGATTGCATTAGGGAACTATATGAATGTAATTAAAAGTTATCTAAAAGAGATGTAGATGTAAATTCCAGAAATTTTAAACTGTTTTAAAATCTAAATAAGGCTAATATTAATCTTTTTAAAAATGGATGAATTGCATAATATTTTAAATTGAGTTTTAAATTATGTATAATTTTTATAAATGCTCCAGCTGATTTGTATAGATAAGTTACTATTGCACTCCACTCCGAAAATGTACTAAGTCTTAACGCTGAGAAGGTATACATCTGTATTGTTGAACTGTCACTTTTAACTGTCAATTTTAACTGGTTATTACTGTTTAAAGACCAAGGTCTAAATAAACATTGTATTTATCATCATCATCAATTGTCAGAATCGAAAACAATGAGTTTCTGCTGATTAAATCAAGTACCATCTTGAACAAATGAAGATTAATTGACACCAGTAACTGTTTCCAAAATAGAACTAAAATCAAAAGGATATTTCTTCACAGAAGATTATTTTACATCCAGAATTCCATGTGCCAGGAATTGGATCCTGTAGAAACCATTTGCAACTGGTCAGCTGGAATTTTCCCCAGTGGTAAGTGCAACCGAGCAGATACACAGCATTCACTCCCCCGCTCACTTATTGAATTTGTGTAACAGTTTGAAATACAAGCCGGACACCGACAACGAGACCTCACCCCGTGGCTGCTGCGGGACCTGTAATTGGTTTGCCATTTTCAAATTGTTTTGATACCCATAATTGAACACATTAGAGCCCTGATATGATCGGATCCGCGTTGGCTACCTTTTTTAAATGACATTCATGCTGGATTAAAGTGGAAAGAATGTGAAACTAAGCAGCGCGTCTCCAAGAATACCAGAGGAATTCATTAGGATCAATGCTTTCAGAGTGCACCGCGGTGCGGGCGGAATTCATAATGACAGGATACTCAGTGCGTATTAATAAAAGACGAGCAGGACTTTGCCGAGCAGCTTTGCATTTAGATTAGACTGAGACAACATTTAATGCGATAGAAATGTTCCCTGTCTTAACCGCTACAGTAACTACTCTGTAAACTGAAATATGAGGGCTGTTTGTTTTGTTTTCTTCCCGTCAGCCGGGCTGAGCTGTGAGGGGCAGTCCTGCTAGCTGCACTCTGCATGGCTGCCCTTGGAGGATACACCTGTTTGGCATTTTTACATAGGGAGGGCCTATCTCCTAGGTACCTGCAGATTGGCATTTGGAGAGGCCAATACCGTAGTTCTATCAGCATTTCCTCAACTTGTGTTTCCCTCCAGCACATGTTCTATTTTGAATCTTTTTTGTTAGAGGTCATTTCCAAAGTCTTAGTCCACCCCTTAGATCTCTCAGCAGAGTACAGACCATCCAATTTACTCTCGTCTACAGCCAATCAACAGAGAGGAAACGTTCTGATCGCTTTGCCAATTGCTAAACGGTCAACGGTAGAGCGCAGGTTTAAGGAGAGGGCGTTCCATAGCTTTGATCCAGCTAATCTAAGCACCTGACCACCTCCAGAAGTTCTTGAGAAGTAGGAAACCTGTGATTACAACAAACCTGAGAGAAGCAGCCTAACTGGCAGACGGGTGAGAAACTTTGACCTTCAAATATGAAGTCATTTATGGTAGGATTTACAATTACCTCTCAGCTTGACCAGGCAAACAATCGTTTCTGTGTGTTCATGAAAAAGTGATGATCTAGATTACATGTGAGCTGAATTCTAGATTAAAATGTTTCCTGAAACAATCTGGTCTTGAAATCTTCACTGGCTGAAAGTATGGGATAACATTTAAATATGTCTGTCTAGTGCACAAAACGTTGTATGGTCCTTTCTCTGCTACTTGTGCTTGAAAGTCTTCACTACTCCATCAACCTCTAATTTATGAACATCTGGCAAATATTAATTACTACCACTCTATGACAAAGAGCCTTGATGGAGGGGGGAGTATCTCTGTGCTGGCTCTTCAATTATGGAACACTGTGTCTATGTCTAAGGTTGTAGCCTACCCACCAGAGGTTTCATCGCATACCTAATGCATTTTGGTTCCTTAAATTATTTGCAGTAGCACATCAGAGCCTAGTAAAGCATTACTTAAATTGTGTTATACGAGGGCGGTACTAACTTGTTTACGGAGCCATCTGACAAGCACATGGCAGTACATAGGCAAGTTTAATTGAATATGGGAAAGAAGGACTACATTAAAGGAGAGACCAAATTAGGGCTGTTTCTCTGCCACACCATAACCCACTCTTCGGCTTCTCATCATACCCAGTCAGGGTATCCAGACACTCAGGGTAATTAATAGGTGTAACAGGTGTAGCAACCAGCCCCCACACACAGCATATCTCTGTTTAGGACAACATAATAGTGTAATGTGCTATATTAGCTTGTCCTATCTTTTTATGTGTGGAGTGCCCAGCCCCGAATACAGAGTCTCACAGTTATAAAATTATTGGTAAAATTAAACGCGTAGTTTGTGATTACATAAAAAAAGTGACCTAATACAAAAGTGTAAGTTTTCCTTTGTGAATCCGACCCTTTGTTTTTCTAATTCTTTTAATACCCTCTCCCAGGTGGGGAGTTTTAAATTGAGGAATGCAGGGATATGCCTCCAAGATTCCGGATAAGAAGCGTAAGGCCCTGATTACGAACTTGGTGGATTGGATAATCCATCACAAACGTGACAGATGTCCCGTCCCCCGTATTTCAAGTTCCATAGGATAGAATGGAATCGTAATATGGCAGACGGGAAATCCATCACATTTGTGACAGAGTATCCCATCCTGCAAGAACGTTATCAGGCCTTAAGTCAGATATTTGATACTATTTGCTTACTTCTTTCTTTGGAGCAAATGTACAACATTTTTGCCATTTATAAGGAATATTAGGACTGTTCCTGAAACACTGCAGCTTTCTTTTACCCTTAGATCTAAAACATGCATATAAATACACCTATTCAGCAATGTAACAAGTATATATATACTGACTGCACCCGCCTCCAAAGGGGTAGTCTAAGGGGTCCATGGGACCCCCTTTTTCCCCTCCAGAGGGCTTCCATCAGGGGGCGCACTGACAGTATGCCACCTTTTAGGTAGCGCACTGGTCACTGCGCCTCCTGATGGTTTCTTTGCCTCTGTGCCGCATCTGTAATATGGCTAGGCCTGGGCTAAAAATCCGTTCCGCTTGCGGAAATTGCGATAATTTGACATTTTCGCGTTCAGCGGAGAGCGCGAAAATGTCAAAATTTCCGCAATCCGCATTTTACCGGAAATTTTTTGCTTGCTCGCGCTGTAAACTAATACATTCTTGTGTGCACGCGATCGCCTTACCTGAATCCCCGCGTTCGCCGACAAGTTTTCCCGATCCGGTCGCGTTCTCCACGAGATGTTGGATTGTTGGTAGCCATTTGCGCTGTCTCGCGACAGTTCGCGCCCGTAGTAACAGCATTCGTCGCACGATCACGTCTTTCTTCTCGCGATCATGCACCGTGAGACAAGTGAAAACAAGATGGCCGCGCCCGCGAGCAACTGCATGGGTAAGTTGGCGAGCCGTGACGGGCGGGAAAAAAACTTCCGCATCTTCGCGATATTTCCACGTGTTTGCGGAGATTTTTAACATTTTCGCGATAATTTGCGAAAGTGAATTTCGCAAATTCCGCCCACCCCTAAATATGGCGCAGGCACAGAGGCAATGGGATTCCCTCATTTTCATGGGGCACACCATCATACAAATGAGGTAACGTCCCCTGCAGATAGCACTGGTGCTCTATGTGTGCCAGCACTATCGGTTAGACAGAAGGGGCTGCACAAGTGTCTATGGCCCCTTATGTAATACCAAAGTCCCCTGGGGCACGCAAAGCTGGTGCAAATGCCTGTTAAGCCCCTGGGGCACTTTATGTTACATTGCCCCAGATAGCCAATTCATTTTTTGCACACATTCTCTCAGTTACATTACATTTTAGAGGTGAGGGGGTTGAGGGGGCATGGCCCTGAAACCTCACACACTGCAGTGCCTCTTCTAGGCACCTCTAGGGTACGTATTTTTAAAACCCAGCACGCTGCTAGTTGCCATATCAGTTTAAATGTTTATGTGTGGATACTGTCAAGATGGAGCAAGATGGGGCAAGCCCTCACAGTGAACTGAAATTTCATCCAAAATGCATCACAATTACCAAAGGCTCTGTATTTCTTCTTAGCTGAAATATCTAAGCACCCTCCAACTCCTAAGTCAGTGGAAAATATACACTAATATTATATTTTTTTTAACAGCTTTTCCATAGCCTCCTTGTATTACATCGGTGGATGTCAAAACCATATTGGCAACAGGACCTAGTGGAAACCATTTGCAACTAGTCAACATGACTTTCCACTGTGGAAGATAATTTTCCCAAGATCACACAATGCGGTAAAGCAGGGAAGCCGGGATTAGAATTCTGGTCACCTTGAGACAACTGTCAGGTAGTCTAGTGTGCTATCTAAATGTCCTAACCTTAGACATCCAGCACTGGGCTCCTGCTCAGCATTAATCCTGCTAATCAGGTAGGAATTTGAGACTCCCCATTCTGACTGGATGTCTCCAGGTATTCGGCTAGGTCACAGCCAAAGGTGCCCGAGGTTCTCTTATGTTTGAACTTCAGCTTTGCCCCTTCGTTCTTTATGAATTAATCCAGAGAGCGGTGGTCCCAAATGCCCTGAAAAAAACAGTAAGGCTTCTCGAACCTTCAGGTTGCCCCTGTGCTGCGTCTTCCTCCAGTGACATGGGAGTGGGATGTCAGGCAACAGCCAGGGCACAGAAACATGAAACATGTGGGGTGCGGGAAAAAGACTAGCAGCCACAGGTTCACTTTGAGTGGGGGATAAGATGTGCTATTTATATAGTGCTTAAACCCCCAGGAAATTCAAGTGCTTGATTCTTCCAGTGGAGTGTGTTCAATGAGCAAGAAAAATGCTGTCACATCTTGGTGCGATGGGGAGGCTTCCAGTTGCCACAATTCTCAGAGAACACTGAGTATGGGTGAATAGGTCTATACCAGGACTCCAGGGGTGTCATAAACAAACTTGTTACAACTTTTGAAGTTGAGATTCTAAATGTAAAACAAATCACATAGCAGAGGTTCTGCACTAGTTACCTGTCAGCAGATTAAACTGACATACCTTGGAGGAATATGTACTCCTATTACAAAGCTGGAGGTGAGAAGCTGAGTCTGTTTGGAGGAATTGTGAGAATGTCTGTTAGACTGCGGGCCCCTTTCTTGCATGCCTGCTTTTTGTCTGGGTCAGCAGCTGGAGGAACTTCCTGTCTCCGTGCTCTCATTTCTGCTCCAGTTAAAATAACTACCATAACCAGCTTGGGAAATGCTGCTAGGAAGCTTGACGGAGGGGTGGAGGGCCATCGGTGTGTGAGTGAGTGTCTGTGAGTGTACGCATGAGGAGGAGGGGAGGGAGCTCTGACATGCTAAACATTATGTGGGCTACCCCATGGGATAGGGTCCCTGAGCCAAAATCAGCCCTGGGAGGGGGCCAAGCTCTGCCCCTTCCCTAAAGATAAACATCTCTGCTCCCAGGACCTGGCCCACACTGGGTGGCTCAAAAAAACAAGCGTAGGAGACCGTGCTTGCTTTTTTAAAATTATTTTTATGCGGATTTGTGGATCATCTGCAAATTTGCAGCAAAGTTTTTAAAAAATGTTTTTGACCGCTGATGGGGTCCCCCTACATTTGCAACATCAGTCCTAGGGGGTCAAGGTATTCCTACCCTGCCCGTTATGTCTTTTTTTCATTTTGTTTCAGGACTTGGGACCAGGTCCCGTTACTTGTATGGTTGCCACCACTTCCTGGTTAAGGTGGTGGCAGACTATCAGATCTCAGTTTGAGATCTGTCGGGATCAGCGGAGCATTCACGTCCTTGGATATACAAAGTTTTTGAGCATTTATTCCTCAAAAACTACTGAATGGTTTCACACCTAAACACAAAACTCAGTTTTTTTGTACCTAGATCTAGCTTTCTACCAAATTTGATGTAGGCTGTAGCTTTGTCTAAAGTTCCTATGGTGATTGGAGCAAATGCGTTTTGGGAACCTGAACCCCCTTCTTTTCTCCCCCCCTCCGGCTTGGTGGATTGACCCAAAACCTTCCATGCATAAATTAGGCAAAAAATAACACTTTTTTAAAGGTTTCGTGGAGATTCCTCAAACTGCGACAAAGTTATTAGCAACACAAAAAATGCATTTCCTATGGAAACAGGATCTTAACTATAACTACCACTGGGTAATATACATATTTAGGACTGCAAATCCACATCTTGTGAATTACATACTTGAATATGCACTTGTAAATAATGTTGTCTGTGCACTGAACAAATCAATTTGTGAGTCGGACCCAAGGGGTTTGCTCTTTGGTTCGGTGACTATGTAGATCGCTCTCCAGTCTCCCTAAAGATTATTTTCATTAAGATTGTTTTCCTTGAATCAATTTTCTTGTGTTAAATGTTTTTGTTTTATTTGTGTTGAAACACAGCAAAGACGTGGCCGTACAATTCAATCCTGATACATCTTTGAGCAGTAAAAAAGCACTGCAACTAAAACAAGGGGCTCAAGTTTAGAGCTCAGGTAAATAGTGTCTCTGCATCGGTATCAGGATGACCGCACCCTTGATGACAGCGATTTCTGGGGAACTAGCCCCATAATATTCTACCAAGTAGGGAAGAACAAAATAAATGTGCACCAGGTACCTTGAGGCTAACGTCTAATATTAACATATGATCTTTATATGAAGGGTTTCCAACCACACGTTTACCATATCTATGTGCTGTACATAAAGTCTATCACTATTTCCCAACTTATTGAACTAATTTTACTGACCTCAGGAGGATAGACAGGTTAGTCTGTCTCTGTGGGTTCAGCACACATGACTTTCTGTCCTGATCATTTTTCTGCATCCATAGTTAAGCTTTCTGAGCCATACTGTCGGCTAAGTCAGTTTCACATAACCCATCACACAGATGAGAACCCATTTAAATTAACAAACAATGTTACAAAAAAACTTGTGATGACAAATAATTATCTTCCAAAATAAAAGTGTTCTCTCATTTTGTTAGACTAGAATGCTGTCTGATAACTTCCAATGTCATGGAGGAAAGGCTAGGGGATAGGAACCCTAAGGGCCAGATTTACGAAGGCATTGAGCAGGCACAAGGGCAATGCAAAGTGAGGTGAGGTGGCGCATGCTATTTTCTATCCAGGGAAGAAGGAGTTTTGCACTCTAAATGTGATGCTAGAGCGCAAGAAATATACTTTGTGTTGCTTTGCTTTGCATCAAGGAGTCATTACTAGTGCAAACACCCATAGGTTTTAAAGTAAGTCTGATGTTCTAGGATAGGCAGACTGTGCTTTGCATTAAAAACTAAAGCATACTTGGCACAGGCAAACATTCTGAAATGTGTTCATTGCTCCAAAAGTGTGATGCACTGCATGCAATGCACAGCACAACACACATCCAGTGCATGGGAAGCTGAGTTGTCTACGCCTAGTAATTTGTACTGGCATAGGATTCCTACAGACAAAATCCTATGCCAGATAACACGTAATCACCTCTGCCCCATGTGCAAAGCAGTGGGTTATGCAAGGCTCTCTTGTTTGAGCACCTAAATACAGAGCGACACCAACAGCAGGGCAATCTTTATAGATGTTGCATTGTTCTGTGTTTTCCCCATTGCACAAATCTGCACAGATAATTTAGAGGCAATACTGTGTTGTGTGAAAGGTTAGTATCAATGTTCAAAAGTCATCATATGTTATGTTATGTTATGTTATGTTACAGCGTTCTTTTATAGCGCACGGCTACTCGAAAAGAGTGTCCCGGCGCTATCCACCTGCATCTCAGAATAAAAATAACACAACACAGCAAAAAAATGAGAAAAAGAACTGAAACTGAAGCAATAATAATATGTGAAATTCACAGTTCGAATATGCACATAAAAAGACAAATATATTCTGAAACAAACAGTTAATAAGTTGGCTACTCTCAGTAAAAAGCGATTCTCACGTCAGATAACAGTCTTCATAAAGATGTTCGCTGCCAGACGTACCTCATACGTCTAAACTTGTTCATGCCAAATGGATGACGAAGTCAGTGTTTTTTTAGGAGAGTGTGTGGCTTATTTACAAGCCCCTTGCGCCTCCTGTGTGTCACTTTTGATATGGGGAAAAGTGACGTACTGGCGGCACAAGGGGCTTGTAAATAAGTGGGATGAAAAAAAGTGGGAAATCCGATTTTAAAGTGTTGCTGATATTCCTTGAGGCTGATCCCCACTGAAGCCTACAGGAAGCGTTTAGGTGCTATTGGTTCAAATCAGAGGCACATCTAGAGCCAAATTCTTTGGGGGGGGGGGGGCTAATAAAAGTTTCAGGGGGATATTTCTTTCAGCAATAGGCAAAGTGGAGATGCAGGGACTCTATGAAGGGGTGAAAAAACAACAAAGCATCGCTAACAAGTAAATGTTTTTTAAAGACCTGTGAAGTACTAGGGTGCGGCTGCAAGAAGACAGACACCAGACCAGCCAGCCTGCAGCAGCTCAAAAACTGTCTGTGTGTGTGTGCCCAGGAAGCTGTCTCAGCCCGGGCTGACACACATGATGGGGTGGCTGAAGCCCTTTGAGCCCTATGGGTGTTGCGCGCCTGGTTCAAATCATAGTAACAGCCTCGACATGAAGATAATTTGAAAAGGGATGTTCAATTATTAGCCAGGGCATGAATTTGTACACATTTCAGTATAATTTGGAAGGAGCGGGAGTCTTCAGAACTCTCTGCCAGCAATAACTTTCTTTTGAAAACGTGAGTTGTGTGTCACTGACTGAGATCCCTTTGAAGAAGTGGCACCGGTTTAAAGCCCGGCACTTTACAGTTCCACAGAGATGTGGGCTGAAACCTAGCGGTGACTGCGACTGTTGTTAACAAAGCAGCAACTTTTGGTAAATCTCGTTTGGGGCTGCAGTCAAACTTATTAGATTGCCGAGAAGAGGGAGTAAAACAGAGGGTGGTTGTGTCCAGAGGCGCAACTAGAGCCAAATTTCGGGGGGGGGGGGGCTAAGAAAAAATTTCGGGGGGGGGGGCTGAATCTTTTAAGCCATAGGCAGAGTGGAACTGCAGGGGCTCTTAGAAGGGGTGAAACAACAGCGAGGCCTCATTAACATGCAAATGGTCTTTTAAAGACCCGTGAAGTGCTCGGGTGCGGCTGTGTGTGTGCCCGGGAGGCTGTCTCATCCCGGGCGCCACACACAATGGGGGGGGGCTGAAGCCCTTTGAGTCCAATGGGTGTTGCGTGCCTGGTTGTGTCTTGAAGTTTATGAACATTGTATGCAAAATGGAACTCGCTAACAACTCACCTGATATTAGGCTATTCCCAGCATTTATAACTCTGAGGGGTTTTTTTGGGTGGAGTTTTATATAGCGCGAACTAGACCTGAAGGTATCATAGAGCTTTACATGTGCACTTATAACCTCAACCCCATTACTGCACACTCACCCTCCATCGCCTTCCCTGTGCACACAGCCCCTCTTCATCCCCCACCACTGTGCAGCATTCCATTCTCTATCACCATCATCTTTTAGTGCCCCTCTCATCATATGCCACGACTGTACTGCGCTCCCCCATCCATCCCCACAACTACGCACCACTCCCGCATACATCCCTGCCAGTTTACAGCCCTTCTACCTCCATTCCCACCATTATGCAGCACTCACCCTGCACCCCATTGCTGTGCAGCCCTCCTCTTTCCATCACCCCCGCTATACAGCATTCCACCCTACACCCTCACCATGGTGCAGCACTTCCCCCATCTATCCCCACTGCCATGCAGCCCTCTGCCCTCCATCCCCACCATTGTGCAGCACTTGACCTCCATCCTCATCACTGTGCAGCTCTCGCCTCTCCGTACCCCACTACTGAGAAGAATTTCACCCTTTTTCTCAACCATTATGCAGCACTCCACTCTTCATCCCCATCCCTATAAAGAACTCACTCCTTCGTTACCACAATTGTTTAACACGCCTAACTCCACAATGGGAAGCACTCCTCCCTCCATCACCCACCACTGCTCGGCTCTTACGTCTACATCCCAACCACTGTGCAGCACTCTTCCCTACATTCCCTCCACTGTGCATCATTCCACCATCTATCTCCGCCACTGTGCAATGCTTCCACCTCCATTCCCACCATTGTGCAGGACTAGTCTCCCATCCTAAGACTATGCAGGATTCCTCCCTGCACCCCTCCACTCTACAGAACTCCACTCTCCCTCCCCCACTAAGCAGCCCTCCTACTTTCACCTCCAGCACTGTAGACAGGAATGCACTAGAAATCTCCATAATAAGATAAAGAGGTCTGTGGACTGAACGCTGACTTCCTTCCACCACCAGGCCGAACAGCCTTCCTGGTGTTGCTTCAAAGCTCTCTGCACCAGGTGCATTAACCCTGTAAGATATTTTAAAATGCAGCCTCTTTATCACCAATAAAGTAAGCTAGAAAGAATTTCCTGTCACATATTCCCTTATTGCCAATTTCTTTACAGCAGATTTTTTTTTTTAATGTATAAGTGGACTGTCAAACTCTGTTTTTCAAGCTCTGCTCCTCGTGACTCCACCGGCCACCCCCTTTCATCGGCCACCCCCCCAATGTATGGGATCCTGGAGTCAAGTTATTTCCACTTCCAGCACTGTGTGTAACTTGAAACACATCTTGACTTGGATCAAGACAGGGTGTAGCAAGAGTGGCAGCTCGTAAAGCAACATGCGCCGTCTCCAGTAAGATCGCACCATCGAGTAAGGCTTCAGTCATCCGCCAAAGGTTCGAGTCCTCGTAGAGCCACTCCCCTTTCAACATCCCGAATTTAATTCAAGGAGTCTGGTGAACTTGGACCAGTAATATCACTCGCTTCTTGTAGAATTCGGTAGCAATAAGCATGGTATCAACATTACACATGTCATCTCCAATGCGATTAGACTGCGAACAATCCTCCGGAGTCCATGCGTGAATAGGTGCGAAAAATGTACATTTCAATCTCTGAGCAGAAGGAAAGGATGTATTCTTGTAAATAACATATGTTCATTTTGGTTATCTGCTTGCGCTATTCTATGAGGTTGTTGAGCTGAATTAGGAAACGGCAACACTTCTTGTGGTGTGCAACAAGTATGTATGTACCTGCAGAGGTGCTGAGCTGAGGAGGTGGGTACAGGACCATGTGTTATAAACGAATGTTGTTCAGTCAAACTTGCAATAGCTCCTCGGTTCAAGGGGGGTTGTTTTGTCTTTATTTTCATGTACAGGGGTTGAATTGATTCGGTCGAAACACGTGGCTGCTGCAACCTCCCAAGGGGCATATTTATAAGCAGGCGATAAAAAATTATCACCGCTTTTGCGGCCGTTTTCGGCCGATAAGCGGCGATAATTTTATCGCCTAATTAGCAAGGCCACGCTAACGCGTGAAACCTTGTTTTAGCGTCAGGATGATGCAAAGTGGGCATTCCTGACCTAACATGACAGGAGAAATGTCGCTAAGCGACATTTCTCCTATCATCAAGCCCCACGCTATGAAGCATAGCGTCAGGAAAAGTAGCAATAACCACTGTGATCGCTACTTTCCTTACGCCTGCTTCAGGACTGACTTAGCCATGATATCCTGTGGAAGGAGGATATCATGGCTAAGTTTGTGAGTCCCTATCTGCAAGCTAACCCCACGGCATGCGGCGATAATATTATCGCTTTATTTACAAGGACACGCTAACGCATGTTTCCTTGTTTTAGCGCCCGTTTTCAGCACACCTCGCATCGTTAATGAGATGTAAAGGAGGCGTGCCCGAAAATACTCCATTGAAAGATATCGCTAAACCAGCTTCGCGATATTTACAAGGACCCCAAATCTGGCATAGCGATAATCTTAATCGCGCTAACGCGCCCTTAGCTCTGGATTTTAACGTCTGTTAAAATTCAGACTAGGGTATACTTTACATGGGATGTGGATTATGTGGTTACGACCACATGCTCGTATCGGCAATGTTTTCGCTGTTTTTGGGTGAACAAAAACCAGCGATGTTTGCCCATTTTTGCGCTGACGCTGGAATATTTATCACATAGGTTATACACGTTGTAAATAACGCGCTAACCAGGCGATAAATAACAGCAATAGATGGCGATAAATATGAAAGCGCTAAGCGTGCTTTGCGATATTTATCGCCGTCTGTTGCTAATATGCCCCTTAGTGGGGTTTGAACCGAAACTGTTCCTTAGGAGAAGATTTCGAGAATGTGCTTGGACTCTTCGAAACCAAAAAGTTGGTCCGTGGTGGCAATAGAGTGTGCACACTCGAGGTTTTTGCATTGCTCTGTCCTTGGTTGTAGGGTGTTGAAATGTGCACTCCCACAGTATCTGCTTCCACCTTTGCTCTGGGTGTTGACAATACGCACTCCCACAATGTATTCATTCGCCTCGCTTCTTGGGTGTGAGAATGATTCTACCCAAAGGGCCGGTATGCACATTTGTCCTGACTGGAGTATGTGTGCAGCGTTTGAATGCACGTGGGCACTAAAGTTTGTGAATCGGAACACCAATTACTGCCAGACTGGGAACTCTACCGCCTTAATACGGCGATTGCGCCGGAAATAGGGGCATATCATAGCCCTTACCTTCACGACTGACAAGACCCTCACACGAATTTATTCATTTTGCGACACATTCGCCAACTATATGAATTTGGAGAAACATTCAATGGTCTCCCTTTTCTGGTTCATAAATAACGGGACTTCTTGTGTATTTTGGACAATCCAAATCATTTGGAACAACTGTTTCGGATGCTTAAGCCTTGAAAAAGTTACATTCGTAACGAAACACGTGTCGGCTGTTTCCATCGTTGCCAACAGGGAGGTTGCATGAACAGGACTTCCGTGGGACAACAAGCGAAAACTATATTTTTATAAAATGTTATATGTTATGGCTTTGGATTGCACCTAGAACATTAGGTTTCCACAATTGGTATATAATATTGTCAGTTGATATTAAAAACAATTTTGTAGAAATGTATCTGTGGGATTGTTTTCCTGTGAGTTGTCATATTGTGGTTAAATTGCAAACTGGTTACACTATTATTAACAGTGACACAAAAAAAATGGAGAGTGCCGAGGTACAGTTGTTTTGTTAAGAGTTGCACGGAAGTTCCTTGGATCTTCTGTGTGTTGACATCCGTGGTAGTGGGGTGGTTTGTGGATTGTTACCTTGAGTGGCACCAACACTGTTATTTGGATATAGATAACATCAAAGCAACTAATCGCTTGGAATTGATGTGCTACTCTGTATACCACTACCCCCTCTTGTTTCCAGCGGCTGGGTGCTTCTTGGTTCTAGAGTGTGAAAATAATCACACCATAGCACACGTGCGCACCTTAGTTCTGCAGTGTGAAAATGTGTGCACCGCCACTGTCTGTGTGCATTGGTTCAGGGTTGTGAAACTGTGCACAACCATGCTATTTGAAACTGTTCTGATTGGAGGGCGGGGGTGAAGTGTATGCCAAAAGTGTGTTTTCTTCACGGGTATCGCGCAAACTTAATAAAAAGCAGCGCTTGTGAGGGTATGAGAAAAGAAAACGGACACCCCTGGAAAATGTGTGCACCTAGTTTTTGTTGTCATCCCACAGTGCACGTGTGCACCTTGGATGGGGGGGGGTTGAGAACGTGTCTGCACATGCCGTGGTTACGTGCCGTGTCTGTTGGCTGCCGAGGTCAGCAGTGTGTGGATGCTCGCATGGTGTCGGCATGCCCCTAAGCTCTGGTCCTGAGATGGGAGAATGATAACTGTGTCTTTGCGTGCCTTTGGTGTGCCACTGTGCTTTACATTAGTTTCTGCATAAACCTTGGTTCTAGTCTGTGAAAATATACACCTCTAAGGTACCTGCGTACACCTCATCAGGGGTAGTAAGCGCTATACAAAAACAATTACAATACCTTGCTTCAGAGGTGTAAGAATGTGCACGCCTACTTGGTTTGTATGTGCCTTGGTTCTGTAGTTTGAGAATGTCTTCGCCCACAGTGCCTGTGTTAGTATTAGCTCTAAATTGTAAAAAATAAATACCCACACTCAAATACACATGTATGTGTCTTGGTTCTGAGTAATGGACTATACACACCCACAGCGCTTGCAAATGCCTCAGTTCTAGGTGTTTGAATAAGCGCGCGTTCCCCCTCCCTCTCTCTCTCTCTATCTCTGTATCTCTCTCTCTCTCTCTCCCTCTCTCTCGATCTCTCTTTCTCTCTCTCTCTCTTTCTCTCTCTCTCTCTCTCTCTCTCTCTCTCTCTCTCTCTATCCCTCTCTCACACACTTTCTCCGGGTACCTTGGGTCTGTGATCAGTGTTATGAGACTGTTCCCTCCCCAGTGCCTCCTTGTGACTTGCCTCTGAAATGAAGTCCCCTCATAACATTTCCAGTGGAGGGTGAGATAACTGAGATGCGTATTACTTTATCCCTCATCTTTTAATGCAGGAAGAGCTTGAGGGGATGGAACGCAGAAATGAGATTCAAACCACATGAAAGTCGTCAAAATTCTCTTTCTGCGGTCGTGCATAGATGGAGGGACGCTTGAAGCGCTAGAATGCACGGCGGTGCCGCTGAGAAGCAGGGCATCTACCACGGAGCTGCTTGGGAGCTCTTTCGTGATTTCGCCACACGAGGAGGCGTTCACCTTTATCATCACTGCTCCAGTGCGGGGAGCAGCGCAATCATGCATTCCATCTAGATCATCGCCCGACCGCTGACGCATGCACGTGCGGTCATATAAAAATTTAAACACACTCATCAGACGAACAAAAATGACGATGGTCATGTGTGCAAGGGAGCACATCACCCCCGATCAGCCACTAGTGAAGCGCATCCAGTTATTCCGTACGTCCTTCCACCATACTCAGCAACAGCAGTGTCCCGGGACAGCTCTTGCAGAAAGGCAGAAAGACGTGCTGCGCAGGGAGCTGTCCACTCCTAGGTGCTGGAGCCCAGATCGGGAAGTCAGGGCGCCTCAAAGCAGAACAACCTTTTACTTAACCGTAGACGAGGTAGTTCTTCCGCAAAGTAGCACAGTCCGTCTCCTCAAATTCACCCCTCAAAGAACCACAACACTTCAGCACAAGCAGTGTATTGATGAAGACACGCGTAAACCACGTGTTCCCACTATCTTACTATTCTCGCTAAGTAAGCCATTATTTCGTTATTTAGAAAGCAGTCACTGCACATGTGTGGGGCTACATAAGTTGTAAACGATCAAACACTATTGGTACGCCTTGTGCATGCACACCCAGCCCAAAATGCAACTTACCTGCAACTGAGATCTGATCTCCCCTGAATGGGCTTGAGCTGCTGCTGGCGCGCGCCGCACAGTGGGCGCCCCTCGCTAGGATGGATCCACTGGGCGGCTGGTACAAGGAGGGTGCCTCGCGGACCACGCTCCAGCTGAGGACCGGTAACCGGTAAGAGTCTCACATCTGCGGCTCCGGTGGCCGGGCTCTTCCCGCGCCGTCTCGTGTTATTTAGAACAGGCTGCTGTCCTCTTCAACACGCAGCCAGCTGGAATGGCACAAACCCCTGCTCAGCACACCATAAAACTGCAGCTTCCTTCTTGGACACGAGGATTACACCGGGGAGCCGTCAGGGAACAGCAAAAATGCTGTGATAACTATTTAATCACACAAATACCAGCTGTTCTCGCGCCTGCTCCTGGTCCTGCTGCCGGTACTGCCGCGTCTTGTTTATCTGGAGGCTCTCTCTGTCACACATACACAAACATGCACTATTTATCCCTCTCACAATCTTCCTCTACAATTTCCATTCTCTCCACCCTGCGTCCTGCTCAGACCCTCCTTTCTCCCTCTAATCACGCTCTCCCTCCCCTCTCCTTTCGCCTTTCACACCTCCCCGGTTCTGTCTCTCAGTGTCTACATCTTTAACCAAAGTTTCTCTCTCTTGCTATCGCCTCTGCCATCGCCCTTGTCTCATGTTCACTCCCGCGCCCACTAGTTCTCTCCCTGTCATTCGCCTGTCTTATCTCTGTACGATTCAGTCACACTCTTTCTTTCGCGCCCCCTTTTACTCTCTCTCTCTTTCTCAAACGCTCACTCTTTCACCCCCACTCCCCTTCTCATTGCCCCCTCTCTTTCTCAGAGGCTTTCTTTCACCCTTGCTGTCCCTTCTGCATACCCGTTCTCTCTCACTCTCCTCTCCCCCACGGTCCCTCACGCCGTTCCTTTCCTTCTTTCAAACTGTCACGGCAGCTTTCTGGGATCGTGATTGGCAGGAAGAGGCATTTCCCTCGCTAATCCTTCAGGCGCGGGGCTCGAGCTGGTGTGATGTCACCCGCACGACGGGACGGGGCGCGAGAGACATTCCATCGGAGGAGCCTGGCGTAGACGCTCGCCGTATTCCTCTCACACACAGTGATTGATGAATAAATCTGGGAGGAATTGAAGAACCTGTCACTATTCCGTGTGCCGCTGCTTCCCATTCTACAGCTGTGCTATGTTAAATGCTGACTGAAAGCATTTCTTTTTTTTCTACTAGCTCCTGGGGTAGAACGATGAATTAAACACATTGCCAGTCATAATAACAAATATATGCTTACTCTTGGCGTTTGGGCCATTCTGTCTGCACCGACCAACAATCTGTCACTAGTAGTTAACTATAGGGCAGAATCAGGCTTGTTTTCATCAAGAGTGGCTACTTGTTACGTTATGAGAAGTAGAATATAAGGATTTCAGATGCACACTATACCTTGTAGGATCGCTTTAAAAACTATTATTCACCTTTTAAAGGTGCAATGACTGGCTGGGAATGTCTGGATTACTTACCGGTAATTTTCATCACTTGGATTCCACATTCCTAATACCAGTACTTATGTCTGCATCTGCAAGACTCCATCTCACCATTGGCCCTCACTCCCAAGCACCATTATTTTCTTTTAATGCCACTTAGCACCACCCTTTCAATTACTTAAAGAATGAGAAGATCTCCTCACATCCTGTTGTAACCAAGCTCCCAACTATTTCTCCATCTAAATTCATAAAGTGGCTAATGGGACGAGGACACAGTGGAATATTACTTTACACGCTAACCTCCACAGCTGGATTGAAAACTTGCTCCGTTTTTCCAAATTTTCTTGATATAATTGTGCCACAAATACAGCCTGTACGAAATGACCATCTTCTTTGTGGTGTAGCCCCAGATTTTTGCCTTGACTGTTTCTGCTGACTGTAGAACTCTGAGCACTTTACCGCTGGTAACCACCCGTAAAGTGCATGTGCTCCCTGTTCAACATGATGAAATTTATATACCCTAATTACCATATTTAATTTATCTATAATTCCCTAGTATAGGATACAAAATGTAACCAAGAACTGTAAGTTAAATGTCACTAGTGCATTGCATCACCCTTTGTACCACCGGCTACAGTGACTGTGGAAAACATGGCTTCAGGCCTTCCAGTGTGGACTGAATCAAGCAGCTTTTTAACTGTTTCTACTTGCAAAAATAAACCCTTTTGACTTGTCAAAACCTTCCTTTCAGATATTAATAAATTGCCTCTAGGTAGACTTTGCTATGGATAAGCCAGAGTGCATGGTACTTAAAGTAGGAGATGCTGAAATTTAATTTTACTTGTACTTACAGTGAAAAGGCCCCATAAGCTATTTTCACAGTTGCAAGCCTGGTTGTTCCATATAAAAACACTGAGGTGCAATATTACATTTAATAATGCTATCTTCTGCTAGGACATACCTATAATTTGATTCTTGGACTATTTGTAATATTTATTCAAAGCCTGATTCAATGGTGAAGTCGGAAGTGAAGTTACTGTTTCCTGCCTAAAGCCTCTGGAGCAGCATTTCCCAAACTGTGTGTCATCGCAAATCGTTTTTTGGTGGGTCAAAAGTTCAAGAAATAAATAAAGATGCATTTAAATTATGTATTTATCCTGTCACATTTGCTGCATTTCAAAGACAGAGGTTAGATATGGAGCTATGTATTCTGACAACTTACTGCTTATTTTTTTAGCAATGGGATTGGTGTTTAGAAACGTTTTCACTTTGAAGTCAGAGAAAGAAAAGTAAAGTGGATTATGTTACAATCTTGCTGGGGTACAGGAAGGGTGAAAGGAAAGGCTGTAGGATGTCATCTTTGTGTAATACAAAACAAAATCTAAATATGTTTAAATGAACTCCACAGATTTAGTTGTGAGGAAATCAAAAATGAAGCATTTTTTTTTTGTAATTTTGAAGTGTGATGGAAGCAAATATTTTAAAAGGATCAAAACAAATCAAGACACTTTCCTTGGTGATGCACCAATGGTAAACATTCCTGGGAACCTAATTTCCACACATTATCATGTGTGTGCAATTTAGTTTTAACAATAAAACCATGTGTCTGTGCAAATTTAGTTTCAATTTCAATGGAAAACTTGCTGTCTGTAAATGACAGTGTGCTACCATAAGATGCTTTAGTTACATAAAAAAATTCGCCTGCCTCATTCCCATCAAAGCTAGATAGGTTGCAAAAGTATGTCATTCTAAAACTTGGGCTTTGGTTCTGAAAAGTATGGGAAGCACTGCTCTCGAAGTCAATTTTCAACATTCTCCAGCTGCAGCACTGAGTTTGTAACCCTGAATGAGATGTGAAAACTGCTCAATGAGCAGGAGACAGGGGCTTGGGTATGTGGAGGTGTTTATGTTCCTCTGGCAGTATGGAAATTTGGGCAGAGCCCAGGAACTTAATTAACTTCAAAGGGACCTCCCCTGTCACAGGGAGAAGTCAGATGGCACCTGCCATGGTCCATTCTTTGTTCTCACAATCCGCCAGGTTTCAACCACAGTGGGGAGGCAGCTGTCCCCAGAACCGATGACCACAGGGGGGGGGGGGGTTTGCCCATCTCCCTGGCCACACCTCTGGGGTGGGTGCACAGGCTCTGTACAAGGAGAGAAGGGTTTCATCATCTTGGATTTAGGCAGAGGGGTGTCCTGTGGGATTCTGTGCAGTGGGGCACACAGGCAATGCTTCAAAAGTGGGTAGGGAAAACCCTGGGAAATCTTATCCCATTGGTTAAGGAGGAGCCAGGAGTCACCCCCACAGCTGGCTGGTGCCAGGCAGAAATGTGGAATCCACATAATCTCCTCAGAACACTACTGGACCAATGGAAGATCAGAAGATGACTGAACCTGTTGTCTGAGACCTGAAAAGAGCCTCAAAACTCTGAACCTGCTCTCTCTCATGGATCCAGGACAAAGAAGTGGACTCCAATGGTCATAAGGCTGACCTCCTGTTCAAGCTACAGGGACACCACAAGCTACAAGAAGCCTTTACTGCAACTGCCAGTTGATCAGTCCCAACTAGACCCTTTAGTATTGTTTGGATCCCATTTTGACTGTAGTAACTTTTGAAATGCAGATTGTGAATAACATTGGGCTTACTGTTTTGTAGGTGTGTGCATGTCCCGCCTTAAACACCAGCCTAATCCTTCATAGCCCCCTTATTACTCTTCCCTAACCCCCTTCCACATAGTAGTAAGTATGCACTTTTCCAAACAATCCCCTTGTTTCTCCTACATTTACTACTAAGGGGCCAATTACAATCTCATTAGGAAAGCATTCCCACCAAATCAGGTTGGGAATGCTTTCCATACGAATCGCTTTCCGGAAGTCCCACCGACCGAGTACGATGTGTCCATATGTGTACGGACTCGGTTCGGTCAGACGCCAAATGAATTCAATGGGAGCCTGTGTACCCAACGGGAACACAGGCTTCCATTGAGAAAAGGGGTGAGTGGGTAAAAGCGTGCACCCTGTGGCGATCCCCCATGGGACCCAGCACACTGTGCACGCATGAAAAGGGGGGACCAATGGGTACCCCCGTACGACCAATTCGGAGGTCCCCGGGTGAAGGGGTGCCGCTACAGCCCCCCAAAGTCTGATTCCCACAGCCGTTTAGTTTAGGCAAAACTAAATTGGTACGGTTGTCAGAATCGGTCATCGTACTCACTCGTTCAGGGGCCATCCCGATTGAGCTGCACGATTCGACTCCGAACGACTCGGATTGATTGATTCGGGTGGAACTGATTCGGTCAGCACGGACCGGCTTCCTTGCATCGTACTTGGTCATTCAGAAAGGGGGACGATTCGTACGGAAACATAGGCTAAGAATCAGATTTGCTTTTTCTGAATCCCGATTGGAGCCCTTCCTAAGTAGATTGTAATAGGCCCCTAAGTAGTAAACTTACAGGTGCAAGGATGTCTCCATAGGAAAAATAAGAGAAGTGGAGATGGAGATTCACACTCATAGGTTTGTGAGTAACATTTTGTAATACTTTAGTAGTACTATAGTAGTACTACTACTAAACGTATTATATGCAGTTTGTGAATGGGCCCCTTAGTGTTCAATTTTACGGCTTAATCATTGGCACTAAAAGCAGCAATGCTAAGGTGCTTGTTTTAAATTAATATATATGCAGAAAAATATAATTTAAAGGTGCCCTCAGCAATTAATATGATTCACCAAATTATTGCAACAAAACAGCCTGGCACACAGTCCTCAACTCAACGCATATAGAACTTCACATGGGAGCAAAATGCGAGCACAATCTTTCATACCAAAGTAAAAAAAAAATATATTGAGTAAGCACATTAATTCCAAATAAAAGAAAAGGAATCAAAGGAAAAATACCATTACATCTCTGAAGACAGAGCACTTCGTAAACTGGTTCTTGGCAGTTACGAACAAAACAAGCCTCAACCTTATCATAACGTTACCTTTACTAGAGAGCTAAATCATAGTATCTTTTTTTTTTCGCTGTGGCATTTTTGATTTGGTATAGGTTCTGCAAAATGGAAGTATCAAAGACACATTAATAGATGCAGATTTCATGCAGAAAAAGCAAAAACGTCCTAATGTTATTGTATGTTGTCCCATTTTTTCAAGTGAGTTCAAAAAGTTGTCTGTGAGTTCAAAAATATTTCAGCCCCAGCCTTTCAGCGTTTAAACATAGAAACCTTTTATTAGCTTTAACAACTCAGAAGGCATTTTAATTATTGGATTTGTAAAGCATATAAATAGCGCCCAAAGAAATGTTGGACAAATTATACAAATTTAGCAAAGTTTAACTTTTTTATTTTTTTATGGATGACTACACAGTACAATGTACACATTTTAATGGGCTTTATAAATTTGACAATTAATTGTAACTTCATTTCACTTAACTTGTATTCATTGAATGGTTTTTATATATATAAATAAAATGTGTTCATTTAATTTCGTAGTGGAATGAGGTATGTGGAATTGCAGTAATGAAGATTACTGGTAAGTATTGAAGACATTACCTCCTCATCCACATTCCTCAGCCCATTCCGTACATATGCAGACACGCTAAAGAAAAAAAACGTATTTTTATAAAGAAATGTAAACTGAGCCGGAATCATGCTGAAAGATTTAGTTGAAAAACACACAAACCTGCCTTTAGCATTAAGACCATTCATGGCACATTCTATTAACTCAAATCTTTGTACGAAATTCTAGTTCAGATCCTTGGTTTAAATTCAGGCTGTAGTGTTTAACTAAAAGTGGAAGACCTTGCTAAGTTCCTGCAGTACAAGTGTCCACAACAGACACTCCACTCTCTTAAGCCCAAGAGGCAGCCACCTGACATGTGGTGCAGGTCTGAAAAGAGCATGGTAATCAAATCGGAAGTTTTCATAAGCAACAGAAAACACTTCTGTAATGACCCAAAGTGGACAATATTGATTGCCCATCTCTCTCTTTTACCTTGACCAAAAGTTACAAACATATAGTCACGTTTTCCGAAATCAGCAGACCTGGAAGCTAGAGGTTAACGTCTCTGACCACATCCAACAAATGCAACAAATTCTCCTGCTGTGTTGTCGGATCAAAAAACAATGCTGGGAGAACTACTTTCTATATCTAGTGAAATACCAAATTAACTTTTGGTGCAAAGATTGTCCCCGACCTTAGGGTGTACTACTAATGCCCTTAGCTAGCCTAAACTTCTGACATGGCCACCAGAAATACTACCTTCAATGACAGAAACTTGTGAGAAATTTCTTCTAATGGTTCAAAGGGAGCTTTTTGGAATGCATCCAAAATTAACAGCAGATCCCAAAGTGGGAATATATTCCTGACGTTTGGCCTTCAAATCTCAAAACTTTTAAAGAGCTTTAAATTAACATTCTCAACATCAGAAAGGAAACCCCATAGAGAGCAAAATGCCTATAAAGCAGCCCATTACACTTTTAAGGTAGCAATTGAGCAGACCTTATTAAAGCCATCCTGTAAGAACTGCAGGCTATCCTCTGCAGGAAACAAGCCAAAGTGACAAATCCTTACCCAGACACCAATTTGAATAAGAGGCACAAATATGAATATATGCCTTTCATCTGGATTCCCTCTTGGAAGCTTGTATAGCATTTTCAAATAATACAGAAAACTCAAATTTCCTACACCCCTGCCTTTCAACATCCAAAACACCAATTTTAGCTCCTGGAGAGATGTTAGGAGCAACTACAAAGGGGGAGGGAGTAAAGGGATGCAGCTCTCGAGGAAGGAACCACACTTGACCCACTAGAATCTTTCTTGGAAGAGAAAAATATATTCTCCTCGGCCAATGCAAACATAATAAGATCTTTTCTGTTCCATCCCTCTACATTTAAAACATTAAGGTTCTATTATGATAGCGGGCAGATCGCCACCGCCCGTATGGCGGTGGCGATCCACCAGCCAAAAGTCCCGCCCGCATGACTTTTCCCCCTCGCCACATTATGATGGCGGGGGGGACCCCGGAGGACAGGAAGACCGTCCGCCGGCTTTCTGCCGGTAGGCAATCCGCCCGATTGCCTACCGGGCGGAAAAACCCAGCAATATGGTGGCGGTGCCTTGCAGGCAACGCCATCCATATTAGCATCATGGCGGGGAATTGCCTTTCTATGGCGGAGACTCCGCCATGGAAAGGCATGCAGTTTTTTCTTTGGGGGCATGTTGCGGGCCCCCTGTGGTGTTTGGGGGGTGGGGAGTGCACATGGGGGTTACCTTTGGTACCCCCCTGCATTTGCATTCACAACATGGCAGGCACCGCGCGGTGCCTGTCACATTGTGCATGCCAATGCACAATGTGCATTCCCAGCATTGAGGCAGGCGGTGCTGTGAGCACCGCCCGCCACAATGCTGGGAATAGAGGATGCCACCGCCACGGTGGTGGTGGCATTCTAATTGCTGGTGCGGGACAGCCGCACCACTGGCGGCCGGTCTCAGCACCGCTAGGGTCGTCCGCCCGCCATCCTAATAGGCCCCTAAGTGAGGAATCAGAGGGATTGGAGGCAATGTGTATAAAAGAGATTTGGCCACTATCCAGAGAAGGTCCGAAGGGTACTGCAAGGATGAGCAGTAAGGAAGGAGCTGAGAAGTGCAGTCAGTGAACAAAATCAGAGTACGGTAATGAATCTGCGGTGTGTCAAGCCGGCATTAGTCTGGCAGCTCCTTCCTTACTGCTCATCCTTGCAGTACTCTTCAGACCTTCTTTGGACTCCCTTCTGGGGACCTCTTAACGTAGGCGTTTATGATTCACCAGACCGATGGATGCGTCCTGACTCAGACTGAACCATTACAGGACCCAGCACATCTACAAATGGGACATCCGGTCTCGATCTATGTCACTGTCATAAAAATACTTACAGGCCGAAACGCCGTCGACTCTTACAGCGTAAAATACAGCACTATTTCTTCGAGGATGCCCCTCTTTAATTCTCCTGTATATATTAAGATTTATTGTTTGGGTATTTCGACAATGTAAACTCTTTCACCACCTGTTTTTTTGTTGTGCCCCTTTGTGTCACGGTACATACTTTCTCACGTGTCACTTGCGTCGTTCACTATTTCACGAGCACTTGGGCACAGTATCCCACAGGTTACATGCCATTCAATGTAACGCAGTGTTGTTTTTATACATGTTTAAATATATGAAGTTATCTATATAACAAATATATGTAGTTATCAAAAAACCTAATTTACGTTGTCACATTGTATTTTTTGTCTTCCTGTTTTTCCTTGTGCTCCTAGCAATTAATTGTGCTACCAAAAATTTGACCATTAACTTATATCCTTAGGGACATTGTTGTATGTTACAGATGTTGGTCCTGGTCTCTGTAGGGTTTATGGGCTACCTCCTGTAGTCTGGTATTACTTTTAGAAAGTTGGCATTTTCTTGCCCCAGCCATTTGATGCCTGTAGTCTGTTTCCTAGGTCACATGAGTAATTGCAGATGGCAGTTGGACTCTATGGATTCTTCCTACACAGCCACACAATGGTGAGTCTGGGAGTTTGCAGGATAGGCCATCTCTGGCAGGTTGAGGGGTGGAACTGTCACCTAACACACTTCCAATTCCATGGAGCTGCTTCAGCACTCCCAAATGACTTCACACAAGCCTATTGTGTCCCCAGACAGACTGGGACCAGGACAGGGAGGCAGGAAATTCTAAACCCCTCTGTAGGAGGACACTCTGGAAGCTTCACCCACTTCAAAGTGGGTGCCAGATTTAAAAGGGGACCTCAGACTTACTGTTCAGTACACTTCTGGACCTGTGGAAGACTCTGAAGAAGGACTGCCCTGCTGTCCTGCTACGCTGCTGCCCTGCTGCTTTAGTGAGGAGGACAGCGCCTGCATTTTAAACCCAGGATCACCAGAGTGACTCAATGGACTAGTTGGCTGGCCTCCTGATCTGAATCTCAGGGACAGAAAATGCTCCAACCATCTTGACCTCTACAGCCAAACTCTGCCTGCTGTGAATCCTAACTTCCCAAAATGCTGCGTCCAGTCCTGGAACCTTGGATGTGGGGTTAAAGGTGCTCTGCCAGCCAAGCTGTGGTCTCTATCAAAATTGACACAATGCAACATAAACTTGACTCCTTTCTTTGTATCTCCTTATTGGAACCAATTCAGAATGCTGCAGCCTCGGCCCAAGCCTGCATCAAACCCCTTGCAGCTCATCAGAACTGATGCTGCATGACACATCCTCAATGTGGCTGCATGACACATCCTTAACGCAGACTTCGCATCGCCCTCAGGACAACCTCTGTATGGCACAGCGCTCTGCAAACAGGATTTAAGGTACATTTCTTAGTGGGTCTAACCTAGTCCCTGTAACTGGTGTATGCTTCATCAGGGTCAGCCTAAACGTATGACTTTATGCCAGTCCGGCGTGACCAGATAACCACAGTTGACGTTTTGTGCTTCTGAGCACTATTTTTCCTGAAGTCTTTAAAATTGCATATCCCCAGTTCTACTGACTGGATTTGTGTAGTTTTGGTGTCAAATAATTTATTAAATTTTACAAAATGATCCTAAATTGGTGTAGAATTTTTCTTGTGTTGTGTTTTCAGTTTATTACTGTTTGCTGCATAAATACTTTAACCACATCCTCTAAGCTTGACTGCTTTGTTCCAAGCTACCAGAGAGTTCAGCACAGGTTAATTTGGGGTTTGCTTGAGTTTCACCCTGACAAAAATGATGGTTTCTGCTTGAGTAGGGTTTCACCCCCCTCAACCAGGAACCTAGTTTCCTATAATCAGTACTTCATTATAAAATCTATCAATACACCCATTGATTTGTAGATTTATATTTTTAAATAACAATAACATTGAAGTAGATAAGACTATATGATTATGTTTTACCAACCTCCCTTTTTAATGGGGCAAAAAAATCCCCTAGAACAATTCAATAGAAAAAAGTCTCACCACTTCCTTCTTTATATCCTCATTGTCACTTATCTCATCACACTTGTGTAAAAGTATTGGCGACACCTTTATTTTTGGAAAAGCTGATGGCATCACACTCAGAGAAGGCCAAACCGTTATTCACATTTGAGCCTTTTATTTATTAGCCTATACAGAGAAGAGATACATGGAGTCCTCCTTGCAATAGTCTAGAGTAACAGATGCCAAAAGTAGATCATCACATATTGGACTAAACAAGAACCCAGGGGGAAGCCAACATATTTGAGACCTTTCTTTAAGGCCTAGGAAAAGATTGAAGAGGACTCTGGAAATCCTTGACAGAGTTAGGGCCATGGAAGTTGGGACCACCTCTTCAAGTATAGGGATGGAGAAGATAGCAGAACAAAGGTCAGCCACAGTAAACCATTGTGCATTTAAAAGGATGCAGGAAAGGATAGTGGCAGGGTTGGAGACCAGAAAGGAAGCTTGGGATAGTCACATTAATAATGGGCCTGAGGGTCTGTATGAATGTGCACATGTGAGCTTTCCGGACCTTGTGTATTGGGACAATCGGGGCATTAGAGCAATAATAGGTACTGAAACACCTTTTGTAATCAAATTTGCTGTTACAAGGTGGATCCCATCCTCTGCATCAGATTTTAACACTGGGGTATTCTGGGTAGCTTCCTCTGAGGGTCAACCTTCACTGGTTCCATTGATGATATGAAACCCCACATCCTTGATCCCTTTGGACCACAGAGTAGATGGTATCTGTAAAAGAAACTTGATTAAATCAAGAAACATAGCAGTTTCATCTGCATTACTTTAGTGATTTGTTTTTCTGGCATAATAGTGTGAGTACTTTGTTTCCTTGTTGTCAAGGTATATTTTAAAACATACATTCTGGATTGCTAAATACAATACAATTTAGCTTACAGAGAATGTCCCTACCAAACACACTAGTTTGAGAGTTTGGGCTTAGCAAAATAAAATGCTTATCGCTAATAGGTTGCAGAGAAATGGACACAGGGTCAGAAATATAATTAAGAATTGTTGATAAGAAACACAGACTGCATCTATACACATACCTAAAAATGGTAAAGTGTGAAATATAGATGTTTTTAGATCTGAGCGACTAGTGTCTGTGTCAATGAGACAGGTAGGAAGCTTATCATTATTGTCTGAATCTATATACCAGGATTAAGGTACTCATGACACAGTCAGAACCACTCAGGCTGTATTACAATTCAGAATAATCATTTTACTGAATTTGATAAAACCAAGACTGATCGGGGAGAGCTGTTAAATTAGATAAAATGTTGGGACTGTTCAGCTTCCAGAACCCCAAATGGCATCAGACCCTCCCACTACTGGGGCCTTGCTAGAGCCTCTTGCATTACCGCTCCCAGCACTTTCGCCTCTATTTGTCTGTCCCCTTTGTTCCTTCCTTTCACAAGTCTCCATGCCTTTTAATGGTTCTCTGCATATTATGCAATTTCAATGAAAACTGCTTTGAATTTACATTCTCTTTCTTTCTCTCTTGTGATGATACACAATGGTTAGTGGCCATCACCAATTCAGTCAGCTTTTTAATTTTCCATCTGGTGAAGATAGCCATCAAGTGCCTCCTAACATTCAGCAATAATCCCTGCACAAAGGCAGACTCTACAACTTCTGAGCCATATCACTAGGACAGCCTACGCTTGAGTACTTTTAAGACCTTAATCAAAAGGGTTTTCACCGGGCACACATCCGCAATTTCCTTCAACAACTCATGCTTTGGTGCACTCAGCTGTCCTTCATTAACAGGTGCCACCCTCAGCCATTCCAACTTCTCCACCAATTTTCATTTCAGCGCACTCAGCACTACCAATCTCAACAACTGTTTCACATCCACCCACTTAGGTCTGCAAACTTCAAATGCATTTTGCAATTTCCCTACTGAATGTGGTTTTCCCAGAATCTATGGAATTGTTTTTTAAGACTCATTAAATCAGAGGGACATGGACATATTTCTACCTTTGGACGCTAGTCAGTCCCTCAAAGGAGGAATAGTGGAGGAAGAAAGGTCCTCAAAATCAGTGTCACTTGAATAAGGAGAATGGAAATGTCTCCTGGACAACTGTTCTGCAGTCTGGATCAAACTTCCAGGAGTAATAGAAAGGCTTTGTTCTCTGCAATCTCAATGCCCTGGAACCAACAGTACACTGAACTTAGACCAATCCACAGGTGTGGAATCATTCTCATGTCTGCTTGCTCGCTCCCCACTCATGGGCGAATTACTGTCAGTCATGTCGCAGCACTGGCTTGTGCATTATCTCCTTATGTTTCAGCTGTCGGCAGTTCCACAGATACTGCTACGTTTCTGGGTGCATCAGCGGCTGCACTCACAGCTCCTTTGGAACGCACTGTGAGCATAGCCAGCATATGCTCCTCTCTTAGATCCTCACTCTTATTCTCTTTCTCTTGTGGTTCAGTAAACTAGGAAGTCGATATGGAGAAGGAGTATGAGCAGTTGAAGCACATGCATTAAATCTATCCCTAAGGTGACTTTATTGGTTCTCTAATTTTCTCTGGGTATTTCACATAGCTCGGACTTGGGATTCATGCTTACGCTTATTTGCCTCCTCATGCCATAGTAGGAAGAGAAATGCAAAAGACTGGGGGTGAGTGTTTGATTTGCTCAAGCGCTCCGTCCATCATCCCCTTTGGTATCGCTTTAGTCACCCTGTTCTCCCTAAGTTGGCAGGGTGTGCCCAGACGTGGGTCCCTTGCTCACTTTGCCACTGGATTCAAGATAGCCTGGCTGATGAGGGTTATGAACTCGAAACCGGTCCCAGGATGCTTGTTTCTGGTCCAGGGAAGACATGGCTTGGCAGTTCGGGCTGGACTGTTCCCATGAGGCACAGGGTCAGACTGATTTGCATATGGCCATGTCTGAACTGGGGTGATGGAGTGAGCTAAAGAATGATGATGGATTAAACCCAGATCAGTTGACTGGGGGTGAGTGTTTGATTTGCTCAAGCGCTCCGTCCATCATCCCCTTTGGTATCGCATAGTAGGAAGAGAGGCCATTGCTTGGCCATTATTTTATTTTTAGGATCCTTAAATTTCTTCTGTAAGTTTGTTAATCTATCCATATCAAAGGTACCATGGCCAGGAAAATATTTCTTCCCAGTCTTTTCAGGTCTCGTCTAGAGACGTGGGTCCCTTGCTCACTTTGCCACTGGATTCAAGCTAGCCTGGCTGATGAAGGGTGTTACCCAGAAACCGGTCCCAGGATGCTTGTTTCCAGTTCAGGGAAGACCTGGCTTGGCAGTTTGGGCTGGACTGTTCCCATGAGTCACACGGTCAAGACTGATTTGCATATAGCTGGGTCTGAACTGAGGTGGCGAAGTGAGCTGAAGAATGATAATGATTTCAAACCAGATCTGTGACTAGGGGTGAGTGTCTGAAAAGTTTCAGCGCTCCGTCTATCATCTCCTTGTGTTTGCTTTGTTCGCCCTAAGTTGGTAGGGTATATGTTGTGTTTTACATTCCTGTGTCCGTGCAAGGACACCGTATGTGTTAGTGCATCCCTGTGTCCCTGCGTGGACACCGTACCGCCTGTTGTATCATCAGCTGGTCTTTGACAGTTGACAGCTGATAACCCTCGCAGCAGCCGCGTACCCTGCGGTCCGCCTCCTGTGGAGCCTGTGTTGGTGAATTGAATAAAGAACCTAATCTACTTCCATCTACATGTCTCTGGAGAGTTCTTTACAGAGTTTTGCGACGAGGATGGGATCCTTTATGGGTTTAGTCGAATTTTACGCGAAGTTCATTAAAAGGGTTTCGTGCAACATATATGTATTGAGGCAACTAGTTAAACTGAAAAAAAAGTTTGAATGGAAAGATGTGTGTCAACAAGCCTTCAGTTAACTAAAAAAAGAAATGTGCTCCGCATTACGGTTGCAGGGTTTTGACCCGTTTATTGGAGAACATTGTCACCACAGATGCCAGTTCGAAAGGTCTGCGTTCAGTACTTACTCTAAAGGACACTACAGGTTTGGAATATACAATTGCTTTTGCTTCACGCTCCTTGACCCCAACTGAGGAAAAATTCTTGGTCATAGAGCGTGAAGCACTAGCATGCGTGTGGGCCCTAGGACATTTTAGAAAATTGGTGTGGGGCAACAGGGTCACCTTATGCACTGACCACAAGCCCCTAAATAAAGTATTCACCACTAAAGGACTGTATGCTGCTTCACCGAGACTGACGAGGTTATCCGTGTGCTTATTCGAATACAATTACACCATTAATTACTGTTAGACGGCGACCTCAGAGGAGCCCGGAAAGGGGTCCTGACTTCCCTGAGTCCCACCCGCGTAGTATTGTAGCCGGGCACTGGCGAGAGATTCCCCAGGGGGAGGAATCTCGGAACTAGGATCGTACTTCTGGCGCCACACGACACAGAGAGACCACACTGGGTATTCTCAGAAACAAGCTTTATCAAATAGGTATCACTGCAAATATGTACAAGGTGAGCACGGGCTCAAGAGTCTCGGAAAGGTAGGGGGTAGCGGGACTGTCTCTGGTAACGGTTCCAAGCAGGGACGTATCCGGCGCACAGCTCACAATCCTCGAGCTGGGGGATACGTGGTCGGAGTCGGGGTCCGGCGGGACCGTGAGGGTCTGGGGGAGCCGCGAGTCACTCAGCAGGGCTCAGGTACAAGTTCGGAGGTCTTACGATCTTCAGGGAGCCGCGAGTCACTCAGCAGGGCTCAGGTACAAGTTCGGAGGTCTTACGATCTTCAGGGAGCCGCGAGTCACTCAGCAGGGCTCAGGTACAAGTTCGGAGGTCTTACGATCTTCAGGGAGCCGCGAGTCACTCAGCAGGGCTCAGGTGGGTTCCAGTTCCAGGAGCCGCGACCACGTCAGCAGGCTCTCGTTGTTCCAGCGTCGAATCTGCCGGACAGTCTCAGAGCACCCCTTGTTATAGGTCGACCCCGCTTTGATGTCCGGAGTCTGCGCAGGCAGGGGTCTTGTCACCTGGGGGCCGTTTGTCGGGGTTTCCTGCTATTGTCTTTTGATCCTTTCAGGGCCGGGTCGGGAGGAGTCTCAGACACCCAGCAGGCACGGAGCCAGCCCGCAGGGAGGCCGGAGGGCCGATCGAAACCCATCGTCCCAGGGGAGTTCAGAGGTGCGATAGAAACTGCTCCTCCCTCTCTCATCCCCTGGAAGCGTGATGTCCTCCAGCCAGAGTGGCGCCTCGAGGCCCGGGTCGCGCTGGAGCCGGGCGGCCATCTTGTTGCAGGGAGTGGGCATGCGGGCCCGGGGTGGCCGAAAGGAGAGAGGCCATGGACGGGGATGTCCGGGGTTGGTGCAGGTGTCCTGGTGGGAAAGGTCGGCTGGGCCGCGTGCTTGGGCTGCAGGCACCAGGTTTCGGGGGTGCGGGGGCACGGAGGGCCATTCTACGAGGCCGGGTCCAACACGCGTCCCCCCCAGCTGAAAGCCGGAGAGAACTGCCCATCACCTTGGGGGGTTCTCTTCGCTGAGGCGGAAGAACCGGGAGAGGCCGTCAGCGTTGGCGTGGTCCGTACCAGGGCGGTGTTCTACGGTGAAGTCCATTCCCTGGAGGGAGATTGACCACCGCAGTAGCTTGGGGTTTTCTCCTCGCATCTGCATGAGCCATCGCAAGGGCCGATGGTCAGTTTGGACCCTGAAATGAGTGCCAAACAGGTAGGGTCGTAGTTGTTTGAGTGCCCAGACCACGGCAAAGGCTTCGCGCTCTATGGTGCTCCACTTCTGTTCTCGGGGTAGCAGCCGCCGACTGAGGAAGGCGACGGGCTGGTCTAGGCCTTGATCATTCACTTGGGACAGGACGGCCCCAATGCCATGCTCGGAGGCATCGGTCTGGACTATGAACTCCTTGGTGTAGTCGGGAGCCTGGAGGACGGGGGCCGTGCACATGGCCTTTTTTAGAGCATCGAAAGCTTCCTGGCAGGCAGCCGTCCATTGCACCTTCTTTGGCTGTTTTTTAGACGTGAGTTCAGTGAGAGGGCCGACCAGGCTGCCATACCCCCGAATGAATCGGCGGTAGTAGCCCGTGAGTCCCAGAAAGGCTCGGACTTCCGTTTGGGTGATGGGTGGGTCCCAGGCCAGGATGGCGTCGATCTTTGGCTGTAGAGGAGCGACCTGGCCACTCCCGACTTGGTGCCCCAGGTAGACTACGGATCCTTGCCCGATCTGGCACTTGCTGGCTTTTACGGTGAGGCCCGCCTGGCGCAGGGCGGTTAGCACTCTCCGGAGGTGCTGGAGGTGCTCACTCCACTCTGAACTGAAGACAGCGATGTCGTCCAGATAGGCCGCGCTGAACTGTTCTAGCCCGGCCAGGACCCTATTTACCAGTCTCTGGAAAGTGGCCGGGGCATTTTTCATCCCGAAGGGCATCACGCGGAAGCGGTAGTGCCCATCGGGGGTGGAGAAAGCAGACCTCTCCTTGGCCCCTTCGGTGAGCGCAATCTGCCAGTAGCCGCAGGTGAGGTCGAAAGTGCTGAGGAACCGGGCGGCCCCTAGTCGGTCAATGAGCTCGTCGGCTCGTGGAATGGGGTGGGCATCGGCTCGGGTAACATCATTGAGCCCCCGGTAATCCACGCAGAACCGGAGCTCGGGGGCGACACCGGGGGCTGCTGCCTTCGGGACCAGGACCACGGGGCTGGCCCAGGGACTGTCAGAGGGCTCGATCACCCCCAAGGGTCAACATCTTCGAGACTTCGGCTTGAATACAGGACCGGACCCGGTCAGGAACCCGGTAGGCTCGGTGTCTCACCGGAGGGCTGTCCCCGGTGTCCACATCGTGAACACACCAGTTGGTGACCCGGGGGGTCAGGGAGAAGAGGTCAGAAAATTGTCTGAGGAGCTGGCGGCAGTCCGCTTGTTGCTGGGCAGTGAGGGCTGGGGAGAGGTTCACTCCCTCCACGGAGCCATCCTGCTCCTTGACACACAGGAGGTCCGGGAGGGGATCCGACTCATCTTCGGCCCCGTCATCGGTGGCCAGCAGGAGGCTCAGTTCTGTCCGCACGAAGTGAGGCTTGAGGCGGTTCACGTGCAGGACCCGGAGGGGATCCCGAGGCGACTGGACGTCCACCAAGTAGGTGACTTGGCTCTTCCTCTCAACCACTTTGTAGGGCCCAGTCCATCGGTCCTGGAGAGCGCCAGGCTTCACGGGGGCCATGACCCACACCTGCTGGCCCGGCTGGAACTCGACCAGAGTAGCATTCTGGTCGTACCAGCGCTTCATTTCTTCTTGACTCGCCTCCAGGTTGGCCTCGGCCAGTTCTCGGAACCTCCTGGTCTGGTTCCGGAGGGCCAGGACATATTGGAACACATCTCGGGGGGTGGTCTGGGGTGCTGCCTCCCACCCTTCCTTAACCAAACTGAGGGGACCTCGGACGGGGTGCCCATAGAGTAATTCAAACGGGCTGAACCCTAAGGACTTCTGGGGGACCTCCCGGTAAGCGAACAAGAGGCAGGGGAGCAGGACGTCCCACTTACGCCGGAGGGGCTCTTCTAGGCCAGCGATCATCCCTTTCAAAGTCCTATTAAACCTCTCTACTAGGCCGTTCCCTTGGGGATGGTACGGGGTGGTGAACTTATAGGACACCCCACATTGTTGCCACAGGGACGTCATATACCGTGATATAAAATTAGTGCCGCGATCGCTCACGACCTCGCGGGGGAAACCCACCCTGGAAAAGATCCCCATCAGGGCCCGGCCCACCACGGGGGCCGTAATGGTGCGCAGGGGAATAGCCTCTGGATAGCGGGTGGCGTGGTCTACTAGGACCAAGATGAAGCGGTGACCTTGGGAGGTGGGGGGGTCCAGTGGCCCCACGATGTCGATTCCGACTCGTTCGAAGGGGGTACTGACGACCGGGAAGGGTTGGAGGGGAGCCTTGCGCTTCCCCCCACTCTTTCCACTGGCTTGGCACGTGGGGCAGGACTTGCAGTGTGCCTCTACCGCTGCTTTCATCTTAGGCCAATAAAAATGGGTCACGAGACGGCTGTAGGTCTTGTCCTGACCCAGGTGACCGGCGAGGGGGACATCGTGGGCTAAGCCCAGGAGGAAATCCCGGAAGCGGAGGGGTACCACCAGTACCCGTCCGGATCCCAGCTCCACTGATTTCTGCTCACTATACAGGATGTTATTCTCCCAATAGATTCGGTGCGTTCCGGTCTGGTCACCTGCGGCTTGGCCCTCGGCCTGGCGCCGCAGCCCGACCAGGGAAGGACAGGTGGCTTGCTCCCGGCAAAATTCTTCCCGGGTGGGCCCGCCCTCGTGGCGCCAATGGGCCAACTCGGGTAGATCCCCCAACTCGGGGACCGGGGCGGGGTCGGATGGTGCGGGTTCGTCGCTGGCGACGGACCCTTCCGATGGGGGAACGGGAGGACCCTCGGCGGGGACGGTACGGGTTTCTTCGACCGGGGTGCTCTCGACTTCTCTCCGGGGAGTGAGTCGGGCTGTCATAGATCGGGTGGTGGCACACACCCACTCGGGGAGTCCCATCATTCCTAGGTGGGCCTTGCGCTCTACGTGCTTCCAGGGAGAACTCTCCAGGTCGTTCCCTAAGAGGCAGTCGACCGGCTGGGAGGTTCTTACGGCCACCTTGAGTTTACCTATCACCCCTCCCCACTCAAATGGCACCAGGGCTACCTGACACATACTTTCCCTATTGTCCGCAGAGATTATGGGGCAAAAGACATTGGGGAGGATCTGCTCCTCGGGAACTAGGTGCCTGAGGACACCGGTGATACTGGCCCCGGTGTCCCGCAGGGCCTCTACCTGGTGGCCATTGATCTTAACGAGCTGCCCATATTTCTGTGTGTTGGACGGTAGGAGGCTACCAGGGATCATTTCCCTATCTCCCAGGGATACTAGGGCCATAGCGGCGGGTTCCCACTCCTCGGCTTCCTCAACCTCCTCCCCCAGGGCTACGTTGGCTATCTGTCTCGCAGGGGTGACTTGGGTGGCCATGGGGCACTCTGGGTCATTGGCGTAGTGCCCGGGTTTCTGGCAACGAAAACATGTGACGGTCACCCGGTGTCCTCGTCTCCCAGGGGGCCCTGTTACTGGTGGGGGGGGCGCCGGGAAAGGTGGAGGTGGTGTCTTCGGGGGGCTAGGCTGGGACTCTCTCGGCCCTCCCTGGTTCCCTCCCCCTCTCTGGCGGGGTGGTCCCTGACTGGTTCGGGGGTACTCTCCTACCATGCCCCGGGAGACCCGGGTGTTGGTCCAGCGGTCGGCCTCCACAGCCAGCTTCCGGGGATCTGTGAGCTTGCTATCCAGCAGATGTTGACGTAGCTCTACGAAGCAGTTCGCAGCCAGATGTTCCCATAACATGAGGTCAGTGAGTTCGGCAAGGGTGGTGACCTTGCTGCCCTTGACCCACCCATCGAAGGCCCGACTAAAAAAGTTTACATACTCCACCCAGGTGGTGCCCGGGATCTTCCTGCAGTCCCGGAACCGTTGGCGATACATTTCTGGGGTGAGGCCGTATCTTGTGAGGAGAGCCTCTTTCATGTGGCTGTAGGAGGTCTGCAGGGAGAGGGGTAGGTCGAGCAGGGTGTCCCTTCCTTCGCTCAGAAACCGCCCCCACAACCCCGCCCCCCAGTCCTTCTGTGGAATCCGATGGGAGGTCATGGCGACCTCGCAGGCCCGAAACCATTGCTGAATGTCATCGTTTTTATAATATTCTTTGACCACATCCTTGGGGATGTGGACCTTCTGTTCCGCTGGGGGGGCCGTCTCTCGGTTCCCCGAGGGCCTCCCATCCTCATTTCGGGCCTTGAGCTCGAGTTCTTTTAAGCTGCGTTCGTGCTCTAGTTGGAGCTCTCTTCCTTCGTGCTCCCGTTGGAGCTTCTTTTCTTCTAGTTCGCCTTGTACGCGCATTTGCTCTACCGCTAGCTTTTTCTCCGCTAACTTCAATTCGCCCTCGATTTTGAGTTTGGCTAACTCGAGTTCATGACTGCGGCGTCTCTCTCTGTCCGCGAGTTCTCCCGGGGATAGGCCCCCGTCTGGTACAATGCCTTGCACCTGATTGTCGCTGCTTTCACTTGGAGGGGGTTCGGTTTCGTCGGGGCGCTCCCCCGTGCCTTCCGGGCGGGATGCCCCGGTCTCCACCCAAGTTTTCAGTGCTTTCTGCAAGTCTTCCTTAGTGTTGAGGCCAGTGGTAGCTATTTTAAGTTCTTTGCAAAATTGTTTTAGCTCTTTGTGTGTGTATTCTTCCAGATGCTCCACCTGGAACATTCTGTTGGTGTTGGTTTCTGCGGAGCTCATGGCGCTTCCTTCTGCCATCTTTGTTGGTCGTGCGTCCGTTGTTCACTGTACGATCTCTAGGTGATGGGCCCGAATCCCGTCGCTTGCCACCAATGTTAGACGGCGACCTCAGAGGAGCCCGGAAAGGGGTCCTGACTTCCCTGAGTCCCACCCGCGTAGTATTGTAGCCGGGCACTGGCGAGAGATTCCCCAGGGGGAGGAATCTCGGAACTAGGATCGTACTTCTGGCGCCACACGACACAGAGAGACCACACTGGGTATTCTAAGAAACAAGCTTTATCAAATAGGTATCACTGCAAATATGTACAAGGTGAGCACGGGCTCAAGAGTCTCGGAAAGGTAGGGGGTAGCGGGACTGTCTCTGGTAACGGTTCCAAGCAGGGACGTATCCGGCGCTCAGCTCACAATCCTCGAGCTGGGGGATACGTGGTCGGAGTCGGGGTCCGGCGGGATCGTGAGGGTCTGGGGGAGCCGCGAGTCACTCAGCAGGGCTCAGGTACAAGTTCGGAGGTCTTACGATCTTCAGGGAGCCGCGAGTCACTCAGCAGGGCTCAGGTACAAGTTCGGAGGTCTTACGATCTTCAGGGAGCCGCGAGTCACTCAGCAGGGCTCAGGTACAAGTTCGGAGGTCTTACGATCTTCAGGGAGCCGCGAGTCACTCAGCAGGGCTCAGGTGGGTTCCAGTTCCAGGAGCCGCGACCACGTCAGCAGGCTCTCGTTGTTCCAGCGTCGAATCTGCCGGACAGTCTCAGAGCACCCCTTGTTATAGGTCGACCCCGCTTTGATGTCCGGAGTCTGCGCAGGCAGGGGTCTTGTCACCTGGGGGCCGTTTGTCGGGGTTTCCTGCTATTGTCTTTTGATCCTTTCAGGGCCGGGTCGGGAGGAGTCTCAGACACCCAGCAGGCACGGAGCCAGCCCGCAGGGAGGCCGGAGGGCCGATCGAAACCCATCGTCCCAGGGGAGTTCAGAGGTGCGATAGAAACTGCTCCTCCCTCTCTCATCCCCTGGAAGCGTGATGTCCTCCAGCCAGAGTGGCGCCTCGAGGCCCGGGTCGCGCTGGAGCCGGGCGGCCATCTTGTTGCAGGGAGTGGGCACGCGGGCCCGGGGTGGCCGAAAGGAGAGAGGCCATGGACGGGGATGTCCGGGGTTGGTGCAGGTGTCCTGGTGGGAAAGGTCGGCTGGGCCGCGTGCTTGGGCTGCAGGCACCAGGTTTCGGGGGTGCGGGGGCACGGAGGGCCATTCTACGAGGCCGGGTCCAACAATTACGTCCCAGGGGTAAAAAATGTTGAGGCTGACTTTTTAAGCAGAATGCCTGTTGAGTTGGCTGACCAAGACAAAAGATCTGAGGTTGAAGAGTCATGCATAAATGAATGAAAAATGTCATGGCATTTCAAGGGAGGAATGGCTAACTAAGCAATCTAAGGACATTGTTTTATGCCAAGTTATTAAAATGTTAACCGAAGGGTGGTCATGCAAGAACAGGTTATCTGACTCTTTACGACACTTTTGGGAGGTCAAGGAAGAGTTATCACAATAAGATGGGTTGTTATTGAGGGCTGTTAGAGTTGTCCCTCCCAGTAATTTTAGAAGAGAATACTTAACTTATGCCAAGAAGGGCATTTAGGCATAGGGAAAACTAAATGCAGGGTCAAAAATAACTACTGGTGGCCTGGCATTAGTTTAGCAGTGAAAAGAATTGTCAGGGATTGCACCGTATGCCTCAACTCAGATAAAACTCGGGTCACCTTCAGACCACCACTGCACTCCATTCCTTGCCCTTCCATGCCATTGGAGAGGATTGGGGTGGACATCATGGGTCCCATACCAAAATGAATGGAGCAGTGATACATAATCGTCATTACTGACCATTTTACAAAGTGGCCCGAGCTAAAGTTTGTCAATAAACCTGATTCCGTGTGCATAGTCAAATTTCTAGACGATGTGTTCACACGTGAAGGTCTCCTCAAACAGAGAGTCACTGACAATGAGCCACAATTCATGTCCGACGTACTCAAGACTTACATGCAAAGAAACCAAATAGAGCATAAGACCACTTCTGTTTACCATCCCGTGGGCAATGGTGCCGTTGAACACTTTAACAGGGTCATCAAAGGTATAGTCCAGTTGGCCAGCAGCAACAACCTAAGCTGGAAACAGGAGATTCTCAAAACACTTTGGGCTTATCGCATTACTCCAAGCGACACCACTGGCCATAGCCCATTTGAAATCATGCAGGGCAGGACACCATTATCCAAAGACAATGTGGGCTGGGTCAAAGCTGCCAAAAGTGTACACTGGTCGGCTGACTGTGTAAGGGAAATATTGGTGCAAGCAAAATCCAGTTGCAAGACCAGGTACGACCTTAAGCATGGGTGCAAGCCAGTTGAGCTCAGGGTCGGGTACACAGTCAAGGTCAAGCGAAGTGGGCACATAAGCAAGGGCCAGGAAAGGTACTCCCCACCCCTATTAGTATACAAGGTGTTTTGTAACTCTGCTCTCTTGAGCGACAGTAGGGTGTGACACTTCTCTGCCCTCTCCGTGTGCAAACAAACCTTTAAGAATCCAGACAGAACCATACCCACAAATCCCTCCAGTGAGCTTCCCATAACCAGCAAGCATAGCAGTGCCCCCATTGGAATGTCTGCCGATGAGTCTGATTATGAGCCTTTATTCCTCCAATACCACTGCTCACAACACGACGTTGCAGCCCATGATCACACCCGTGTGGGTTTTACCCAAACTCAACAGCACGGGTAGAGTCGGTTGACGGTTGCCATCCACACCTTTACATGACACGCCACTCCCCGTCAGCACAAGCAGGGACGGGAGAAGGTTGTTACCTCCTGTTAAACTTTCAGATTACCTTTGTGGGTAGTCCACTTATTTGCGTTATTATTTGATTAATTGGCCCATCTTTCTTTCTTTCTTTCTTTCTTTCTTTCTTTCTTTCTTTCTTTCTTTCTTTCTTTCTTTCTTTCTTTCTTTCTTTCTTTCTTTCTTTTTCTTTCTTTCTTTCTTTCTTTCTTTCTTTCTTTCTTTCTTTCTTTCTTTCTTTCTCTCTCTCACTCTCTTTCCTTTCATAAGGGGGAGGATGTGTTGTGTTTTACTTTCCTGTGTCCCTATGAGGACACCGTATGTGTTTGTGCATCCCTGTGTCCCTGTGTGGACACCGTACCACCTGTTGTGTTATCAGCTGTCAGTTGGTCTTTGACAGTTGACAGCTGATGACCCTCGCAGCAGCCGCGTACCCTGCGATCCGCCTCCTGTGGAGACTGTGTTGGTGAATTGAATAACCTAATCTACTTCCATCTACACGTCTCTTTTTTAAAAAAAAATTCTTTATTGATTTTTATATCAACAATCAGCCAAGACATAAACAGTCTATACAAGTAAATTAGCTATATCATCATCTAAATAAACGCATGGCCCAAAAAAACAATACCATAATAGTATAACATAAATTCCAATTCATAGCCAATCAGAAAGTGGAGTCCACAATTTCAAACCATTTGTCCTTCTTTTCTTGCCCTTTGTTTTATAAACGGCCATTTCCAAATAATAGACCGACAGTAATCTGGCTTGCCAATTGCTAAAGACAGGTGGTTCAATATCAAGCCACTGCGTTGTAATACAGCACCGAAAGATTGACATACATATAAATACGAATCTATCCTCCAAATCTGTTCTTAAACTATTGTTGCTAGTTTGTGCCCCCAAAATAACAAGTTCTGCAGTAATTTGCATTTGAATACCTAAATAATTCAACAAAAAGTTTTCTATATCTCTAATGAATTGAAATAGTTTTGGGCACAGAAAAAACATGTGCATAGTATCTGCAGCTATAAGACCACATCGATTACATTTGTTCACTCTACCAAGTGCCCATCTAGCAAGTTTAGCGGGTGTATAATATAAATCATAGATGGACATAAAATGTTGACTTATTAATGATCCGTTATATAACGTTTTGATAGATATTTCTATAACTCTGTGCATGCCAAGACTTTCCACATCAAATTTCTTTTTCCATTTGTCTTCCAACATAGATAGGTCATCCTGATAATTAGCCAGCATTAATTAGTAGATATGGCCGATTCTCGGTCCTTTCTGAAGTATTTCTATGATTTTAACTTTTTGAAACAGAATTTGATCATCGGAGCATTTTCTATCTAAAACAGTATGGATCTGTAGATACTTGAAAAATTCTGTCCGAGATAGACCATATTTTTGTTGTAAGGATAGAAAAGAGGCTATATGTTGACCATCCATTAAATCCCCCAGTTGACTTATACCAGCCCTATTCCATCTATGCATAATTGAGTCTTTAAAAATATCCGGTAACAAAGGGCAATTAATTAAAGGTGTATAATAGTTTAAATTAGAACCAAGTCCAATTCTTCTTTTTATTTTTTTCCAAATCTCAAAAGCAGTTATAATAATTTAAATTTGGTTTTTTTGTAATAGCTCGGCTCAATAATGCGAACTAAGCATTGACGTGCCTCTTGTCCTAATACCCTCTCATATATTGATGGTCTTACTGACTCGTCCAAGCATATTTCATTAACCAATAAAACACCTATATTCTGTAAAAAAATAGACCAAAAATATAGCTGAAAATTGGGAATTGCCCAGCCCCCTCTATCTCTTGGTAAAGTACATTTTTTTAAAGCTCTTCTCGATCTATGATAACTCCAGAGAAATCTGGAAGACATTCTCTCAATTCGATTACATATAGAGATAGGAAAAAAAAGAGGGATAGTTCTAAATAAATACCAAAATTTAGGAAAAATGAGCATTTTCAAAACATTACTACGGCCATATAACGATAGGTGGAGATTATCGAGTCTCTCTAAAGTTTTATTGGCAGAAGCAATTACTGTGTCGGTATTTAAACGAACAATTTTATCTATATCAGCAGATATTTTTATTCCCAAATATATAGACTCCGCTTCAAAGTGCATATCTTGTGGACGTCCAGACTCTGAGTGGAGAAGTTGAGTCTTTGCAACATTGAGCTTGTATCCAGAATGCCTACCAAATTCCTCTGCCGCTTCTATCAACTTAGGGAGGGCGGACTTAATGTCTGTAGTGACTATAGCAATATCGTCTGCGTATGCGAATACTTTGTAAGCTACATCATGTATCCAAACAGGTTTAATTCCAGCATTATCATCCAAGCTACTTAGAAAGGACTCGATATATAAAGCAAATAACAAAGGCGACGTAGGACAACCCTGCCTAGTCCCCCTAGTAATTGTTATATTACCAGAGAGCCGACCTGCGATACGAAGTGCTGCTTTTGGATTTTTATACAAAGCCTGAATAGCTTTAATAAATTCAGCAGGGAAACCCTTCCAGACTTGCGTTGACCACAAAATCTTCCAGCAGACCCGATCGAAGATGGAGAGTCAGAAGCCTGTGCCCAGTCTAATAAGGAAATAATCCTTTTAACATGATCCGTCGTATCACGCCGTAAGATAAATCCATGTTGTCTCTTAGATACCAACAGGGGCATGAGATTGTTTAATCTATTGGCGAGAATTTTGGAATAAATTTTGCTATCCACATTAAGGAGGGATATGGGTCTATAAGATCCCATATCAGCTTCTTGTTTCCCTTTTTTTAAAAAGATTACTATTGTGGCTGCAGACCATGAATCCGGGGGGCAACCCAGAAAAGATTGTTGACATACTTCCAATAGTTCGTTTTTCAAAATATTTCTAAAAGTGCGGTAAAACTCCAGAGGAATCTGATCTGGACCCATTGCTTTACCCAAAGCCAGTGCTAATATAGCTTTTCTGACCTCCTCTCACATTATTGTTATGTTATGTTATGTTATTTGGATATTTATAAAGCGCAACATTCGCTCCGGAAGGAGCATCTTGGCGCTGAGCATGCGTATAGAGGATAAGCGGTGAAAAGATCTAGATGGCTGCTAGCACATAGGTATCTGATTGCTGATAGACCCAGGTCTTCAGTTGTTTCCTAAAGGGGCATTCAGACTCGATCAGTCTAAGATTTACAGGTAGATTATTCCAAGCTCTTGCTGCTAGGACTGTGAACGTTTTTCCGCCCCTAGTTTTGAATTTATGCCTCGGGATCTTAGCAAGATTGGCCCCTGAGGATCGCAGACATCGTACAGGATCATAGCGAATAAAACGTTTAACAAGGTATTTGGGACCTATATTTTTCAAAGATTTAAAAGCTGTGAGCAAGAGTTTGAAAAGAATTCTCTTATGCAGTGGCAACCAGTGCAGAGAATTTAATGCAGTTGAGGCTGAAGATTTCCTAGGGAGTTTTAACACTAACCGTGCCGCCGCGTGCTGTACACTTTGCAACTTCTTCAAAGTGGACTTTTTTACCCCTGCCATCAACCCATTGCAATAATCGAGTCGGGAGAGTATTAGTGCAACCACGACCGATTTCCTGGAGGCAATGGGGAGGAAGTAAAAAAAATTCTTTAAAGATTTGATAAGGCCAAAGCAGCAGCCAGCCGTGACCCTAACATGATCATCAAATGATAAGGTAGCATCAAATTGCACGCCTAGGTTGCGAGCAGAAGACACAGCACTGGGCGGGGCCTCAGAGTCTTAAGGCCACCAATCCCTCGGGCAGAAAGGTAGGTCCTGACCCAATGGTATAATTTCCCACTGTTGCACTTCAAGTGGTTTTTGTTTAACCACTGAAATACCTCAGTGAGACAATTCCGAAAACGCAATTCAGTATCCGTGCGGTTTTTGTCTATGGAGACGACCAATTGAGTGTCGTCGGCATATGACGTAACAAGGATCCCGTGTGACTCTATCACAGCGAGGAGGGGTGCCATATAGATGTTAAAAAGAAGTGGACTTAATATGGATCCTTGCGGTACTCCGGATGTAATAGTTTTTTCGCTGGATAGGTAGTGACCCAAAGATACAGACTGGGACCTATTGGACAGGAAAGATTTGACCCATGCCAAAGCTGTATCTGTCACACCAATCTCTCGCAGCCTGTCATTCAAGATGACATGAGAGATGGTGTCCAAAGCTGCTGTTAGGTCGAGCAGGATGAGGACGGCCTGCTTTCCCTCATCCTGCAGGAACTTGATGGAGTCAGAGAGTTCTACCAGAGCCGTTTCAGTGGAGTGGCCAGAGCGAAACCCAGATTGTTGGGGATGCAAGATGTTGTGGTTCTCCACAAATGCTTTTAGCTCCGAATGCACCATCCGTTCAGTGATCTTTCCTAGAACAGGCAGGAGTGAAATGGGGCGCATATTGGTCAGATCCGTTGGCGATTTATTCTGCTTTTTCATAAGAGGTTTTACGATAGCCTTTTTCCATTCATTAGGCACAATCCCTAATTTTAAGGATGTGTTTATGATGGCATTGATGGTTGGATTCACTACCTCAACTAGATGGTGTAGAATGCAGGGGGGACAGGAGTCAGTAGGTGCTCCAGATTTGCAAGCCAAGATCGCCTTGCGGGTCTGTTGGAGGGAGACCGGTTGGAAACTACCAAGGGAATGGCTATTTTCGGCTGCATGTTTTTGGGGGCCTAAAGCAAGAGAAATCAAAGGAGGCGGGAAATCCTTTTGGATGTTTACAATTTTTTCCTCAAAGAATTCTGCAATTTGGTTGCACAAACTCTCAGAGGGCGGGATTTTGGGCTGGAGGGCTTTGGGGTGAGTAAAGGATTTAACTATGGAAAAAACAGTTTTTTGTTTCTGCTGTGCATCGTTGATAGGGGCTAATAAGAGTGTTTTCTGTAGTTCGGTAAGGCCTGTAGTCGCAATTCCTACCAAATAGTCCCTCCCATCATGATCAGAGATCTCACTGAGAGGAGCATTGTAAAGAGATTGATAAAAATTTTGAAAGGACTCTAAGACCCCCTCTCTCGTTTCTTGTAGAACCCCATTTGCGTCCATAATCTTCGTTATGTCGTTATGAGCAGCTTTTTGCCTTAGTCTTTTAGCCAGGACTTTCCCAGTTTTCTCTCCAAATTCATATGCTTGCTCCTTATATTGTCTGTATTTTAAAGCTATTTTATCCGCCAAATTAGAATAAACTCTGGCCCTGTTGACAGTAAGTTCTCTTTGAGCTAATACAAGGTCTCCGCCAGACTTAATTACCTCAGCTAATTTATGTTCAGCTAACATAACCATCTTAAAATCATTTTTATATTTAGCCAACAATTGTTTGCGACGAGATAAAGAAAAGCTGAGGGTTTCCCCCCGAACTATAGCTTTAAATGCATCCCATATAGTTTGGATGGATGCCGTACCTTTATTGAAAGAAAAAAATTCCTGTATAACTTTAAACATAAATTGACAATATTTCTTATCCAAAAGCAGGCTTCGTTCAAAAGACCATGAATGAATTGCAAACTCTATTTGAGATTCAATTAAAAATTCCAGAACTAGAGGGTTATGGTCAGATATAAGTTTTGGCAGAATCTCGAGCTCAACTTTGCCTAAATATTGTAAGGAGACAAAGAAATAATCAAGTCTCACAAACTTTTTGTGCGGAGCCGAATAAAAGGTATATCCTGAGTCATCCCCATGGATGGCATTCCAAACATCGAACAAACCATGATCTATAGTTAAATCCCTTAATGCTGTAAATAGACGAGGCTTTCTGCCTTTATAAGGAGAGGTCATTCTAGCATTTAAACTAGCATCAAGATGGATATTCAGATCTCCACATAAAACTAGAGGTTGCGGCCATTGAGCTAGCTCGAGATTAAGAAAATGTATAAGTTCCGTATCATCCAGATTAGGTCCATATACATTGCATACAGTAAATCTAAATTGTCCTATCTGAAATAAGCTAATCACCCAACGCCCCCATTTATCGTCTGCCGACTTAACACATACACCTAAACCTCGTCTCATGAGGGTTGCAACCCCTCTCTTCACCCCTGTCTGTTTAGAGCATACGATCAATTCTAAACCAAGTTTCCTCAGACAACCCCTTCTAGCCCATGCAACATGAGTTTCTTGTAGGCAAAGTAAATCAACATTTATAATCTGAATAAATTTAGCAAACACCTCTCACATCATTTAGCCCACAGATATTGAGCGTACACATTTTTAATTTCTTAGCCATAGAACAAAGATATTGCAGGCCATCATCTTATATAGATAAACAACTAGAGTAGCCAAATAATATACTGTTCAAATATTTGTATAATCTTAACATAGAATTTTATATTTTCCAAATCAGCAAAATCATATGTCCAGGCTGTTGATGGTTTTTTACCCCCCAAGCACCCCTCACCCAACACCAACCCCTCACCACATCCCCTAAACCTTGACCCCCCCATCACCCCACCCAACCCACCCATACCACCCAACCCACCCAATCCACCATATAAGGCATAGGGACAAACAAGCCCTAGTAGAGATGGTCTGCCGCCCTCCCTCCCCTGACTGCAAGAAGATTTGAGCTTGATGGAGATTAAATCCACTGTATACTGAATCTCAAATTACAAAGAGTGTACAAATTCTCTAGCCAAATTTTCAGAAAAGAAAAACCTAGTCTGACCCTTAAACATAACCTTGAGCTTGGCAGGATTTTGTAAATATACAGTAGCATCCTTCTCTTGGAAGCCTGATATTAATTGACGCAGATGCCAGCGTCTCGAAACAGTTTCTTTACAAAAATCAGGTCTAACAAAAAAAGAACAGTCTTTTGCCGCTCTTTTCTTATCAGGTCTAGCTAGACCAAACACAGCTTCTCTAGCAAGAAAATTATTAAATCGAACTAGGATAGCACGTGGTTTCTCTTCCTCTCCCAGCCTAGCTTTCCTGACATTAAAAGGAATCCTATGAGCCCTCTGGATCTCTATAGACCAATCCCAAGAAGTCAGTTCTGGAAATGCCTCAACAAACAAATCACACACAAATTTCCGAGCATCAGTTTCTTCTTTTTTCTCCGGAATGCCTAAGATACGAAGATTCTTTCTCCTAGCTTGATTTTCTAATTCTGCCAGTTTAAACACTACCTCATCCCTGTGTTCACAAATAGTACTTAATTCCGTTTTTTGCGTAGCTACTATATCCTCTAAGGCAGAGATTCTTGACTCTGCTTCAGTCATTCTGAGAGCCATATCAGAGCAAATCTTGATAACCCGTCGCACAGAGTTTTGTACTTTCCGACAAGTAGCTTGCATACGGATATTCTCTGATTTAATCTCAGCTCTGTGTTCCAACATAGTGTTATATATTGTTGACAACGTAATATCCTGATCTAGTAATTGTGTGGCAGAATCATTTGCTCTATCTATATCTAGTCTAGAGACACTTTCGGAGGTTGGCCCAGTATTCATGAGTCCCGAAGATATCAGACCGCTAGGCGTATTGCTGCTACTAGCTAAACGCTGATTGCTATTACTATTAGTGAGACGTTCCTTTCCTTTTTTGACATTTTTCACTGTAGTTGTCGGAAAGTCCTTACTTAGATTAGCTTCATTCCCCGTGCTATTATCAGCTTCGTTTTCCGACCAGTTCTTGCTACTTTCATCTGATGAAAAATCAGACAGGGAGTAAAAGTTATCGGTAATTTCTTGGGATCCAACACTTGCCTGTAAAGGAGCTTCCCTGGTTAGCCCAGATACATCCGTTCGTATTATCAAATCAGCAAAATCACCAGATAGCTCTTCAGACAATGAGGTCTCACATACTCCAACTCCCAGAATCCCTCTGCCAAGATTAGAAGACAGCTGGATTTTATCCGCTGGCTGTTCAACTATTGGAATAGTTTTTACAGAGTTAATTGAAGACAAAGCGATACAGTCTGCAAGGGGTGATTGTCTACTAGATACAATGTTGCTGGTACCAGAAGAAGTCGGACCAAACCCCCCTACCTGCTCGGCCAGCACCACAGTGTCTCTTTTAGCTGTCTGCTTTCCGAATAATTCCGGTAACGTTGTTGCACCGTGCTTTCCTACACAGACTTTCTCTTTTCCGCCTCGGTCCCCCTTACTCGGAAGCAAATCGCTCGTGTGCTGGGCACCAGCCACCCCATCCGCCACCCCGTTCGCTAACTCAGTGACCGCTCCCGCTGTAGAATTCCCCGTGGCAGCTGCCTGGGTTTTTGTACTTCGTGTAAATGCCTTTGACGGCATCTTGTTCCGAACACCTCCACCACGTCTTTCCACAGCACTCCGAAGAGCTCGCCAAGCACGCCAAACGCCGATAGCAGGTGAGCGAATCAGGGTTTCTCTCCAGCGCAGGCTCTGTCCGATAAACGCCTTCCAACCATTAGATGTTCCGGTGGCGGCAAAGAAAGGGACGAGAACGCCGTCAAACATTCGGGAGTCTGCCAATTGTTGAACAGATATTTAGGCAAGAAGTTCCAATACAGGTATTTTCCAGCCGCAAAAGTATTTCTTTATCAATGGAATCTCCACGTCACACCGACATTCTCTCCAGCAGACAGGACAGGGAGCCGAGCTGTAACACAGCCTAAGCCACGGCAGCCATCTTGCCTTTTTGCATCTCTGGAGAGTTCTTTACAGTATGCCCAGACGTGGGTCCCTTGCTCACTTTGCCACTGGATTCAAGCTAGCCTGGCTGATGAAGGGTGTTCAGACCCAGAAACCGGTCCCAGGATGCTTCTTTCTGGTTCAGGGAAGACCTGGCTTAGCAGTTTGGGCTGGACTGTTCCTATGAGGCAGAGGGTCAAGACTGATTTGCATAAAACTGGGTCTGAACTGAGGTAGCGAAGTGAGCTAAAGAATGATGATGGATTCAACCCAGATCTGTGACTGGGGGTGAAAGTCTGAAAAGTTTCAGCACTTCATCCATCATCTCCTTGTGTTTGCTGTAATCATTGTATGGGCATTACGCAAGACCCATGTTTCTAATTAGCTCCTTTAACTGTCCTTTGGAAATGGCTGCTTTTCATTAGTTTATATGGTCACTAGTCCTGGCTTTTTTTTGTACCCTCACATGAGGACTGCCCCTCTTACATGTGGCGTTACTCCTCATGTTATTTATTAATGTCTGAACACTCTTTTTTCGTTTAGGCTCAGCAACTTACTCCTGCCCCGGCTCCATCTCCTCCTAATTATAAACAGCTGCTATTGCTAACTCTCTCTCCTTGGCTACAGCTCCACCCTTCACTCCTCACTGCTTGCCCACCCCAACCACCTCTCTGAGGTCTGTTAGTTTTTTTCTTTTAATTTGTCTCTCCCCACCCACAATACTGCTTGACCGCCCCTCTGAGATCGCTGTTTTTTAAAAATTATTTACGACCACCTCAGTATGAGCAGTCGAACACACGCTTTCCTTTTAACCTCACACACGATGTTATCAGCATTGTTGTAACTACATCAGGGCAGTTTTCTAGAGGATAGACCTCCCACACGAGATTATCGGCATCGTTATAACTACATTTAGGCCGTTTTCTAGGGCATAGACGCCATGCTGCAAGGTACGTCTTGTTTTACCTGGTATCCAGTTTCTGACTATTCTACAGGGACGGGCTCATCTATTCTAATACTTTGGTGACAAATTACCAAGGCAGCTGTTTTAACTTTGTAACTAATGAACTTGTTGTTTTTGGTGGCACTACTACACCCCATTCGGTCATTGCTCTTTTAAGGGCTATTAATTTATTTATTATATGCTTATCAATATGTTTGAATAAAAAATGTCTGTGCATCCTGGTCATTAGTCTTTGCTTTGTCTTTGGTATTATGTGGAACTGAACAATAATACATGTTAACTGTAGTATCCTGCTGGATACAGTCTAGTGTTTCAGATGCTGGTCACACACACTAAACACCCACCCACCACAGGCATCACCAGTCAGGTGACCCTGATAATAAAATGGGCCGAGCGCATGTGCTCGTGGCCAGTTAACCACCATCAATCCAGTGTCTGTGTGGTCCTTCACTAAGTATGCGTGCCTAGCGCCCCCATCACCTCATAATGGCAATGAGTGGGTCTTATCCCACGTGTGCAGAGGCTTCGCTTCCCCGGTTCCTGGTGGGGGAAGTGTGAGCCGATAAAGACGGTGACCAGGAGCCCACCCCGCACCGCCGTGCAGACCTGCAACGTGCCTCAGGGTGGAGGCGAGGAAGTCGGGTGCCCACCCCAACCCCGTCGAGCCTGCCGCTGTGACCCCGGTGGAGAAGTGCCCCAGAATAGTGCAAGCCAAGCGAAGCTCACCCGCATCAGCCACAATGGAGTTGACCCCTGTGAGGCGGCGCCGGAGCGCCAGGTAACCCACGGGGCAGGTGAAGAGCCCGGTGAGTGAGCAGGAGGCCGGGGGTTAGTTAAGTGATCCCGAGCGCTTTGAAGTGTGAGTGACAGCCGCGCCCCCCCCAGCCGAACGATTGGCTATGGGCCGCCCCACATGAAGTAAGCCCCGGAAGGTCACAGTGCGAGGCCGGGCTGCCAGGATGCCGGCCGCTGCTGCGGAAAAGGCCCCGAGTCAAATGCAGGCAGAAAGTGAACCCTAGCTGCAGGACACTGGTGCAAGGGTGAAGGAAGTGTGTCCGAAGCGTAGAGAAAAAAAGAAGCAAGAGTAAGCAGCCCCAGGAGTAACCGACCCTACCCCACCCCGTGCAGCACGTGAGGAGTGAGGCTGCGGCGGCGGGGAGAAAAGTAAAAGTCGGCATCCGGCCCCAATCCAAGGGAAAGTGGCACCCGCACCCCCCGCGCGGCTCGTGAAGTGAGGAGGCATGCTGCGGGGGGCGGGACAGACGCCGAAAAGAAAAGTGGCTCACCGTTGTTAAGCGGAGCCCCACTGGTGCTTGCAGGGTTGTGTGTGCCCCAATTAGGGGACAATACCGACGCTGTAAAAGTGAAGGACTAACCGGGAGCAGCTTCAGCCTCCCTCGCAGCCGGCGATGCGTGTGAGTCTGCTGCGAGGGACGGAGCACCGTAAGCGACTGCAGGTGGCCAGCGTCGCAGAGAAACAAGTTTAAGTGCATGGGAAAGGCTACTCAGCCCCCCCCAAGTAAAGAAAGGACGTGCACTCACCGCAAGGAAGTCCTCCCGCGAGGTCCGGCTACAGGTGTGTCCCGAGTGGCCGCAGGAACTGAATGAAGTGAAGAGGCAGCAATGTGGCCCGGGAGAGCACCTGCACAGTGAATGCAGGCAGCGCTGTCCCCCCAAGCACGAAGCACTCTGTAATAGACTTCATTTGAGACCGAAAGACTGCCTGTGAAGGCGCTTCCCTGCCATCTAGTGGCCGAGGAATAGTACTGCACCAGCTGCAGAAGAAAAACAAAAAGAAATAGCAACATGTGCCTAGAGCACAGTTGATGCTCCACAGGTATAAATGATGTAAATGGATGGTGCCCAGCAAGACAACTTGCACGCCGCTGCAGTTTGGAGGACAAGCAAAAGGCAAATAAAGGTGCAGCAGAACAGGAACAGAGTGGCAGAAGAACACTGGTGCATTCAGCAAAAGACCCATGTGCCAGGAGCGAGGGATGCATGCGGCGGCCAAGGGGAGCTTGCCAAAGGCACGAGGTGAAGACAGCGCAAGAGATGTCGAAGGACAGGTAGCTCCACAACGCGACTGGGCTATCGCAAGAGTTGCAGCAAGCAAGTACTCCGCAGTTAACAGGATACAGCGACAGGAACTCTAAGAAGAGAAGCAGAGCAAAGACACGAGCGCGCAAAAGGAAGTAACCAGGAGCAGGTCGACGGAGCGGTGGTGCAGACCACCAGAAGCACTGAGCTGAGGCCAAGAGAGAGCGCAGCGGTACCTAGTGGCCATAAGTTGTCGCTGCAGCAGTAAGGAGAAGGAGCACCACCAGACAAGCGAACGGGGATTAAAGAGCTCAGCACCCAGAGAGTGCAAAGACGTGCAAGAACAGCAGACACTGCTCCCGGAACAAAGGAGGTAGAGGAACGCGCAGTGAGTGCAACCAGTGAGGTAGCAGAAGAGCGCCATAAGAAGTGTGCTACAGCAATGTGATTGCGGAGGAGAAGAAGAGGTGGTTGCGCAAACCACCAGAAGCACGAAGACCCGGGAAAGGGAGAAGAAGCTGACCAGCCTGATGGTCGCCAGAGGAGAGAAGAAGCCGACCAGCCAGATGGTCGCCAGTGAAGAAAAGAAGCCGACCAGCCAGATGGTCGCCATTGAAGAGAAGAAGCCGACAAGCCAGATTGTCGCCAGTGAAGAGAAGAAGCCGACCAGCCAGATGGTCGCCAGAGAAGAGAAGAAGCCGACCAGCCAGATGGTCGCCAGAGGAGAGAAGAAGCTGACCAGCCAGATGGTCGCCAGAGGAGAGAAGAAGCTGACCAGCTAGATGGTCGCCAGTGGAAAGAAGAAGCCGACCAGCCAGATGGTCGCCAGCAAAAAGAAGAAGCCGACCAGCCAGATGGTCACCAAAGAAAAGAAGCGGACCAGCCAGATGGTCTTCAGAGAGGAGAGGCCTGACAAGAGGTCTGATCAGAAGAATGGAGAAGAAGTCCGTGATGTGAATGATGAAGAGGATGTCCGCAAAGAGGACCCCAGGAAAGGTCCGCGAAGAGGACCAGAAAGAGACGGACGAGAAGTTCAACATCAGTAACGAAGTTAGAAGGAATCCAAGGAAGAAGGTCGCGACGACTGGTCCAGTCACAGATTGAAAAGGAAACAGTGTCCTATTGCTGGGACAGTACCAGAGGGAAACGTGTAGAGTGCACGCTACACGGAGAAGCCTGGTTAGGATGAGAAAGAATGCAAGGACCAGACCGCGTCACAAGGAAGGAAAGAAAAGAAGGAAAGTGAGTGGCAAGATGCCATGAAGAAAGAAGAGGATGACAGGATGTCAGCCTATAAAGGAGGAAGGTACAGTGGCACCGCGCCATGGGCAGACAACCAACACAGGCGTGCGAGGGACAATGGGGCGAAGTGACCGGGCAGAGTACTCGCATCATCACAGAAGAGAACACCCCGAGACATCGGACAGCCGCCTACTGCCCCATCAAAGAATAATGATGAAGTCATCAACACCATCAAGGAGCAGCACAACACCTTAGGGAATCCACACACTTCAGGCAACCTGAGTCCAAGAAGGCAGGCCGCCCAGGAACCATATGTGCACCCCTGTCAGCCTGCAGCATACGGAAGTAGAGCACAACCGGACATTAGAAGATCCACCCCTTGGGATAAAGCAAGACTAGGCCGTGGCCCTGTTGGGAGTTCTGAAGCGACCCCTACCCGCAGCCTACACGAAGGCCCGCACAGCCTACGCGGTCAAGTGGAAGTCAAGGGGCAAGGGGCCTCGGCGGAATTCCAGTGAAGTTGGAGTCCGAATGGGAGAGATGTTCGACAGCAGCTCCTCGACATGCGCAGGATGCACCGGATTCCTGATGGCGAAGACACCGAGATGGAAACATCACCCTTGGTGGACACATGAGCGACTAGGCTGTGAGTCCCGTTGGCAGTTCGGAAGCGACGCCTTAGAGCGGCCCACGCGGAGCCCGCACAGTCCAAACGGTCCCATGACCGCCCAGCAGGAAAGCCCACATGGAGGCACCAGTGAGAGAGGTGCCCAAGTGAGAGAGGCAAGTCGGAAGCATCTTGGCCGTCAAGATACTGGAACAGCTAGCACGTCACCTCCAGGCGGAAACCTCATGCCAAGAATCATCACAGAGTGGATCTCATCACAGCTCCCAGTATCCTGATGAAGGACTCTTGTACATAGACATTGTTACTGATGGACCAGGTCGGTCTCAGGTAGTTTTGCCAAGACGAACCCGAACGTCACGAACAGTGGTGGTCCAAGAAATCCAACACCGCCGGACTGCGGCCTGAAGATAAGGCTACTTGTGATTTATTTTGGGGTGTCTGTTTTCTTTACAGTTTGGACTTCGTATATTTCCTTTTATCCAAAGTTGGGAGGGATGTAGTATCCGGCTGGATACAGTCTAGTGTTTCAGATGCTGGTCACACACACTAAACACCCACCCACCACAGGCGCCACTAGTCAGGTGACCCTGATTATAAAATGGGCTGAGCGCACATGCTCATGGCCAGTTAACCACCATCAATCCAGTGTCTGTGTGGTCCTTCACTAAGTATGCGGGCGTAGCGCCCCCACCACTTTACACTAACATTTACTGACTACACCCTAATATGTGCTGATGCCCTGAAGCTGAAACTGTTGTTCATTACTGATCTGCGGTATCACTCAATTATGCCACCATTCTACCATGGGCTCTTGCTCTGATCCAAAAAAAGCTGCTTACTAGTGCTTGGCTACCACTCTACCTACTAGTGTCTTCAAAGATGACTCCTCTTTGACCACTTAACTGTGATATAATATCACTTCACACATAGATACATTACTTACATCAGACATTTGTCCTGGCAGAAGATCCCTATTCCTAAAAGGTTTGCTGGGTCACTTGACCTCTGCCGAAGATGTCACAAAAACAGGCTGATTTTTATGATTTTTTGTGGGGATGCTCACAGATCCAGATATATTGTTTATCAGTTGTGGAACTTACTGGGGAAATTACAGAGGGATGGCAGAGGCACTACTAGATCCTTCTATGTGTTTCTAGGGCTTTCGAAACACAAATAAATGTGTGCTGATTTATAGCTCTCACATTAGTGCAGGCCACGAGGAACGTAGCAAGGAATGGAAGGCACTCACCATGCCTGAGTGTAAGCTCTGTCTAAAAGATGACCGAAAGTGGACGAAGAATTATGCGACTTACGTGCTATCAAAGGGAGAGTGGGGTAAATCAGTGGGCAGTTGGAAGGGTTTCTGACTGGCCATTGAGAAGTCAGATCATTTTCTGCCTTAGAGGGAAAAGATTAACTTAGACAGATCAGAACTGGAAGTATTTCTCAACACTTGTTACCAAGGTGGTAGGATATATCGGAGGGTGGGTGTTCTGAATGGTCTCCTCATTCGTGGGATGCACACACCCCTATGAGTAAACAGGTTACAATACTAAGGTGGGTACCACTCAGTATTTTGAGTATGAAAACGTTTTTTTCTTTAATGGTATTAGATAGATGTAATATCTTTCTGACATTGCAGCCCAGGATTGGGGGGGGAGGGGGTACTGCAGTTTTTGTTGACTTAACTGTTTGATAGGCTCATTGGTTTTGACGGTCATGGTGCCATTAAACTATTATTATGGACACTCGTGGGGGCATATCATCAAGGCCATGCGATAATTATCGCTCAGCGCGTGAGGATAAATATCGCCGGCCAACTCTGAATTTTATCGTGGAGATAGCGTGCTATCATCAACACTTATCTCCAAAGCGATAAAATTCAGAGCGCAAGCTGACAATTGTGCTGGAAATACAGCGATAATCACACAAGGTTTGGCGAAAGCTTGCTGATAGGGCAAGGCATACTTATCCATGATATCCACCTTACATAGGATATCATGGCTAAGTCAGTCTTGAAGCAGGCGTAAGGAAAGTAGCGATAACAGAGGTTATCGCTACTTTGCTTGTCACTCTGCAGGTTAGCGTGCCCATTGATAATTGGAGAAAAGTCGCTTAGCGACATTTCTCCAGTTATGTCAGGGCAGGAACGCCCACTTTGCATCTCATTAGAGATGCAAAGATGGGCGTGGGGGAAAGGGCGATAATGCAAGGATTCGCGCGATAGCGTGACTTTGCTGATTAGGCAATGAAATTATCGCTGCTTTCCATCCGAAAACGGACGCTAAAGCGGCGATAATTTTATCCCTGGGGCTTGATGATATGCCCCGTGAATTTTAAAGATGAACTACTAAGTGAAAAGTTATTAAAACGTGCAAACAAAAAAAGAATAATGACCAATTAAAAAAAGAACAGTGATAGCACTTGATTCTGCCATCTATTGGTTTGGCATGTGCAGCTGTTTTGAGACTTAGCCTTCTGTCTGCTGGATTCAGGAAGATACAAGATCATTTCACATTCTGCAAAGACCTGAAAGCATGGCACATTGCTCTGCTGCTTCATAAATTACTCCGTTTCGAACTAACTAACCACTGCAGTACTGGTATGAGAGCTCTTGGTGGATGGTGACCTCGTCTTGGCTACTAACACCCAATTCTTGATCACTGACACAAATATGCCATAGTCAGTAAAGAGGTCTGACAGTCCTGACCATGATACCTGTGAAATGCCATTTAGGACTAGATTGTCCATGAAAGGCATACTCTATTCAATCTAAACATCTTTGCAAAGCGGCCACTTTTAGTTGCATTGACAAACGTGCCTCCACATTTACAAGCACATTTCTGTACCTCATGCACTGCAGCCAACTTTTCCTGTATATGACCTAGCCTCTCACTCACCTCTCTAATTATCCAGGCAGGGTAAGGGAACATCACTTATACCATCCAGCCTATAACACCACTAAATATGCTCTCATTCCACAAGTCACGCCCCTCTTCATTATTGATGAACCAAGCCAACTTTCATTTACCAATGAGCACCCCTACTCAACATCAACACTCACCACCCTACCAGCACCCATAGAAATACTTTGGAAAATACTACTCCACCCCACACAAGCACATGGCATTCCAAACTGCAGGTTACAAGAGTCCCAAGTTCAAATTCTAGCAAAGCCAACTGGGCCTTTCTCCCTTTCGATGTTAATAATATGATTACACTATTTGATAGTAATCCTAAATGATGCTTACTCATAAGTGTAAAAAAAATTGTTATTAGTATAATGATATCCCCTGCTACATGTCACCAGGCAGCAAACCCCAACTTCTGACACCATTCACTGAATTTGTGTCCATGGCCGCAATGAAAATATTCTGCTGCTGTGTAGTCTTTTGATGTCTGGGACAACTCTCCTGATGTTTTTCCCTCACAGAACTCAAAGCCATGGCACTAAATTAAAGTGTGTCTGAGTCCAAATTTAGCACTTCAGTGTTTTGTGTATTCAGATGCACAATGAGAATAGTGTCCTCTCATAGCTGTGGTTTTCCTAATGGCTGTTTTGTATCATCATAATGGGGCCGATTCCGATCTCGGTCGGAAGGGCACCAAATCGGGTTCGGCCGGAAAAACTACGAGCTATACACGTGTTTTCCGGCCGACTCGTACAGCTGTCTGAGCGAGCAAGAACGATGCGATCTACATGACATTCACCGACCGAGTCGTTTCCGGGTCTGAACCGCTCCGTACATCCCGGTCGGAAGCTAACCGTGGCGTGCAATGGATACGATTTACAACCGAGCCAGTACGATGCATGCGTCGGACAGCCTGTGCGAGCCGGAGTGTCCGGCTCGCAAAAGGTCCCGGAGTTGGACTTTGGGGGTCCGCGTCGAACCCCTGACACCCGCAGCCCTACGACTTGGACACAGGGGGAGACCTATGGGTCTCCCCAACACAGGCATGTATGGTACAGGTGGCACCGACGCATACCCACTGTAGGGGGCGCACTTGTTCGAGACATACCCAGTCAACGGGAGCCCATGTACGCGTCGTACAACCAGCTCCCATTGACTTCTATGGGAGTCCGACCGAACCGAGTCCGACAGCATACGTGCGCATCGGACTCGCTCGGTTGGACTGTAGGGATCCGGCTCGGTCGGAAAACACTCCGGATCCGACTCGGTCGGAGTGCTTTCCGACCTGGATCATATTCTGCCCCATTGTAGTGTTGTATTATATGTGCACAAAAAGTTTGTCATTCAGGTTCCGGCTTAGTTTGAAAGCAGTAGCGGCTCGCATAGGGCATGCTGCGGGCGGTGTGGCAGGGTGGGGGAGTAGCAAACACAGACATACAACGGAATGGAGGAACATAATAATTACTTTACTTTGTTCCGTCGTATGTCCGCGTTTGCTACCCCCACCCTGCCCCTCCCCTGCCCTGCCCCACCACCCAGCAGCACACCCTATGCGAGCCGCTACTGTTTGAAAGAACAAATGGCAGGGCTACAGTCTTTTGCTCCACCTAAGCATCTTCCATGGTTTAATATGCTCTCCGCGATTCTGCACAACTAAGACTACACATTGTCACAGAATCAAATTTGGCTTGACATTCTCTGGTGCATGGTTTCTGAAGGCCCATTAAGTCGTTGTTCGTACTTGTTTTCTTGTCTTTTACAAAGATCACTTACATTGCAGTACAGCTGTCATCTCTGACTCCATTCCATTTGTGGGAAATGTATCTCTTTAAAGACTCATTTGTAACTTGTACCAAACACAATAAATTCCAGTCTCTGCCCTCTCCTTGGCAGAATCAACAATTGCAGGCCAACCCAGCAAAGCAACACACAGCAAAGTGACAGTCTCCTTCTCACAGCTCTTCAGATCTTCTTCCTTGCCAGAGGTTCCCTGTGATTCCAGAAGTAATCCAAAGTTTTGGGATTCCAGGTCCAATATTTATACCCTATTTTGTCTTTGTAGTCTTTGTTGCAAGAGTGTCTGAGCTCAGTCAAAGCCAGTTCTGTCCTCCCTGGCCCAGCTTCACTACAGGAGATGGAGATGGCATTATGCAGAGCAAACACAGCCTATTCAGGTGCTCATTGTACTTAACAAACTAAATATCCTTTTTATCTGTGAGACCTGGCTCTTCACTACCTATTCCTCCACCTATGATCAGGGCAACTGGAATTATGCATCTGGAGGACCAAATTATATGGCAGGGTTCACTGAATTGTGCGTCAAGAAAAGGTGAATTATGCAGCAAGTAAGATGGCACCTTTGGGATAGTATTACTTAATTATTTTGTCATTTTTAGGTCAAGTACTAGCACCGCGTATGCACTGCTCTGCGAGGCATGGTGTATTCAGTACATGAGCATCAAGACAGACCATCGCTTGTCATTGGTTGTTCTGGATGCCTTTCTAAATTCCTTACTTTTGAATGGTAAGTTATGCCTATTTGATCATCCTTGTGGTCTGTCATTGCCTCCCATAGCGACTGGCCCTGTTACGTGGCTCATTTTGCTTCTGTCCGTTTCAGTTTATTTCTCGCACTATTTTTTCTCATTGCCTGCCTTGTGTTCTGTAATTGTTGCAAATTGCAAGCAGCTGACCAGTGTTACTGCTTGCTCCTCCCACCCATTATTTCTCTGTGTGTTCTCCCCTCCGCACCTTAGCTTTTACTTATGAACTACAGAATCTGGGTTACTGAAGATTGATTTCAGCAGTCACCAAGTTAGAATGTTAGAAATGTGACCTTACTCGCTAGCTCCCGTTCACCCAACCTTTTGTTTAGCATTAATTATGTTTAACTCACTTGGGGCTCCGTTGCTCCGTTGCTGTAAACAAGGTTATACATCTTGTTCTTTATCTGGTCACAAATGTGGCAGTTGTGTCTCTGTTCCCAGTGATGATTCCACTTTTTTAGTCCTCTAGCCACTGCTGCAGCTGCTTCTCAGGTCTCATCAGTAATTCCTCATTCTAAGTCTTCTAGACAATGCTGTAGCTGCTTCTCTGGTCCCAGTGGTAATTCCTCATTCTAAGTCCTCCAAACAGTGCTGCAGCTGTGTCTCTGCTCCCAGTGGTGATTCCTCATCCTTAGTCCTCTAGGCAGTCCAGCTAGATGCTTCTCTGGTCCTGTTGGTAATTCCTCGTTCTGCTACAGCTGTGTCTCTGTTCATACATCCACTAAACTACAAACCAAAACACATAGATAACAGACATTTTCATTTACAACGCCAATAGCTCCTACTCTGACCCGAGCTCTTAGTGCGAGACCCGTTGCATTGCAAATGCTTGTTTAGTAGGTGTCATCCACTCTCATATGTATTTGGCCATGCCTGTACCACACTATTGGTATATAGTAAGAGCAGGAGCACCTTTCAGTGGGGGCTACATGCCCACATGTTTCAGACATAGAGAACTAACAAGCCCTTTCAGGAAGTACAAGTATATCTAGAAATGCTGAAAGCTAATGTACAATAAGGGTCTTTGCAGCAAAATCGATTCTTTTTATTAGGGTGGGAGACCTTTGCAAAAGCTGTAAACTCATTTTGAATAAGTGGTGGTAATCTGTACTAGACTCGACTCCCAGTGGGTGTGTGATCCACTTGGAGGGGAGGATAAGGTCAAAATACAGTATCAGGGAAATAGCCTTTACAATGCAGTCATTACCATGCTATGTCCTTACCACCCATCATTTACCAGGCAATGTTTTACCATGCATATGCCTTTACCACGCATGGTAAATATAGTTAAAGTAAGTATATCTATGTAGGGTGTATATATGTGTGTGTGATTCATCAATACAATTTGGTATGTATATTTAACACTCATAAACATTTTAAAAACACTCACAGTCAGTGGATGATGTCATCAGTGATGTCACTGACCATGTCATGAGTGATGTAATATTTCAGGTCATAAGCAGTGCATTGCGGGGCACGAGTTATAGGTAGCTCACTAACTATAACAGCTGAATTTCTCTGTTTGTGTATGAGTGAGATGTTAGCCTAACTATAATGTCTCTGTAACCTTTGGTTTTTTCAGTGAAAAAAAAAAATATATATATAGCAGTGGAGTTCAAGGAAGCAGGTGGTGAAGTTTGTATGCCCCTGAGACTTCGCGACAGGTGGAAAGCACACACAAGATCTTGTATATTCTTCACAAGCTGGTTCACAGCAAAATTCCAGTCTCTGCCCTCTCCTTGGCAGAAGCAACAATTGCAGGCCAACCCAGCAAAGCAACACACAGCAAAGTGGCAGTCTTCTCCTCACAGCTCTTCAGATATTCTTCCTTGCCAGAGGTTCCTCTTGATTCCAGAAGTAATCCAAAGGTTTGGCATTCCAGGTCTAATATTTATACCTTATTTTGTCTTTTTTGCAAGAGTGTCTGCGCTCAGTCAAAGCCAATTTTTTCTTCCCTGGCCCAGCTTCACTACTTGAGGTGGAGATGGCATTATGCAGAGCAGACACAGCCTATTCAGGTGCTAGTGAAAACTGCTCCCACAACTCTAAATGAAGAAAGGTCCACCCAGCCTGGCTATTAGTCACCTAGGAAAGGCAGAACTGTCTAGATTGAATGCACATCCCCAGCTCCTGTCACTCAAAACCAGACAATGAATACCAAACAGGTAGAGGCACACCAAAAACACTGGTTTTGTGGATATAATTGAATCCGATAGGTCCCAAAAAATATCCTGGCTGCTTGAGATCAAATCCCTACTAGGCAGTTTAGGCCTGATTGAACTCTGGAAAAATCCAACACGTGCAGTTTTTCCTTCCAAAGAAAAGCTGAAAATGATGTACTGGGAATGGGTTTATAAACTTGAAATTGCCCAAGGCCTTTCCTCTCAATTAACGTCCCGCTTCCTAGAGTTTAAATCCCAACCCCTCAAAGAGAAGTTCTGGGACATCATTGAAAAAACCACTGATCGCAAGCTATACTTTCAACTGCGGGTGGGTACACTACCTGTTGCAGATTTCACCTCTAGATGGGGGGAGCAGGCACTAATAAGGATAGGTGCTTTAGATGCGTAGATGAATGCGAAAATATAGGTCATGTACTATTCTTTTGCCCATTGTATGCAATTCCGAGGGAAAAATGGATAAAACCAATTTGTAAGTCCATGGGCATTAAAAGATATGCTATTGCCCTTCGCATTCTATGCACCGACCCCGCACCTCCGATCTGTGTAGCTGTAGCTAAGTTTATAGGATGGGCCTGGGGCATAAGGTTAAAAGCTTTGAAACTTAACGTTAACTTTTTACCCATAAGTAACACAACATTTTGTTAACCTTACCCGCTGTTGTTATTATAAGTAGGAAATCAGAATGCCCACAATGTTATATTATGTTATTCCCTGTGCAATTTAAGCTGATATGAGCTGGTTCGAATTTTATGATTGTGGTGCTCATTTTTAACTTTTTTCTTAAAGCATGAATTAGCTTGACGGACATTGAAAAATTTAATTGGAATTTTATTCTCTTTTTAGGTAATTTATATAATTGTAAATAAATGTTTGTAAATGTGCTTTTATGTCTTAATTGCCGAATAAAGCTGATTGAATTGAATTGATTGAACAAGAAAATGCCTACTTTCTAAGAGTGTCATTTTCAAACACACAATTTAAAATCCACCTTTACTAAAAGATGTGTTAGGAAGTTTTGTGTTCAGAGAGCTTAAACTCTATTTCTCCATCTTGTCCCAATGGAAAGTTACACTGGTAAGATGTTACAGTGCTGCTCCAATGAGAGCCTATGAGACAGACAGCCTTTCAATTTGGAAAAATGAAAAACAGTATTTCACTATAAGGACATGCAAAAGGTGCAGAGACACAATTAAGCCTGGGCGAAGCACTACGCTACGCTCGCGTAGTTTGCGAAGTTCGCGCTACTTCGCACTACGCGAACTGCACGTAGCACAGTGCGAACACGCGTAGCGTAGTGCTGCGTAGTGCTGCGGTCATTTTTTGCTTGCTCGCAGTCCTCAACGTCAAGTTGGCGACGGCGAGCAAGCAAAATGACATCCCGGCGAGACTTTTTCCTTGTTTGCGATCAGCAACTGCAAGTTGGGGATCGCGAGCATGGAAAATAAACCTCCCGGCGAGATTCCCAACGCGAGGAGGTCAGGTTTCTCATTGCGAGTGGTCGCGTATGCTCGCCACCGCTCGCGATGAGAAACTACCAGTTCGCGTTGAGAAAGCTGAAGCTCGAGTAAAAATCTACTCGAGCAGCAGAAAACTATAGCTCGCACTGTGCAAGATACCATTTTCAATGATTGCACAGTGCCGGTTGCTTGTCCGCACTGTGCAATCATTGAAAACAACATCTTGCACAGTGCGAACATGTTACTACGCAGTTCGCGAAGTGCTACGCGTAGCTCGCGTAGTGCGAACTTCACTTTGCGTAGCTTCGCGAAGTGCTACTTCGCGAACTACGCCCACCCTTAGACACAATACAGAGTAAAAAATATTGAGTTGCAGAAATATCGAATCATTAATATCGTGGATCAGAAATATCAACAGCAAGACAAGACTATCAAGACTATCGATTTAAGGTGAGTAATATGGATTTAAAAAATATCGATATGTTTAATATCGTTTGCAAAAATATAGTTGTTAAAAATATCGATTTTTACTATTGTTATGTATGTTAGTATATATTTCATATGCATGTTTGTTTGTATAAGAATTGTTTGTATTTTTAATATATGTGTTACATTTTTAGTAGTTTTTTTTTTTATATGAATTTTGCGCATTTAATTCTATAATATTTATTAAATATTTTTTTATTTTAATTTAGTGTTTTTAGTTCTGTAGCGGGTTGTGGGTTTATGGGGAAATACGTGGGAAGCAATAAAATTACATTAATGTATTGATACATGTTTATTCATTAATATTTATTTAATTGATATGTTAAAGTGTTGAATGTGTAAAATACTTTATGATTAATTAATTAATAATTGCTTAATATTTAATTGTAATTACTTAGGGGTCGATTCCGATCCTGTAAAAAGGCCCTACGAATCATCGCACGGAGCGTTTTCTCCGTACAACTCATACCCGGTAAACTGTCCCTACATCCTAAGAAGTACGATTCGTACAGAAAGCCTATTTCCGTACGAATCGTACAAAAGACCGTACGTGGAAAAAATACCTACGATTCTGATCCGGAACACCTTGTACGCGACGTCCGGATTTATTCAGGCAGCGGTTTCCGGCCCAGCAAGTACGGTTCGTCCCTACGCCACTCCATACAGCTCTTTTTCTACGGGAGTCAAACACAGCCGGAAAAGCAGAGATCGACGCGAACGGCCACGCAACGGAGCCCCGTGACGTACACGCCATGAACCCCATCGTACGTGTCATCCCGGTCCTCTTGGCCTACGACCTGGTGCACCGCACCAGACGCACATGCCGCAGAATGTGAGAACAACACCCAGGGGCCAGGGTGGGGGTGAGGGGCACAAAACATACCCCATAACCAAACCCAAACCTATAATATGGAGGCCATACATTACCACCAGGGTCTGGTCACTTTGGGGGGGCGTGTCCAGCAACCCCTGCGTACCGCAACAACGGAAGTGTACGTGTACGGTGCATACCACATGTACACCTACGGCACCATTACAACAGTGGCACGGACCGTACCCATGCATGAATGCGTGGGTACGGTGCGTACCACACGTACCCCTACGGCACCATGACAACTCAGGTACGGACCATACCCACGCATGAATGCGTGGGTACGGTGCATACCACACGTACCCCAATGGCACCATGCCAACTCAGATACGGACCGTACCCACGCATGAATGCGTGGGTATGGTGCGTACCACAAGTACCCCTACGGCACCATGACAACTCAGGTATGGACCGTACCCACGCATGAATGCGTGGGTACGGTGCGTACCACACGTACCCCTTCGGCACCATGACAACTCAGGTACAGACCGTACCCTGGGTACGGTGCACACCACACGTACCCCTACGGCACCATTACAACTCAGGTATGGACCGTACCCATGCATGAATGCGTGGGTATGGTGCGTACCATGCGTACCCCTATGGCACCATTACAACTCAGGTACGGACCGTACCCATGCATGACTGCGTGGGTACGGTGCGTACCACACGTACCCCTACGGCACCATGCCTACTCAGGTACGGACCATACCCACGCATGAATGCATGGGTATGGTGCATACCACACGTACCCCTACGGCACCATGCCAACTCAGGTACGGACCGTACACACGCATGAATGCGTGGGTACGGTGCATACCACACGTACCCCGTTACGGCAGCAGTACATTTGGGATAGGATGCGTACACATGCCAGGAATGTGGGCCTAGAGGACTGGCCCAGCATGTTACCTTCATAATGGTGTGTGTAGGTCCAAGCCAGCAGTGTACAGCCCGAAGGGGGTTCGTAGGTGGGTGCATATGACTCCCAGCAGCGTCGAGACATATGAGGGGTGGGTGCATATGACTCCCAGCAGCGTCCAGACCTCTGAGGGGTGGGTGCATATTACTACCAGCAGTGGACAGACATATGAGGGGTGGGTGCATATGACTCCCAGCAGCGTCCAGACCTATGAGGGGTGGGTGCATATCACTACCAGCAGCGTCCAGACATATGAGGGGTGGGTGCAGAGGACTCCCAGCAGCGTCCAGACATATGAGGGGTGGGTGCATATGACTACCAGCAGTGGACAGACATATGAGGGGTGGGTGCATATGACTCCCAGCAGCGTCCAGACCTATGAGGGGCAGGTGCATATGACTCCCAGCAGCGTCCAGACCTATGAGGGGTGGGTGCATATCACTACCAGCAGCGTCCAGACATATGAGGTGTGGGTGCATATGACTCCCAGCAGCGTCCAGACCTATGAGGGGTGGGTGCATATCACTACCAGCAGTGGACAGACATATGAGGGGTGGGTGCAGAGGACTCCCAGCAGCATCCAGACCTATGAGGGGTGGGTGCATATCACTACCAGCAGCGTCCAGACATATGAGGGGTGGGTGCATATCACTACCAGCAGTGTCCAGACATATGAGGGGTGGGTGCATACCACTACCAGCAGTGGACAGACATATGAGGGGTGGGTGTATATCACTACCAGCAGTGTCCAGACATATGAGGGGTGGGTGCATATAACTCCCAGCAGCGTCTAGACCTATGAGGGGTGGGTGCAGAGGACTCCCAGCAGCGTGAAAACCTATGAGGGGTGGGTGCATATCACTACCAGCAGTGGACAGACATATGAGGGGTGGTTGCAGAGGACTCCCAGCAGCGTCCCACTCCCAGGAGGATGGATGTCTTTCACACACTGCATGATATACCACATGTGGGTGTGAGGACATATAACACATGCATACCCACCCATTGGTCAGTGTGCATGTGATTGTCAGTGTGCATGCGTTTGTAGAGGTCCTGAGGCGGAAGCCGGGACTGTTGAGTGAGTGAGGAGAAGAGTTTTAATACTTTTAAACTGCTTTTAAAGATTGATTTTAAAAGTGTATTTGGATGGTATTGTACTGCTTTTTAGCTTAACGCTGTAATTTGGGGGCACGCTCACCTTATTTAGGCTTGAACGCTGCTTCTCCTGTTCCCGCGCTGCGAGCCTCCCTGCCCCATCTCAGCCAACCGGGAGCTGTCGGGGACTCGAGCGAGGGCCGCCATCTTTGGTGAGGAGGAGGCGAGCGGCACAGTGCTCGGCCCCTCCCACCCCTACTCCTTAAAAATCACCGACTTCCTGCGCGTGCACTGATTGTCAGTGTGCATGCGTTTGTAGAGGTCCTGAGGTGGAAGCCGGGACTGTTGAGTGAGTAAGGAGAAGAGTTTTAATACTTTTAAACTGCTTTTAAAGATTGATTTTAAAAGTGTATTTGGATGGTATTGTACTGCTTTTTAGCTTAACGCTGTAATTTGGGGGCACGCTCACCTTATTTAGGCTTGAACGCTGCTTCTCCTGTTCCCGTGCTGCGAGCCTCCCTGCCCCATCTCAGCCAACCGGGAGCTGTCGGGGACTCGAGCGAGGGCCGCCATCTTTGGTGAGGAGGAGGCGAGCGGCACAGTGCTCGGCCCCTCCCACCCCTACTCCTTAAAAATCACCGACTTCCTGCGCGTACACTGATTGTCAGTGTGCATGCGTTTGTAGAGGTCCTGAGGCGGAAGCCGGGACTGTTGAGTGAGTGAGGAGAAGAGTTTTAATACTTTTAAACTGCTTTTAAAGATTGATTTTAAAAGTGTATTTGGATGGTATTGTACTGCTTTTTAGCTTAACGCTGTAATTTGGGGGCACGCTCACCTTATTTAGGCTTGAACGCTGCTTCTCCTGTTCCCGTGCTGCGAGCCTCCCTGCCCCATCTCAGCCAACCGGGAGCTGTCGGGGACTCGAGCGAGGGCCGCCATCTTTGGTGAGGAGGAGGCGAGCGGCACAGTGCTCGGCCCCTCCCACCCCTACTCCTTAAAAATCACCGACTTCCTGCGCGTGCACTGATTGTCAGTGTGCATGCGTTTGTAGAGGTCCTGAGGCGGAAGCCGGGACTGTTGAGTGAGTGAGGAGAAGAGTTTTAATACTTTTAAACTGCTTTTAAAGATTGATTTTAAAAGTGTATTTGGATGGTATTGTGCTGCTTTTTAGCTTAACGCTGTAATTTGGGGGCACGCTCACCTTATTTAGGCTTGAACGCTGCTTCTCCTGTTCCCGCGCTGCGAGCCTCCCTGCCCCATCTCAGCCAACCGGGAGCTGTCGGGGACTCGAGCGAGGGCCGCCATCTTTGGTGAGGAGGAGGCGAGCGGCACAGTGCTCGGCCCCTCCCACCCCTACTCCTTAAAAATCACCGACTTCCTGCGCGTGCACTGATTGTCAGTGTGCATGCGTTTGTAGAGGTCCTGAGGCGGAAGCCGGGACTGTTGAGTGAGTGAGGAGAAGAGTTTTAATACTTTTAAACTGCTTTTAAAGATTGATTTTAAAAGTGTATTTGGATGGTATTGTACTGCTTTTTAGCTTAACGCTGTAATTTGGGGGTACGCTCACCTTATTTAGGCTTGAACGCTGCTTCTCCTGTTCCCGCGCTGCGAGCCTCCCTGCCCCATCTCAGCCAACCGGGAGCTGTCGGGGACTCGAGCGAGGGCCGCCATCTTTGGTGAGGAGGAGGCGAGCGGCACAGTGCTCGGCCACTCCCACCTCCACTGTTATAAATGAACCACATTCACAGGAAGCGCAGCGGACGAGCGCAGCGGGCGCGTCGATGGCGCGTCGAAGACGCGCCAAAGACAAGCCCGTCTGCGCCCGTCCGCGCCGGTACGGGTCTAGGGGCTATGAGCTCGGCCCCGCAACCCAGTGACAGTTTAGGCATACCGCGACTAATGTATACAAAAGACAAGCTAATGTCACTTAACACTAAAATCCGACAGGGCCATCCTCAATGTGCTAAAGTGGAGCCCTTTAACATCATGGGCCCACTCAGCTGCCGGATATGCAGATGGGATAACAAACCTAAAGACAACCCGACTCCAAGATATCCTTCCAACCTTGACATATCCTGTATTTACCTGAAGTGAATACACGATCTCTTCCCAAACACTCTATTGAACTTTGGGACACTTTATATCAAATACAACCGGACTTAGTGTTCCTCACGGAGACTTGGCTTGATACCCACAGCACTCCCGACATCGCAATGGCACTCCCCATAGGCTACAAAATCCTAAACCTCAACAGACCCAAAAAGAAGGGTGGAGGTGTAGCCATGCTATTCAAAGAAAAGTTCACTTGCACCCAAGAAGTGCCCACACAGGATAGCAATCATGAAGTAATGATTTATTCAGTCTCTTTAGGAACTTATCCACTGATGGGAGGAGCTATCATCTATAACCCTCCAGGAAGTACAGTAGAATTTAGCACGCAGCTTCTCTCTCAGATACTCCCTGCTTGCCTAAAACATAAAAATCTCCTAGTATTAGGAGACTTCAATGTACACTTCGAGTCACATACCAATTCACTCACTAAGCATCTTGCAGACAATATGGGAATCCTACAACTAAAACAAATAGTCAACCAGGTTACACATAGAGCAGGACATAGATTGGACCTGATATTTACAAACATTGAGACCACAATTATTAACAACATTGTGCCTCTCACCTGGACTGATCATTTCAGGATTGACTTTAACATCAGCCTTCCGATAAAAAATATGAGACCAATGATACAGACACCAGTTACAACTAGAAATTGGAAAAAATTCTCATTGGAGAAATTCCAACAGCATTTCCACTTTCACACTAATCCGGGCTTCGCAATAGAAGAAGAAATCAACGGTCTGCATAAAAGTATAGGAGACGCACTTGAACACTGTTCAAAGAACGTTACTAAAACTAAACCCAGACGTACATTGTCGGAAAAATGGTATGGCCCAGATCTTAAAACTTTCAAAAGAAAATGCACTATGTTGGAACATAAATGGAGGTTAAGTAAAACCACGAAGGACAGATCCATCTATAAGAAGGAATTGAAAGCCTATAACGCAGCCATACGGAAAGCAAAAAAAGACTTTTTCTCTCAGCAAATACTTGAACATAAACATTCCTCTAAACAACTCTTTAAAATTGTTAGAGAGCTCTGTAATCCCCCTAGTCTCACAACAAACCTGGTACCTTCACAGGAAGGATGTAATAAAATCAGCAATTTTTTCTTTGATAAAATCGATAAAATCTACTCATCCTTCTCAAGTCATGACTTGAATTCGACAGAGCATGATACGGATGCTGAGCCTTGCTTCTTGGCCAGATGCTCTGCCTTTGGCCCTTTTTCAGAGGAAGACGTAGCCAAAGTCATGTCAGAAATTAAATCGGGCTCTCCACTGGACCCGTGTCCATACCACATATTCCTACAATTAATTCCATTAATTGGTCCAATAGTGACGCAAGTTCTAAACCAGTCTCTGGACCAGGCGGTATTTCCTACTACTTGGAAAACAGCGGTAGTGACTCCTTTATTAAAAAAAGCAGGTGCGGACATAAACAATCCAGCTAACTACCGACCCATCTCACTATTGCCATACCTTTCAAAAGTGTTTCAGAAACTGGTGAACAGGCAATTGTCAAACTTTTTGGAAACTAATAATCTGCTTGATGCCTCGCAGACAGGATTTAGGTCCAATAACAGCACTGAGACAACCCTTTTGGCAGTACTGGATGACATCAGAACCCAGGTTGATGCGGGTAAAACGGTGGCACTGATATTGTTAGACTTATCAGCGGCTTTTGATACCGTATCCCACAACCTCCTATTAAGAATGTTAGCTGCAAAAGGAATACAGGGAAAAGCTCTGACTTGGCTAAATTCTTTTCTATCCGACAGATCGCAATCTGTCCGATTAGGCAGCTATACTTCTACCCCTCGAAAGATCAAGTTTGGGGTACCGCAGGGGGCATCATTAAGCCCAACGTTATTCAATGTTTATGTCTCATCGTTGGCCACCCTTGGGAAGAAGTGGGGCGTTAACATCTGTTCATATGCAGATGATACCCAACTAATGATTGCATTAGATGGCGATGATGGCTCTAAAAACAGACTGCTCAATTGCCTTTCCGAACTATCCAGTTGGATGCACAATCATTGCCTGAAACTAAATGCCGATAAATCGGAGATTCTACTGTTCGGTGGTTCCCAACAGCTCTGGGATGACACCTGGTGGCCCAACAGCCTTGGCACACCCCCCAAACCAACTCTGATGGCAAAGAATCTGGGAGTCCATATCGACAATGTATTGTCAATGAAAGACCATGTAACAATCACCTGTGGTAAAGGCTTCGCGATTCTGAAAATGCTACGAAGAGTATTTCCCTGGATTCCCCTGGAATGCAGAAAGATCCTAGTCCAGTCACTATTAATCAGTAGACTTGATTATGGGAATTCCCTGTTCGTTGGCATGGCAGACTATCTATTCTCAAAGCTTCAGATTGTTCAGAACGCGGCAGCAAAAGCCGTATGCAACAAAAAGAAATACGACTCCGCTACTAGTTGCCTAAAAACTCTGCACTGGCTGCCTATGAGAGAAAGGGCCTCTTTCAAAATTCTGTGCATCACTTATAGAGCATTACACGATACCGGCCCGACCATCCTGAAAAATAGAGTTAATTTTTATACTCCAAACAGAAATCTTAGATCTCAATTTACCGCAAGAGCAGCAGCCACCCCTATAAAGAAGGCTAGGGCGGGTGGCCGTGCCTTCTCACATCTGGCTGCAAACATGTGGAACAAACTACCAATTGACTTAAGACTGACCGACGATTACCTCATCTTTAGAAAAAAACTTAAAACCATGTTGTTCCCCAAGACTCACTAAACTAGTATTGACCCCTATGAACTCGCTGTATATTGTACAATCTTAGCGCCATGATATCCTTCGGGATGAATGCCAGCGTTTTAGAAATACTTTTACCATTACCATTACCATGGCGGATGCAGCACAATACACACCCAGATTTCATGCCAACAGACTGTATAGTCATGTAACTGCATACAAAACTAAGATAGCCAAAGGGAACACACACTGTCACGCACATCCCAGGACTGATAGGAATGTCCAGGTGCTGGTCCAGCCACCAAGATGTTGTCTCTCATGGAAGGGGTTCAATTCCACCAGGTACAATGCCCACAATTGTAAGTCAGGTGCCCAAATACCCTGCATAACAAGTGCCATTTGTGTGGTAGGCCGTGATTACACACATGCATAGTGCTGACAAGAGACAATTAGTCCCTGAAGGCATTCCTACATACCCAAAACACAAGTACAGTGATTAGCAAGGATGGCACAGACGATTCAGCAGGAGACATTGGTGAGCAGGCATGGCCATTGTTGAAGGGATCCCTCACCAACAAAGGAAATGTTGACACAGGTCAGCACAACAATTGTGCAACTGTTTGCAGGGAAGATGTCAGGTGCCACAGTGGAAGGAACACTCCTTGGGACAATGTATCCAAAGAAAAGGAACACACACTACCAATGATTCTTTACAGAGATATTGTGATGGCATACAGATACCATGGTCCACCTCATGACCATCATACAAAAAAACATTTCTCAGAACCCTAACATATTACCAGAACAACAACTCCAGGAGCCTCATCGCCAACATCAAGTACCTGAAATGCAATAGTGTTGAAAGTAAAAGAAAAGGCTTTATTCAGCACACAAAAATAATAAATTAAGAAGACACTATCTACTAAGGCCAATTGCCAGTCCTTTGTTATAGTCCAAGGGTGGACATAGGGGACTGTGTCCAGCCCTACCTTGCCTGCAAAAAGTAACCTTAAGGTTTGCCGACGGTGGGGGGGCATCATTTGTGGCAGGACCAGGCACCGCAGGGACAGGAGGGGGCTGGGTAGGTGTGGTGGGTGCAGGGCTGGACGTCTCCACCACAGGGGGTGGGGCAGCACCAAAGGTGGAGGTGAGCTCGGTGCTGCACACTGCTGCCAGGGTGTCCAGAGTCACCCCTGCACCTGAAGAGACCCCAGGGCCAACAGAGGGGAGGTTGGCCGAGGGATGGGGTGCAGTGCTCTTGGGGGAGGGGGTGGACATGGGGGTGGCTCAACTCCCCTGCCCGGGGACTTCCTCATCCGCTTGCGGGGTGGTGTCACAGTGGAGGGGAGGGCCTGCTCACCCATGTAGAGCTCTTTGGGTGACAGTTTGGCAGGGAAGCTAAGGGGAGTGGTTTTGGAGGGACTGGGTTGTGAGGACTGCGGACTCTGACTGTGGCTGCGTGTCAGTCGTTTGCCCCCAGACCCTGTGGGTGTGTCAGGATCCCTAGCTCCAGTCCCAAAAAGACTCGCAATTGGTTACACACTAGTGGTCATTCAGGGTTGAAAACCAGGCATCAGTGGTCGAGTTGTTGGCATGTCCGCAACTCCAAGATGGCCGCTAAGGTGCTGGGGTCTGCAGTCTAGTTGATTACAAAATTCTGGAGCGAGCTGACGTGACGCGCGCACACCTGAAGCATTGCGCACTTCACTGAAGCGTTTCCACAGAGAAGACAGATTTTTGTAGCGTCCGTAGTTTAAAGCATTATTACCCTTAGCGCTCGAGTTTTAGAGAGTCAATCTAGCGACCTTGCTTCTCTAGTCATAGAACCACTATAGATTACCCGAGGTGAGAGAAAGAAGACATTCAGAAATTCCGAGCAGAAATACTTACCGACACCCTGACAGACCTTCGTTATTTCTTCGCCTTCGAGTCAAGCGGAGAAGCAGCCAAACCTGAAAAAGGAAGAAGAAGAAAGCTAAGTGAATTACTGAGAGAATTTCAAGAAGTAATGAGATGTTAAGTAACTGTAAGAATACAAAGTCGTTAAAGTAGTTTCTTACCGTTGACAGTAGTTGTATAGGTTCGTGAACCTGTAAAGAAATTAAGAGAAGATTAATGTTTTCGTGTGTGTGAAATTCTAGAGAAACAACATCAATAAGACATAAAAGATAGTTAAAAAGAAGGATAAGAAAATATACCTGAGGAGAAAATCCTGAATAGAACTTGCACTGAGAATTTCTGTGGAGAGAAGCCGTACCAAGAAAGATAAAGAGACAAGAAAGAAACAATCCAAAAAGACAATAGATAAAACAATAAGAAAGAAGCAACGACGTGTAAAAAGAGAAAAACCCAATTAATCAACACCTGGTAGGTTAAGGAGTAGGAGGGGAACACAATAAGAAACAAGGAATAAATAGGTAATGACCAATAACATGTTTTACAGATTATGAAGACCAACTCTAACCAGGGAGAGAAGAAAGCAGCATAGAGCCAAGGAGAGGGGCACAGAGTTTAGGATCTTGGGTAGGTAGCATATCAAAAGAAAATGTAGAAGTATGAAGTAGGATAGAGTAGAGGAGGGAAAACATATAATTGTTGTGTGCTTAGTTTTTTCTTAGGAGACTTCAGCTAGCCAGATCAAAGGCGGAAGAAGGTTTCCGGATAGAAAAATCAGAAGGTCCAGAACCAGTCTCTTCTTATTGTTTATTATTATATCCACTTTCCCCCTTCCCCCTCACTGATCAGTTAGCGCCAAGTATTCCTTTGGGGCTGAGTGGTTGGTAGTGGGAGTTGGGAAGCAAGCAACTTTTGTTCCTGTGCAAGACTACAGTAACCAGCGAGAAGCTGAAGGTGAGCCCTGACAGAGTGAAGTGCCCACGTACTAAATCTTGCACCCGAACAGAAAAGAAATGGTTGAAGGAATACATTTACAGACCCTTGGGTCGGTCCTAGAGGTGATACAAAAGGAATTGGTAGCGGTGAAAGAAGAGAATCAAAGTCTAAGGCAGGAGGTCATGAATTCAAGGAAAGAGACGGCAGAACTAGCACAGAGAGTTAGGCAACCGTACACTGCTGGAAGGGAGGGTCCAACCACATCTATGGGAGACACAAATAAGCTAACAACACAGGTAATACATTCCCTGTCACCAGTAATACCTTTGGCAGCACCCGAAAGATTCAGTGGGGACCCACAAAAGGCGCAGGTGTTTATTACACAATGCTCACTTCATTTCATGTGTCGCCCTTCTATCTTTCCTGATGCGCAATCTAAGGTGGCCTTCATTTTGTCATACTTGAGTGGTGATGCTGCGGCATGGTCGATGCCGATAGTCTCACGAGATGATCCATTGTTGCAGAATTTTGACGAGTTCAAGAGAGAATTCCTAAGAATCTTTGACCGAAGGCGGATCTCTCAAGCGGTGGATAATGAACTATTGGAGCTCAAGCAGGGAAATAGAGACTTAGTGGCTTACCTAGCCCAGTTCAACAAGCTTGTAATGGAAACGGACTGGCCGGAAAGCAAGCGGACTGCAGTTTTCTATCGTGGCCTGCGGGATGAACTAAAAGATGGATTGGCTCAGATACCCAACCGTCCAACTGAAATCTCCGCCCTTATAGATCTGGTTCTAGAGTTGGACTTCAGGCAAGGGGAGCGAAGAGGAGAGAGAAGACGAGAGTATCGAAGTACGGTTCCATGTTTCGATAGAGCAAATACTGACGTCGGAAAGAGCACAGAAGTTTTCTCGGGATCAGAACCTATGCAAATAGGAACAATTCGGGGGCCGCTTACTAAAGAAGAGAAAGAGAAAAGGCGAGTCAGCAACTTATGTATGTACTGTGGTTCTAGTGGGCATTTTGTGCGAAATTGTCCGAAGAAGCCAAAGGGGTCATTTAAGCCGAAGGAAAACTCGCAGCACCACCTGTAGAAGGAGTTGTGCAGGTGGATGCGAATCAGAAATCAACTCCCCAGGAACATCGGTTGGCGAATACATTACAGTCGTCATCACCGCATTTGATTTTATCCATGACAATACGATTCCGTCCGGAAATAATGCAAGGAGTAGCGGTTATGGTGGACTCAGGAGCCACAGGCAATTTCTGCGATCTGAAGTTTGCGGCTAAGATTGGACTGCAAGCAATCGCCAAGGCAAAAGGTGAACCAGTTAGAGCAATTGATGGTGCCAATCTATCCTCAGGGCCTATAATCAGTCATACTGAATTGGTAGAGTTGATTCAAGAAAATGGGCATAGAGAAGCTATACACTTTAATCTAATCGATGCCCCTCAGTTTCAACTCATATTGGGGCTTCCATGGCTCACAGAGCATAATCCCTCTATAAATTGGAATGACAGGACAATTGAAATGAATTCAGCGTATTGTAAAGAACACTGTTTTGGAACTTTAAAGGAGACGAGTAAACAGAACCTGGCTCACGCCTTATGTTCAGCCGAAGTCTCAGTGTGCGTAATCAATACGCAATCAATACCACCGGAATATCAAGATTTCGAAGATGTTTTCAACGAACAGGAAGCCGAACAACTGCCGCCTCATCGTGTCTACGACTGCAAGATAGACCTAGAGCCAGGGGCAAACTTGCCTTGCAGTCGGGTGTACGCATTTAACTGAACAAGAGAATCATCACCTGAGAGAGTATATCGACAAGTACCTAGCAAATGGATTAATACGTCCTTCCCAATCCCCAGTGTCTTCACCACTGTTTTTCGTGCCTAAAAAAGAGCAGGGCGAGCTGAGGATGTGTATCGATTATAGAGCCATCAATCGCATAACAAAAAAGAACAGGTGTCCTCTTCCACTCATCTCTGTCTTATTGGATCAGATTAAAGGAGCGCGGATATTTACGAAGTTGGATTTAAGGGGAGCTTACCACCTTATTCGAATTAGAGAGAGTGATGAGTGGAAGACGGCTTTCAGGACACGTTTGGGGCTATTTGAGTACCAGGTGATGCCCTATGGTTTGTGTAATGCTCCCGCAGCGTTCCAGCACTTTCTAAATGATGTACTCAGTGAATTCATTGATCAATGCGCAATCATGTATATTGATGACATACTGATCTACTCAGTAGAGACGCAGGAGCATAAAACACAAGTTCGAGGAGTCCTACAGAAACTGCGAGAGAACAGATTATTTGTCAAGTTGGAAAAATGTGCCTTTGGAGTTTTGCAGGTGGAATTCCTGGGCTTTGTGATCTCGCCAACAGGAATCCATATGGACAGACGGAAGATTCAGGCTGTACTCGAATGGAAGTCACCCGCCAGTGTCAAAGAAGTCCAAGCGTTTATTGGATTTGCAAACTTCTATTGGAGGTTTATTGGAGAATTTTCTCGACGAATCCTACCCTTGACGCGATTACTGAAGAAGGGAATACGATTCGAGTGGTCAGAAGAAGCAGAGCAAGCCTGTAAGGAATTAAACAGTGAGTTCACCACTGCGCCCATCCTCCTACATGCCGATCCAATGGAGCCCTTTTATGTAGAGACAGATGCCTCTGACTTTGCGGTTGGTGGAGTGCTTTCTCAAAGGAATAAAAAAACTGGCCAATTACACCCGGTGGCCTATCGATCTAGGAAGTTGACGCCAGCCGAAATTAACTATACGATTATGGAAAAAGAGTTGTTGGCTATAAAAGACGCTTTCAAGGAGTGGAGACACTACCTAATGGGAGCCCCCCATGTAGTAACAGTTTACACGGACCATCGCAACTTGAAATTCCTGAAGTCTGCCAGAACTTTGACACCTCGCCAACTTCGTTGGTCACTTTATTTTGCCGATTATGACTTTGTGATAACTTATCGGCCTGGTACACAAAATGGAAAGGCGGACGCCTTGTCCAGGATGGGAACTGGAGAAGAAAAGAACCCACTTAGTGCTCAAGTGATCATACCAGACACTAAAATTATTGGCGCCACAGACATACTGAACTTCAAGGAGAGGGTGATCCAAGCTTTGACCCCCGAAGAAATGCTGACTTGGGCACAGCAAGAACATGGAAGAGAAGTTCGAGGTGAATTACCTTACAAAGAAGGTGCTTTGTATTTGTCAACTATAGCATTGCAGAACCAAGCCTTACAGGAATGTCATGATCATCTGTTGGCAGGGCACAAGGGAGAGTTCAAGACGGCAGATCTAATCAAAAGAAAATATTGGTGGCCACAGATGAATAAGGATATAGAACAATATGTGAAAACCTGTGAGATATGCGCTCAGGGAAAATCAGAACGGCACGCTCCCCGGGGCTGTTGCAACCTCTGCCCATCCCTCCACATCCTTGGCACACAATCACCTTAGATTTAATTACAGATTTACCATCATGCCATGGAATAAACACAATTTTGGTAGTAGTAGATGCATACACGAAAATGACACATTTCTTGGCTTTAAATGGAATTCCTACAGCGAAACAGTTAGCAAGTCATTTTAACACACAGGTTGTAAGGTTGCATGGAATTCCCAAGGTCATCATATCGGACCGGGGCACTCAATTTGTCTCACATTTCTGGAAGGCTTTTATGAAAGGGCTAGGAGTAGAAACTCGCTTTTCCACCAGTTTCCATCCGGAGACGGATGGGCAAACGGAATGAGTGAACCAGGAATTGGAGCAATATTTACGATTGTTTTCCTTGAAAAAGGATGGAGAATGGCCTGACTACTTGTGGACAGCAGAATTTGCTCACAACAACGCGAAGAATGTGTCCACTGGGTATTCACCGTTCTATTTAAATTACGGAAGACATCCCAATTCCGCAGTACAAGATGTTGAGCTCTCAGTCCCAGCAGTCAAGGACTTGGTGGTTCATTTAAATTCCGTACATGAATTAGCATCAAAAAACCTAGAACAGGCTAAGGAAAAGTATAAGAAGTACGCAGACAGGAAAGGAAAGAAACCTCCTCCTTTAGAAATTGGAGATGAAGTCTGGTTGAATACCAAAAATCTAAGACTAAAAGGGAACCGAAAATTTCAGCCCCGATTTATTGGTCCTTACCCCATTGCAGAGCAGATTAATCCGGTGGCCTATAAGTTGACTTTGCCCTCCAAATTTAAAATTCACCCAGTGTTTCATGTTTCCCTATTGAAGAAGGTAGTTCCAAATTTGAGAAAAGAGCCGATTCCGCATCCAATTCAGTTAGATGCAGGAGTGGAGTTTGAGGTAAAAGAAATATTAGACTCAAAACTAGTCAGAGGAAGACTGTATTATCTGGTTGATTGGAAAGGCTATGGTCCAGAGGAGCGATCTTGGGAATTAGATTCAGATTTACATGCTCCTAGACTAATAAGACTTTTTTATCAACGCTATCCAACCAAACCCAGGGTGGGAGGACCATCTTTGGTGGGGGGTACTGTCAGGATCCCTAGCTCCAGTCCCAAAAAGACTCGCAATTGGTTACACACTAGTGGTCATTCAGGGTTGAAAACCAGGCATCAGTGGTCGAGTTGTTGGCATGTCCGCAACTCCAAGATGGCCGCTAAGGTGCTGGGGTCTGCGGTCTAGTGGATTACAAAATTCTGGAGCGAGCTGACGTGACGCGCGCACATCTGAAGCATTGCGCACTTCACTGAAGCGTTTCCACAGAAAAGACAGATTTTTGGAGCGTCCGTAGTTTAAAGCATTATTACCCTTAGCGCCCGAGTTTTAGAGAGTCAATCTAGCGACCTTGCTTCTCTAGTCATAGAACCACTATAGATTACCCGAGGTGAGAGAAAGAAGACATTCGGAAATTCTGAGCAGAAATACTTACCGACACCCTGACAGACCTTCGTTATTTCTTCGCCTTCGAGTCAAACGGAGAAGCAGCCAAACCTGAAAAAGGAAGAAGAAGAAAGCTAAGTGAATTACTGAGAGAATTTCAAGAAGTAATAAGAGATGTTAAGTAACTGTAAGAATACAAAGTCGTTAAGGTAGTTTCTTACCGTTGACAGTAGTTGTATAGGTTCGGGAACCTGTAAAGAAATTAAGAGAAGATTAATGTTTTCGTGTGTGTGAAGTTCTAGAGATAAAACATCAATAAGACATAAAAGATAGTTAAAAAGAAGGATAAGAAAATATACCTGAGGAGAAAATCCTGAATAGAACTTGCACTGAGAATTTCTGTGGAGAGAAGCCGTACCAAGAAAGATAAAGAGACAAGAAAGAAACAATCCAAAAAGACAATAGATAAAACAATAAGAAAGAAGCAACGACGTGTAAAAAGAGAAAAACCCAATTAATCAACACCTGGTAGGTTAAGGAGTAGGAGGGGAACACAATAAGAAACAAGGAATAATTAGGTAATGACCAATAAAATGTTTTACAGATTATGAAGACAAACTCTAACCAGGGAGAGAAGAAAGCAGCATAGAGCCAAGGAGAGGTGCACAGAGTTTAGGATCTTGGGTAGGTAGCATATCAAAAGAAAATGTAGAAGTATGAAGTAGGATAGAGTAGAGGAGGGAAAACATATAATTGTTGTGTGCTTAGTTTTTTCTTAGGAGACTTCAGTTAGCCAGATCAAAGGCGGAAGAAGGTTTCCGGATAGAAAAATCAGAAGGTGCAGAACCAGTCTCTTCTTATTGTTTATTATTTTATCCACTTTCCCCCTTCCCCCTCACTGATCAGTTAGCGCCAAGTATTCCTTTCGGGCTGAGTGGTTGGTAGTGGGAGTTGGGAAGCAAGCAAATTCTGTTCCTGTGCAAGACTACAGTAACCAGCGAGAAGCTGAAGGTGAGCCCTGACAGGGTGTGCCTACATCCCCCTGAGTGGGCGTGCCAGGAGGTGTGCGCTGTGCCTTACTTGGGGGTGTGCTGTATGTGTCTGTTGGGGTGTGTACCCGTGACTGTCTGTGTGTGCGTTGGGCAGGCATGGGAGAGGGCAGTGTGGATGGGTCCGGGGTAGGGGGGGACGGAGCACCGCAGGAGAGAAACTGCTTCCGTCAGTGAAGAGTCCATGGACCGCAGAATCCTGCTTTGCTCAGATATCATTGATGACATGCCCTCCACGAATGACACCAACTGTGTGAGCAGTTTAGTGTGTCCATGGAGGACATGCAGCACTGATGCCTGACCAACCTGCAACTGGTGCAGTGTGTCCACAGACTCTTCACTGAGGGCAGCAGGAGTGGCAGGGGCAGGGGGTGCGATGCCTGGTCCGAAGGAGACACGGTGGGACCCTGCACAGACAGAAGGGACGGGAGCAACTTGGAGGGCGGAGATGTCAATGGAGGAGGTGGGTACAGATGGTGGGATGCTGCCAGTTGTTGGGGCATCCTACACCTCCTCAGGGAGTTCAGCCTCGGACCCGTCAGCGTCGTAGATGCTCTCGCCTCCAGACAGGTCCTCCGACTGACTACCCTCGCCCTCCGTGCCACTGGCTCCTGCTGACTCCACAGCACTGGCGGCACTGTCGCTGGGTCCCTCCTCAAGGTCCATGCAGGTGTCTCCCTCGCTTGCGGATGATGATGCTGTGGGCAAGGAGAAGAAGCAAAAATGCATCAGTCACCTGTATACATATGACACATGAGCACAAGAACAATTGGTCACAGTGCATATCAGGTAATGCATCATGAGTAACAGCTAGCCTACTCCGCACATAGGTAAGCCCTGTACTGCCCAGTTGTTAGACCCACCATGCCACTTTGACACCAGGAAAAGACATACACAAAAGGCCACAACTGGAATGAGAAATACACTGAAAAGCTAGGGCCCGATTCACAGAACTAACTTAAGACAAAATCCTAAACTTACTACCATTTTGGTATTCACAGAAGGCACTGACTCATTTTGGTATTCAGAGAAGGCACTTACTCATTTCGGTATTCACAGAAGTTAGGAGTCCTAACTTTAGGACTCCTAAATACCTTCTGTGAATACCGAAAGCCTTAAAACTAGGATTTTTCTCAGTTTAGTAGTAGTATAGTTAGGACTCCTAACTTTAGGACTCCTAAATGCCTTCTGTGAATACCGAAAGTCTTAAAATTAGGATTTTTCTCAATTTAGTAGTAGTAGTAAAGTTAGGACTCCTAACTTTAGGACTCTTAAATGCCTTCTGTGAATACCGAAAGCCTTAAAATTAGGATTTTTCTCAGTTTAGTAGTAGTAAAGTTAGGAGTCCTAACTTTAGGACTCCTAAACTGAGAAAAATCCTAATTTTAAGACTTTTGGTATTCACAGAAGGCATTTAGGAGTCCTAAAGTTAGGACTCCTAACTTCTGTGAATACCGAAGTGAGTAAGTGTCTTCTGTGAATACCAAAATGAGTAAGTGCCTTCTGTGAATACGAAAATGGTAGTAAGTTTAGGATTTTGTCTTAAGTTAGTTCTGTGAATCGGGCCCCTAGTGTCTGTGAACCGGTGAGCACAGCAATACAATGAAGTCATGACACCTCTTGTTTAGCCTCAAAGAAACAGTAGTGATGCACTCAAGGTAAACTAACACACCTCAATACTCAAGGTGTCACCACACTCAGAGACCTGTAAGTCCTTTGGAACACAAAACGAACAAATGTTGGTACCTTGGGACTCACAATACTTTACACAATCTACATGTTTTGAATGTGCCAATTGGCCATTTCGTGAAAAGAACACTCATGTGGCTGCATGTAATATGTCGCACAAGGCAGTGCACACAAAAGTACATGTACACTGTCATTGAAGAAGCTGGCACCTTTTCTGAGAAGCCACTGTTAGAAATAAATGGTGTTGCAGAAAGTACATATATATGGGCCCACGGAGGTCTTGATGTCTTGAGACTCGTTAGTTTGTATCACCAACAACAAAGGAGTCTCACAAAATCAAGACCACTGTGGGAACATGTATATAGAGAATCTGCAACACCGTTTAATTAGAACAGTGGCTTATTTGAATAGGTGCCAGTGTGTTCCATGAAAGTTGAAATGTCGTTTGGTGTGCGCTTCCTTGGTAGACTTTTTTCATGCAGGCACATCAGTGTACTTAACACAAATCATCCAATTTCCACATTTAAAACATGAACAAATGTTGACAAGTGCTGTGAGTGCCAAGGTACAATTTTGTAAGAGTAACAACTCTAATTATGTCAGTTGTCACCAGGCCATCCGTCACCTGATTACACAGTTGGCTACACATATGACCTACTGCCTGTCATCTGGAGTGGCACACATGTCCACACCCAGGACAATGCATAAGCTAATGGGCCTGCAATTGGCTGGTAAAAAGCCCAGCTGTACTGTGGGGACACCCTCATGGGAAGCCAGAATGTACACACAGATGTCAGCACACAAAGTCCAAAATGCGTTGCATCAGAACCACACACAGGTGCACAAAATGTATGATCAGGATTCATGTTGGTAAAATAATGACACAGGCTGCAAAGCACGAACATTGAGCACTGGCCACCATCACAGGGGCACTACACAGTGTATTTTTGTATACGCAATTCTCACACACAAGTCAGACCTGGCAATGAAAAATCAGGGTTGCACATGTATGCCTCTCCCGCACCCCCCCCCCCCCCCAAATACCTGAGTCAATGTGATTGAAACAGATCAAGAACTGACACCTCTTATTCTGGGTTACAACAACTGTGCTTGGAAAATAGCTTCACTCACACAACATCACCTCGTGGGGCTGCAAACACATATTTGTGACAAACAACCATCAACAGATTGTTGTGAATAGCCACACAGGCACTGCCCTGTGTGAGTATGCACAAGCAAAATGGTGTATCCCTGTCCACTGGACACAGGTAGCACACATTAGCAAAATACTAACTAGGCCAGGGAACAATGCCACAGAGGCAGACCTATGCAGAACACAGCGAAAGTGCACAGTGTTGAATGACACACATGATTAGGAGGCCAGGGTGTCTCAGGGGACTGTAGTGGGCACAGTGCTCCGTGGTCCTGGAATGAACTGACTGTACCATGTTCAACCATCATGGCACTATGTTTATATCTCACACTCATGCACATCATGTCTGAGGCAACAACATTGGTCATGCATGCTGCAAGGGTGTCCAGTTGAAAGATCGCACTCCTATGTAGAGAATCAGCATCAGTGACAACAACTATGGACCCCCAACATAGTGAACAGGTCATGGCACAGGCAAGGTACCAACACAAGTCACAGACCACCCTCCCACATGATGCAGAAAGCAATGTGCACTTAGATTTACTGGCACCCTAAATGACCATGTGCAAATGTGATTACACACAGACCAGGGGACACATGTCAAGGAGGGGAAGGGATGAAAAAGAGCAACAGGTGACAATGGGGAGCAGAAAATTCACTGCACATATCAACTCTGGGAGTGTATCCAGGCTACAGAGCACTTACAAAAGCTGGCGACACATAACACGACAAACAGCCATGTACCTACCCCCTCCTTGCTGCAGTCTCTCCTGTAACTGCCTATCGAGGTCTGGGAAGACCACCGCCAGGACACGTCTCATTTAGGGGGTCAGCCGTCGGCGTCCGCCGTGGGGGCGAGGACTGTCGTGTCCCAGCTGGATCCGGGCGATCCGCCGGGTCCAGCACCGGATGTCCTGCCACCTCTTGCGCACCTGTGGCAGCTGGCGACGACGCTCCCCCTCAGATCTCACGGCCCTGACGATGTTGTTCCAAATCACCCCCTTCTCGTAGGCAGTTACCTGTCAGGATGACAAAGTGACACACCATCAATATACCTGCTCCATGTCCCCAAGACACACATTTGAACCTCTTAGAAATGTTGAACAGGGCATAGGATGCAGACAGGAATCACATCATACATAATAAGAAATTGGCTTGTGTGCAAGCCCCAATGCACTACATGGGACCCACTCTAAACAACATAGCATGTCTGTCCCACCTGGACACAATATTGACAGTCACACAATAGGTGCCTAGACAAAGGTAGTGGACTCAGCACTCACTTGCTCCCCTGGTCTCCCATACAGGCTAGTGTACTGTGGGAGGAGGGTGTCCAGCAAGGCCTGATTCTCCTCCTGGGTGAATGGCTGGGCCCTCTCCACAGTACGCGACATGGTCTAGAGGAAGCAAAGACAGCAGCAATGTTGTCGACTGGAAAGTTGTGCAGGCAAGTGCCCTCTCATGGGTTTTGGCTGACTTATATCTGTCTTGCTGAGGGGCATTCATTTAGAGGAGTACATAGTGATTGGTCAGACTCATTAGCATCCTACGTTTACTCCAATCCCTTAAAACACACACCAATGACTTTAAACATACACCAATGACAGCATTCGCATCGTTCAAATTTTGAGCATCATGTCAAGTCAACAACCACTTTGCAACATTGTATTTTGTAGCCAATTGACTGTTCCAGGACACATGATCGACACTTTCCAACTGAAAACTCTGTCTCCATGAAAACCAGCATGCATTTAGGGTCTAATACTTGTCCCTTATGTGTCCCCTATGTAAGTTTTAAATCCACACACAGGTACGGTGCGTTTCACACGTACCCCTACGGCACAAGTACAATGGTGAAACGAAGCGTACACATGCAATGATAGCGGGCGTATGGTGCGTTTCACACGTACCCCTACGGCACCAGTTGTACAGTGCGTTTGATAGGTACGTGTACTACTAGTGCGTACAGGTACATGTACTACCTTAGTACAGGTACGGGTACGCACTAGTAGTACACGTACCCGTACGAAGCGCACACACGCGATGATAGCGAGTGTACGGTGCGTTTCACACATACCCCTACGGCACCAGTTGTACAGTACGTTTGACAGGTATGTGTACTACTAGTGCGTACACATATATGTACGCACTAGTAGTACACGTACCTGTATGTGTACTACTAGTGCGTACAGGTACGTGTACTACCTTAGTACATGTACGTGTACGCACTAGTAGTACACGTACCCGTACGTGTACTACCTTAGTACACGTACGGGTACGCACTAGTAGTACACGTACCCGTACATGTACTACTAGTGCGTACAGGTAGGTGAACTACCTTAGTACACATACGTGTACGCACTAGTAGTACACGTACCTGTACGTACACGTACCCGTATGTGTACTACTAGTGCGTACACATACGTGTACTAAGGTAGTACACGTACGGGGGACGTGTACTACTAGTGCATACCCATACGTGTACTACTAGTGCGTACAGGTACGCGTACTACCTTACGTGTACTACTAGTGCGTACAGGTATGTGTACTACCTAGTACACGTACGGGTACGCACTAGTAGTACACGTACCCGTTCGTGTACTACTAGTGCATACACGTACGTGTACTAAGGTAGTACACGTACCTGTACGCACTAGTAGTACACGTACATGTACGTGTACTACTAGTGCGTACCCGTACGTGTACTACTAGTGCGTACAGGTACGTGTACTACCTTAGTATACGTACGGTTACGCACTAGTAGTACACGTACCCGTACATGTACTACTAGTGCGTACAGGTACGTGTACTACCTTAGTACACGTACGGGTATGCACTAGTAGTACACATACCCGTACATGTACTACTAGTGCGTACAGGTATGTGTACTACCTTAGTACACATACGGGGTTCGCACTAGTAGTACACGTATGGTGCATGCACTAGTAGTACAGTGCGTACCCGTACGTGTACTACCTTAGTACACGTACGGGTACTCACTAGTAGTACACATACCCGTATGTGTACTACCTTAGTACACGTACGTGTACTCACTAGTAGTACACGGACCCGTACATGTACAACTAGTGCGTACACATACGTGTACTAAGGTAGTACACATACGGGTACGTGTACTACTAGTGCGTACCTGTACGTGTACTACTAGTGCGTACAGGTACATGTACTAAGGTAGTACACGTACGGGTACGTGTACTACTAGTGCGTACCCATACGTGTACTACTAGTGCGTACAGGTACGTGTACTACCTTAGTACACGTACGAGTACGCACTAGTAGTATACGTACCCGTACATGTACTACTGGTGCGTACACGTACGTGTACTACTAGTGCGTGCAGGTACGTGTACTACCTTAGTACACGTATGGGTACGCTGTACGCACTAGTAGTACATGTACAGTGCATGCACTAGTAGTACAGTGCGTACCCGTACGTGTAATCATTTCACACGCTTACAATGGTAATAAAGGCGTATACATGACAGGAATGGAGGTCTACGAGTCGCACATGGATATCCATCAAGTACTTGTCATGCATACTTACATGTGCAGGCCCTAGCTGTGTTAGCCAGTGATATTACACAGGTCATCGCATCTAGTTGCACAATGTGTGATGACCTGTGGACACATGTCATGTGTGATGGGGCACTATGTGGCACACATCACCTTGCCACTTGCCACATGTGTGTCTGTAGTCCAACTGTGTCATGCACAGCAGCAGATGGATGGCACAGTAATCAACACCCGCACCTGTCTCCTGATGCCAGGCACAGGGACACTCTATCAACTGACATGTCTCGATCAGCGTGTCCCTTTGGGACTATGTCAGGTGTGTGTTTTGTGCTCCCATGAGCTTGAAGTCAGTGTCCCGTCATCTGCATCTGCTGTTGGTGCATCCAACAGGTGTCTGTGTGGAGATGGGCATGGAACACGTCTACGCACACCATGCCACATGTGGATTCCCACAGCTGTAGGGTGTGTGTGCATCGTGCATCATATATTCCCATTCAGACATGTGTGCGTTGTCTCAATGGCTGTGTTTTTTAGTTGTCATGTGTACCCCTTCATCGCAATGTGTTTGATATGCACATTTGACATTCCATGTGACCTGTGCGTATGCCTTGCAGTCAGCTGTCTGGATGAGAGGACATCCTTCCAATGCAGCTATGTGGATGTGTGTCACTCTGGTGATATCTCTGGCTGTACACTCAGGCTGGCCCCCAGCTCATTTCAGGGCATGTCATGTAGACTTGACAATCAACAGGTGTATCTGGCTTTTTGTAGGAGTGCCAGCAAGCTTGCATATGAGTCCTGGATGTATTGCACACACCCGACTCCATAGTTACCTGATGTGTATTAGCAGTGTAGCATGTGCTATGTTCATTGACATTGATGTTGGCCGACTCTAAATCTTCATTCATCCAAACAATGTCTTTCAGGGCACCACCTGTCCCAAGACTAATGCCAGACTTGGGTGCCATGAGGGAACGTGCCTGCATCCGACGTTACAGATTCACTCAACAGTTGATTGAGGACTTGACCGACAGGCTGGCACCACACCTCCAACCGCGACACAGGTATCCTACTGCACTGACCCCAAAGATGAAGGTGATGGCAGTCCTACATTTTTTTGCCACAGGTATGTTTCAATTCACCATAGCTGATGTTGGTGGCATGTCACAGACAATGTTCAGCCGTGTCCTGCGTGATGTTTTAGCAGCCATGTTGGAGCACCTTGATGAATTCATCACATTTCCTACTCCTGAGGAGTTGACCGATGTCAAGGGAGATTTCTATGCCCTGGGAGGGATGCCCCATGTCATTGGGTCCATTGATGGTACACATGTGGCTTTGGTACCACCACAGGCACAGGAACAAGCCTATCGCAATAGAAAACATTACCACTCGCTAAATGCCCTTGTGGTGTGTCTTGCTAACATGCTGATTTCCCATGTCTGTGCACGTTTTCCAGGATCAGCACACGATGCCTACATCATAAGGCATAGCAGGGTGCCACAAATGATGCTGCGGCTGCACAACGAACGAGCATGTCTTGTTGGTGGGTATACTCTGTTTGTCCTGTGTGTTGCGGTATCTTTGGCTCTTACGGCATCTCCTGACCCTGTTTTTTACATGATGTTTCCATGTAGGGGACTCTGGATATCCCAACATGCCATGGCTAATGACACCTCTCCGCAACCCAAGAACAGCTGCAGATCACAGGTACAACGATGCACACGGGCAGACCAGGCGAGTGATTGAGAGGACGTTTGGCCTCCTGAAGAGCCAATTCTGGTGCCTTGACAAGACAGGCGGGTCCCTCCCTTATGCCCGGGAGAAGGTCTGCCGAATCTTCCTCGTGTGCTGCATGCTGCACAACATGGCAGTTGAGAAGGCAGTGCCACTCATCCTGGATCCGGATGAGCAGGAACATCCACCCGTGGAGGATCAAGAGCTTGCTCACGAGGCTAGTGATGAGGAGGAGGAGGAGGAGGATATCCGGAGTCAGCTCATACGCAACTTCTTCTCATAATGGTAAGTCACAGGGTATGAGTGTGCAAGCTTGTAGCATTGAGTGGCATGTGTTGCAATGTGTGTGTCCAGCTGACTGAATGCAAAGTGACTTGGATGTGTGTTCTGATGTGTCACTAGAGTGATGATGTCATGCCACACAGTTTTGCGGAGAGACATTCTTTGAAATTTGCATGTGTCAAACATTGTTCATGTTTGGTAAATGTCCATGTGTGCGGTGAGAATTGTTTTAGGTGACTTCTTGTGTGTCTGTCATTCCCAGGTATTTAGCGCCGGTTGTCTGCTCGTGTCATCGTTGTCCTCCTGCTATTCCTCATGAGGATTGCAACGTGTGCTGAATCAGCATTCAATGTACGGACATGTGGAAAGGTCAGTCTTTGTAAGGTTACCAGCAAGGATTTTTTGTGGTGGTACAGTTTTGGAATGTGTGGGGACTGCTTCTGTACATGTTGTGGTACCATGCATACATGTCTTCTCACCATGGAGCATATAACATGTAGCATCACTCCCATGAAATGATAGTCACACTTCTTGACAGTCATCTGTAGTGGAGTGTGGCATCTGATGAAGGCATCAATGTGTGTAAACCTTGCCTCTGAAACATTGCAGATGCTACGGGTGGACATAGTGGGGGACATCAGAACAACAGGCTCCATGGGGAATTGCAGCCTCTCCGTGTGCAGCAGGATGTGTTTGGCTCATCCCCTTAACTTGTGTGCCAGTTCATTGGGATTGACATCATCCGTGTTGTGAAGGGGGTGTCCAGCGTATGTCCCACATGGTCTGTCAACTGACCTGCGAGTCTGTTAATAGGGATGCAAATCCCTTTGTGTGTGTATGTGGAATAAAGGTGTTCAGCACAATCCAAAGTGCCTCATCTCTATCACTGCAGCTCTCTTGACAGTTTGCATGCATCATCTATAGCATAATTGTCAAAGATTGAGCATCTGTGTGTATGTGTACTTTGGCAACATGCATGCAGTGCTTTATGGATAATGAGCTCTATTGTGCATGAAGTACCTTGTTGGGTATGTATTTGTGCAGCTTGCTCCCCACAACGGGACGAGAACGCCTGCTGATGGTGTGTCTCCTTTGCGCATCTCCGCATTTTGTTGCCTGATCGAGTGGCTGTAATTTATGGTGATTGTTCATACATTTTCTCGTAGTGACCCATAAGTGACCTGACACTCCTTCCTTTACATACACCTGCTTTTGCCTAATTTCTAACCCCTTCCACCTGCTGCTGACTCACCTGCGGCACCGCCCCACCGAGTGCCCTGATTCTGCAACCCCCACACCTCCGAAATGCTGTGCCCTTCCCCCTCCACCCATTCGAAATGCAGGCAGCAACTTTTCTGTGCCACTGTAGCCCCAGTGCCGTGCCAAAGGCAGGTACGTATGCGCCTGCAACATGCACAGTGCATGACCCCCTAGTCTTTGCATGACCCACGTCACACAACAGGCTCATGCTGCAGCCACTCTCCAAGCAATGTCATTGTGACAATCATCCTCCTGCTATCAGGCAACCCCTAAGCACACACATGACACCTTCGCATGCTGAGTGTGCTACTCCAACTGCCTACACAGGGCTGCCCAGCCTACAAGACCCTTTCAGAACAACCAGGTAATGTGCCTCCTACTCCACACTCGCTCCGTCCATCAGCACGCCATTGGACGACAGCCCCACACATCACCTTCATGACAGTAACCTGGACAAAAGCATCCTCAGCACATGACGTCTTCATTGCCATCTCACACGGATACAAGACCACCCGCAAGGACGGCAACACCAGTCCCGGGGGATGAATTGCTATTTATTCACAAGTACACCCTCAGAGTCACAAATCCGGGTTTGCAGCAACTCCATGGCAACCCTCAGTGTAACACTCCTCTACAGATCTGCAGGACTACATCCACTATTCCACTAAGCCATCAACACGTACATATGCACGCACGCCCTAACCTCCACGAGCTACATGTGGATGTGTCACAGTAACTTCTTGCTGGAGGGGAACAACACCACCATCCATCATTGGTCCATCAACATTTGACTCCATGTCTCCGACAAGCAACACACTGGCCCACACCCCGCTACCGATCCCCCAAAGATGCTTGATGTAAGTCACCACAGACAAGCTGTGTGGGAGACTCAAAACAACACCCCCGCCACACCCTGCAACCTCACGCACTGGATCAGCAACTGATCCAACAATCTTGCCACATTGACGGACTTTCCTGTGAAGCACAACAACAGTTCAGGCACCTGGGACAAGGCAGACCTACAGGACTCCTACAGACTTAGCCGGACTCTTGTGCAAACCTTGCAACACAAAGAGCCATCATTTGCCTTACAGCCCTGGAAAACACCACACACAGGCATCACCATATCATCAGCAAGTACAAGTGGAGATCCTTCAGATAGTGCCGAGACACCCAAACACACGAAATCAAGGAGCTCATCAGCATTGTGAGTGAACTGACAGCAGATCTCCATCCAAGACACCCCAGCCTTGCAAGGCAGATCACATCCCTTGCAACTTTGTACCACTGCAAGCTCATGGGCATACACGACAGCCTTGGCACACAGACGCAGGCAGCACTATTATCCGCAGGACAAACCCCCATCAGGTTATGGACTCCCATCAGCAGCAATGACACAACCTGGCTCATTGCAACATACACTCTGGCTCTCCATCAGGCCCCTTCCCACACAACATCTAAACCACATCATTCCACATCCTTGAAGCCCACGTCCAGCGCGTCCTGAATGTCTCCTTTGAGTTTGCCACATTCCATGGGTGCAGGAGGCATGCAGAGACCAAGGCCCTTCTTAGACAACGGACGGCAGTACCGCAGGATCTTCTGATACGTCACCCTGCTTCCCTACCCAGCAAATGTCATCAGGAAGACACTCAACAAGCAAATGACAATTTTCCTCCATGCAACCTTCTCCAGGCAACCGGCACCAGACCATCTTCCACAGTAATCACACCACTGCAACCGTCAGCATTGCCACCACCAATGGCAACTTTGCCATGCTCAAGAATGGTGAGGCCACCACCCTTGACCTCTCAATGGCATTCTACACCATGTGCTACCACACTGTCAGCTCACACATCTCCAACACTGGTAACCAGAGGAGGGCCCAGAGTTAAATCAGAAAGTCGCTCACCAGCAAGGCCCAGGGAGTCTGCCTCCACCCTGCAACATGTACTACACTGGGGTCATCTGGCCCATGCCACAGGGCTCTTTTCTCAGCGTGACGATCTTCAAATTCTCCATGACCCCCCTCTCCACCATCACATGCGCACACGACCTCATCATCATCTCGTATGCCATTGACACCCAGATGCTCCTCCAACTCACCAAATGCCCAGCCATTGCCAGATCAAAACTTCAAGAAGGCATGAGATCCGTTGAGGAATGGCTGAACATCAGCCACCTGAGGCTGGACTTGGACAGGACAGTAGTCATCATCTGAGGATTGTCCCCTTACAGCTGGCTCAACTCCTTGTGTCCCACTGGTCTGTGCACCGCACCAGCACCCAGTGGCCACGCACGCAAGCTGGTGTTCATCATGGACCCATTGCTGACAATTACCATGCAACTCACCACCATCTGTACCTCATGCTGCAACACCCCCCACATGCTGCAAATGACCCACAGATGGATCCACTCCAAGGCAAGACAGACCGTCCCCCTGGTCCACGACACCAGCCGGCTCAACTACAGCACTGGCCTCTACGGAGAACAACAGCAAAACTGCAGGAGAAGTTGTCCACATCCTGGGTGCATCCGCACACCTCATCTGCAACATCCCTCACCCCAGCCCCATCACCGTCCACCTGAGGTAGGTACAATGGCTCACTGAGTGCTGCAGGATCACCTTCAGGCTTCTTAACCACACTCAGGAGGCAGTCCACAACCCCAGGCCCAACACCGACCTTGGATGTCTGTCATCCAACACCCCGTTGGCCCAACTCCATGCAGCCCACCTTGCCCTGGCCACCATTCATCACATCCACATAATAACTGCATGCAGGAGATAGTTCTCCCTCCTTGCAAAACAGACCTGGGACTCCCTCCCCAGGCACATCAACATGACCCATGACCTCTACACCTTCATGATACTCTTCCAAATTGGTCTGTCTGAGCAGTATTGCAAGTCCGTCCTCAGCATCTTGAGGCCATCACGTGTGAGTATTGGGCTCCATGTCTGTATTTTGTGATACATTGTGACCCATTTGTGTCCTCAACCGGACTCAGATCCAAGTGTAGGGATGGCTGAAGTTTGTTCCACACTCAGGCATACTTCGACATATCCCCACACGTATGTTGTGTAATCATGCTAAATGACTGCAACATGAAATCTCATGTCTTAATTTTTTATTTATAGCTCTGGGGCATGATTTGTGCACAGAAAAAGGTGCTATGCAGGGACCATAGAATCCAAAGTTCACAGGGGGAGATGGGATCCTTGGCATTTGAAGTCATCAGAGTCCAGACCACAGTGTTTGGCATAATTGGTCAGACTGTGACCAGCAAGTCCATGTGGCAGATGATGTCAGTCAATGAGGTGATGCTGTCGCACATGAAGGCCAGGTGCCAGGCCAGGTGACCTGGGAGATGTGGATGGGCCGCTGCCTCTCATGGTCTTTTCCGTGGAAGACTCACCTTCCTCGTGAGACCCTCTGATGCAGGCCTTGATGATGCTTGGGACGCTCCGTCGGACGAATCCTCCTCCTCCTCCCTCCCTGTGGCTGGTGGTGGTCTTCACCTGGTGGCACAGGGAGGGTTGCCCATGTTGTCAGCGATCCGACGGAGTAAATGGCTTATGTCCCTTTGCACCGCCAGGATCTCAGTCAGTCTTGCCTCCATCCGTCCTTGGTGTTCTTGTTGACTGGCGTGTTGCTCGGCCTGCTGGTTCTTGATCTCTGTGAGGGTCAGCACTACCTGGCTGAACTCCCTGGTGTCGCGCCGGTATGCCTCCATGATGTTGTGGATGTGTGACATACCGGTCCCTTCAGCTGGCTGGTCAGGTTCTCGTCTCCGCCGTCCTCCACTCCCACCACCCCTGCTCACATGAGCCTGGCCTGCCGTTGTGGGCACATCGGGTCTACGGGACCCCTGAGGGATGAGATGTGTCGGTGTTGTCTGCCTCCTCCTGGGTGCCCGCCGCACCTTGTCCCTCCTGGTCAGACAGGCTCAGTTGTTCACTGCGGGCAGGGCTCCTCGGTGTCTCCTGGGATGTGGCAGGAATGGGGGTGGTGGTTGGCACAGATGGTCCTGAACCAGGTTCTGCAGGGGCTTGGACACCAGAGGGTCCAGGTCGGTCGGGGTCATCTGCGGAGTGTTGAGAGGCATCGCTGCCGGTGGGATCAGGTTTCTCCTGAGCCTGTGACTGTGATTCTTCCCCCCCATTGTTGGGGGGATATTCATCACGTTGCCCTGTGTGTGAGAGGCAGACAATGTTAATGCTGTTTCATGCAACATGCATGTTTCATACACATTCAAGTTGGCACTGTTCCTCCAGGTAGTTGTATGTGCCTAGCCTTCTCCTCAATGTTCACTTGTGGATGGGTATGTTGCGGGGGACAGATTGATATGTTCTCCCGAGTCTTTGACATGTCGATTTGTGGCTTGGATGCTTCTTCGGCTATGTATTGGTCTTGTTGTGTTGCATGTCCATTGTGACAGTGGGTAAATCCATTGCCTGTCCTGGTGGTGTCGGCTGGTGTAAGGGGTGTGTGTGACAGGGCCTGCTGATGGGTGTAGTGTGAATTGGCCCTGGGGCTCCCAGGTGATGTAGCTGTCCCCCCATGGAGCATGCTGCCATGACAGTGAGTGTGAGTTCCTGTCCTAGATATCTGACCTTGTTGTCTTGGTGTTTGTGTTTGCACGGGTCACAGGAGGGCCTTGTGCTGCCTACAGCCAGGCCGAGTGTGAGCTATCTTGTCAATACTTTCCCAATCCCTGTGCATTGCGCATGGTGCATGGGTATGTAGCTGGGCCATATGGGATGAGGGCAATTGTGTCTGATTTATGATTCAAACATGCGTTTTGTGCCACCCACCCTCCCAGCATACCAGACATCCATTCTTGGGTTGGTGCTTCATGTAGCATGGGAAGTAGCATGGCCTCACTTTCTCAATGGGGCATACACATGTTATTGGCATTAGCATAGTTTTTGACTGTGGTTCTGGCCGGTGATGGCTTGGGGGTAGTTGCGTGCATTTGGTGTAGTTGGGGTGTGGATGGCATTACCCCCATGTTACGTAAGTTGTTTGTGTACTCACCAGGCTCTGCAACTCCTTGCCTTGGAGTCCATGTACTCCCACCGGCGGAAGCATGGCCATCACCTTCTCCTCCCAGGGATGGTAATGTACTGGTCTGCGGGGCGCACCACCTCCAGTGAAGTTGCTCTGGGCGTAGTCCTCATTCATTTTGCGCTTGACCACCCTCCGCAGATCGTACCACCTGGCTTGGCATTCATTCCTGGTCCTTCTGATGGGTGCAACAGCATTCATCCTATCGACAATCCTCTGCCACAGGCGTGATTTTTCAGCTTTGCTAGTCTGTCTGACCAATGTTCCAAACAGCTGTGGCTCGACTCTGATGACTTCATTGACAAGGATCTCCAGCTCCTCCCTTGTGAACTTTGGATTCTTGTCTGTGGGCATGTTGTGGGGTGAGGGTGTGGATGGTTGTGGGTGTGTGGGTCTGAATGTGACGGTGTGGGTGTGAATGTGTAGAGAGGGTATGTGTTAGGCCTGGGCGGTAAATTCCGTTCCGCTCGCGGAATTTGCGGAATTCGCGGAATTTCGCGTTCCGCGGAGAACGCGAAATTGCTCAAAAGTCTGCTTTCCGCGATTTCGCGAAATTTTTGCTTGTTCGGGTTCTCAAAATGCGTGTTCGCGAGATATTTCTCCCCGAGCACGCAAACAGCAATTGTGAACAGGAAAAAAGCATCGCGAACAAGCAATTCCGCGTGTTCGCGGAATTTCTGCGTGTTCGCGGAGATTTTTTACCGTTTCGCGGAGATTTGCGTAACGCAATTACGCAAATTCCGCCCACCCCTAGTATGTGTGAAGGAGGTTTGTGACGGTGTATATGGTAAGGTGGATGGGTGCAGTTGTTGGTATGTGCTCTGTAGCTGCAGTGAGTCTGTTGCAAAAGCTCATGGTTTGTGTGTGTGGGCCCTTTTTATTGGTCCATTTGTGGGTGTGGCTCAGTTTGAATTTTTGGTGGGTGTGTCATAAGAGGTGGTTGTGAGTTTGCCCCTCTGTTTGCCTGTTTGGATGTGTCCAGGTGAGTCCTTTCCATTTTTTGTGCAGTGTAGATGTGTTTTGTGGTGTTGTGCGAGTCGAATAGACCCTGCTTGTGCTGTTTTCCAGTGTCCGTGGTTCAGTACGGTACAGGGGTACGAGTCGTACAGACACATGACCCCATGTATGTGCGGGGCGTACGCTGCCATTGCTATGTACGGTGCGTACACCGCCATTGCTGATGTAGGGGGCGTACACCGCCATCGCTATGTACGGTGCGTACACCGACATTGCTGATGTGCGGTGCGTACACCGCCATCGCTATGTACGGTGCGTACACCGACATCGCTGTTGTACGGTGCGTACACCCCCATCGCTATGTACGGTACGTACACCGCCATCGCTATGTACGGTGCATACACCGACATTGCTATGTACGGTGCGTACACCGACATCGCTATGTACGGTGCGTACACCGACATCGCCTATGTACGGTGCGTAAACCCACATTGCTATGTACGGTGCATACACCGCCATCGCTTATGTACGGTGCGTTCACCGCCATCGCTATGTACGGTGCGTACACCGATATTGCTACTGTACGGTGCATACACAGACATTGCATTTGTACAAGTCATTCCCCGTGTACGGGACGGACGTTTTCCGTACAAATTGTAAATCGGTAAGCCGGTCCGGACCGTACTTGTACGCTCGGACTGTGTTTTTACGATTCGTAAGGAAAAGTGTCCGGGTCCGTCTCATACAACTTTTCCCGCTACGATTCGTCCGGATCGGGCCTATCCATATGTACTTTTTCCCGTACGAATCGTACTTCACGGGTCGGACGTAACTTGTATGATTCGTACGGAAAAAAATACAGATACGAGTCGTACGGGAAAATAAAATACAGGATCGGAATTGGCCCCTATATGTGTGTGTAAACTGTCGGGTAATTTTAAGGCGTAATTTGGATGTAGAGAAAGGTTTAGTTAATGGTGCAATGGGTAAAGTGGTGGATTTTGTGAATTATCAGAAAAAAGAAGGAATGAATTTTCAAAAATTAAATTTGATCAGATTGATGAAGTTAAAGAAATTGGTTGTTGTTCAGTTCGTTTTTTGCTTGTTAAAGATTTATATGTCTGTAGGAAACAATTTCCATTTTCTCTGGCATACGCAGTGACTATTCATAAATCTCAAGGATTAAGTGTAGACAGTGCATTTGTGAACATTGGATCTACCGTATTTAAAGAGGGTATGGCATATGTTGCTTTGTCGCAAGTCAAAACATTATCTGGTTTGTTTTTGATTGATTTTGATGAGACGAAGGTTACTGCAGATGCAAACTGTTTAAAAGAGTATAATAGGTTAAGAAGGGTTTATGCTCCAAATTTAGTTCAATATCCTGTATTTGAAAAGCATGTGGTTGGTCGAAAAAGAAGGTTAGAGAATATCTGTTCTGAAGGTGTCAAGAAGGGAAAAGAAGAAGATAATGTTGTGATTGCAGGTAAAAAGAAATTGGACACTGTTGAAGAGATTGTTGGTTATCAGTTTGAAAATAGTTCAGGTGTCAACTGCTATGCTAATGTAGTGGTCAATGTTGTTTTTTAGCTGGAAGGTTTGCGAGAACAAATTATGCAGAATCGGCAAAAAAGATTTTGTTCTCTGTTGCATTCTGTTTATGAAAAGTTGACAACAGATGCAAGTAAAATACAATCTGTTTCAGATGTTCGTAGTCTTTTGGATGTGTGTTCTGGTCCTACACAATTTTCACAAAATATCCAACAAGATGCTCAGGAATTTGTAATGTATATGCTTACCATTTTTGAAAATGAAGGTGTAGAAATAGAAAATATTTTTGGCCTTTCTTACAAATGGGAACATCATTGTGAAAATTGCATGTATACATGTAGCACCAATGTAGACACTGAGAGATTTCTGTATTTAACATTACCAGACTGTAAATCAGTGTATTTCAATAAATTATTTAAAGATGCAAATCAAAACATGGAGTGTAGCCAATGTAAATCAGAAATGTTATCCACATTATTCTTAACAAAATATGGAAAATACATAATTTTAATGATGCAACGTTGTACAGCTGACGGAAGAAAATTGGATACTTTAATAAAGCAATTTGTAGCAGCAGAACTATCAATATCAGGAAGGACTTTTGTAGCAATTGCTATAATTTTCCATGATGGTCCTTCCACCACATCTGGACATTACACTGCCTATCTAAAATGTGACAAAGGCTGGACACTTTGTAATGATTCCCAGTTGGTTTTTAAACAACGTTTGCCTAGGGAATTACAAAATTCCTACCTAATATTTTTAAAGTCAAAGTTTTAGGAAGATAATTAATTCTCTGAGGAATTTATTATTATAGTTTAATAGAACTACCATTGGACAATTTACATAAAGAAGGAGTGCAAAAACACCATTTGGCCTCAAGGAAAGGTATATTTTTGAATCCTAACTTTAAGACTTTCGGTATTCACAGAAGGCATTTAGGAGTCCTAAAGTTAGGAGTCCTAACTTTACTACTCCTAAACTGAGAAAAATCCTAACTTTAAGACTTTCTGTATTCACAGAAGGCATTTAGGAGTCCTAAAGTTAGGAGCCCTAACTTTACTACTCCTAAACTGAGAAAAATCCTAACTTAAGACTTTTGGTATTCACAGAAGGCATTTAGGAGTCCTAATGCTAGGACTCCTAACTTCTGTGAATACCGAAATGAGTAAGTGCCTTCTGTGAATACCAAAATGGTAGTAAGTTTAGGATGTTGTCTTAAGTTAGTTCTGTGAATCAGGCCCGTAGTGTGAAAGGAGTTTGCAGAGTGGTTGAGAAAAGGGACAGGGCCTCCTACGAGGTCTCAGCAATCCTGCTGTTGGGAACTTACTGGTGGTAACAAGAGAGTTTTTTGGCCATCAATGACCCTCAACAGCCAAAGGGACTTCATCCCCCAACCTGTAGTGCACAGGGAGTTGCATCTACAGAGTAGTTGCAAAAGAGGGGCTCCAGTGAGGTCTCAGCAATCCCACTGTGGGCCCATACTGGTGGCAACAATAGGGGTTCTTGGCTCCCAACGACCCTCAGTAGCCAAGGGGACTTTATTTCCTAACAGGTAGTGCAGCAGAAGGCATGTTTGCAGAGTGGTTGAAAGATGGGGCGGGACCTCCGATGAAGTCTCAGCAGTCCCACTGTGGGGGACTTATTGGTCGACAACTAAAGGGGTTCTTTTCCCCCAATGACCCTCAGCAGCCAATGGGACTTCATCCTCCAACCAGTAGAGCGCTAGGAGGCGCGTTTGCAGAGTGGTTGAGAAAGGGGCAAGGCCTCCGATAAAGTCTCAGCAATCCCCCTGTTGGGGACTTACTGGTGGCAACAATAGGGGTTTTTGGCCCTCAACTGCCGTCAGCAGCCAAGTGGGACTTCACCCCACAACCAGTATTGCATCAGCAGGAGTGTTTGCAGTGTGGTTGAAAAAGGGGGCGGGGATTTGGACTAGGACTCTCAGCAATCACGCTGTGTGGGACTAACTGGTGGCAACAAGAGGGGTTCTTGGCCCCCACTGACCCTCAGCAGCCAAGGGGAGTTCATCCTGCAACCAGTAGTGCACCAGCAAGCGCTTTTGAAGAGTGGTTGAGAAAGGGGGCAGGACGCTGAGGTCTCAGCAATCCCACTGTTTGGAACTTAATAGTGGTAACTAGAGGGGTTCTTGGCCCCCAACTACTCTCAGCATCCTTGGGGACTTCATTAGGGGTGGCCGAGGAATATTCCGCCCGCTGACACTGTGGAATTTGGTGGAGTTTTTCATTATCTTTGTGGAATTCCAGGGAGGGAAACTTGGCAAGCTCCGCCCAGACCTAGTCTCAAGCTTTTTTAACCACTGTCCCTTGGGATGCAGATGTCCCATACTTTTGTATAAAAGACAAGCCAGATTCATCACTTTCTGTTTCAAATTTTGGTGCATTCGTTATCCATAACAGCATATGAATGTGAGAAGCACCTCTTGCTTGGTCTTCTTTGGTCCAAAAGTAATCAATAGCTTCACCAAGAGGGGGATTATTTTTGTTGGAGATGAAAAACATTATGGCTTAAAACCTCTGGTTAAAATATCTGCAAACATTTGCAGGATCCAAGGACCACAGTTATCCTGCTGTCTTCACTTCGATATGCTTTATGTTTGAGTTTGCCTCTCTCAAGAATTGAAGCAGGTCATCCCAGGCAAACTCAGCACAACTGAGTGTCAGAAACCAGGTAGGTGCACCTTGATTTCTCAACATACATTTCAGCTCTCCATGTCAACAATACCAGTACTTGTAGGTGCCACTTTGGCACGCCATCAAATTAATCAAGTTGTACTCCAAGTTTTCGTCCTTCCCATGAACTTTTTCAATGAATTCCTTTGCAGGCAAATTTTGAAGATTAGCTCCAGTGTTCAGTATATGGTTAACAGCATGTGAATGTCCACAAAAGTCACCCTAAAACAGAAGATGGAATATGTAGGGAACACATTGTCAAAATCTTTGATCTTCTAAGTATAATCTGGTTGACCGGTATTCAGCTGCTGGTATTTGCACAGGGCAGTCATCAACCTTCTCCAGTGGGAAAAAGCTGAGGACAACAGCAAGCTTGTAAACTGATCTCCCACACACTCATGGGAGCTCCTTTTGCTTTCTTCATTTGAAAGAGGTCAAAAGCATCATCGAAGACTTCTTTAAAATGTAGAGTTTGGATGCTGTAGATTTCATTAATCTTTTCTGATATGGATCAACTTTTTCAATCTGCCCACTTGATGGGAATGTTTTATCCTTCACGTATATCACATTACGAACAACATCAACATATTTATAGAAAAGATTAATTTATGCCAGGTATAATTATGCTTGTTTTTACTTCACTAATATCCACTGACTCTTGTCAGATTATTTTACTCTTTGTAGGCACACCATTAACTAGAATCACAACTGGTTCATGATCTTGTCTGTACATCAATCGTGTCAATATTTTGTTTAAAATCTGAAGGCAAGTTTACAACTCTTCCTTTAAGGCCTTTCTGAAGATCAGTTAGTGGCAGCTTTCCTGTTTTTGGCTCCATACAAACTATAGTTTGAAATGGGTGTACACATTGCTTGAAGATAGCTTCATAAGCATTCAAATTTTGTAGTTTTTGCTGAATAGATACTAATTCTAACTTGTAATGTTCTGCTCCACGTGGCATCTCATTTTAGTCTAACTTATTGTAGCAGGACTCACCTAGAATCTGTTGTGTAGAGGGGCCCGATTCACAGAACTATCTTAAGACAAAATCCTAAACTTACTACCATTTTGGTATTCACAGAAGGCACTTACTCATTTTGGTATTCAAGGAAGGCACTTACTCATTTCGGTATTCACAGAAGTTAGGAGACCTAACTTTAGGACTCCTAAATGCCTTCTGTGAATACCAAAAGTCTTAAAGTTAGGATGTTTCTCAGTTAGGAGTAGTAAAGTTAGGACTCTTAACTTTAGGACTCCTAAATGCCTTCTGTGAATACCGAAAGTCTTAAAGTTTGGATTTTTTTCAGTTTAGGAGTAGTGAAGTTAGGAATCCTAACTTTACTACTCCTAAATTGAGAAACATCCTAACTTTAAGACTTTCGGTATTCACAGAAGGCATTTAGGAGTACAAAAGTTAGGACTACTAACTTCTGTGAATACCGAAATTAGTAAGTGCCTTCTTTGAATACCAAAATGAGTAAGTGCCTTCTGTGAATATCAAAATGGTAGTAAGTTTAGGATTTTGTCTTAAGTTAGTTCTGTGAATCGGGCCCAAGCTGTCCATTAGCAGGCCTGAGAAATATTGAAAGGGCAGCTGATATGCATAGCTCCTTTGTTCGTGTCAGCTCCTCAGTAAATATCTGAGTGAATGTGTCCCTCTGTATTTGGGTGTCTCTTTGTATATTAAAGAACGTATGTAGATATATTAGTACCTCTCTCACTGAGCCTATGGATGTCTAAAAGGGCATGGAGGATGCTCTATGTATTGGTTAGTAGGTGTGTTTCAGAACTTTGCGGTACGTAACTGTGTGCAACTTCCTCCATTAGGCCTACTTACTTAAGATCTGTGGGCCCGATTCACAGAACTAACTTAAGACAAAATCCTAAACTTACTACCATTTTTGTATTCACAGAAGGCACTTACTCATTTCGGTATTCACAGAAGTTAGGAGTCCTAAGTTTAGGACTCCTAAATGCCTTCTGTGAATACCGAAAGTCTTAAAATTAGGATTTTTCTCAGTTTAGGAGTCCTAAAGTTAGGACTCCTAACTTTACTACTACTAAACTGAGAAAAATCCTAATTTTAAGGCTTTCGGTAGTCACAGAAGGCATTTAGGAGTCCTAAAGTTAGGAATCCTAACTTTACTACTACTAAATTGAGAAAAATCCTTATTTTAAGACTTTCGGTATTCACAGGAGGCATTTAGGAGTCCTAAAGTTAGGAGTCCTAACTATACTACTACTAAACTGAGAAAAATCCTAATTTTAAGACTTTCGGTATTCACAGAAGGCATTTAGGAGTCCTAAAGTTAGGACTCCCAACTTCTGTGAATACCGAAATGAGTAAGTGCCTTCTGTGAATACCGAAATGAGTAAGTGCCTTCTGTGAATACCAAAATGGTAGTAAGTTTAGGATTTTGTCTTAAGTTAGTTCTGAGAATCGGGACCTGTGTCTGTCTGGGAGTGAATGCTAAAACGCCTTTGTGAATGTCTGGCTGGGTGTGTAAGTGCCTGATCATTTTTGGGTAGGTATGTCAGTTGCAGAAAAAGTGTGGGGCTTTATGTAAAATTGAACAAATGAGACACTGAAACTTTAAAGCATATATCTAATGTTTTAAGCATATACTTCACTACCTATGGCTTACAAACTGTTTACCTTAGGGCTGACTTATATGTAGTAGAAGAAGGCTGTTTAGGCTTGAAAATACATTGTAAATGTCAAGTCTGTCTAGCAGTAACACTGCTCGCACAAAGAGGGTGCCAGTAGCAGGCCTGAGAGATGTTGAAAGGGCAAGTTGTCTGTAAGGCTGACGTGTTAGTGCAGTACCGCAGTACATAATTCAGTAAATGTGTCAGTTCCTATCTGAGTGTCTCTTTGGCATACTAAAGGAAGTATGTTGGTATGTGAGTACCGTTCTTAGTGACTTTGTGAGTCTCTAAATGTGTATGGAGGGAGTTGCATTGATTTGTTACTGGCTGTGTTACCGAATATTGCGGTATGCAACTGCCTGGATTAGGCCTAGTGCATAAGCGCTGTGTGTGTCTCGGAGTGAATGTAGAAGTGCCTCTGTGAATTTTTGTCTTGCTGTGTACGTGCCTGTATCCTTTTCCAGATAGGTATGTCAGTTGCAGAATAGGTGTAAGGCTGAATGTCAAACTGGACAAATGAGCCTGTGAGTGCATATGAGAGACCCTGAAACATGAAAGTATAGTCTTGTGTTTTAAACACACACCTCACTGGCTATGGCCTACTTACAGCCTACTTTAGGGGCAACTTATATTTAGTAGAATAGTGCTTTTGAGACTTGGAAACATGTTGTAAATGTCAAGTCTGCCTAGCAGTGACACTGCGCACACTGGCTGTCCAATAACATGTCTGAGACACATTGAAAGGGCAAGTGTCCAGCATGGCTGACTTGTTAGTGTCTGTTCCTCAGTACATATATGAATGAATGTGTCAGTCCCTATTTTGATATCTCTTTGCATATTTAAGGAAGTATAAAGATTTTTGAGTGCCTCTCTCACTGAGTTTATAGGTGTCTAAAAGTGTATGGAGGATGCTGTATGGATTGGTTAGTAGGTGTGTTACAGAACTTGGGGGTATGTAATTGTGTGCAACTGTCTCCATTAGGCCTACTTACTTAAGAGCTGTGTGTGTCTGGGAGCGAATATTAAAGTGCTGTTGTGAATGTCTGACTGGGTGTGTAAGTGCCTGATCCTTTAGCAGGTAGGTATGTCAGTAGCAAAATAGGTGTTAGGCTGTTTGTAAAACTGGACATATGAGCCTGTAACTTGACATGTGAGACACTGAAACTTGAAAGTATATGTCTCATGTTTTAAGTTTATATTTCTCTACATATTGCCTATTTACAGCCTACCTTAGGGATCAGGTATATGTAGTGTTAGGCTCTGGGGCCTCTAGTTGGCACAGGTATGCACTTGTGACAAATAGGGACCCTATCCTCTAGTCAGGGTAAGGGGGTACACTCCTAAAATATCCCCTGCTCACCCCCTTGGTAGCTTGGCATGAGCAGACAGGCTTATCTCAGAGGCAGTGTGTGAAGCATTTGTGAACACATACAGTAACCGAGTGACAACACTACAGATGGACACCACACAGGGTTTATATAAAAAATAAGTATTCTTTATATAGAGTTACCACAAGACCATTAAACGACAAAAATACACAATACTGTTACTTTAGATGGTAGAAGGTTGCTTAGTTTTTTTAAGTTCTTAAATGCGATACTTTAAGTCAATGTACCTTTTAGATGCGACACGCAGGGCAATGAACGGGTTGCAACGAGGTTGATGCGATGACGTTTTTATTGCAAAGAAATAAAGACGTGAAGATCTTCCAGATGCGGCACGCTTCTCCGATGTTGTGAGAAGACTCGACTCGATGCGTCAGCTGCAGTGGCGACACCCTTTACGCGATGCGATGACAGCGGCCTTGGCAGCGACACACTTCTCCGACGTTTGCGAGACGCTTCCGCTCGATGCGATGTTGCAGCGGCGACACCCCTTTACGAGATGCGACGGCAGCAGCTCCGACGGCGGCACGCTTCTCCGTGGATGCGAGGCGCTTTTCTTGATGCGGTGCAATGTGATAGCTACGATGGCTGCGATGGCGACACGCTTCTTCCACGATGCGAGACTCTTCTCTTGATGCGGTGCAATGTGTCAGCTACGATGGCTGCGATGGCGACACGCTTCTTCGGCGTTGCAAGACGCTTCCGCTCGATGCGATGCTGCAGCGGCGGCACACTTAACGAGATGCGACAACAGCTCCGATGGCGGCACGCTTCTCCTCCTTGAGTCGCGCTTCCAGCTCCTTGCAACACGCAATCCCTCAGAAGGCCCAACAACAGCAACAGGCACGTCCGAAGAACTCTGGGGAGCTGGGGGGGGTGAAGTCTGTTGTTCCTGAGACTTCAGCAGGAGGCAAGCTCTATTCCAAGCCCTTGGAGATCTTTTTAGCACAAGTTGAAATAAAGTATTTTGTAGTCTTTCCCCTCTCCTTCAGCAGCAAGGCAACCACTGCAGGCCAATCCCCCAGGTCAGGGACAGTACTCCTCCTTACAGCTTTCTCAGTTCCTTCTCCTCAGGCAGAGGTTCTTCTTGTCAAGCAGGATCTAATTTCTTGGGAGCAGGGTTCCAATACTTATACCCCTAAATCCTTTGTTCCTCTGGGGTGGAGGGGCCTTTGCCCAGCCAGAACCAGTTCCTGAGCACTTTGTTGACATGTCTCTGACTTTCCATTCAGGGTGCAGGGCAGAGACATCAGCCGCTCCACAGGAGGTGGAGCCAGCATTGTGGTGGCAGAGCATAGCCCTATTCAGAGTCCAGGTGCACTCCTCCCACCGATCTGGATGTCAATCTCTCTATTCACCACCAGGCTACCTAGCCCTGCCCTCTGGAATTCCCCAGCCCTGTCACTCACAGAAACCAGACAGCAGATACACATCATAGCAGAGGCGGGCTGAAATGGTTAGGCAAGCAAATACCAGCTTTCTAAAAGTGGTATTTGCAAACACAGAATATTAAAATAAACTTTACTAAAAGATGTATTTTATTATTCTGAGTTCAGGCATACTAAACTCGAATTTCTACCATGTTCCCTGGGTCTGTTAGGATCACAGAATGTAACAATTCTAACAGCTCATTTTGGCCTATGAGAACAGGTAGCCTTGCAATAGTGAAAAACAAAAATGGCTGTAATTCACTATTAGGACATGCCACACACATCAGGGCTTATCCTATCTTATGCTTACAATGCTCCCTGCCCTTGGGCCTACCATAGGGGTGACTCACATGAAGTAAAGGGAAGATTTAGGGACTGGCAAGTGGGTGCACTTGCCCAGTCAGCATGACAGTACCAGACTGCACGCAGGTTTCTGCAATGGCAGACGTTAGACACATTTTACAAGGCTGCTTCTGTGGGTGGCACAACCAGTGCTCCAAGCCCACTAGCAGCATTTGGATATACAAGCCCTGGGCACTCCTGGTGCACTTTACTGGGGTCTGACAGTAAACCAAATAAGCCAATCATGGAATCCAACCAACATATACATTTAATACAGGGTGCACTTGCACTGTGGCACTGGTTGGCAGTGGCACAGTGCTCTGAGCAGCTAACACCAGCAAAACACATGAGGCACAGCAACAAAAAGTGGAAGGGAGACTCACGCCAAGGTGCCGGATCTAACATGTAGTATATCAGGGCTTTTTAAACTTTGAACTATATTTTAAATGTCAAGTCTGCCAAGCAGTAAACCTGCACACACAGACTGTCCAGTAGCAGCCCGAGACATTTTGAAAGGGCAAGTGATCTGCATCACTGACTTCTAAGTGTCAGTTCCTCAGCACATTTCTGAATGAGTGTATCTGTCCCTATTTGGGTGTGTCTTTCCATCAATTAGTGAAAAAGATGACGGTAAAAAGATGAAATTATAGACAAAAAATAGGTTTCTAAGAGTACCATATTATTTACCAAAATCGAGAGGGAGAGGCAGAACATGAGAGTAATCAAACTTGTGTGTGCAAAAGAAAAGTTGATCAGAAAAACACAGTGTTGTGTTGAATACTCAAAGCTGCAGTGAAAATGAAATGAACTAAGAGTAATGATCAAATGAGAAAATAAAAGAGATAAACAGAACAAGAAACAGCAACGACCTAGCATACATCAATAGAGTAGGCCAAGGAACTTAACTAGTGTTAAATTAAGTGGCTTTTAGAAGATGTGTATCTTGCAAACCAACAAAAATGTATCATGCTGATACAATAATAGCAGTATGCACTAAACAATTCTTGTGGATCTACTGTCGGGTTACTGAAAACCCCTACTTTTGTTCTACCAGGCTTCTGTTTCTGGGCTTTACATATAACACTGGGTGCGCACTTGAAAAGAAGGGAAACAAGATGCCAAAATATGTACTGTGTATCCTGTGTTTGGGTGCTGGAAAACACAACTTTTGCTCTACCAGACGTTTGTCTCTGCGTGTTCTGGGTTTATTGTCGGTACAGTGGATAACTCATACTGAATTTTAGTGTTAGTGAAAGGGTACTACGATTACCATAATACATTCCTCCACACACACCCAGCCCTCAGAGCCCAAGTTGAGTGTGGCCAAAGACTTTGCCATCTTGAAAATGCCCAAAGTTGGTAAGGTTGATCCCAAAAACTTTTCATCACATTGGCTAGGGCATGCCCAGGTTATTACCAGTCACTAACTAATGCTAGGCATAAATGTGGCATTGCCAGCCACAGACTTCAAAACACTACTGGACCTGAGGAAGATCACCGGGGGACCAAACCTGCTGTCTAAGACCTGGGAAGAGCCCTGAAGGACTGGACCTGATCTCTCTTGTGCCCAGCACAAAATGGACTCTAAGTGTACTACAGCTGACCTCCTGTTTCAGCTACAGGAAGACAGCAGCAAGGCCTTTTCCTGCAACTGCTCAACTGATCAGTGGCAACTGGACTTAGCCTACACCCAGCTGTTTGGCCTCTACCGTCACCCTGTGAGTTTGTCTCTAAGTGCATCATCAGACATCCTAGGGGGCTTTGGAAGTGTACTCCTTTGGTGGATTGGGACTTAAAGGACTACATTAACCCCTTCAGTGCCCATGACGAGATGGTCTTGTCATGTAGCGCGGTTGCGCAGTGCCCATGACGAGACTATCTCGTCATGAACCCCGCCCGCTAATGCAACGCCCGGCACAGGGCGGGGAAAGGGCGGGGCACTGAAGAGGTTAAGAAGGTAAAATCTTTGACCAGAATGAACCTGATTGGTGTATCCGACCAATGTACCATCACGGTCATCGTAAAATAGCCCATAGATCCTGATTTACTCTGACCATTGACTACAATGGGCACTTTGTGCTTCTAGGCACTATTTCTACTTGAAAATTTAAAAATTCATATCTAATTTTCCCTTCATTTGATTTTTGTCATTTTTTTGTTCTTTTGCTCATTAAATGTTTCTAATTTTTGGGATTTTTTTGTTTGCATTTCAACTTTAGAACTCTTTCTTGTACTGCATAAATACTTTACACATTGCCTTGTGTGCCCTAGCTCTGTGCCATAGCTAGGGGGTTTAGCTCCAGTTAATTTAGTGACATTGAGGGTTCACATTGACAACTGTTGTGATTAATCCTTGAGGTGGGTAGTCACCACACAAAATTATATTTCAGTTTCTTACAAAGTGTAAAAAAGATAGCTGGCTGCTGAGCTTCAAATTCAAATGACCGAAACTAGAAATAACATCACAGATCTGATAGAGATTTTCATTTTGTTGAAAGTAAGAAGGGTTTGGCATTCACAGAATATCATGGAGCCCTATATAATCTTTCATCCGTTGATTAAGTGTAGTGTCTGAAAAAGGGTAAATTACCAAATTTTATGGATGAATATAAGGAACCCTTAGATCAGTCTATTTGCCAGTTTAGGTGTGGCAGATCATCACAGCTTTTTCAAGCGATAAGGGTTTAGGACAGGAGGTTTCCTACTGCCTGTTTATAATACAGTTGTGGGGGCAACCAGCTACTGGCATATTATAAGCCATTTTTTAGCAAAAAGGCAAATTAACCCCAACTTTGGATAAATATACCCAAGCCATTATTAGAAATACAGACACAGTTTCAAAAACTGCTGCCTGATAGTGCTAACTAACAATGATTTCATGATCTTTAGTAAAATATCTCCCTTTTTAATTGAATAATATTGTCCATTACCTAGTTCATCTGGACAAACAGGTTTTTGCAAAAAAGCAAAGTATAATAGAACTATCAAATTCCCTCTGTTTAGGTAAGTAGTAACAATCTAACCCATGCCAAAATACAAATTACCACAGCTTACACCAGGGCTGTGTTATCTCACTATTCACCTTTGTAGTATTGCTTGAACAATCAACACTAACCTTCAGGAATAATCCTGGGGTTCATGGCTGCTTATTGGCTTACTCCCCGAAAAACGATTTCATTTTATGCAGACAAAATATTTTGGCTTATGAGACACACAAAGCCGATTCTATCGCTAATTGTTAAGGGACTAAGGAACAGATTTCTATGTTGGTGGTAAGGATACTCTATCGCAATGATAACAGACTATCCTTTCTGCCAATGTAATTTAAATGAGGGAAGATCTTTGGTATAACCATGGTGGAGACTATTTTGTCTCTGCCATGGTTACACCCTTCCGATGGCCCGATGGAGTAAGGGCCGTCAGAGGAGGACCTCTATATCAGCCCACCTATTTTAGATAGGCAGACATACATGTCGGTTTTCATTGCCCATCACTGCCAGGAAAATCTTGGTGGTAAGGGGTAGTAAAAACTGTCTCATGCTCAACTTGCCAGGTTAACTAACTTTGTGATGGGGGCATTGTTTGTTTTAATTTCAAAAAGAAATTCCCGTTCAGGATTTTCTTCTTGAATATATAAACTACTTTGTAACTTTGCTGTATGGCTCCGTCACGTTTGACAGAGCCATACGTCAAAGTTACTATGCATTCACAGGAACCGCCTTTGACGACAGTTACTGTAACTGCTAGAAATGTCTGTCAACTTGATGGACATTCCTACAATTAATCATCGAGATCACCGCCAGGGCGACAGAGTAATTTACTCCCTCACCCTAGCAGAGGACAGTCTGACATCTAAAATATAAGGGGGGCTCTAACTGCCTTTAAGCAGGTATCTGAATTAAAGGTCAGTCTTGAAAAAACCCAGTGGACTTTAATTTATGGGGACAAATCAGATGATTTGTAAGTATATGTTAGCAAGCAGTTTTGCAAGCAATAAGAATACAATAAAGTGCAGTTAGGGCTAAATCTGACAAAAGACACATTTTCCTTTATACAGGTTCAATATACCCAGTATACTGAAAACTCTAGATGTAGGACTTACTGGACAGTGTAAGGTAGAGATCTACTTGACTAAAATGATTAACTTGGATAGAATTAAGCTCATCCAGGGATACATGCATCTCACCTAACTGTTCTTATCTGAGTAATTGGCATGGCCCATCTCACAAAGCATGCTCCCTTAGGTTCAGAGGAAAGCAGGCTTTCAACTTCCCCCTTACTGAAAGCCACTGAAACCACCCTAGAAGTGTTACAAAACTGCTGAACCTCTCCAGTGGACAATATTTCCCTCATTGCTTTTTCTAGGTCTACATAACCCACATTTTACATCTGCCAGCAGCACTGCAGACTTTAAAAGTTGGAAAGTCAGTGATATGAAGTACCTAATTCACATTTATGCAGAGAGAATCCGATAACATCCTTACAATGTAAACCAGCATAATCTGATGAAGAAAGAGATTGATCTTTATTCACAATTGAGACATTGTGCCTAATACCAATCTATCAAACTCTAAGATTCCAGGACTTTGAGAAGATTAACTTTAGCCCAACAATATCAACGGGAAACATAAGGCCTTAAAAAACACACACTGAAACACAATTGACATACATGGAGACTTAGGAAATGTATAATAATCAGACATTCCAGAATGAAACTTGGCAGAAGATATGCTAAAATTCACTAATACGTTACTAGGGTCCAACATGTAGAGAGTGCATATTAGGCCTGGGCGAAAATTTCGTTCCGTTCGCGGAAATTGCGATAATTTGACATTTTCGCGTTCCGCGGAGAGCGCGAAAATGTCAAAAAGTTTCTTGCTCGCGCTGTAAAATAATACATTCTCGCGCGCGCGCGATCGCCTTACCTGAATCCCTGCGTTCGCCGACAAGTTTTCTTGATCCGGTCGCGTTCTCCATGAGATGTTGTATTGTTTTTAGCCATTTGCGCTGTCTCGCGACAGTTCGCGCCCGCAGTGACGTCATGCGTCGCGCGATCACGTCTTTCTTCTCGCGATCATGCACTGCGAGAACAACTCAAAACAAGATGGCCGCGCCCGCAAGCAACCACATGGGTAAGTTGGCGACCCGCAACCATGCAGAAAATCTCGCGAACATGCCGGAAAAAAACTTCCGCATCTTCGCGATATTTCTGCTTGTTTGCGATAATTTTAAACATTTTTGCGATAATTTGCGAAGGTTAATTCCGCAAATTCCGCCCACCCCTAGTGCATATATGCTGGAAAGGCCATAATGATAGAGGAGATATGGGGCCCGATTCACAGAACTAAATTAAGACAAAATCCTAAACTTACTACCATTTTGGTATTCACAGAAGGCACTTACTCATTTTGGTATGCACAGAAGGCACTTACTCATTTCGGTATTCACAGAAGTTAGTAGTCCTAACTTTAGGACTCCTAAATGCCTTCTGTGAATACCAAAAGTCTTAAAGTTAGGATTTTTCTCAATTTAGGAGTAGTAAAGTTAGGATTCCTAACTTCACTACTCCTAAACTGACTTTCGGTATTCACAGAAGGCATTTAGGAGTCCTAAAGTTAGGAGTCCTAACTTTACTACTTTACTAAAGTTAGGAGTCCTTAGTTTAAACAAAATGTAGGTTGAGTAGTTCAAATAGCACAAACCTTTCCTGAAAAAGGCTGACAGAACACTTTGTAAAAGAAAAATGATAAATGACATTGACTTTGAATATTACCTTAATTATTGATGTCTCATAGATGGTGAGGTTTTTGCTTACTGACTGGTTATTACTTGTTAGAGTTGTGTAAAAATATGAAGCACTCATATCTACCTTTCAAATTTTTTTTATTTTTTTTTGAAACCGTGTATTACAGAATCCAAAAGATATACAAAGATGGGCCTACAACCTTCAGGCTGGCCGCTAGCAGACAGAAAGAGCATATAATACAAACAGTAGAACACACGCTGCGGCAGAAGAGAGATCACAGGAGTTGAAAGAAGCGTTGGCAGCCACACCATCCGGACCCCACACAACGGTTTCATTTTTATACAAAATAACGAAGAAAACAAGTCCACAAGGCAACCCACAATCGGAAACAATAGCATGTGCTCCCCTGGGGGGGACCCTACCGGTCCACAGGAATATCAAGGGGGGGGATAGGTCGGGACGGAGACAAAGTGGACTCAAGCCCAGAACCAGGAAGACAAGCAGGCTATGGAGACGGGGCCGGTGACGGATCAGGCGCCAGCGGCGGGGTACAGATTCCCCCACGGTAGGCGTTCCAGGAGACCCACACTTTCACCCATTTCCCAGGCTTACCTCTTGCAACATACACCACCTTTTCCCGAAATATACACCAATCCATGTTGTCCTTCCACGCCGAGACAGTCGGTGACCTCTGGGAACCCCACAATTGCGCAATATCACGCTTGGCCACCATATATCCCAGAGTCACCCACCACGTCTGCGGCACTGAGTAGTCGGTTGGCTCCCACACATTCAGGAGACATCTCCTCGCCTCGGGCAGCAGCGGCACATGCGTAACTGCCTGTAAGACCACGTGCACACCACGCCAGAATCGCGTCACCTCCGGGCATTCCCACAATATATGGAGAAAGGTCCCCAAAGAACCACACCCACGCTTACACAACCCGTCCACAGCATAGCCCATACGCATCAGACTCGGCCCCGTAACATAGACCCTATGGAGTATCTTGAGCTGGACGAAGCGAAGGCGAGCCGGTATGGCCACCTCTTTCGGGGAGGCCACCGCAGACACCCAGTCCTCGTCATCCAGCTCCAATCCATCAGCCCCCCACGCCTCACGAAGGCCAGCCAGCAGTCCCGAGCGATCATTGATGAGTTTTTTGTAAATTAATGAAATCGTGGCGTCCGGTACATGCCCATCTAGCACTCTATCCTTCAGAGAGGAGTACTCCGGGATGGAGGCAACGTCCGGGAATACGGAGCACAACGCATGACGGATCTGCATATACCGAAAGTACTCCCTGTCCTGCAACTGGAATTCCGTCTGCAGCACATCGAACGTTTTGAATCCCCCCCTCGTCCAGAGATCGCCCACCCTGCTGATGCCTATCATGTCCCACTTCTCAAAGCCCTTCGAGGTCCACAGGGAGCCCAGCCGCTCAGATGCGTATAGTGGCGTCGCCCGGGTCAAACGATCCTTCCACCCCATCGCCAAATTAGCCGCGTGCCACACTCGCACCATGACCCGCGTGGGGCCCGTCAGACGTGCGTCGAGCGAGCTAGAATAAAGCACCCGATTATAGTCGCCGCCCGGCAGTAACATTTTATCCATCTCAAAGGCCGGGTTTAGAGCGGGCCCGTAAAGGCCGTGATTTATCGCAGCCAGCTGGGAGGCCCAGTAATATCGCTTGATGTCTGGGAGGGCAACCCCCCCGTCGTACCACGGGAGCGTCAGCTTCGCCAGGGCGATACGCGGTCTACCCTCCCAGAACAGGCGGCGCTGCAAACTCTCCACCTCGCGAAAGTAGCGCGCCGGGACAACGTCCATTGTGTTTTGTAAGGCGTACAGGAAACGTGGCAGCGACATCATCTTAAACAATGCCGCCCGGCCGAGCGGCGAGAGCGGCAAGCGCCTCCAACGCGCGACATCATCCTTCAGGCGCTGGAGGGGGGGAAGCAAGTTCTGTTTATACCGGGCCTCCGCGTCCAGGGTAATGAAGATACCCAGGTACCTAAATCCCCGTGGGGCAATCTGGATAGGACAACCCCGCGGAAGGATAGGAGCCTCCCCAGAGAGGACATACACACAAGATTTAGCCCAATTGATGACTAGGCCGGAGTTGAGGCCAAATGAGTGCAATACATCGACCAGCACTATCAGCGATTTACGCGGCGAAGCCAGGTACAAAAGAATATCATCAGCGTAAAGAGATACGCGGTCCTCGTACTCGGGGGTCCATCGGAGACCACGGATAGAAGGATGCCACCGCAGCCACTCCGCCAGGGGCTCCAAGGCAAGCGCGAAGAGGAGCGGCGATAACGGGCAGCCCTGCCGCGTGCCCCTGCCCAGCTCAAACGGAGCCGACACTCTACCGTTTACAGCCACCTGCGCCAGTGGTCCGGAATACAACAATTTCACCTAACCGATGAATCCCGGGCCAAACCCAAACTTCACCAGCGTCGCCCAAATATATGGCCACTCAAGTGCGTCAAACGCCATAGTGGCGTCCAGGGACGCCAAAATGGCCGGCTCCCGTATGAACGGGACACGCGCGAGCACCCCATGCAAGCGCCGCAGGTTGAGCGCAGTGTTGCGATGAGGGATAAAACCGGACTGATCCTGGTGAATCAGATCGCACACCACGCCAACCAGCCGATTGGCCAACACCTTGGCGAGAATTTTGGGTTCCGCATTCAGCAGCGAAATGGGCCTGTAGGACGTGACCCGGTCCCGCGGCCTCCCTTCCTTGTGAATAACCACGATAGTAGCCAGACGCTGGTCTAGCGGGAGGGAACCCGCCGAACGGGCCGCGAGGAACATAGCACGGAGATGCGGCGCCAGCGTATCCGGTCGCAGCTTGTACAATTCGATAGGAAGACCATTAGGACCCATGGCCTTGCCGGAAGCGACCGAACGTATGGCGAGGGCAATTTCCTCAGAGGTTGGGGCGGCGTCCAACGACACCCTGTCCTCCTCCGAAAGGGAAGGCAGCGCGATATCCCTGAGCAGGGCATGGGAATCATCTTCCGAGCGGGAGGACACCGGGGAATACACCCCACGGAAATATTCTGCAAAGCAATCAACAATTTCTTCCGGTTCAGTGACACACACACCATCCAGTTTCTCAATCGACGGGACAACTCAACTCGCTCTCTCCTTTTTATCCAGCCACGCAATCAGTTTCCCAGCCTTATCACCCACATCATACAGTCTCCCCTGTTGCTCTCTACTGAGGCCCCTGGCCGCCTCCGTAATGAGGGCCCTATAGGCCGCCTGCTTGAGTCGGAGAACATGTAGTTTGTCATCCGTCACCCCACATTCCAGGTCACCCTCCAACTCGGTTATCTCAGTTTCAACACGGGTCACCTCCTCCCGCTCGCGCCTCCGGGAATGGGAAATAAAGGACAGGGCCTCCACCCGGAGTACCGTCTTGAAAGCCTCCCACAGGGAGACCGCCGATGACACTGACCCCACATTATCGTCAAAATATCGCTTAAGGGATTTAACCAATTCTGCGCGAATGGTGGGGTCACGCGGGTACCAGGGATTAATCGGGACCACCCTACCCTCCCCCCTCGGGTGAATGTCGAAGTGCAACAGGAGCGGGGAGTGGTCTGAAATACCCCGCGCCAAATGGCGCACCTCCCCGATCCTCCCCGCATGCGCCGCCGGCACCAGGACATAATCTAGCCTTGAGAGACTGCCATGGGCCCCGGAATGAAAGGAATACTGTTTCTGCGTAGGGTGTTTCAAACGCCAACAATTCACCAACCCCAAAGTATCCAAGAGGCCAGATAACCACGCTTGGGCACGGGGGAGATCCCTAGGGGGGTGACGGTCCTCAGTTCCGGAAACCACCGCGTTGAAATCCCCCCCAACCACTAGAATCCCCTCCGGAAGGCCGAGGAGGAGGCGCCCCAGATCCGCAAAAGTAGTCGTTTGCAACCCTGGCGGGACATAGACAGAAACAAAAACAATCACTCTGCCCTCCATTCTACCCACCAGAACCGTATAACGTCCCCTGTCATCATGGAGCACCTCATCAACTTCCAATGGGAGCGAGGTTTTAGCCATGATGCCCACACCCCTGGAACCAGACGTGAAGCCTGAATGGGCCAGAAGGCGGTAGCCCCGTCGATTCATAGCACGAAAGGAGTTGCCAATGAGGTGCGTCTCCTGCAGAAAAACTATATCAGGTGAAATTCGTTTCAGAAACTGCAGGACCACACCCCGTTTTATCCTGTCCCCCAGTCCATTGACATTCCAGGACAAAAGACTCAGTCCCCTACCCCCCATCATAGCCGAAAGCGATCAATCGTCCCCCCGAGAGCACTTTAGGAATAGCACAACAATACTTTTGCCTTGTGGTACAAATGAACAATACCCCACCCCAACCCAACCGCCCCAACAAAACTCTCCCCTCCCTGCACCCCTGCATGAGCCCAGACAGCCCCCCCAACTTGCAGTGTGCCTGTCGCCCCTATATAAGTGGAACTAGCTAGACCCTCTAGAGGAGGAAAGAGTACCCCCTCAACACCCCGCACAGCCTCCAAATGAGGGGAGACGAGTACAACAAACACAAGACCCTAAGCTTGGCCGAAAGTGGCCGCGTCATCCGGAGTGAGCCCCGGCATCAGTACCTCCGACCCGGTCCAGTGGGCAATCTCCTCCCGCAGCCCCCCCCCGCCATCCCGATCATGACCCCCAGACAAAGTGTCCAGCCAGTCCCCGGCCATTTCAGGACGGTCAAAAAAGTGAGTGCGACCATCCACCTCCACCCGCAGCCTGGCCGGGAAGAGCATGGCGTATTTTAAGTTCATGCCTCGAAGCCGCCGCTTGACGCCCAGGAAACTCAGTCTCTGCTTCTGGACCGCTTGGGTGAAGTCAGGATAAAAGTTCACCTCCATGTTCTCCAGCTTAATCGGCCCTTGCAGTCTGGAAGCTTGCAAAATCGCATCCCGGTCCCGAAAGTTAAAGATACGGGCAATAAGAGGCCGCGGAGGGGCTCCAACCTTCGGTCTGCCCCCGGGAACTCTATGGGCCCTCTCCACGGCAAAGAATTTACTCAGCCCTCGAGGCTGGAGATGGGTAGTGATCAGGTCCTCCACGAAGAGATCCGCCGCCGACTCCTCCCGTCCCTCGGGCACTCCGATGATGCGGATATTATTCCTCCGGGCCCGGCTCTCGGAGTCCTCCAGGCGCCGATCCATGAGCGCACTCGCCTGACGGAGCCGGTGCACCTCCGTTTGAAGGGCCGCCACCTCAGTCGTGAGGCCCGACGCGGTGTGGGCCAAAGAGTCGACCCGGTCGTTGGTCTTAGAGAGATCAGCTCTCACAAGGTTGACATCAATGAGGACCGCGTCGATTTTGTGTGCTAAAGTGTCGAACTGCTGGCCCACCGAGGCCTTCATCTCAGCAATGGCGCTCATGACGTCTTGCAAAGACAGATCCGTGGGCAAGTCCGGGGCATCCGGGGGGCACTCAGAGGACTTGTGCGATCCGACGGGAGACCCCTTCGGGAGGGTGTAGCGGTCCATGATGTTGGCCTGATATGCGGCGCCACACCGGGTTGACTTGGCCTTCAAACGATCCCCATCCTGCTTTGTGGCCATCGTCGCGGGTCTCACACCCGCACCAGTCACGCAGTGAAGAGCAAGCAATCAAGGCCACGATCTCCGGGGGGCCACCCCAGGACGGCAGAGCGGGCCACAGCAGGCAGGCAGGCAGGGTCTCCCAGCGAGGCCACCCCAACACAAAGAGCGCCGTGATCCCACTTGCGAAGACGGCAAGGGGGCGCAAAAGTGAAAGTGTGGGGTACGCGACTCGCCAGGCCCAGCCCGCCGTTGTTGTTCACTTTGCCACTGGGTCGCCCCCGAACGCGAATCCGGGGTCAGGAGAGAAGTAGGCCGCAAACTTCAATCGGTGCTCACTCCGGCACCCGAGGTCCGATTCGAAAACGGGAAACGGGTACCACCTCGGCTCAGGCTCACCAACACAGTCCCCTCAACCGATGCAGGGTGAAGACAGGATAAACGTAGGAGGTTGCAGAGGTCCTCGGGAGCCTCGCACCTACGCGGCCATCTTGGTTGCTCGCTAGGCTCCTCCTCCACCTTTCAATTTTTTCCCTCATATGTTTACTGCGTATTTCAGGTACTTTCTCAAGTGTTCTCACTGTAGATGCCTAATTTCTGATGTTCAGAATTTGTTCTCATAAGGTTACCAGTTGGGTCCGTAAGACCTAGATACTCACTGCAATTTGGAACCACTCTAGCCTGTTTGGGCATTATTCATTCCTGTAATTAAACCCACCACCACCCTCATGAAGATTCTCGTTATGCTACACGACATCATCTGTGAGTTGTATCTTGTTGTGTGTTGTATCTTGGATTGTTTGATATCTATTTTATCACAAACCATTATAGAGATGTAGATGCCTAATTTCTGATGTTCAGAATTTGTTCTCATAAGGTTACCAGTTGGGTCCGTAAGACCTAGATACTCACTGCAATTTGGAACCACTCTAGCCTGTTTGGGCATTATTCATTCCTGTAATTAAACCCACCACCACCCTCATGAAGATTCTCGTTATGCTACACAACATCATCTGTGAGTTGTATCTTGTTGTGTGTTGTATCTTGGATTGTTTGATATCTATTTTATCACAAACCATTATAGAGATGTAAAACAAAAATATGCAACTGAATATTACAATACTAAATGAAAGAAACATATAAAGCAAAAAAATCAATGTAGCTAGACACAAGCACAGCAAAGAAAATAGTTTCGTTTTACAGCATTTCCAATCACTGTGAATGAAAGACAAGTAATATGAGTTGATGGACGAATACCAAGCTAAGGATTAGCACAAATTCAATGAACTGAAAATCTTCTATCTAGCTACACAATAGCATTTAAAGAGGAGTAAGTCAGAGGGAGTCTGACTAAATAAGTGTTTGTGTTTTCTTACTGCTAGGAATTTCCGAGTAGGCCACATTTTTTTCTGGGGCTTGGAGCCTGGCACTAACTAAAACTAATTTGGTAGCAAAGTAGTTTGAAGTGTGGAAATTTAGAAGCATGTAGGTTAATCATCCCAACTTTAATGCAATACTTCTCTCAAGAGGCCTCAAATATAAACCTATAATTTATTTTGAAGGTCTGTAATCTCACATGGATCACCGCTGGGTTACTTCAGACAGTTGAAGAGATGACACAAAAATTCAACTTAACAAAGGCAAAGAGGGTGTGTAAGCCTAACAAATGAGATGGCGAAAACGTTTTTGATATTCTTAAGTGGTAACCCCTGCTGTATATGTAGTTGATGTAAAAAAATGTCTAAGTACCTCAGTTTTAAAAATGAAAATGATCTGTTTGCTGTTGGCCTCATGTGTCCAGTGTGGGTTCAGGGTATTCCTGTGGTGGATGCGTGTGAGGCAACGGATTCTGACAGCAGAAACCTGGGGGCAGATTAATGTTAGATTTGCGCCACTTTTAAGCCGCCGTTGCGTCACTTTTGTGACGCAGCGGCGGCGTAAACCATGCACCATGTTGCGCCTTATTTACAACGTGACGCATCTAGGGAGATGCGTCACGTTGTAAAGCCCTGCGCTACATTAAACCTGCATCAGGTTTAATGTAGCACAGGTTGTGTCGTGCTTGTGACGCGACTCCAGCAATGCGCCGACCTTACGCCATCAGATGCGCCACGCATCTGTTTATCCTTGCGCCACGATGCGCTGCATTGTAAATGCGGCACATCCGTGGTGGCGCAAGGGTAAACTTGCGTGACGCATCTTTCCTGGCGCATCCCTGCTGATTTGCAGGGATGCACCAGGAAACATAAATCTGCCCCCTGATGTTTTACCCACTTCTACATGGGCTTGAGAATTGTAAGATTGATGCAGCTGGGTTTTAAATGATTTACAACAGGGTGTAAGGATCAGGCCCAAGGCCCCCATTTATATACAGTAATCATGCAGACACAGTGGCATGCATTCTGGAACTGGCCCAGGACATGTGCGCCCAGCCCCTTTTATTAGCAGGGTCATCTGACTGGTGACACTTGTGATGGATCGGTGTGGGATGAGTGTGGAAGCCTGCCCTCAAGGAGGGGCTGGTGGAAGCTCAGTATTTAGAAACACTAGAACGTGACCAGCAAATCACTACATAAGGTTCTCATTTCCACATATTTTTAATGAGACCTTCAATCTCTTCTTGAATGATAGTGATCTTGTCAAGATGAAGTGGGAACTTATCCACCATCCGGCTGAAGATGCCAAATATAAAGAGATAAACCTCACTCTATCAACACCAAATAGACTAAGTGATTCATAGTATGAAGTTAACTAGCACAATAGCTCAGAATGTTTCAAAGAGATCTGTTACTTTTACAAATTATTTCAAAAGAAATTGAGAGGGGCCCCTTCTACAGCCAAAGGAGTAGGGCACCAAATAGACTTCAGTCAAAAAGAACTCCTCTTTGGACAACAAAGTACTACCAAACCCTTATGCTCCCACACTCAATCAGATCATATCACCAGAATATAACACAAACATCATCAAAGGCCAAGTGTTGATAAAAATATATATTTTTTCAATGTATTATTTATAGAACATTAAAAAGATTAAAAACACATGATTCAGCAAATATATGTACATACAAATTTAAAAACAATAGACAGTACATTACAAACCAAAACTGGGAGAACCAGCAAGACAAATTATGTCTGTAAGCTGACAGACCCATTAGTGAGGTCTTATTACCCCTCCGTCTGTGACTGCAGAGGTCAACTTGCAGTTAACACCATATAGTATCTTTGGAATCTAAACAGATATTGAATGTTTTGTGGGAGTTATCGTTTTCTGTCCTGAAAAAGGTGGTGTTTAAGCAGTATACCCACCGAAACGCGTCAACACCCTTGTGTCAACAGGCATATTGTAGACTCGATTAGTCAATTTGCTTCTATTCTGTTAAAAATTATGACACAAAAGACAAATGCTAGATCAATGAATTGGGTCTAATGTATCTGCTTGTCAGCTTACAGAAATATTTTTTCTTGCTGGTTCTCCCAGTTTTGGTTTGTAATTTACTGTCTATTGTTTTTAAATTTGTATGTTTTGGTAGTACTTTGTTGTCCAAAGAGGACTTTTACAAATTAACCTTTGAGTTGAGATGGTTTAATGCCAGAAGTTGGTGCAACTTTGTCAGCACTCTATCAGTATCAACCAGCTGTGACATTGAATGTAGAGTGATGTACTCTCCATTGACATTGGGTGTATTGTGATATACTCTCTGTCAGTCAGCTGCATTTCCTACTCTGTTATATCACATTTCATTGCGGCCCGTTGCATTTGAGTTCTACTCTAGTGTCATGTTGGTGTACCTTTCAAGGGGCAAGATTAGTACTTTGCTATGATTGTGCTCATACCCTGACCCAGGTCTCCAGTTATTTCTTCACATGGGTCCAGACCTATTCATAACTAGCAGTGGATGTGATCCAAGAAAAGTGTAGAGCTTTCACTGATGGCTAAAGAGAAGAGCGATTTTACATTCACTTTAAAGTTGACAATGCATCCCTGTTTTCATCTGGTAATAATCGGATATTTCTGGATACTGAACAGCTGGGAGCTGTGGTAATAAGATTTTAAAAAGTAATAATTTTGAGGATCATTACAGCAATGGGCCTTGAGGTTAAAGATCTCAAGACAATACCAAAATACAATTTGGAAGCAATCTTCATTATTCTCTGTCAAGTTTCCGGAAAATACTAAGTGGAGCATTTGGGGAATGCAAAACAACCTAACAAATCTAGTCCTCATCCCATGGTGTGTCATTGTATGGAAGAGGGTTGCAAATAGTTTGAACAACGCCAGGCCTGAATCTCTCACCCAGAGTAATCTTGCACTGGTGCACTGGTTCTGTTCAGACAGAAGGTCATATGTACTATGAAGTGACGGAGAGAAGTGTTAGCCTTCCTGGCATAGCGCCTCTCTCCGCTACTTCGCAGGTTTTAGGTTTCCTGCAACTCCTACCGATTATCACAAGGCCAGACAGTACCCTAGAAAGCTGGTGGCAAGGAATTATATGTAAGGGTGGGCATAGCAGGCGGAGTTTCTCTACGTGGAGCACCACGGAGTTGGCCAAAAATCCGTGGAGCTCCGCTCCGCGCCTCCCACCCCCGCAATAAATAGTTTCTAAATGCAATCTACAATTAATGTCGCGGCATCCTGGGCTGCCCTCCTCCTCCTTGCCGTAATACATGGTAGGACTGCGCATGCGCGCACATGCGCAGTCCTACCATGACGTATGTCTAACGTAGGAGATTGCGGCGAGGAGGAGGGCAGCCTGGAACGCCACGATAAGGTAAATGCAGTTTTATTTTACATTAATTGTAGATTGCATTTAGAAAATATTTATTGTGAGGGGTAGGAGGCGGGAGGGTCCGGGGCTGAACTCCGCTCCTCTGCGGAGTCGGAAGTTTTGATGAACTTCGCGTTCTCCGCAGATAGTGGAGTATTCAAAATAGGGCTTTAAAGGTTATTCTATGTCTAACCGGCAACGAGTGTAGTTTCTTGATGGATTTTGAAATCGAATGATATTTGGGAATCCTAAACAGCAGTGGTGCTGCTGCATTTTGTAAGGTTCGTAACGTATTCATTAAGTGTTGATGCAGGTTAAGATATAGACCATTATAATAGTCTATTTTTGATTGCCCGTAGATGTAAAATTGGAGAAGGGAGATATTCATTCAGTCACTGAAATTCACAATGTGAAACAAGAGACAGGCAATAAATTCCAGCTTCCCTCCTTGAACAAATTGGGAGACCCTACGCAAATTCTTCACTGTATCTCTGTTTCCTTCATCATCACATTTTGGAGTACCCTGTAATACATCTGTTCATGGTGTGCACTGTACAAAAACTCTCTTGGATATGGCTTAAATAATGCTTCTCCATCTATAATTGGCCAAATACAGAGGATGGCTCTTGCTTGATTCTTCCTATTGGTTTGCTGGCTCCTTCATTTCTGTGATTTTCAGGGTGATCCCACTGTGTATGCATGCATCTTTTTGGTAGCTAAATAATATTGGAGAGGTCACACGAAAAAGGACATCTAGTGAAGTTGCCAAGTAACAGACTGGTATCTTTCAGCTCTTCTTAGTCAGTGATCCAGATAAAGTATTTTCTTCTCACTTATTGCTATACCTGAATCCCTTGGGTGGTAGTCCCCCAAACCTTTTGCCTTTACCCATCCTATTTTTCTAAAGATAGAACTTTGTTGGCTTTAGGACCCTATGCACTTTACCACTGCTAACCAGTGCTTGTTACCTTTCCTTAAAATGTGGTAAAATTGGCCTACACCTAATTGGCACATTTAATTTACTTGTAAGTCCCTAATAAATGGTACTCCATGTGTCCAGGGCCTGTAAATGAAATGCTACTAGTGGGCTTGCAGCACTCATTGTGCCACCCAAGAAAGTCACACTTTAACCCCTTCCCCGCTCATGACGGAACCACTCTGTCATGAGCCACGGTTGCGCTGTGATCATGACGGAGTGGTTCGGTCATGCTGCGGCCGTTGGCGGCCGCTCCGCCCACGCGGCGCTAATTCCCCACCTGTGCGGGCGATTAGCGCAGTGGGCGGAGACGTGACGGAACCACTCCGTCATGAGCACAGCTCAACCGTGGCTCGTGATGGAGTGGTTCCGTCACGAGCAAAGCGCCACCGCACCTGCCCCCAAACCCCCCCAGCGCAGCGGCGGAATTCCTGCCGCGGCGAAGGGGTTAAAACCTGTCTCAGGACTCTCATTGCAGCCTGTAGTGCAGTTTTAAAACTGCCATTTCAAACTGACAAAATAAACCTTTTGCCAGGCCTAAACCTTCCTTTTTAATACGTATAAGTCACCTTTGAGGTATGCCCAAACAGCACCAAGGGCAGGGTACATAGTATTTAAAAGTAAGACATATGTACTTAAGTTTCACACTTGCAATTAAAAGCTCAGACAGACGTTTTCACTGTTGTATGGCCTATTTCTCCCATTTACTAACACTGGGTTACCTTATTACATTTAATAGGTGCTAACTTTGCATTGGGAGAAGATAGAGATGTGCTGCTTAGACTCAAATGAATTGTAATTCTAAATCCTCTTTAATGGTAGAGTCAAATTTTGAATCACATGTCTGAAAATGTCACTTTTAAAAAGTTCAAAAAGAACAATTGATGGACAGAATGCAGAACAATGTCGTACATTCACCCCAGTACAGAGATCTGGACCTAAATCTATCATTTTTTTGCTCACCATGCTATTCTAGTTTGAACCCAGCCATATGCAAATCAGTCCTCACCCTGCACCCTATGGGAACTGTCCAGCCCAAACTGCCAGGCCAGGTTCTCCCTGGACTGGAAACAAGCATCCTAGGACAGGTTTTGGGCTTTCACCCCTCATCAGCCAGGATAGATTGACTCCAATGGCATGGAGAGCACAGGACACACGTCTGGGCATACCCGTCCCACTCGGGGTGACAAATGCAAAAAGACCAATTGATGGACAGAATGTAGAACAATGTCATACATTCACCCCAGTACAGAGATCTGGGCCTAAATCCATTGTTTTTTGTCCACCATGCCTGGCTTGGCAGTTCAGGCTGGGCTGTTCCCATGAGGCACAGGGTCAAGACTGATTTGCATATGGCCAGGTCTAAACTGGGATGGCATGGTCAGAAAAAGAATTATGGATTTCACCCAGATCTCTTGACTGGGGTGAATGTTTTGATTTTTTCTGCATTCCGTCCATCAATTCTGTGTCTTTTACTTTTAAAAAGTTGGCATTTTCTTGTCCCAACCATTTGGACCGTCTGCCAGTATCTTGGGTCACATGACTTTGATTAGCTCTAATGCTGGAACTTGTGTATTTCTCCCAGCCAATGACACAAAGGGGACTAGGTGTGGCCAATATGGGCAATTCTGCCAGAATGGCTGGGAGCAGAGGTATTCCCTGCCCCTCATACACTTCACATGATTTGCCTCTTGTGTAGTGCAGATAATCACCCTGTGAGGGTGCCAATAGCACATACAAAGAGACCTGACACCAGCCTTCTGACACCTGAGACAGTTTGGAGCCTTGACAGGAGAAAGGAAGAATTATCCAGGAACAGATGTGTGGGTAGGACAGGGTGTCACCTCAATCACAAAGGCTGGCACCTATAGAATACTCTGAGAGACATCTGCTCTGCTGCCCTGCTGCTGGGAAGACTGCCCCGCTGCCTGTGGAAGGAAGACTAGACTAGCTCCTTAAACCTGAGAGCACCCGACCGACTCCAAAGAATAGCTGGCTGGCCTCTTGTGTGGGCTACAGGGACACAACAAGTTCTATAGACCCTGCAACTTACTTGCGTGCTGCTCCTGGTTGCCCCTGCTGGAGTGAGTCTTATACCCCAAGTAATGCCCCTCCCTCCAGTTGCCGGACCCTTGGTGTGGTGCTAAAGTGGCCTCCACCTACCAAAATCTGTGACTTAGAAACATTTACAGCAAAAACTGCTCTGAGAACTGACAGGAGATGAGACATGAGTCACACTAGGGGGGCTTGAGGAGATTTAAGGACCAGCAAGAACCGGCCCAATATAGTCTGCCTTAACTTTTGACTTTGAACCAGTCTTGCATGACCAGATTCCCCTGGTTAGCACTTTGATCTTTAGGTGCTAGATTTCACTAAAAACTTTTTAAATTCATAACTCCCATTCTGCTGATTGGATTTAATTTGTTTTAATGTAATTTAATTTGTTTAAATTTACTACATTGTCCAAATTGATGTGGGATTTTCTTGTGTTGTGTTTTCTCTTTATTACTGTTAGTGTGCTGGATAAATACTTTACCTATTGCCTTTAAGTTAAGCCTGCCTACTTTTGTGCCAAGCCACCAGAGGTTTAAGCACAGGTTAATTAGTGACTTTTGTAGTTCACCCTAACAAGTATTGTGTTTATTATTTGAGTGGTGCTTCCAACTCCTCAACTAATAACCCGATTTCCTACACTTACTATCCTACAACTCCACTGTGTTGTTTTTCAGACCATGTTTTACATGATTCTTTTATGTACAATGTTGCCAAATGGTAAAGTTAAAAAAATGTCACTGTACTAAAGCCTGTAAACATTTAGTTAACAGATGTTTCCTGGAAAGTGGCTCAACTAACTGACCTGAGGTCTAATGGACTTGCCTCAGCTCTACTTTTGAAGGCCTGCAGCTTGGGCTTGGAAAGGTTCAGGCCATCATTCCTGGTGGTACAGGGTTACTATCAGCTAGGTACCAGACACGTCCTTCTAGAGGGAATTCCACATCATTTGAGGGGGGAAACACTGTTTCTGTTAAGAACGATAGCGAATAGGCTGATCCTGTTCTGGAAGCTCACCTTAGCTCTTGCAAGAACTCTTTGTAGAGGTAGCTCTTGCCTTGGAAAGGGAATTGTGTTTCCCTAAGAAGGGTGTGCATGCACCTGCTGGGACTCAGAGTTTTTCAGAAGGTAGATGTTAACTGCGGTTATTACTGGTATATGTTTCTTGATCTGTTTAAGTGGAGAATGCATGATGACTCTCCCTAACTGTGTAACAGTAACTATGGGAGGAGCTACAACCTGAGAGCGGGTTGGGATGATGTGGCATCAGGGGAGGCACTGAGGAGGAGGGAGGCTATAGAAGGCCACCAAATGCAAACTGCAGGTCCCAAAATACACTGGGAGACAGAATGCACTGCAGATATCCAGACAAGAGGCAGGCTGTGCTCTGACAATTGTTATAAAGTATTTTGTCACTGGCTATGACCACATATAGGTGGGGAAGGGGGAGTTGGTGGAACATTGCACACCTGTTTGTGCCCCCCCTTATATACTTCAGTTCAGACCATCCCCAAGAACGACCAGGACTCGGCCGCATGCAGAGCCAGGGTGGACAATACTGGACGGGTATTTAGATGACAGTGATGTATTTCAGCTGCAAGTTTCTTACTGGCATGTGCGTGACAACGACATACTGCTTGTGAGAGTAGAGATCAGTGTCTTGTACAGTCTGCCCTCTACTTTCTTCTAATCTCGATGTTCCATATCTTCTGTAAAGACTGGAGGATTGGGAGGTGTGCAGCTGCACCAAATAAAATGGCCGCTCCCTAAGGCAGCTCTGCGACACCGGGTAATGTTCGGAGCTGATAGGTGTCTTTAAAATCAACGGTGCGGCAGCATTTCGATGGATTTCTTCATCGGAAGCGGTACGGAGCACTGAGGCAAGCTTTTTAGACCTGAAACAGTCTATTTGGACACTTTTCCTTTTATCTTTGTCTGACCTCGGTGGATCCTCGCAGTGGAGCTGCCATTTTGTGCCTTTGCCTCAGGCACTTATTTCTGGAAACAGCGTGGCAAAATGCCCATGTGGTCTGTGTTTTTAGCCCTTTTGGGCTATTTTCTTCACAACTAACATCAATGTACGACAAATGGCGTTTCTTTAGCAATTGATGGTTTTCCTCCCTCATTTCATGCCTGTATCTTCACCTTACACTGGACTAATGCCATTTGTGCTGACATTTTTTTAGTCAGGTCCTCATCTGAATTGCATTGTTAGTGCAATATTTTTTTTGCCATACTGATGTGAGGACCTAGCTTCCTGTGCCTGGAGAGAGTAATTTATTTGCTCTTGTGGATATATATTGTCGTCAACATGGATCCCATGCATCCTAACAACCCTCAAAGGGCTGGTGGTTCCAATATCAGAGGTCGAAAAGATTTGGTCGGCAACACTACTAGGTGAGTCAAAAAAGATCCATCCTCCCCTACAAAATCGCCCCTCCATCTGACTTAAGATATTATGGATGAACTGCACAACATTCGATTTTTTATGACGGATACCACTGCAACACTTCAAAGAATTGAGGAGAAATGGTCTGGTTCAGATTCAAGGCTCTCGGATGTAGAACAAAAGATTGGTGATGCACAGGATGTTGTTGCCAAAGTGGACACTCTTTACCGAGAAGTAGCGCAACTGAAGAAAATTACAGAGGATTTGGAAAATCGTAACAGGCGCAAAAACCTTAGAGTTTATGGTATTCCGGAAGGCTCCGAGGGTTCGAATATGATCTCCTTTCTGAAGATTCACATTCCTCAGATTGTTTGTTTGCCGAAATCTACTGATCTCAATGTTCAAAGGGCTCACAGAATAGGTCCTCAGAATACATCATCCTCAAATAAACCGAGAGGAATCATCGCATTTTTTTTATTATACTCTGATCTCATGGTGACTCTCAACACAGCCAAGCATCACAAACAGATGTTATGGCCTGGCCAAAAAATCTTCTTCAGTCAGGATGTCTCTAAACCTACTGCCACTCGCCAGAAAGAGTTTCTTGATCTCAAACCTATGCTGCGATCTATGAATGCCCGCTATGGTCTCATTCATCCATGATTCTTCAAAGTAACCTACAAGGACAGAAATTTTACTTTTGAGAATCCTGCTGAGCTTAGGAAATGTATCCACGTTCATAAAGAAGAAGCTATGGAACTGAGCAAAACTTGACTGTTTTCTTACATGTTCTCTCTTTTATTCCACGGGTTTCCCCTTCCTATCTCATTGATGCTGATGTTCTTATTCCCGTTGTCCATCTGCTTTGTGGTGCATGCTTCGTCCGTTGCATTGTCTCCCCATTGTTCGGTAAGTCCCCTTCCATTGTGTTGATTCTGTTTACGTTTTATGATTACAGCGTTCTGAATTTTTGTTGTCACTAATTCTGTTCTTTCCTGGTGTCCGGCTTTGGGGAGGCTTGTTATATTCGGCTCCCTCTACCTCTATTTGGTGAATGAATGTCAATCCAAATACTTTTCACTCCACTGAGGAACTAGACAAGGATGCCCCTTATCCCCTCTTTTATTTATTCTTGCCCTAGACCCTTTTTAGAAAAAAATGGCCATTCTCCGCAGTATTTGGGATTCCAATTCAAACATTCAGACATTAAGTTTACTGCGTATGCGGACGATATTTTACTTTACCTCTCCAACCCCACAACCTCCTTGCCGGGTTTTTCTCTGTACTACAAGAATATTCTCTAGACCTTGGAAATTGTTTGTGGATTTTATGACTAAAGTCTTTTGGCTTTTTGTTATCTTCTCTTTTGCCATACTTCGAAGGAGATTGTGTTTTCCTTTTGCTTCTGCTGTCTATCCCTTTCATCCCTTCCTCTCTTCCCTCTTTTATCCTTTTTTGCATGCCCTTTATTTTACTGCAGCTTTTCCTTACCTCTGTGTTTCTGTTTAAGTAATTTTGTTTTACTACTCTCTACTTGGTATGTATAATTGGGTACACCAAGCAAATCGCTTTATTTTCTTTCCTTTTTCTCTACTCTTATTTTCCCTTATTATTTGGCCTTTATCTGTTTTTCTCTTTTTGAGAATATTTTCATTTCTGGACTTGTATCATTTAATGTCACTCTGGATTTCCCAACTCATCTATTTTCCTTTTTGTAAGTTTCTTCTGTTTTTGTGGTTAATTTTGGATAAGTTTTTCCGATGAGTGGATTACGTATTATCTCATGGAACTTTAAGGGTATCCGTAATACAGTCAAAAAACATTGGGGGTATTATCAAGAAGTGGCGATAATTATCGCTAACCGCCGTTAGCGTGATTTTTTTTTATCGCCGTCTACTGCGGGAAATTATCGCCATGTTAGCGGCGTATTAACAACACGCCACTAACAGGCGATAGTTTCTCTTACCGGCTGAAATGTCCAGCGATAAAATTAGCGGGACGGCGATAAAAATCCTCGCACTAATGTAAATACAGTGGTGATAAGCCCATTAGCGATAAAAAAAAAACGCACGTTCGGCAGCCCAACATGAGAGATTTTTCCCTCTAACTTAAAAAATAGCCTAACAGTCCACCTCCCATAGAAAAGATGCCCCAAAAAAAAGTTTAATGCAGATTGGAGCAGCCAGGGCCAAGTGCAGCACACATCAACAACCCCCTCAGGCCACCCAACATCCAGGATGAGACGCTGGATGCCCCGCTGGACCTGTATCTTGAGCCTGGATGCCTCGATGGACCTGCGTCTGGAACCTGGATGCTCTGCTGGACCTGCGTCTTGAGCCTGGATGCCCCTTTGGACCTGCATCTGGAGCCTGGATGCCTCGCTGGACCTGCGTCTAGAGCCTGGATGCCTCCCTGTACCTGCGACAGGAGTCTGGATGCCTCAAGGGTACCTGCGTCTGGAGCCTGGATGCCCCGCTGGACCTGCGATTGAGCCTGCATGCCTCGCTGGACCTGCATCTGGAGCCTGGAGTGGGATGTAGGGGGCCCCCGAGTGGATGCCTTTCATGGCCAGCGTCCAGGTGGTGATGGTGGGCTGGCTTGTGTGTCGGGGGAGTGCGGGGCAGTGGCTGTGGCGTCTCGTGGATGGTCGGCGAAGTTGTTGTAGAGTTTTTTGATATTGAGGTGGAAGTAGGTTCCACGCTTATCGCAAAGGTCTTGGGACGGGGTGATGTCTGTGGCTTTGCTGCGTGGGTTGGTGAATTCATGAATGACCTTGAAGAGTTGCTTGTAGTTGGTGGAGTTGTTGAGGATTTGGTTGCGGCAGTCAGTCATGGCGTCCTTGTAGGTGGTGTAGATTTCAGGTGTTTTGGTGTTTCTCCAGTTCTTCTCCAGGCATCTGCAGGTGCGTCTTGCTTCTTGGAGATTGGTGGTGAACAAGGCGGCTTTCCTGGGGCGCTTATTGTCGGACTTGTGTAGCGGGGCGAGCCTGTATGCGCAGTTGAAGATTCATGTGGGAGTTCTCTGTCGGCGACACTGGCGTCGGATGTGTTGGAGGCCGGGGTGGTGGTTAAGGTCTGGCGGCAGTGTAGGCAGGAAAACTGGCTGGGGGTCGTGTTTGGTGAGGCCTGTTGTCAGTCTCTGAGTTTTCCGTGGTTGAGTGCGTGGAGGGTGGCTGAGCTGTAGTAGTGGCTGGCTCGAGATCCAGGGTTCCTGGCGCTGGTTGGGGTCAGGTCACGGACGGACGCAGATGGGCTTGTCTTAGGCGCGCAGAAGGCGTGCCTAAGACAAGCCGTACAGCGTCTGCCATTTAAGAGAGGGGAGGAACGATCAGCTGGGAGGTGGCAATGGGTGAGGACAGGCGTGCGGGGCCACAGGGGCGGCAGGAAGCGGGAAGTGCGGGCTCTGAGAAGCCAAAAAAAATCACAAATTAAAAACAAGGGATAACTAACTGATGTAATCATGCTATGCATCCTAAGGGGGTGGGAGGGTGTTTAGGATGGCTCCAAACACAGAGCAGGGCATGGACGGATTGGCATGCCCACTCAATTGCGTAATGACTGTTTGGTCGGCCCACTCAGGCCGTCCAAAGCAGTCATGCGCAATTCCCTGTTCGCAATGCAGGCTGCATTACAACTGCATGGAGAACATGGCCATCCCTCCGGCCCCTGGCTGCATGACTTGTCCCTTTGCCGATTACCAATCCCACTGCTGCATCGCAGCATTGTGATTGACTCAGGGGAGGGAGCCTGTCTGCCTACTTCCTTTTCCTGGAAGCAGATGCAGGAGAGCAGGAGCTACAAAGACAAGGGACACAGCTTCAAGGTAAGACTTCTCTCTATACATTTTTAACAACACATGCTCACACACACATCCCCGCGTCTACGCACCATCCAGTGCTATTTCTGGCGTTTACCACCTCAGAGCTGTCCAGCACACCCTGCACTTCTCAAATGGTGGCTGCTGTGCGCCCATGCACAGCGGGCTTACCACTCGTGTGCCAAAGGCACATTTGTAGTTACGATGCATGCCATCACCTCGCATTCCATTCCAATGCATACTAATACTAGGCACATTGCAACAGTCGAGTGGGTGTTGCATAGTGGAAACATAAAGGTCACAGTTCCCACTTCAGTGAGTGCAACCCAAGACTAACCTTTGCACCTCAAACCCAAATGTGAACCCTGGAATTCCTTTTTTAAGCCCCCAATACACACCCAAAACTTACATTTGAGACAAATGCACACCCCATTTTTCATATTTTACCCCAACAAACACCCCATTTTTTATATTTTACCCCCAAAACACCCCAACGAACACCCCATTTTTTATATTTTACCCCCAAAACACCCAATTTTTCATATTTTACCCCCAAAACATCAGATTTTATGTATTTTACCCCAGAAAACACACAATTTTTTTATATTTTATCCCACCAAACGCCCCATTTTTCATATTTTACCCCAAGAAAAATGTACATTTTCAAATTTTATCCCAAACACTTACACTTCTGAGAAACTTTAAATTACCCCATTACTGACCTCACAATGCGTTGTGATAAAAAGCGATGTTAAGGCATCCGCGTTGTCGGAGTTGTGTTGTTAATGATGTACTGCCTGCATTCTAATGGTCTTCTCCCATGCCACAGGCAACCCATAGGCTACGCCGTTTGCGTCTGTCTGCCCCTGGACCTTGCTCAGCACCAAGGAGCATTCCTCTTGGACACTCCACCGCTACGACATCAGTGCCCTCCTTGCCATCAACCCTGGACGCCACCTCATATGCCAGGACCAACCTCTGTTCCATGCCAGACATCGCCTTTGCCATCACTGAGGGCTGCAGTATCACCCGCAAGAAGCACCCTGAACATCAAGGAGGAGGCATTGCCATCACCTACAGAGGCACTCTCCGACTGGCAATGCACTCTAATGTGCCAAGGGTGACCATGGACCACGTCAACTCCCAGATCCGGACCAGCCCTGGAAGATCCTCTGCGGCACCCTCATGTGGTGGACCCCGGGCCATGGCCCCCCATTCTCAAATACCATTGTAGACCTCATTGCACCCCAGGGTCTCCCATCCACCGACGACATCCAACTCGGTGAACTCAAATTCCACCTGGACAACCCCAGAGACCAGAGCACCACCACTTCCTGGGGAGGGTCACCGACATCAGACAAAAGCAACAAGTCCCCTCAACAGGCCACATAGCAGTACACACAGTCGAGCATGTCACCTCTGCCAGCGGGTACTTCAACAACAGCCACAACACCGGACTCTCCTTGACCGACCATCATTGGTAACATCACGTCTTCACCTTGCCCACCGGATGCCACTGCCATCATCGCACCCCCTCACAGCTGGATCAAGGCCAGCGAAGAACATCTCGTCAACTCCCTCTGCACCAACACTCCACCAATGCTTCCAAACAATGACACCACAGCGCGCAACCACCAACAATGGATCTCCAACAGCGCCGACATTCGAGCACCCCTCATGAACAGCACTGTATTAGTACCTTCCGCCTGCCTGATGGCAGGCATGAGTGTGAGGCAGTGCCACAGGGATAGGCTGGCCCCATGCATTGCTGGAGTTGTGTCATGGTTGTGACACGACTGCAGCAATGCGTGACTTTAGTGCAGACAGATACGTCAGGATTCCTGACGTATCCTTCATTACTTGCATCATGGAGTGCTATCCAGTGATTACAGCGCATCCATGCTGTCGCAAAAAGGGCGTAGTGAGAAGTGTTGCAACGCTGTCTTATCGCAGCAGAGCACCACTTTTCATGACTGTGATCTTATTGATTGTGTGCATTCCTGCACTGTAGTCTTGTCACAGGGCAGCGCCGCAACATTGCTTGCAGCACTGACCAGCGCCAATACCTGCAGAGATATGGGCCCAAGTTTTATCACCATTTTTAAGACCAGCTATTTTCTGGTCTTAAGTAACTGGCTCTAACTGCAGTTAGAGCCAGTTTTTTGGCTCTTCTGAATTTCAAGGAGCCCCTTGATAATATGGAGTAGAGGTTTTTGCATGCCTTTTTGCACGGGAACGCCTACTTTGCATGTCATTAGCGATAAATATAGCTAACATGCTTTGAGATAAAAAAACGGCCAGCTTTCGCCAAAAGATTTGCGCTAAGGCCCGTTAGTTGCAGCTTGCTAATAGGGCGATAAAATTATCGCCGCTTTGGCGGCAAAGAAGTGCCGCTTACGCGGCGATAGGACCTTGATAATATACCCATTGTGTACTATTCCATCTTGCCAAATTGAAATGTCATGTAGCATTATTGCAAGAAACGCATCTTAAAGAACAAGATTTGTCCTCCTTGCATAAATTATGGGTTGGAGACGTTTTTTGTTCCCAAGCAGTGAATGGTGTAGTTATCTTGTTTCACAAGTCACTGAATGCTCTTTTACAAACTGAGATCAAGGAAAATAATGGTAGATGGCTTTTCTTAAATGTTAAAGTTAACAATACTCAATTCTAAATTTGCAATATGTATGGCCCAAAGGTATTGATTTAGCTTTTTGGAATTCTTTCTTAACTCTTCTCTCTTCTTATGTCTCTGAAATCTTGATTCTGGGAGGTGATTGCAATCAACTTATGGATCCTTTTTTGGATCGGAAATCCCAAACCAAATTAATTCCCAATAAAATGCAAAAGACTTTCTACAAGGCTATTACATCCAGAGGGTTGTTGGATGCATGGAGAATTTCTCACCCTGATGTCTTAGAATTTTCCTTCTTCTCCCCTGCACACTGGTCTCATTCCCGCATAGATTACATATTCTCACCCAATCATCCCTTCAACTCATGGCAAATGTGGAGAATGACTCCATTCTTATATCTGATCAAGGCCCCGTCATATTAGACATGGATTACCCATTGCACGACGATGGCGCTCTAACAATGCCCTTCTTTTAGACACCCAAATTGTTGAACAATTTACACAGTTTATGCAGGAATATTTTAATAATAGTCTTTTCTCCGTTTCACAATTTCATTTCATTTGGGATACTTTCAAAGCTACAGCCAGAGGATTTATAATCGATTTTGTTTCCCAGAAAAAAAGAAGGCACTTAGTGATGCAACATTAATTGTAAAACAAATCAAGGCCCTAGAGAATGCTTCAAACTGTTCTGACACTTTGTCCAATCTTAGTCAGGTCAAAATGCAATACAACAAACATTCCTGGGATAATGCCTGTAATAATATCCTTAAATTTAATGCTAAAATGTACAGCAGCCATAACAAAGCTGACAAATCCCTTGCCAATTATCTTAAAATTAAAAAACAAAAATCTAAGATTGTTGCCATCACTGATAGCACAGGAATCAGACAGACTACAGACGCTAAGTTACTTGAGTGTTTTACTGAATATTATACTTCTCTCTATACTCCCGAGTCGATTCCTTCCGCTGATCAAATTGATTCTTTCTTTCACACATCCCCAAATCCTCTGATAACCAAGTTGATCTCATGGCCCTCGATAGTCCAATATTAGAACAAGAAATTACAAATGCTAATAATCAGCTTCCCAGAGATAAAAAACCTGGTCCAGATGGTTTTACTGTACTTTTTTCCTTCACTTCAAACAAAGTTTGGTCCCTCAGATGTAAGTCCTCATAAATCACTTCCTTGCCACTGGTAAACCATTGGGTTCCTTTACTCAAGTGATTCTTTGTCTGATCCCTAGAAAAGACAAACACCCCTCTCATTTTAAAAATTACAGACCCATTTCCCTAATCAACACGTATTGTAAGATCTTTGCCAAGTAATTAGTCCTTTGTATCAATAAGGTAAGCCCCGACTTAATTAATATATATCAATCAGGATTTGTAAAGGGGCGTTCCATTACAGACAATTCCAGGACTTTCCTAAATATTATTCATTTAGCTTCCAAGGCAGATTCACCAGTTGCTGCAATCACGTTAGATGTTGAAAAAGCCTTAATAGGGTAAATTGGGAATTCATTTTTGGAGCACTAAAATGGCACAGCTTCTCCCCACTATAATTAGATACATCCAAGTGTTGTATTCGGCTCCCTCTACCTCTATTTGGGTGAATGGATGTCAATCCAAATACTTTTCACTCCACAGAGGAACTAGACAAGGATGCCCCTTATCCCCTCTTTTATTTATTCTTGCCCTAGACCATTTTTAGAAAAACTTGGCCGTTCTCCACAGTATATGGGATTCAAATTCAAACATTCAGACATTAGGTTTACTGCATATGCGGATGATATTTTACTTTACCTCTCCAACCCCACTACCTCCTTGCGGGATTTTCTCTGTACTAAAACAATATTCTCTAGTCTCTGGTAATAAACTCAATATTAACATATTCAAGGTCATGCCATTAAATAAATACTGCTTTCCTTACATGTTTCATGGCATGGGGTTCAAGTGGAATTCTAATAGTATTAAATACATATAAAGATGGCCGCGGGGAAGGAGCACTAAGAGCGAGCTCCTGGGGTCCAGGTTCACACCCCCAATATATACCCCCGCTGCCCCCCCATCCCACAATGATGAGAACCAGTGACTCACCGGAGCACTAACAGAAGGGACTGATCCAGAATCGCGTCGCATTCACCACCACAGAGAATCCGCATCCCGACACCTCCAGGATTGCAACTGATGCCTTGGAGGTGATCGTTGTCGGCGAACTCCATACAGGACGACTCCTGGACAGCCCTGCATTAGACCCGCATGAGTCCCGCGTGACAACGGACCTCTGTCTGGTTTGGCAAATCCTGGATGCCGACACTGGGAAAACTGAGAAAAGACCACCGTTTTGCCTGTCCCAAAGATGGCCGCCCGCGACGGACATCTACTGCCTCCCCTCATTGCAAAATCACACTGATGAAGACTGAACCACAAGAAAGGGGCACCGGAGCTCACCGAAAGGACCTTTTTCATGGACCACCGCAGCAATATGCCCCGAACGCCCCGGATGCCTTAATTTCACCCCACCTCACTGCAAACCTCTGGTGACTGCCCCCAAGATAGCCACCCGCGACAGACATTGAAAACTGTCCCTGACTGCAAAATCGCGCGGAGGAAGACCGATCCACAAATAAGGGCAATAAAGCACAGTGAAAGGGCCTTACTCAGAGACCATTGCAGTTTTATGTCGTCAAAGCCTTTGATACCTTAACTGCAGCCCAATTCATCGCAAACATCAGATGCCTGGTCCCAAGATGGCCGCCCGCGAGGGACATTGAGAACTCTCCCCGACCGCAAAATCGCGCGGAGAAAGACCGAACCACAAGCAAGGGCACCAAAGGACAGTGAAAGGGTCTTGCTCAGAGACCACTGCAGTATTATGCCTCAAACGCCTCAGATGCCTTAATTCCATCCCAATCTCACTGCAAGCCTGGTTGCCTGTCCCTAAGAAGGCCGCCCACGACGCACACTCAGAACTTCTCCCCAGTCACAAAACAACACGGGGGAGCACCAATCATTAAGAAAAAGGTACAGAAACCGACAGATAGGGATTTTTCCATAGACCACCGCTACCTCAGTGGCCCTAATTTCACCCCAATTGACCGCAAATCTTGGACGCCTGACTTTAAAATGGTGACCCCTTGGGACTGACCTTAAGACGGCGGCCCTCTGAGCACACTCACCACCGCCACATGATTACCTTCTTTTGCGCAAAGAACGGGACTCCATCACTTTCCACTCTCCACCGGGAGCAAAAATACCAACTACTCTCCTCTCAGCTGGCCGCTCCCAGGGTAACAGATCCTTACCCTGAGACGGCGGCACTCCAAGCACTTACACCAATAAAACGCTTCCAACAATAAGATCAGCCAATAAAAGTCTCTAATAAGGTCTCAAATAAGCCCTCGGTGAAAAGTAGGTCAAGGGGTGAGGAAGTACGCAATGAGTTCTGTAATCACTGGGAGGCCTGAAACCAGAATGGCCGCCCACTAGGCCTCAGACCAAGTGGTAAGGAACTGCTTGATAAGTTGCTGAGAGTCTCCCCACACTAGTAATGGCTCCCCTCACCACTATCGAGAACAAAAAGTTACAACACCTTTGCCATTAATAAATATCATCTTCCGGGACCAATACCTATTAACCAACCCCTGAGTGCACCACCCATAGCCCAGGGAGATCCCGGAGGTACCCACATATATCTAGGCTTACCACACAACAACTTGTTCTAGCCACCACCTCAACTCTAGCACCACTACACCTCTTATACCCCAGTATGGGGTTTCCTCTGAAGGCTACCCACTCTGACACAACCCAGACCAGGGATCCCAGAACACTACCGAGATTGCTGATCACACAGAGCCTACAAGAAACAGAGGGTCTGGCATCAGACCAACAGCCTGAGAAGAGCTCCGACGAGCCATCCTCCCACCCAACTAACACAAAATGACATCCACCACCACAATCCCCCCAGCCCCTCCACACCAATACACCTAAAACCACATGGCCCAAGCTCCTTCTACATCACTTTCCCCTACAACCTCTCCTCAAAAGAGAAAAGAAACCTGAAACACATACTGATTTGCCAGCACCCAGAAACACCAGTCGCGGACATCTACCACTGCACCTCCAAGGGTCAACAAAAATGGATCTCATTTTCCATACCATAAGACAAGAAAAATGGAATTCCATTCTCAGATCACAGCTCCACATAATCAAATTAACCAACACTCCATACAGCTGCAAGCTAATGTTTTCTATCCCCAACCACACTAGGCGTAAGGGCAACATCTCTGCAACCATCTACCACAACGGCACAGTTTTGGTTCAAGCCAACAATGACAACCTAGAAGCTTTCGACACCCTCTTCCCCGCACTAAGTAATGCCCCCTCTCACCCACACCACACACACCGAACCTACTCCCCATCCCTGGACAGACTAACCCGCAAAGAGACCCCTCAAACGAATCCTACTACCTCCATCAACCCCGTCATCCTCTCCCCCTGAATAACCACCTCCCCTCCGCCGCCTCGCACAAAACACGCACAATACACTCTTCCTCTCCAACACACACAGGAGGTACAACGCCAAGGATGCCCCACATCCACTGCTCAATCACCACCACACCGCACCCAACCAATAACTAATACCCTGAACCTGTTATCTATGATACCTAACCACATATCTCTCTCCACACGCAAGAGGACGAGGGATCCACCACGCGATCCTCAAAGGCCCTTGCCCACTGCTTCACACAAAGTCAACACTGACATTAGGAACGCCGAAAGCAAATATATCAACGACAAGCTCTCTCCCACACAGGATGACCCTGCACTAACCACCTTCACCCCCCCATTGAGGAAACGACGCAACGTCTCGCTCTGCTGGAAAGCCAGCTAGAAACTGTAATACCAGGTCTTAACGCAATCTTACTAAGAGAGCCTAGCCAACTCCCTCTCGCTTTTCCTTTCACCAGACAGCAACAGCACCCCAAGGCTTTATATCCCAGCTGGATCTCAACCCCCCTCTCAAACAAATCACAGAGACCACAGATATGTCCCCAAGTGAAGCGATGGAGCTCGCCACCTCCTACAACACTCTTACCTCTGCCACCCCAGAATCCAAGATCGAGGTTATCACGTGATTCAGAAGAGACCGCCCCCTCCAAAACATTTAAGACGCCCTGCCTTCCTTACCAATAAAATGAGACGACCTCCACCAAATTATTAACTGCAGATCAGCCACCAAACATGCAACTGAGCTGGCGTAAACATTCCTCACCCATGACATAGACATCACCTTCATCACTGAAACCTGGCTAAATGAATTCTCTTCTCCAAGCCTGGACATGCTTGTGCCCCCGGGCTACGCACTCTTCAACAAAGACAGAAAGGATCAACGAGGATGGGGCATAGCAATCCTACACAAGGCCAACATCTATGTGATAGAAACAGACACCTTCAAATACAACACATCTGAATGCCTAACCACCAACATTAAGACAAAAGACAACAAATCTTTACTCTGCCACCTCCTCTACCATCCGCCTGGCAACAACATAGCATTCGGGGAACACCTGTCAGATCTGATTACCTACTGCTCACTCCGAGACTAGAACTATTTAATCCTAGGTGACCTCAACCTACACTGGAATGAGGAAAACAACCCGCTAATCCAATCCCTGAATGATCTCCTAATCAACAACAACCTTATCCTGCACTGCTCTGAAGAAACACATGACAAAGGTTCTATCCTAGATGCCATTATTGCTCAACGCGACACAATCCGTATCGACCGCATCCTGCCCGTTGACATGTCGTTTCACCACTTCATCTTATTCCGCATCACCCAACCGATCCTATGCAACCCCCCACGCTGAACCCCCCCCAAATGGACAAGAAACCTAACTCAGATCCCCCTGGCAATCCTTGAGGAAAAGATGAGATCTCTCCTTCCCCACTCCACGGTTGATCTCTCCACAACAGAACTCACCTCAGGGTCACAGAAAGACGATGGTGGAACAACCCAACCTCAATCTTCCGCGCGCAACTCAAATCAACTCGCAAAGTACAAAAAACACATAATTAATGAAAAAACCTTCTTCTTTTGCACTGCTCTCGACAATGCAAAAAACAGGCCCAAGGAACTCTTCAACCTCATCAGGCAACAGATTTCCAAGCCCCCCCTTTCCTCGATGGTGGCCTCCAAAGACCGGTGCGATAACTTCGCCAACTTCTTCAATGACAAAATCACCAAGATTGAGCTCTCCTTGGATGTCAACCGCAGTCCCACTCACAGGAGCCTGTCCCCAAGGTTAGATGATATCGTACCAAATCACCCACCAAAACTCTGGAAATCCTTCAACCCCATCTATGAATCGGTGATAGTCAAACTAATCTCCACCTCCAAACCCTCTTCTCACGTCATCGATCCTATACCCACTCAACTGGTGAAAAACTTAAACTCTCCTTAGCCCCGCTCTGGAGCAAGATCATAAACAGCTCCCTTAGAACCGGAACCATTCCAGACTGCCTCAAAGTTGGCCAAGTCACACCACTACTAAAAAAAACAGGCTTGGACACTAACGACCTGAATAACTTCAGACCTGTTTCCAATCTTCCTCTCTAATCCAAAATCCTGGAAATGTGTGTTCTCCTACAATTGACCCAACACATGGACAACATCAACCTCCTAGACCCCCATCAATAGGGCTTCTGACAAGGCTGCAGTACAGAGACAGCAATCATTAACATCATAGACGACATCCACAAGTCACTAGACACAGACAATGCTGCCTACTCAGACCTATCAGCAGCCTTTGACACTGTTAACCACAAGCTACTCATCAAAGTACTTCAAAAAAGGCTAGGTGCAGAAGAGGTGGTCCTACAGTGGTTCACCTCCTTTCTCCAGAAGCGCAAACAAAGAATAAAAATAAAAAACGTATCTTTGGACCTACATCCCGTCAACAAAGGTCTCCCACAAGGATCAGTTCTTTCCCCTCAAGTTTTCAACATCTACATGGAACCCCTCACCACCAAACTCAAAATAACAAAATCCCCTTCCACCTATATGCAGATGACGCCCAGATCTATCTCGAAACCTCCTCCATCAATGACATCCAAAGACTTAACGACACTCTTAGAGAAGTCCAACGTTGGCTATCTCTTAATCACCTGAAACTCAACCAAGAAATAATAGAATTCCCCCTCATCTCTAACAAAAAAGAGGACCCTAAAATCACAGAATGGCTGAACGCTATTGACGCCCTCAACGGCAATATCACCCTGGCTGACTCTGTAAAATCTCTGGGAATCACTCTCGATCCAAAACTGGACATGGCCAAGCACATCAAAATCTCTGCAAAAAGCGCCTTCCTCAACCTGAAATTACTCAACAAAATAAAACCCGACATCCCGCCCAAGGACCTCCAACAAGTGCTGTCCAGACTAGACTATGGGAATGCAGCCCTCACAGGTACAGCTAAATACCACTTCGCTCCCCTCAGAACAACACTCAATGAAGCAGCCAGAATGATCACAGGAGCAAAGAAATACAATCACATATCTCCCGCACTCAAAGAGCTAAAATGGCTCCCAGTCGGAATGTATGCCAACTTCAGAACTGCTTGCCCCACGCACAAAGCCCTGCAAACAGGGAAACCCGCCTATCTGGCCACCATACTTAAGAAAGCCGGCCAGACAAGGTCCCTCAGGAGCTCCAATATGCTTCTCCTAATCCCGCTGAAAACCTGTAAACAGAAAACCGCAGCCCCCTCCTTTTCCGGAAGTGCACCCAAAATCTGGAATTCCATCTCAGTCCACATCAGAACTACCCCATCCTTCCCAAAATTTAAAATGCAGCTTAAAGACCTCTTTCTCAAGCGTTTACCCCTGTATCGATAGCTGCCGACGGAGCACAATAGCCTGAACGGGGCAGATGCCAGATTCTCTGCCATTAAGACATCTACCTTTGCCAAGCCACCGGACACCTACCTCGCCCCCCCACCCCTAAAGGAGGTTGGCTTGCACACCGCTATAACTCCATCAGACACCCATACCTCCGAAGCGCCAGGAACCACTATACCATTATGTATACTACCCCGCTACTATGTGATTTCCTCAATACTATTGCATTACTGTGTGATTTCCTTGACAAGTATGTTGTAAAGCGCTCCGATACCCTCGGGTCTGGCCAGCGCTATATACAACTCTTAAATAAATAAATAAATAAATACATTAAATGCCTAGACATCCTCTACACCAATAGTATCAAAGAAACCATTAAAATCAACCTTGCAGATATACTTAAAAAACTTTCGGCACTCATTGACAGTTGGTCCCCACTTTTTTTGTCTTGGTGCGGTAGACTAGCTACAATTAAAATGATGTTGCTTCCAATCATCAATTTTTATCCCTCCATGCTCCTGATCACTCTCCCAATTTCCTTCTTTAAAATCATTAACCGCTCCTTGCTTAAATTTCTATGGAATAACCATTGCTTATTCAACTTTAACAGCCCAAAGAACTAGGAGGAGCTTATCTTCCTAACCTTAGATGTTACAACTCTGCATTTACCCATCCTATTTTTCTAAAGATAGAACTTTGTTAGCTTTAGGACTCTGTGCACTTTACCACTGCTAACCAGTGCTTGTTACCTTTCCTTAAAACATGGTAAAATTGGCCTACACCTAATTGGCACATTTAATTTACTTGTAAGACCCTAATAAATGGCACTCCATGTGTCCAGGGCCTGTAAATGAAATGCTACTAGTGGCCTTGCAGCACTCATTGTGCCACCCAAGAAAGTAACACTTTAAAACCTGTCTCAGGACTCTCATTGCAGCCTGTAGAGCAGTTTTAAAACTGCCATTTAGAACTGAGAAAATAAACCTTTTGCCAGGCCTAAACCTTATTTTTTAATACATAGAAGTCACCTTTAAGGTATGCCCGAACAGCTCCTAGGGCAGGGTGCATAGTATTTAAAAGTGAGACATATGTACTTCAGTTTCACACTTACTTGCAATTAAAAACTCAAACAGATGTTTTCACTGTGGTACGGCCTATCTCTCCCATTTACTAACACTGGGTTACCTTATTACATTTAATAGGTGCTATCTTTGCATTGGGAGAAGATAGAGATGTGCTGCTTAAACTCAAATGAAATGTAATTTTAAATCCTCTTTAACGGTAAAGTCAAATTTTAAATCACAGGTCTGAAAATGCCACTTTTAAAAAGTTCAAAAAGAACAATTGATAGACAGAATGCAGAACAATGTCATACATTCACATCAGTACAGAGATCTGGGCCTAAATCCATTGTTTTTTTGATCACCATGCCATTCCGGTTTGAACCCGTCCATATGCAAATCAGTCTTGACCCTGCACCCTATGGGAACAGTCCAGCCCAAACTGCCAGGCCATGTCCTCCCTGGACTGGAAACAAGCATCCTAGGACCGGTTTTGGGATTTCACCCTTCATCAGGCAGAATAGCTTGACTCCAGTGGCAAGAAGAGCACAGGACCCATGTCTGGGCATATCCGTCCCACTTGGGATGACGAATGCAAAAAGAACAATTGATGGACAGAATGCAGAACAATGTCATACATTCACCTCAGTACAGAGATCTGGGCCTAAATCCATCGTTTTTTTGCTCACCATGCCATTCCAGTTTGAACCCAGCCATATGCAAATCAGTCTTGACCCTGCACCCAATGGGAACAGTCCAGCCCGAACTGCCAGGCCAGGTACTTCCTGGACTGAAAACAAGCATCCTAAGACTGGTTTCGGGGTTTCACCCCTCATCAGCCAGGATAGCTTGACTCCAGTGGCATGAAGAGCATGGGACCCACATCTCGGCATACCCGTCCCACTCTTGGTGACAAATGCAAAAAGATCAATTGATGGACAGAATGCAGAACAATGTCATACATTCACCCCAGTACAAAGATATGGGCCTAAATCCATTGTTTTTTTGCTCACCATGTCTGGCTTGGCAGTTCGGGCTGGGCTGTTCCCATGAGGCACAGGCTCAAGACTGATTTGCATATGGTCAGGTCTAAACTGGGGTGGCATGGTCAGAAAAAGAATGATGGATTTCACCCAGATCTCTTGACTGGGGGTGAATGTTTTGATTTGTTCTGCATTCCGTCAATCAATTGTATGTCTTTTAATTTTAAAAAGTTCACATTTTCTTGTCCCAACCATTTGGACCTTCTGCCAGTATCTTGGGTCACATGACTTTGATTAGCTCTGATGCTGGAATTTGTGTATTTCTCCCAGACAGTGACACAAAGGGGACTAGGTGTGGCCAGTATGGGTCATTCTGCCAGGATGGCTAGGAGCAGAGGTATTCCCTGCCCCTCTTCACTTCACAGGATTTGCCTCTTGTGTAGTGCAGCTATTCACCCTGTGAGGGTGCCTATAGCACACACAAAGGGACAACAAACCAGCCTTCTGACACCCCAGACAGTTTGGAGCCTTGACAGGAGAAGGGAACAATTATTCAGAAACAGATGTGTGGGTAGGACAGGGTGTCACCTCAATCACAAAGGCTGGCACCTATAGAAAATTCTGAGAGACAACTGCTCTGCTGCCCTGCTGCTGGGAAGACTGCCCTGTTGCCTGTGGAAGGAAGACTGGACTTGCTCCTTAAACCTGAGACCACCAGACTGACTTCAAAGAATAGCTGGCTGGCCTCTTGTGCGGGCTACAGGGACACAACAAGTTCTATAGACCCTGCAACTTACTTGCGTGCTGCTCCTTGTTGCCCTTGCTGGAGTGAGTCTTATACCCCAAGTGATACCCCTCCCTTTATTTATTTATTTTTATTTATTTATTTATTTATTTATAGAGCGCGACATTCATCCCAAGGGATATCAAGGCGCTAACAGCACGGATTAGGGTATTAGACTACTGCAACAGGCATGAAGGTGCTAGTTTATTGGGAACAGATGAGTTTTTCGTTTTTTCCGGAACTCAAGATAGTTGGGTGTGAGTCGGAGGTCTGTGGGAAGGTCATTCCATGTTCTTGCTGCCAGATATGAGAAGGAGCGCCCTCCGGACCTTATTTTCTTGATACGTTTGGTTCTGGCCAGTGCCAGATATGAGGACCGCAGGTTTCATGTCGGGACATAGAACTCGAGTCTTCCCTGTAGTATTTTGGGGCCATTTTTGAATAGTGCTCCATGGGCATGGCTGAGTAGTTTGAAAACTGCTCTTTGGTGCATGGGAAGCCAGTGCAGGTCTTTCATGCACTTTGATGCTGAACCTAATCTGTTTTTGTTGCAAACCAGCTTGGCCGCGCATTTTGAAGCACCTGTAACCGAGTGAAGAGAGACTCGTTCATGCCAACAAAAAGGGCATTGCCGTAGTCAAGCTGACTCATAAGCAAGCCCTGCGTGACTGTTCTTCTGCAGTCTAGAGGGATCCAGGGAAAAAGCCAATGTAGCAGTTTCAAGGTGGCAACACCCTTGCCACAAAGGGCCCGTACATGATCCTTCATGGATAAAGTGTCATCAATGAAGATTCCTACGTTTTTTGCGCAGTGCTTAGGGGTTGGGGCAGTCCCGAGTGTTTGTGGCCACCATGTGACGTCCCAAATGCCCTTGGCCCCTCCAAAAAGCAGGATTTCAGTTTTTCCTGCGTTTAATTTAAGGCATTGCTTCTGCATCCATTGTGCCATTTCTGAGAGACAATTGTGTAGTTTTATTTTGGTGGCTTCAGGCCTTTCTTCGAGGGCTACCATTAGCTGTGTGTCATCAGCATAGGAGCAAATGCCAATGCCCCACTTTCTGCTGATTTCTGCCAGGGATGAGACGTAGGTGTTAAATAAGGTGGGGCTTAGCGGTGCTCCCTGAGGAACACCACAGCTGATGATCTTGGGTTTGGATTGGAGCTGACCTAGTCGGACTGTTTGTGTTCGGTTTTTGAGGAACGAGTCAAACCATTTTAACGCTGTGGGATGGATTCCTTTATTGTAGAGGGTTTCCAGCAGTCTTTTGTGGGAGACCGTGTCGAATGCCGCCGACAGGTCCAAAAGTATCAGAGCGATGGCTCCTCCTTGGTCGGTACAGGACCTAATGTTGTCTGATACTGCCAGTAGTGCAGCCTCAGTGCTGTTGGTAGCCCTGAATCCCGTCTGCGAGGGGTCCAGTAGATCATTAGATTCAAGGAAGTTGGTTAATTGCTTGTTCACCAGTTTTTCCAGCACTTTAGATAAGTATGGGAGTTGGGAGATTGGACGGTAATTTTCAGTATTGAGAACATCTGTCCCTGCCTTTTTTAACAGAGGAGTAATTACTGCCTGTTTCCAAATGTCTGGGAAAGTGGCAGTGTTGAGAGATTTATTAAGAAGCTGGGTAACATATGGACAAAGGGTAGAGGCTGTCCGAGCGAAAATGAAGTGTGGGCAGGGATCCAGAGGGGATCCTGACTTAATTTCGCCCATCGCCTTCAACACCTCAGTTTCTGTGAGGGGAGCAAATTTGCTCATTCCAGACGTTGCTTCTGGGTGTGGGGTCTGAAATTTCTGGTTCGTGATGTCTAATTCTGTGGTAGGATTAAAAGTGGAATATATTTCACTAATTTTGTCCGAAAAGAAATTGCTAATTTTTTCGCAGGATTCTGCAGAGGGGGGAATAGTTTGGGACATGCTGCTTGGTTTGCAAAGTTCTTTCACTATTTTATAAAGCTCTTTGGTTGAGTTACAGTTTTCGTTTATTCTTTGCACAAAGTAGCTTTTTTTAGCATTTTTTATGGCGTGATTGTACATCTTAAGCTCAGATTTGTATCGAGATCTGTCTAATTCGAGTTTGGACAGTCTCCATTGATGTTCAGTGTGTTGACACTTTCTTTTAAGTATTTTCAGTTGAGGTGTATACCATTTCTCAGTGATGAGTCTTTTTGAATGACTGGACTTAAGTTCGGGGGCGATTTGGTTCAAAGTAATTGTGATTTCAGACTCCAGGTGTGCTGCAGCTAAATTTGTTGAGAGCGCGTTCAGGGATACAGAAGGGGGAAAGTGTTGTGGGAATGTAGTTTCAGTAACTAGCCTCCACGCTCTGTTATTTGTCTTTTCGGGCTTGCTTAGATGCGCTGATTTATATGGCAGTTCCAATGAGAATGATATTAGTGAGTGATCTGTCCATACTAATGGTTTGATTTCCTGGATGATAGTGGAGTCAATATTGGAGAAGAGCAGGTCAAGGGTGTGCCCTCCAATATGAGTGGGCTCTTTGATCCATTGCTTTAATTGGTGAATTTATAGGTCACTCTCCAATTGTGAGACCACCGGCTGATCAAGTTTTTCATAATGGACATTGAAGTCACCTATTACTAAGTAGTTCTTGTGTTTCATGCAAACAGGTAAGAGTTGGGTAAGAAGCTTGGTCCTTAGATTGGCTTGGCAACCAGGAGGGTTGTATATCACTGCGCTGGCGAGCATGGTGAAACCCTTGTGGACTATTTGAAAGGGTAGTGTTTCGAGCTCATCTTGAGGGGTTACTTGTATGGGCAGGCAGGTCAGGTGGTTTTTAAACAGTATCGCTACCCCTCCCCCTTTTCGATCTTTCCTGTCTTGGCTAACGATTTTGTAGTTGGCTGGTAGGGCATTAGCAACATCCGCGGAGTTGTTTTTGTCCAGCCATGTCTCTGTAATAAATACGAGATCGGGATTCTTTTCATTAAGAGTGTCCCAGATATTGATAGAATGCATCGGGACTGATCTTGCATTAAAGTATATGCATGATAGTTTGATGGTGCTGAGGTCTGACTGCCTTAAAGTCCCGAATCCTTGGTGTGGTGCTAAAGTGGCCTCAACCTACCAAAATCTGTGACTTAGAAACATTTACAGCAAAAACTGCTCTAAGAACTGTCAGGAGACAGGCCATACATGCAAGTCGATCTGACGAAGGTGCATCGCTGGCGGGATTGACTTCTTCTCTGCAGCAGCAAATCAAGCTTATCCCACTGATAGCTTTTCCCGTCTTTGTCAACAGCTTTACTTAGACTTCATCCAGTAGCTCACTGTTGGCAATGACTTGCCCTCGGACACAACCTGCTGCCTTGCTCCGTTAAGACATTTTCATGAATGTTTCAAAGTTTAAAGGTAAGCCGAGATGGCCCAATACACATCTTGTATCCAACCGGTGCACCAATATAGTCTCACTTAACTTTTGACTTTGACCCGGTCTTGCGTGACCAGATTCCCCTGGTTTGCGCTTTGATCTTTTAGGTGCTAGATTTCACTAAAAACTTTTAAAATTCATAACTTCCATTCTGCTGATTGGATTTAATTTGTTTTAATGTAATTGTATTTACTAAAATTTACTATATTTTCCAAATTGGTGTGGGATTTTCTTGTGTTGTGTTTTCACTTTATTACTGTTAGTGTGCTGGATAAATACTTTACTTATTGCCTTTAAGTTAAGCCTGCCTACCTTTGTGCCAAGCCACCAAAGGTTTAAGCACAGGTTAATTAGTGACTCTTCTTGTTCACCCTAACAAGTATTGTGTTTATTATTTGAGTGGTGCTTCCACCTCCTCAACTAATAACCCAATTTCTTACACTTAGTATCCTACAACTCCCCTGTGTTGTTTTTCAGACCATGTTTTACATGATTCTTTTATGTACAATGTTGCCAAATGGTAAAGTTAAAAATAAAGTCACTGTACTAAAGCCTGTAAACATTTAGTTAACAGACGTTTCCTGGAAAGTGGCTCAACAAACTGACCTGTGGTCTAATGGGCTTGCCTCAGCTCTACTTTTGAAGGCCTGCAGCTTGGGCTTGGAAAGGTTCAGGCCATCATTCCTTCTAGTGCGCATTCCAGATCATTTGAGGGGGGTCACACTGTTGCTGTTAAGAAGGATAGCGAATTGGCTGATCCTGTTCTGGAAGCTCACCTTAGCCCATGCAAGAACTCTTTAGAGGTAGCTCTTGCCTTGGAAAGGGAACTGTGTTTCCCTAAGAAGGTTGTGCATGCAGCTGATGCAGTGGCAGAGCCTTTTAATTAGTAGTAGTCCACTTTTTGGAGTGTGACTCAAAACTGAAACTCCAGTCTTAGAGGAAAGGAAACATCACCTCGCACACCAGCATGACATGTCAGGCTGCTTCTGAGGTGTTGCAGGGGCTTGTGGGCCCTGGCTTTAGACTTCGCCTGTGCCTCTCTGCAGCTGGTGCACCTGCTGGGACTCAGGGTTTTCCAGAAGGTAGATGTTAACTGCAGTTATTACTGGTATATGTTTTTTGATCTGTTTAAGTGGAGAATGCATGATTATATGACTCCCCCTAACTGTGTAACAGTAATTATGGGTGGAGCTACAACCTGAGCGCGGGGTGGGAGGATGTGGCATCAGGGGAGGCACTGAGGGGAAGGGAGGCTATAGAAGGCCACCAAATGCAAACTGCAGGTCCAAAAATACACTGCGAGATAGAATGCACTGCAGATACCCAGACAAGAGGCAGGCTGTGCTCTGATATTTGTTATAATGTATTTTGTCACTGCCTATGACCACAGATAGGTGTGGAAGGGGGAGTTGGTGGGACATTGCACACCTGTTTGTGCCCCCCCTTATATACTTCAGACCATTCCGCAGCACAAACAGGACTCGAACGCATGCAGAGCCAGGGTGGAAAATACTGGGTGGGTATTTAGATGACAGTGATGTATTTCAGCTACAAGTTTCTTGCTGGCATGTGAATGACAACGACATACTGTTCGTGAGAGTAGAGAACAGTGTCTTGTACAGTCTGCCCTCTACTTTCTTCTAATCTCGATGTTCCATATCTTCTGTAACGACTAGAGGATTGGGAGGTGCGCGGCGGTGCCAAAACAAAATGGCCACTCCCTAAGGCAACTCTGCAACTGTTCGGAGCTGATAGGGGTCTTTAAAATCAACGGTGCGGCAGCATTTCGATGGATTTCTTCATCGGAAGCGGTACGGAGCACTGAGGCAAGCTTTTTAGACCTGAAACAGTCTATTTGGAAACTTTTCCCTTTATCTTTGTCTGGCCTTAGTGGTTCCTCGTAGTAGAGCTACCATTGTGTGCCTTTGCCTCACGCACTTATTTCTGGAGACAGCGTGGCATAATGCCCATGTGGTCTGTGTTTTTGGCCCTTTTGGGCTCTTTTCTTCACAACTAACGTCAATGTACAACAAATGGTGTTTCTTTAGCAATTGATGGTTTTTGTCCCCCTCATTTCATGCCCGTATCTTCACCTTACACAAGACTAATGCTATTTGTGCTGACATTTTTTTAGTCAGGTCCTCATCTGAATTGTATTGTTAGTGCAATTTTTTTGCCATATCTATGTGGAGACTTGATTTCCTGTGCCTGGAGAGAGTCATTTATTTACTCTTGTGGATATATATTGTCATCAACATGGATCCCATGTATCCTAACAAGCCTCAAGGGGTTGCTGGTTCCAATATCAGCGGTCGAAAAGATTTGGTCAGCAACATTAATAGGCGAGTCAAAAAAGATCCATCCTCCCCTACAAACTCACCGATGCAGCTGATTTAAGAGGATATTATGGATGAACTGCGTAACATTCGACCTTTTATGATGGATACCACTGCGACACTTCAAAGAACTGAGGAGAAATGGTCTGATTCAGATTCAAGGCTCTCGGATGTAGAACAAAAGATTAGTGATCCACAGGATGTTGTTGCCAAAGTGGACACTCTTTCCCGAGAAGTAGCGCAACTAAAGAAAACCACAGAGGATTTGGAAAATCGTAACAGGCGAAACAACCTTCGAGTTTATGGTATTCCGGAAGGCTACAAGGGTTCGAATATTATATCCTTGCTGAAGATTCACATTCCTCAGATAGTTTGTTTGCCGAAATATACTGATCTCAATATTCAAAGGGCTCACAGAATAGACCCTCAGAATACATCATCCTCAAACAAACCGAGGTGAAACATTGCATATTTTTTTATTATACTCTGATCTCTTGGTGACTCTCAACGAAGCCAAGCAACACAAACAGATGTTATGGGCTGGCCAAAAAATCTTCTTCAGTCAGGATGTGTCTAAACCTACTGCCACTCGCCAGAAAGAGTTTCTTGACCTCAAACCTACGTTGCGATCTATGAATGCCCGCTACGGTCTCATTTATCCATGTTTCTTCAAAGTAACCTACAAGGACAGAACTTATACTTTTGAGAATCCTGCTGAGCTTAGGAAATGTATCCACGTTCATAAACGAGAAGCTATGGAACTGAGCAAAACTTGACTGTTTTCTTTTATTCCACAGATTTCCCCTTCGTATCTCATTGACACTGATGTTCTTATTTGCGTTGTCCATCTGTTTTCTGGTGTATGCTTCATCCATTGCATTGTCTAACCCATTGTTCGGTAAGTCCCCTTCCATTGTGTTGATTCTGTTTACGTTTTATGATTATAGAGTTCTGAATTTGTGATGTCACTAATTCTGTTCTTTCCTGGTGTCCGGCTTTGGGGAGGCTCGTTATATTCGGCACCCTCTACCTCTATTTGGGTGAATGGATGTCAATCAAAATACTTTTCACTCCGCAGAGGAACAAGACAAGGATGCCCCTTATCCCCTCTTTTATTTATTCTTGCCCCAGACTCTTTTTAGAAAAACTTGTCCATTCTCTTAATGTCTCAATTCAAACATTGAGACATTAAGTTTACTGCCTATGCAGACGATATTTTACTTTACCTCTTCAACCCCACTACCTCCTTTCGCTGTACTACAAGAATATTCTCTAGTCTCTGGTAATTGTTTGTGGATATTATGACTAAAGTGTTTTGGCTTTTTGTCATCTTCTCTTTTGCTATACTTCAAAGGAGATTGTGTTTTCCTTTTGCTTCTCCTGCCTATCCCTTTCATCCCTTCCTCTCTCCCCTCTTTATCCTTTTTTGCATGTCCTTTATTTTACTGCAGCTTTTCCTTATCTCTATGTTTCTGTTTTAGTAATTCTGTTTTACTACTCTCTACCTGGTATGTGTAATTGGGTTCACGAAGACAACCACTTTACTTTCTTTCCTTTTTCTCAGCTCTTATTTCCCCTTATTATCTGGCCTTTATCTGTTTTTCTCTTTTGAGATTATTTTCATTTCTGGACTTGTGCCATTTAATGTCACTCTGGATTTCCCAACTCATCTATTTTCCTTTTTGTAAGTTTCTTCTATCTTTGTGGTTAATTTTGGATACGTTTTTCCGATGAGTGGATTACGTATTATCTCATGGAACTTTAAGGGTATCCGTAATACAGTAAAAAAAAAAATTGTGTATTATCCCATCTTGCTAAAATGAAATGGCATGTAGCAGTATTGCAAGAAACGCATCTTAAAGAACAAGATTCGTCCTCTTTGCATAAATTATGGGTTGGAGAAGTGTTTTGTTCCCCAGCAGTGAATGGTGTAGTTATCTTGTTTCACAAGTCACTGAATGCTCTTTTACAAACTGAGATCAAGGACAATAATGGTAGATGGCTTTACTTAAATGTTAAAGTTAACAATAGTCAATTCTCAATTTGTGATATGTATGGCCCCAATGGAATTGAATTAGCTTTTTGGAATAATTTCTTAACTATACTCTCTTCTCATGTCTCTGAAAACTTGATTCTGGCAAGTGATTGCAATCAATTTATGGAATGTAAAAGACTTTCTACAAGGCTATTACATCTAGAGGGTTGTTGGATGCATGGAGAATTTCTCACCCTGATGTCTTAGAATTCTCCTTCTTCTCCCCTGCGCACTGGTCTCATTCCTGAATAGATTACATATTCCCACCCAATCGTCCCTTCGACTCATGGCAAATGTGGAGATTGACTCCATTCTCATATCTGATCAAGCCCCCGTCATATTAGACATGGATTACCCTACCTCAACACCCATTGCACAACGAAGGTGCTATAACAATGCCCTTCTTTTAGACACCCAAATTGTTGAACAATTTACACAGTTTATGCAGGAATTTTTTAATAATAGTCTTTCCTCCGTTTCACAATTTCATTTCATTTCGGATTCTTTCAAAGCTACAGCCAGAGGATTTATAATCGATTTTGTTTCCCAGAAAAAAAAGAAGGCACTTAGTGATGCAATATTAATTGTAAAACAAATCAAGGCCCTAGAGCATGAAAATACTGCTTCAAACTGTTCTGACACCTTGTCCAATCTCATTAAAGCCAAAATGCAATACAACAAACATTCCTCGGATAATGCCTGTAATAATCTCCTTAAATTTAATGCTAAAATGTACGGCGGCCAGAACAATGCTGGCAAATCCCCTGCCAATTATCTTGATATAAAAAACCCAAAAATCTAAGATTGTTGCTTTCACTGATAGCACAGAAATCAGACAGACTACAGACGCTAAGTTGCTTGAGTGTTTTACTGAATATTATGCTTCTCTCTATACTCCCGAGTCGATTCCTTCCGCTGATCAAATTGATTCTTTCTTTCACACCATCCCCAAATCCTCCGATAACCAAGTTGATCTCACAGCCCTCGATAGTTCAATATTAGAACAAGAAATTACAAATACTATTAATCAGCTTCCCAAAGATAAAACACCTGGTCCAGATGGTTTTACAGCACTTTTTTTCTTCACTTCAAACAAAGTTTGGTCCCTCAGATGTTAGTCCTCATAAATCACTTCCTTGCCACTGGTAAACCGTTGGGTTCCTTTACTCAAGCGATGCTTTGTCTGATCCCTAAAAAAGACAAAGACCCCTATCATTGTAAAAATTACAGACCCATTTCCCTAATCAACACGTACTGTAAGATATTTGCCAAATTATTAGCCCTTTGTATCAATAAGGTAAACCCCGACCTAATTATTATATATCAATCAGGATTTGTAAAGGGGCATTTCATTACAGACAATTCCAGGACTTTCCTAAATATTATTCATTTATTTTCCAAGGCGGATTCACCAGTTGCTGCAATCACGTTAGATGCTGAAAAAACCTTCGATAGGGTAAATTGGGAATTCATTTTTGGGGCACTAAAATGGCACAGCTTCTCCCCCACTATACTTAGATACATCCAAGTGTTATATTCAGCTCCCTCTACCTCTAGTTGGATGAATGGATGTCAATCCAAATACTCTTCACTCCGCAGAGGAACTAGACAAGGATGCCCCTTATCCCCTCTTTTATTTATTCTTGTCCTAGACCATTTTTAGAAAAACTTGGACGTTCTCCGCAGTATATGGGATTCCAATTCAAACATTCAGACATTAAGTTTACTGCAAATGCGGACAATATTTTACCTTACCTCTCCAACCCCACTACCTCCTTGCGGGATTTTCTCTGTACTAAAAGAATATTCCCTGGTCTCTGGTAATAAACTCAATATTGACAAATCCGAGGTCATGACATTAAATAAATACTGCTTTCCTTACATGTTTCATGGAATGGGATCAAGTGGAATTCCAACAGTATTAAATGCTTAGGCATCCTCTACAACAATAGTATCAAAGAAACCATTAAAATGACCCTTGCAGATATACTTAAAAAACGTTCGGTACTCATAGACAGTTGGTTCCCACTTTTTTTGTCTTTGTGGGGTAGACTAGCTACAATTAAAATTATGTTGCTTCCAATCATCAATTTTTATCTCTCCATGCTCCTGATCACTCTCCCAATTTTCTTCTTTAAAATCATTAACCGCTCCTTGCTTAAATTTCTATGGAAAAACCGCAGGGCTATGATTTTGCTTATTCGACTCCAACAGTCCAAAGAACTAGGAGGAGTTAATTTTCCTAACCCTTAAACAAGTTTGGACCATTCTATCCGACTCCCCACATATACCATCAAAGGCCTGGAGCTCACTAGAACAATTGCAATATGCACCATTCTCTTTCAATATGGCGGCCAGCCTTTCTCAACCCCCTGGACGCTTTTTATCTCCTACCTTTACGCACTCTACTGCAATGGCTAAGTCTTTATTTAAAGTTCACTTTTCTCACTCAGATAACTTTGCACACAACCCTGTTTGGTATAACAAACAATTAAAGATTAATAACGGAGCTCTTTTTGGAATGAATGGATTGATAAAGGCATAATTACATGTGAGCACTTGATGACTGCTGGATCTCTTATGGACTGCACGGAGATCCAAAAGTAGCATGACATATCCCTGGTACATGCTTCCCATTTTTATCACCTTAGAACATCTATAGTTCAACTCCGGGCACAGAATTCTTCCTTAGACTCTCATACTCAGACACTCACCTCTTCACTAGATTTCTCTACTCAGCTTAAGGTATCCACCATTCATAAGATATTGTCTCATCCTATTGAACTTACAATCAAATCCAGTAAAGAACTTCTATGGGAAAAAGACTTAGCACAAGATCTCTCGTTTCAGACTTGGAGCTCCATCTGGGCAAAAATCCATCCTCACGATCAGCAAGTACAAAGCAGACTCTATGTTATTTTTAGAATAGGCTTTTCCTTACCCCTTTAGATCTCCATAAATTCAAGTTATCGGAGGTTGCGAAATGCTGGTCCTGCCCTCTGAAAAGAGTGATTTACTTCATATGTTCTTTCTGTGCCCTCTGGTTAAGAGCTTCTGGTTACTCATGTGGGGAAAATTAAATGAAATGTATCTACTAATGTTCCTTTTGATATTGTACACGTCTTTATCGGTGGCTCCTCTCCTATATGAGGGTGCCAAGGGAGGTGTGGGCAAATTTGTTGACTTGTTTATAGCTATTACCTTTCAGATCATTACTACCAGTTGGAAGGACACTGCAAAAATCTTGTATCAAGCTTGGTGGAACCTGTTATGTCATCATCACAGACTAGACCGCACATATGCCACCTCTACACCCCTATTGATTAAAAAGGATTTACTTTTGTTACCATTCACGACATTCCTTTCCAGGTCGGCTCTGTGATCCACTTCGTATGTACATTGTCATGTTTCTTCTTCATGATATTATGTTCAGTTACCTCTTATGGTCATCTTAGCATTAATGGTTTAGCTGCTTCCTATTTCCCCCCTTACCTCCCTTCCTCCCTTCTAATCTTCATCTTTATTTAAAAACATCAAAATTGCATTTGCCTATGTAAAGATTTAAACCATTCGAATTGGTTTTGTTCACTTTTTTCTCCATGTTGTCTAAATCCATTTGTGGTTCAATTTATTTCTTCCTTTTATACTATATATTTCAATTTGGGTGACGGAACTGTTTTGAACTCTGTTTGTAAAAAACAGAGGCTTACCTAAGCTGGCACATATATTACATTCCTTTACAGTCACCAAAGGATGGAGCTACCTTTTACGGTAAACTCTTTCTCGTTATAATTTATTATCAGCTGTGAGGGTACCCTGTCACCTAGTGGAAGAGTAAAACTGAACTGATAGTACTGTTGTACAACGCGCAAATCCACCCTATCTCAGATCGTTCACTAGCAACAAGGGGACTCAGCCAACTTGCGGAACTAGTGAAACTCTGCGAGCTCCGCCCAGGCCTAGTGTAAATCAGGGCTATGTGTCCTTTTACTGACAAAGGCCCAGTAGTAAACTGAGTCAGAAAGACCCCAAGTAGCTGAGAAGGTTGTACTACATAATAATAATAAATTGATAAATTGATAACTTGCTTTTATATAACGCTTCATGTAACAGTCATTCTCCAAGGCTGCACCCAATATCTGAAATACCATTCTTCTGAACCTTTCTTACATTCAGTTTGAGAAGAGTTAAAGCACTCCTATCTACAACTTTAATTACTTTCTATGTGTAGATTATTGCTGCTTCAAGGGAAGCGGCGTTTACTTCGCATGCGTTTCTTCGCATGCCGTTAGTACGCGGTCGTTAGTACGACCGCATTGTTAGTTAGCATACCGTTTGTACGCAATTCGGAAATACGAATTGCAGTAAGGGGGAGAAGGTGTTGGATTTAAAATCCAACACCTTCCCTAGGGTCCGCATAGACTGGAGTTGGAATAGTAAATTATACTATTCCAACATCCAGCACCCCCTTACTGCAATTCGTAGTTCCGAATTGCGTACAAACGGTATGCTAAGTAACAACGCGGTCGTACTAACGACCGCGTAGAAACGGCATGCGAAGTAAACGCATGTGAAAAAAAGTTATATATTCCTGCTTCAAACCTGTTCTTGTGAAAAATATTATCTTTATGATTGACATTCTTAATGTAAAGTACAATGTATTTTCTGTCTTTATGTATATGTAGTCTATGTATAGTCTAATCCCGTGAATGAAGTGGGCGAGATCTATTTAGAAGGACATTGCCATTATTTTTTAATATTTCAATAATAGTCCCCCTACTTATGATAAAAGGCAACCATCCCTGGACAGTCCATGCTGATCTTCTGGTGCCTCCGGCTGAAAGGGAACTGAGGGGGGTCTCCTGTACTGTGAAACCAAGTTGCCTACTATCTGAGGGAAATGTACATATGTGTAACTGGTTAATTCACAAAATCTAAAGGCTGCTTGGGAGCTAGTATAGGCTTCGATTGACTGGGCTGTTTGAAGCATTCTGGTGACAAAGACATATTGTGTGAAATACAATTGGTAAAGAATAGCTTGCATATTCGCAGTGATTTCAATCGCAGACTGGGAACTCGTAGCACTATAAATAAAAGTTCCTCTATTCCCCACTGCATCAACCAGGATTCAGTTCTGTGACTGTCTGGTTACACATAGACATTTGCAGTGATCGCGTTAATCAATCAAGCTTTCAAAAGGTGATTTCCCACTGATTACTTTAACTTGAATTTATTTTTTCATTTTAGGTGACGTGTTAAACTTTATATGGGTTTACCTGAATGTGAAAGGCCAACAAAATAGTGCAGAATATTCTCTTCCTTTTAGCCATGTCTGTGGCCCCGCCCTTACACTCAAAATCATGATTCGCTTTTATATGCACTTCAACCACTGGTCTAACCTCATTCCAATAGAAAGTGCTCTGACGTCAATGGAAGTGGTCCGAAGTATACAAAACCACAAACAAATACGTACACTTTAAAAAAAAAACAATGAATTTCAGTTTTTTCTATGTGCTGTAAATAGCAGATGTTACTACATGGTGTTGTGCTGGTTACATTGCCCAGTTATTTATATCGATTATCGGTTTATTCATCTTCTGGTTTGTCATATTATTTATTATCGACTATGTGAAAAAATATACAAGGTTTCTCATTCATGTGTCTGTTCATTCAGTGAGATATGCTAAAATTTCTGCATTACAGTCGTCTAATTAATTTTGTGTTTACTCCTCCCGAAACAGGAATAAGGAATAGTAAGTTTACAAAAAGCACACGTCTCCCTGTGCAGATGCTGAAACGAGCACATGGAGTCTACATGCGCACTTCACAGTAGTTCCAACCAGGCCTAAAGGAAAAATCCTTTTTTTATTAAACAGAATCAAAAGCAGCTCCTGGCAAAACCCATCATCTCAAATCACAGCGCATCCTGTGTCTAAGATCTCTGCTGCACAGAGAGAATAAACAAAGCTGCCTCAAAGTTTGGGAGTTTGTGTAATGTAGGAGCCGCTGGCTCTTCGTTTTGAAGCAAAGCTTTTTGGTCCCTCTGCCAAGCTGCCTTTTTGTGGCTAAAAATAGGACTTCTGCGAGAAAAATCTGAAGGGAGCCGCTTTGTGCTTCAGCCAAGAAACACATTTTAAATGAGCCAGTTGGATTTGAGCTCCGAAAGCAGTTAAAGAAATCTATCATTCTCCGTTTTATCCTTTTATCTCATACATGTGACACAATATTCTGCTTCGAGCTTTCTGGCATAACTGTGGTACCGGAATCTCAATTTTTAATATGTACAGGCAGAAGAATTTCTCATTCTCCATTACCCGACTTCTACCTCTTCTTAGGTGAAAACCAAGGCCGCTTTGTGTGTCTGTGCGATACCGTTTGTGCCTTTGCAGTCTATTTAGAAATTGTTTCCCACCTGCATCATTTTACTGTTGGGGCGAAAGCACCTCATCTGTGCGCGATTCTGCTAAATCTTGCCAGCCTGGGGAGCGGTAATATCACATTAAGCTCCCTGTAGGGAAGGTTGTGGCTCTCCCGTACATTCCCGCCTCAGCCTCTCTGCTCCAAAGTACAGAGCGCACCTCCCTCCGCCCCCTCCTCGCGGGCTGCGCTCCTTCCGCGCCGTGATGAATTCATTTTAACACAGGCAGCATGGGTGACTGGAAGGAGTCTGCTGGAATGGCGCTTCCTCAGGCAGTGAGAGAGCGCGAGGCCTCCCAGTGCATTAGTAATCCGGGAAAGAAGCGCGAGACACACTTCTTGAGCCCGCTCTCTAAGTGTTCCATGTCAGGCCATCAATCACGCTTGATGCGGGTTAATCCATTACAAGAATACGCGCAGGATCCCGGCGCTAGAAAAAATGATCTGTGCGGCCTGACTACCATCGCAGGCGAGTCGGCAGTATCTTTAATGGTCTGTGTTAATTATTGTAGGTTCCTCCGGGCCACTCGCCGGTTTTTTAGATGTGACGGTTCTGCTGACAGCTGCAGACAGCTTCCTCACGCTCGGGTGGTTGCGAAATTGATGGTGGAGTATACATATCTTTGGTCTTGTGTTATTGTATTTTTTCTTAACGACATTCATATTGTTGCTCCGCTTTGCCTTCTGCTTGTACGTTGATTAAGAAAGAAATGTAAACCAAATATACAGCTTGCCACTCCCAATAAATCGTTTCCTTAACGCATTCCCATATTAATTTCCAGTGTTGTCAAATTCCCTTCAAAATAGTTTTAAATGCAGCATCCTTTAAAAGATGTGATGGAGCCATAACAAATGCTCAATTAGTGGATTTTGGACAAATGGACCCTTCACCTTCAAAGTGCTTAGCTGAACAAACATTGTGAGCTAAACACAGAGTGAGCCAAGAAAATAAGCACGTGACACGGACAACCATAAACAACTCTTGTATGATGGGTTCCCATAGAGGGCGCTATTGCATAAAGGATTGTTAGCGCGTCTCTGCTGCCTGATGTCTACAGTCTTGCTCTATATAAATGCTCTGAATAGAATAACTGCTACAGCGCATCAGCATCTTTAAACCCTGGAAGTGCGACGAAGAAACACAAGCTCAACACGACGCGGTGTCTCATGGTTTCATTACTGAGGTTGGGGTCCAATAAGACAGACGTCTCCACGCCGACTCGCAAAAACATAATACCAATATTGTTGCCCCTTTCAAAAGTATTTAGGGGCATATTATCAAGACAGGTGATAAAATTACCACCGCTTTAGCAGCAGAAAACTGCCGCTAAAACGATAATGGGCTTGATAATATGCTCTAGGGAATTCCAATTAAAGCCCATGTTATATGTGGACATCTAATCTGAGCTTCAATTGGAATTCCATAGAGCATATTATCAAGCCCATTATCGATAATGTTATCTCCTGTCTTGATAATATGCGCCGTAGTAAGCAAGGGCAAGAGAAATCTCGGATTTCGAATCTCTTCAGTTCATGGATATTCTCCTCCCCTGAGGCGTGGAAAGATGGGTGACGCTTACCGTGACGTCATTGACTTTGGGCGCTGCCTGTTCTGTTTTTCACAGAAGTGCGGAAACTTAAAGAAATAGTTCAGCAATCGGCGTTAGCGCTGCCTACGTTAAATGTAAAAAAAAGTGACTCTCTTTTTTCTAATCTTTTTTGCTAGAAGTATGAGGCCGCTTTTTAAATACCCTTAATAAAAGCAACACCATTGGTACTGTTGCAATAAGTGTATGCACAAACTAGCATTAATTTTCCAGAAAACAATGGTCAAACTTATTGTAGTGGGCATGGGAAGATGTTGTTGAACAATGCTTTGTAACCCTGCCTCTAAATGTACGATTAAATAAAGCGGAAGGTCAGCCTGGAATATAATCTTGCCAATGTGCTTAATCCTCACATTAGGAGGGATTACATGTTAATCTGTTTAAGGTAAACAGGATACCATCAAACCACTTGCTGTCTGGCAAACCCCCTGAATCAGTTAAGTACAAGCATTGTCTGAGAGGAAAGTTGGATGTCTGGCAAAAGTTCCGCTTTAGTGAACATATCACGGTGTCTCGAGAGGCACATTTATAAGGCTCTTATTTTAGAAATGTGGTATACAGTCAAGAAATGCTGCCCTCTGGCCCAGATTAGTCGGCATTATTTGGGCATTTGTGCCCGCCTGACCTGAAACAATGAGCCAAACATTTGGATATCATAGCAAATGAAGGGAAAGCATGTAGGTGTTCTACCGACCAATCACAAAAAAGCACCTGAAGCCAAAGCCCGCGCTTCCATCTGAAGAAACAAGCCAGCTGCATATCCAGACTGTAAGCGAATACGTCTGTGGCTTACGCACCACAAAAGGAGTTTATTTCGTGAAACGCTCTTGGATCCAAGCACCAGGTGCTTGTGGTCTCGCAGCTGCAGTGAATTCCAATACAACACTAAAGTGTGGACACCCTGGAGGTTCTCTGCTCTCATCAAAAACCTGTGCTTGAGGCAAAAGTGATGAAAGGCTTTTGCCATCTCTGCTAGGGGTGTAGACTACTCCCTGTCCTTGAGGGGAAAAAAGAGAGTCTGGTGTTAGGGGAACTGGTAGGTGTACTTGGACTTGTCATCATAAAGGACGCGGCCAATAGGTCAGTTTCTGATCCTGCCGACCGTGGTTTAATCATGTCTTCCAAAGACGCAAGATAAAGAGACCTGAGCCTCATCCGAGGAGGAAAAGGTCTGTTCATATCTACTCAATCCCTTAATGAACTGGTTCCCTAAATTAAGTCTTGGCACCAGGGCCTCCTCAGAATTAAAAGACTCCTGTGGGTTAGCATTTATCCAGATATGCAATCCCTTGCCTCTCTCTAAGAAAATTGCTGAATTAGCCTTCATGAAAAGCATACCACTCTTTGAACCTAATTTGATATTAAGTAAGGAGCAATATTTTCCCTCCGTTGGTTTGACTGCTAAGACGCTTAGAATCCTTGCCAATGTGCCAAGGACATCTAACGGCTTATCCTGGGTTTCCTCCATTCACAGTCAATGTCTCTTTGGGGATCAAGATCCCCTATAGAGAGAGCAATTTTGTACAAAACATAGAGGTGAAAATTTCGTGTTGACAAAATAGCCTGTCAAGAATATGGAGGACAAAAATATTGTGAGGGTAAGTTTCTTTGGGAAAGCAACATTTTCCTATACTTAACGCCACATATATGAACCTTGACAATATGTATCTCCATATGACGTAGATGTGGAGTTAAGAATAGTAAATCTATACTTACCTATTTGCACTTACCTTCTCAATATTTTGGTGCTCGATATTTTTGACACAATAGTATGTCCACACAATAATTTTCTCATCGATATTCCTTTGGTCACCCAGAGATATGTGAGAATTTTTTTTAACTAATTCTGGAGTGAATGCCACCTTATCTGATCTCGTTGGCCTAAAACACTCAGATTGCATTTTGGATCTCTCTATTCAGTTGCTGTCCCATATTCGGCTACGTGGTCATTTGTAGTCCAATCAAAGGAGTTGGGATGCTAAATGTCAGTAGGCTCAAACATTGATTAGCCGTTTTTATCCAAGATTACCTTTTGAGCTTTACCGCTCTCATTATTTAAACATTTGCAAATGACAATTTTTGTTTTATGTATTTAATAAAACAATCATAATTGTCAATCTGAATCATAAAGGAATGCATTGTCTTCATTATTATTAATCATGTTCAACTTAATAATACATTAGATCGTTTCTTTACCTTACACTCAGTACCCAGGCCAGAGGGTCTGTTATGAAGATATAAGTAGATATCAGCAGGTGGTTGAGAATTGCTAATAAAAATAACAATGGTGGAATCTAATTAGGATACATGCCTAGGTTTAATAGTGCACTCACCAATGCCAACACTCAAGTTAGTTCCCGTATAAATAAGCACATTCAAGTTATCATGCAGTAGGCATAGCCTGCTATCACCAAAAGGCATGGTTAACTTTTCAGAAATTGGCTTTGCCACAGAAGAGCTATTGTCCGACGCTACACACTTTAAGGAAGTCAACATGGCTAAGTAGGTTGGGAGACAGAGGTATCCAGAAAATTATATAAATTCTCTTTACAAGTCCCCCCCTACATCAAGAGTTTAGGCCATATTACCACCTTTATATGCTGAGCTGGTGTGCATATCATAAGTAATAAATGTAAGCCAAATACTGCAGCTACTTTGCAAACAAAGAGACTAAGGAGGTATACCCCAAAGTCACGAATACATCCAATGGTTCAATTTTCGTCCATCTCCCAAATTAAATGTTGGAGAAACACAAAAACAATCCTCAAACCAACAGCGTTCTGTTTAGCTGGCTACAGCATGAACAAAAATGCTGTGGCTGTCATTTCAGGACTCAGGGACTTGGTCCCCTGTCCCGAAAATGTTTACAAAACATACCATGGCCCTCTGACCCTTGTAAAAAAAGATTTACGCTTTCCAACTGGCCCTTGTGAGGGGAGGGTCCCAGAAGCACTCCCACTTGGCCCATTTTTTTTTTTTTAGATGGTGCTTTTATTCTGCAGGACTTCCATGGGATTCATGCTGGTCTCCTGAAGGACTCCAGAGGGACTGAAAAAAGGATTACAAAAAAACGAATGTGGAGTGGGTGTCCATGGGGTATTAGCTGCCCATGGGGTGTTGGACACAGGGCCTGTTTCTAACCCTATGCAGGGTATGCCAGTAGGTTGTGCATGCTGGGTGCTTAGTTGCTTGTGAGGGGGGCGTAGGGCTTACAGCATCCATGTCGAACATAGCCGAAGGCTGTACATGCTGAGAGGTTGGCTACCCATTGATCTTACCTTACGTTAAAATTAGGTTAAAATGTCAGTTTAAATGTATCATTTAAAAATAACAACACTGAAATTCACCAGTTATAGCTTACTGAGGTAATCAGAACTTGTGCTGCCACCATACTCTGCTTTTGACCTTGTAGAAGACATCACAAATGATGTGTTCATTGACATCACTGATGAAATTATTGATAACTTCTCGAATTACATCATTGATGACAACACTGGACATGGTGGGGTCACCCCTTCAGAACCAGAAAAACTATGACACAGGCCGTCATCATCAGCCGTTGTGACAACAGCAACACACTCTATGCAAGCACCAACAGCAAACTCATGAGAAGGCTCCAGACGATACAGAATGTAGCAGCCAGACTGATCCTTAACCTGCTGAAAGGGACCCACATCACCCAGCACCTGAGAGGCCTCCACTGGCTCTCAATCCAGAAGAGATGCCAGTTCAAGCTACTGACCAATGTCTAAAAAGCCCTCCACGACCAGGGACCTGTATATATGAACCACCACCTGAACTTTCACTAACCATCCAGAAACCTCCGCTCTGCTCAGCTCGCCCTCACACAGACCTACCACATTTGCTGGTACTGCTCAGAAGAACGCTCCCTCTGCCACCGTGCAGTGAAGTCCTGGAATGCCCTTTCCCTCCCCCTCCACTTCCGAACATCATCCACTCTTACAGACTCTCAGGAAGAAACTCAAGACCTGGCTCTTCGACTGAATCCTGCAGCCCAGTGCCTGGATACTCCCACGGGTGATAATCTACGCTATACAAGTACCTGATTGATTGACTGATAGATAAATAGAGAGATAGATAGATAGATAGATAGATAGATAGATAGATAGATAGATAGATAGATAGATAGATAGATAGATAGATAGATAGATAGATAGATAGATAGATAGATACGCATATGTTTTGGGTAATTCCCAAGTTTAGGTGGAGTGGCTTCTTTATATGGCGGACCCAACAACACTACAGCCAGTCTGAATCTGATCTATCTATCTATCTATCTATCTATCTATCTATCTATCTATCTATCTATCTATCTATCTATCTATCTATCTATCTATCTATCTATCTATCTATCTATCTATCTATCTATCTATCTATCTATCTATCTATATCTATCTATCTATCTATCTATCTATCTATCTATCTATCTATCTATCTATCTATCTATCTATCTATCTATCTATCTATCTATCTATCTATCTATCTATCTATCTATCTATCTATCTATCTATCTATCTATCTATCTATCTATCTATCTATCTATCTATCTATCTATCTATCTATCTATCTATCTATCTATCTATCTATCTATAGTTATGGTTACTCAAGGTTTCCTTAGGAAATGCATTTTTGGTGTTGCTCATAACTTTGGCACCGTTTGACGAAATCTCCATGAAACTTTCCAAAAAAGTGCTTTTTTTTACCTAGTTTGCACATTTTGGACCAGATGTACAACGGCCAAAATAGGGCCTTGCAAATTGCGAGTCTTTTGCGACTCGCAATTTGCGAGGTGCTATTTAGGATGTTCAACAGTGTGTAACACACTGTTAGTGATTCTCAATGGGGTCGCAAATAGAGAGGCTCATAAATATTAATGAGCCTCTTGCAATTTGCGTTCCCATTGGGAATAGAAGGCCCTCCCAGGTATGGTGGCCTGCTGGGCTCAGCAGACCACCATGTCTGGAACTGCTTTTAAAAAATAAAGCTTTTTTTTTTCAAATTCAGCAGTTTTCCTCAAAGGAAAACGGGATGCATTTTTAAAAAAAACAAAAAACGTTTCTGTGTAATTTTTTAAGGGCAAGCAGACCACTGACTGCGGGAGATGGAATTAGGGCCTTGCTCTGAGCCAGTCTCTTCGGCCAACCCCATGCCATGGGTGACGAAAGCCTGTGCACAGTATGGGGTTTGCTGCCTGTGGGAGTTGACAGCCTACGGGTGGGTTGGTCACAGGGCCTAGCTGCAAGCCAGGTACTGTTGCCAAACCCTTGCTGTGAACTGCCGAACACCATGCGCAGCATGGGGTTTGCTGCCTGTGGGGGGATTGCTGCAACCATGTGAGGTGGGGGGTTGGCTTTACATATGGTAATTAAAAATTACTTCACGTTTTTAAAAAAACCTAGAAATTCACTGAAAGGCTCCTTTTGTATACATTACTCTATAAAATAGTATGGCATAAGATGCCTGAAAGTAAGTACAAAACAGATACAACTCCCTTAAGTGTCGTAAGCATGTGTTATGTGTAACGTTGACCCTATACCATATCAACCACAAAAATACGGGAAACCCTCATTACACACAGTGTTCAATATCTATGCAACTGTTCATAGAAAACCAAGTTCCTCAAGGTAATCAACACCAGTTCCAAAATTAATACCCTACTGCAGACAGCTTGTATCTGTATCAAACCCCACACAGCCACCAAACCTACATTGCGAAATGAAGTTGATGAGTAGAAAATTGGGTACTATAAACAGTGGTCACTCTACGGAGAGAGTTTAATCTGTACCACACTGTTTGCAGTCATTGAAACTCTCATGAAAAGTACACCACAGGGCATTAAAAAGTATCTGCTAAGAACAGTGTACACTCTATGCAATATCTATTCACTCTGGTCAGGCACATTTGCTATAGAAGGATCATAGTAGCCTGGAGATGATTGTTTTAAGGATTACTTTGCCTTGGATCATCTTTTCATAATAAGGATGTCTAAGTGAGGTGGCAAGCCTTACTTTGACTGGACACAAAAAGGAATCCTTGACTTTTCCCTGGATCGATGACAGTGAACTGTGCTGTCCATACCCACTCCCACAGCCTTTGGTTTCCTTCCTATAGTCTTCCCAGAGAATAGATCCATCATCTAATAGAGTACACGCTGACCATATGCACTGACACAGATGGAACCTGACACCTCACATCACCCTGAGGTAAGAAGGCAAATCCCTTGTTGCATACCTTTTTCTCTCTTCCCAAAACCCTCTTCCCCTGGAATTGAAGCTATCAATACTCATGAAAGTGTTGGGGGTTGACCAACAGGGGATTGAGGGGAATATCTTTGCTCACTAGGTGAGTTGACGGCAGCACTTTGCACTTTAAAGGCCACTCTTTGAAGTCTCCTCCACTTCAAAGGCATAAGTACTGGACCCCTGACACCACCAACTCAGTACACTTCTGGACCCTAGGACATTGTGCCAGGAAGAAGGACTGCTGTTCTGCTGCAAAGACTGTCACTTTGTTGGACTCTGCTTGACTTTGTTGGAGTCCTGCTTTGCTGTGCCTGTCCTGCTGCTCTCAATGCTTGGGAGTGACAAGGACTGGGCCTGCATCCCTACACCCCCAGAGCCAAAGTGAATCCAAGGGACTGCTGGGTTGCCTACTGTACTGAAGTCCCAGGGACACCAAAGACTTCCAGCAACCCTGATACATGTTTCCATAGGAACTTTAGACACAGCTACGGGCTGAACGGATTTACTCCAAATTTGACAGAAAGCTAGATCTTTGTCTAGAAGAGTTTTCTTTTATTTAGTGTAAATCTGTTTAGTAGTTTTTGAGCAATTAATGCAAAAAAACGTTGTATATTTCATGCTGTGGAGGATCAGCAAGGCCGACAGTTCTCATACTGAGATGTGATTGGCTGCCACCACATTAACAAGGATGTGGCCGAAGCCATCTTAAGACTCAGGAGTCAGTCTGATTCCTAAAAACAAAGGTTAACAAAGACACAAGTCTCTCTGTTTAAAAACCTATTTGGGAAAAGAAGCGGGTTGGCATGGCCTAATATCTAGACTTGAAGACCTCTGATAGGTATCCTGACACATAAAAGCAAATTGTGGGTGTCGCTAAGAGCTGTAAATATAATAGAGTGGGTCTGACCTGTCAAAAATCTGTGGTTAAGAAAGAGGTCTTCAAAGCTTACGATGAAGAGTTTTATATATAGGGCATATAAGTACTCAAAGTAATGCGAATGGAGACATGGTCACAAGTACATGGTAGTAGATCCTAACTCTTATACCAGGTGTGCTCAGAAAAAAAGCAGCTGATGGAATATGCCCAGCCTGAAATAGGTCAATAAATGCCATTAATTGTTGGTAATTTCAAGAAGAAGATATGGCTCTATCCCAGAAACTGTTTTTACCATAACAAATTGACTGTATGTCTGTTTGGCCAAGGCTTCCCTCTTGGCTGCCACCCTGAGATGACATGCTTGCTTTAACCAAACAACATCTTGTTTCACTATACTTTCTGGGTTAGAAAATAGCTGAGGCCTCCGAAGGGATTTACAATTATCCCTCAAATAGTGCAACAAGAGTATATTGGACATATTTGTTAAATGGTAGCGGCAGTTGCAGTCGATAACCTTTCAAGTATTGCCCGGCGGTAATCGCCTCTTATACCATTCGATGATTTACCAATAAAAGAGGCAGGCGCTGAAGACTGGAAGGCAAGAAACAAAGGTTTATTCTCTCCGGAGGAGAACACATCAGATCAGACCCACAGGGAATCTTCTCGAGATGTTCTAACTGCATCTCTGAGGCCTGGCCTCTTATACACAGGTTTATTGTTTTATTACCGGTTTACAACACATGGCACATTCTTGGGATCGCTTTGATGCATAAAAGAACATCCTCAGAATCCCCAGCTCAGATCCGTTCCCACACATAGCTACAGTAGAAGTCTCCACCCCACCCACAGTAGGAGATGGCTATCACACTGCGGGACGTTCCGCCAATTCCCGGGGGGGTGTGTGCGGCTGGTCGGGTCTCTGGGGGTGGGGGCCTTGATTCACTGTAATCCCTTTGATGTGGGGTGTTTCCCTTATAGTAGGGGCAATAAACTGCATCCGCAGGGCTAGGTGATGGCCTGGGATCGGTTCGGACAATCGGGTGCGGAGGAAGGGGGTTATCAAAGAGGATGTATGACCATGTATGGGATGAAAGGAGGTGTTGGTCAGGCACGGGGTGCGATTCCATGGCAGGGTCGCGCAGAAGGAGAGGTTTTATGACCCATGTATGAGAGAGCGGGGGTGGCCAGCGCGCGGGGGATGTTCGCAGCGCCTGAGGGGCGCGCTGGTGATCGGGGATGAGCGGGGAGAGAGAGTGGGGTGCCTAAAATGGCTGCCGTGCGTTTTCGGTGCGTGGCGCTGGGGAGAGGCAAGATGGCGCAGATAATGTTCAGTTGCAAACTAAATTTCCACAGTCCTCCCTTTTAACATATCTCGCCAGCTTGTCTGGCCGACATTCACCTTCGTTAACCTTTTAGCCATAATATCGTAAATGTTTTCATGCGTTCCTGTTTTTAAAAGTACAGAGTCTTAGGACAGGCGGGAGCAATCTGACACAATTGTACATAGTTACATGTGGTTAACGTGACAGTCGAGGAGGTAGCGTATACAGAATTTCATTAGCTGCATCATATATCAGACACGGAGATAGGTGGAGGGAAACTTGCTTGAACACAAACTCGATACTTGAAAAAGGTTCGGTAAAACAAGGGATAACTACACTCATTTACTTAAGGCCTAGACTTCGCGTCGATCAAGCTAAACAGCATAGTCATGTGTACGGTTGATGCTATACAATTGTCATTTATAATAAGCTAATGTTTCCTTATTTATTTAGTGTGTAGCTGGAAGCGACCGATAAAAAGATCTTGGAAACTTGATTGGGAGGTAGTCAAATCAAAAAGTGGTTGGGAGAGGAATACAACTCAACATGAGTTACAGTCAGGGGGGGTTTCTTCTTTCCAGTGTCTTATTGCAGTAAGCCATCACTGGTAAGCTCTCTCTTCTTCTTACGTTGGCACTGTTGAGCACCGGTGGTGGAGCTAAGGTCCAGCTCAAATCCAGATTTTTCGCGTTGCAGGGTGTGATCATCCTTTGCTCTTGGATCACAGTCCTGTTCTGTCCTGTCCCTTGACTGGTCTTATCGTAGGTACCTTGAGACGGGGTACCCGCTTCTCATTGTTCTTTTGTAAGGTCAATGTCAAAAATAGGGGTGCTTTGGGAGGCCGAGGGAAGAGGGGGTGGAGTGGGATCGGATCAAAAAGCGGACCAAGGAGAGCAGAATCTTTCAGCATTGGGCCCATCAATCGGGCCCGACGGGTTGGGACTTCAGGCACGAGCTGATCAGCGAGCAGGGGGCTTCGGGATAGCCTTTCGTTCTATTGCTTTCCATGCTGAGAATGGTGCCTCGTCCCGCATCCTTTTGCTTCGTGGCTCCTCATTGGTCGATGCCATAGATGTTCCATGGTCCGTAGCCAGGCTGTGTGTCACGTCCGACCCCTCTCTTCCGATGACCGCATGTTATCCTTGAATGAGCACAAGAAAAACAAAATCTTAGAGAGCTGGTAGGGAAGACATTTACACACTTCATTCTCTCTCCCAACCACCGAGTAGTCGGGGAAATGCTTTTATCGGTCGCTGTATGATTGATGTCTATTAACTCTTACGTCGGTGTGTGTTACTAATTTATTAATCACTGCTGTGGTGCATGTTTCTGTGGGTGTTCCTGCAAATTTCCATCATCTGGCCTGTTAGGTGCCGATTCCTGTACCTTGTAATCGTGGCAGGAGGCCTGACATCTGTCAACTTTCTGGTCTATCAAAATTCGAACCGGCTTCTCCGGTAGAGACTCGTCCTTCTTAACACAAGTTCTGTTAATACACATTTTCCTCAGAGGACTGCTAAGTTTATGAAAAAGTGCGAGGTGCTACTGTCATGGATCCACAGATATCTATTTCGGGGAGGGACACAAGCTAAACATTTTTCTTGCTGGAGGCAATAGGTAACCCTCATCAGTTTAGGCGGTGTACCTTTAGAAAATAAAGTCATCAGCTGTTTTGTTCGGAATACTCTGGGGCGGCTAGTACAGAGCTGGGGTGATTCTGGGAGGACGGGGTGCTTAGACATTCTAGTTCGGAGCAATTGGGCGGGGGTAATTCTGGGCGGTGGAGATGATGTCGTTAGAGCTCTAAAAACGAAAACCACTGACATATAGTCCCCGTGATGAGGGCCAGATTGGGAGACATCAGTCGTCTTACCTGTCCTTTCTTTCTCAGCCAATTAAGTTCAACATTTTGCAGAAAGGAGAGGTAGTAACGTGGTAAAGTACGGTCGTTTTTGTTTCTGTCAATTTGTTCGAACACCGCCGTGTTTTAGGCCAATTATACACATTTTGAGGAGGTACAGGGTCGTTAATTTATTCAAAAAGAGGGCAAGAGAGCCTTCAGCAGGGGGGGGGAGAGAGAGAGAGAGAAAGAGAGAGAGAGAGAGAGAGAGAGAGAGAGAGAGTGCATCAAGTAGGCTATTTGGTATACGTACGACATAAAACGAGAGAGAGACGTGTACGATAATAGGCTACTTGGTGTACACACAACATGGAGTAGCATGGGTCAGTTCTTCATAAGAAAACACAAGCAGGGAAAAACATGAATTCAGCGTTCACGTACACACAAATACCTGATAGGGCGTAACAGTACATGCAACAAGCGCAGAAACTTAAGACGGAGACACAGGGCTACGTTGAGTAAGGGGACCTCTCCTTTCCTGTCCTCTTTCCTATGCATGCTGCGTATTTTTAGTATTTTCCGTAATTCATTTTGGGGGGGGGGGGTTGTCGGACCTTTTACTCCCCTCCCTTTGATCGATAGACAAGCACTTTAGTCATACGATGACGTTCTCTTCCAGCGACCCAAGCATATGTAATGCATACACATTCATACCGTACAATCAGGGCACATACGCACAGTCATACCATACAGTTTTTCACGTTCCCAGTGGTTGTCTGCGCTTCACGCACCATCCCACAACGTTTGTCTTGTTTTTCCCTACATTGAGCACGGTGCGGTCCATGTCCACTCCATTCTTCAGTCGGAATTCTGATGTGACCTATAGAGGAAGAAAAGAAAAGGGGGGGGGTGGTGTGCAGCATTCAAAGTACATTAGCGCGCGTAGGCACGAAAAAGTTCTACTTACCACGTACCAAGCTAGCCGCAGAAGTGGGTAATACCACAAACCTATTATTCTTTCTTTCGACTATACAAAGATGCTTCATTTTATTCGTCCCTAAATTCGAGTTCCCTCGTTGCGCATTTGTTTCTCAAGCAGTAATTTATTATGGGACAAAGTACCATACCTTGTACTCGGCAGATACCTTAAGCTTCAGTCGACCCTTTTCTAACAACTCTGAAAAACGACAGGGGTGATGGATACAAATTTCATTAATCTAAATTCAGGCAAAAGGGTCTGTATTACCTACTTTCTATTGTTTGGGAGTAACAATCATTTATTCAAAACCCTTACCAACCTAGATGATCAGTTATGACGCTAATTCCGTAATTCCTTCAAAAAAAACTTTATTGAAAACAATGTCAGTACACAAATACGGGCCTACAACCGTTCAGGCCGGCCACGGTGTGAGAGACGTCGAGTATCATGAGCAACACTACCTTAACACGAAAAAAATAAAAATGATAATAAAAGTGGGAAGGCCAGCATCAATAAAGTTGTTCGTATGCCCGATCAGTACCCTCCCCGTCCCTCCGCCCATCATGTGTGAAAACATTGCATACATATCCTTTTAACATAAATGTCAAGTAACCGAAACGCCATAAGGAGTTGTAGGCCCCTCCTACATCGGCGCCATTTTTGGGGCGAGGTCGGGTGGGTCCAGGGTACAGTCTAAGTCTTTCCATGAATTAGCTGCCGGACCAGAATCCCTTTCGGCAGCTCGAGAACTGTCGTTGGCACCAATGGAAAAGAACAGACCGCATAAATCGTGATTCGGGGGAGGGGGGGCACAGTGTTTGTTCCTACCGGGTCATGTTGAGGTTCCACCGGAACCGATACGAGCGGACAGGCTACAGTGTCTTCTGATAATTCAAACAGGCGCTTGCGTCAGCATGACGTCACCACGATCTCGCAGCGATGCCGTGATCCATCCTCAGGGCGGGACAGCAGGCGGGTCTCGCTGCCGCCGCCTTGAATCAGTCTCTTTCATTGCATCCGGCGGAGGCAAGGTGGTTGTCGCCCGGGGCAAAGAACAATGGCGGCGGCTTGCCCTCACCGGAAGTCCGCGGGAGTCGAGTGCCAATGACTCCCGCAGAATCTGCAAAGCTGAGGGGGCGTTTTTTCAAGGGTGGGGCCCACGCCCAAGCAGACAAGCTTCCGAGTCCAGAGCCGTCCTTTTAGCGGGCCGGGCCTGAATCTGAAGAACCAACCGCCATCTCGGGAGTCCAGTGGCAGCGACAGCAGCAGTTCGATGGTATCGCCACCGGGGTTGGTCCCCCGATCACTCGGCTGCGGGGGCCCATTCCTCGAGTCAAACGCTAATGGCAATCTTAGTGACCCTGCGCCCGAGTGGTTGCCCAGCAGGCAAGATGGCCGGTGAATGCAGGGCGCCAACTCCGCTGGACGGCGAGTGAAACGGCAGGGTGCCCTCTCTGCTGGCGAGCCTCCACCTGGGGAGGCGGGGGAAGCCCGTCCGCGTCGCTTCCCCCCTGCCAGGGCACCCTTCGCTGCCGGTCGAAGCAGAGAATGGGAAGACCAATACAACATGGTGGACTCCACCTTGGCGTTGCCAGGGCCTCGGCGCTGCGTGTAGCCTCCGGCCTATTCGCACAATCGTCCGCCACTGATGCCGCCTCACAGGCCGATGGATTTTGTAGGTCTTTTTATAGCCCAAAGCCAACTAAAAGGACCGCCCAAAACAGGCCAATGTTGCTATTTCGAAGAAGGAGGGGCGAGGACTGTCATGTAAATAGTTGTTTAAAAACGTGTTTTAACGTGTTTACCCTGTTGGCGTGTTGTTATACCTATAAGTTATTAAAATGTTATAATTATACTACTTTGTTGGAGTGTTGTACATATTTGCAATCTAGCAACGAGCACGAGGATGTTACTGCGTAACCGGAAAATGACATAGCCCAATTGTGCGCGATCTAGCCCAGTTCGGTGACGTCGATGGTGGGTGTCAGCAGGCTTCCGTTTGCGCAGGATTTTGTCGTGTTTACTGGGCGGGGTGGGCAGTAGGGCAGACATGTTTAGACAGCGAGAGCGACGGAGCCGAGCTACCTCGTGGTTACCTCGACTGTGAGCTTGGCTCCTTCCCCTGGTTTCATATTCCTCGAAAAAGGGCTATTTCCTAACGTTTCTTATTTTTGCAGGGTCAAAAGGATCCCGTCATCGGTCTACTGGTCTCGCTTGATTATTCTTGTTTCTATATAGCGATCCTTATGCCCTAATTTGCTGTAAGCTACGGCGACTAATCCATATTTAGAGAATGTGTCCTTATTAGGGGTGTCTTCCAGTGGAGCCGGATGGTTTACCTCTAATAAGCGGTCCGGGCAGAACCAACTACCAATCAATGGGGAGAAGATAGGCATGACGGGTTACAACGGGGACAAAAGTCAGCACTACCTATCTTTTCACTGCTTGCAAAGACTAGATAGAATATCTCTATTCCACGTTATTTGTAAGCAGAGAATACCTCCAAAGAACCAATATCGAACAACTAGTGTTCGGACAATCAATCAATCAATGGTGAGAAAGAGATAGGCACGACGGGTTACAATGGGGACAAAAGTCTGCGTTACCTACCCTTCACTATTTGCAAAGACTAGACAGAATATTTCTATTCTACGTTATTTGCAAACAGAGAATATCTCAAAGAGCACTATCCTTCAAAACAATCAATATTCGGACAATCAATCAGTGGGGAGATAAAAATAGGCACGACGGGTTACAATGGGGACAAAAGTCTGCGTTACCTACCCTTCACTATCTGCAAAGGAAGAGAGAATATTTCTACTCCTCCCCGTTTGTAGACAGCGAATATCTCAAAGAGAACAATCAATAAGCAAATACTAGTATTTCAATCAATCAATCAATCGTTTCGCAATTTGTCGTGTTTCACGACCTTACCCGGACCGCGTGGACAGTTTCTCGTCTTCCGCCTCCAGCGCCCGATCGTCCTCTACTCTCCGTTATTGCCGCGGCACTCCTGATGGTTCCCAGTCAGGACCGTAGATCACTCGAGAGAGGTCTGTTCGGAACCAGTGAAGTTCGGATGATCGGCTGCCAGACGAGGGTCTATCAGGCAGGAGCTCTCCCGATCGTTGCAGTCGTTCACTCTGTCGTCGGGACCTCTCCCACTGGATCCACGTGTCGCTGATGGGCCCCACGCTTGGGACGCCAATTGTTAAATGGTAGCGGCAGTTGCAGTCGATAACCTTTCAAGTATTGCCCGGCGGTAATCGCCTCTTATACCATTCGATGATTTACCAATAAAAGAGGCAGGCGCTGAAGACTGGAAGGCAAGAAACAAAGGTTTATTCTCTCCAGAGGAGAACACATCAGATCAGACCCACAGGGAATCTTCTCGAGATGTTCTAACTGCATTTCTGAGGCCTGGCCTATTATACACAGGTTTATTGTTTTATTACCGGTTTACAACACATGGCACATTCTTGGGATCGCTTTGATGCATAAAAGAACATCCTCAGAATCCCCAGCTCAGATCCGTTCCCACACATAGCTACAGTAGAAGTCTCCACCCCACCCACAGTAGGAGATGGCTATCACACTGCGGGATGTTCCGCCAATTCCCGGGGGGGTGTGTGCGGCTGGTCGGGTCTCTGGGGGTGGGGGCCTTGATTCACTGTAATCCCTTTGATGTGGGGTGTTTCCCTTATAGTAGGGGCAATAAACTGCATCCGCAGGGCTAGGTGATGGCCTGGGATCGGTTCGGACAATCGGGCGCGGAGGAAGGGGGTTATCAAAGAGGATGTATGACCATGTATGGGATGAATGGAGGTGTTGGTCAGGCACGGGGTGCGATTCCATGGCAGGGTCGCGCAGAAGGAGAGGTTTTATGGCCCATGTATGAGAGAGCGGGGGTGACCAGCGCGCGGGGGATGTTCGCAGCGCCTGAGGGGCGCGCTGGTGATCGGCGATGAGCGGGGAGAGAGAGTGGGGTGCCTAAAATGGCTGCCGTGCGTTTTCGGTGCGTGGCGCTGGGGAGAGGCAAGATGGCGCAGATAATGTTCAGTTGCAAACTAAATTTCCACATATTTTCCTAATTCAAACAATCCCGAATGACTAGCCTATTAAGGTTTAGTTCTGCAGACCATATTAAGAGCGATCACAGATGAATAAAAATAGTGACTTTTAAAATCTCAAAGGGTGTGCTCTGCCCTACACTTAGGAGGCCCCTTAGGGATTTGCTCTCCACCATCAGAATCGGGGCTATGTTAACAGAGCCCCAGATGTCACAGCCAAACTTGGAAATTGGGATACACTCAGCTTTATAGACATCAAGCATGATTTTCAATGGCTTCTGACCCAGACGGGAGAAGAAATCATTAACTCTGGCCCAAGCCCTCTTAAGGCTCCCAATGTTCTATTTTAATATGGGTTGCAAGCTAAGAGCTGATACTATTACAATTCCCAGATACGTAAAATTATCCACCTTACTTTAAACCTATCCCTGCACCATAAAGGTGGAGCCTTTGGTATTTTTTAGACCCAGGACCATACATGGGATTTCTTAAAAGGAGTGACTTGTCCCAGAAAATCCATAAAATCAATAAAAAGGTCTAGTAGCCACTGAAAACTTCTGGCAATGCGAGCAATCATGACTACATCGTCTGCATATAAAAGAGCTGGAAGCAATCTCCCCCAGGCTCTTGGGACATCTAACCCCCTGGACTGAAAGCACCCTCTCTAAATGATTAATATACATAATAAAAAGAAAGGGTGCCAAAATGATGCCTGAACGGTCACCCCTTTTTTAAATCAAAGTGCTTAGTGAAATCCCTGTTGCTTCCACATGTAACAGAGCCCATGAAACCATAATGAAGGTCCTTCAAAAAAACAACCAGTGAATGTTATACCCCCATGGACCCCAGCTCTTCCCGGAGCTTATCTCTGTTCACCTTGTCAAAGACAGAGCTCTCTGTTCACCTTGTCAAAGACAGAGCTGAGGTCTATGAAGGCAAGGTGTAAAGACCCCCTTTTTGCTCTGGTGTATTTATTTATTACAAGATGTAAATTAAGGTTCTGCTCCACCATGCCTCTGCCAGACCTATCCCATATTGCAGGTTGGACAGTAAGTTCTGTTCATCCGCCCATTGGGTTATCCTCTTCAGAATAACCCATCCAATGATTTTCACCTCCACGTCAATTAACGAGATAGGTCTGTAGCAAGCAGGGTCACTCCTGTCCCCCTTCTTGAATACAGGCATTATCACGTAATGACACCACGCCTCAGGCAAAGAGAAACTGAAAATGAAGGGTAAGAAGAGGTGCCCAAAAGTCCACTAGGGATTTAAACACGTCCCCCAGCACATTGGCTCCTGGTGCCTTGCCCGCAGGAAGGGGCAAAGTATCATGCCTTATCTCTTCCCAGTGAAATGTCTACATGTTGCCCTGTTCTAGGGGTGCAGTTAATAATTCTGGGTCCTGCCCCTTGCAGAAAAATGTCTGATCCGAAACCAGTTCCTCCTTAGCGTAGACTGGAGTGGCATAGACTGGAGTGACATAGAGTGGAGTGTTGGGAAGTAGGATACTGTAGAGTGGAGTGCTGTAGAGTGGAGTGGGGTATAATGTAGTGGGGTAGACTTTAGTTGCATGTAGACTGTAGTGATGTACTGTGTAGTATACTGTGGAGTGTTGTAGACTGGAGTGGCGTTCAGTGGAATAGCATAGAGTGTAGGGTTGTAGAGAGGAGTGGCATGAAGTAGAGTGGCGTACAATAGAGTAGTGTACAGTGGAGTGGTATATAGTAGAATAATGTTGAGTTTACTTGTCTACAGTGTAGTGACATGGAGTGGCATATAGTGAAGTAGCGTAGAGTAGAGTGGCATGGAGTGGAGTGTCATACAGTGAAATATCGTAGATTGCAGTAGAGTGGTGTGTAGTGACAGAGAGGAGTGGTGTAGGGTGGAGTGGCAAATAAATGAGTGGTGGGCAGTCTAATAGCATATAGTGGATAGTTGTAGAGTGGAGTGGCATATAGTGGAGTGCATACAGTGGAGTGGTGTATAGCTGAGTAGCGTACACTGGAATAGCATACTGTGCAGTGGTGTACAATCAAGTGGTGTACAGTGGAATGGCATAGAGTAGAATAGCAGAGAGTATTGTGTTGTAGATTGGAGTTGCTTACATTGAAATAGCAGACAGAGGAGTAGCATAGAGTGGAAAGGCATATAGTAAAGTGGCGAATACTGGTGTGTCACATAATGGATTGCCATAGCATGTAAAGCAGACAGTATAGTGGAGTTGAGCAGAGTGGAGGGAAGTAGAGTGGAGTGGCATTCAGTGGATTAGCATAGATTGGAGTGGGGTTCAGTGAAGTGATGTAAAGTGGAGTGGCGTAGAATTTGATAGCATAAAGTGTAGTGGCGTAGAGTGGAGTGGCATAGAGTGGAGTGTGGTAATTAAAACAGACGTAGAATGAAAGTGTGGGGCCGGATGTAGATGTAATGTGTCAGGAATATACATTATGAAGTGTGAATTGTAATTTATGGTAGTATGTGTAAATAGAGTAAGTAGGTTTAAAGGTATAAGTTTTAAAAAACATTGTTATGTAATGTGCCATGGTATACCACTGTAAGTTTGTGTTATACTGTGGCACATGCGGATGAGAAGTCAGTATGTGGTTGGTTAATGGCTGCGTTTACCAAAGGTAAATGGCAGCCATGTAATTCTTAGCAAAGTTTGACTGTGTTCCGCGTTTGGCGATTCACTTTGATCTGGGTTACGATCTGAGATATAGGTAAGTAGCAGGTTTTATGGTTTTTCACTACCTAGTACCACTTTATTAAAGTGAAATGTATTTATAACTTTCTATATATTTTTACAGCAGCTTAGGGAGCACTGCACATTTAAAAAAAAATTGTTTAAGCACCGCGGTAATTTTTAGGTATTACTGCAGTACTTTGTAGACTTTTTTGTGCATATTTAAATTAGTTAACAGAGGAAAGTACACTTTAGTACACTACATTTGTAAAATATAGGGAATTACTGTGTATTTTAAATTTTTTAATTTAATTTTTTTTGTTTAATCTATGTACCACGGTACTCCAGAGGCAGTACTGCAGTACTCTGTTCATTAAAAAAAATATATAAATAAACATATAAATAGCTTTCCTTACCTATTACCACTCTATAGGTAGGATTTTCAGATATAGGAATTCTTCTGAATTGTGGTTGCTAATAACTTTGCACCCGTTTGAAGAATCTCCACAAAACTTTGCAGTATTATTACTCTCTCTACTTTGGCGGAGTATACACCTCTGTCCAGTAATAGATTTTTATGTGAGTAAATCTGCACATTTATATGGACCTTTCTGAATTAGGCCTATAGCCTTTAACATCCTGCCCTATTGTTGGCCACCCCAAAACACTTTTCACTAGTTGGGTAGTCTTTTATTCTCCTTGATTTCCTGCCAGTGGGGAACTATGGCACTATTGCTTTTCTAGCTTTTGTCATTTTGTAGTTTTTGAGGTACAAAGTATCATCCATAATCACAAATATTAACCCTTTCTACCTTTTCCAAATTCCATTTTTATCAATTTTGGCACTTTCATCACATATTCTAGTCAGAAACCAGAGGATAGCCTTAAAACCTTCTCATTAGGAATGATTCACATTGGTTCTAGGAAAGTATTGAAATATATTGGATTAATCCTTATCCTAACCAAATGTCTGTGTTGCCATTCTTTGCTCCAGACTGCTACTGTATTACAAAATCATACTCAGTCAAGAACTGTGCCCAGGCCAATTGCTTTGCTAACAGAACCATTGTTGATTTTTGAGAAGTGTACTATTCTGTGGTCAATCTAAATGATTATTGTGTGTCGTGTTCCTAGAAGATAATGTTGCCACTTCTCAAATGTAACCTTAACAACTAGAAGTTCTCAGTCAGCCACCGCATGATTATATTCATTGGGTATCACCTTACAAGATAAAAATGCCATTGGACGGATTCGGCCCGTATCTCAATATTTTTTAGATAAACCACCAACCAAAACCACTTGCAAGCATCAGCTTCCACTACGAGTGTTAAGATAGGGTCAAGGTGCCCCTATGTTACAGATGTTGCCATAAACATTTCTTTTAGGACTTGGAAGGCTGCATCTGCTTTGGCTGACCACTGAAAGAGTGCATCCTTTCATACGCATTAAATAATCAAGTTTACAGTTGTGGAGACTTATTCAATGATCCACTAGTGGAAATTCACAAGTCCACACTTCTTTCACAGACCCAGTTGCTTCCTGTGAGTTATTTAATTCACTTTCTTGGGACAAATCCTTGTGGGTATATAATGAACTCCAGTCTGCATGAAAAATACATTTTCCAAATTAAAAACAATTCTCTCTCAGCTCTTATAATACAGTTCTCACTTACTGCACATTCTCCTGGCATGGAGTTAAGGTGATTAAGAATATCATCAATATAGACCACTATGCAAGTATTCAAGAAGTCTGGCAGGATCTTACTTATAAAAACTGTAAAGTAACTGTAAGTTAGAGGGCCTGATTTAGATCTTGGTGGATCTGGTCCAGCCGTCACTCTTTTAATGGTTTCACTGCCCACCTACTTGTTGGCCTGCCTGCTCTATTTAGATGATGGTGGGTCTATGGACAAAAGACCGTCCGAGTGCCCCCGACTTCGCCATGATTTTTCACCTGCGTCGACAGCATTCGAGGCAGTAGCCGCTGTCGGCAGGAGTTCAGCCAAGATTTCAGCAGGGCTAATAAAAATGTTACTTTGGATCAAGGAAACTGTGGAGGAGGAACTTCCTACTTTGACATGGCGGAATCTAAGGAAATGAGGTAGAAACCAACCTTTTTTTTGTTTCCCACTTCTGTTTTCATCTTGATCCCCATTGTCTAGGTCCTTCCTTTGCCTCTTCTTCTTGACCATTACACTAGCCAGCTCTGTTGTCGCCGGGATCTAAGGTAAGCTTCTTTTAAACTTGTTTTACTATGAATCGTGTGTTGACAATTGCTTTAGCCTTGTGTATGTATATATTGCTCTTACGTGTAATGTATTCTAATGTGTAATGCAATAGTGTTCATTTCATGACTTCCAATAGTGTGTGCATGCTGTTTGTGTGCTTTGCTATATGTAAAAAAAAAGGGAATTACACATTATTAGTATTAATTCCTACATATATTTTGAAGCACACACAACATATATGTGTAGTCTTACATTAATAAGTTGTACTTACCAGTCTCCACTCCACCAGGAACCCACTCCATCAGGAATTCCACCGCTAGGATATTGACAGCACCATGGGGAAATCCTAATAGGCTCGGTGCAAACCCATCAGCCTGATGACGACGGACTACTATTCGCCAGCAGGGGATTTAACTGACAAAGGTCCAGCGCTTACACAATGGTAAGCAATCTGTTGATGTGGACAGCAGTTCAGCTAGCCCACATCTTCAGCAGGCGGGACTCTGTTCACTCGACGGAGCACTTGTAACCGCCAACGGAAGTCCCGCCAAGATCTAAATCAGGCCCAGAGTCTGAAAGGCATACACTGATGCTCATGGAGAAAATCGGGTCTTCTACTCGTCTCCCTTTCAGACTCACACAATATGTAATGTCCTGTGCATATTCAGTTTTGACGAAATGGTGCCTTTTTTTCGCCTGATCTAAAAGTAGTGAGATCAATGACAATGAGGATTGGTTCTTATTAGTGAGTTACTGATGGCTCAATGAGCAATGGAAGTGCAATCGTCCCTCTTTTCTTGGGAATAAAAGGATAACACTGGTAATTTTGATTGGCAAATCAACCCTTTAGCCAGATTCCTCGATACAGGCCTTGAGATGTCTGTTCTAGGGGTGGGGGAACAATTCCACTCTGCTGGTGGAATTCGCAGAGTTTTGCCTACTCCACGCTCCGTGCGGAGTTTGAAAAACTCTGTGACACGGAGTGGAGTTTTTTCTCTCATATGGGTTGCCAACGTTAAGTTGGTGAGCATAAGCAAGGGAAATCGCACACTAGACCACCTCCCGGTGAGATTTCTGAATGCAGGCAGTCACAGTAGGTCGTTGCACTCGCATTGAGAAAGTTGCCGCTCGCGTTGAGGAAGCTGTCGTTCGTGTTGAGGAAGCTGTTGCTCAAGTAGAAAATGTACTCGAGCAGCTAAAAGAAGCAGCACCTTCTGGCACTCTGCATGATGCCATTTGAGCTGATTTTACAGTGCGGTAGAAATTCTTGGTGCTAAAAATCTGCATGAACTGTGCGAAGTACCGGACTCTGCCGTTCGCAGAACTTCGTATGCTGGGCAGAACTTTTTGGCACTTTGTGGAGTTCCGCCCCGCACGAATCCACAAACTCCACCCCGGCCTAATGTGTTCTAGTTTCCTGTCAATACACAGATTCGACTACAAAACAGGAGCTGTTTGCTGCAGGACAGTTTTACAGTCATAATCACTATATGGTAAAAGAACATTAGACTTTTTATTGTTGAATATAACATTTTGATTCCCAAGCTATGATGCCCTCCTTTCAGTTCATTGATGGCTTATGGCTCTACAAGCAAGGCATGCCAAAATTACCCAATACCAAGGAGCATTAATTCAAAACATACATGATAAGTGCGCCCTCTTGTTGTAGTCATGTCATGGTAACTTTTGGACTCCATAGGACCCGAGGGCAACATGTTTCTAATAATAGATCCAACTGCTTCTGGTAAATGCTTTAGAACTGAAGAAGCTCTAATAAACAAGCATATTCAATTTCAAAGGAGTTACTGGTGGTACCAGAATTTAATAAGGTATGAACATGGGTTGATTGTTTGTCTGGCCCACTAAAAACAAAGGAGGTGTCAGATTAATGGTATTGGTATTAGCCACATTAAATGAACAATGGTAGGTCAATGATGGTGTGATACTCGGTGATCTGATTTTCTCTACCTCTCAATACGTTTGTTGTCTTGCTGCTCTGTGGCAGCATCTAATGCCTTGAATATGGAGTTGGTGCTAGGCGCTAATTTTCACAGAATGTCCTGCATTACTGAAGAAAAGACAGAAATACACATTCTGTCTTTTTCTTTCTCCTCCTTTGTTAAAGGGCTCTTAGCCACTTCAGTCTCTATCAGTTCAGACAGACACCCCATGGATAGTGTTATATTTGTTTTCCTTTCTTTTATGATAAGCTCTTAACTAAATGTTTTGGTTCCATAACCTCAATGTAAGAAATTTGGTTATTGGTTGAGAGGGGTGGAAACACTCCTCAGGCAACAACCACTTTCCTTGTCATGGTGAACTACAAAAGTCACCAAATAAACTTGTGGCTAACCCTCTGGTAGCTTAGCGCAAAAGCAGTCAGGCTTAACTTAGAGGCACTGCTTGAACTATGTATACAGCACACAAACAGTAATAAAGTGAAAATATATCACAAGGAAAATCCCAATCCAATTAGAAAAATTTGTATAAATTATAATAAATAAAATGAGACAAAAAACCCCACAAAATCCAAATCAATAGAACCGGAGAAATACAGTTTTAAAGTTGTAGGTATGTATGTTGCCTGGAAGCGCAAAGCATCACTCGCAGTCATCTGGTCATGCTAGACTGGAGGAAAGTCACAAGTTTAGGCCAACTGCGATGGAGCACAGGATAGATAAAGGGCCCAGGTTAGTCCCACTTAAAAAGTTACCTTCTCAAAGTCCGACATGAAGAGTCCAGAACTTTAGGATTTTTTTGTTGAGGAGTGCAGTCTGATACCAGCCAAGGGTCCAAGACTCAGTCTAGCAGAGGCCAGCAGGGCTCAGGCAGGTCCAGTTGCAGGTCTAGACAAATTCAGTTGCAGCAGATTAGCTGGAGAGTTGCAGGGAGGCCCCTGGAGCTTGTTGTGTCCCCATAGCTCAGAGCAGGAGGGTAGCCAATTGATCATTAGAGTCACTCAGGTAGCCTTGGATGAATGGAGCAGGTTCAGTCTGCATTTGCAGAGAGCAGGGCAGGCCTCAAGCTGCAGGGCAGTCCTCTGGGGAACAAAGCAGGCCTCAAGCAGCAGTGCAGCCCTCTGTTGAACATGGCAAGCCTCAAGCAGCAGAGCAATCCTTTGGTAGCAGCAGGGCAGTACTCTGAGGAACAAGGCAGGCATCACACAGCAGTGCAGTCCTCTGGGGAATAAGATAGGCATCAAGCAGCAGGGCAGTCCAATATGGAACAAGGCGGTTCTTCTTCTGTAATGTCCACTGGTCTAGGAGTGTACTGAAGAGTAGCTCAGGAGGTCCAACATATATACCTGGTGCCATCCTTTGAAGTGGGTCATTTTTATAGTCTAGCCCCACATCTGGAAAGTTCTTCCCTTGCCCTGTCAAGACTCCAAGAAGTCTAGGGTGACAAAGGGCTAGTGTTAAAAGCCTTTGTGTATGGCATGCCCTCTGCCCACACCTAGTTCCCTATTATTCACTGTCTGAGCCCAATACACATTCTAAATTGGGGAGCCATTAACTGGTCCAGGCAGTTGGAAACTCCTAAAAGGCCTTAGAAGATTTTGGACAGTTAAAGTATACAAAAAAATGATGGATAGAATGCTTGTGCTAATCTCAGCCACTGGTAATTACTTGGGCCGTATCCCATTCCATCGTTATTGTACACACCATGCCACCTCAGTTTGGAGCTAGACATATGCAAAAGCGCTCGATGGAATGCTGGTATTTTGGTTCAGGGAGGACCTGGCATGGCAGTTCGGGCTGTCAGACAGCTATTGACTTTATTCTAATCAATATCTAATACTAAGGAGTTGATTATGATAGCAGAAGGCCCGCCACCGCCAGCCGTGTGGTGGCAGGCCCTCTGCCATCTGACTGCAATTTTCCCCCTGCCAAATTATGATGGAGGGGGGAATTGCTTTTGGACCACGGCAGTCGCAAAGGCCGCCCACCACACTTCTGCCACAGGCAATTGTACCAATTGGCTGGCGGAGCAGTCAGCATCCTTAAAATGGTAGCAGTGCCTAGCAG